>NC_060141.1:835307449-836720097 GCF_021461385.2 Schistocerca piceifrons
CACTAGTTATAGATTCCGATGCTTCACTTCAGGTTTACTGTATCCCTCTGAACTTCTTATTGCCGGTGAAACACATAAATTGCATCGGAATTAATTACGAAAGGCACAATGCCAACTTAAGTACAAGAAGACCGACTCTTCTTACTGACTATATTTTGAACCATTCCTGTGACACTAGTTATAGATTCCGATGCTTCACTTCAGGTTTACTGTATCCCTTGGACCTTCTTATTGACGATGAAAAACAGAAATTGCATCGGAATTAAATAGAAAAGGCACAATGCCGACTTAAGTACAAGAAGACTGACTCTTCTTACTGACTATGTTTTGAACCATTCCTGTGACACTAGTTATAGATCCCGATGCTTCACTTCAGGTTAACTGTATCCCTCTGACCTTCTTATTGACGATGAAACACAGAAATTGCATCGGAAGTAAATGGAAACGCCACAATGCCTACTTATGTACAAGAAGACTGACTCTTCTTGCTGACTATGTTCGAACCATTCCTGTGACACTAGTTATAGATTCCGATGCCTCACGTCAGGTTTACTGTATACCTCTGACCTTCTTATTGACGATGAAACACAAAAATTGCATCGGAATTAAATACTAAAGGCTCAATGCCGACTTAAGTACAAGAAGACTGACTCTTCTTACTGGCTATGTTTTGAACCATTCTTGTGACACTAGTTATAGATTCCGTTGCTTGACTTCAGTTTTACTCTATCCCTTGGACCTTCTTATTGACGATGAAACACAGAAATTGCATAGGAATTAAATACAAAAAGCACAATGCCGACTTAAGTACAAGAAGACTGACCCTTCTTACTGTCTATGTTTTCAACCATTCCTGTGACACTAGTTATAGATTCCGATGCTTCACTTCAGGTTTACTGTATCCCTTGGACCTTCTTATTGACGACGAATCACAGAAATTGCATCGTAATTAAATACAAAAGGGACAATGCCGACTTAAGTACAAGAAGACTGACTCTTCTTACTGACTATGTTTTGAACCATTCCTGTGACACTAGTTATAAATCCCGATGCTTCACTTCAGGTTAACTGTATCCCTTGGACATTCTTATTGACGATGAAACACAGAAATTGCATCGGAATTAAATACAAAAGGCACAATGCCGACTTAAGTACAAGAAGACTGACTCTTCTACTGTCTATGTTTTGAACCATTTCTGTGACACTAGTTATAGCCTCCGATGCTTCACTTCAGGCTTACTGTATATCTTGGGCCTTCTTATTGACGAAGAATCACAGAAATTGCATCGGAATTAAATACAAAAGGCACAATGCCGACTTAACTACAAGAAGACAGACTCTTCTCACTGTCTATACTTTGAACCACTCCAGTGACACTAGTTATAGATTCCGATGCTTCACTTCAGGTTCACTGTATCCCTTGAACCTTCTTATTGACGATGAAACACAGAAATTGCATCGGAATTAAATACAAAAGGCACAATGCCGACTTATGTACAAGACGTCTGACTCATCTTACTGTCTATGTTTTGAACCATTACTGGTACACTAGTTATAGTTACGATGCTTCACTACAGGTTTACAGTATCCCTTGGACCTTCTAATTGACAATGAAGCACAGAAATTGCATCGGAATTAAATACATGAAGCACAATGCCGAGTTATGGACAAGAAGACTGACTCTTCTTGCTGACTATGTTTTGAACCATTCCTGTGATACTAGTTATAGATTCCGATGCCTCACGTCAGGTTTACTGTATACCTCTGACCTTCTTATTGACGATGAAACACAGAAATTGCATCGGAATTAAATACAAATGGCTCAATGCCGACTTAAGTACAAGAAGACTGACTCTTCTTACTGTCTATGTTTGAACCATTCCTGTGACACTAGTTATAGATTCCGATGCTTCACTTCAGGTTTACTGTATCCCCCTGACCTTCTTATTGCCGGTGAAACACAGAAATTGCATCGGAATTAATTACGAAAGGCACAATGCCAACTTAAGTACAAGAAGACTGACTCTTCTTACAGACTATATTTTGAGCCATTCCTGTGACACGAGTTATAGATTCCGATGCTTCACTTCAGGTTTACTGTATCCCTGGGACCTTCTTATTGACGATGAAAAACAGAAATTGCATCGGAATTAAATAGAAAAGGCACAATGCCGACTTAAGTACAAGAAGACTGACTCTTCTTACTGACTATGTTTTGAACCATTCCTGTGACTCTAGTTATAGATACCGATGCTTCAATTCAGGTTAACTGTATCCCTCTGACCTTCTTATTGACGATGAAACACAGAAATTGCATCGGAATTAAATAGAAACGCCACAATGCCTACTTATGTACAAGAAGACTGACTCTTCTTGCTGACTATGTTTGAACCATTTCTGTGACACTAGTTATAGATTCCGATGCCTCACGTCAGGTTTACTGTATACCTCTGACCTTCCTATTGACGATGAAACACAGAAATTGCATCGGAATTAAATACAAAAGGCTCAATGCCGACTTAAGTACAAGAAGACTGACTCTTCTTACTGGCTATGTTTTGAACCATTCTTGTGACACTAGTTATAGATTCCGTTGCTTGACTTCAGTTGTACTCTATCCCTTGGACCTTCTTATTGACGATGAAACACAGATATTGCATAGGAATTAAATACAAAAAGCACAATGCCGACTTAAGTACAAGAAGACTGACACTTCTTACTGTCTATGTTTTCAACCATTCCTGTGACACTAGTTATAGATTCCGATGCTTCACTTCAGGTTTACTATATCCCTCTGACCTTCTTATTGATGATGAAACACAGAAATTGCATCGGAATTAAATACAAAAGGCACAATGCCGACTTAAGTACAAGGAGACTGACTCTTCATACTGACTATGTATTGAACCATTTGTGTGACACTAGTTATAGATTGCGATGCGTCACTTCGGGTTTACTGTATCCCTCTGACCTTCTTATGGATGATGAAACACAGGAATTGCATCGGAATTAAATACAAAAGGCACAATGCCGACTTAAGTACAAGCAGACTGACTCTTCCTACTGTCTATGTTTTGAACCATTCCTGTGACACTTGTTTTGGATTCCGATGCTTCACTTCAGGTTCACTGTATCCCTCTGACCTTATTGCCGATGAAACACAGAAATTGCATCGGTATTAAATACAAAAGGCACAATGCCGACTTATGTACAAGACGTCTGACTCATCTTACTGTCTATGTTTTGAACCATTACTGTGACACTAGTTATAGTTCCGATGCTTCACTACAGGTTTACAGTATCCCTTGGACCTTCTTATTGACAATGAAGCACAGAAATTGCATCGGAATTAAATACAAAAGGCACAATGCCGACTTCACTACAAGAAGACAGACTCTTCTTACTGTCTATATTCTGAACCATTCCAGTGACACTAGTTATAGATTCCGATGCTTCACTTCAGGTTCACTGTATCCCTTGGACCTTCTTATTGACGATGAAACACAGAAATTGCATCGGAATTAAATACAAAAGGCACAATGCCGACTTATGTACAAGACGTCTGACTCATCATACTGTCTATGTTTTGAACCATTACTGTGACACTAGTTATAGTTCCGATGCTTCACTACAGGTTTACAGTATCCCTTGGACCTTCTTATTGACAATGAAGCACAGAAATTGCATCGGAATTAAATACATGAGGCACAATGCCGAGTTAAGGACAAGAAGACTGACTCTTCTTGCTGACTATGTTTTGAACCGTTCCTGTGACACTAGTTATAGATTCCGATGCCTCACCTCAGGTTTACTGCATACCTCTGACCTTCTTATTGACGATGAAACACAGAAATTGCATCGGAATTAAATACAAAAGGCACAATGCCGGCTTAGGGACAAGGAGACCGACTCTTCCTACTGACTATGTTTTGAACCATTCCTGTGACATTAGTTATGGATTACGATGCTTCACTTGAGGTTTACTGTATCCCTTGGACCTTCTTAGTGATGATGAAACACAGAAATTGCATCGGAATTATATACAAAAGGCACAATGCCGACTTAAGTACAAGAAGACTGACTCTTCTTACTGTCTATGTTTTGATCCATTCCTGTGACACTAGTTATAGATTCCGATGCTTCACTCCAGTTTTACTGTATCCCTTGGACCTTTCTCATTGACGATAAAACACAGAAATTGCAGCGGAATTAAATACAAAACGCACAATGCCGACTTAAGGACAAGAAGTCTACTCTTCATACTGACTATGTTTTGAACCATTCCTGTGACACTAGCTATAGATTCCGATGCTTCACTTCAGGTTTACTGCATTCCTCTGACCTTCTTATTGACGATGTAACACAGAAATTGCATCGGAATTAAATACAAAAGGCACAATGCCGACTTAAGTACAAGAAGACTGACTCTTCTTACTGTCTATGTTTTGAACCATTCCATTGACACTAGTTATAGATTCCGATGCTTCACTTCATGTTTACTGTATCCCTTGGACATTCTTATTGACGATGAAACACAGAAATTGCATCGGAATTAAATACAAAAGGCACAATGACGACTTAAGTACATGAAGACCGACTCTTCCTACTGACTATGTTTTGAACCATTCCTGTGACACTAGTTATAGATTCCGAAGCTTCACTTGTGGTTTACTGTATCCCTTGGACCTTCTTATTGTGTACGAAACACAGAAAATGCATCGGAATTAAATACAAAAGGCACAATGAAGACTTAAGTACAAGAAGACTGACTCTTCTTACTGACTATGTTTTGAACCATTCCTGTGACACTAGTTATAGATCCCGATGGTTCACTTCAGGTTAACTGTATCCCTCTGACTTTCTTATTGACGATGAAACACAGAAATTGCATCGGTATTAAATAGAAACGCCACAATGCCTACTTATGTACAAGAAGACTGACCCTTCTTACTGTCTATGTTTTTAACCATTCCTGTGACACTAGTTATAGATTCCGATGCTTCACTTCAGGTTTACTGTATCCCTCTGACCTTCTTATTGATGATGAAACACAGAAATTGCATCGGAATTAAATACAAAAGCACAATGCCGATTTAAGTACAAGAAGACTGACTCTTCTTACTGTCTATGTTTGGAACCATTCCTGTGACACTAGTTATAGATTCCGATGCTTCACTCCAGGTTTACTGTATCCCTTGGACCTTCTTATTGACGATGAAACACAGAAATTTCATCGGAATTAAATACAAAATGCACAATGCCGACTTAAGGACAAGATGACTGTCTCTTCTTACTGTCTATGCTTTGAACCATTCCTGTGACACTGGCTATAGATTCCGATGCTTCACTTCAGGTTTACTGTATCCCTCTGACTTTCGTATTGACGATAAAACACAGAAATGGCATCGGAATTTAATACAAAAGGCACAATGCCGACTTAAGTACAAGAAGACTGACTCTTCCTACTGTCTATGTTTTGAACCATTCCTGTGACACTAGTTATAGATTCCGATGCTTCACTTGAGGTTTACTGTATCTCTTGGACCTTCTTATTGACGCTGAAACAAAGAAATTGCATCGGAATTAAATACAAAAGGTACAATGCCGACTTAAGTACAAGAAGACTGTCTCATCTTACTGTCTATGATTTGAACCATTCCTGTGACACTAGTTATGGTTTCCGATGGTTCACTTCAGGTTTACTGTATCCCTTGCACCTTCTTATTGACGATGAAACACAGAAATTTCATCGGAATTAAACACAAAAGGCACAAAGCCGACTTAAGTACAAAAAGACTGACTCCTCTTACGGACTATGTTTTGAACCATTCCTGTGACACTAGCTATAGATTCCGATGCTTCACTTCAGGTTTACTGTATCCCTCTGACTTTCGTATTGACGATAAAACACAGAAATGGCATCGGAATTTAATACAAAATGCACAATGCCGACTTAAGTACAAGAAGACTGACTCTTTTTACTGACTATGCTTTGAACCATTCCTGTGACAGTAGTTATAGATTCGGATGCTTCGCTTCAGGTTTACTGTATCCCTCAGACTGTCTTATTGACGATGAAACACAGAAATTGCATCGGAATTAAATAGAGAAGGCACAATGCAGACTTAAGTACAAGACGACTGACTTTTCTTACTGTCTATGTTTTGAACCATTCCTGTGACACTAGTCATAGATTCCGATGCTTCACTTCAGGTATACTGTATCCCTTGGACCTTCTTATTGACGACGAAACACAGAAATTGCATCGTAATTAAATACAAAAGGCACAATGCCGACTTAAGTACAAGACGAATGACTCTTCTTACTGACTATGTTTTGAACCATTCCTGTGACACTAGTTATAAATCCCGATGCTTCACTTCAGGTAAACTGTATCCCTCTGATCTTCTTATTGACGATGAAACACAGAACTTGCATCGGAATTAAATAGAAACGCCACAATGCCTACTTATGTACAGGAAGACTGACTCTTCTTACTGGCTATGTTTTGAACCATTCCTGTGACACTAGTTATAGATTCCGTTGCTTCACTTCAGTTTTACTCTATCCCTTGGACCTTCTTATTGACGATGAAACACAGAAATTGCATCGGAATTAAATACAAAAAGCACAATGCCGACTTAAGTACAAGAAGACTGACCCTTCTTACTGTCTAGGTTTTTAACCATTCCTGTGACACTAGTTATAGATTCCGATGCTTCACTTCACTTTTACTGTATCCCTCTGACCTTCTTATTGATGATAAAACACAGAAGTAGCATCGGAATTAAATACAAAAGGCACAATGCCGACTTAAGTACAAGGAGACTGACTCTTCATACTGACTATGTTTTGAACCATTCCTGTGACACTAGTTATAGATTGCGATGCGTCACTTCAGGTTTACTGTATCCCTCTGACCTTCTTATGGACGATGAAACACAGAAATTGCATCGGAATTAAATACAAAAGGCACAATGCCGACTTCAGTACTAGAAGACTGACTCTTCTTCTGTCTCTGTTTTGAACCATTCCTGTGACACTAGTTATAGTTTCCGATGTTTCACTTCAGGTTTAATGAATCCCTTGCACCTTCTTATTGACGATGAAACACAGAAATTGCATCGGAATGAAATACAAAGGGCACAATGCCGACTTAAGTACAAGAAGACTGACTCTTCTTACTGTCTATGTTTTGAACAATTCCTTTGACACTAGTTATAGATTCCGATGCTTCACTTCAGGTTTACTGTATCCCTTGGACCTTCTTATTGACTATGAAACACAGAAATTGCATCGGAATTGAATACAAAAGGCACAATTCCGAATTAAGTACAAGAAGACTGAATCTTCCTACTGTCTATGTTTTGAACCATTCCTGTGACACTTGTTTTGGATTCCGATGCTTCGCTTCAGGTTTACTGTATCCCTCTGACATTCTTATTGACGATGAAACACAGAAATTGCATCGGAATTAAATTCAAAAGGCACAATGCCGACTTAAGTACAAGAAGACTGACTCTTCCTACTGTCTATGTTATGAACCATTCCTGTGACACTAGTTATAGATTCCGATGCTTCACTTCAGGTTTACTGTTTCCCTTTGACCATCTTATTGACGATGAAACACAGAAATTGCATCGGAATTAAATACAAAAGGCACAATGCCAACTTAAGTACAAGAAGACTGACTCTTCTACTGTCTATGTTTTGAATCATTTCTGTGACACTAGTTATAGCGTCCGATGCTTCACTTCAGGCTTACTGTATATCTTGGGCCTTCTTATTGACGAAGAATCACAGAAATTGGATCGGAATTAAATACAAAAGGCACAATGCCGACTTAACTACAAGAAGACAGACTCTTCTCACTGTCTATACTTTGAACCATTCCAGTGACACTAGTTATAGATTCCGATGCTTCACTTCAGGTTCACTGTATCCCTTGAACCTTCTTATTGACGATGAAACACAGAAATTGCATCGGAATTAAATACAAAAGGCACAATGCCGACTTATGTACAAGACGTCTGACTCATCTTACTGTCTATGTTTTGAACCATTAATGGTACACTACTTATAGTTACGATGCTTCACTACAGGTTTACAGTATCCCTTGGACATTCTTATTGACAATGACCCACAGAAATTGCATCGGAATTAAATACATGAAGCACAATGCCGAGTTATGGACAAGAAGACTGACTCTTCTTGCTGACTATGTTTTGAACCATTCCTGTGACACTAGTTATAGATTCCGATGCCTCACGTCAGGTTTACTGTATACCTCTGACCTTCGTATTGACGATGAAACACAGAAATTGCATCGGAATTAAATACGAATGGCTCAATGCCGACTTAAGTACAAGAAGACTGACTCTTCTTACTGTCTATGTTTGAACCATTCCTGTCACACTAGTTATAGATTCCGATGCTTCACTTCAGGTTTACTGTATCCCTCTGAACTTCTTATTGCCGGTGAAACACATAAATTGCATCGGAATTAATTACGAAAGGCACAATGCCAACTTAAGTACAAGAAGACCGACTCTTCTTACTGACTATATTTTGAACCATTCCTGTGACACTAGTTATAGATTCCGATGCTTCACTTCAGGTTTACTGTATCCCTTGGACCTTCTTATTGACGATGAAAAACAGAAATTGCATCGGAATTAAATAGAAAAGGCACAATGCCGACTTAAGTACAAGAAGACTGACTCTTCTTACTGACTATGTTTTGAACCATTCCTGTGACACTAGTTATAGATCCCGATGCTTCACTTCAGGTTAACTGTATCCCTCTGACCTTCTTATTGACGATGAAACACAGAAATTGCATCGGAAGTAAATAGAAACGCCACAATGCCTACTTATGTACAAGAAGACTGACTCTTCTTGCTGACTATGTTTGAACCATTCCTGTGACACTAGTTATAGATTCCGATGCCTCACGTCAGGTTTACTGTATACCTCTGACCTTCTTATTGACGATGAAACACAGAAATTGCATCGGAATTAAATACTAAAGGCTCAATGCCGACTTAAGTACAAGAAGACTGACTCTTCTTACTGGCTATGTTTTGAACCATTCTTGTGACACTAGTTATAGATTCCGTTGCTTGACTTCAGTTTTACTCTATCCCTTGGACCTTCTTATTGACGATGAAACACAGAAATTGCATAGGAATTAAATACAAAAAGCACAATGCCGACTTAAGTACAAGAAGACTGACCCTTCTTACTGTCTATGTTTTCAACCATTCCTGTGACACTAGTTATAGATTCCGATGCTTCACTTCAGGTTTACTGTATCCCTTGGACCTTCTTATTGACGACGAATCACAGAAATTGCATCGTAATTAAATACAAAAGGGACAATGCCGACTTAAGTACACGAAGACTGACTCTTCTTACTGACTATGTTTTGAACCATTCCTGTGACACTAGTTATAAATCCCGATGCTTCACTTCAGGTTAACTGTATCCCTTGGACATTCTTATTGACGATGAAACACAGAAATTGCATCGGAATTAAATACAAAAGGCACAATGCCGACTTAAGTACAAGAAGACTGACTCTTCTACTGTCTATGTTTTGAACCATTTCTGTGACACTAGTTATAGCGTCCGATGCTTCACTTCAGGCTTACTGTATATCTTGGGCCTTCTTATTGACGAAGAATCACAGAAATTGCATCGGAATTAAATACAAAAGGCACAATGCCGACTTAACTACAAGAAGACAGACTCTTCTCACTGTCTATACTTTGAACCATTCCAGTGACACTAGTTATAGATTCCGATGCTTCACTTCAGGTTCACTGTATCCCTTGAACCTTCTTATTGACGATGAAACACAGAAATTGCATCGGAATTAAATACAAAAGGCACAATGCCGACTTATGTACAAGACGTCTGACTCATCTTACTGTCTATGTTTTGAACCATTACTGGTACACTAGTTATAGTTACGATGCTTCACTACAGGTTTACAGTATCCCTTGGACCTTCTAATTGACAATGAAGCACAGAAATTGCATCGGAATTAAATACATGAAGCACAATGCCGAGTTATGGACAAGAAGACTGACTCTTCTTGCTGACTATGTTTTGAACCATTCCTGTGACACTAGTTATAGATTCCGATGCCTCACGTCAGGTTTACTGTATACCTCTGACCTTCTTATTGACGATGAAACACAGAAATTGCATCGGAATTAAATACAAATAGCTCAATGCCGACTTAAGTACAAGAAGACTGACTCTTCTTACTGTCTATGTTTGAACCATTCCTGTGACACTAGTTATAGATTCCGATGCTTCACTTCAGGTTTACTGTATCCCCCTGACCTTCTTATTGCCGGTGAAACACAGAAATTGCATCGGAATTAATTACGAAAGGCACAATGCCAACTTAAGTACAAGAAGACTGACTCTTCTTACAGACTATATTTTGAGCCATTCCTCTGACACGAGTTATAGATTCCGATGCTTCACTTCAGGTTTACTGTATCCCTGGGACCTTCTTATTGACGATGAAAAACAGAAATTGCATCGGAATTAAATAGAAAAGGCACAATGCCGACTTAAGTACAAGAAGACTGACTCTTCTTACTGACTATGTTTTGAACCATTCCTGTGACACTAGTTATAGATACCGATGCTTCACTTCAGGTTAACTGTATCCCTCTGACCTTCTGATTGACGATGAAACACAGAAATTGCATCGGAATTAAATAGAAACGCCACAATGCCTACTTATGTACAAGAAGACTGACTCTTCTTGCTGACTATGTTTGAACCATTTCTGTGACACTAGTTATAGATTCCGATGCCTCACGTCAGGTTTACTGTATACCTCTGACCTTCCTATTGACGATGAAACACAGAAATTGCATCGGAATTAAATACAAAAGGCTCAATGCCGACTTAAGTACAAGAAGACTGACTCTTCTTACTGGCTATGTTTTGAACCATTCTTGTGACACTAGTTATAGATTCCGTTGCTTGACTTCAGTTGTACTCTATCCCTTGGACCTTCTTATTGACGATGAAACACAGATATTGCATAGGAATTAAATACAAAAAGCACAATGCCGACTTAAGTACAAGAAGACTGACACTTCTTACTGTCTATGTTTTCAACCATTCCTGTGACACTAGTTATAGATTCCGATGCTTCACTTCAGGTTTACTATATCCCTCTGACCTTCTTATTGATGATGAAACACAGAAATTGCATCGGAATTAAATACAAAAGGCACAATGCCGACTTAAGTACAAGGAGACTGACTCTTCATACTGACTATGTATTGAACCATTTGTGTGACACTAGTTATAGATTGCGATGCGTCACTTCGGGATTACTGTATCCCTCTGACCTTCTTATGGACGATGAAACACAGAAATTGCATCGGAATTAAATACAAAAGGCACAATGCCGACTTCAGTACAAGAAGACTGACTCTTCCTACTGTCTATGTTTTGAACCATTCCTGTGACACTTGTTTTGGATTCCGATGCTTCACTTCAGGTTCACTGTATCCCTCTGACCTTATTGCCGATGAAACACAGAAATTGCATCGGTATTAAATACAAAAGGCACAATGCCGACTTATGTACAAGACGTCTGACTCATCTTACTGTCTATGTTTTGAACCATTACTGTGACACTAGTTATAGTTCCGATGCTTCACTACAGGTTTGCAGTATCCCTTGGACCTTCTTATTGACAATGATGCACAGAAATTGCATCGGAATTAAATACAAAAGGCACAATGCCGACTTCACTACAAGAAGACAGACTCTTCTTACTGTCTATATTCTGAACCATTCCAGTGACACTAGTTATAGATTCCGATGCTTCACTTCAGGTTCACTGTATCCCTTGGACCTTCTTATTGACGATGAAACACAGAAATTGCATCGGAATTAAATACAAAAGGCACAATGCCGACTTATGTAGAACACGTCTGACTCATCATACTGTCTATGTTTTGAACCATTACTGTGACACTAGTTATAGTTCCGATGCTTCACTACAGGTTTACAGTATCCCTTGGACCTTCTTATTGACAATGAAGCACAGAAATTGCATCGGAATTAAATACATGAGGCACAATGCCGAGTTAAGGACAAGAAGACTGACTCTTCTTGCTGACTATGTTTTGAACCGTTCCTGTGAAACTAGTTATAGATTCCGATGCCTCACCTCAGGTTTACTGCATACCTCTGACCTTCTTATTGACGATGAAACACAGAAATTGCATCGGAATTAAATACAAAAGGCTCAATGCCGACTTAAGTACAAGAAGACTGACTCTTCTTACTGTCTACGTTTGAACCATTCCTGTGACACTAGTTATAGATTCCGATGCCTTACTTCAGGTTTACTGTATCCCTCTGACCTTCTTATTGCCGGTGAAACATAGAAATTGCATCGGAATTAATTACAAAAGGCACTATGCCAACTTAAGTACAAGAAGACTGAGTCTTCTTACTGACTATGTTTTGAACCATTCCTGTGACACTAGTTATAGATTCCGATGCTTCACTTCAGGTTTACTGTATCCCTTGGACCTTCTTATTGACGATGAAAAACAGAAATTGCATCGGAATTAAATAGAAAAGGCACAATGCCGACTTAAGTACTAGAAGACTGACTCTTCCTACTGTCTATGATTTGAACCATTCCTGTGACACTAGTTATAGATTCCGATGCTTCACTTCAGGTTTACTGTATCCCTTGTACCTTTTTATTGACGATGAAACAGAAATTGCAACGGAATTCAATACAAAAGGCACAATGCCGACTTAACTACAAGAAGATTGACTCTTCTTACTGACTATGCTATAACCATTCTTGTGACACTAGTTATAGATTCCGATGCTTAACTTCGGTAATACTGTATTCCTCTGACCTTCTTAGCGACGATAAAACACAGAAATTGCATCGGAAATAAATACAAAAAGCACAATGCCGACTTAAGTACAAGAGTACTGACTCATCTTACTGTCTATGTTTTGAACCGTCCCTGTGACACTAGGTATAGATTCCGATGCTTCACTCCAGGTTTACTGAATCCCTTGGACCTTCTTATTGACGATGAATCACTGAAATTGCATCGTAATTAAATACAAAATGCACAATGCCGACTTAAGTACAAGAAAACTGACTCTTCTTACTGACTATGATTTGAACCATTCCTGTGACACTAGTTATGGATTCCGATGCTTCACTTCAGGTTTACTGTATCCCTCTGACCTTCTAATTGACGATGAAACACAGAAATTGCATCGGAATTAAATACAAAAGGCACAATGCCGAATTAAGTACAAGAAGACTGTCTCTTCTTACTGTCTATTTTTGAACCTATCCTGTGACACTAGTTATAGACTCCGATGCTTCACTCCAAGCTTACTGTATCCCTTGGACCTTCTTATTGACGTTGAAACACAGAAAATGCATCGGAATTTAATACAAAAGGCACAATGTCGACTTAAGTAAAAGAAGTCTGACACTTCTTACTGTCTATGATTTGAACCATTCCTTGACACTAGTTATAGACTCCGATGCTTCAGTCCAGGTTTACTGTATCCCTTGGACCTTCTTATTGACGATGAAACACAAAAATTGCATCGGAATTCAATACAAAAGGCACAATGCCGACTTGTGTACAAGAAGACTAACGCTTCCTACTGTCTATGCTTTGAACCATTCCTGTGACACTAGTTATAGATTCCGATGCCTCACTTCAGTTTTATTGTATCCCTTGGACCTTCTTGTTGACGATGAAACACAGAAATTGCATCGGAATTAAATACAAAAGCACAATGCCGACTTAAGTAAAAGAAGTCTGACTCTTCTTACTGTCTATGATTTGAACCATTCCTGTGACACTAGTTTTGTATTCCGATGCTTCACTTCAGGTTTACTGTATCCCTCTGACCTTCTTATTGACGATGAAACACAGAAATTGCATCGGAATTGAATACAAAAGCACAATGCCGACTTAAGTACAAGAAGACTGACTCTTCCTACTGTCTATGCTTTGAACCATTCCTGTGACACTAGTTATAGATTCCGATGCTTCACTTCAGGTTTACTGTATCCCTCTGACCTTATTGCCGATGAAACAAAGAAATTGCAGCGGTATTAAATACAAAAGGCACAATGCCGACTTAAGGACAAGGAGACAGACTCTTCTTACTGACTGCGTTTTGCACCATCCCTGTGACACTAGTTATAGATTCCGATGCTTCACTTTAGATTTACTGTTTCCCTTGGACCTTCTTATTGACGAAGAAACACAGAAATTGCATCGGAATTAAATACAAAAGGCACAATGCCGACTTAAGTACAAGAATACTGACTCTTCCTACTGTCTAAGCTTTGAACCATTCCTGTTACACTAGTTATAGATTCCGATGCTTCACTTCAGGTTTACTGTACCCCTCTGACCTTATTGCCGATGAAACACAGAAATTGCATCGGAATTAAATACGAAAGGCACAATGCCAACTTAAGTACAAGAAGACTGACTCTTCTTACTGACTATGCTTTGAACCATTCCTGTGACACTAGTTATAGCATCCGATGCTTCACTTCATGTTTACTGTATCCCTCTGACCTTCTTATTTACGATGAAACATAGAAATTGCATCGGAATTAAATAGGAAAGGCACAATGCCAACTTAAGTACAAGAAGTCTGACTCTTCTCACTGTCTATGATTTGAACCATTCCTGTGACACTAGTTATAGCCTCCAGTGCTTCACTCCAGGTTTACTGTATCCCTTGGACCTTCTTATTGACGACGAAACACAGAAATTGCATCAGAATTAAATAGATAATGCACAATGATGGTTTAAGTACAAGAAGACTGGCTATTCTTACTGATTATGTTTTTAACCATTCCTGTGACACTAGTTATAGATTCCGATGCTACACTCAAGGTTTACTGTATTCCTTGGACCTTCTTTTTGACAATGAAACACAGAAATTGCATCGGAATTAAATACAAAAGGCACAATGTCGACTTAAGTAAAAGAAGTCTGACTCTTCTTACTGTCTATGATTTAAACCATTCCTGTGAGACTAGTTTTGTATTCCGATGCTTCACTTCAGGTTTACTGTATCCCTCTGACTTTCTTATTGACGATGAAACACAGAAATTGCATCGGAATTAAATACAAAAGCACAATGCCGACTTAAGTACAAGAAGACTGACTCTTCCTACTGTCTATGCTTTGAACCATTCCTGTGACACTAGTTATAGATTCCGATGCTTCACTTCAGGTTTACTGTATCCCTCTGACCTTATTGCCGATGAAACACAGAAATTGCATCGGTATTAAATACAAAAGGCACAATGCCGACTTAAAGACAAGAAGACTGACTCTTCTACTGTCTATGTTTGAACCATTCCTGTGACACTAGTTATAGATTCCGATGCTTCACTTCAGGTTTACTGTATCCCTCTGACCTTCTTATTGACGTTGAAACACAGAAATTGCATCGGTACTAAACACAAAATGCACAATGCCGACCTAAGTACAAGAAGACTGACTCTTCTTACTGTCTATGTTTTGAACCATTCCTGTGACACTAGTTATAGATTCCGATGCTTCACTCCAGGGTTACTGTATCCCTTGGACCTTCTTATTGACGATGAAACACAGAAATTCCATCAGAATTAAATCGAAAATGCACATTGATGGCTTAAGTACAAGAAGGCTGACTATTCTTACTGCCTATGTTTTGAACCATTCCTGTGACACTAATTATAGATTCCGATGCTTCACTTCAGGTTTACTGTATCCCTTGTACCTTCTTATTGACGATGAAACACAGAAATTGCATCGGAATTAAATACAAAAGCCAAAATGCCGACCTAAGTACACGAAGACTGACTCTTCTTACTGTCTATGTTTTGAACCATTTCTGTGACACTAGTTATAGACTCCGATGCTACACTCCAGGTTTACTGTATCCCTTGGTCCTTCTTATTGAGGATGAAACACAGAAATTACATCGGAATTAAGTACAAAAGGCACAATGCCGACTTAAGGACAAGAAGGCTGACTGTCCTTACTGACTATGTTTCGAACCATTCCTGTGACACTAGTTATAGATTCCGATGCTTCACTTCAGTTTTATTGTATCCCTCTGACCTTCTTATTGACGATGAAACACAGAAATTGCATCGGAATTAAATGGAAAAGGCACAATGTCGACTTAAGTACAAGAAGACTGACTCTTCTTACTGTCTATGTTTGAACCATTCCTGTGACACTAGTTATAGATTCCGATGTTTCACTTCAGGTTTACTGTATCCCTTGGTCCTTCTTATTGACGATGAAACAAAGAAATTGCATCGGAATTAAATACAAAAGGCACAATGCCGACTTAAGTACAAGAAGACTGACTCTTCCTACTGTCTATGTTTTGAACCATTCCTGTGACACTAGTTTTGGATTCCGAAGCTTCACTTCAGGTTTACTGTATCCCTCTGACCTTCTTATTGACGATGAAACACAGAAATTGCATCGGTATTAAATACAAAAGCACAATACCGACTTCAGGACAAGAAGACAGACTCTTCTTACTGACTTTGTTTTGAACCATTCCTGTTACACTAGTTATAGATTCCGATGCTTCACTTCAGGTTTACTGTTTCCCTTGGACCATCTTATTGACGATGAAACACAGAAATTGCATCGGAATTAAATACAAAAGCACAATGCCGACTTAAGTACAAGAAGACTGACTCTTCCTACTGTCTATGCTTTGAACCATTCCTGTGACACTAATTATAGATTCCGATGCTTCACTTCAGGTTTACTGTATCCCTCCGACCTTATTGCCGATGAAACATAGAAATTGCATCGGTATTAAATACAAAAGGCACAATGCCGACTTAGGTACATGAAGACCGACTCTTCCTACTCACTATGTTTTGAACCATTCCAGTGACACTAGTTATAGATTCCGATGCTTCACTTCAGGTTCACTGTATCCCTTGAACCTTCTTATTGACGATGAAACACAGAAATTGCATCGGAATTAAATACAAAAGGCACAATGCCGACTTATGTACAAGACGTCTGACTCATCTTACTGTCTATGTTTTGAACCATTACTGGTACACTAGTTATAGTTACGATGCTTCACTACAGGTTTACAGTATCCCTTGGACCTTCTAATTGACAATGAAGCACAGAAATTGCATCGGAATTAAATACATGAAGCACAATGCCGAGTTATGGACAAGAAGACTGACTCTTCTTGCTGACTATGTTTTGAACCATTCCTGTGACACTAGTTTTGGATTCCGAAGCTTCACTTCAGGTTTACTGTATCCCTCTGACCTTCTTATTGACGATGAAACACAGAAATTGCATCGGAATTAAATACAAATGGCTCAATGCCGACTTAAGTACAAGAAGACTGACTCTTCTTACTGTCTATGTTTGAACCATTCCTGTGACACTAGTTATAGATTCCGATGCTTCACTTCAGGTTTACTGTATCCCTTGGACCTTCTTATTGACGATGAAAAACAGAAATTGCATCGGAATTAAATAGAAAAGGCACAATGCCGACTTAAGTACTAGAAGACTGACTCTTCCTACTGTCTATGATTTGAACCATTCCTGTGACACTAGTTATAGATTCCGATGCTTCACTTCAGGTTCACTGTATCCCTTGAACCATCTTATTGACGATGAAACACAGAAATTGCATCGGAATTAAATACAAAAGGCACAATGCCGACTTCAGTACAAGAAGACTGACTCTTCCTACTGTCTATGTTTTGAACCATTCCTGTGACACTTGTTTTGGATTCCGATGCTTCACTTCAGGTTCACTGTATCCCTCTGACCTTATTGCCGATGAAACACAGAAATTGCATCGGTATTAAATACAAAAGGCACAATGCCGACTTATGTACAAGACGTCTGACTCATCTTACTGTCTATGTTTTGAACCATTACTGTGACACTAGTTATAGTTCTGATGCTTCACTACAGGTTTGCAGTATCCCTTGGACCTTCTTATTGACAATGAAGCACAGAAATTGCATCGGAATTAAATACAAAAGGCACAATGCCGACTTCACTACAAGAAGACAGACTCTTCTTACTGTCTATATTCTGAACCATTCCAGTGACACTAGTTATAGATTCCGATGCTTCACTTCAGGTTCACTGTATCCCTTGGACCTTCTTATTGACGATGAAACACAGAAATTGCATCGGAATTAAATACAAAAGGCACAATGCCGACTTATGTAGAACACGTCTGACTCATCATACTGTCTATGTTTTGAACCATTACTGTGACACTAGTTATAGTTCCGATGCTTCACTACAGGTTTACAGTATCCCTTGGACCTTCTTATTGACAATGAAGCACAGAAATTGCATCGGAATTAAATACATGAGGCACAATGCCGAGTTAAGGACAAGAAGACTGACTCTTCTTGCTGACTATGTTTTGAACCGTTCCTGTGACACTAGTTATAGATTCCGATGCCTCACCTCAGGTTTACTGCATACCTCTGACCTTCTTATTGACGATGAAACACAGAAATTGCATCGGAATTAAATACAAAAGGCTCAATGCCGACTTAAGTACAAGAAGACTGACTCTTCTTACTGTCTACGTTTGAACCATTCCTGTGACACTAGTTATAGATTCCGATGCCTTACTTCAGGTTTACTGTATCCCTCTGACCTTCTTATTGCCGGTGAAACATAGAAATTGCATCGGAATTAATTACAAAAGGCACTATGCCAACTTAAGTACAAGAAGACTGAGTCTTCTTACTGACTATGTTTTGAACCATTCCTGTGACACTAGTTATAGATTCCGATGCTTCACTTCAGGTTTACTGTATCCCTTGGACCTTCTTATTGACGATGAAAAACAGAAATTGCATCGGAATTAAATAGAAAAGGCACAATGCCGACTTAAGTACTAGAAGACTGACTCTTCCTACTGTCTATGATTTGAACCATTCCTGTGACACTAGTTATAGATTCCGATGCTTCACTTCAGGTTTACTGTATCCCTTGTACCTTTTTATTGACGATGAAACAGAAATTGCAACGGAATTCAATACAAAAGGCACAATGCCGACTTAACTACAAGAAGATTGACTCTTCTTACTGACTATGCTATAACCATTCTTGTGACACTAGTTATAGATTCCGATGCTTAACTTCGGTAATACTGTATTCCTCTGACCTTCTTAGCGACGATAAAACACAGAAATTGCATCGGAAATAAATACAAAAAGCACAATGCCGACTTAAGTACAAGAGTACTGACTCATCTTACTGTCTATGTTTTGAACCGTCCCTGTGACACTAGGTATAGATTCCGATGCTTCACTCCAGGTTTACTGAATCGCTTGGACCTTCTTATTGACGATGAATCACTGAAATTGCATCGTAATTAAATACAAAATGCACAATGCCGACTTAAGTACAAGAAAACTGACTCTTCTTACTGACTATGATTTGAACCATTCCTGTGACACTAGTTATGGATTCCGATGCTTCACTTCAGGTTTACTGTATCCCTCTGACCTTCTAATTGACGATGAAACACAGAAATTGCATCGGAATTAAATACAAAAGGCACAATGCCGAATTAAGTACAAGAAGACTGTCTCTTCTTACTGTCTATTTTTGAACCTATCCTGTGACACTAGTTATAGACTCCGATGCTTCACTCCAAGCTTACTGTATCCCTTGGACCTTCTTATTGACGTTGAAACACAGAAAATGCATCGGAATTTAATACAAAAGGCACAATGTCGACTTAAGTAAAAGAAGTCTGACTCTTCTTACTGTCTATGATTTGAACCATTCCTTGACACTAGTTATAGACTCCGATGCTTCAGTCCAGGTTTACTGTATCCCTTGGACCTTCTTATTGACGATGAAACACAAAAATTGCATCGGAATTCAATACAAAAGGCACAATGCCGACTTGTGTACAAGAAGACTAACGCTTCCTACTGTCTATGTTTTGAACCATTACTGTGACACTAGTTTTGGATTCCGATGCTTCACTTCAGGTTTCCTGTATCCCTCTGACCTTCTTATTGACGATGAAACACAGAAATTGCATCGGAATTAAATACAAAAGGCACAATGCTGACTTAAGTACAAGATGACTGACTGTCCTTACTGACTATGTTTCGAACCATTCCTGTGACACTAGTTATAGATTCCGATGCCTCACTTCAGTTTTATTGTATCCCTTGGACCTTCTTGTTGACGATGAAACACAGAAATTGCATCGGAATTAAATACAAAAGCACAATGCCGACTTAAGTAAAAGAAGTCTGACTCTTCTTACTGTCTATGATTTGAACCATTCCTGTGACACTAGTTTTGTATTCCGATGCTTCACTTCAGGTTTACTGTATCCCTCTGACCTTCTTATTGACGATGAAACACAGAAATTGCATCGGAATTGAATACAAAAGCACAATGCCGACTTAAGTACAAGAAGACTGACTCTTCCTACTGTCTATGCTTTGAACCATTCCTGTGACACTAGTTATAGATTCCGATGCTTCACTTCAGGTTTACTGTATCCCTCTGACCTTATTGCCGATGAAACAAAGAAATTGCAGCGGTATTAAATACAAAAGGCACAATGCCGACTTAAGGACATGGAGACAGACTCTTCTTACTGACTGCGTTTTGCACCATCCCTGTGACACTAGTTATAGATTCCGATGCTTCACTTTAGATTTACTGTTTCCCTTGGACCTTCTTATTGACGAAGAAACACAGAAATTGCATCGGAATTAAATACAAAAGGCACAATGCCGACTTAAGTACAAGAATACTGACTCTTCCTACTGTCTAAGCTTTGAACCATTCCTGTTACACTAGTTATAGATTCCGATGCTTCACTTCAGGTTTACTGTACCCCTCTGACCTTATTGCCGATGAAACACAGAAATTGCATCGGAATTAAATACGAAAGGCACAATGCCAACTTAAGTACAAGAAGACTGACTCTTCTTACTGACTATGCTTTGAACCATTCCTGTGACACTAGTTATAGCATCCGATGCTTCACTTCATGTTTACTGTATCCCTCTGACCTTCTTATTTACGATGAAACATAGAAATTGCATCGGAATTAAATAGGAAAGGCACAATGCCAACTTAAGTACAAGAAGTCTGACTCTTCTCACTGTCTATGATTTGAACCATTCCTGTGACACTAGTTATAGCCTCCAGTGCTTCACTCCAGGTTTACTGTATCCCTTGGACCTTCTTATTGACGACGAAACACAGAAATTGCATCAGAATTAATAGATAATGCACAATGATGGTTTAAGTACAAGAAGACTGGCTATTCTTACTGATTATGTTTTTAACCATTCCTGTGACACTAGTTATAGATTCCGATGCTACACTCCAGGTTTACTGTATTCCTTGGACCTTCTTTTTGACAATGAAACACAGAAATTGCATCGGAATTAAATACAAAAGGCACAATGTCGACTTAAGTAAAAGAAGTCTGACTCTTCTTACTGTCTATGATTTAAACCATTCCTGTGAGACTAGTTTTGTATTCCGATGCTTCACTTCAGGTTAACTGTATCCCTCTGACTTTCTTATTGACGATGAAACACAGAAATTGCATCGGAATTAAATACAAAAGCACAATGCCGACTTAAGTACAAGAAGACTGACTCTTCCTACTGTCTATGCTTTGAACCATTCCTGTGACACTAGTTATAGATTCCGATGCTTCACTTCAGGTTTACTGTATCCCTCTGACCTTATTGCCGATGAAACACAGAAATTGCATCGGTATTAAATACAAAAGGCACAATGCCGACTTAAAGACAAGAAGACTGACTCTTCTACTGTCTATGTTTGAACCATTCCTGTGACACTAGTTATAGATTCCGATGCTTCACTTCAGGTTTACTGTATCCCTCTGACCTTCTTATTGACGTTGAAACACAGAAATTGCATCGGTACTAAACACAAAATGCACAATGCCGACCTAAGTACAAGAAGACTGACTCTTCTTACTGTCTATGTTTTGAACCATTCCTGTGACACTAGTTATAGATTCCGATGCTTCACTCCAGGGTTACTGTATCCCTTGGACCTTCTTATTGACGATGAAACACAGAAATTCCATCAGAATTAAATCGAAAATGCACATTGATGGCTTAAGTACAAGAAGGCTGACTATTCTTACTGCCTATGTTTTGAACCATTCCTGTGACACTAATTATAGATTCCGATGCTTCACTTCAGGTTTACTGTATCCCTTGTACCTTCTTATTGACGATGAAACACAGAAATTGCATCGGAATTAAATACAAAAGCCAAAATGCCGACCTAAATACACGAAGACTGACTCTTCTTACTGTCTATGTTTTGAACCATTTCTGTGACACTAGTTATAGACTCCGATGCTACACTCCAGGTTTACTGTATCCCATGGTCCTTCTTATTGAGGATGAAACACAGAAATTACATCGGAATTAAGTACAAAAGGCACAATGCCGACTTAAGGACAAGAAGGCTGACTGTCCTTACTCACTATGTTTCGAACCATTCCTGTGACACTAGTTATAGATTCCGATGCTTCACTTCAGTTTTATTGTATCCCTCTGACCTTCTTATTGACGATGAAACACAGAAATTGCATCGGAATTAAATGGAAAAGGCACAATGTCGACTTAAGTACAAGAAGACTGACTCTTCTTACTGTCTATGTTTGAACCATTCCTGTGACACTAGTTATAGATTCCGATGTTTCACTTCAGGTTTACTGTATCCCTTGGTCCTTCTTATTGACGATGAAACAAAGAAATTGCATCGGAATTAAATACAAAAGGCACAATGCCGACTTAAGTACAAGAAGACTGACTCTTCCTACTGTCTATGTTTTGAACCATTCCTGTGACACTAGTTTTGGATTCCGAAGCTTCACTTCAGGTTTACTGTATCCCTCTGACCTTCTTATTGACGATGAAACACAGAAATTGCATCGGTATTAAATACAAAAGCACAATACCGACTTCAGGACAAGAAGACAGACTCTTCTTACTGACTTTGTTTTGAACCATTCCTGTTACACTAGTTATAGATTCCGATGCTTCACTTCAGGTTTACTGTTTCCCTTGGACCATCTTATTGACGATGAAACACAGAAATTGCATCGGAATTAAATACAAAAGCACAATGCCGACTTAAGTACAAGAAGACTGACTCTTCCTACTGTCTATGCTTTGAACCATTCCTGTGACACTAATTATAGATTCCGATGCTTCACTTCAGGTTTACTGTATCCCTCCGACCTTATTGCCGATGAAACATAGAAATTGCATCGGTATTAAATACAAAAGGCACAATGCCGACTTAGGTACATGAAGACCGACTCTTCCTACTCACTATGTTTTGAACCATTCCAGTGACACTAGTTATAGATTCCGATGCTTCACTTCAGGTTCACTGTATCCCTTGAACCTTCTTATTGACGATGAAACACAGAAATTGCATCGGAATTAAATACAAAAGGCACAATGCCGACTTATGTACAAGACGTCTGACTCATCTTACTGTCTATGTTTTGAACCATTACTGGTACACTAGTTATAGTTACGATGCTTCACTACAGGTTTACAGTATCCCTTGGACCTTCTAATTGACAATGAAGCACAGAAATTGCATCGGAATTAAATACATGAAGCTAAATGCCGAGTTATGGACAAGAAGACTGACTCTTCTTGCTGACTATGTTTTGAACCATTCCTGTGACACTAGTTTTGGATTCCGAAGCTTCACTTCAGGTTTACTGTATCCCTCTGACCTTCTTATTGACGATGAAACACAGAAATTGCATCGGAATTAAATACAAATGGCTCAATGCCGACTTAAGTACAAGAAGACTGACTCTTCTTACTGTCTATGTTTGAACCATTCCTGTGACACTAGTTATAGATTCCGATGCTTCACTTCAGTTTTACTGTATCCCTCTGACCTTCTTTTTGCCGGTGAAACACAGAAATTGCATCGGAATTAATTACGAAAGGCACAATGCCAACTTAAATACAAGAAGACTGACTCTTCTTACTGACTATATTTTGAGCCATTCCTGTGACACTAGTTATAGATTCCGATGCTTCACTTCAGTTTTACTCTATCCCTTGGACCTACTTATTGACGATGAAACACAGAAATTGCATAGGAATTAAATACAAAAAGCACAATGCCGACTTAAGTACAAGAAGACTGACCCTTCTTACTGTCTATGTTTTCAACCATTCCTGTGACACTAGTTATAGATTCCGATGCTTCACTTCAGGTTTACTATATCCCTCTGACCTTCTTATTGATGATGAAACACAGAAATTGCATCGGAATTAAATACAAAAGGCACAATGCCGACTTAAGTACAAGGAGACTGACTCTTCATACTGACTATGTATTGAACCATTTGTGTGACACTAGTTATAGATCGCGATGCGTCACTTCGGGTTTACTGTATCCCTCTGACCTTCTTATGGACGATGAAACACAGAAATTGCATCGGAATTAAATACAAAAGGCACAATGCCGACTTAAGTACAAGAAGACTGACTCTTCCTACTGTCTATGTTTTGAACCATTCCTGTGACACTTGTTTTGGATTCCGATGCTTCACTTCAGGTTCACTGTATCCCTCTGACCTTATTGCCGATGAAACACAGAAATTGCATCGGTATTAAATACAAAAGGCACAATGCCGACTTATGTACAAGACGTCTGACTCATCTTACTGTCTATGTTTTGAACCATTACTGTGACACTAGTTATAGTTACGATGCTTCACTACAGGTTTACAGTAACCCCTTGGACCTTCTTATTGACAATGAAGCACAGAAATTGCATCGGAATTAAATACAAAAGGCACAATGCCGACTTCACTACAAGAAGACAGACTCTTCTTACTGTCTATATTCTGAACCATTCCAGTGACACTAGTTATAGATTCCGATGCTTCACTTCAGGTTCACTGTATCCCTTGGACCTTCTTATTGACGATGAAACACAGAAATTGCATCGGAATTAAATACAAAAGGCACAATGCCGACTTATGTACAAGACGTCTGACTCATCATACTGTCTATGTTTTGAACCATTACTGTGACACTAGTTATAGTTCCGATGCTTCACTACAGGTTTACAGTATCCCTTGGACCTTCTTATTGACAATGAAGCACAGAAATTGCATCGGAATTAAATACATGAGGCACAATGCCGAGTTAAGGACAAGAAGACTGACTCTTCTTGCTGACTATGTTTTGAACCGTTCCTGTGACACTAGTTATAGATTCCGATGCCTCACCTCAAGTTTACTGCATACCTCTGACCTTCTTATTGACGATGAAACACAGAAATTGCATCGGAATTAAATACAAAAGGCTCAATGCCGACTTAAGTACAAGAAGACTGACTCTTCTTACTGTCTACGTTTGAACCATTCCTGTGACACTAGTTATAGATTCCGATGCCTTACTTCAGGTTTACTGTATCCCTCTGACCTTCTTATTGCCGGTGAAACACAGAAATTGCATCGGAATTAATTAAGAAAGCACTATGCCAACTTAAGTACAAGAAGACTGAGTCTTCTTACTGACTATGTTTTGAAGCATTCCTGTGACACTAGTTATAGATTCCGATGCTTCACTTCAGGTTTACTGTATCCCTTGGACCTTCTTATTGACGATGAAAAACAGAAATTGCATCGGAATTAAATAGAAAAGGCACAATGCCGACTTAAGTACTAGAAGACTGACTCTTCCTACTGTCTATGATTTGAACCATTCCTGTGACACTAGTTATAGATTCCGATGCTTCACTTCAGGTTTACTGTATCCCTTGTACCTTTTTATTGACGATGAAACAGAAATTGCAACGGAATTCAATACAAAAGGCACAATGCCGACTTAACTACCAGAAGATTGACTCTTCTTACTGACTATGCTATAACCATTCTTGTGACACTAGTTATAGATTCCGATGCTTAACTTCGGGAATACTGTATTCCTCTGACCTTCTTAGCGACGATAAAACACAGAAATTGCATCGGAAATAAATACAAAAAACACAATGCCGACTTAAGTACAAGAGTACTGACTCATCTTACTGTCTATGTTTTGAACCGTCCCTATGACACTAGGTAAAGATTCCGACGCTTCACTCCAGGTTTACTGAATCCCTTGGACCTTCTTATTGACGATGAATCACTGAAATTGCATCGTAATTAAATAAAAAATGCACAATGCCGACTTAAGTACAAGAAAACTGACTCTTCTTACTGACTATGATTTGAACCATTCCTGTGACACTAGTTATGGATTCCGATGCTTCACTTCAGGTTTACTGTATCCCTCTGACCTTCTTATTGACGATGAAACACAGAAATTGCATCGGAATTAAATACAAAAGGCACAATGCCGAATTAAGTACAAGAAGACTGTCTCTTCTTACTGTCTATTTTTGAACCTATCCTGTGACACTAGTTATAGACTCCGATGCTTCACTCCAAGCTTACTGTATCCCTTGGACCTTCTTATTGACGATGAAACACAGAAAATGCATCGGAATTAAATACAAAAGGCACAATGTCGACTTAAGTAAAAGAAGTCTGACTCTTCTCACTGTCTATGATTTGAACCATTCCTTGACACTAGTTATAGACTCCGATGCTTCAGTCCAAGTTTACTGTATCCCTCTGACCTTCTTATTGACGATGAAACACAGAAATTGCATCGGAATTAAATACAAAAGGCACAATGCTGACTTAAGTACAAGATGACTGACTGTCCTTACTGACTATGATTCGAACCATTCCTGTGACACTAGTTATAGATTCCGATGCTTCACTTCAGTTTTATTGTATCCCTTGGACCTTCTTGTTGACGATGAAACACAGAAATTGCATCGGAATTAAATACAAAAGCACAATGCCGACTTAAGTACAAGAAGACTGACTCTTCTTACTGTCTAAGCTTTGAACCATTCCTGTTACACTAGTTATAGTTTCCGATGCTTCACTTCAGGTTTACTGTACCCCTCTGACCTTATTGCCGATGAAACACAGAAATTGCATCGGAATTAGATACGAAAGGCACAATGCCAACTTAAGTACAAGAAGACTGACTCTTCTTACTGACTATGCTTTGAACCATTCCTGTGACACTAGTTATAGATTCCGATGCTTCACTTCATGTTTACTGTATCCCTCTGACCTTCTTATTTACGATGAAACATAGAAATTGCATCGGAAGTAAATAGAAAAGGCACAATGCCAACTTAAGTACAAGAAGTCTGACTCTTCTCACTGTCTATGATTTGAACCATTCCTGTGACACTAGTTATAGACTCCAGTGCTTCACTCCAGGCTTACTGTATCCCTTGGACCTTCTTATTGACGATGAAACACAGAAATTGCATCAGAATTAAATTGAGAATGCACAATGATGGTTTAAGTACAAGAAGACTGACTATTCTTACTGACTATGCTTTTAACCATTCCTGTGACACTAGTTATAGATTCTGATGCTACACTCCAGGTTTACTGTATTCCTTGGACCTTCTTTTTGACAACGAAACACAGAAATTGCATCGAAATTAAATACAAAACGCACAATGTCGACTTAAGTAAAAGAAGTCTGACTCTTCTTACTGTCTATGATTTGAACCATTCCTGTGACACTAGTTTTGTATTCCGATGCTTCACTTCAGGTTTACTGTATCCCTCTGACCTTCTTATTGACGATGAAACACAGAAATTGCATCGGAATTAAATACAAAAGCACAATGCCGACTTAAGTACAAGAAGACTGACTCTTCCTACTGTCTATGCTTTGAACCATTCCTGTGACACTAGTTATAGATTCCGATGCTTCACTTCAGGTTTACTGTATCCCTCTGACATTATTGCCGATGAAACAAAGAAATTGCAGCGGTATTAAATACAAAAGGCACAATGCCGACTTAAGGACAAGAAGACAGACTCTTCTTACTGACTACGTTTCGCACCATACCTGTGACACTAGTTATAGATTCCGATGCTTCACTTTAGATTTACTGTTTCCCTTGGACCTTCTTATTGACGAAGAAACACAGAAATTGCATCGGAATTAAATACAAAAGGCACAATGCCGACTTAAGTACAAGAAGACTGACTCTTCTACTGTCTATGTTTGAACCATTCCTGTGACACTAGTTATAGATTCCGATGCTTCACTTCAGGTTTACTGTATCCCTCTGACCTTCTTATTGCCGGTGAAACACAGAAATTGCATCGGAATTAAATACGAAAGGCACAATGCCAACTTAAGTACAAGAAGACTGACACTTCTTGCTGACTATGTTTTGAACCACTCCTGTGACACTAGTTATAGATTCCGATGCTTCACTTCAGGTTTACTGTATCCCTCTGACCTTCTTATTGACGTTGAAACACAGAAATTGCATCGGTACTGAACACAAAAGGCACAATGCCGACTTGTGTACAAGAAGACTGACTCTTCCTACTGTCTATGTTTTGAACCATTACTGTGACACTAGTTTTGGATTCCGATGCTTCACTTCAGGTTTACTGTATCCCTCTGACCTTCTTATTGACGATGAAACACAGAAATTGCATCGGAATTAAATACAAAAGGCACAATGCTGACTTAAGTACAAGATGACTGACTGTCCTTACTGA
The DNA here is from genome assembly GCF_021461385.2 of Schistocerca piceifrons. Taxonomy (NCBI): domain Eukaryota; kingdom Metazoa; phylum Arthropoda; class Insecta; order Orthoptera; family Acrididae; genus Schistocerca; species Schistocerca piceifrons. The sequence goes on from NC_060141.1 coordinate 835,336,214, forward strand.
CTATGTTTCGAACCATTCCTGTGACACTAGTTATAGATTCCGATGCATCACTTCAGTTTTATTGTATCCCTTGGACCTTCTTGTTGACGATGAAACACAGAAATTGCATCGGAATTAAATACAAAAGCACAATGCCGACTTAAGTACAAGAATACTGACTCTTCATACTGTCTAAGCTTTGAACCATTCCTGTTACACTAGTTATAGATTCCGATGCTTCACTTCAGGTTTACTGTACCCCTCTGACCTTATTGCCGATGAAACACAGAAATTGCATCGGAATTAAATACGAAAGGCACAATGCCAACTTAAGTACAAGAAGACTGACTCTTCTTACTGACTATGCTTTGAACCATTCCTGTGACACTAGTTATAGATTCCGATGCTTCACTTCATGTTTACTGTATCCCTCTGACCTTCTTATTTACGATGAAACATAGAAATTGCATCGGAATTAAATAGGAAAGGCACAATGCCAACTTAAGTACAAGAAGTCTGACTCTTCTCACTGTCTATGATTTGAACCATTCCTGTGACACTAGTATAGCCTCCAGTGCTTCACTCCAGGTTTACTGCATCCCTTGGACCTTCTTATTGACGATGAAACACAGAAATTGCATCAGAATTAAATAGATAATGCACAATGATGGTTTAAGTACAAGAAGACTGGCTATTCTTACTGACTATGCTTTTAACCATTCCTGTGACACTAGTTATAGATTCCGATGCTACACTCCAGGTTTACTGTATTCCTTGGACCTTCTTTTTGACAATGAAACACAGAAATTGCATCGGAATTAAATACAAAAGGCACAATGTCGACTTAAGTAAAAGAAGTCTGACTCTTCTTACTGTCTATGATTTAAACCATTCCTGTGAGACTAGTTTTGTATTCCGATGCTTCACTTCAGGTTTACTGTATCCCTCTGACCTTCTTACTGACGATGAAACACAGAAATTGCATCGGAATTAAATACAAAAGCACAATGCCGACTTAAGTACAAGAAGACTGACTCTTCCTACTGTCTATGCTTTGAACCATTCCTGTGACACTAGTTATAGATTCCGATGCTTCACTTCAGGTTTACTGTATCCCTCTGACCTTATTGCCGATGAAACACAGAAATTGCATCGGTATTAAATACAAAAGGCACAATGCCGACTTAAAGACAAGAAGACCGACTCTTCTACTGTCTATGTTTGAACCATTCCTGTGACACTAGTTATAGATTCCGATGCTTCACTTCAGGTTTACTGTATCCCTCTGACCTTCTTATTGCCGGTGAAACACAGAAATTGCATCGGAATTAAATACGAAAGGCACAATGCCAACTTAAGTACAAGAAGACTGACACTTCTTACTGACTATGTTTTGAACCACTCCTGTGACACTAGTTATAGATTCCGATGCTTCACTTCAGGTTTACTGTATCCCTCTGACCTTCTTATTGACGTTGAAACACAGAAATTGCATCGGTACTAAACACAAAATGCACAATGCCGACCTAAGTACAAGAAGACTGACTCTTCTTACTGTCTATGTTTTGAACCATTCCTGTGACACTAGTTATAGATTCCGATGCTTCACTTCAGGTTTACTGTATCCCTTGGACCTTCTTATTGACGATGAAACACAGAAATTGCATCGGAATTAAATACAAAAGGCACAATGTCGAATAAAGTAAAAGAAGTCTGACTCTTCTTACTGTCTATGATTTGAACCATTCCTGTGACACTAGTTATAGACTCCGATGCTTCACTCCAGGGTTACTGTATCCCTTGGACCTTCTTATTGACGATGAAACACAGAAATTCCATCAGAATTAAATCGAAAATGCACATTGATGACTTAAGTACAAGAAGGCTGACTATTCTTACTGCCTATGTTTTGAACCATTCCTGTGACACTAATTATAGATTCCGATGCTTCACTTCAGGTTTACTGTATCCCTTGTACCTTCGTATTGACGATGAAACACAGAAATTGCATCGGAATTAAATACAAAAGCCAAAATGCCGACCTAAGTACACGAAGACTGACTCTTCTTACTGTCTATGTTTTGAACCATTTCTGTGACACTAGTTATAGACTCCGATGCTACACTCCAGGTTTACTGTATCCCTTGGTCCTTCTTATTGAGGATGAAACACAGAAATTACATCGGAATTAAATAGAAAAGGCACAATGCCGACTTAAGGACAAGAAGGCTGACTGTCCTTACTGACTATGTTTCGAACCATTCCTGTGACACTAGTTATAGATTCCGATGCTTCAATTCAGTTTTATTGTATCCCTCTGACCTTCTTATTGACGATGAAACACAGAAATTGCATCGGAATTAAATGGAAAAGGCACAATGTCGACTTAAGTACAAGAAGACTGACTCTTCTTACTGTCTATGTTTTGAACCATTCCTCTGACACTAGTTATAGATTCCGATGTTTCACTTCAGGTTTACTGTATCCCTTGGTCCTTCTTATTGACGATGAAACAAAGAAATTGCATCGGAATTAAATACAAAAGGCACAATGCCGACTTAAGTACAAGAAGACTGACTCTTCCTACTGTCTATGTTTTGAACCATTCCTGTGACACTAGTTTTGGATTCCGAAGCTTCACTTCAGGTTTACTGTATCCCTCTGACCTTCTTATTGACGATGATACACAGAAATTGCATCGGTATTAAATACAAAAGCACAATGCCGACTTCAGGACAAGAAGACAGACTCTTCTTACTGACTTTGTTTTGAACCATTCCTGTTACACTAGTTATAGATTCCGATGCTTCACTTCAGGTTTACTGTTTCCCTTGGACCATCTTATTGACGATGAAACACAGAAATTGCATCGGAATTAAATACAAAAGCACAATGCCGACTTAAGTACAAGAAGACTGACTCTTCCTTCTGTCTATGCTTTGAACCATTCCTGTGACACTAATTATAGATTCCGATGCTTCACTTCAGGTTTACTGTATCCCTCCGACCTTATTGCCGATGAAACATAGAAATTGCATCGGTATTAAATACAAAAGGCACAATGCCGACTTAAGGACAAGAAGACAGACTCTTCTTACTGACAACGTTTTGCACCATTCCTGTGACACTAGTTATAGATTCCGATGCTTCACTTCAGATTTACTGTTTCCCTTGGACCTTCTTATTGACGATGAAACACAGAAATTGCATCGGAATTAAATGCAAAAGGCACAATGCCGACTTAAGTACAAGAAGACTGACTCTTCTACTGTCTATGTTTGAACCATTCCTGTGACACTAGTTATAGATTCCGATGCTTCACTTCAGGTTCACTATATACCTCTGACCTTCTTATTGCCGGTGAAACACAGAAATTGCATCGGAATTAAATACGAAAGGCACAATGCCAACTTAAGTAAAAGAAGACTGACACTTCTTACTGACTATGCTTTGAACCATTCCTGTGACACTAGTTATAGATTCCGATGCTTCACTTCACGTTTACTGTATCCCTCTGACCTTCTTATTGACGATGAAACACAGTAATTGCATCGGTATTAAATACAAAAGTCACAATGCCGACTTAAGTACAAGAAGACTGACTCTTCTTACTGTCTATGTTTTGAACCATTCCTGTGACACTAGTTATAGATTCCGATGCTTCACTTCAGGTTTACTGTATCCCTTGGACCTTCGTATTGACGATGAAACACAGAAATTGCATCGGAATTATTTACAAAAGGCACAATGTCGACTTAAGTAAAAGAAGTCTGACTCTTCTTACCGTCTATGATTTGAACCATTCCTGTGACACTAGTTATAGACTCCGATGCTTCACTCCAGGGTTAATGTATTCCTTGGACCTTCTTTTTGACGGTGAAACACAGAAATTCCCTCAGAATTAAATCGAAAATGCACATTGATGACTTAAGTACAAGAAGACTGACTATTCTTACTGCCTATGTTTTGAACCATTCCTGTGGCACTAGTTACAGATTCAAATGCTTCACTTCATGTTTACTGTATCCCTTGTACCTTCTTATTGACGATGAAACACAGAAATTGCGTCGGAATTAAATACAAAAGCCAAAATGCCGACTTCAGTACACGAAGACTGACTCTTCTTACTGTCTATCTTTTGAACCATTCCTGTGACACTAGTCATTGACTCCGATGCTACACTCCAGGTTTACTGTATCCCTTGGTCCTTCTTATTGACGATGAAACACAGAAATTGCATCGGAATTAAATACGAAAGGCACAATGCCAACTTAAGTACAAGAAGACTGACACTTCTTACTGACTATGTTTTGAACCACTCCTGTGACACTAGTTATAGATTCCGATGCTTCACTTCAGGTTTACTGTATCCCTCTGACCTTCTTATTGACGTTGAAACACAGAAATTGCATCGGTATTAAACACAAAATGCACAATGCCGACCTAAGTACAAGAAGACTGACTCTTCTTACTGTCTATGTTTTGAACCATTCCTGTGACACTAGTTATAGATTCCGATGCTTCACTTCAGGTTTACTGTATCCCTTGGACCTTCTTATTACCGATGAAACACAGAAATTGCATCGGAATTAAATACAAAAGGCACAATGTCGAATAAAGTAAAAGAAGTCTGACTCTTCTTACTGTCTATGATTTGAACCATTCCTGTGACACTAGTTATAGACTCCGATGCTTCACTCCAGGGTTACTGTATCCCTTGGACCTTCTTATTGACGATGAAACACAGAAATTCCATCAGAATTAAATCGAAAATGCACATTGATGACTTAAGTACAAGAAGGCTGACTATTCTTACTGCCTATGTTTTGAACCATTCCTGTGACACTAATTATAGATTCCGATGCTTCACTTCAGGTTTACTGTATCCCTTGTACCTTCGTATTGACGATGAAACACAGAAATTGCATCGGAATTAAATACAAAAGCCAAAATGCCGACCTAAGTACACGAAGACTGACTCTTCTTACTGTCTATGTTTTGAACCATTTCTGTTACACTAGTTATAGACTCCGATGCTACACTCCAGGTTTACTGTATCCCTTGGTCCTTCTCATTGAGGATGAAACACAGAAATTACATCGGAATTAAATACAAAAGGCACAATGCCGACTTAAGGAAAAGAAGGCTGACTGTCCTTACTGACTATGTTTCGAACCATTCCTGTGACACTAGTTATAGATTCCGATGCTTCACTTCAGTTTTATTGTATCCCTCTGACCTTCTTATTGACGATGAAACACAGAAATTGCATCGGAATTAAATGGAAAAGGCACAATGTCGACTTAAGTACAAGAAGACTGACTCTTCTTACTGTCTATGTTTTGAACCATTCCTCTGACACTAGTTATAGATTCCGATGTTTCACTTCAGGTTTACTGTATCCCTTGGTCCTTCTTATTGACGATGAAACAAAGAAATTGCATCGGAATTAAATACAAAAGGCACAATGCCGACTTAAGTACAAGGAGACTGACTCTTCCTACTGTCTATGTTTTGAACCATTCCTGTGACACTAGTTTTGGATTCCGAAGCTTCACTTCAGGTTTACTGTATCCCTCTGACCTTCTTATTGACGATGATACACAGAAATTGCATCGGTATTAAATACAAAAGCACAATGCCGACTTCAGGACAAGAAAACAGACTCTTCTTACTGACTTTGTTTTGAACCATTCCTGTTACACTAGTTATAGATTCCGACGCTTCACTTCAGTTTTATTGTATACCTCTGACATTCTTATTGACGATGAAACACAGAAATTGCATCGGAATTAAATGGAAAATTCACAATGTACAAGAAGACTGACTCTTCTTACTGTCTTTGTTTTGAACCATTCCTGTGACACTAGTTATAGATTCTGATGCTTCACTTCAGGTTTACTGTATCCCTTGGACCTTCTTATTGACTATGAAACACAGAAATTGCATCGGAATTAAATACAAAAGGCACAATGTCGACTTAAGTAAAAGAAGTCTGACTCTTCTTACTGTCTATGATTTGAACCATTCCTGTGACACTAGTTTTGTATTCCGATGCTTCACTTCCGGTTTACTGTATCCCTCTGACCTTCTTATTGACAATGAAACACAGAAATTGCATCGGAATTAAATACAAAAGCACAATGCCGACTTAAGTACAAGAAGACTGACTCTTCCTACTGTCTATGCTTTGAACCATTCCTGTGACACTAATTACAGATTCCGATGCTTCACTTCAGGTTTACTGTATCCCTCTGACCTTATTGCCAATGAAACACAGAAATTGCATCGGTATTACATACAAAAGGCACAATGCCGACTAAAGGACAAGAAGACAGATTCTTCTTACTTGACTACGTTTTGCACCATTCCTGTGACACTAGTTATAGATTCCGATGCTTCACTTCAGATTTACTGTTTCCCTTGTACCTTCTTATTGACGATGAAACACAGAAATTGCATCGGAATTAAATACAAAAGGCACAATACGGACTTAAGTACAAGAAGACTGACTCTTCTACTGTCTATCTTTGAACCATTCCTCTGACACTAGTTATAGATTCCGATGCTTCACTTCAGGTTTACTGTATACCTCTGACCTTCTTATTGCCAGTGAAACACAGAAATTGCATCGGAATTAAATACGAAAGGCACAATGCCAACTTAAGTACAAGAAGACTGACACTTCTTACTGACTATGTTTGGAACCATTCCTGTGACACTAGTTATAGATTCCGATGCTTCACTTCAAGTTTACTGTATCCCTCTGACCTTCTTATTGACGATGAAACACAGAAATTGCATCGGTATTAAATACAAAAGTCACAATGCCGACTTAAGTACAGGAAGACTGACTCTTCTTACTGTCTATGCTTTGAACCATTCCTGTGACACTAGTTATAGATTCCGATGCTTCACTTCAGGTTTACTGTATCCCTTGGACCTTCTTATTGACGATGAAACACAGAAATTGCATAGAATTAAATACAAAAGGCACAATGTCGACTTAAGTAAAGGAAGTCTGACTCTTCTTACCGTCTATGATTTGAACCATTCCTGTGACACTAGTTATAGACTCCGATGCTTCACTCCAGGGTTACTGTATCCCTTGGACCTTCTTTTTGACGATGAAACACAGAAATTCCATCAGAATTAAATCGAAAATGCACATTGATGACTTAAGTACAAGAAGACTGACTATTCTTACTGCCTATGTTTTGAACCATTCCTGTGACACTAGTTATAGATTCCGATGCTTCACTTCAGGTTTACTGTATCCCTTGTACCTTCTTATTGACGATGAAACACAGAAACTGCATCAGAATTAAATACAAAAGCCAAAATGCCGACTTCAGTACACGAAGACTGACTCTTCTTACTGTCTATGTTTGGAACCATTCCTGTGACACTAGTAATTGACTCCGATGCTACACTCCAGGTTTACTGTATCCCTTGGACCTTCTTATTGACAATGAAACACAGAAATTGCATCGGAATTAAATACAAAAGGCACAATGTCGACTTAAGTACAAGAAGACTGACTCTTCCTACTGTCTATGCTTTGAACCAATCCTGTGACACTAGTTATAGATTCCGATGCTTTACTTCAGGTTTACTGTATCCCTCTGACCTTATTGCCGATGAAACACAGAAATTGCATCGGTATTAAATACAAAAGGCACAATGCCGACTTAAGGACAAGAAGACAGACTCTTCTTACTGACTACGTTTTGCACCATTCCTGTGACACTAGTTATAGATTCCGATGCTCACTTCAGATTTACTGTTTCCCTTGGACCTTCTTATAGACGATGAAACACAGAAATTGCATCGGAATTAAATACAAAAGGCACAATGCCGACTTAAGTACTAGAAGACTGACTCTTCTACTGTCTATGTTTGAACCATTCCTGTGACACTAGTTATAGATTCCGATGCTTCACTTCAGGTTTACTGTATACCTCTGACCTTCTTATTGCCGGTGAAACACAGAAATTGCATCGGAATTAAATACGAAAGGCACAATGCCAACTTAAGTACAAGAAGACTGACACCTCTTACTGACTATGTTTTGAACCATTCCTGTGACACTAGTTATAGATTCCGATGCTTCACTTCAAGTTTACTGTATCCCTCTGACCTTCTTATTTTCGATGAAACACAGAAATTGCATCGGAATTAAATAGAAATGGCACAATGCCGACTTAAGTACATGAAGACTGACTCTTCTTACTGTCTATGTTTTAAACCATTCCTATGACACTGGTTGTAGATTCCGATGCTTCACGTCAGGTTTAGTGTATCCCTCTGACCTTCTTATTGACGATGAAACACAGAAATTGCATCGGAATTAAATTCAAAAGGCACACTGCCGAATTAAGTACAAGAAGACTGACTCATCTTACTGTCTATTTGTGAACCAATCCTGTGACACTAGTTATAGACACCGATGCTTCCCTCCACGTTTACTGTATCCCTTGGACCTTCTTATTGACGATGAAACACAGAAATTGCATCGGAATCAAATACAAAAGACACAATGCAGACGTAAGGACAAGAAGACTGACTCTTCTTACCGACTATGATTTGAACCATTCCTGTGACACTAGCTATAGAATCCGATGCTTCACTTCAGGTTTACTGTATCCCTCTCAGCTTCTTATTGACGATGAAACACAGAAATTGCATCGGAATTAAATACAAAAGGCACAATGCCGACTTAAGTACAAGAGGACTGATTCTTCTGACTGTCTATGTTTTGAACCATTCCACTGACACTAGTTATAGATTCCGATGCTTCACTCCAAGTTTACTGTATCCCATGGACCTTGTTTTTGACGATGAAACACAGAAATTGCATCGGAATTAAATAGAAGAGGTACAACGCCGACTTAAGTACAAGAAGGCTGACTCTTCTTACTGACTATGTTTCGAACCATTCCTGTGACACTAGTTGTGGATTCCAATGCTTCACCTCAGGTTTACTGTATCTTTTGGACCTTCTTATTGACGATGAAACACAGAAATTGCATCGGAATTAAATACAAAAGGCACAATGCAGAATCAAGTACAACAAGACTGACTCTTCTCACTGTCTATGTTTTGAAACATTCCTGTGACACTAGCTATAGATTCCGATGCTTCACTCCAGGTTTACTGTATCTCTTGGACCTTCTTATTGACGATGAAACACAGAAATTGCATCGGAATCAAATACAAAAGACACAATGCAGACTTAAGGACAAGAAGACTGACTCTTCTTACCGACTATGATTTGAACCATTCCTGTGACACTAGCTATAGAATCCGATGCTTCACTTCAGGTTTACTGTATCCCTCTCAGCTTCTTATTGACGATGAAACACAGAAATTGCATCGGGATTAGATACAAAAGGCACAATGCCGACTTAAGTACAAGAGGACTGACTCTTCTGACTGTCTATGTTTTGAACCATTCCACTGACACTAGTTATAGATTCCGATGCTTCACTCTAGGTTTACTGTCTCCCATGGACTTTCTTTTTGACGATGAAACACAGAAATTGCATCGGAATTAAATAGAAGAGGTACAACGCCGACTTAAGTACAAGAAGACTGACTCTTCTTACTGACTATGTTTCGAACCATTCCTGTGACACTATTTGTGGATTCCAATGCTTCACCTCAGGTTTACTGTATCCCTTGGACCTTCTTATTGACGATGAAACACAGAAATTGCATCGGAATTAAATACAAATGGCAAAATGCCGACTTAAGTACACGAAGACTGACTCTTCTTACTGTCTATGTTTGAACCATTCCTGTGACACTAGTTATAGATTCCGATGCTTCACTTCAGGTTTACTGTATCCCTTGGAACTTCTTATTGACGATGAAACACAGAAATTGCATCGGAATTAAATACAAAATGCACAAGCAGACTTAAGGACAAGAAGACTGACTCTTCTCACTGACTTTGTTTTGAACCATTCCTGTGACACTAGTTATAGATTCCGATGCTTCACTTCAGGTTTATTGTATCCTTCTGACCGTCTTATTGACGATGAACCACAGAAATTCCGTCGGAATTAAATAGAAAAGGCACAATGCCGACTTAAGTACAAGAAGACTGACTCATCTTACTGTATATGATTAGAACCATTCCAGTGACACTAGTTATAGATTCCGATGCTTCACTTCAGGTTTACTGTATACCTTGGACCTTCTTATTGACGAAGACACACAGAAATTGCATCGGAATTAAATACAAAATGCACAATGCCGACTTAAGTACAAGAAGACTGACTCTTCCTACTGTCTATGAATTGAACCATTCCTGTGACACTAGTTATAGATTCCGATGCTTCACTTCAAGTTTACTGTATCCCATGCACCTTCTTATTGACGATGGAACACAAAAATTGCATCGGAATTAAATACAAAGGCACATTGCCGACTTAAGTACATGAAGACCGACTCTTCCTAATGACTATGATTTGAATCATTCCTGTGACACTAGTTATAGATTCCGATGCTTCACTTCAGGTTTACTGTATACCTTGGACCTTCTTATTGACGAAGACGCACAGAAATTGCATCGGAATTAAATACAAAATGCACAAAGCCGACTTAAGGACAAGAAGACTGACTATTCTTACTGACTATGTTTTGAACCATTCCTGTGACACTAGCTATAGATTCCGGTGCTTCGCATCAGGTATACTGTATCCCTCTGACCTTCTTATTGACGATGCAACACAGAAATTGCATCGGAATTAAATACAAAAGGCACAATGCCGACTTAAGTACAAGAAGACTGACTCTTCTTACTTTCTGTGTTTTGAACCATTCCATTGACACTAGTTATAGATTCCGATGCTTCACTCCTGGTTTACTGTATCCCTTGGACATTGTTATTGTCAATGAAACACAGAAATTGCATCGGAATTAAATACAAAAAGCACAATGCCGACTTAAGAACAAGAAGACTGACTCTTCTTACTGACTATGTTTTGAACCTTTCCAGTGTCACTAGTTATAGATTCCGATGCTTCACTTCAGGTTTACTGTATCCCTTGGACCTTCTTATTGACGATGAAACACAGAAATTGCATCGGAATTAAATACAAAAGGCACAATGCCGACTTAAGGACAAGAAGATTGACTCTCTCTACTGTGTATGATTTGAAAAATTCCTGTGACACTAGTTATAGATTCCGATGCTTCACCTCAGGTTTACTGTATCCTTTGGACCTTCTTATTGACGATGAAACAGAGAAATTTCATCGGAATTAAATACAAAAGTCACAATGCCGACTTAAGGACAAGAAGACTGACTCATCTTACTGACTATGTTTTGAACCATTCCTGTGACACTAGCTATAGTTTCCGATGCTTCCCTTCAGGTTTACTGTATCCCTCTGACTTTCTTATTGACGATGAAACACAGAAATGGCATCGGAATTAAATACAAAAGGCACAATGCCGACTTAAGTTCAAGAAGACTGACTCTTCCTACTGTCTATGTTTTGAACTATTCCTGTGACACTAGTTATAGATTCCCATGCTTCCTATCAGGTTTACTGTATCCCTCTGACCTTCTTATTGACGATGAAACACAGAAATTGCATCGGAATTAAATAGAAACGCCACAATGCCTACTTAAGTACAAGAAGACTGACTCTTCTTACTGGCTATGTTTTGAACCATTCCTGTGAAACTAGTTATAGATTCCGATGTTTGACTTCAGTTTTACTGTATCCCTTGGACCTTCTTATTGACGATGAAACACAGAAATTGCATCAGAATTAAATACAAAAGGCACAATGCCGACTTAAGTACAAGAAGACTGACCCTTCTTACTGTCTATGTTTTGAACCATTCCTGTGACACTAGTTATAGATTCCGATGCTTCACTTCAGGTTTACTGTATCCCTCTGAACTTCTTATTGCGATGAAACACAGAAATTGCATCGGAATTAAATACAAAAGGCACAATACCGACTTAAGTACAAGAAGACTGACTCTTCTTACTGACTATGATTTGAACCATTCCTGTGACGCTAGTTATAGATTGCGATGCTTCACCTCAGGTTTACTGTATTCCATGGACCTTTTATTGACGATGAAACAGAGAAATTTCATCGGAATTAAATACAAAAGTCACAATGCCGACTTAAGGACAAGAAGACTGACCTCATCTTACCGATTATGTTTTGAACCATTCCTGTGACACTAGCTATAGATTCCGATGTTTTCCCTTCAGGTTTACTGTATCCCACTCACATTCTTATTGACGATGAAACACAGAAATGGCATCGGAATTAAAGACAAAATGCACAATGCCGACTTAAGTACAAGAAGACTGACTCTTCCTACTGTCTATGTTTTGAACTATTCCTGTGACACTAGTTATAGATTCCGATGCTTCACTTGAGGTTTACTGTATCCCTTGGACCTTCATATTGACGATGAAACCACAGAAATTGCATGGGAATAAAATACAAAAGGCACAATGCCGACTTAAGTACATGAAGACCGGACTCTTCCTATTGACTATGGTTTGAACCATTCTTGTGACACTAGTTATAGATTCCGATGCTTCACTTCAGGTTTATTGTATCCCTTGGACCTTCTTATTGACGACGAAACACAGAAATTGCATCGGAATTGAACACAAAAGGCACAATGCCGACTTAAGTACAAAAACACTGACTCTACTTACTGACTACGCTTTGAACCATTCCTGTGACACTATTTATAGTTTCCAATGCTTCACTTCAGGTTTACTGTATCCCTCTGACCTTCTTATTGACGATGAAGCACAGAAATTGCATCGGAATTAAATACAAAAGGCACAATGCCTGCATAAGTACAAGAAGACTGACCCTTCTTAGTGTCTATGATTTGAACTATTCCTGTGACACTAGTTATAGGATTCCGATGCTTCACTTCAGGTTTACTGTATCCCTCTGACCTTCTTATTGCGATGAAACACAGAAATTGCATCGGAATTAAATACAAAAGGCACAATACCGACTTAAGTACAAGAAGACTGACTCTTCTTACTGACTATGTTTTGAAGCATTCCTGTGACACTAGTTATAGATTCAGATGCTTCACTTCAGGTTTACTGTATCCTCTGACCTTCTTATAGACGATGAAACGCAGAAATTGCATCGGAATTAAATAGAAAAGGCACAATGCCGACTTAAGTAAGGACGACTGACTTTTCTTACTGTCTATGATTTGAACCATTCCTGTGAGCCTAGTTATAGATTCCGATTCTTCGCTCCAGGTTTACTGTATCCCTTGGACCTTCTTATTGGCGATGAAGCACAGAAATTGCATCGGAATTAAATACAAAAGGCACAATGCCTACTTAAGTACAAGAAGACTGACCCTTCTTAGTGCCTATGATTTGAACTATTCCTGTGACACTAGTTATAGTTTGCGATGCTTCACTTCAGGTTTACTGTATCCCTTTGACCTTCTTATTGATGATGAAACACAGAAATTGCATCGGAATTAAATACAAAAGGCACAATGCCGACTTAAGTACAAGAAGACTGACTCATCTTACTGATTATGTTTTGAACCATTCCTGTGACACTAGTTATAGATTCCGATGCTTCACTTGAGGTTTACTGTATCCCTTGGACCTTCTTATTGGCGATGAAACACAGAAATTGCATCGGAATTAAATACAAAAGGCACAATGCCGACTTAAGTACATGAAGACCGACTCTTCCTACTGACTATGGTTTGAACCATTCCTGTGACACTAGTTATAGATTCCGATGCTTCACTTGAGGTTTACTGTATCCCTTGGACCTTCTTATTGACGATGAAATACAGAAATTGCATCGGAATTAAATACAAAAGGCACAATGCCGACTTAAGTATAAGAACACTGACTCATCTTACTGTGTATGCTTTGAACCATTCCTGTGACACTAGTTATAGATTCCGATGCTTCACTTCAGGTTTATTGTATCCCTTGGACCTTCTTATCGACGACGAAACACAGAAATTGCATCAGAATTAAACACAAAAGGCACAATGCCGACTTAAGTACAAAAAGACTGTCTCTACTTACTGACTATGTTTTTAACCATTCCTGTGACACTATTTATAGTTTCCGATGCATCACTTCTGGTTTACTGTATCCCTTTGACCTTCTTATTGACGATGAAACACAAAAATTGCATCGGAATTAATTACAAAAGGCACAATGCCGACCTAAGTTCAAGAAGACTGACCCATTTTACTGACTATGTTTTGAAGCATTCCTGTGACACTAGTTATAGATTCGAATGCTTCACTTCAAGTTTACTGTATCCCTCTGACCTTCTTATGGACGATGAAACACAGAAATTGCATCGGAATTAAATAGAAAAGGCACAATGCTGACTGAAGTACAAGAGGTCTGACTCTTCTTACTGTCTATGTTTTGAACCATTCCGGTGACACTAGTTATAGATTCCGATGCTTCACTTCAGTTTTACTGTATCCCTTGGACCTTCTTATTGACGATGAAACACAGAAATTGCATCGGAATTAAACACAAAAGGCACAATGCCGACTCAAGTACAAGAAGACTGACTCTTCTTACTGTCTATGTTTTGAACCATTCCTGTGACACTAGTTATAGATTCGGATGCTTCACTTCAGGTTTACTGTATCCCTCTGACCTTCTCATTGACGATGAAACACAGAAATTGCATCGGAAATAAATACAAAAGGCACAATGCCGACTTAGGTACATGAAGACCGATTCTTCCTACTCACTATGTTTGAACCATTCCTGTGACACTAGTTATAGATTCCGATGCTTCGCTTGAGGTTTATTGTATCCCTTGGACCTTCCAATTGACGACGAAACACAGAAATTGCATCGGAATTAAACGCAAAAGGCACAATGCCGACATAAGTACAAAAAGACTGACTCTACTTACTGACTATGTTTTGAACCATTCCTGTGATACTATTTATAGTTTCCGATGCTTCACTTCAGGTTTACTGTATCCCTCTGACCTTCTTATTGACGATGAAACACAAAAATTGCATCGGAATTAAATGCAAAAGACACAATGCCGACCTAAGTACAAGAAGACGGATCCATTTTACTGACTATGTTTTCAAGCATTCCTGTGACACTAGTTATAGATTCGGATGCTTCACTTCAGGTTTACTGTATCCCTCTGACCTTCGTATTTACGATGAAACACAGAAATTGCATCGGAATTAAATACAAAAGGCACAATGCCGACTTAAGTACAGGAAGACTGACTCTTCTTACTGACTATGTTTTGAACCATTCCTGTGACACTAGTTATAGATTGCGATGCTTCACTTCAGGTTTACTGTATCCCTCTGACCTTCTTATTGACGATGAAACAAAGAAATTGCATCGGAATTAAATACAAAAGGCACAATGCCGACTTAAGTACAAGAAGACTGACTCTTCTTACTGTCTATGTTTTGAACCATTCCTGTGACACCAGTTATAGATTCCGATGCTTCACTTGAGGTTTACTGTATCCCTTGGACCTTCTTATTGACGATGAAACACAAAAATTGCATCGGAATTAAATGCAAAAGACACAATGCCGACCTTAGTACAAGAAGACTGACCCATTTTACTGACTATGTTTTCAAGCATTCCTGTGACACTAGTTATAGATTCGGATGCTTCACTTCAGGTTTACTGTATCCCTCTGACCTTCGTATTTACGATGAAACACAGAAATTGCATCGGAATTAAATAGAAAAGGCACAATGCTGACTTAAGTACAAGAGGACTGACTCTTCCTACTGTCTATGTTTTGAACTATTCATGTGTCACAAGTTATAGATTAAGATGCTTCTCTTGAGGTTTACTGTATCCCTTGGACCTTCTTATTGACGATGAAATACAGAAATTGCATCGGAAATAAATACAAAAGTCACAATGCCGACTTAGGTACATGAAGACCGACTCATCTTACTGATTATGTTTTGAACCATTCCTGTGACACTAGTTATATATTCCGATCCTTCACTTGAGGTTTACTGTATCCCTTGGACCTTCTTATTGACGATGAAACACAGAAATTGCATCGGAATTAAATACAAACGGCACAATACCGACTCAAGTACAAGAAGGCTGACTCATCTTACTGTCTATGTTTGAACCATTCCTTTGACACTAGTTATAGATTCCGATGCTTCACTTCAGGTTTACTGTATCCCTTGGACCTTCTTATTGACGATGAAACACAGAAATTGCATCGGAATTAAACACAAACGGCACAATGCCGACTTAAGTACAAAAAGACTGACTCTTCTTACTGACTATGTTTTGAACCATTCCTGTGACACTATTTATAGTTTCCGTTGCTTCACTTCAGGTTTACTGTATCCCTCTGACCTTCTTATTGACGATGAAACACAAAAATTGCATCGGAATTAAATACAAAAGGCACAATGCCGACCTAAGTACAAGAAGACTGACTCTTTTTACTGACTATATTTTGAACCATTCGTGTGACACTAGTTGTAGATTCCGATGCTTCACTTGAGGTTTACTGTATCCCTTGGACCTTCTTATTGACGATGAAACACAGAAATTGCATCGGAATTAAATACAAAAGGCACAATGCCGACTTAGGTACATGAAGACCGACTCTTCCTACTCATTATGTTTTGAACCGTTCCTGTGACACTAGTTATAGATTCCGATGCTTCACTTGAGGTTTACTGTATCCCTTGGACCTTCTTATTGACGATGAAGCACAGAAATTGCATCGGAATTAAATACAAAAGGCACAATGCCTACTTAAGTACAAGAAGACTGTCCCTTATTACTGTCTATGATTTGAATCATTCCATTGACACTAGTTATAGATTCCGATGCTTCACGTCAGGTTTACTGTATCCCTCTGACCTTCTTATTGACGATGAAACACAGAAATTGCATCGGATTTAAACACAAAAGGCACAATGCCGACTTAAGTACAAGAAGACTGACTCTTCTTACTGTCCATGTTTTGAACCATTCCTGTGACACTAGTTATAGATTCCGATGCTTCACTTCAGGTTTACTGTATCCCTCTGACCTTCGTATTTACGATGAAACACAGAAATTGCATCGGAAATAAATAGAAAAGGCACAATGCCGACTTAAGTACAAGAAGACTGACTCTTCTTACTGACTATGTTTGAACCATTCCTGTGACACTAGTTACAGTGTGCGATGCTTCACTTCGGGTTTACTGTATCCCTTGGACCTCCTTATTGACGATGAAACACAGAAATTGTATCGGAATTAAATAGAAAAGGCACAATGGCGACTTAAGTACAAGACGACTGACTTTTCTTACTGTCTAAGTTTTGAACCATTCCTGTGACACTAGTTATAGATTCCGATGCTTCACTTCAGGTTTACTGTATCCCTCTGACTTTCTTATTGACGATGACACACAGAAATTGCATCGGAATTAAATACAAAAGGCACAATGCCGACTTAAGTACAAGAAGACTGACTCTTCTTACTGTCTATGTTTTGAACCATTCCTGTGACACCAGTTATAGATTCCGATTCTTCACTTCAGGTTTACTGTATCCCTTGGACCTTCATATTGACGATGAAACACAGAAATTGCATCGGAATTAAATAGAAAAGGCACAATGCTGACTTAAGTACAAGAGGACTGACTCTTCCTACTGTCTATGTTTTGAACTATTAGTGTGTCACAAGTTATAGATTAAGATGCTTCTCTTGAGGTTTACTGTATCTCTTGGACCTTCTTATTGACGATGAAACACAGAAATTGCATCGGAAATAAATACAAAAGGCACAATGCCGACTTAGGTACATGAAGACCGACTCTTCCTACTCACTATGTTTTGAACCATTCCTGTGACACTAGTTATAGATTCCGATGCTTCACTTGAGGTTTACTGTATCCCTTGGACCTTCTTATTGACGATGAAACTCAGAAATTGCATCGGAATTAAATACAAAAGGCACAATGCCGACTCAAGTACAAGAAGACTGACTCATCTTACTGTCTATGTTTGAACCATTCCTGTGACACTAGTTATAGATTCCGATGCATCACTTCAGGTTTACTGTATCCCTTGGACCTTCTTATTGACGATGAAACACAGAAATTGCATCGGAATTAAACACAAACGGCACAATGCCGACTTAAGTACAAAAGGACTGACTCTTCTTACTGACTATGTTTTGAACCATTCCTGTGACACTATTTATAGTTTCCGTTGCTTCACTTCAGGTTTACTGTATCCCTCTGACCTTCTTATTGACGATGAAACACAAAAATTGCATCGGAATTAGATACAAAAGGCACAATGCCGACCTAAGTACAAGAAGACTGACTCTTTTTACTGACTATATTTTGAACCATTCCTGTGACACTAGTTATAGATTCCGATGCTTCACTTGAGGTTTACTGTATCCCTTGGACCTTCTTATTGACGATGAAACACAGAAATTGCATCGGAAATAAATACAAAAGGCACAATGCCGACTTAGGTACATGAAGACCGACTCTTCCTACTCACTATGTTTTGAACCATTCCTGTGACACTAGTTATAGATTCCGATGCTTCACTTGAGGTTTACTGTATCCCTTGGACCTTCTTATTGACGATGAAACTCAGAAATTGCATCGGAATTAAATACAAAAGGCACAATGCCGACTCAAGTACAAGAAGACTGACTCATCTTACTGTCTATGTTTGAACCATTCCTGTGACACTAGTTATAGATTCCGATGCATCACTTCAGGTTTACTGTATCCCTTGGACCTTCTTATTGACGATGAAACACAGAAATTGCATCGGAATTAAACACAAACGGCACAATGCCGACTTAAGTACAAAAGGACTGACTCTTCTTACTGACTATGTTTTGAACCATTCCTGTGACACTATTTATAGTTTCCGTTGCTTCACTTCAGGTTTACTGTATCCCTCTGACCTTCTTATTGACGATAAAACACAAAAATTGCATCGGAATTAGATACAAAAGGCACAATGCCGACCTAAGTACAAGAAGACTGACTCTTTTTACTGACTATATTTTGAACCATTCCTGTGACACTAGTTATAGATTCCGATGCTTCACTTGAGGTTTACTGTATCCCTTGGACCTTCTTATTGACGATGAAGCACAGAAATTGCATCGGAATTAAATACAAAAGGCACAATGCCGACTTAGGTACATGAAGACTGACTCTTCCTACTCATTATGTTTTGAACTATTCCTGTGACACTAGTTATAGATTCCGATGCTTCACTTGAGGTTTACTGTATCCCTTGGACCTTCTTATTGACGATGAAGCACAGAAATTGCATCGGAATTAAATACAAAAGGCACAATGCCTACTTAAGTACAAGAAGACTGCCTCATCTTACTGTCTATGTTTGAACCATTCCTTTGACACTAGTTATAGATTCCGATGCTTCACTTGAGGTTTACTGTATCCCTTGGACCTTCTTATTGACGATGAAACAAAGAAATTGCATCGGAATTAAATACAAAAGGCACAATGCCGACTTAGGTACATGAAGACCGACTCTTCCTACTCACTATGTTTTGAACCATTCCTGTGATACTAGTTATAGATTCCGATCCTTCACTTGAGGTTTACTGTATCCCTTGGACCTTCTTATTGACGATGAAACACAGAAATTGCATCGGAATTAAATACAAACGGCACAATCCGACTCAAGTACAAGAAGACTGACTCATCTTACTGTCTATGTTTGAACCATTCCTGTGACACTAGTTACAGTGTGCGATGCTTCACTTCAGGTTTACTGTATCCCTTGGACCTTCTTATTGACGATGAAACACAGAAATTGCATCGGAATTAAATAGAAAAGGCACAATGGCGACTTAAGTACAAGACGACTGACTTTTCTTACTGTCTAAGTTTTGAACCATTCCTGTGACACTAGTTATAGATTCTGATGCTTCACTTCAGGTTTACTGTATCCCTCTGACTTTCTTATTGACGATGAAACACAGAAATTGCATCGGAATTAAATACAAAAGGCACAATGCCGACTTAAGTACAAGAAGACTGACTCTTCTTACTGACTATGATTTGAACCATTCCTGTGACACTAGTTATAGATTGCGATGCTTCACTTCAGGTTTACTGTATCCCTCTGACCTTCTTATTGACGATGAAACAAAGAAATTGCATCGGAATTAAATACAAAAGGCACAATGCCGACTTAAGTACAAGAAGACTGACTCATCTTACTGTCTATGTTTGAACCATTCCTGTGACACTAGTTATAGATTCCGATGCTTCACTTCAGGTTTACTGTATCCCTTGGACCTTCCAATTGACGACGAAACACAGAAATTGCATCGGAATTAAACGCAAAAGGCACAATGCCGACATAAGTACAAAAAGACTGACTCTACTTACTGACTATGTTTTGAACCATTCCTGTGATACTATTTATAGTTTCCGATGCTTCACTTCAGGTTTACTGTATCCCTCTGACCTTCTTATTGACGATGAAACACAAAAATTGCATCGGAATTAAATGCAAAAGACACAATGCCGACCTAAGTACAAGAAGACGGATCCATTTTACTGACTATGTTTTCAAGCATTCCTGTGACACTAGTTATAGATTCGGATGCTTCACTTCAGGTTTACTGTATCCCTCTGACCTTCGTATTTACGATGAAACACAGAAATTGCATCGGAATTAAATACAAAAGGCACAATGCCGACTTAAGTACAGGAAGACTGACTCTTCTTACTGACTATGTTTGAACCATTCCTGTGACACTAGTTATAGATTGCGATGCTTCACTTCAGGTTTACTGTATCCCTCTGACCTTCTTATTGACGATGAAACAAAGAAATTGCATCGGAATTAAATACAAAAGGCACAATGCCGACTTAAGTACAAGAAGACTGACTCTTCTTACTGTCTATGTTTTGAACCATTCCTGTGACACCAGTTATAGATTCCGATGCTTCACTTGAGGTTTACTGTATCCCTTGGACCTTCTTATTGACGATGAAACACAAAAATTGCATCGGAATTAAATGCAAAAGACACAATGCCGACCTTAGTACAAGAAGACTGACCCATTTTACTGACTATGTTTTCAAGCATTCCTGTGACACTAGTTATAGATTCGGATGCTTCACTTCAGGTTTACTGTATCCCTCTGACCTTCGTATTTACGATGAAACACAGAAATTGCATCGGAATTAAATAGAAAAGGCACAATGCTGACTTAAGTACAAGAGGACTGACTCTTCCTACTGTCTATGTTTTGAACTATTCATGTGTCACAAGTTATAGATTAAGATGCTTCTCTTGAGGTTTACTGTATCCCTTGGACCTTCTTATTGACGATGAAATACAGAAATTGCATCGGAAATAAATACAAAAGTCACAATGCCGACTTAGGTACATGAAGACCGACTCATCTTACTGATTATGTTTTGAACCATTCCTGTGACACTAGTTATATATTCCGATCCTTCACTTGAGGTTTACTGTATCCCTTGGACCTTCTTATTGACGATGAAACACACAAATTGCATCGGAATTAAATACAAACGGCACAATACCGACTCAAGTACAAGAAGGCTGACTCATCTTACTGTCTATGTTTGAACCATTCCTTTGACACTAGTTATAGATTCCGATGCTTCACTTCAGGTTTACTGTATCCCTTGGACCTTCTTATTGACGATGAAACACAGAAATTGCATCGGAATTAAACACAAACGGCACAATGCCGACTTAAGTACAAAAAGACTGACTCTTCTTACTGACTATGTTTTGAACCATTCCTGTGACACTATTTATAGTTTCCGTTGCTTCACTTCAGGTTTACTGTATCCCTCTGACCTTCTTATTGACGATGAAACACAAAAATTGCATCGGAATTAAATACAAAAGGCACAATGCCGACCTAAGTACAAGAAGACTGACTCTTTTTACTGACTATATTTTGAACCATTCGTGTGACACTAGTTGTAGATTCCGATGCTTCACTTGAGGTTTACTGTATCCCTTGGACCTTCTTATTGACGATGAAACACAGAAATTGCATCGGAATTAAATACAAAAGGCACAATGCCGACTTAGGTACATGAAGACCGACTCTTCCTACTCATTATGTTTTGAACCGTTCCTGTGACACTAGTTATAGATTCCGATGCTTCACTTGAGGTTTACTGTATCCCTTGGTCCTTCTTATTGACGATGAAGCACAGAAATTGCATCGGAATTAAATACAAAAGGCACAATGCCTACTTAAGTACAAGAAGACTGTCCCTTATTACTGTCTATGATTTGAATCATTCCATTGACACTAGTTATAGATTCCGATGCTTCACGTCAGGTTTACTGTATCCCTCTGACCTTCTTATTGACGATGAAACACAGAAATTGCATCGGATTTAAACACAAAAGGCACAATGCCGACTTAAGTACAAGAAGACTGACTCTTCTTACTGTCCATGTTTTGAACCATTCCTGTGACACTAGTTATAGATTCCGATGCTTCACTTCAGGTTTACTGTATCCCTCTGACCTTCGTATTTACGATGAAACACAGAAATTGCATCGGAATTAAATAGAAAAGGCACAATGCCGACTTAAGTACAAGAAGACTGACTCTTCTTACTGACTATGTTTGAACCATTCCTGTGACACTAGTTACAGTGTGCGATGCTTCACTTCGGGTTTACTGTATCCCTTGGACCTCCTTATTGACGATGAAACACAGAAATTGTATCGGAATTAAATAGAAAAGGCACAATGGCGACTTAAGTACAAGACGACTGACTTTTCTTACTGTCTAAGTTTTGAACCATTCCTGTGACACTAGTTATAGATTCCGATGCTTCACTTCAGGTTTACTGTATCCCTCTGACTTTCTTATTGACGATGACACACAGAAATTGCATCGGAATTAAATACAAAAGGCACAATGCCGACTTAAGTACAAGAAGACTGACTCTTCTTACTGTCTATGTTTTGAACCATTCCTGTGACACCAGTTATAGATTCCGATTCTTCACTTCAGGTTTACTGTATCCCTTGGACCTTCATATTGACGATGAAACACAGAAATTGCATCGGAATTAAATAGAAAAGGCACAATGCTGACTTAAGTACAAGAGGACTGACTCTTCCTACTGTCTATGTTTTGAACTATTAGTGTGTCACAAGTTATAGATTAAGATGCTTCTCTTGAGGTTTACTGTATCTCTTGGACCTTCTTATTGACGATGAAACACAGAAATTGCATCGGAAATAAATACAAAAGGCACAATGCCGACTTAGGTACATGAAGACCGACTCTTCCTACTCACTATGTTTTGAACCATTCCTGTGACACTAGTTATAGATTCCGATGCTTCACTTGAGGTTTACTGTATCCCTTGGACCTTCTTATTGACGATGAAACTCAGAAATTGCATCGGAATTAAATACAAAAGGCACAATGCCGACTCAAGTACAAGAAGACTGACTCATCTTACTGTCTATGTTTGAACCATTCCTGTGACACTAGTTATAGATTCCGATGCATCACTTCAGGTTTACTGTATCCCTTGGACCTTCTTATTGACGATGAAACACAGAAATTGCATCGGAATTAAACACAAACGGCACAATGCCGACTTAAGTACAAAAGGACTGACTCTTCTTACTGACTATGTTTTGAACCATTCCTGTGACACTATTTATAGTTTCCGTTGCTTCACTTCAGGTTTACTGTATCCCTCTGACCTTCTTATTGACGAGGAAACACAAAAATTGCATCGGAATTAGATACAAAAGGCACAATGCCGACCTAAGTACAAGAAGACTGACTCTTTTTACTGACTATATTTTGAACCATTCCTGTGACACTAGTTATAGATTCCGATGCTTCACTTGAGGTTTACTGTATCCCTTGGACCTTCTTATTGACGATGAAGCACAGAAATTGCATCGGAATTAAATACAAAAGGCACAATGCCGACTTAGGTACATGAAGACCGACTCTTCCTACTCATTATGTTTTGAACTATTCCTGTGACACTAGTTATAGATTCCGATGCTTCACTTGAGGTTTACTGTATCCCTTGGACCTTCTTATTGACGATGAAGCACAGAAATTGCATCGGAATTAAATACAAAAGGCACAATGAATACTTAAGTACAAGAAGACTGCCTCATCTTACTGTCTATGTTTGAACCATTCCTTTGACACTAGTTATAGATTCCGATGCTTCACTTGAGGTTTACTGTATCCCTTGGACCTTCTGATTGACGATGAAACAAAGAAATTGCATCGGAATTAAATACAAAAGGCACAATGCCGACTTAGGTACATGAAGACCGACTCTTCCTACTCACTATGTTTTGAACCATTCCTGTGATACTAGTTATAGATTCCGATCCTTCACTTGAGGTTTACTGTATCCCTTGGACCTTCTTATTGACGATGAAACACAGAAATTGCATCGGAATTAAATACAAACGGCACAATCCGACTCAAGTACAAGAAGACTGACTCATCATACTGTCTATGTTTGAACCATTCCTGTGACACTAGTTACAGTGTGCGATGCTTCACTTCAGGTTTACTGTATCCCTTGGACCTTCTTATTGACGATGAAACACAGAAATTGCATCGGAATTAAATAGAAAAGGCACAATGGCGACTTAAGTACAAGACGACTGACTTTTCTTACTGTCTAAGTTTTGAACCATTCCTGTGACACTAGTTATAGATTCTGATGCTTCACTTCAGGTTTACTGTATCCCTCTGACTTTCTTATTGACGATGAAACACAGAAATTGCATCGGAATTAAATACAAAAGGCACAATGCCGACTTAAGTACAAGAAGACTGACTCTTCTTACTGACTATGATTTGAACCATTCCTGTGACACTAGTTATAGATTGCGATGCTTCACTTCAGGTTTACTGTATCCCTCTGACCTTCTTATTGACGATGAAACAAAGAAATTGCATCGGAATTAAATACAAAAGGCACAATGCCGACTTAAGTACAAGAAGACTGACTCATCTTACTGTCTATGTTTGAACCATTCCTGTGACACTAGTTATAGATTCCGATGCTTCACTTCAGGTTTACTGTATCCCTTGGACATTCTTATTGACGATGAAACACAGAAATTGCATAGGAATTAAACACAAACGGCACAATGCCGACTTAAGTACAAAAAGACTGACTCTTGTTACTGACTATATTTTGATCCATTCCTGTGACACTATTTATAGTTTCCGTTGCTTCACTTCAGGTTTACTGTATCCCTCTGACCTTCTTATTGGCGATGAAACACAAAAATTGCATCGGAATCAGATACAAAAGGCACAATGCCGACCTAAGTACAAAAAGACTGACTCTTTTTACTGACTATATTTTGAACCATTCCTGTGACACTAGTTATAGATTCCGATGCTTCACTTGAGGTTTACTGTATCCCTTGGACCTTCTTATTGACGATGAAACACAGAAATTGCATCGGAATTAAATACAAAAGGCACAATGCCGACTTAGGTACAT
Organism: Schistocerca piceifrons; assembly: GCF_021461385.2. Taxonomy (NCBI): domain Eukaryota; kingdom Metazoa; phylum Arthropoda; class Insecta; order Orthoptera; family Acrididae; genus Schistocerca; species Schistocerca piceifrons. The sequence goes on from NC_060141.1 coordinate 835,361,758, forward strand.
GAAGACCGACTCTTCCTACTCATTATGTTTTGAACCATTCCTGTGACACTAGTTATAGATTCCGATGCTTCACTTGAGGTTTACTGTATCGATTGGACCTTCTTATTGACGATGAAGCACAGAAATTGCATCGGAATTAAATACAAAAGGCACAATGCCTACTTAAGTACAAGAAGACTGTCCCTTCTTACTGTCTATGATTTGAATCATTCCATTGACACTAGTTATAGATTCCGATGCTTCACGTCAGGTTTACTGTATCCCTCTGACCTTCTTATTGACGATGAAACACAGAAATTGCATCGGATTTAAACACAAAAGGCACAATGCCGACTTAAGTACAAGAAGACTGACTCTTGTTACTGTCCATGTTTTAAACCATTCCTGTGACACTAGTTATAGATTCCGATGCTTCACTTCAGGTTTACTGTATCCCTCTGACCTTCGTATTTACGATGATATACAGAAATTGCATCGGAATTAAATAGAAAACGCACAATGCCGACTTAAGTACAAGAAGACTGACTCTTCTTACTGACTATGTTTGAACCATTCCTGTGACACTAGTTACAGTGTGCGATGCTTCACTTCTGGTTTACTGTATCCCTTGGACCTTCTTATTGACGATGAAACACAGAAATTGTATCGGAATTAAATAGAAAATGCACAATGGCGACTTAAGTACAAGACGACTGACTTTTCTTACTGTCTAAGTTATGAACCATTCCTGTGACACTAGTTATAGATTCCGATGCTTCACTTCAGGTTTATTGTATCCCTCTGACTTTCTTATTGACGATGAAACACAGAAATTGCATCGGAATTAAATACAAAAGGCACAATGCCAACTTAAGTACAAGAAGACTGACTCTTCTTACTGTCTATGTTTTGAACCATTCATGTGACACCAGTTATAGATTCCGATGCTTCACTTCAGGTTTACTGTATCCCTTGGACCTTCATATTGACGATGAAACACAGAAATTGCATCGGAATTAAATAGAAAAGGCACAATGCTGACTTAAGTACAAGAGGACTGACTCTTCCTACTGTCTATGATTTGAACTATTAGTGTGTCACAAGTTATAGATTAAGATGCTTCTCTTAAGGTTTACTGTATCCCTTGGACTTTCTTATTGACGATGAAACACAGAAATTGCATCGGAAATAAATACAAAAGGCACAATGCCGACTTAGGTACATGAAGACCGACTCTTCCTACTCACTATGTTTTGAACCATTCCTGTGACACTAGTTATAGATTCCGATGCTTCACTTGAGGTTTACTGTATCCCTTGGACCTTCTTATTGACGATGAAACTCAGAACTTGCATCAGAATTAAATACAAAAGGCACAATGCCGACTCAAGTACAAGAAGACTGACTCGTCTTACTGTCTATGTTTGAACCATTCCTGTGACACTAGTTATAGATTCCGATGCTTCACTTCATGTTTACTGTATCCCTTGGACCTTCGTATTGACGATGAAACACAGAAATTGCATCGGAATTAAACACAAAGGGCACAATGCCGACTTAAGTACAAAAAGACTGACTCTTCTTACTGACTATGTTTTGAACCATTCCTGTGACACTATTTATAGTTTCCGTTGCTTCACTTCAGGTTTACTGTATCCCTCTGACCTTCTTATTGACGATGAAACACAAAAATTTCATCGGAATTAGATACAAAAGGCACAATGCCGACCTAAGTACAAGAAGACAGACTCTTTTTACTGACTATACTTTGAACCATTCCTGTGACACTAGTTATAGATTCCGATGCTTCACTTGAGGTTTACTGTATCCCTTGGACCTTCTTATTGACGATGAAACACAGAAATTGCATCGGAATTAAATACAAAAGGCACAATGCCGACTTAGGTACATGAAGACCGACTCTTCCTACTCACTATGTTTTGAACCATTCCTGTGATACTACTTATAGATTCCGATCCTTCACTTGAGGTTTACTGTATCCCTTGGACCTTCTTATTGACGATGAAACACAGAAATTGCATCGGAATTAAATTCAAACGGCACAATGCCGACTCAAGTACAAGAAGACTGACTCATCTTACTGTCTATGTTTGAACCATTCCTGTGACACTAGTTACAGTGTGCGATGCTTCACTTCAGGTTTACTGTATCCCTTGGACCTTCTTATTGACGATGAAACACAGAAATTGCATCGGAATTGAATAGAAAAGGCACAATGGCGACTTAAGTACAAGACGACTGACTTTTCTTACTGTCTAAGTTTTGAACCATTCCTGTGACACTAGTTATAGATTCCGATGCTTCACTTCAGGTTTACTGTATCCCTCTGACTTTCTTATTTACGATGAAACACAGAAATTGCATCGGAATCAAATACAAAAGGCACAATGCCGACTTAAGTACAAGAAGACTGACTCTTCTTACTGACTATGTTTTGACCCATTCCTGTGACACTAGTTATAGATTGCGATGCTTCACTTCAGGTTTACTGTATCCCTCTGACCTTCTTATTGGCGATGAAACAAAGAAATTGCATCGGAATTAAATACAAAAGGCACAATGCCGACTTAAGTACAAGAAGACTGACTCATCTTACTGTCTATGTTTGAACCATTCCTGTGACACTAGTTATAGATTCCGATGCTTCACTTCAGGTTTACTGTATCCCTTGGACATTCTTATTGACGATGAAACACAGAAATTGCATCGGAATTAAACACAAACGGCACAATGCCGACTTAAGTACAAAAAGACTGACTCTTCTTACTGACTATATTTTGAACCATTCCTGTGACACTGTTTATAGTTTCCGTTGCTTCACTTCTGGTTTACTGTATCCCTCTGACCTTCTTATTGACGATGAAACACAAAAATTGCATCAGAATTAGATACGAAAGGCACAATGCCGACCTAAGTACAAGAAGACTGACTCTTTTTACTGACTATACTTTGAACCATTCCTGTGACACTAGTTATAGATTCCGATGCTTCACTTGAGGTTTACTGTATCCCTTGGACCTTCTTATTGACGATGAAACACAGAAATTGCATCGGAATTAAATACAAGAGGCACAATGCCGACTTAGGTACATGAAGACCGACTCTTCCTACTCATTATGTTTTGAACCATTCCTGTGACACTAGTTATAGATTCCGATGCTTCACTTGAGGTTTACTGTATCCCTTGGACCTTCTTATTGACGATGAAGCACAGAAATTGCATCGGAATTAAACACAAAAGGCACAATGCCGACTTAAGTACAAGAAGACTGACTCTTCCTACTGTCCATGTTTTGAACCATTCCTGCGACACTAGTTATAAATTCCGATGCTTCACTTCAGGCTTACTGTATACCTCTGACCTTCTTATTGACGATGAAACACACAAATTGCATCGGAATTAATACAAAAGGCACAATGCCGACTTAAGTACAAGAAGACTGACCCTTCTTACTGTATATGTTTTGAACCATTCCTGTGACACTAGTTATAGATTCCGATGCTTCACTTCAGTTTTACTGTATCCCTCTGACTTTCTTATTGACGATGAAACACAGAAATTGCATCGGAATTAAATACAAAAGGCACAATGCCGACTTAAGTACAAGAAGACTGACTCTTCTTAATGACTATGTTTTAAACCATTCCTGTGACACTAGTTATAGATTGCGATACTTCACTTCAGGTTTACTCTATCCCTTGGACCTTCTTATTGGCGATGAAACACAGAAATTGCATCGGAATTAAATACAAAAGGCACAATGCCGACTTAAGTACATGAAGACCGACTCTTCCTACTGACTATGGTTTGAACCATTCCTGTGACACTAGTTATAGATTCCGATGCTTCACTTGAGGTTTACTGTATCCCTTGGACCTTCTTATTGAAGATGAAACACAGACATTGCATCGGAATTAAATACAAAAGGCACAATGCCGACTTAAGTATAAGAACACTGACTCATCTTACTGTGTATGCTTTGAACCATTCCTGTGACACTAGGTATAGATTCCGATGCTTCACTTCAGGTTTATTGTATCCCTTGGACCTTCTTATTGACGACGAAACACAGAAATTGCATCGGAATTAAACACAAAAGGCACAATGCCGACTTAAGTACAAAAAGACTGACTCTACTTACTGACTATGATTTGAACCATTCCTGTGACACTATTTATAGTTTCCGATGCATCACTTCTGGTTTACTGAATCGCTCTGACCTTCTTATTGACGATGAAACACAAAAATTGCATCGGAATTAATTACAAAAGGCACAGTGCCGACCTAAGTACAAGAAGACTGACCCATTTTACTGACTATGTTTTGAAGCATTCCTGTGACACTAGTTATAGATTCGGATGTTTCACTTCAGGTTTACTGTATCCTTCTGACCTTCTTATAGACGATGAAACACAGAAATTGCTTCGGAATTTAATAGAAAAGGCACAATGCCGACTTAAGTAAAGGACGACTGACTTTTCTACTGTCTATGATTTGAACCATTCCTGTGACACTAGTTATGAATTCCGAAGCTACACTTCAGGTTTACTGTATCCCTCTGACCTTCTTATGGACGATGAAACACAGAAATTGCATCGAAATTAAATACAAAAGGCACAAAGCCGACTTAAGTACAAGAAGACTGACTCTTCTTACTGACTATGTTTGAACCATTCCTGTGACACTAGTTACAGATTGCGATGCTTCACCTCATGTTTACTGTATCCCTTGGACCTTCTTATTGACGATGAAATACAGAAATTGCGTCGGAATTAGATAGAAAAGGCACAATGGCGACTTAAGTACAAGACGACTGACTTTTCTTACTGTCTAAGTTTTGAACCATTTCTGTGACACTAGTTATAGATTCCGATGCTTCACTTCAGGTTTACTGTATCCCTCTGACCTTCTTATTGTCGATGAAACACAAAACTTGCATCGGAATTAAATACAAAAGGCACTATGCCGACTTAAGTACAAGAAGACTGACTCTTCTTACTGACTATGTTTTGAACCATTCCTGTGACACTAGTTATAGATTGCGATGATTCACGATAGGTTTACTGTATACCTTGGACGTTGTTATTGACGATGAAACACAGAAATTGCATCGGAATTAAATACAAAAGGCACAATGCCGACTTAAGTACAAGAAGACTGACTCTTCCTACTGTCTATGTTTTGAACCATTCCTGTGACACTAGTTATAGACTCCGATGCTTCACTTCAGGTTTACTGTATCCGTTGGACCTTGTTATTGACGATGAAACACAGAAATTGCATCGGATTTAATACAAAAGGCACAATGCCGACCTAAGTACATGAAGAGCGACTCTTCCTACTGACTATGTTTTGTACCATTCCTGTGACACTAGTTATAGATTCCTATGCTTCACGCGAGGTTTAGTGTATCCCTTGGACCTTCTTATTGACGATGAAACACAGAAATTGCATCGGAATTAAATAGAAAATGCACAATGCCAACTTAAGTACAATAAGACTGACTCTTCTTACTGTGTATGTTTGAACCATTCCTGTGACACTAGTTATAGATTCCGATGCTTCACACCAGTTTTACTGTATACCTTCTTATTGACGATGAAACACAGAAATTGCATCGGAATTAAATAGAAAAGGCACAATGCCAACTTAAGTACAAGAAGACTGACTTTTCTTACTGTGTATGTTTGAACCATTCCTGTGACACCAGTTATAGATTCCGATGCTTCACACCAGTTTTACTGTATACCTTCTTATTGACGATGAAACACAGAAATTGCATCAGAATTAAATACAAAAGGCACAATGCCGACTTAAGTACAAGAAGTCTGACTCTTCTTACTGTCTATGTTTTGAACCATTCCTGTGACAATAGTTATAGATTCCAATGCTTCACTTCAGGTTTAGTGTATCCCTTGGACTTTCTTATTGACGATGATGCACAAAAATCGCATCGGAATTAAATACAAAAGGCACAATACCGACTTAAGTACAAGAAGACTGACTCTTCTTACTGACTATGTTTTAAACCATTCCTGTGACACTAGTTATAGATTGCGATGCTTCACTTCAGGTTTACTGTATCCCTCTGACCTTCTTATTGACGATGAAACACAGAAATTGCATCGGAATTAAATACAAAAGTCACAATGCCGACTTAAGTACAAGAAGACTGACTCATCTTACTGATTATGTTTTGAACCATTCCTGTGACACTAGTTATAGATTCCGATGCTTCACTTGAGGTTTACTGTATCCCTTGGACCTTCTTATTGGCGATGAAACACAGAAATTGCATCGGAATTAAATACAAAAGGCACAATGCCGACTTAAGTACATGAAGACCGACTCTTCCTACTATATATGGTTTGAACCATTCCTGTGACACTAGTTATAGATTCCGATGCTTCACTTGAGGTTTACTGTATCCCTTGGACCTTCTTATTGACGATGAAACACAGACATTGCATCGGAATTAAATACAAAAGGCACAATGCCGACTTAAGTATAAGAACACTGACTCATCTTACTGTGTATGCTTTGAACCATTCCTGTGACACTAGGTATAGATTCCGATGCTTCACTTCAGGTTTATTGTATCCCTTGGACCTTCTTATTGACGACGAAACACAGAAATTGCATCGGAATTAAACACAAAAGGCACAATGCCGACTTAAGTACAAAAAGACTGACTCTACTTACTGACTATGTTTTGAACCATTCCTGTGACACTATTTATAGTTTCCGATGCATCACTTCTGGTTTACTGAATCCCTCTGACCTTCTTATTGACGATGAAACACAAAAATTGCATCGGAATTAATTACAAAAGGCACAGTGCCGACCTAAGTACAAGAAGACTGACCCATTTTACTGACTATGTTCTGAAGCATTCCTGTGACACTAGTTATAGATTCGGATGTTTCACTTCAGGTTTACTGTATCCCTCTGACCTTCTTATAGACGATGAAACACAGAAATTGCTTCGGAATTTAATAGAAAAGGCACAATGCCGACTTAAGTAAAGGACGACTGACTTTTCTACTGTCTATGATTTGAACCATTCCTGTGACACTAGTTATGAATTCCGAAGCTACACTTCAGGTTTACTGTATCCCTCTGACCTTCTTATGGACGATGAAACACAGAAATTGCATCGAAATTAAATTAAAAAGGCACAAAGCCGACTTAAGTACAAGAAGACTGACTCTTCTTACTGACTATGTTTGAACCATTCCTGTGACACTAGTTACAGATTGCGATGCTTCACTTCATGTTTACTGTATCCCTTGGACCTTCTTATTGACGATGAAATACAGAAATTGCGTCGGAATTAGATAGAAAAGGCACAATGGCGACTTAAGTACAAGACGACTGACTTTTCTTACTGTCTAAGTTTTGAACCATTTCTGTGACACTAGTTATAGATTCCGATGCTTCACTTCAGGTTTACTGTATCCCTCTGACCTTCTTATTGTCGATGAAACACAAAACTTGCATCGGAATTAAATACAAAAGGCACTATGCCGACTTAAGTACAAGAAGACTGACTCTTCTTACTGACTATGTTTTGAACCATTCCTGTGACACTAGTTATAGATTGCGATGATTCACGATAGGTTTACTGTATACCTTGGACCTTGTTATTGACGATGAAACACAGAAATTGCATCGGAATTAAATACAAAAGGCACAATGCCGACTTAAGTACAAGAAGACTGACTCTTCCTACTGTCTATGTTTTGAACCATTCCTGTGACACTAGTTATAGACTCCGATGCTTCACTTCAGGTTTACTGTATCCCTTGGACCTTGTTATTGACGATGAAACACAGAAATTGCATCGGATTTAATACAAAAGGCACAATGCCGACCTAAGTACATGAAGAGCGACTCTTCCTACTGACTATGTTTTGTACCATTCCTGTGACACTAGTTATAGATTCCTATGCTTCACGCGAGGTTTAGTGTATCCCTTGGACCTTCTTATTGACGATGAAACACAGAAATTGCATCGGAATTAAATAGAAAATGCACAATGCCAACTTAAGTACAAGAAGACTGACTCTTCTTACTGTGTATGTTTGAACCATTCCTGTGACACTAGTTATAGATTCCGATGCTTCACACCAGTTTTACTGTATACCTTCTTATTGACGATGAAACACAGAAATTGCATCAGAATTAAATAGAAATGGCACAATGCCGACATAAGTACAAGAAGTCTGACTCTTCTTACTGTCTGTGTTTTGAACCATTCCTGTGACAATAGTTATAGATTCCAATGCTTCACTTCAGGTTTACTGTATCCCTTGGACTTTCTTATTGACGATGAAACACAGAAATTGCATCGGAATTAAATACAAAAGGCACAATGCCGACTTAAGTACAACAAGACTGACTCTTCCTACCGTCTATGATTTGAACCATTCCTGTGTCACTAGTTATAGATTCCGATGCTTCACTTCAGGTTTACTGTATCCCTTGGACCTTCTTATTGACGACGAAACACAGAAATTGCATCGGAATTAAACACAAAATGCACAATGCCGACTTAAGTACAAAAAGACTGACTCTACTTACTGACTATGCTTTGAACCATTCCTGTGACACTATTTATAGTTTCCGAAGCTTCACTTCAGGTTTACTGTATCCCTCTGACCTTCTTATTGACGATGAAACACAAAAATTGCATCGGAATTAAATGCAAAAGGCACAATGCCGACCTAAGTACAAGAAGACTGTCCCACTTTACTGACTATGTTTTGAAGCATGCCTGTGACACTTGTTATAGATTCAGATGCTTCACTTCAGGTTTACTGTATCCCTCTTACGTTCTTATCGACGATGAAACACAGAAATTGCATCGGAATTAAATAGAAAAGGCACAATGCCGACTTAAGTAAAGGACGACTGACTTTTCTTACTGTCTATGATTTGAACCATTCCTGTGAGACTAGTTATAGATTCCGATGCTTCACTCCAGGTTTACTGTATCCCTTGGACCTTCTTATTGACGATGATGCACAGAAATTGCATCGGAATTAAATACAAAAGGCAAAATGCCTACTTAAGTGCAAGAAGACTGACCCTTCTTAGTGTCTATGTTTTGAACCATTCCTGTGACACTAGTTATAGATTCCGATGCTTCACTTCAGGTTTACTGTATCCCTTGGACCTTCTTATTGACGATGAAACACAGAAATTGCATCGGAATTAAATACAAAAGGCACAATGCCGACTTAGGTACATGAAGACCGACTCTTCCTACTCACTATGTTTTGAACCATTCCTGTGATACTACTTATAGATTCCGATCCTTCACTTGAGGTTTACTGTATCCCTTATACCTTCTTATTGACGATGAAACACAGAAATTGCATCGGAATTAAATTCAAACGGCACAATGCCGACTCAAGTACAAGAAGACTGACTCATCTTACTGTCTATGTTTGAACCATTCCTGTGACACTAGTTACAGTGTGCGATGCTTCACTTCAGGTTTACTGTATCCCTTGGACCTTCTTATTGACGATGAAACACAGAAATTGCATCGGAATTGAATAGAAAAGGCACAATGGCGACTTAAGTACAGGACGACTGACTTTTCTTACTGTCTAAGTTTTGAACCATTCCTGTGACACTAGTTATAGATTCCGATGCTTCACTTCAGGTTTACTGTATCCCTTGGACATTCTTATTGACGATGAAACACAGAAATTGCATCGGAATTAAACACAAACGGCACAATGCCGACTTAAGTACAAAAAGACTGACTCTTCTTACTGACTATATTTTGAACCATTCCTGTGACACTGTTTATAGTTTCCGTTGCTTCACTTCTGGTTTACTGTATCCCTCTGACCTTCTTATTGACGATGAAACACAAAAATTGCATCAGAATTAGATACAAAAGGCACAATGCTGACCTAAGTACAAGAAGACTGACTCTTTTTACTGACTATACTTTGAACCATTCCTGTGACACTAGTTATAGATTCCGATGCTTCACTTGAGGTTGACTGTATCCCTTGGACCTTCTTATTGACGATGAAACACAGAAATTGCATCGGAATTAAATACAAAAGGCACAATGCCGACTTAGGTACATGATGACCGACTCTTCCTACTCATTATGTTTTGAACCATTCCTGTGACACTAGTTATAGATTCCGATGCTTCACTTGAGGTTTACTGTATCCCTTGGACCTTCTTATTGACGATGAAGCACAGAAATTGCATCGGAATTAAACACAAAAGGCACAATGCCGACTTAAGTACAAGAAGACTGACTCTTCCTACTGTCCATGTTTTGAACCATTCCTGCGACACTAGTTATAAATTCCGATGCTTCACTTCAAGCTTACTGTGTACCTCTGACCTTCTTATTGACGATGAAACACACAAATTGCATCGGAATTAATACAAAAGGCACAATGCCGACTTAAGTACAAGAAGACTGACCCTTCTTACTGTATATGTTTTGAACCATTCCTGTGACACTAGTTATAGATTCCGATGCTTCACTTCAGGTTTACTGTATCCCTCTGACCTTCTTATTGACGATGAAACACAGAAATTGCATCGGAATTAAATAGAAAAGGCACAATGCCAACTTAAGTACAAGAAGACTGACTCATCTTACTGATTATGTTTTGAACCATTCCTGTGACACTAGTTATAGATTCCGATGCTTCACTTGAGGTTTACTGTATCCCTTGGACCTTCTTATTGGCGATGAAACACAGAAATTGCATCGGAATTAAATACAAAAGGCACAATGCCGACTTAAGTACATGAAGACCGACTCTTCCTACTGACTATGGTTTGAACCATTCCTGTGACACTAGTTATAGATTCCGATGCTTCACTTGAGGTTTACTGTATCCCTTGGACCTTCTTATTGACGATGAAACACAGACATTGCATCGGAATTAAATACAAAAGGCACAATGCCGACTTAAGTATAAGAACACTGACTCATCTTACTGTGTATGCTTTGAACCATTCCTGTGACACTAGGTATAGATTCCGATGCTTCACTTCAGGTTTATTGTATCCCTTGGACCTTCTTATTGACGACGAAACACAGAAATTGCATCGGAATTAAACACAAAAGGCACAATGCCGACTTAAGTACAAAAAGACTGACTCTACTTACTGACTATGTTTTGAACCATTCCTGTGACACTATTTATAGTTTCCGATGCATCACTTCTGGTTTACTGAATCCCTCTGACCTTCTTATTGACGATGAAACACAAAAATTGCATCGGAATTAATTACAAAAGGCACAGTGCCGACCTAAGTACAAGAAGACTGACCCATTTTACTGACTATGTTTTGAAGCATTCCTGTGACACTAGTTATAGATTCGGATGTTTCACTTCAGGTTTACTGTATCCCTCTGACCTTCTTATAGACGATGAAACACAGAAATTGCTTCGGAATTTAATAGAAAAGGCACAATGCCGACTTAAGTAAAGGACGACTGACTTTTCTACTGTCTATGATTTGAACCATTCCTGTGACACTAGTTATGAATTCCGAAGCTACACTTCAGGTTTACTGTATCCCTCTGACCTTCTTATGGACGATGAAACACAGAAATTGCATCGAAATTAAATACAAAAGGCACAAAGCCGACTTAAGTACAAGAAGACTGACTCTTCTTACTGACTATGTTTGAACCATTCCTGTGACACTAGTTACAGATTGCGATGCTTCACTTCATGTTTACTGTATCCCTTGGACCTTCTTATTGACGATGAAATACAGAAATTGCGTCGGAATTAGATAGAAAAGGCACAATGGCGACTTAAGTACAAGACGACTGACTTTTCTTACTGTCTAAGTTTTGAACCATTTCTGTGACACTAGTTATAGATTCCGATGCTTCACTTCAGGTTTACTGTATCCCTCTGACCTTCTTATTGTCGATGAAACTCAAAACTTGCATCGGAATTAAATACAAAAGGCACTATGCCGACTTAAGTACAAGAAGACTGACTCTTCTTACTGACTATGTTTTGAACCATTCCTCTGACACTAGTTATAGATTGCGATGATTCACGATAGGTTTACTGTATACCTTGGACCTTGTTATTGACGATGAAACACAGAAATTGCATCGGAATTAAATACAAAAGGCACAATGCCGACTTAAGTACAAGAAGACTGACTCTTCCTACTGTCTATGTTTTGAACCATTCCTGTGACACTAGTTATAGATTCCGATGCTTCACTTCAGGTTTACTGTATCCCTTGGACCTTGTTATTGACGATGAAACACAGAAATTGCATCGGATTTAATACAAAAGGCACAATGCCGACCTAAGTACATGAAGAGCGACTCTTCCTACTGACTATGTTTTGTACCATTCCTGTGACACTAGTTATAGATTCCGATGCTTCACACCAGTTTTACTGTATACCTTCTTATTGACGATGAAACACAGAAATTGCATCAGAATTAAATAGAAATGGCACAATGCCGACTTAAGTACAAGAAGTCTGACTCTTCTTACTGTCTGTGCTTTGAACCATTCCTGTGACAATAGTTATAGATTCCAATGCTTCACTTCAGGTTTACTGTATCCCTTGGACTTTCTTATTGACGATGAAACACAGAAATTGCATCGGAATTAAATACAAAAGGCACAATGCCGACTTAAGTACAAAAAGACTGACTCTACTTGCTGACTATGCTTTGAACCATTCCTGTGACACTATTTATAGTTTCCGAAGCTTCACTTCAGGTTTACTGTATCCCTCTGACCTTCTTATTGACGATGAAACACAAAAATTGCATCGGAATTAGATACAAAAGGCACAATGCCGACCTAAGTACAAGAAGACAGACTCTTTTTACTGACTATACTTTGAACCATTCCTGTGACACTAGTTATAGATTCCGATGCTTCACTTGAGGTTTACTGTATCCCTTGGACCTTCTTATTGACGATGAAACACAGAAATTGCATCGGAATTAAATACAAAAGGCACAATGCCGACTTAGGTACATGAAGACCGACTCTTCCTACTCACTATGTTTTGAACCATTCCTGTGATACTACTTATAGATTCCGATCCTTCACTTGAGGTTTACTGTATCCCTTGGACCTTCTTATTGACGATGAAACACAGAAATTGCATCGGAATTAAATTCAAACGGCACAATGCCGACTCAAGTACAAGAAGACTGACTCATCTTACTGTCTATGTTTGAACCATTCCTGTGACACTAGTTACAGTGTGCGATGCTTCACTACAGGTTTACTGTATCCCTTGGACCTTCTTATTGACGATGAAACACAGAAATTGCATCGGAATTGAATAGAAAAGGCACAATGGCGACTTAAGTACAGGACGACTGACTTTTCTTACTGTCTAAGTTTTGAACCATTCCTGTGACACTAGTTATAGATTCCGATGCTTCACTTCAGGTTTACTGTATCCCTTGGACATTCTTATTGACGATGAAACACAGAAATTGCATCGGAATTAAACACAAACGGCACAATGCCGACTTAAGTACAAAAAGACTGACTCTTCTTACTGACTATATTTTGAACCATTCCTGTGACACTGTTTATAGTTTCCGTTGCTTCACTTCTGGTTTACTGTATCCCTCTGACCTTCTTATTGACGATGAAACACAAAAATTGCATCAGAATTAGATACAAAAGGCACAATGCTGACCTAAGTACAAGAAGACTGACTCTTTTTACTGACTATACTTTGAACCATTCCTGTGACACTAGTTATAGATTCCGATGCTTCACTTGAGGTTGACTGTATCCCTTGGACCTTCTTATTGACGATGAAACACAGAAATTGCATCGGAATTAAATACAAAAGGCACAATGCCGACTTAGGTACATGATGACCGACTCTTCCTACTCATTATGTTTTGAACCATTCCTGTGACACTAGTTATAGATTCCGATGCTTCACTTGAGGTTTACTGTATCCCTTGGACCTTCTTATTGACGATGAAGCACAGAAATTGCATCGGAATTAAACACAAAAGGCACAATGCCGACTTAAGTACAAGAAGACTGACTCTTCCTACTGTCCATGTTTTGAACCATTCCTGAGACACTAGTTATAAATTCCGATGCTTCACTTCAAGCTTACTGTGTACCTCTGACCTTCTTATTGACGATGAAACACACAAATTGCATCGGAATTAATACAAAAGGCACAATGCCGACTTAAGTACAAGAAGACTGACCCTTCTTACTGTATATGTTTTGAACCATTCCTGTGACACTAGTTATAGATTCCGATGCTTCACTTCAGGTTTACTGTATCCCTCTGACCTTCTTATTGACGATGAAACACAGAAATTGCATCGGAATTAAATAGAAAAGGCACAATGCCAACTTAAGTACAAGAAGACTGACTTTTCTTACTGTGTATGTTTGAACCATTCCTGTGATACCAGTTATAGATTCCGATGCTTCACACCAGTTTTACTGTATACCTTCTTATTGACGATGAAACACAGAAATTGCATCAGAATTAAATACAAAAGGCACAATGCCGACTTAAGTACAAGAAGTCTGACTCTTCTTACAGTCTATGTTTTGAACCATTTCTGTGACAATAGTTATAGATTCCAATGCTTCACTTCAGGTTTAGTGTATCCCTTGGACTTTCTTATTGACGATGATGCACAAAAATCGCATCGGAATTAAATACAAAAGGCACAATACCGACTTAAGTACAAGAAGACTGACTCTTCTTACTGACTATGTTTTAAACCATTCCTGTGACATTAGTTATAGATTGCGATGCTTCACTTCAGGTTTACTGTATCCCTCTGACCTTCTTATTGACGATGAAACACAGAAATTGCATCGGAATTAAATACAAAAGGCACAATGCCGACTTAAGTACAAGAAGACTGACTCATCTTACTGATTATGTTTTGAACCATTCCTGTGACACTAGTTATAGATTCCGATGCTTCACTTGAGGTTTACTGTATCCCTTGGACCTTCTTATTGGCGATGAAACACAGAAATTGCATCGGAATTAAATACAAAAGGCACAATGCCGACTTAAGTACATGAAGACCGACTCTTCCTACTGACTATGGTTTGAACCATTCCTGTGACACTAGTTATAGATTCCGATGCTTCACTTGAGGTTTACTGTATCCCTTGGACCTTCTTATTGACGATGAAACACAGACATTGCATCGGAATTAAATACAAAAGGCACAATGCCGACTTAAGTATAAGAACACTGACTCATCTTACTGTGTATGCTTTGAACCATTCCTGTGACACTAGGTATAGATTCCGATGCTTCACTTCAGGTTTATTGTATCCCTTGGACCTTCTTATTGACGACGAAACACAGAAATTGCATCGGAATTAAACACAAAAGGCACAATGCCGACTTAAGTACAAAAAGACTGACTCTACTTACTGACTATGTTTTGAACCATTCCTGTGACACTATTTATAGTTTCCGATGCATCACTTCTGGTTTACTGAATCCCTCTGACCTTCTTATTGACGATGAAACACAAAAATTGCATCGGAATTAATTACAAAAGGCACAGTGCCGACCTAAGTACAAGAAGACTGACCCATTTTACTGACTATGTTTTGAAGCATTCCTGTGACACTAGTTATAGATTCGGATGTTTCACTTCAGGTTTACTGTATCCCTCTGACCTTCTTATAGACGATGAAACACAGAAATTGCTTCGGAATTTAATAGAAAAGGCACAATGCCGACTTAAGTAAAGGACGACTGACTTTTCTACTGTCTATGATTTGAACCATTCCTGTGACACTAGTTATGAATTCCGAAGCTACACTTCAGGTTTACTGTATCCCTCTGACCTTCTTATGGACGATGAAACACAGAAATTGCATCGAAATTAAATACAAAAGGCACAAAGCCGACTTAAGTACAAGAAGACTGACTCTTCTTACTGACTATGTTTGAACCATTCCTGTGACACTAGTTACAGATTGCGATGCTTCACTTCATGTTTACTGTATCCCTTGGACCTTCTTATTGACGATGAAATACAGAAATTGCGTCGGAATTAGATAGAAAAGGCACAATGGCGACTTAAGTACAAGACGACTGACTTTTCTTACTGTCTAAGTTTTGAACCAGTTCTGTGACACTAGTTATAGATTCCGATGCTTCACTTCAGGTTTACTGTATCCCTCTGACCTTCTTATTGTCGATGAAACACAAAACTTGCATCGGAATTAAATACAAAAGGCACTATGCCGACTTAAGTACAAGAAGACTGACTCTTCTTACTGACTATGTTTTGAACCATTTCTCTGACACTAGTTATAGATTGCGATGATTCACGATAGGTTTACTGTATACCTTGGACCTTGTTATTGACGATGAAACACAGAAATTGCATCGGAATTAAATACAAAAGGCACAATGCCGACTTAAGTACAAGAAGACTGACTCTTCCTACTGTCTATGTTTTGAACCATTCCTGTGACACTAGTTATAGATTCCGATGCTTCACTTCAGGTTTACTGTATCCCTTGGACCTTGTTATTGACGATGAAACACAGAAATTGCATCGGATTTAATACAAAAGGCACAATGCCGACCTAAGTACATGAAGAGCGACTCTTCCTACTGACTATGATTTGTACCATTCCTGTGACACTAGTTATAGGTTCCTATGCTTCACGCGAGGTTTAGTGTATCCCTTGGACCTTCTTATTGACGATGAAACACAGAAATTGCATCGGAATTAAATAGAAAATGCACAATGCCAACTTAAGTACAAGAAGACTGACTCTTCTTACTGTGTATGTTTGAACCATTCCTGTGACACTAGTTATAGATTCCGATGCTTCACACCAGTTTTACTGTATACCTTCTTATTGACGATGAAACACAGAAATTGCATCAGAATTAAATAGAAATGGCACAATGCCGACTTAAGTACAAAAAGTCTGACTCTTCTTACTGTCTGTGCTTTGAACCATTCCTGTGACAATAGTTATAGATTCCAATGCTTCACTTCAGGTTTACTGTATCCCTTGGACTTTCTTATTGACGATGAAACACAGAAATTGCATCGGAATTAAATACAAAAGGCACAATGCCGACTTAAGTACAACAAGACTGACTCTTCCTACCGTCTATGATTTGAACCATTCCTGTGTCACTAGTTATAGATTCCGATGCTTCACTTCAGGTTTACTGTATCCCTTGGACCTTCTTATTGACGACGAAACACAGAAATTGCATCGGAATTAAACACAAAAAGCACAATGCCGACTTAAGTACAAAAAGACTGACTCTACTTGCTGACTATGCTTTGAACCATTCCTGTGACACTATTTATAGTTTCCGAAGCTTCACTTCAGGTTTACTGTATCCCTCTGACCTTCTTATTGACGATGAAACACAAAAATTGCATCGGAATTAAATGCAAAAGGCACAATGCCGACCTAAGTACAAGAAGACTGTCCCACTTTACTGACTATGTTTTGAAGCATGCCTGTGACACTTGTTATAGATTGAGATGCTTCACTTCAGGTTTACTGTATCCCTCTTACCTTCTTATCGACGATGAAACACAGAAATTGCATCGGAATTAAATAGAAAGGCACAATGCCGACTTAAGTAAAGGACGACTGACTTTTCTTACTGTCTATGATTTGACCCATTCCTGTGAGACTAGTTATGGATTCCGATGCTTCACTCCAGGTTTACTGTATCCCTTGGACCTTCTTATTGACGATGATGCACAGAAATTGCATCGGAATTAAATACAAAAGGCAAAATGCCTACTTAAGTGCAAGAAGACTGACCCTTCTTAGTGTCTATGATTTGAACCATTCCTGTGACACTAGTTATAGATTCCGATGCTTCACTTCAGGTTTACTGTATCCCTCTGACCTTGGTATTGCGATGAAACACAGAAATTGCATCGGAATTAAATACAAAAGGCACAATACCGACTTAAGTACAAGAAGACTGACTCTTCTTACTGACTATGTTTTAAACCATTCCTGTGACACTAGTTATAGATTGCGATGCTTCTCTTCAGGTTTACTGTATCCCTCTGACCTTCTTATTGACGATGAAACACAGAAATTGCATCGGAATTAAATACAAAAGGCACAATGCCGACTTAAGTACAAGAAGACTGACTCATCTTACTGATTACGTTTTGAACCATTCCTGTGACACTAGTTATAGATTCCGATGCTTCACTTGAGGTTTACTGTATCCCTTGGACCTTCTTATTGGCGATGAAACATTGAAATTGCATCGGAATTAAATACAAAAGTCACAATGCCGACTTAAGTACATGAAGACCGACTCTTCCTACTGACTATGGTTTGAACCATTCCTGTGACACTAGTTATAGATTCCGATGCTTCACTTGAGGTTTACTGTATCCCTTGGACCTCCTTATTGACGATGAAACACAGACATTGCATCGGAATTAAATACAAAAGGCACAACGCCGACTTAAGTATAAGAACACTGACTTATCTTACTGTGTATGCTTTGAACCATTCCTGTGACACTAGTTATAGATTCCGATGCTTCACTTCAGGTTTATTGTATCCCTTGGACCTTCTTATTGACGACGAAACACAGAAATTGCATCGGAATTAAACACAAAAGATACAATGCCGACTTAAGTACAAAAAGACTGACTCTACTTACTGACTATGTTTTGAACCATTCCTGTGACACTATTTATAGTTTCCGATGCATCACTTCTGGTTTACTGTATCCCTCTGACCTTCTTATTGACGATGAAACACAAAAATTGCATCGGAATTAATTACAAAAGGCACAATGCCGACCTAAGTACAAGAAGACTGACCCATTTTACTGACTATGCTTTGAAGCATTCCTGTGACACTAGTTGTAGATTCGGATGCTTCACTTCAGGTTTACTGTATCCCTCTGACCTTCTTATTGACGATGAAACAAAGAAATTGCATCGGAATTAAATACAAAAGGCACAATGCCGACTTAAGTACAAGAAGACTGACTCATCTTACTGTCTATGTTTGAACCATTCCTGTGACACTAGTTATAGATTCCGATGCTTCACTTCAGGTTTACTGTATCCCTTGGACATTCTTATTGACGATGAAACACAGAAATTGCATCGGAATTAAACACAAACGGCACAATGCCGACTTAAGTACAAAAAGACTGACTCTTCTTACTGACTATATTTTGAACCATTCCTGTGACACTGTTTATAGTTTCCGTTGCTTCACTTCAGGTTTACTGTATCCCTCTGACCTTCTTATTGACGATGAAACACAAAAATTGCATCGGAATTAAAATAGAAAAGGCACAATGCCAACTTAAGTACAAGAAGACTGACCCTTCTTACTGTATATGTTTTGAACCATTCCTGTGACACTAGTTATAGATTCCGATGCTTCTTTTCAGGTTTACTGTATCCCTCTGACCTTCTTATTGACGATGAAACACAGATATTGCATCGGAATTAAATACAAAAGGCACATTGCCGACTTAAGTACAAGAAGACTGACTCCTCTTACTGACTATGATTTGAACCTTTCCTGTGACACTAGTTATACATTGCGATGATTCACGTTAGGTTTACTGTATACCTTGGACCCTGTTATTGACGATGAAACACAGAAATTGCATCGGAATTAAATACAAAAGGCACATGCCGACTTAAGTACAAAAAGACTGACTCTTCCTACTGTCTATGTTTTGAACCATTCCTGTGACACTAGTTATAGATTCATTTGCTTCACTTCAGGTTTACTGTATCCCTTGGACCTCGTTATTGACGATGAAACACAGAAATTGCATCGGATTTAATACAAAAGGCACAATGCCGACCTAAGTACATGAAGAGCGACTCTTCCTACTGGCTATGATTTTTACCATTCCTGTGACACTAGTTATAGATTCCTATGCTTGACGCGAGGTTTACTGTATCCCTTGGACCTTGTTATTGACGATGAAACACAGAAATTGCATCGGAATTAAATAGAAAAGGCACAATGCCAACTTAAGTACAAGAAGACTGACTTTTCTTACTGTGTATGTTTGAACCATTCCTGTGACACCAGTTATAGATTCCGATGCTTCACACCAGTTTTACTGTATACCTTCTTATTGACGATGAAACACAGAAATTGCATCAGAATTAAATACAAAAGGCACAATGCCGACTTAAGTACAAGAAGTCTGACTCTTCTTACTGTCTATGTTTTGAACCATTTCCTGTGACAATAGTTATAGATTCCAATGCTTCACTTCAGGTTTACTGTATCCCTTGGACTTTCTTATTGACGATGATGCACAAAAATTGCATCGGAATTAAATACAAAAGGCACAATACCGACTTAAGTACAAGAAGACTGACTCTTCTTACTGACTATGTTTTAAACCATTCCTGTGACACTAGTTTATAGATTGCGATGCTTCACTTCAGGTTTACTGTTTCCCTCTGACCTTCTTATTGACGATGAAACACAGAAATTACATCGGAATTAAATACAAAAGGCACAATGCCGACTTAAGTACAAGGAGACTGACTCATCTTACTGATTATGTTTTGAACCATTCCTGTGACCCTAGTTATAGATTCCGGTGCTTCACTTGAGGTTTACTGTATCCCTTGGACCTTCTTATTGACGATGAAATACAGAAATTGCGTCGGAATTAGATAGAAAAGGCACAATGGCGACTTAAGTAAAAGACGACTGACTTTTCTTACTGTCTAAGTTTTGAACCATTTCCTGTGACACTAGTTATAGATTCCGATGCTTTACTTCAGGTTTACTGTATCCCTCTGACCTTCTTATTGTCGATGAAACGCAAAACTTGCATCGGAATTAAATACAAAAGGCACTATGCCGACTTAAGTACAAGAAGACTGACTCTTCTTACTGACTATGTTTTGGAACCATTCCTGTGACACTAGTTATAGATTGCGATGATTCACGTTAGGTTTTACTGTATACCTTGGACCTTGTTATTGACGATGAACACAGAAATTGCATCGGAATTAAATACAAAAGGCACAATGCCGACTTAAGTACAAGAAGACTAACTCTTCCTACTGTCTATGTTTTGAACCATTCCTGTGACACTAGTTATAGATTCCGATGCTTCACTTCAGGTTTACTGTATCCCTTGGACCTTGTTATTGACGATGAAACACAGAAATTGCATCGGATTTAATACAAAAGGCACAATGCCGACCTAAGTACATGAAGAGCGACTCTTCCTACTGACTATGTTTTGTACCATTCCTGTGACACTAGTTATAGATTCCTATGCTTCACGCGAGGTTTACTGTATCCCTTGGACCTTCTTATTGACGATGAAACACAGAAATTGCATCGGAATTAAATAGAAAAGGCACAATGCCAACTTAAGTACAAGAAGACTGACTCTTCTTACTGTGTATGTTTGAACCATTCCTGTGACACTAGTTATAGATTCCGATGCTTCACACCAGTTTTACTGTATACCTTCTTATTGACGATGAAACACAGAAATTGCATCAGAATTAAATACAAAAGGCACAATGCCGACTTAAGTACAAGAAGTCTGACTCTTCTTACTGTCTATGATTTGAACCATTCCTGTGACAATAGTTATAGATTCCGATGCTTCACTTCAGGTTTACTGTATCCCTTGGACCTTCTTATTGACGATGAAACACAGAAATTGCATCGGAATTAAATACAAAAGGCACAATGCCGACTTAAGTACAACAAGACTGACTCTTCCTACCGTCTATGATTTGAACCATTCCCTGTGTCACTAGTTATAGATTCCGATGCTTCACTTCAGGTTTACTGTATCCCTTGGACCCTTCTTATTGACGACGAAACACAGAAATTGCATCGGAATTAAACACAAAAAAGCACAATGCCGACTTAAGTACAAAAAGACTGACTCTACTTACTGACTATGCTTTGAACCATTCCTGTGACCACTATTTATAGTTTCCGAAGCTTCACTTCAGGTTTACTGTATCCCTCTGACCTTCTTATTGACGATGAAACACAAAAAATAGCATCGGAATTAAATGCAAAAGGCACAATGCCGACCTAAGTACAAGAAGACTGTCCCACTTTACTGACTATGTTTTGAAGCATGCCTGTGACACTTGTTATAGATTTCAGATGCTTCACTTCAGGTTTACTGTATCCCTCTTACCTTCTTATCGACGATGAAACACAGAAATTGCATCGGAATTAAATAGAAAAGGCACAATTTAAGTAAAGGACGACTGACTTTTCTTACTGTCTATGATTTGAACCATTCCTGTGAGACTAGTTATAGATTCCGATGCTTCACTCCAGGTTTACTGTATCCCTTGGACCTTCTTATTGACGATGATGCACAGAAATTGCATCGGAATTAAATACAAAAGGCAAAATGCCTACTTAAGTACAAGAAGACTGACCCTTCTTAGTGTCTATGATTTGAACCATTCCTGTGACACTAGTTATAGATTCCGATGCTTCACTTCAGGTTTACTGTATCCCTCTGACCTTCTTATTGCGATAAAACACAGGAATTGCATCGGAATTAAATACAAAAGGCACAATACCGACTTAAGTACAAGAAGACTGACTCTTCTTACTGACTATGTTTGAACCATACCTGCGACACTAGTTACAGATTGCGATGCTTCACTTCATGTTTACTGTATCCCTTGGAACTTCTTATTGACGATGAAATACAGAAATTGCGTCGGAATTAGATAGAAAAGGCACAATGGTGACTTAAGTACAAGACGACTGACTTTTCTTACTGTCTAAGTTTTTGAACCTTTCCTGTGACACTAGTTATAGATTCCGATGCTTCACTTCAGGTTTACTGTATCCCTCTGACCTTCTTATTGTCGATGAAACACAAAAATTGCATCGGAATTAAATACAAAAGGCACTATGCCGACTTAAGTACAAGAAGACTGACTCTTCTTACTGACTATGTTTTGAACCATTCCTGTGACACTAGTTATTGATTGCGATGCTTCACTTCAGGTTTACTGTATCCCTCTGACCTTCTTATTGACGATGAAACAATAAAATTGCATCGGAATTAAATACAAAAGGCACAATGCCGACTTAAGTACAAGAAGACTGACTCTTCTTACTGTCTATGTTTTGAACCATTCCTGTGACACCAGTTATAGATTCCGATGCTCCACTTCAGGTTTACTGTATCCCTTGGACCTTCATATTGACGATGAAACACAGAAATTGCATCGGAATTAAATAGAAAAGGCACAATGCTAACTGAAGTACAAGAGGTCTGACTCTTCTTACTGTCTATGTTTTGAACCATTCCGGTGACACTAGTTATAGATTCCGAAGCTTCACTTCAGGTTTACTGTATCCCTTGGACCTTCTCATTGACGATGACACAGAGAAATTTCATCGGAATTAAATACAAAAGTCACAATGCCGACTTAAGGACAAGAAGACTGACTCATCTAACTGACTATGTTTTGATCATTCCTGTGACACTAGTTATAGATTCGGATGCTTCACTTCAGGTTTACTGTATCCCTCTGACCTTCTCATAGACGATGAAACACAGAAATTGCATAGGAATTAAATAGAAAAGGCACAATGCCGACTTAAGTAAAGGACGACTGACTTTTCTTACTGTCTATGATTTGAACCATTCCTGTGACACTAGTTATAGATTCCGGTGCTTCACTTCAGGTTTACTGTACCCCTTGGACCTTCTTATTGACGATGAAGCACAGAAATTGCATCGGAATTAAATACAAAAGGCACAATGCCTACTTAAGTACAAGTAGACTGACCCTTCTTAGTGTCTATGTTTTGAACCATTCCTGTGACACTAGTTATAGATTCGGATGCTTCACTTCAAGTTTACTGTATCCCTCTGACCTTCTTATGGACGATGAAACACAGAAATTGCATCGGAATTAAATAGAAAAGGCACAATGCTGGCTGAAGTACAAGAGGTCTGACTCTTCTTACTGTCTATGTTTGAACCATTCCGGTGACACTAGTTATAGATTCCGATGCTTCACTTCAGGTTTACTGTATCCCTTGGACCTTCTTATTGACGATGAAACACAGAAATTGCATCGGAATTAAACACAAACGGCACATTGCCGACTTAAGTACAAAAAGATGACTCTTCTTACTGACTATGTTTTGAACCATTCCTGTGACACTATTTATAGTTTCCGATGCTTCACTTCAAGTTTACTGTATCCCTCTGACCTTCTTATTGACGATGAAACCAAAAATTGCATCGGAATCAAATACAAAAGGCACAATGCCGACCTAAGTTCAAGAAGACTGGCTCTTTTTACTGACTATATTTTGAACCATTCCTGTGACACTAGTTATTGATTCGGATGCTTCACTTCAGGTTTACTGTATCCCTCTGACCTTCTCCTTGACGATGAAACACAGAAATTGCGTCGGAATTAAATAGAAAAGGCACAATGACGACTTAAGTACAAGATGACTGACTTTTCTTACTGTCTATGATTTAAACCATTCCTGTGACACTAGTTATAGATTCCGTTGCTTCACTTCAGGTTTACTGTATCCCTTGGACCTTCTTATTGACGATGAAGCACAGAAATTGCATCGGAATTAAATACAAAAGGCACAATGCCTACTTAAGTACAAGAAGACTGACCCTTCTTACTGTCTATGATTTGAACCATTCCTGTGACACTAGTTATAGATTCCGATGCTTCACATCAGGTTTACTGTATCCCTCTGACCTTCTTATTGACGATGAAACACTGAAATTGCATCGGAATTAAATACAAAAAGCACAATGCCGACATAAGTACAAGAAGACTGACTCTTCTTACTGACTATGTTTGAACCATTCCTGTGACACTAGTTATAGATTGCGATGCTTCACTTCAGGTTTACTGTATCCCTCTGACCTTCTTATTGACGAAGAATCACAGAAACTGCATCGGAATTAAATACAAAAGGCACAATGCCGACTTCAGTACAAGAAGACTGACTCTTCTTACTGTCTATGTTTTGAACCATCCCTGTGACACTAGTTATAGATTCCAATGCTTCACTTCAGGTTTACTGTATCCCTTGGACCTTCTTATTGACGATGAAACACAGAAATTGCATCGGAATTAAATACAAAAGGCACAATGACGACTTAAGTACAAGACGATTGACTTTTCTTACTGTCTATGATTTGAACCATTCCTGTGACACTAGTTATAGATTCCGATGCTTCACTTCAGGTTTACTGTATCCCTTGGACCTTCTTATTGACGATGAAACACAGAAATTGCATCGGAATTAAATACAAAAGGCACAATGCCGACTTAGGTACATGAAGACCGACACTTCCTACTCACTATGTATGAACCATTCCTGTGACACTAGTTACAGATTCCGATGCTTCGCTTGAGGTTTACTGTATCCCTTGGACCTTCTAATTGACGACGAAACACAGAAATTGCATCGGAATTAAACGCAAAAGGCACAATGCCGACTTAAGTACAAAAAGACTGACTCTACTTACTGACTATGTTTTGAACCATTCCTGTGATACTATTTATAGTTTCCGATGCTTCACTTCAGGTTTACTGTATCCCTCTGACCTTCTTATTGACGATGAAACACAAAAATTGCATCGGAATTAAATGCAGAAGACACAATGCCGACCTAAGTACAAGAAGACTGACCCATTTTACTGACTATGTTGTCAAGCATTCCTGTGACACTAGTTATAGATTCGGATGCTTCACTTCAGGTTTACTGTATCCCTCTGACCTTCTTATAGACGATGAAAGACAGAAATCGCATCGAAATTAAATAGAAAAGGCACAATACCGACTTAAGTAAAGGACGACTGACTTTTCTTACTGTCTATGATTTGAACCATTCCTGTGACACTAGTTATAGATTCCGATGCTTCACTTCAGGTTTACTGTATCCCTTGGACCTTCTTATTGACGATGAAGCACAGAAACTGCATCGGAATTAAATACAAAAGGCACAATGCCTACATAAGTACAAGTAGACTGACCCTTCTTAGTGTCTATGTTTTGAACCATTCCTGTGACACTAGTTATAGATTCCGATGCTTCACTTCAGGTTTACTGTATCCCTCTGACCTTCGTATTTACGATGAAACACAGAAATTGCATCGGAATTAAATAGAAAAGGCACAATGCCGACTTAAGTACAAGAACACTGACTCTTCTTACTGACTATGTTTGAACCATTCCTGTGACACTAGTTACAGTGTGCGATGCTTCACTTCAGGTTTGCTGTATCCCTTGGACCTTCTTATTGACGATGAAACACAGAAATTGCATCGGAATTAAATAGAAAAGGCACAATGGCGACTTAAGTACAAGACGACTGACTTTTCTTACTGTCTAAGTTTTGAACCATTCCTGTGACACTTGTTATAGATTCCGATGCTTCACTTCAGGTTTACTGTATTCCTCCGACCTTCTTATTGACGATGAAACACAGAAATTGCATCGGAATTAAATACAAAAGGCACAATGCCGACTTAAGTACAAGAAGACTGACTCTTCTTACTGACTATGTTTTGAACCATTCCTGTGACACTAGTTATAGATTGCGATGCTTCATTTCAGGTTTACTGTATCCCTCTGACCTTCTTATTGACGATGAAAAAAAAGAAATTGCATCGGAATTGAATACAAAAGGCACAATGCCGACTTAAGTACAAGAAGACTGACTCTTCTTACTGTCTATGTTTTGAACCATTCCTGTGACACCAGTTATAGATTCCGATGCTTCACTTCAGGTTTACTGTATCCCTCTGACCTTCGTATTTACGATGAGACACAGAAATTGCATCGGAATTAAATAGAAAAGGCACAATGCTGACTTAAGTACAAGAACACTGACTCTTCTTACTGACTATGTTTGAACCATTCCTGTGACACTAGTTACAGTGTGCGATGCTTCACTTCAGGTTTACTGTATCCCTTGGACCTTCATATTGACGATGAAACACAGAAATTGCATCGGAATTAAATAGAAAAGGCGCAATGCTGACTTAAGTACAAGAGGACTGACTCTTCCTACTGTCTATGTTTTGAACTATTCCTGTGTCACAAGTTATAGAAAAAGATGCTTCTCTTGAGGTTTACTGTATCCCTTGGACCTTTCCTGTGACACTAGTTATAGATTGCGATGATTCACGTTAGGTTTACTGTATACCTTGGACCTTGTTATTGACGATGAAACACAAAAATTGCATCGGATTTAATACAAAAGGCACAATGCCGACCTAAGTACATGAAGACCGACTCTTCCTACTGACTATGTTTTGTACCATTCCTGTGACACTAGTTATAGATTCCTATGCTTCACGCGAGGTTTACTGTATCCCTTGGACCTTCTTATTGACGATGAAACACAGAAATTGCATCAGAATTAAATACAAAAGGCACAATGCCGACTTAAGTACAAGAAGTCTGACTCTTCTTACTGTCTATGTTTTGAACCATTCCTGTGACAATAGTTATAGATTCCAATGCTTCACTTCAGGTTTACTGTATCCCTTGGACTTTCTTATTGACGATGAAACACAGAAATTGCATCGGAATTAAATACAAAAGGCACAATGCCGACTTAACTACAACAAGACTGACTCTTCCTACCGTCTATGCTTTGAAACATTCCTGTGACACTAGTTATAGATTCCGATGCTACACGTCCGGTTTACTGTATCCCTTGGACCTTCTTATTGACGACGAAACACAGAAATTGCATCGGAATTAAACACAAAAGGCACAATGCCGACTTAAGTACAAAAAGACTGACTCTACTTACTGACTATGCTTTGAACCATTCCTGTGACACTATTTATAGTTTCCGATGCTTCACTTCAGGTTTATTGTATCCCTCTGACCTTCCTATTAACGATGAAACACAAAAAATGCATCGGAATTAAATACAAAAGGCACAATGCCGACCTAAGTACAAGAAGACTGACCCACTTTACTGACTATGATTTGAAGCATTCCTGTGACACTAGTTATAGATTCAGATGCTTCACTTCAGGTTTACTGTATCCCTCTGACCTTCTTATAGACGATGAAACACAGAAATTGCATCGGAATTAAATGGAAAAGGCACAATGCCGACTTAAGTAAAGGACGACTGACTTTTCTTACTGTCTATGATTTGAACCATTCCTGTGAGACTAGTTATAGATTCCGATGCTTCACTCCAGGTTTACTGTATCCCTTGGACCTTCTTATTGACGATGAAGCACAGAAATTGCATCAGAATTAAATACAAAAGGCACAATGCCTACTTAAGTACAAGAAGACTGACCCTTCTTAGTGTCTATGATTTGAACCATTCCTGTGACACTAGTTATAGATTCCGATGCTTCACTTCAGGTTTACTGTATCCCTCTGACCTTCTTATTGCGATGAAACACAGAAATTGCATCGGAATTAAATACAAAAGGCACAATACCGACTTAAGTACAAGAAGACTGACTCTTCTTACTGACTATGTTTTAAACCATTCCTGTGACACTAGTTACAGTTTGCGATGCTTCACTTCAGGTTTACTGTATCCCTCTGACCTTCTTATTGACGATGAAACACAGAAATTGCATCGGAATTAAATACAAAAGGCACAATGCCGACTTAAGTACAAGAAGACTGACTCATCTTACAGATTATGTTTTGAACCATTCCTGTGACACTAGTTATAGATTCCGATGCTTCACTTGAGGTATACTGTATCCCTTGGACCTTCTTATTGGCGATGAAACACAGAAATTGCATCGGAATTAAATACAAAAGGCACAATGCCGACTTAAGTACATGAAGACCGACTCTTCCTACTGACTATGGTTTGAACCATTCCTGTGACACTAGTTATAGATTCCGATGCTTCACTTGAGGTTTACTGTATCCGTTGGACCTTCTTACTGACGATGAAACACAGAAATTGCATCGGAATTAAATACAAAAGGCCCAATGCCGACTTAAGTATAAGAACACTGACTCATGTTACTGTGTATGCTTTGAACCATTCCTGTGACACTAGTTATAGATTCCGATGCTTCACTTCAGGTTTATTGTATCCCTTGGACCTTCTTATTGACGACGAAACACAGAAATTGCATCGGAATTAAACACAAAAGGCACAATGCCGACTTAAGTACAAAAAGACTGACTCTACTTACTGACTATGTTTTGAACCATTCCTGTGACACTATTTATAGTTTCCGCTGCATCGCTTCTGGTTTACTGTATCCCTCTGACCTTCTTATTGACGATGAAACACCAAAATTGCATCGGAATTAATTACAAAAGCCACAATGCCGACCTAAGTACAAGAAGACTGACCCATTTTACTGACTATGTTTTGAAGCATTCCTGTGACACTAGTTATAAATTCGGATGCTTCACTTCAGGTTTACTGTATCCCTCTGACCTTCTTATAGACGATGAAACACAGAAATTGCATCGGAATTAAATAGAAAAGGCACAATGCCGACTTAAGTAAAGGACGACTGACTTTTCTTACTGTCTATGATTTGAACCATTCCTGTGACACTAGTTATGAATTCCGATGCTTCACTTCAGGTTTATTGTATCCCTCTGACCTTCTTATGGACGATGAAACACAGAAATTGCATCGAAATTAAATACAAAAGACACAATGCCGACTTAAGTACAAGAAGACTGACTCTTCTTACTGACTATGTTTGAATCATTCCTGTGACACTAGTTACAGATTGCGATGCTTCACTTCATGTTTACTGTATCCCTTGGGCCTTCTTATTGACGATGAAATACAGAAATTGCGTCGGAATTAGATAGAAAAGGCACAATGGCGACTTAAGTACAAGACGACTGACTTTTCTTACTGTCTAAGTTTTGAACCATTCCTGTGACACTAGTTATAGATTCCGATGCTTCACTTCAGGTTTACTGTATCCCTCTGACCTTCTTATTGACGATGAAACAAAGAAATTGCATCGGAATTAAATACAAAAGGCACAATGCCGACTTAAGTACAAGAAGACTGACTCTTCTTACTGTCTATGTTTTGAACCATTCCTGTGACACCAGTTATAAATTCCGATGCTTCACTTCAGGTTTACTGTATCCCTTGGACCTTCATATTGACGATGAAACACAGAAATTGCATCGGAATTAAATAGAAAAGGCACAATGCTGACTGAAATACAAGAGGTCTGACTCTTCCTACTGTCTATGTTTTGAACCATTCCTGTGACACTAGTTATAGATTCATTTGCTTCACTTCAGGTTTACTGTATCACTTGGACCTCGTTATTGACGATGAAACACAGAAATAGCATCGGAATTAAATACAAAAGGCACAATGCCGACTTAAGTACAAGAAGACTGACTTCTCTTACTGACTATGATTTGAACCTTTCCTGTGACACTAGTTATAGATTGCGATGATTCACTTTAGGTTTACTGTATACCTTGGACCTTGTTATTGACGATGAAACACAGAAATTGCATCGGAATTAAATACAAAAGGCACATGCCGACTTAAGTACAAAAAGACTGACTCTTCCTACTGTCTATGTTTTGAACCATTCCTGTGACACTAGTTATAGATTCATTTGCTTCACTTCAGGTTTACTGTATCCCTTGGACCTCGTTATTGACGATGAAACACAGAAATTGCATCGGATTTAATACAAAAGGCACAATGCCGACCTAAGTACATGAAGAGCGACTCTTCCTACTGACTATGTTTTTTACCATTCCTGTGACACTAGTTATAGATTCCTATGCTTGACGCGAGGTTTACTGTATCCCTTGGACCTTCTTATTGACGATGAAACACAGAAATTGCATCGGAATTAAATAGAAAAGGCACAATGCCAACTTAAGTACAAGAAGACTGACTTTTCTTACTGTGTATGTTTGAACCATTCCTGTGACACCAGTTATAGATTCCGATGCTTCACACCAGTTTTACTGTATACCTTCTTATTGACGATGAAACACAGAAATTGCATCAGAATTAAATACAAAAGGCACAATGCCGACTTAAGTACAAGAAGTCTGACTCTTCTTACTGTCTATGTTTTGAACCATTCCTGTGACAATAGTTATAGATTCCAATGCTTCACTTCAGGTTTACTGTATCCCTTGGACCTTCTTATTGACGATGAAATACAGAAATTGCGTCGGAATTAGATAGAAAAGGCACAATGGCGACTAAAGTACAAGACGACTGACTTTTCTTACTGTCTAAGATTTGAACCATTCCTGTGACACTAGTTATAGATTCCGAAGTTTCACTTCAGGTTTACTGTATCCCTTGCACCTTCTTATTGACGATGACACAGAGAAATTTCATCGGAATTAAATACAAAAGTCACAATGCCGACTTAAGGACAAGAAGACTGACTCATCTAACTGACTATGTTTTGAATCATTCCTGTGACACTAGTTATAGATTCGGATGCTTCACTTCAGGTTTACTGTATCCCTCCGACCTTCTCATAGACGATGAAACACAGAAATTGCATCGGAATTAAATAGAAAAGGCACAATGCCGACTTAAGTAAAGGACGACTGACTTTTCTTACTGTCTATGATTTGAACCATTCCTGTGACACTAGTTATAGATTCCGATGCTTCACTTCAGGTTTACTGTACCCCTTGGACCTTCTTATTGACGATGAAGCACAGAAATTGCATCGGAATTAAATACGAAAGGCACAATGCCTACTTAAGTACAAGTAGACTGACCCTTCTTAGTGTCTATGTTTTGAACCATTCCAGTGACACTAGTTATAGATTCCGATGCTTCACTTCAAGTTTACTGTATCCCTCTGACCTTCTTATGGACGATGAAACACAGAAATTGCATCGGAATTAAATAGAAAAGGCACAATGCTGACTGAAGTACAAGAGGTCTGACTCTTCTTACTGTCTATGTTTTGAACCATTCCGGTGACACTAGTTATAGATTCCGATGCTTCACTTCATGTTTACTGTATCCCTTGGACCTTCTTATTGACGATGAAACACAGAAATTGTATCGGAATTAAACACATACGGCACATTGCCGACTTAAGTACAAAAAGACTGACTCTTCTTACTGACTGTGTTTTGAACCATTCCTGTGACACTATTTATAGTTTCCGATGCTTCACTTCAAGTTTACTGTATCCCTCTGACCTTCTTATTGACGATGAAACACAAAAATTGCATCGGAATCAAATACAAAAGGCACAATGCCGACCTAAGTACAAGAAGACTGGCTCTTTTGACTGACTATATTTTGAACCATTCCTGTGACACTAGTTATAGATTCGGATGCTTCACTTCAGGTTTACTGTATCCCTCTGACCTTCTCATTGACGATGAAACACAGAAATTGCGTCGGAATTAAATAGAAAAGGCACAATGACGACTTAAGTACAAGACGACTGACTTTTCTTACTGTCTATGATTTAAACCATTCCTATGACACTAGTTATAGATTCCGTTGCTTCACTTCAGGTTTACTGTATCCCTTGGACCTTCTTATTGACGATGAAGCACAGAAATTGCATCGGAATTAAATACAAAATGCACAATGCCTACTTAAGTACAAGAAGACTGACCCTTCTTACTGTCTATGATTTGAACCATTCCTGTGACACTAGTTATAGATTCCGATGCTTCACATCAGGTTTACTGTATCCCTCTGACCTTCTTGTTGACGATGAAACACTGAAATTGCATCGGAATTAAATACAAAAAGCACAATGCCGACATAAGTACAAGAAGAATGACTCTTCTTTCTGACTATGTTTTGAACCATTCCTGTGACACTAGTTATAGATTGCGATGCTTCACTTCAGGTTTACTGTATCCCTCTGACCTTCTTATTGACGATGAAACACAGAAATTGCATCGGAATTAAATTAAAAAGGCACAATGCCGACTTAAGTACAAGAAGACTGACTCTTCTTACTGTCTATGTTTTGAACTATCCCTGTGACACTAGTTATAGATTCCGATGCTTCACTTCAGGTTTACTGTATCTGTTGGACCTTCGTATTGACGATGAAACACAGAAATTGCATCGGAATTAAATACAAATGGCACAATGCCGACTTAAGTACAAGAAGACTGACTCTTCCTACTGTCCATGTTTTGAACCATTCCTGTGACACTAGTTATAGATTCCGATGCTTCACTTCAGGTTTACTGTATACCTCTGACCTTCTTATTGACGATGAAACACACAAATTGCATCGGAATTAATACAAAAGGCACAATGCAGACTTAAGTACATGAAGACCGATTCTTCCCACTGACTATGTTTTGAACCATTCCTGTGACACTAGTTATAGATTCCGATGTTTCACTTGAGGTTTACTGTATCCCTTGGACCTTCTTATTGACGATGAAACACAGAAATTGCATCGGAATTAAATACAAAAGGCACAATGACGACTTAAGTACAAGTCGACTGACTTTTCTTACTGTCTATGATTTGAACCATTCCTGTGACACTAGTTATAGATTCCGATGCTTCACTTCAGGTTTACTGTATCCCTTGGACCTTCTTATTGACGATGAAACACAGAAATTGCATCGGAATTAAATACAAAAGGCACAATGCTGACTTAGGTACATGAAGACCGACTCTTCCTACTCACTATGTTTGAACCATTCCTGTGACACTAGTTATAGATTCCGATGCTTCGCTTGAGGTTTACTGTATCCCTTGGACCTTCTTATTGACGATGAAACACAGAAATTGCATCGGAATTAAATACGAAAAGCACAATGCCGACTTAAGTACAAAAAGACCGACTCTACTTACTGACTATGTTTTGAACCATTCCTGTGATACTATTTATAGTTTCCGATGCTTCACTTCAGGTTTACTGTATCCCTCGGACCTTCTTATTGACGATGAAACACAAAAATTGCATCGGAATTAAATGCAAAAGACACAATGCCGACCTAAGTACAAGAAGACTGACCCATTTTACTGACTATGTTTCAAGCATTCCTGTGACACTAGTTATAGATTCGGATGCTTCACTTCAGGTTTACTGTATCCCTCTGACCTTCTTATAGACGATGAAACACAGAAATTGCATCGAAATTAAATAGAAAAGGCACAATGCCGACTTATGTAAAGGACGACTGACATTTCTTACTGTCTATGATTTGAACCATTCCTGAGACACTAGTTATAGATTCCTATGCTTCACTTCAGGTTTACTGTATCCCTTGGACCTTCGTATTGACGATGAAGCACAGAAATTGCATCGGAATTAAATACAAAAGGCACAATGCCTACTTAAGTACAAGAAGACTGACCCTTCTTAGTGTGTATGTTTTGAACCATTCCTGTGACACTAGTTATAGATTCCGATGCTTCACTTCAGGTTTACTGTATCCCTTGGACCTTCGTATTGACGATGAAGCACAGAAATTGCATCGGAATTAAATACAAAAGGCACAATGCCTACTTAAGTACAAGACGACTGACTTTTCTTACTGTCTAAATTTTGAACCATTCTGTGACACTAGTTAAAGATTCCGATGCTTCACTTCAGGTTTACTGTATCCCTCTGACCTTCTTATTGACGATGAAACACAGAAATTGCATCGGAATTAAATACAAAAGGCACAATGCCGACTTAAGTACAAGAAGACTGACTCTTCTTACTGACTATGTTTTGAACCATTCCTGTGACACTAGTTATAGATTGCGATGCTTCACTTCAGGTTTACTGTATCCCTCTGACCTTCTTATTGACGATGAAACAAAGAAATTGCATCGGAATTAAATACAAAAGTCACAATGCCGACTTAAGTACAAGAAGACTGACTCTTCTTACTGTCTACGTTTTGAACCATTCCTGTGACACCAGTTATAGATTCCGATGCTTCACTTCAGGTTTACTGTATCCCTTGGACCTTCATATTGACGATGAAACACAGAAATTGCATCGGAATTAAATAGAAAAGGCACAATGCTGACTTAAGTACAAGAGGACTGACTCTTCCTACTGTCTATGTTTTGAACTATTCCTGTGTCACAAGTTATAGATTAAGATGCTTCTCTTGAGGTTTACTGTATCCCTTGGACCTTCTTCTTGACGATGAAACACAGAAATTGCATCGGAATTAAACACAAACGGCACAATGCCGACTTAAGTACAAAAACACTGACTCTTCTTACTGACTATGTTTGAACCATTCCTGTGACACTATTTAGAGTTTCCGTTGCTTCACTTCAGGTTTACTGTATCCCTCTGACATTCTTATTGACGATGAAACACAAAAATTGCATCGGAATTAAATACAAAAGGCACAATGCCGACCTAAGTACAAGAAGACTGACTCTTTTTGCTGACTATATTTTGAACCATTCCTGTGACACTAGTTATAGATTCCGATGCTTCACTTGAGGTTTACTGTATCCCTTGGACCTTCTTATTGACGATGAAACACAGAAATTGCATCGGAATTAAATACAAAAGGCACGATGCCGACTTAGGTACATGAAGACCTACTCTTCCTACTCATTATGTTTTGAACCATTCCTGTGACACTAGTTATAGATTCCGATGCTTCACTTGAGGTTTACTGTATCCCTTGGACCTTCTTATTGACGATGAAGCACAGAAATTGCATCGGAATTAAATACAAAAGGCACAATGCCTACTTAAGTACAAGAAGACTGTCCCTTCTTACTGTCTATGATTTGAATCATTCCATTGACACTAGTTATAGATTCCGATGCTTCACGTCAGGTTTACTGTATCCCTCTGACCTTCTTGTTGACGAAGAATGACAGAAATTGCATCGGAATTAAACACAAAAGGCACAATGCCGACTTAAGTACAAGAAGACTGACTCTTCTTAATGTCTATGTTTTGAACCATTCCTGTGACACTATTTATAGATTCCGATGCTTCGCTTCAGGTTTACTGTATCCCTCTGACCTTCGTATTTACGATGAAACACAAAAATTGCATCGGAATTAAATAGAAAAGGCACAAAGCCGACTTAAGTACAAGAAGACTGACTCTCCTTACTGACAATGTTTGAACCATTCCTGTGACACTAGTTACAGTGTGCGATGCTTCACTTCAGGTTTACTGTATCCCTTGGACCTTCTTATTGACGATGAAACACAGAAATTGCATCGGAATTAAATAGAAAAGGCACAATGGCGACTTAAGTACAAGACGACTGACTTTTCTTACTGTCTAAGATTTGAACCATTCCTGTGACACTAGTTATAGATTCCGATGCTTCACTTCAGGTTTACTGTATCCCTCTGACTTTCTTATTGACGATGAAACACAGAAATTGCATCGGAATTAAATACAAAAGGCACAATGCCGACTTCAGTACAAGAAGACTGACTCTTCTTACTGACTATGTTTTGAACCATTCCTGTGACACTAGTTATAGATTGCGATGCTTCACTTCAGGTTTACTGTATCCCTCTGACCTTCTTATTGACGATGAAACAAAGAAATTGCATCGGAATTAAATACAATAGGCACAATGCCGACTTAAGTACAAGAAGACTGACTCTTCTTACTGTCTATGATTTGAACCATTCCTGTGACACCAGTTATAGATTCCGATGCTTGACTTCTGGTTTACTGTATCCCTTGGACCTTCATATTGACGATGAAACACAGAAATTGCATCGGAAATAAATACAAAAGGCACAATGCCGACTAAGGTACATGAAGACTGACTCTTCCTACTCACTATGCTTTGAACCATTCCTGTGACACTAGTTATAGATTCCGATGCTTCACTTCAGGTTTACTGTATCCCTTGGACCTTATTATTGACGATGAAACTCAGAAATTGCATCGGAATTAAATACAAAAGGCACAATGCCGACTCAAGTACAAGAAGACTGACTCATCTTACTGTCTATGTTTGAACCATTCCTGTGACACTAGTTATAGATTCCGATGCTTCACTTCAGGTTTACTGTATCCCTTGGACCTTCTTACTGACGATGAAACACAGAAATTGCATCGGAATTATACACAAACGGCACAATGCCGACTTCAGTACAAAAAGACTGACTCTTCTTACTGACTATGTTTTGAACCATTCCTGTGACACTATTTATAGTTTCCGTTGCTTCACTTCAGGTTTACTGTATCCCTTTGACCTTCTTATTGACGATGAAACACAAAAATTGCATCGGAATTACATACAAAAGGCACAATGCCTACTTAAGTACAAGAAGACTGACTCATCTTACTGTCTATGTTTGAACCATTCCTTTGACACTAGCTATAGATTCCGATGTTTCACTTGAGGTTTACTGTATCCCTTGGACCTTCTTATTGACGATGAAACACAGAAATTGCATCGGAATTAAATACAAAAGGCACAATGCCAGTTAGGTACATGAAGACCGACTCTTCCTACTCACTATGTTTTGAACCACTCCTGTGACACTAGTTATAGATTCCGATCCTTCACTTGAGGTTTACTGTATCCCTTGGACCTTCTTATTGACGATGAAACACAGAAATTGCGTCGGAATTAAATACAAACGGCACAATGCCGACTCAAATACAAGAAGACTGACTCACCTTACTGTCTATGTTTGAACCATTCCTTTGACACTAGTTATAGATTCCGATGCTTCACTTCAGGTTTACTGTATCCCTTGGACCTTCATATTGACGATGAAACACAGAAATTTCATCGGAATTAAATAGAAAAGGCACAATGCTGACTTAAGTACAAGAGGACTGACTCTTCCTACTGTCTATGTTTTGAACTATTAGTGTGTCACAAGTTATAGATTAAGATGCTTCTCTTGAGGTTTACTGTATCCCTTGGACCTTCTTATTGACGATGAAACACAGTAATTGCATCGGAATTAAACACAAACGGCACATTGCCGACTTAAGTACAAAAAGACTGACTCTTCTTACTGACTATGTTTTGAACCATTCCTGTGACACTATTTATATTTTCCGATGCTTCACTTCAAGTTTACTGTATCCCTCTGACCTTCTTATTGACGATGAAACACAAAAATTGCATCGGAATCAAATACAAAAGGCCCAATGCCGACCTAAGTACAAGAAGACTGGCTCTTTTTACTGACTATATTTTGAACCATTCCTGTGACACTAGTTATAGATTCGGATGCTTCACTTCAGGTTTACTGTATCCCTCTGACCTTCTCATTGACGATGAAACACAGAAATTGCGTCGGAATTAAATAGATAAGGCACAATGACGACTTAAGTACAAGACGACTGACTTTTCTTACTGTCTATGATTTAAACCATTCCTGTGACACTAGTTATAGATTCCGTTGCTTCACTTCAGGTTTACTGTATCCCTTGGACCTTCTTATTGACGATGAAGCACAGAAATTGCATCGGAATTAAATACAAAATTCACAATGCCTACTTAAGTACAAGAAGACTGACCCTTCTTACTGTCTATGATTTGAACCATTCCTGTGACACTAGTTATAGATTCCGATGCTTCACATCAGGTTTACTGTATCCCTCTGACCTTCTTATTGACGATGAAACACTGAAATTGCATCGGAATTAAATACAAAAAGCACAATGCCGACATAAGTACAAGAAGACTGACTCTTCTTACTGACTATGATTTGAACCATTCCTGTGACACTAGTTATAGATTGCGATGCTTCACTTCAGGTTTACTGTATCCCTCTGACCTTCTTATTGACGATGAAACACAGAAATTGCATCAGAATTAAATACAAAAGGCACAATGCCGACTTAAGTACAAGAAGACTGACTCTTCTTACTGTCTATGTGTTGAACCATCCCTGTGACACTAGTTATAGATTCCGATGCTTCACTTCAGGTTTACTGTATCCCTTTTACCTTCGTATTGACGATGAAACACAGAAATTGCATCAGAATTAAATACAAATGGCACAATGCCGACTTAAGTACAAGAAGATTGACTCTTCCTACTGTCCATGTTTTGAACCATTCCTGTGACACTAGTTAGAGATTCCGATGCTTCACATCAGGTTTACTGTATACCTCTGACCTTCTTATTGACGATGAAACACACAAATTGCATCGGAATTAATACAAAAGGCACAATGCCGACTTAAGTACATGAAGACCGATTCTTCTTACTGACTATGTTTTGAACCATTCCTGTGACACTAGTTATAGATTCCGATGCTTCACTTGAGGTTTACTGTATCCCTTGGACCTTCTTATTGACGATGCAACACAGAAATTGCATCGGAATTAAATACAAAAGGCACAATGACGTCTTAAGTACAAGACGACTGACTTTTCTTACGGTCTATGATTTGAACCATTCCTGTGACACTAGTTATAGATTCCGATGCTTCACTTCAGGTTTACTGTATCCCTTGGACCTTCGTATTGACGATGAAACACAGAAATTGCATCGGAATTAATTACAAAAGGCACAATGCCGACTTAGGTACATGAAGACCGACTCTTCCTACTCACTATGTTTGAACCATTCCTGTGACACTAGTTATAGATTCCAATGCTTCGCTTGAGGTTTACTGTATCCCTTTGACCTTCTAATTGACGACGAAACACAGAAATTGCATCGGAATTAAACGCAAAAAGCACAATGCCGACTTAAGTACAAAAAGACTGACTCTACTTACTGACTATGTTTTGAACCATTCCTGTGATACTATTTATAGTTTCCGATGCTTCACTTCAGGTTTACTGTATCCCTCTGACCTTCTTATTGACGATGAAACACAAAAATTGCATCGGAATTAAATGCAAAAGACACAATGCCGACCTAAGTACAAGAAGACTGACCCATTTTACTGACTATGTTTTCAAGCATTCCTGTGACACTAGTTATAGATTCGGATGCTTCACTTCAGGTTTACTGTATCCCTCTGACCTTCTTATATACGATGAAACACAGAAATTGCATCGAAATTAAATAGAAAAGGCACAATACCGACTTAAGTAAAGGATGACTGACTTTTCTTACTGTCTATGATTTGAACCATTCCTGTGACACTAGTTATAGGTTCCGATGATTCACTTCAGGTTTACTGTATCCCTTGGACCTTCGTATTGACGATGAGGCACAGAAATT
The DNA here is from genome assembly GCF_021461385.2 of Schistocerca piceifrons. Classification (NCBI taxonomy): domain Eukaryota; kingdom Metazoa; phylum Arthropoda; class Insecta; order Orthoptera; family Acrididae; genus Schistocerca; species Schistocerca piceifrons. The sequence continues at coordinate 835,401,906 of NC_060141.1, forward strand.
GCATCGGAATTAAATACAAAAGGCACAATGCCTACTTAAGTACAAGAAGACTGACCCTTCTTAGTGTCTATGTTTTGAACCATTCCTGTGACACTAGTTATAGATTCCGATGCTTCACTTCAGGTTTACTGTATCCCTCTGACCTTCGTATTTACGATGAAACACAGAAATTGCATCGGAATTAAATAGAAAATGCACAATGCCGACTTAAGTACAAGAACACTGACTCTTCTTACTGACTATGTTTGAACCATTCCTGTGACACTAGTTACAGTGTGCGATGCTTCACTTCAGGTTTACTGTATCCCTTGGACCTTCTTATTGACGATGAAACACAGAAACTGCATCGGAATTAAATAGAATAGGCACAATGGCGACTTAAGTACAAGACGACTGACTTTTCTTACTGTCTAAGTTTTGAACCATTCCTGTGACACTAATTATAGATTCCGATGCTTCACTTCAGGTTTACTGTATCCCTCTGACCTTCTTATTGACGATGAAACACAGAAATTGCATCGGAATTAAATACAAAAGGCACAATGCCGACTTAAGTACAACAAGACTGACTCTTCTTACTGTCTATGTTTTGAACCATTCCTGGGACACCAGTTATAGATTCCGATGCTTCACTTCAGGTTTACTGTATCCCTTGGACCTTCATATTGACGATGAAACACAGAAATTGCATCGGAATTAAATAGAAAAGGCACAATGCTGACTTAAGTACAAGAGGACTGACTCTTCCTACTGTCTATGTTTTGAACTATTCCTGTGTCACAAGTTATAGATTAAGATGCTTCTCTTGAGGTTTACTGTATCCCTTGGACCTTCTTATTGACGATGAAACACAGAAATTGCATCGGAAATAAATACAAAAGGCACAATGCCGACTTAGGTACATGAAGACCGACTCTTCCTACTCACTATGTTTTGAACCATTCCTGTGACACTAGTTATAGATTCCGATCCTTCACTTGAGGTTTACTGTATCCCTTGGACCTTCTTATTGACGATGAAACACAGAAATTGCACCGGAATTAAATACAAACGGCACAATGCAGACTCAAGTACAAGAAGACTGACTCATCTTACTGTCTATGTTTGAACCATTCCTTTGACACTAGTTATAGATTCCGATGCTTCACTTCAGGTTTACTCTATCCCTTGGACCTTCTTATTGACGATGAAACACAGAAATTGCATCGGAATTAAACACAAACGGCACAATGCCGACTTAAATACAAAAAGACTGACTCTTCTTACTGACTATGTTTTGAACCATTCCTGTGACACTATTTATAGTTTCCGTTGCTTCACTTCAGGTTTACTGTATCCCTCTAAACTTCTTATTGACGATGAAACACAAAAATTGCATCGGAATTAAATACAAAAGGCACAATGCCGACCTAAGTACAAGAAGACTGACTCTTTTTACTGACTATATTTTGAACCATTCCTGTCACACTAGTTATAGATTCCGATGCTTCACTTGAGGTTTACTGTATCCCTTGGACCTTCTTATTGACGATGAAACACAGAAATTGCATCGGAATTAAATACAAAAGGCACAATGCCGACTTAGGTACATGAAGACCGACTCTTCCTACTCATTATGTTTTGAACAATTCCTGTGATACTAGTTATAGATTCCGATGCTTCACTTGAGGTTTACTGTATCCCTCGGACCTTCTTATTGACGATGAAGCACAGAAATTGCATCGGAATTAAATACAAAAGGCACAATGCCTACTTAAGTACAAGAAGACTGTCCCTTCTTACTGTCTATGATTTGAATCATTCCATTGACACTAGTTATAGATTCCGATGCTTCACGTCAGGTTTACTGTATCCCTCTGACCTTCTTATTGACGATGAAACACAGAAATTGCATCGGAATTAAACACAAAAGGCACAATGCCGACTTAAGTACAAGAAGACTGACTCTTCTTACTGTCTATGTTTTGAACCATTCCTGTGACACTAGTTATAGATTCCGATGCTTCACTTCAGGTTTACTGTATCCCTCTGACCTTCGTATTTACGATGAAACACAGAAATTGCATCGGAATTAAATAGAAAAGGCACAATGCCGACTTAAGTACAAGAAGACTGACTCTTCTTACTGACTATGTTTGAACCATTCCTGTGACACTAGTTACAGTGTGCGATGCTTCACTTCAGGTTTACTGTATCCCTTGGACCTTCTTATTGACGATGAAACACAGAAATTGCATCGGAATTAAATAGAAAAGGCACAATGGCGACTAAAGTACAAGACGACTGACTTTTCTTACTGACTATGTTTTGAACCATTCCTGTGACACTATTAATAGTTTCCGTTGCTTCACTTTAGGTTTACTGCATCCCTCTGACCCTCTTATTGACGATGAAACACAAAAATTGAATCGGAATTAAATACAAAAGGCACAATGCCGACTTAGGTACATGAAGACCGACTCTTCCTACTCATTATGTTTTGAACCATTCCTGTGACACTAGTTATAGATTCCGATGCTTCACTTGAGGTTTACTGTATCCCTTGGACCTTCTTATTGACGATGAAGCACAGAAATTGCATCGGAATTAAATACAAAAGGCACAATGCCTACTTAAGTACAAGAATACTGACTCATCTTAATGTGTATGTTTGAACCATTCTTTTGACACTAGTTATAGATTCCGATGCTTCACTTGTGGTTTACTATATCCCTTGGACCTTCTTATTGACGATGAAACTCAGAAATTGCATCGGAATTAAATACAAAAGGCACAATGCCGACTTAGGTACATGAAGACCGACTCTTCCTACTCACTATGTTTTGAACCATTCCTGTGACACTAGTTATAGATTCCGATCCTTCACTTGAGGTTTACTGTATCCCTTGGACCTTCTTATTGACGATGAAACACAGAAATTGCATCGGAATTAAATACAAACGGCACAATGCCGACTCAAGTACAAGAAGACTGACTCATCTTACTGTCTATGTTTGAACCATTCCTTTGACACTAGTTATAGATTCCGATGCTTCACTTCAGGTTTACTGTATCCCTTGGACCTTCTTATTGACGATGAAACACAGAAATTGCATCGGAATTAAACACAAACGGCACAATGCCGATTTAAGTACAAAAAGACTGACTCTTCTTACTGACTATGTTTTGAACCATTCCTGTGACACTATTTATAGTTTCCGTTGCTTCACTTCAGGTTTACTGTATCCCTCTGACCTTCTTATTGACGATGAAACACAAAAATTGCATCGGAATCAAATACAAAAGGCACAATGCCGACCTAAGTACAAGAAGACTGACTCTTTTTACTGACTATATTTTGAACCATTCCTGTGACACTAGTTATAGATTCCGATGCTTCACTTGAGGTTTACTGTATCCCTTGGACCTTCTTATTGTCGATGAAACACAGAAATTGCATCGGAAATAAATACAAAAGGCACAATGCCGACATAGGTACATGAAGACCGACTCTTCCTACTCACTATGTTTTGAACCATTCCTGTGACACTAGTTATAGATTCCGATGCTTCACTTGAGGTTTACTGTATCCCTTGGACCTTCTTATTGACGATGAAATTCAGAAATTGCATCGGAATTAAATACAAAAGGCACAATGCCGACTCAAGTACAAGAAGACTGACTCATCTTACTGTCTATGTTTGAACCATTCCTGTGACACTAGTTATAGATTCCGATGCTTCACTTCAGGTTTACTGTATCCCTTGGAACTTCTCATTGACGATGAAACACAGAAATTGCATCGGAATTAAACACAAACGGCACAATGCCGACTTAAGTACAAAAACACTGACTCTTCTTACTGACTATGTTTTGAACCATTCCTGTGACACTATTAATAGTTTCCGTTGCTTCACTTCAGGTTTACTGCATCCCTCTGACCCTCTTATTGACGATGAAACACAAAAATTGCATCGGAATTAAATACAAAAGGCACAATGCCGACTTAGGTACATGAAGACCGACTCTTCCTACTCATTATGTTTTGAACCATTCCTGTGACACTAGTTATAGATTCCGATGCTTCACTTGAGGTTTACTGTATCCCTTGGACCTTCTTATTGACGATGAAGCACAGAAATTGCATCGGAATTAAATACAAAAGGCACAATGCCTACTTAAGTACAAGAATACTGACTCATCTTACTGTGTTTGTTTGAACCATTCTTTTGACACTAGTTATAGATTCCGATGCTTCACTTGAGGTTTACTATATCCCTTGGACCTTCTTATTGACGATGAAACACAGAAATTGCATCGGAATTAAATACAAAAGGCACAATGCCGACTTTGGTACATGAAGACCGACTCTTCCTACTCACTATGTTTTGAACCATTCCTGTGACACTAGTTATAGATTCCGATCCTTCACTTGAGGTTTACTGTATCCCTTGGACCTTCTTATTGACGATGAAACACAGAAATTGCATCGGAATTAAATACAAACGGCACAATGCCGACTCAAGTACAAGAAGACTGACTCATCTTACTGTCTATGTTTGAACCATTCCTTTGACACTAGTTATAGATTCCGATGCTTCACTTCAGGTTTACTGTATCCCTTGGACCTTCTTATTGACGATGAAACACAGAAATTGCATCGGAATTAAACACAAACGGCACAATGCCGATTTAAGTACAAAAAGACTGACTCTTCTTACTGACTATGTTTTGAACCATTCCTGTGACACTATTTATAGTTTCCGTTGCTTCACTTCAGGTTTACTGTATCCCTCTGACCTTCTTATTGACGATGAATTACAAAAATTGCATCGGAATCAAATACAAAAGGCACAATGCCGACCTAAGTACAAGAAGACTGACTCTTTTTACTGACTATATTTTGAACCATTCCTGTGACACTAGTTATAGATTCCGATGCTTCACTTGAGGTTTACTGTATCCCTTGGACCTTCTTATTGACGATGAAACACAGAAATTGCATCGGAATTAAATACAAAAGGCACAATGCCGACTTAGGTACATGAAGACCGACTCTTCCTACTCATTATGTTTTGAACCATTCCTGTGACACTAGTTATAGATTCCGATGCTTCACTTGAGGTTTACTGTATCACTTGGACCTTCTTATTGACGATGAAGCACAGAAATTGCATCGGAATGAAATACAAAAGGTACAATGCCTACTTAAGTACAAGAAGACTGTCCCTTCTTACTGTCTATGATTTGAATCATTCCATTGACACTAGTTATAGATTCCGATGCTTCACGTCAGGTTTACTGTATCCCTTGGACCTTCTTATTGACGATGAAACACAGAAATTGCATCGGAATTAAATACAAAAGGCACAATGACGTCTTAAGTACAAGACGACTGACTTTTCTTACTGTCTATGATTTGAACCATTCCTGTGACACTAGTTATAGATTCCTATGCTTCACTTCAGGTTTACTGTATCCCTTGGACTTTCTTATTGACGATGAAACACAGAAATTGCATCGGAATTAATTACAAAAGGCACAATGCCGACTTAGGTACATGAAGACCGACTCTTCCTACTCACTATGTTTGAACCATTCCTGTGACACTAGTTATAGATTCCGATGCTTCGCTTGAGGTTTACTGTATCCCTTGGACCTTCTAATTGACGACGAAATACAGAAATTGCATCGGAATTAAACGCAAAAGGCACAATGCCGACTTAAGTACAAAAAGACTGACTCTACTTACTGACTATGTTTTGAACCATTCCTGTGATACTATTTATAGTTTCCGATGCTTCACTTCAAGTTTACTGTATCCCTTGGACCTTCTTATTGGCGATGAAGCACAGAAATTGCATCGGAATTAAATACAAAAGGCACAATGCCTACTTAAGTACAAGAAGACTGACCCTTCTTACTGTCTATGATTTGAACCATTCCTGTGACACTAGTTATAGATTCCGATGCTTCACATCAGGTTTACTGTATCCCACTGACCTTCTTATTGACCATGAAACACTGAAATTGCATCGGAATTAAATACAAAAAGCACAATGCCGACATAAGTACAATAAGACTGACTCTTCTTACTGACTATGTTTTGAACCATTCCTGTGACACTAGTTATAGATTGCGATGCTTCACTTCAGGTTTACTGTATCCCTCTGACATTCTTATTGACGATGAAACACAGAAATTGCATCGGAATTAAATACAAAAGGCACAATGCCGACTTAAGTAAAAGAAGACTGACTCTTCTTACTGTCTATGTGTTGAACCATCCCTGTGACACTAGTTATAGATTCCGATGCTTCACTTCAGGTTTACTGTAACCCTTGGACCTTCGTATTGACGATGAAACACAGAAATTGCATCAGAATTAAATACAAATGGCACAATGCCGACTTAAGTACAAGAAGACTGACTCTTCCTACTGTCCATGTTTTGAACCATTCCTGTGACACTAGTTATAGATTCCGATGCTTCACATCAGGTTTACTGTATACCTCTGACCTTCTTATTGACGATGAAACACACAAATTGCATCGGAATTAATACAAAAGGCACAATGCCGACTTAAGTACATGAAGACCGATTCTTCTTACTGACTGTGTTTTGAACCATTCCCGTGACACTAGTTATAGATTCCGATGCTTCACTTGAGGTTTACTGTATCCCTTGGACCTTCTTATTGACGATGAAACACAGAAATTGCATCGGAATTAAATACAAAAGGCACAATGACGTCTTAAGTACAAGACGACTGACTTTTCTTACTGTCTATGATTTGAACCATTCCTGTGACACTAGTTATAGTTTCCGATGCTTCACTTCAGGTTTACTGTATCCCTTGGACCTTCTTATTGACGATGAAACACAGAAATTTGCACCGGCATTAAATACAAACGGCACAATGCCGACTCAAGTACAAGAAGACTGACTCATCTTACTGTCTATGTTTGAACCATTCCTTTGACACTAGTTATAGATTCCGATGCTTCACTTCAGGTTTACTGTATCCCTTGGACCTTCTTATTGACGATGAAACACAGAAATTGCATCGGAATTAAACACAAACGGCACAATGCCGACTTAAGTACAAGAAGACTGACTCTTCTTACTGTCTATGTTTGAACCATTCCTGTGACACCAGTTATAGATTCCGATGCTTCACTTGAGGTTTACTGTATCCCTTGGACCTTCTTATTGACGATGAAACACAGAAATTGCATGGGAATTAAATACAAAAGGCACAATGCCGACTTAGGTACATGAAGACCGACTCTTCGTACTCAATATGTTTTGAACAATTCCTGTGATGCTAGTTATAGATTCCGATGCTTCACTTGAGGTTTACTGTATCCCTTGGACCTTCTTATTGACGATGAAGCACAGAAATTGCATCGGAATTAAATACAAAAGGCACAATGCCTACTTAAGTACAAGAAGACTGTCCCTTCTTACTGTCTATGATTTGTATCATTCCATTGACACTAGTTATAGATTCCGATGCTTCACGTCAGGTTTACTGTATCCCTCTGACCTTCTTATTGACGATGAAACACAGAAATTGCATCGGAATTAAACACAAAAGGCACAATGCCGACTTAAGTACAAGAAGACTGACTCTTCTTACTGTCTATGTTTTGAACCATTCCTGTGACACTAGTTATAGATTCCGATGCTTCACTTCAGGTTTACTGTATCCCTCTGACCTTCGTATTTACGATGAAACACAGAAATTGCATCGGAATTAAATAGAAAAGGCACAATGCCGACTTAAGTACAAGAAGACTGACTCTTCTTACTGACTATGTTTGAACCATTCCTGTGACACTAGTTACAGTGTGCGATGCTTCACTTCAGGTTTACTGTATCCCTTGGACCTTCTTATTAACCAAGAAACACAGAAATTGCATCGGAATTAAATAGAAAAGGCACAATGGCGACTTAAGTACAAGACGACTGACTTTCCTACTGCCTAAGTTTTGAACCATTCCTGTGACACTAGTTATAGATTCCGATGCTTCACTTCAGTTTTACTGTATCCCTCTGACTTTCTTATTGACGATGAAACACAGAAATTGCATCGGAATTAAATACAAAAGGCACAATGCCGACTTAAGTACAAGAAGACTGACTCTTCTTACTGACTATGTTTTGAACCATGCCTGTGACACTAGTTATAGATTGCGATGCTTCACTTCAGGTTTACTGTATCCCTCTGACCTTCTTATTGACGATGAAACAAAGAAATTGCATCGGAATTAAATACAAAAGGCACAATGCCGACTTAAGTACAAGAAGACTGACTCTTCTTACTGTCTATGTTTGAACCATTCCTGTGACACCAGTTATAGATTCCGATGCTTCACTTGAGGTTTACTGTATCCCTTGGACCTTCTTATTGACGATGAAGCACAGAAATTGCATCGGAATTAAATACAAAAGGCACAATGCCTACTTAAGTACAAGAATACTGACTCATCTTACTGTGTATGTTTGAACCATTCTTTTGACACTAGTTATAGATTCCGATGCTTCACTTGAGGTTTACTATATCCCTTGGACCTTCTTATTGACGATGAAACACAGAAATTGCATCGGAATTAAATACAAAAGGCACAATGCCGACTTAGGTACATGAAGACCGACTCTTCCTACTCACTATGTTTTGAACCATTCCTGTGACACTAGTTATAGATTCCGATCCTTCACTTGAGGTTTACTGTATCCCTTGGACCTTCTTATTGACGATGAAACACAGAAATTGCATCGGAATTAAATACAAACGGCACAATGCCGACTCAAGTACAAGAAGACTGACTCATCTTACTGTCTATGTTTGAACCATTCCTTTGACACTAGTTATAGATTCCGATGCTTCACTTCAGGTTTACTGTATCCCTTGGACCTTCTTATTGACGATGAAACACAGAAATTGCATCGGAATTAAACACAAACGGCACAATGCCGATTTAAGTACAAAAAGACTGACTCTTCTTACTGACTATGTTTTGAACCATTCCTGTGACACTATTTATAGTTTCCGTTGCTTCACTTCAGGTTTACTGTATCCCTCTGACCTTCTTATTGACGATGAATTACAAAAATTGCATCGGAATCAAATACAAAAGGCACAATGCCGACCTAAGTACAAGAAGACTGACTCTTTTTACTGACTATATTTTGAACCATTCCTGTGACACTAGTTATAGATTCCGATGCTTCACTTGAGGTTTACTGTATCCCTTGGACCTTCTTATTGACGATGAAGCACAGAAATTGCATCGGAATGAAATACAAAAGGTACAATGCCTACTTAAGTACAAGAAGACTGTCCCTTCTTACTGTCTATGATTTGAATCATTCCATTGACACTAGTTATAGATTCCGATGCTTCACGTCAGGTTTACTGTATCCCTTGGACCTTCTTATTGACGATGAAACACAGAAATTGCATCGGAATTAAATACAAAAGGCACAATGACGTCTTAAGTACAAGACGACTGACTTTTCTTACTGTCTATGATTTGAACCATTCCTGTGACACTAGTTATAGATTCCTATGCTTCACTTCAGTTTTACTGTATCCCTTGGACTTTCTTATTGACGATGAAACACAGAAATTGCATCGGAATTAATTACAAAAGGCACAATGCCGACTTAGGTACATGAAGACCGACTCTTCCTACTCACTATGTTTGAACCATTCCTGTGACACTAGTTATAGATTCCGATGCTTCGCTTGAGGTTTACTGTATCCCTTGGACCTTCTAATTGACGACGAAATACAGAAATTGCATCGGAATTAAACGCAAAAGGCACAATGCCGACTTAAGTACAAAAAGACTGACTCTACTTACTGACTATGTTTTGAACCATTCCTGGGATACTATTTATAGTTTCCGATGCTTCACTTCAAGTTTACTGTATCCCTTGGACCTTCTTATTGGCGATGAAGCACAGAAATTGCATCGGAATTAAATACAAAAGGCACAATGCCTACTTAAGTACAAGAAGACTGACCCTTCTTACTGTCTATGATTTGAACCATTCCTGTGACACTAGTTATAGATTCCGATGCTTCACATCAGGTTTACTGTATCCCACTGACCTTCTTATTGACGATGAAACACTGAAATTGCATCGGAATTAAATACAAAAAGCACAATGCCGACATAAGTACAATAAGACTGACTCTTCTTACTGACTATGTTTTGAACCATTCCTGTGACACTAGTTATAGATTGCGATGCTTCACTTCAGGTTTACTGTATCCCTCTGACATTCTTATTGACGATGAAACACAGAAATTGCATCGGAATTAAATACAAAAGGCACAATGCCGACTTAAGTAAAAGAAGACTGACTCTTCTTACTGTCTATGTGTTGAACCATCCCTGTGACACTAGTTATAGATTCCGATGCTTCACTTCAGGTTTACTGTAACCCTTGGACCTTCGTATTGACGATGAAACACAGAAATTGCATCAGAATTAAATACAAATGGCACAATGCCGACTTAAGTACAAGAAGACTGACTCTTCCTACTGTCCATGTTTTGAACCATTCCTGTGACACTAGTTATAGATTCCGATGCTTCACATCAGGTTTACTGTATACCTCTGACCTTCTTATTGACGATGAAACACACAAATTGCATCGGAATTAATACAAAAGGCACAATGCCGACTTAAGTACATGAAGACCGATTCTTCTTACTGACTGTGTTTTGAACCATTCCCGTGACACTAGTTATAGATTCCGATGCTTCACTTGAGGTTTACTGTATCCCTTGGACCTTCTTATTGACGATGAAACACAGAAATTGCATCGGAATTAAATACAAAAGGCACAATGACGTCTTAAGTACAAGACGACTGACTTTTCTTACTGTCTATGATTTGAACCATTCCTGTGACACTAGTTATAGTTTCCGATGCTTCACTTCAGGTTTACTGTATCCCTTGGACCTTCTTATTGACGATGAAACACAGAAATTTGCACCGGAATTAAATACAAACGGCACAATGCCGACTCAAGTACAAGAAGACTGACTCATCTTACTGTCTATGTTTGAACCATTCCTTTGACACTAGTTATAAATTCCGATGCTTCACTTCAGGTTTACTGTATCCCTTGGACCTTCTTATTGACGATGAAACACAGAAATTGCATCGGAATTAAACACAAACGGCACAATGCCGACTTAAGTACAAGAAGACTGACTCTTCTTACTGTCTATGTTTGAACCATTCCTGTGACACCAGTTATAGATTCCGATGCTTCACTTGAGGTTTACTGTATCCCTTGGACCTTCTTATTGACGATGAAACACAGAAATTGCATGGGAATTAAATACAAAAGGCACAATGCCGACTTAGGTACATGAAGACCGACTCTTCGTACTCAATATGTTTTGAACAATTCCTGTGATGCTAGTTATAGATTCCGATGCTTCACTTGAGGTTTACTGTATCCCTTGGACCTTCTTATTGACGATGAAGCACAGAAATTGCATCGGAATTAAATACAAAAGGCACAATGCCTACTTAAGTACAAGAAGACTGTCCCTTCTTACTGTCTATGATTTGTATCATTCCATTGACACTAGTTATAGATTCCGATGCTTCACGTCAGGTTTACTGTATCCCTCTGACCTTCTTATTGACGATGAAACACAGAAATTGCATCGGAATTAAACACAAAAGGCACAATGCCGACTTAAGTACAAGAAGACTGACTCTTCTTACTGTCTATGTTTTGAACCATTCCTGTGACACTAGTTATAGATTCCGATGCTTCACTTCAGGTTTACTGTATCCCTCTGACCTTCGTATTTACGATGAAACACAGAAATTGCATCGGAATTAAATAGAAAAGGCACAATGCCGACTTAAGTACAAGAAGACTGACTCTTCTTACTGACTATGTTTGAACCATTCCTGTGACACTAGTTACAGTGTGCGATGCTTCACTTCAGGTTTACTGTATCCCTTGGACCTTCTTATTAACCAAGAAACACAGAAATTGCATCGGAATTAAATAGAAAAGGCACAATGGCGACTTAAGTACAAGACGACTGACTTTCCTACTGCCTAAGTTTTGAACCATTCCTGTGACACTAGTTATAGATTCCGATGCTTCACTTCAGTTTTACTGTATCCCTCTGACTTTCTTATTGACGATGAAACACAGAAATTGCATCGGAATTAAATACAAAAGGCACAATGCCGACTTAAGTACAAGAAGACTGACTCTTCTTACTGACTATGTTTTGAACCATGCCTGTGACACTAGTTATAGATTGCGATGCTTCACTTCAGGTTTACTGTATCCCTCTGACCTTCTTATTGACGATGAAACAAAGAAATTGCATCGGAATTAAATACAAAAGGCACAATGCCGACTTAAGTACAAGAAGACTGACTCTTCTTACTGTCTATGTTTGAACCATTCCTGTGACACCAGTTATAGATTCCGATGCTTCACTTGAGGTTTACTGTATCCCTTGGACCTTCTTATTGACGATGAAGCACAGAAATTGCATCGGAATTAAATACAAAAGGCACAATGCCTACTTAAGTACAAGAATACTGACTCATCTTACTGTGTATGTTTGAACCATTCTTTTGACACTAGTTATAGATTCCGATGCTTCACTTGAGGTTTACTATATCCCTTGGACCTTCTTATTGACGATGAAACACAGAAATTGCATCGGAATTAAATACAAAAGGCACAATGCCGACTTAGGTACATGAAGACCGACTCTTCCTACTCACTATGTTTTGAACCATTCCTGTGACACTAGTTATAGATTCCGATCCTTCACTTGAGGTTTACTGTATCCCTTGGACCTTCTTATTGACGATGAAACACAGAAATTGCATCGGAATTAAATACAAACGGCACAATGCCGACTCAAGTACAAGAAGACTGACTCATCTTACTGTCTATGTTTGAACCATTCCTTTGACACTAGTTATAGATTCCGATGCTTCACTTCAGGTTTACTGTATCCCTTGGACCTTCTTATTGACGATGAAACACAGAAATTGCATCGGAATTAAACACAAACGGCACAATGCCGATTTAAGTACAAAAAGACTGACTCTTCTTACTGACTATGTTTTGAACCATTCCTGTGACACTATTTATAGTTTCCGTTGCTTCACTTCAGGTTTACTGTATCCCTCTGACCTTCTTATTGACGATGAATTACAAAAATTGCATCGGAATCAAATACAAAAGGCACAATGCCGACCTAAGTACAAGAAGACTGACTCTTTTTACTGACTATATTTTGAACCATTCCTGTGACACTAGTTATAGATTCCGATGCTTCACTTGAGGTTTACTGTATCCCTTGGACCTTCTTATTGACGATGAAGCACAGAAATTGCATCGGAATGAAATACAAAAGGTACAATGCCTACTTAAGTACAAGAAGACTGTCCCTTCTTACTGTCTATGATTTGAATCATTCCATTGACACTAGTTATAGATTCCGATGCTTCACGTCAGGTTTACTGTATCCCTTGGACCTTCTTATTGACGATGAAACACAGAAATTGCATCGGAATTAAATACAAAAGGCACAATGACGTCTTAAGTACAAGACGACTGACTTTTCTTACTGTCTATGATTTGAACCATTCCTGTGACACTAGTTATAGATTCCTATGCTTCACTTCAGTTTTACTGTATCCCTTGGACTTTCTTATTGACGATGAAACACAGAAATTGCATCGGAATTAATTACAAAAGGCACAATGCCGACTTAGGTACATGAAGACCGACTCTTCCTACTCACTATGTTTGAACCATTCCTGTGACACTAGTTATAGATTCCGATGCTTCGCTTGAGGTTTACTGTATCCCTTGGACCTTCTAATTGACGACGAAATACAGAAATTGCATCGGAATTAAACGCAAAAGGCACAATGCCGACTTAAGTACAAAAAGACTGACTCTACTTACTGACTATGTTTTGAACCATTCCTGGGATACTATTTATAGTTTCCGATGCTTCACTTCAAGTTTACTGTATCCCTTGGACCTTCTTATTGGCGATGAAGCACAGAAATTGCATCGGAATTAAATACAAAAGGCACAATGCCTACTTAAGTACAAGAAGACTGACCCTTCTTACTGTCTATGATTTGAACCATTCCTGTGACACTAGTTATAGATTGCGATGCTTCACTTCAGGTTTACTGTATCCCTCTGACATTCTTATTGACGATGAAACACAGAAATTGCATCGGAATTAAATACAAAAGGCACAATGCCGACTTAAGTAAAAGAAGACTGACTCTTCTTACTGTCTATGTGTTGAACCATCCCTGTGACACTAGTTATAGATTCCGATGCTTCACTTCAGGTTTACTGTAACCCTTGGACCTTCGTATTGACGATGAAACACAGAAATTGCATCAGAATTAAATACAAATGGCACAATGCCGACTTAAGTACAAGAAGACTGACTCTTCCTACTGTCCATGTTTTGAACCATTCCTGTGACACTAGTTATAGATTCCGATGCTTCACATCAGGTTTACTGTATACCTCTGACCTTCTTATTGACGATGAAACACACAAATTGCATCGGAATTAATACAAAAGGCACAATGCCGACTTAAGTACATGAAGACCGATTCTTCTTACTGTCTATGTTTTGAACCATTCCTGTGACACTAGTTATAGATTCCGATGCTTCACTTGAGGTTTACTGTATCCCTTGGACCTTCTTATTGACGATGAAACACAGAAATTGCATCGGAATTAAATACAAAAGGCACAATGACGTCTTACGTACAAGACGACTGACTTTTCTTACTGTCTATGATTTGAACCATTCCTGTGACACTAGTTATAGTTTCCGATGCTTCACTTCAGGTTTACTGTATCCCTTGGACCTTCTTATTGACGATGAAACACAGAAATGGCACCGGAATTAATTACAAAAGGCACAATGCCGACTTAGGTATATGAAGACCGACACTTCCTACTCACTATGTTTGAACCATTCCTGTGACACTAGTTATAGATTAAGATGCTTCTCTTGAGTTTTACTGTATCCCTTGGATCTTCTTATTGACGATGAAACACAGAAATTGCATCGGAAATAAATACAAAAGGCACAATGCCGACTTAGGTACATGAAGACCGACTCTTCCTACTCACTATGTTTTGAACCATTCCTGTGACACTAGTTATAGATTCCGATCCTTCACTTGAGGTTTACTGTATCCCTCGGACCTTCTTATTGACGATGAAACACAGAAATTTGCACCGGAATTAAATACAAACGGCACAATGCCGACTCAAGTACAAGAAGACTGACTCATCTTACTGTCTATGTTTGAACCATTCCTTTGACACTAGTTATAGATTCCGATGCTTCACTTCAGGTTTACTGTATCCCTTGGACCTTCTTATTGACGATGAAACACAGAAATTGCATCGGAATTAAACACAAACGGCACAATGCCGACTTAAGTACAAGAAGACTGACTCTTCTTACTGTCTATGTTTGAACCATTCCTGTGACACCAGTTATAGATTCCGATGCTTCACTTGAGGTTTACTGTATCCCTTGGACCTTCTTATTGACGATGAAACACAGAAATTGCATCGGAATTAAATACAAAAGGCACAATGCCGACTTAGGTACATGAAGACCGACTCTTCGTACTCAATATGTTTGAACAATTCCTGTGATGCTAGTTATAGATTCCGATGCTTCACTTGAGGTTTACTGTATCCCTTGGACCTTCTTATTGACGATGAAGCACAGAAATTGCATCGGAATTAAATACAAAAGGCACAATGCCTACTTAAGTACAAGAAGACTGTCCCTTCTTACTGTCTATGATTTGTATCATTCCATTGACACTAGTTATAGATTCCGATGCTTCACGTCAGGTTTACTGTATCCCTCTGACCTTCTTATTGACGATGAAACACAGAAATTGCATCGGAATTAAACACAAAAGGCACAATGCCGACTTAAGTACAAGAAGACTGACTCTTCTTACTGTCTATGTTTTGAACCATTCCTGTGACACTAGTTATAGATTCCGATGCTTCACTTCAGGTTTACTGTATCCCTCTGACCTTCGTATTTACGATGAAACACAGAAATTGCATCGGAATTAAATAGAAAAGGCACAATGCCGACTTAAGTACAAGAAGACTGACTCTTCTTACTGACTATGTTTGAACCATTCCTGTGACACTAGTTACAGTGTGCGATGCTTCACTTCAGGTTTACTGTATCCCTTGGACCTTCTTATTAACCATGAAACACAGAAATTGCATCGGAATTAAATAGAAAAGGCACAATGGCGACTTAAGTACAAGACGACTGACTTTCTTACTGCCTAAGTTTTGAACCATTCCTGTGACACTAGTTATAGATTCCGATGCTTCACTTCAGTTTTACTGTATCCCTCTGACTTTCTTATTGACGATGAAACACAGAAATTGCATCGGAATTAAATACAAAAGGCACAATGCCGACTTAAGTACAAGAAGACTGACTCTTCTTACTGACTATGTTTTGAACCATGCCTGTGACACTAGTTATAGATTGCGATGCTTCACTTCAGGTTTACTGTATCCCTCTGACCTTCTTATTGACGATGAAACAAAGAAATTGCATCGGAATTAAATACAAAAGGCACAATGCCGACTTAAGTACAAGAAGACTGACTCTTCTTACTGTCTATGTTTGAACCATTCCTGTGACACCAGTTATAGATTCCGATGCTTCACTTCAGGTTTACTGTATCCCTTGGACCTTCATATTGACGATGAAACACAGAAATTGCATCGGAATTAAATAGAAAAGGCACAATGCTGACTTAAGTACAAGAGGACTGACTCTTCCTACTGTGTATGTTTTGAACTATTAGTGTGTCACAAGTTATAGATTAAGATGCTTCTCTTGAGGTTTACTGTATCCCTTGGACCTTCTTATTGACGATGAAACACAGAAATTGCATCGGAAATAAATACAAAAGGCACAATGCCGACATAGGTACATGAAGACCGACTCTTCCTACTCACTATGTTTTGAACCATTCCTGTGACACTAGTTATAGATTCCGATGCTTCACTTCAGGTTTACTGTATCCCTTGGACCTTCTTATTGACGATGAAACACAGAAATTGCATCGTAATTAAACACAAACGGCACAATGCCGACTTAAGTACAAAAACACTGACTCTTCTTACTGACTATGTTTTGAACCATTCCTGTGACACTATTAATAGTTTCCGTTGCTTCACTTCAGGTTTAATGCATCCCTCTGACCTTCTTATTGACGATGAAACACAAAAATTGCATCGGAATTAAATACAAAAGGCACAATGCCGACTTAGGTACATGAAGACCGACTCTTCCTACTCATTATGTTTTGAACCATTCCTGTGACACTAGTTATAGATTCCGATGCTTCACTTGAGGTTTACTGTATCCCTTGGACCTTCTTATTGACGATGAAGCACAGAAATTGCATCGGAATTAAATACAAAAGGCACAATGCCTACTTAAGTACAAGAATACTGACTCATCTTACTGTGTATGTTTGAACCATTCTTTTGACACTAGTTATAGATTCCGATGCTTCACTTAAGGTTTACTGTATCCCTTGGACCTTCTTATTGACGATGAAACACAGAACTTGCATCGGAATTAAATACAAAAAGCACAATGCCGACTTAGGTACATGAAGACCGACTCTTCCTACTCACTATGTTTTGAACCATTCCTGTGATACTAGTTATAGATTCCGATCCTTCACTTGAGGTTTACTGTATCCCTTGGACCTTCTTATTGACGATGAAACACAGAAATTGCATCGGAATTAAATACAAACGGCACAATGCCGACTCAAGTACAAGAAGACTGACTCATCTTACTGTCTATGTTTGAACCATTCCTTTGACCCTAGTTATAGATTCCGATGCTTCACTTCAGGTTTACTGCATCCCTTGGACCTTCTTGTTGACGATGAAACACAGAAATTGCATCGGAATTAAACACAAACGGCACAATGCCGATTTAAGTACAAAAAGACTGACTCTTCTTACTGACTATGTTTTGAACCATTCCTGTGACACTATTTATAGTTTCCGTTGCTTCACTTCAGGTTTACTGTATCCCTCTGACCTTCTTATTGACGATGAAACACAAAAATTGCATCGGAATTAAATACAAAAGGCACAATGCCGACCTAAGTACAAGAAGACTGACTCTTTTTACTGACTATATTTTGAACCATTCCTGTGACACTAGTTATAGATTCCGATGCTTCACTTGAGGTTTACTGTATCCCTTGGACCTTCTTATTGACGATGAAACACAGAAATTGCATCGGAATTATATACAAAAGGCACAATGCCGACTTAGGTACATGAAGACCGACTCTTCCTACTCATTATGTTTTGAACCATTCCTGTGACACTAGTAATAGATTCCGATGCTTCACTTGAGGTTTACTGTATCCCTTGGACCTTCTTATTGACGATGAAGCACAGAAATTGCATCGGAATTAAATACAAAAGGCACAATGCCTACTTAAGTACAAGAAGACTGTCCCTTCTTACTGTCTATGATTTGAATCATTCCATTGACACTAGTTATAGATTCCGATGCTTCACGTCAGGTTTACTGTATCCCTTGGACCTTCTTATTGACGATGAAACACAGAAATTGCATCGGAATTAAATACAAAAGGCACAATGACGTCTTAAGTACAAGAAGACTGACTTTTCTTACTGTCTATGATTTGAACCATTCCTGTGACACTAGTTATAGATTCCGATGCTTCACTTCAGGTTTACTGTATCCCTTGGACTTTCTTGTTGACGATGAAACACAGAAATTGCATCGGAATTAATTACAAAAGGCACAATGCCGACTTAGGTACATGAAGACCGACTCTTCCTACTCACTATGTTTGAACCATTCCTGTGACACTAGTTATAGATTCCGATGTTTCGCTTGAGGTTTACTGTATCCCTTGGACCTTCTAATTGACGACGAAACACAGAAATTGCATCGGAATTAAACGCAAAAGGCACAATGCCGACTTAAGTACAAAAAGACTGACTCTACTTACTGACTATGTTTTGAACCATTCCTGTGATACTATTTATAGTTTCCGATGCTTCACTTCAGGTTTACTGTATCCCTCTGACCTTCTTATTGACGATGAAACACAAAAATTGCATCGGAATTAAATGCAAAAGACACAATGCTGACCTAAGTACAAGAAGACTGACCCATTTTACTGACTATGTTTTCAAGCATTCCTGTGACACTAGTTATAGATTCGGATGCTTCACTTCAGGATTACTGTATCCCTCTGACCTTCTTATGGACGATGAAACACAGAAATTGCATCGAAATTAAATAGAAAAGGCACAATACCGACTTAAGTAAAGGACGACTTACTTTTCTTACTGTCTATGATTTGAACCATTCCTGTGACACTAGTTATAGATTCCGATGCTTCACTTCAGGTTTACTGTATCCCTTGGACCTTCTTATTGACGATGAAGCACAGAAATTGCGTCGGAATTAAATACAAAAGGCACAATGCCTACTTAAGTACAAGAAGAGTGACCCTTCTTAGTGTCTATGTTTTGAACCATTCCTGTGACACTAGTTATAGATTCCGATGCTTCACTTCAGGTTTACTGTATCCCTCTGACCTTCGTATTTACGATGAAACACAGAAATTGCATCGGAATTAAATAGAAAAGGCACAATGCCGACTTAAGTACAAGAAGACTGACTCTTCTTACTGACTATGTTTTGAACCATGCCTGTGACACTAGTTATAGATTGCGATGCTTCCCTTCAGGTTTACTGTATCCCTCTGACCTTCTTATTGACGATGAAACAAAGAAATTGCATCGGAATTAAATACAAAAGGCACAATGCCGACTTAAGTACAAGAAGACTGACTCTTCCTACTGTCTATGTTTGAACCATTCCTGTGACACCAGTTATAGATTCCGATGCTTCACTTCAGGTTTACTGTATCCCTTGGACCTTCATATTGACGATGAAACACAGAAATTGCATCGGAATTAAATAGAAAAGGCACAATGCTGACTTAAGTACAAGAGGACTGACTCTTCCTACTGTGTATGTTTTGAACTATTAGTGTGTCACAAGTTATAGATTAAGATGCTTCTCTTGAGGTTTACTGTATCCCTTGGACCTTCTTATTGACGATGAAACACAGAAATTGCATCGGAAATAAATACAAAAGGCACAATGCCGACATAGGTACATGAAGACCGACTCTTCCTACTCACTATGTTTTGAACCATTCCTGTGACACTAGTTATAGATTCCGATGCTTCACTTCAGGTTTACTGTATCCCTTGGACCTTCTTATTGACGATGAAACACAGAAATTGCATCGTAATTAAACACAAACGGCACAATGCCGACTTAAGTACAAAAACACTGACTCTTCTTACTGACTATGTTTTGAACCATTCCTGTGACACTATTAATAGTTTCCGTTGCTTCACTTCAGGTTTAATGCATCCCTCTGACCTTCTTATTGACGATGAAACACAAAAATTGCATCGGAATTAAATACAAAAGGCACAATGCCGACTTAGGTACATGAAGACCGACTCTTCCTACTCATTATGTTTTGAACCATTCCTGTGACACTAGTTATAGATTCCGATGCTTCACTTGAGGTTTACTGTATCCCTTGGACCTTCTTATTGACGATGAAGCACAGAAATTGCATCGGAATTAAATACAAAAGGCACAATGCCTACTTAAGTACAAGAATACTGACTCATCTTACTGTGTATGTTTGAACCATTCTTTTGACACTAGTTATAGATTCCGATGCTTCACTTAAGGTTTACTGTATCCCTTGGACCTTCTTATTGACGATGAAACACAGAACTTGCATCGGAATTAAATACAAAAAGCACATGCCGACTTAGGTACATGAAGACCGACTCTTCCTACTCACTATGTTTTGAACCATTCCTGTGATACTAGTTATAGATTCCGATCCTTCACTTGAGGTTTACTGTATCCCTTGGACCTTCTTATTGACGATGAAACACAGAAATTGCATCGGAATTAAATACAAACGGCACAATGCCGACTCAAGTACAAGAAGACTGACTCATCTTACTGTCTATGTTTGAACCATTCCTTTGACCCTAGTTATAGATTCCGATGCTTCACTTCAGGTTTACTGCATCGCTTGGACCTTCTTGTTGACGATGAAACACAGAAATTGCATCGGAATTAAACACAAACGGCACAATGCCGATTTAAGTACAAAAAGACTGACTCTTCTTACTGACTATGTTTTGAACCATTCCTGTGACACTATTTATAGTTTCCGTTGCTTCACTTCAGGTTTACTGTATCCCTCTGACCTTCTTATTGACGATGAAACACAAAAATTGCATCGGAATTAAATACAAAAGGCACAATGCCGACCTAAGTACAAGAAGACTGACTCTTTTTACTGACTATATTTTGAACCATTCCTGTGACACTAGTTATAGATTCCGATGCTTCACTTGAGGTTTACTGTATCCCTTGGACCTTCTTATTGACGATGAAACACAGAAATTGCATCGGAATTATATACAAAAGGCACAATGCCGACTTAGGTACATGAAGACCGACTCTTCCTACTCATTATGTTTTGAACCATTCCTGTGACACTAGTAATAGATTCCGATGCTTCACTTGAGGTTTACTGTATCCCTTGGACCTTCTTATTGACGATGAAGCACAGAAATTGCATCGGAATTAAATACAAAAGGCACAATGCCTACTTAAGTACAAGAAGACTGTCCCTTCTTACTGTCTATGATTTGAATCATTCCATTGACACTAGTTATAGATTCCGATGCTTCACGTCAGGTTTACTGTATCCCTTGGACCTTCTTATTGACGATGAAACACAGAAATTGCATCGGAATTAAATACAAAAGGCACAATGACGTCTTAAGTACAAGACGACTGACTTTTCTTACTGTCTATGATTTGAACCATTCCTGTGACACTAGTTATAGATTCCGATGCTTCACTTCAGGTTTACTGTATCCCTTGGACTTTCTTGTTGACGATGAAACACAGAAATTGCATCGGAATTAATTACAAAAGGCACAATGCCGACTTAGGTACATGAAGACCGACTCTTCCTACTCACTATGTTTGAACCATTCCTGTGACACTAGTTATAGATTCCGATGTTTCGCTTGAGGTTTACTGTATCCCTTGGACCTTCTAATTGACGACGAAACACAGAAATTGCATCGGAATTAAACGCAAAAGGCACAATGCCGACTTAAGTACAAAAAGACTGACTCTACTTACTGACTATGTTTTGAACCATTCCTGTGATACTATTTATAGTTTCCGATGCTTCACTTCAGGTTTACTGTATCCCTCTGACCTTCTTATTGACGATGAAACACAAAAATTGCATCGGAATTAAATGCAAAAGACACAATGCCGACCTAAGTACAAGAAGACTGACCCATTTTACTGACTATGTTTTCAAGCATTCCTGTGACACTAGTTATAGATTCGGATGCTTCACTTCAGGATTACTGTATCCCTCTGACCTTCTTATGGACGATGAAACACAGAAATTGCATCGAAATTAAATAGAAAAGGCACAATACCGACTTAAGTAAAGGACGACTTACTTTTCTTACTGTCTATGATTTGAACCATTCCTGTGACACTAGTTATAGATTCCGATGCTTCACTTCAGGTTTACTGTATCCCTTGGACCTTCTTATTGACGATGAAGCACAGAAATTGCGTC
Organism: Schistocerca piceifrons; assembly: GCF_021461385.2. Classification (NCBI taxonomy): domain Eukaryota; kingdom Metazoa; phylum Arthropoda; class Insecta; order Orthoptera; family Acrididae; genus Schistocerca; species Schistocerca piceifrons. The sequence goes on from NC_060141.1 coordinate 835,424,747, forward strand.
GGAATTAAATACAAAAGGCACAATGCCTACTTAAGTACAAGAAGAGTGACCCTTCTTAGTGTCTATGTTTTGAACCATTCCTGTGACACTAGTTATAGATTCCGATGCTTCACTTCAGGTTTACTGTATCCCTCTGACCTTCGTATTTACGATGAAACACAGAAATTGCATCGGAATTAAATAGAAAAGGCACAATGCCGACTTAAGTACAAGAACACTGACTCTTCTTACTGACTATGTTTGAACCATTCCTGTGACACTAGTTACAGTGTGCGATGCTACACTTCAGGTTTACTGTATCCCTTGGACCTTCTTATTGACGATGAAACACAGAAATTACATCGGAATTAAATAGAAAAGGCACAATGGAGACTTAAGTACAAGACGACTGACTTTTCTTACTGTCTAAGTTTTTGAACCATTCCTGTGACACTAGTTATAGATTCCGATGCTTCACTTCAGTTTTACTGTATCCCTCTGACTTTCTTATTGACGATGAAACACAGAAATTGCATCGGAATTAAATACAAAAGGCACAATGCCGACTTAAGTACAAGAAGACTGACTCTTCTTACTGACTATGTTTTGAACCATGCCTGTGACACTAGTTATAGATTGCGATGCTTCACTTCAGGTTTACTGTATCCCTCTGACCTTCTTATTGACGATGAAACAAAGAAATTGCATCGGAATTAAATACAAAAGGCACAATGCCGACTTAAGTACAAGAAGACTGACTCTTCTTACTGTCTATGTTTGAACCATTCCTGTGACACCAGTTATAGATTCCGATGCTTCACTTCAGGTTTACTGTATCCCTTGGACCTTCATATTGACGATGAAACACAGAAATTGCATCGGAATTAAATAGAAAAGGCACAATGCTGACTTAAGTACAAGAGGACTGACTCTTCCTACTGTCTATGTTTTGAACTATTAGTGTGTCACAAGTTATAGATTAAGATGCTTCTCTTGAGGTTTACTGTATCCCTTGGACCTTCTTATTGACGATGAAACACAGAAATTGCATCGGAATTAAATACAAAAGGCACAATGCCGACACAAGTACAGGAAGACTTACTCATCTTACTGTCTATGTTTGAACCATTCCTGTGACACTAGTTATAGATTCCGATGCTTCACTTCAAGTTTACTGTATCCCTTGGACCTTCTTATTGACGATGAAACACAGAAATTGCATCGGAATTAAACACAAACGGCACAATGCCGACTTAAGTACAAAAAGACTGACTCTTCTTACTGACTATGTTTTGAACCATTCCTGTGACACTATTAATAGTTTCCGTTGCTTCACTTCAGGTTTACTGCATCCCTCTGACCTTCTTATTGACGAAGAAACACAAAAATTGCATCGGAATTAGATACTAAAGGCACAATGCCGACCTAAGTACAAGAAGACTGACTCTTTTTACTGACTATATTTTGAACCATTCCTGTGACACTAGTTATAGATTCCTATGCTTCACTTGAGGTTTACTGTATCCCTTGGACCTTCTTATTGACGATGAAACACAGAAATTGCAACGGAATTAAATACAAAAGGCACAATGCCGACTTAGGTACATGAAGACTGACTCTTCCTACTCATTATGTTTTGAACCATTCCTGTGACACTAGTTATAGATTCCGATGCTTCACTTGAGGTTTACTGTATCCCTTGGACCTTCTTATTGACGATGAAACACAGAAATTGCATCGGAATTAAATACAAAAGGCACAATGCCGACTTAGGTACATGAAGACGACTCTTCCTACTCATTATGTTTTGAACCATTCCTCTGACACTAGTTATAGATTCCGATGCTTCACTTGAGGTTTACTGTATCCCTTGGACCTTCTTATTGACGATGAAGCACAGAAATTGCATCGGAATTAAATACAAAAGGCACAATGCCTACTTAAGTACAAGAAGACTGTCCCTTCTTACTGTCTATGATTTGAATCATTCCATTGACACTAGTTATAGATTCCGATGCTTCACGTCAGGTTTACTGTATCCCATGGACCTTCTTATTGACGATGAAACACAGAAATTGCATCGGAATTAAATACAAAAGGCACAATGACGTCTTAAGTACAAGACGACTGACTTTTCTTACTGTCTATGATTTGAACCATTCCTGTGACACTAGTTATAGATTCCGATGGTTCACTTCAGGTTTACTGTATCCCTTGGACCTTCTTATTGACGATGAAGCACAGAAATTGCATCGGAATTAAATACAAAAGGCACAATGCCTACTTAAGTACAAGAAGAATGACCCTTCTTAGTGTCTATGTTTTGAACCATTCCTGTGACAGTAGTTATAGATTCCGATGCTTCACTTCAGTTTTACTGTATCCCTCTGACTTTCTTATTGACGATGAAACACAGAAATTGCATCGGAATTAAATACAAAAGGCACAATGCCGACTTAAGTACAAGAAGACTGACTCTTCTTACTGACTATGTTTTGAACCATGCCTGTGACACTAGTTATAGATTGCGATGCTTCACTTCAGGTTTACTGTATCCCTCTGACCTTCTTATTGACGATGAAACAAAGAAATTGCATCGGAATTAAAAACAAAACACACAATGCCGACTTAAGTACAAGAAGACTGACTCTTCTTACTGTCTATGTTTGTACCATTCCTGTGACACCAGTTATAGATTCCGATGCTTCACTTCAGGTTTACTGTATCCCTTGGACCTTCATATTGACGATGAAACACAGAAATTGCATCGGAATTAAATAGAAAAGGCACAATGCCGACATAGGTACATGAAGACCGACTCTTCCTACTCACTATGTTTTGAACCATTCCTGTGACACTAGTTATAGATTCCGATGCTTCACTTGAGGTTTACTGTATCCCTTGGACCTTCTTATTGACGATGAAACTCAGAAATTGCATCGGAATTAAATACAAAAGGCACAATGCCGACTCAAGTACAAGAAGACTGACTCATCTTACTGTCTATGTTTGAACCATTCCTGTGACACTAGTTATAGATTCCGATGCTTCACTTCAGGTTTACTGTATCCCTTGGACTTTCTTATTGACGATGAAACACAGAAATTGCATCGGAATTAAACACAAACGGCACAATGCCGACTTAAGTACAAAAAGACTGACTCTTCTTACTGACTATGTTTTGAACCATTCCTGTGACACTATTAATAGTTTCCGTTGCTTCACTTCAGGTTTACTGCATCCCTCTGACCTTCTTATTGACGAAGAAACACAAAAATTGCATCGGAATTAGATACAAAAGGCACAATGCCGACCTAAGTACAAGAAGACTGACTCTTTTTACTGACTATATTTTGAACCATTCCTGTGACACTAGTTATAGATTCCGATGCTTCACTTGAGGTTTACTGTATCCCTTGGACCTTCTTATTGACGATGAAACACAGAAATTGCATCGGAATTAAATAGAAAAGGCACAATGCCGACTTAAGTACAAGAACACTGACTCTTCTTACTGACTATGTTTGAACCATTCCTGTGACACTAGTTACAGTGTGCGATGCTTCACTTCAGGTTTACTGTATCCCTTGGACCTTCTTATTGACGATGAAACACAGAAATTGCATCGGAATTAAATAGAAAAGGCACAATGGCGACTTAAGTACAAGACGACTGACTTTTCTTACTGTCTAAGTTTTGATCCATTCCTGTGACACTAGTTATAGATCCCGATGATTCACTTCAGGTTTACTGTATCCCTCTGACCTTCTTATTGATGATGAAACACAGAAATTGCATCGGAATTAAATACAAAAGGCACAATGCCGACTTAAGTACAAGAAGACCGACTCTTCTTACTGTCTATGTTTTGAACCATTCCTGGGACACCAGTTATAGATTCCGATGCTTCACTTCAGGTTTACTGTATCCCTTGGACCTTCATACTGACGATGAAACACAGAAATTGCATCGGAATTAAATAGAAAAGGCACAATGCTGACTTAAGTACAAGAGGACTGACTCTTCCTACTGTCTATGTTTTGAACTATTCCTGTGTCACAAGTTATAGATTAAGATGCTTCTCTTGAGGTTTACTGTATCCCTTGGACCTTCTTATTGACGATGAAACACAGAAATTGCATCGGAAATAAATACAAAAGGCACAATGCCGACTTAGGTACATGAAGACCGACTCTTCCTACTCACTATGTTTTGAACCATTCCTGTGACACTAGTTATAGATTCCGATCCTTCACTTGAGGTTTACTGTATCCCTTGGACCTTCTTATTGACGATGAAACACAGAAATTGCACCGGAATTAAATACAGACGGCACAATGCCGACTCAAGTACAAGAAGACTGACTCATCTTACTGTCTATGTTTGAACCATTCCTTTGACACTAGTTATAGATTCCGATGCTTCACTTGAGGTTTACTGTATCCCTTGGACCTTCTTATTGACGATGAAACACAGAAATTGCATCGGAATTAAACACAAACGGCACAATGCCGACTTAAGTACAAAAAGACTGACTCTTCTTACTGACTATGTTTTGAACCATTCCTGTGACACTATTTATAGTTTCCGTTGCTTCACTTCAGGTTTACTGTATCCCTCTGACCTTCTTATTGACGATGAAACACAAAAATTGCATCGGAATTAAATACAAAAGGCACAATGCCGACCTAAGTACAAGAAGACTGACTCTTTTTACTGACTATATTTTGAACCATTCCTCTCACACTAGTTATAGATTCCGATGCTTCACTTGAGGTTTACTGTATCCCTTGGACCTTCTTATTGACGATGAAACACAGAAATTGCATCGGAATTAAATACAAAAGGCACAATGCCGACTTAGGTACATGAAGACCGACTCTTCCTACTCATTATGTTTTGAACCATTCCTGTGACACTAGTTATAGATTCCGATGCTTCACTTGAGGTTTACTGTATCCCTTGGACCTTCTTATTGACGATGAAGCACAGAAATTACATCGGAATTAAATACAAAAGGCACAATGCCTACTTAAGTACAAGAAGACTGTCCCTTCTTACTGTCTATGATTTGAATCATTCCATTGACACTAGTTATAGATTCCGATGCTTCACGTCAGGTTTACTGTATCCCTCTGACCTTCTTATTGACGATGAAACACAGAAATTGCATCGGAATGAAACACAAAAGGCACAATGCCGACTTAAGTACAAGAAGACTGACTCTTCTTACTGTCTATGTTTTGAACCATTCCTGTGACACTAGTTATAGATTCCGATGGTTCGATTAAGGTTTACTGTATCCCTCTGACTTTCGTATTCACGATGAAATACAGAAATTGCATCGGAATTAAATAGAAAAGGCACAATGCCGACTTAAGTACAAGAAGACTGACTCTTCTTACTGACTATGTTTGAACCATTCCTGTGACACTAGTTACAGTGTGCGATGCTTCACTTCAGGTTTACTGTATCCCTCTGACTTTCTTATTGACGATGAAACACAGAAATTGCATCGGAATTAAATACAAAAGGCACAATGCCGACTTAAGTACAAGAAGACTGACTCTTCTTACTGAATATGTTTTGAACCATTCCTGTGACACTAGTTATAGATTGCGATGCTTCACTTCAGGTTTACTGTATCCCTCTGACCTTCTTATTGACGATGAAACAAAGAAATTGCATCGGAATTAAATACAAAAGGCACAATGCCGACTTAAGTACAAGAAGACTGACTCTTCTTACTGTCTATGTTTGAACCATTCCTGTGACACCAGTTATAGATTCCGATGCTTCACTTCAGGTTTACTGTATCCCTTGGACCTTCATATTGACGATGAAACACAGAAATTGCATCGGAATTAAATAGAAAAGGCACAATGCTGACTTAAGTACAAGAGGACTGACTCTTCCTACTGTCTATGTTTTGTACTATTAGTGTGTCACAAGTTATCGATTAAGATGCTTCTCTTGAGGTTTACTGTATCCCTTGGACCTTCTTATTGACGATGAAACACAGAAATTGCATCGGAAATAAATACAAAAAGCACAATGCCGACTTAGGTACATGAAGACCGACTCTTCCTACTCACTATGTTTTGAACCATTCCTGTGACACTAGTTATAGATTCCGATGCTTCACTTGAGGTTTACTGTATCCCTTGGACCTTTTTATTGACGATGAAACTCAGAAATTGCATCGGAATTAAATACAAAAGGCACAATGCCGACGCAAGTACAAGAAGACTGACTCATCTTACTGTCTATGTTTGAACCATTCCTGTGACACTAGTTATAGATTCCGATGCTTCCCTTCAGGTTTACTGTATCCCTTGGACCTTCTTATTGACGATTAAACACAGAAATTGCATCGGAATTAAACACAAACGGCACAATGCCGACTTAAGTACAAAAAGACTGACTCTTCTTACTGACTATGTTTTGAACCATTCCTGTGACACTATTAATTGTTTCCGTTGCTTCACTTCAGGTTTACTGTATCTCTTTGACCTTCTTATTGACGAAGAAACACAAAAATTGCATCGGAATTAGATTCAAAAGGCACAATGCCGACCTAAGTACAAGAAGACTGACTCTTTTTACTGACTATATTTTGAACCATTCCTGTGACACTAGTTATAGATTCCGATGCTTCACTTGAGGTTTACTGTATCCCTTGGACCTTCTTATTGACGATGAAACACAGAAATTGCGACGGAATTAAATACAAAAGGCACAATGCCGACTTAGGTACATGAAGACCGACTCTTCCTACTCATTATGTTTTGAACCATTTCTGTGACACTAGTTATAGATTCCGATGCTTCACTTGAGGTTTACTGTATCCCTTGGACCTTCTTATTGACGATGAAGCACAGTAATTGCATCGGAATTAAATACAAAAGGCACAATGCCTACTTAAGTACAAGAATACTGACTCATCTTACTGTGTATGTTTGAACCATTCCTTTGACACTAGTTATAGATTCCGATGCTTCACTTGAGGTTTACTGTATCCCTTGGACCTTCTTATTGAAGATGAAACACAGAAATTGCATCGGAATTAAATACAAAAGGCACAATGCCGACTTAGGTACATGAAGACCGACTCTTCCTACTCACTATGTTTTGAACCATTTCTGTGACACTAGTTATAGATTCCGATCCTTCACTTGAGGTTTACTGTATCCCTTGGACCTTCTTATTGACGATGAAACACAGAAATTGCATCGGAATTAAATACAAACGGAACAATGCCGACTCAAGTACAAGAAGACTGACCCATCTTACTGTCTATGTTTGAACCATTCCTTTGACACTAGTTATAGATTCCGATGCTTCACTTCAGGTTTACTGTATCCCTTGGACCTTCTTATTGACGATGAAACACAGAAATTGCATCGGAATTAAACACAAACGGCACAATGCCGACTTAAGTACGAAAAGACTGACTCTTCTTACTGACTATGTTTTGAACCATTCCTGTGACACTATTTATAGTTTCCGTTGCTTCACTTCAGGTTTACTGTATCCCTCTGACCTTCTTATTGACGATGAAACACAAAAATTGCATCGGAATTAAGTACAAAAGGCACAATGCCGACCTAAGTACAAGAAGACTGACTCTTTTTACTGACTATATTTTGAACCATTCCTGTGACACTAGTTATAGATTCCGATGCTTCACTTGAGGTTTACTGTATCCCTTGGACCTTCTTATTGACGATGAAACACAGAAATTGCATCGGAATTAAATACAAAAGGCACAATGCCGACTTAGGTACATGAAGACCGACTCTTCCTACTCATTATGTTTTGAACCATTCCTGTGACACTAGTTATAGATTCCGATGCTTCACTTGAGGTTTACTGTATCCCTTGGACCTTCTTATTGACGATGAAGCACAGAAATTGCATCGGAATTAAATACAAATGCACAATACCTACTTAAGTACAAGAAGACTGTCCCTTCTTACTGTCTATGATTTGAATCATTCCATTGACACTAGTTATAGATTCCGATGCTTCACGTCAGGTTTACTGTATCACTCTGACCTTCTTATTGACGATGAAACACAGAAATTGCATCGGAATTAAACACAAAGGGCACAATGCCGACTTAAGTACAAGAAGACTGACTCTTCTTACTGTCTATGTTTTGAACCATTCCTGTGACACTAGTTATAGATTCCAATGCTTCACTTCAGGTTTACTGTATCCCTCTGAACTTCGTATTTACGATGAAACACAGAAATTGCATCGGAATTAAATAGAAAAGGCACAATGCCGACTTAAGTACAAGAAGAATGACTCTTCTTACTGACTATGTTTGAACCATTCCTGTGACACTAGTTACAGTGTGCGATGCTTCTTTTCAGGTTTACTGTATCCCTTGGACCTTCTTATTGACGATGAAACACAGAAATTGCATCGGAATTAAATAGAAAAGCCACAATGCTGACTTTAGTACAAGAGGACTGACCCTTCCTACTGTCTATGTTTTGAACTATTAGTGTGTCACAAGTTATAGATTAAGATGCTTCTCTTGAGGTTTACTGTATCCCTTGGACCTTCTTATTGACGATGAAACACGGAAATTTCAACGGAATTAAATACAAAAGGCACAATGCCGACTTAAGTACAAGAAGACTGACTCTTCTTACTGACTATTTTTGAACCATTCCTGTGACACTAGTTATAGATTCCGATGCTTCACGTCAGGTTTACTGTATCCCTCTGACCTTCTTATTGACGATGAAACACAGAAATTGCTTCGGAATTAAACACAAAAGGCACAATGCCGACTTAAGTACAAGAAGACTGACTCTTCTTACTGTCTATGTTTTGAACCATTCCTGTGACACTAGTTATAAATTCCGATGCTTCACTTCAGGTTTACTGTATCCCTCTGACCTTCGTATTTACGATGAAACACAGAAATTGCATCGGAATTAAATAGAAAAGGCACAATGCCGAATTAAGTACAAGAAGACTGACTCTTCTTACTGACTATGTTTGAACCATTCCTGTGACACTAGTTACAGTGTGCGATGCTTCTTTTCAGGTTTACTGTATCCCTTGGACCTTCTTATTGACGATGAAACACAGAAATTGTATCGGAATTAAATAGAAAAGGCACAATGGCGACTTAAGTACAAGACGACTGACTTTTCTTACTGTCTAAGTTTTGAACCATTCCTGTGACACTAGTTATAGATTCCGATGCTTCACTTCAGGTTTACTGTATCACTCTGACTTTCTTATTGACGATGAAACACAGAAATTGCATCGGAATTAAATACAAAAGGCACAATGCCGACTTAAATACAAGAAGACTGACTCTTCTTACTGACTATGTTTTGAACCATTCCTGTGACACTAGTTATAGATTGCGATGCTTCACTTCAGGTTTACTGTATCCCTCTGACCTTCTTATTGACGATGAAACAAAGAAATTGCATCGGAATTAAATACAAAAGGCACAATGCCGACTTAAGTACAAGAAGACTGACTCTTCTTACTGTCTATGTTTTGAACCATTCCTGTGACACCAGTTATAAATTCCGATGCTTCACTTCAAGTTTACTGTATCCCTTGGACCTTCATATTGACGATGAAACACAGAAATTGCATCGGAATTAAATAGAAAAGCCACAATGCTGACTTTAGTACAAGAGGACTGACTCTTCCTACTGTCTATGTTTTGAACTATTAGTGTGTCACAAGTTATAGATTAAAATGCTTCTCTTGAGGTTTACTGTATCCCTTGGACCTTCTTATTGACGATGAAACACAGAAATTGCATCGGAATTAAACACAAACGGCACAATGCCGACTTAAGTACAAAAAGACTGACTCTTCTTACTGACTATGTTTTGAACCATTCCTGTGACATTATTTATAGTTTCCGTTGCTTCACTTCAGGTTTACTGTATCCCTCTGACCTTCTTATTGACGATGAAACACAAAAATTGCATCGGAATTAGATACAAAAGGCACAATGCCGACCTAAGTACAAGAAGACTGACTCTTTTTATTGACTATATTTTGAACCATTCCTGTGACACTAGTTATAGATTCCGATGCTTCACTTGAGGTTTACTGTATCCCTTGGACCTTCTTATTGACGATGAAGCACAGAAATTGCATCGGAATTAAATACAAAAGGCACAATGCCTACTTAAGTACAAGAAGACTGTCCCTTCTTACTGTCTATGATTTGAATCATTCCATTGACACTAGTTATAGATTCCGATGCTTCACGTCAGGTTTACTGTATCCCTCTGACCTTCTTATTGACGATGAAACACAGAAATTGCATCGGAATTAAACACAAAAGGCACAATGCCGACTTAAGTACAAGAAGACTGACACTTCTTACTGTCTATGTTTTGAACCATTCCTGTGACACTAGTTATAGATTCCGATGCTTCACTTCAGGTTTACTGTATCCCTTGGACCCTCTTATTGACGATGAAACACAGAAATTGCATCGGAATTAAATACAAATGGCACAATGCCGACTTAAGTACAAGAAGACTGACTCTTCCTACTGTCCATGTTTTGAACCATTCCTGTGACACTAGTTATAGATTCCGATGCTTCACTTCAGGTTTTTTGTATACCTCTGACCTTCGTATTGACGGTGAAACACACAAATTGCATCGGAATTAATACAAAAGGCACAATGCCGACTTAAGTACATGAAGACCGACTCTTCCTACTGACTATGTTTTGAACCATTCCTGTGACACAAGTTATAGATTCCGATGCTTCACTTGAGGTTTACTGTATCCCTTGGACCTTCTTATTGACGATGAAACACAGAAATTGCATCGGAATTAAATACAAAAGGCACAATGCCGACTTAAGTACAAGAAGACTGTCTCATCTTACTGTCTATGATTTGAACCATTCCTGTGACACTAGTTATAGATTCCGATGCTTCACTTCAGGTTTACTGTATCCCTTGGACCTTCTTATTGACGATGAAACACAGAAATTGCATCGGAATTAAACACAAAAGGCACAATGCCGACTTAAAAACAAAAAGACTGACTCTTTTTACTGACAATATTTTGAACCAGTCCTGTGACACAAGTTATAGGTTCCGATGCTTCACTTGAGGTTTACTGTATCCCTTGGACCTTCTCATTGAAGATGAAACACAGAAATTGCATCGGAATTAAATACAAAAGGCACAATGCCGACTTAAGTACAAGAAGACTGACCCTTCTTACTGTATATGTTTTGAACCATTCCTCTGACACTAGTTATAGATTCCGATGCTTCACTTCAGGTTTACTGTATCCCACTGACCTTCTTATTGACGATGAAGCACAGAAATTGCATCGGAATTAAATACAAAAGGCACAATGCCGACTTAAGTACAAGAAGACTGACTCCTCTTACTGACTATGTTTTGAACCTTTCCTGTGACACTAGTTATAGATTGCGATGATTCACGTTAGGTTTACTGGATACCTTGGACCTTGTTATTGACGATGAAACACAGAAATTGCATCTGAATTAAATACAAAAGGCACAATGCCGACTTAAGTACACGAAGACTGACTGTTCTTACTGTCTATGTTTTGAACCATTCCTGTGACACTAGTTATAGATTCGCATGCTTCACTTCAGGTTTACTGTATCCCTCTGACCTTCTTATTGACGATGAAACACTGAAATTGCATCGGAATTAAATAGAAAAGGCACAATGCCGACTTAAGTACAAGACAACTGACTTTTCTTACTGTCTATGCTTTGAACCATTCCTGTGACACTAGTTATAGATTCCGATACTTCACTTCAGGTTTACCTTATTCCTTCGACCTTCTTATTGACGATGAAACACAGAAATTGCATCGGAAGTAAATACAAAAGGCACAAAGCCTACTTAAGTACAAGAAGACCGACTCTTCTTACTGGCTATGCTTTGAACCATTCCTGTGACACTAGTTATAGATTCCGATGCTTGATTTTAGTTTTACTGTATCCATTGGACCTTCTCATTGAAGATGAAACACAGAAATTGCATCGCAATTAAATACAAAAGGCACAATGCCGACTTAAGTACAAGAAGACTGACCCTTCTTACTGTATATGTTTTGAACCATTCCTGTGACACTAGTTATAGATTCCGATGCTTCACTTCAGGTTTACTGTATCCCTCTGACCTTCCTATTGACGATGAAACACAGAAATTGCATCGGAATTAAATACAAAAGGCACAATGCCGTCTTAAGTACAAGAAGACTGACTCCTCTTACTGACTATGTTTTGAACCTTTCCTGTGACACTAGTTATAGATTGCGATGATTCACGTTAGGTTTACTGTATCCCTTGGACCTTCTTATTGACGATGAAACACAGAAATTGCATCGGAATTAAATGCAAAAGGCACAATGCCGACTTAAGTACAAGAAGACTGACTCTTCCTACTGTCTATGTTTTGAACCATTCCTGTGACACTAGTTATAGATTCCGATGCTTCACTTCAGGTTTACTGTATCCCTTGGACCTTCTTATTGACGATGAAACACAGAAATTGCATCGGAATTAATACAAAAGGCACAATGCCGACTTAAGGACAAGAAGATTGACTCTTCTTACTTACTATGTTTTGATCTATTCCTGTGACACTAGCTAAAGATTCCGATACTGCACTTCAGGTTTACTGTATCCCTCTGACCTTCTTATTGACGATGAACCACAGATATTGCATCGGAATTAAATACAAAAGGCACAATGCCGACTTAAGTACAAGGAGACTGACTGTTCTTACTGACTATGTTTTGAACCATTCCAGTGACACTATTTATAGATTCTGATGTTTCACTTCAGGTTTACAGTATCCCTCTGACCTTCTTATTGACGATGAAACACAAAATTTGCATCGGAATGAAATACAAAAGGCACAATGCCGACTTAAGTACAAGAAGACTGACTCTTTTTACTGACTATGTTTTGAACCATTCCTGTGACACTAGTTATAGATTCCGATGCTTCACTTCAGGTTTACTGTATACCTCTGACCTTCTTATTAGCGATGAAACACAGAAATTGAATCGGAATTAAATACAAAAGGCACAATGCAGACTTAAGTACAAGAAGACTGACTCTTCTTACTGACTATGTTTGAACCATTCCTGTGACACTAGTTATCGATTCCGATGCTTCACTCCAGGTTTACTGTATCCCTCGGACCATCATATTGACGATGAAAGACAGAATTGCATCGGAATTAAGTAGGATAGGCACAGTGAATACTTAAGTACAAGAACACTGACTCTTCTTACTGACTATGTTTTAAACCATTCCTGTGACACTAGTTATAGATTCCGATGCTTCACTTCAGGTTTACTGTATCCCTTGGACCTTCTTATTGATGATGAAACACAGAAATTGCATCGGAATTAAATACAATAGGCAAAATGCCGACTTAAGTACACGAAGACTGACTCTTCTTACTGTCTATGTTTTGAACCATTCCTATGACTCTAGTTATAGATTCCGATGCTACACTGCAAGTTTACTGTATCCCTTGGACCTTCTTATTGACGATGAAACACAGAAAATGCATCGGAATTAAATACAAAAAGCACAATGGCTACTTAAGTACAAGAAGACCGACTCTTCTTACTGGCTATGTTTTGAACCATTCCTGTGACACTAGTTATAGATTCCGAAGCTTGATTTCAGTTTTCCTGTACCCCTTGGACCTGCTTATTGAAGATGAAACACAGAAATTGCATCGGAATTAAATACGAAAGGCACAATGCCGACTTAAGTACAAGAAGTCTGACTCTTGTTACTGTCTATGTTTTGAACCATTCCTGTGACAATAGTTATAGATTCCGATGCTTCACTTCAGGTTTTCTGTATCCATCTGAAATTCTTATTGACGATGAAACACAGAAATTGCATCGGAATTAAATAAAAAAGGCACAATGCCGACTTAAGTACAAGAAGTCTGACTCTTCTTACTGTCTACGTTTTGAACCATTACTGTGACAATAGTTATAGATTCCGATGCTTCACTTCAGGTTTACTGTATCCCTTGACTTTCCTATTGACGATGAAACACAGAAATTGCATCGGAATTAAATACAAAAGGCACAATGCCGACTTAAGGACAACAAGACTGACTCTTCCTACCGTCGATGTTTTGAACCATTCCTGTGACACTAGTTATAGATTCCGATGCTTCACTTCAGGTTTACTGTATCCCTTGGACCTTCTTATTGACGATGAAACACAGAAGTTGCATCGTAATTAATACAAAAGGCACAATGCCGACTTAAGGGGAAGAAGACTGACTCTTCTTACTGACTATGTTTTTAACCATTCCTGTGCCACTAGTATAGATTCCGATACTGCACTTCAGGTTTACTGTATCGCTCTGACCTTCTTATTGACGATGAAACACAGAAATTGCATCGGAATTAAATAGAAAAGGCACAATGCCAACTTAAGTACACGAAGACTGACTGTTCTTACTGTCTATGTTTTGAACCATTCCTGTGACACTAGTTATAGATTCCGATGCTTCACTTCAGGTTTACTGTATCCCTCTTAAATTCATATTGACGATGAGACACAGAAATTGCATTGGAATTAAATAAAAAATGCACAATGCGACTTAAGTACAAGAAGACTGGCACTTCTCACTGTCTATGTTTTGAACCATTCCTGTGACACTAGTTATAGATTCCGATGCTTCACTTCAGGTTTACTGTATCCCTCTGACCTTCTTATTGACGATGAAACACAGAAATTGCATCGGAATTAAATAGAAAAGGCACAATGCCGACTTAAGTACAAGACAACTGATTTTTCTTACTGTCTATGCTTTGAACCATTCCTGTGACACTAGTTATAGATTCCGATACTTCACTTCAGGTTTACCTTATTCCTTCGACCTTCTTATTGACGATGAAACACAGAAATTGCATCGGAAGTAAATACAAAAGGCACAAAGCCTACTTAAGTACAAGAAGACCGACTCTTCTTACTGGCTATGCTTTGAACCATTCCTGTGACACTAGTTATAGATTCCGATGCCTGATTTTAGTTTTACTGTATCCATTGGACCTTCTCATTGAAGATGAAACACAGAAATTGCATCGCAATTAAATACAAAAGGCACAATGCCGACTTAAGTACAGGAAGACTGACCCTTCTTACTGTATATGTTTTGAACCATTCCTGTGACACTAGTTATAGATTCCGATGCTTCACTTCAGGTTTACTGTATCCCTCTGACCTTCTTATTGACGATGAAACACAGAAATTGCATCGGAATTAAATACAAAAGGCACAATGCCGTCTTAAGTACAAGAAGACTGACTCCTCTTACTGACTATGTTTTGAACCTTTCCTGTGACACTAGTTATAGATTGCGATGATTCACGTTAGGTTTACTGTATACCTTGGACCTTGTTATTGACGATGAAACACAGAAATTGCATCGGAATTAAATACAAAAGGCACAATGCCGATTTAAGTACAAGAAGACTGACTTTTCCTACTGTCTATGTTTTGAACCATTCCTGTGACACTAGTTATAGATTCCGATGCTTCACTTCAGGTTTACTGTATCCCTTGGACCTTGTTATTGACGATGAAACACAGAGATTGCATCGAATTCAATACAAAAGCCACAATGCCGACCTAAGTACATGAAGACCGACTCTTCCTACTGACTATGTTTTGTACCATTCCTGTGACATTAGTTATAGATTCCGATGCTTCACTTCAGGTTTACTGTATCCCTCTGACTTTCTTATTGACGATGAAACACAGAAATTGCATCGGAATTAAATAGAAAAGGCACAATGACGTCTTAAGTACACGAAGACTGACTGTTCTTACTGTCTATGTTTTGAACCATTCCTGTGACACTAGTTATAGATTCCGATGCTTCACTTCAGGTTTACTGTATCCCTCTGAAATTCATATTGACGATGAGACACAGAAATTGTATCGGAATTAAATAAAAAATGCACAATGCCGACTTAAGTACAAGAAGACTGACCCTTCTCACTGTCTATGTTTTGAACCATTCCTGTGACACTAGTTATAGATTCCGATGCTTCACTTCAGGATTACTGTATCCCTTGGACCTTCTTATTGACGATGAAATACAGAAATTGCATCGGAATTAAATGCAAACGGCACAATGCCGACTTAAGTACAAGAAGACTGACTCTTCCTACTGTCTATGTTTTGAACCATTCCTGTGACACTAGTTATAGATTCCGATGCTTCACTTCAGGTTTACTGTGTCCCTTGGACCTTCTTATTGACGATGAAACACAGAAATTGCATCGGAATTAATACAAAAGGCACAATGCCGACTTAAGGTCAAGAAGATTGACTCTTCTTACTGACTATGTTTTGATCTATTCCTGTGACACTAGCTATAGATTCCGATACTGCACTTCAGGTTTACTGTATCCCTCTGACCTTCTTATTGACGATGAACCACAGATATTGCATCGGAATTAAATACAAAAGGCACAATGCCGACTTAAGTACAAGGAGACTGACTGTTCTTACTGACTATGTTTTGAACCATTCCAGTGACACTATTTATAGATTCTGATGTTTCACTTCAGGTTTACAGTATCCCTCTGACCTTCTTATTGACGATGAAACACAAAATTTGCATCGGAATGAAATACAAAAGGCACAATGCCGACTTAAGTACAAGAAGACTGACTCTTTTTACTGACTATGTTTTGAACCATTCCTGTGACACTAGTTATAGATTCCGATGCTTCACTTCAGGTTTACTGTATACCTCTGACCTTCTTATTAGCGATGAAACACAGAAATTGAATCGGAATTAAATACAAAAGGCACAATGCAGACTTAAGTACAAGAAGACTGACTCTTCTTACTGACTATGTTTTGAACCATTCCTGTGACACTAGTTATAGATTGCGATGCTTCACTTCAGGTTTACTGTATACCTTGGACCTTCTTATTGACGATGAAACACAGAAATTGCATCGGAATAAAATACAAAAGGCACAGTGCCGACTTAAGTACAAGAAGACTGACTCTTCTTACTGTCTATGCTTTGAACCATTCCTGTGACACTAGTTATAGATTCCGATGCTTCACTTCAGGTTTACTGTATCCCTTGGACCTTCTTATTGACGATGAAACACAGAAATTGCATAGGAATTAAAATCAAAAAGCACAATGCCGAATTAAGTACAAGAAGACTAACTCTTCTTACTGTCTATGATTTGAATCATTCCATTGACACTAGTTATCGATTCCGATGCTTCACTCCAGGTTTACTGTATCCCTCGGACCATCATATTGACGATGAAAGACAGAATTGCATCGGAATTAAATAGGATAGGCACAATGAATACTTAAGTACAAGAACACTGACTCTTCTTACTGACTATGTTTTAAACCATTCCTGTGACACTAGTTATAGATTCCGATGCTTCACTTCAGGTTTACTGTATCCCTTGGACCTTCTTATTGACGATGAAACACAGAAATTGCATCGGAATTAAATACAATAGGCAAAATGCCGACTTAAGTACACGAAGACTGACTCTTCTTACTGTCTATGTTTTGAACCATTCCTATGACTCTAGTTATAGATTCCGATGCTACACTGCAAGTTTACTGTATCCCTTGGACCTTCTTATTGACGATGAAACACAGAAAATGCATCGGAATTAAATACAAAAAGCACAATGGCTACTTAAGTACAAGAAGACCGACTCTTCTTACTGGCTATGTTTTGAACCATTCCTGTGACACTAGTTATAGATTCCGAAGCTTGATTTCAGTTTTCCTGTACCCCTTGGACCTGCTTATTGTAGATGAAACACAGAAATTGCATCGGAATTAAATACAAAAGGCACAATGCCGACTTAAGTACAAGAAGTCTGACTCTTCTTACTGTCTATGTTTTGAACCATTCCTGTGACAATAGTTATAGATTCCGATGCTTCACTTCAGGTTTACTGTATCCATCTGAAATTCTTATTGACGATGAAACACAGAAATTGCATCGGAATTAAATAAAAAAGGCACAATGCCGACTTAAGTACAAGAAGTCTGACTCTTCTTACTGTCTACGTTTTGAACCATTCCTGTGACAATAGTTATAGATTCCGATGCTTCACTTCAGGTTTACTGTATCCCTTGACTTTCCTATTGACGATGAAACACAGAAATTGCATCGGAATTAAATACAAAAGGCACAATGCCGACTTAAGGACAACAAGACTGACTCTTCCTACCGTCGATGTTTTGAACCATTCCTGTGACACTAGTTATAGATTCCGATGCTTCACTTCAGGTTTACTGTATCCCTTGGACCTTCTTATTGACGATGAAACACAGAAGTTGCATCGCAATTAATACAAAAGGCACAATGCCGACTTAAGGGGAAGAAGACTGACTCTTCTTACTGACTATGTTTTTAACCATTCCTGTGCCACAAGTATAGATTCCGATACTGCACTTCAGGTTTACTGTATCGCTCTGACCTTCTTATTGACGATGAAACACAGAAATTGCATCGGAATTAAATAGAAAAGGCACAATGCCAACTTAAGTACACGAAGACTGACTGTTCTTACTGTTTATGTTTTGAACCATTCCTGTGACACTAGTTATAGATTCCGATGCTTTACTTCAGGTTTACTGTATCCCTCTGAAATTCATATTGACGATGAGACACAGAAATTGCATCGGAATTAAATAAAAAATGCACAATGCCGACTTAAGTACAAGAAGACTGCCACTTCTCACTGTCTATGTTTTGAACCATTCCTGTGACACTAGTTATAGATTCCGATGCTTCACTTCAGGTTTACTGTATCCCTTGGACCCCCTTATTGACGATGAAACACAGAAATTGCATCGGAATTAAATACAAAAGGCACAATGCCGACTTAAGTACAAGAAGACTGACTCTTCCTACTGTCTATGTTTTGAACCATTCCTGTGACACTAGTTATAGATTCCGATGCTTCACTTCAGGTTTACTGTATCCCTTGGACCTTCTTATTGACGATGAAACACAGAAATTGCATCGGAATTAATACAAAAGGCACAATGCCGACTTAAGGACAAGAAAATTGACTCTTCTTACTGACTATGTTTTGATCTATTCCTGTGACACTAGCTATAGATTCCGATACTGCACTTCAGGTTTACTGTATCCCTTTGACCTTCTTATTGACGATGAAACACAGATATTGCATCGGAATTAAATACAAAAGTCACAATGCCGACTTAAGTACAAGGAGACGGACTGTTCTTACTGACTATGTTTTGACCCATTCCTGTGACACTATTTATAGATTCCGATGCTTCACTTCAGGTTTACTGTATCCCTCTGACCTTCCTATTGACGATGAAACACAAAATTTGCATCGGAATGAAATACAAAAGGCACAATGCCGACTTAAGTACAAGAAGACTGACTCTTTTTACTGACTATGTTTTGAACCATTCCTGTGACACTAGTTATAGATTCCGATGCTTCACTTCAGGTTTACTGTATACCTCTGACCTTCTTATTAGTGATGAAACACAGAAATTGCATCGGAATTAAATACAAAAGGCACAATGCAGACTTAAGTACAAGAAGACTGACTCTTCTTACTGACTATATTTTGAACCATTCCTGTGACACTAGTTATAGATTGCGATGCTTCACTTCAGGTTTACTGTATACCTTGGACCTTCTTATTGACGATGAAACACAGAAATTGCATCGGAATTAAATACAAAAGGCACAATGCCGACTTAAGTACAAGAAGACTGACTCTTCTTACTGTCTATGCTTTGAACCATTCCTGTGACACCAGTTATAGATTCCGATGCTTCACTTCAGGTTTACTGTATCCCTTGGACCTTCTTATTGACGATGAAACACAGAAATTGCATAGGAATTAAAATCAAAAAGCACAATGACGATATAAGTACAAGAAGACTAACTCTTCTTACTGTCTATGGTTTGAATCATTCCATTGACACTAGTTATCGATACCGATGCTTCACTCCAGGTTTACTGTATCCCTTGGACCATCTTATTGGCGATGAAACACAGAAATTGCATCGGAATTATATA
Organism: Schistocerca piceifrons; assembly: GCF_021461385.2. Taxonomy (NCBI): domain Eukaryota; kingdom Metazoa; phylum Arthropoda; class Insecta; order Orthoptera; family Acrididae; genus Schistocerca; species Schistocerca piceifrons. Next base: position 835,444,851 of record NC_060141.1, read on the forward strand.
GAAAAGGCACAATGAATACTTAAGTACAAGAACACTGACTCTTCTTACCGACTATGTTTTAAACCATTCCTGTGACACTCGTTATAGATTCCGATGCTTCACTTCAGGTTTACTGTATCCCTCTTAAATTCATATTGACGATGAGACACAGAAATTGCATCGGAATTAAATAAAAAATGCACAATGCGACTTAAGTACAAGAAGACTGGCACTTCTCACTGTCTATGTTTTGAACCATTCCTGTGACACTAGTTATAGATTCCGATGCTTCACTTCAGGTTTACTGTATCCCTCCGACCTTCTTATTGACGATGAAACACAGAAATTGCATCGGAATTAAATAGAAAAGGCACAATGCCGACTTAAGTACAAGACAACTGATTTTTCTTACTGTCTATGCTTTGAACCATTCCTGTGACACTAGTTATAGATTCCGATACTTCACTTCAGGTTTACCTTATTCCTTCGACCTTCTTATTGACGATGAAACACAGAAATTGCATCGGAAGTAAATACAAAAGGCACAAAGCCTACTTAAGTACAAGAAGACCGACTCTTCTTACTGGCTATGCTTTGAACCATTCCTGTGACACTAGTTATAGATTCCGATGCCTGATTTTAGTTTTACTGTATCCATTGGACCTTCTCATTGAAGATGAAACACAGAAATTGCATCGCAATTAAATACAAAAGGCACAATGCCGACTTAAGTACAGGAAGACTGACCCTTCTTACTGTATATGTTTTGAACCATTCCTGTGACACTAGTTATAGATTCCGATGCTTCACTTCAGGTTTACTGTATCCCTCTGACCTTCTTATTGACGATGAAACACAGAAATTGCATCGGAATTAAATACAAAAGGCACAATGCCGTCTTAAGTACAAGAAGACTGACTCCTCTTACTGACTATGTTTTGAACCTTTCCTGTGACACTAGTTATAGATTGCGATGATTCACGTTAGGTTTACTGTATACCTTGGACCTTGTTATTGACGATGAAACACAGAAATTGCATCGGAATTAAATACAAAAGGCACAATGCCGATTTAAGTACAAGAAGACTGACTTTTCCTACTGTCTATGTTTTGAACCATTCCTGTGACACTAGTTATAGATTCCGATGCTTCACTTCAGGTTTACTGTATCCCTTGGACCTTGTTATTGACGATGAAACACAGAGATTGCATCGGATTCAATACAAAAGCCACAATGCCGACCTAAGTACATGAAGACCGACTCTTCCTACTGACTATGTTTTGTACCATTCCTGTGACACTAGTTATAGATTCCGATGCTTCACTTCAGGTTTACTGTATCCCTCTGACTTTCTTATTGACGATGAAACACAGAAATTGCATCGGAATTAAATAGAAAAGGCACAATGACGTCTTAAGTACACGAAGACTGACTGTTCTTACTGTCTATGTTTTGAACCATTCCTGTGACACTAGTTATAGATTCCGATGCTTCACTTCAGGTTTACTGTATCCCTCTGAAATTCATATTGACGATGAGACACAGAAATTGTATCGGAATTAAATAAAAAATGCACAATGCCGACTTAAGTACAAGAAGACTGACCCTTCTCACTGTCTATGTTTTGAACCATTCCTGTGACACTAGTTATAGATTCCGATGCTTCACTTCAGGATTACTGTATCCCTTGGACCTTCTTATTGACGATGAAATACAGAAATTGCATCGGAATTAAATGCAAACGGCACAATGCCGACTTAAGTACAAGAAGACTGACTCTTCCTACTGTCTATGTTTTGAACCATTCCTGTGACACTAGTTATAGATTCCGATGCTTCACTTCAGGTTTACTGTGTCCCTTGGACCTTCTTATTGACGATGAAACACAGAAATTGCATCGGAATTAATACAAAAGGCACAATGCCGACTTAAGGTCAAGAAGATTGACTCTTCTTACTGACTATGTTTTGATCTATTCCTGTGACACTAGCTATAGATTCCGATACTGCACTTCAGGTTTACTGTATCCCTCTGACCTTCTTATTGACGATGAACCACAGATATTGCATCGGAATTAAATACAAAAGGCACAATGCCGACTTAAGTACAAGGAGACTGACTGTTCTTACTGACTATGTTTTGAACCATTCCAGTGACACTATTTATAGATTCTGATGTTTCACTTCAGGTTTACAGTATCCCTCTGACCTTCTTATTGACGATGAAACACAAAATTTGCATCGGAATGAAATACAAAAGGCACAATGCCGACTTAAGTACAAGTAGACTGACTCTTTTTACTGACTATGTTTTGAACCATTCCTGTGACACTAGTTATAGATTCCGATGCTTCACTTCAGGTTTACTGTATACCTCTGACCTTCTTATTAGCGATGAAACACAGAAATTGAATCGGAATTAAATACAAAAGGCACAATGCAGACTTAAGTACAAGAAGACTGACTCTTCTTACTGACTATGTTTTGAACCATTCCTGTGACACTAGTTATAGATTGCGATGCTTCACTTCAGGTTTACTGTATACCTTGGACCTTCTTATTGACGATGAAACACAGAAATTGCATCGGAATAAAATACAAAAGGCACAGTGCCGACTTAAGTACAAGAAGACTGACTCTTCTTACTGTCTATGCTTTGAACCATTCCTGTGACACTAGTTATAGATTCCGATGCTTCACTTCAGGTTTACTGTATCCCTTGGACCTTCTTATTGACGATGAAACACAGAAATTGCATAGGAATTAAAATCAAAAAGCACAATGCCGAATTAAGTACAAGAAGACTAACTCTTCTTACTGTCTATGATTTGAATCATTCCATTGACACTAGTTATCGATTCCGATGCTTCACTCCAGGTTTACTGTATCCCTCGGACCATCATATTGACGATGAAAGACAGAATTGCATCGGAATTAAATAGGATAGGCACAATGAATACTTAAGTACAAGAACACTGACTCTTCTTACTGACTATGTTTTAAACCATTCCTGTGACACTAGTTATAGATTCCGATGCTTCACTTCAGGTTTACTGTATCCCTTGGACCTTCTTATTGACGATGAAACACAGAAATTGCATCGGAATTAAATACAATAGGCAAAATGCCGACTTAAGTACACGAAGACTGACTCTTCTTACTGTCTATGTTTTGAACCATTCCTATGACTCTAGTTATAGATTCCGATGCTACACTGCAAGTTTACTGTATCCCTTGGACCTTCTTATTGACGATGAAACACAGAAAATGCATCGGAATTAAATACAAAAAGCACAATGGCTACTTAAGTACAAGAAGACCGACTCTTCTTACTGGCTATGTTTTGAACCATTCCTGTGACACTAGTTATAGATTCCGAAGCTTGATTTCAGTTTTCCTGTACCCCTTGGACCTGCTTATTGTAGATGAAACACAGAAATTGCATCGGAATTAAATACAAAAGGCACAATGCCGACTTAAGTACAAGAAGTCTGACTCTTCTTACTGTCTATGTTTTGAACCATTCCTGTGACAATAGTTATAGATTCCGATGCTTCACTTCAGGTTTACTGTATCCATCTGAAATTCTTATTGACGATGAAACACAGAAATTGCATCGGAATTAAATAAAAAAGGCACAATGCCGACTTAAGTACAAGAAGTCTGACTCTTCTTACTGTCTACGTTTTGAACCATTCCTGTGACAATAGTTATAGATTCCGATGCTTCACTTCAGGTTTACTGTATCCCTTGACTTTCCTATTGACGATGAAACACAGAAATTGCATCGGAATTAAATACAAAAGGCACAATGCCGACTTAAGGACAACAAGACTGACTCTTCCTACCGTCGATGTTTTGAACCATTCCTGTGACACTAGTTATAGATTCCGATGCTTCACTTCAGGTTTACTGTATCCCTTGGACCTTCTTATTGACGATGAAACACAGAAGTTGCATCGCAATTAATACAAAAGGCACAATGCCGACTTAAGGGGAAGAAGACTGACTCTTCTTACTGACTATGTTTTTAACCATTCCTGTGCCACAAGTATAGATTCCGATACTGCACTTCAGGTTTACTGTATCGCTCTGACCTTCTTATTGACGATGAAACACAGAAATTGCATCGGAATTAAATAGAAAAGGCACAATGCCAACTTAAGTACACGAAGACTGACTGTTCTTACTGTTTATGTTTTGAACCATTCCTGTGACACTAGTTATAGATTCCGATGCTTCACTTCAGGTTTACTGTATCCCTTGGACCTTCTTATTGACGATGAAACACAGAAATTGCATCGGAATTAATACAAAAGGCACAATGCCGACTTAAGGACAAGAAAATTGACTCTTCTTACTGACTATGTTTTGATCTATTCCTGTGACACTAGCTATAGATTCCGATACTGCACTTCAGGTTTACTGTATCCCTTTGACCTTCTTATTGACGATGAAACACAGATATTGCATCGGAATTAAATACAAAAGTCACAATGCCGACTTAAGTACAAGGAGACGGACTGTTCTTACTGACTATGTTTTGACCCATTCCTGTGACACTATTTATAGATTCCGATGCTTCACTTCAGGTTTACTGTATCCCTCTGACCTTCCTATTGACGATGAAACACAAAATTTGCATCGGAATGAAATACAAAAGGCACAATGCCGACTTAAGTACAAGAAGACTGACTCTTTTTACTGACTATGTTTTGAACCATTCCTGTGACACTAGTTATAGATTCCGATGCTTCACTTCAGGTTTACTGTATACCTCTGACCTTCTTATTAGTGATGAAACACAGAAATTGCATCGGAATTAAATACAAAAGGCACAATGCAGACTTAAGTACAAGAAGACTGACTCTTCTTACTGTCTATGCTTTGAACCATTCCTGTGACACCAGTTATAGATTCCGATGCTTCACTTCAGGTTTACTGTATCCCTTGGACCTTCTTATTGACGATGAAACACAGAAATTGCATAGGAATTAAAATCAAAAAGCACAATGACGATATAAGTACAAGAAGACTAACTCTTCTTACTGTCTATGGTTTGAATCATTCCATTGACACTAGTTATCGATACCGATGCTTCACTCCAGGTTTACTGTATCCCTTGGACCATCTTATTGGCGATGAAACACAGAAATTGCATCGGAATTATATAGAAAAGGCACAATGAATACTTAAGTACAAGAACACTGACTCTTCTTACCGACTATGTTTTAAACCATTCCTGTGACACTAGTTATAGATTCCGATGCTTCACTTCAGGTTTACTGTATCCCTCTGACCTTCTTATTGACGATGAAACACAGAAATTGCATCGGAATTAAATACAAAAGGCACAATGCCGACTTAAGTACAACAAGACTGACTCTTCCTACCGTCTATGTTTTGAACCATTCCTGTGACACTAGTTATAGATTCCGATGCTTCACTTCAGGTTTACTTTATCCCTCTGAAATTCATATTGACGATGAGACACAGAAATTGCATCGGAATTAAATAAAAAATGCACAATGCCGATTTAAGTACAAGAAGACTGACTCTTCTCACTGTCTATGTTTCGAACCATTCCTGTGACACTAGTTATAGATTCCGATGCTTCACTTCAGGTTTACTGTATCCCTTGGACCTTCTTATTGACGATGAAACACAGAAATTGCATCGGAATTAAATACAAAAGGCAAAATGCCGACTTAAGTACACGAAGACTGACTCTTCCTACTGTCTATGTTTTGAACCATTCCTATGATTCTAGTTATAGATTCCGATGCTACACTCCAAGTTTACTGTATCCCTTGGACCTTCTTATTGACGATGAATCACAGAAATTGCATCGGAATTAAATACAAAAAGCACAATGGCTACTTAAGTACAAGAAGACCGACTCTTCTTACTGGCTATGTTTTGAACCATTCCTGTGACACTAGTTATAGATTCCGATGCTTGATTTCAGTTTTACTGTACCCCTTGGACCTGCTTATTGAAGATGAAACACAGAAATTGCATCGGAATTAAATACAAAAGGCACAATGCAGACTTAAGTACAAGAAGACTGACTCTTCTTACTGACTATATTTTGAACCGTTCCTGTGACACTAGTTATAGATTGCGATGCTTCACTTCAGGTTTACTGTATCCCTTGGACCTTCTTATTGACGATGAAACACAAAATTTGCATCGGAATGAAATACAAAAGGCACAATGCCGACTTAAGTACAAGAAGACTGACTCTTTTTACTGACTATGTTTTGAACCATTCCTGTGACACTAGTTATAGATTCCGATGCTTCACTTCAGGTTTACTGTATACCTCTGACCTTCTTATTAGCGATGTAACACAGAAATTGCATCGGAATTAAATACAAAAGGCACAATGCAGACTTAAGTACAAGAAGACTGACTCTTCTTACTGACTATGTTATGAACCATTCCTGTGACACTAGTTATAGATTGCGATGCTTCACTTCAGGTTTACTGTATACCTTGGACCTTCGTATTGACGATGAAACACAGAAATTGCATCGGAATTAAATACAAAAGGCACAATGCCGACTTAAGTACAAGAAGACTGACTCTTCTTACTGTCTATGCTTTGAACCATTCCTGTGACACTAGTTATAGATTCCGATGCTTCACTTCAGGTTTACTGTATCCCTTGGACCTTCTTATTGACGATGAAACCCAGAAATTGCATAGGAATTAGAATCAAAAAGCACAATGCCGAATTAAGTACAAGAAGACTAACTCTTCTTACTGTCTATGATTTGAATCATTCCATTGACACTAGTTATAGATTCCGATGCTTCACTCCAGGTTTACTGTATCCCTTGGACCATCTTATTGACGATGAAACACAGAAATTGCATCGGAATTAAATAGAAAAAGCACAATGAATACTTAAGTACAAGAACACTGACTCTTCTTACTGACTATGTTTTAAACCATTCCTGTGACACTACTTATAGATTCCGATACTTCACTTCAAGTTTACTGTATCCCTTGGACCTTCTTGTTGACGATGAAACACAGAAATTGCATCGGAATTAAATACAAAAAGCAAAATGCCGACTTAAGTACACGAAGACTGACTCTTCTTACTGTCTATGTTTTGAACCATTCCTATGACTCTAGTTATAGATTCCGATGCTACACTCCAAGTTTACTGTATCCCTTGGACCTTCTTATTGACGATGAAACACAGAAATTGCATCGGAATTAAATACAAAAGGAACAATGGCTACTTAAGTACAAAAAGACCGACTCTTCTTACTGGCTATGTTTTGAACCATTCCTGTGACACTAGTTATAGATTCCGATGCTTGATTTCAGTTTTACTGTACCCCTTGGACCTGCTTATTGAAGATGAAACACAGAAATTGCATCGGAATTAAATACAAAAGGCACAACGCCGACTTAAGTACAAGAAGACTGACCCTTCTTACTGTATATGTTTTGAACCATTCCTGTGACACTAGTTATAGATTCCGATGCTTCACTTCAGGTTTACTGTATACCTCTGACCTTCTTATTGGCGATGAAACACAGAAATTGCATCGGAATTAAATACAAAAGGCACAATGCCGACTTAAGTACAAGAAGACTGACTCTTCTTACTGACTATGTTTTGAACCATTCCTGTGACACTCGTTATAGATGGCGATGCTTCACTTCAGGTTTACTGTATACCTTGGACCTTCTTATTGATGCTGAAACACAGAAATTGCATCGGAATTAAATACAAAAGGCACATTGCCGACTTAAGTACAAGAAAACTGACCCTTCTTACTGTCTATGTTTTGAACCATTCCTGTGACACTAGTAATAGATTCCGATGCTTCACTTCAGGTTTACTGTATACCTTGGACCTTCTTATTGACGATGAAACACAGAAATTGCATCGGAATTAAATACAAAAGGCACAATGCCGACTTAAGGACAAGAAGATTGACTCTTCTTACTGTCTATGTTTTGAACAACTCCTGTGACACTAGTTATAGATTCCGATGCTTCACTTCAGGTTTACTGTATCCCTTGGACCTTCTTATTGACGATGAAACACAGAAATTGCATGGGAATTAAATCAAAAAGCACAATGCCGAATTAAGTACAAGAAGACTGACTCTTCTTACTGTCTATGATTTGAATCATTCCATTGACACTAGTTATCGATTCCGATGCTTCACTCCAGGTTTACTGTATCCCTTGGACCATCTTATTGACGATGAAACACAGAAATTGCATCGGAATTAAATAGAAAAGGCACAATGAATACTTAAGTACAAGAACACTGACTCTTCTTACTGACTATGTTTTAAACCATTCCTGTGACACTAGTTATAGATTCCGATGCTCACTTCAGGTTTACTGTATCCCTTGGACCTTCTTATTGACGATGAAACACAGAAATTGCATCGGAATTAATACAAAAGGCACAATGCCGACTTAAGGACAAGAAGATTGACTCTTCTTACTGACTATGTTTTGATCTAATCCTGTGACACTAGCTATAGATTCCGATACTGCACTTCAGGTTTACTGTATCCCTCTGACGTTCTTATTGACGATGAAACACAGATATTGCATCGGAATTAAATACAAAAGGCACAATGCCGACTTAAGTTCAAGGAGACTGACTGTTCTTACTGACTATGCTTTGAACCATTCCTGTGACACTATTTATAGATTCCGATGCTTCACTTCAGGTTTACTGTATCCCTTGGACCTTCTTATTGACGATGAAACACAAAATTTGCATCGGAATGTAATACAAAAGGCACAATGCCGACTTAAGTACAAGAAGACTGACTCTTTTTACTGACTATGTTTTGAACCATTCCTGTGACACTAGTTATAGATTCCGATGCTTCACTTCAGGTTTACTGTATACCTCTGACCTTCTTATTAGCGATGTAACACAGAAATTGCATCGGAATTAAATACAAAAGGCACAATGCAGACTTAAGTACAAGAAGACTGACTCTTCTTACTGACTATGTTATGAACCATTCCTGTGACACTAGTTATAGATTGCGATGCTTCACTTCAGGTTTACTGTATACCTTGGACCTTCTTATTGACGATGAAACACAGAAATTGCATCGGAATTAAATACAAAAGGCACAATGCCGACTTAAGTACAAGAAGACTGACTCTTCCTACTGTCTATGTTTTGAATCATTCCATTGACACTAGTTATAGATTCCGATGCTTCACTCCAGGTCTACTGTATCCCTTGGACCTTCTTATTGACGATGAAACACAGAAATTGCATCGGAATTAAATAGAAAAGGCACAGTGAATTCTTAAGTACAAGAACACTGACTCTTCTTACTGACTATGCTTTGAACTATTCCTGTGACGCTAGTTATAGATTCCGATGCTTCACTTCAGGTTTACTGTATTCCTTGGACCTTCTTATTGACGATGAAACACAGAAATTGCATCGGAATTAAATACAATTGGCAAAATGCCGACTTAAGTACACGATGAATGACTCTTCTTACGGTCTATGTTTTGAACTATTCCTGTGACACTAGTTATAGATTCCGATGCTACACTTCGGGTTTACTGTATCACTTGGACCTTCTTATTGACGATGAAACACAGAAATTGCATCGGAATTAAATACAAAAGGCACAATGCCGACTTAGGGACAAGGAGACTGACTGTTCTCAATGACTATGTTTTGTACCATTCCTGTGACACTAGTTATAGATTCCGATGCTTCACTTTAGGTTTATTGTATCCCTCTGACCTTCTTATTGACGATGAAACACAGAAATTGCATCGGAATTAAATAGAAAAGGCACAATGAATACTTAAGTACAAGAACACTGACTCTTCTTACTGACTATGTTTTGAACCATTCCTGTGACACTAGTTATAGATTCCGATGCTTCACTTCAGGTTTACTGTATACCTCTGACCTTCTTATTGGCGATGAAACACAGAAATTGCATCGGAATTAAATACAAAAGGCACAATGCCGACTTAAGTACAAGAAGACTGACTCTTCTTACTGACTATGTTTTGAACCATTCCTGTGACACTCGTTATAGATGGCGATGCTTCACTTCAGGTTTACTGTATACCTTGGACCTTCTTATTGATGCTGAAACACAGAAATTGCATCGGAATTAAATACAAAAGGCACATTGCCGACTTAAGTACAAGAAAACTGACCCTTCTTACTGTCTATGTTTTGAACCATTCCTGTGACACTAGTAATAGATTCCGATGCTTCACTTCAGGTTTACTGTATACCTTGGACCTTCTTATTGACGATGAAACACAGAAATTGCATCGGAATTAAATACAAAAGGCACAATGCCGACTTAAGGACAAGAAGATTGACTCTTCTTACTGTCTATGTTTTGAACAACTCCTGTGACACTAGTTATAGATTCCGATGCTTCACTTCAGGTTTACTGTATCCCTTGGACCTTCTTATTGACGATGAAACACAGAAATTGCATGGGAATTAAATCAAAAAGCACAATGCCGAATTAAGTACAAGAAGACTGACTCTTCTTACTGTCTATGATTTGAATCATTCCATTGACACTAGTTATCGATTCCGATGCTTCACTCCAGGTTTACTGTATCCCTTGGACCATCTTATTGACGATGAAACACAGAAATTGCATCGGAATTAAATAGAAAAGGCACAATGAATACTTAAGTACAAGAACACTGACTCTTCTTACTGACTATGTTTTAAACCATTCCTGTGACACTAGTTATAGATTCCGATGCTCACTTCAGGTTTACTGTATCCCTTGGACCTTCTTATTGACGATGAAACACAGAAATTGCATCGGAATTAATACAAAAGGCACAATGCCGACTTAAGGACAAGAAGATTGACTCTTCTTACTGACTATGTTTTGATCTAATCCTGTGACACTAGCTATAGATTCCGATACTGCACTTCAGGTTTACTGTATCCCTCTGACGTTCTTATTGACGATGAAACACAGATATTGCATCGGAATTAAATACAAAAGGCACAATGCCGACTTAAGTGCAAGAAGACTGACTCTTCCTACTGTCTATGTTTTGAACCATTCCTGTGACACTAGTTATAGATTCCGATGCTTCACTTCAGGTTTACTGTATCCCTAGGACCTTCGTATTGACGATAAAACACAGAAATTGCATCGGAATTAAATACGAAAGGCACAATGCCAACTTAAGTACAAGAAGACTGACTCTTCTTACTGACTATGCTTTGAACCATTCCTATGACACTAGTTATAGATTGCGATGCTTCACTTCAGGTATACTGTGTCCCTCTGAATTTCTTATTGACGATGAAACACAGAAATTGCATCGGAACTAAATAAAAAAGGCACAATGCCGACTTAAGTACAAGAAGACTGACTTTTCTTACAGTCTGTGATTTGAACCATTCCTGTGACACTAGTTATAGATTCTGATGCTTCACTTCAGGTTTACTGTATCCCTTGGACCTTCTTATTGACGATGAAACACAGAAATTGCATCGGAATTAAATACAAAATGCACAATGCCGACTTAAGTACAAGAAGAGTGACTCTTCCTACTGTCTATATTTTGAACCATTCCTGTGACACTAGTTATAGATTCCGATGCTTCACTTCAGGTTTACTGTATCCCTTGGACCTTCTTATTGACGATGAAACACAGAAATTGCATCGGAATTAATACAAATGGCACAATGCCGACTTAAGGACAAGAAGACTGACTCTTCTTACAGACTATGTTTTGAACCATTCCTGTGACACTAGTATAGATTCCGATACTGCACTTCAGGTTTACTGTATCCCTCTGACCTTCTTATTGACGATGAAACACAGAAATTGCATCGGAATTAAACAAGAAAGGCACAATGCCGAATTAAGTACAAGAAAACTGACTCGTCTTGCTGTCTATGTTTTGAATCTTTCCATTGACACTAGTTATAGATTCCGATGCTTCACTCCAGGTTTACTGTATCCCTTGGACCTTCTTATTGACGATGAAACACAGAAATTGCATCGGAATTAAATGGAAAAGGCACAATGAATACTTAAGTACAAGAAGACTGACTCTTCCTACTGACTATGTTTTGAACCATACCTGTGACACTAGTTATAGATTCCGATGCTTCACCTCAGGTTTACTGTATCCCTTGGACCTTCTTATTGACGATGAAACACAGAAATTGCATCGGAATTAAATACAAAAGGCAAAATGCCGACTTAAGTACACGAAGTCTGACCCTTCTTACTATCTATGTTTTGAACCATTCCTGTGACACTAGTTATAGATTGCGATGCTTCACTTCAGGTTTACTGTATCCCTTTGAAATTCTTATTGACGATGAAACATAGAAATTGCATCGGAATTAAATAAAAAAGGCACAATGCCGACTTAAGTACAAGAAGACTGACCCTTCTTACTGTCTATGTTTAGAACCATTCCTGTGACACTAGTTATAGATTCCGATGCTTCACTTCAGGTTTACTGTATCCCTTGGACCTTCTTATTGACGATGAAACACAGAAATTGCATCGGAATTAAATACAAAAGGCACAATGCCGACTTAAGTACAAGAAGACTGACCCTTCTTACTGTCTATGCTTTGAACCATTCCTGTGACACTAGTTATAGATTCCGAAGCTTCACTTCAGGTTTACTGTATCCCTTGGACCTTCTTATTGACGATGAAACACAGAAATTGCATAGGAATTAGAATCAAAAAGCACAATGCCGAATTAAGTACAAGAAGACTAACTCTTCTTACTGTCTATGATTTGAATCATTCCATTGACACTAGTTATAGATTCCGATGCTTCACTCCAGGTTTACTGTATCCCTTGGACCATCTTATTGACGATGAAACACAGAAATTGCATCGCAATTAAATAGTAAAAGCACAATGAATACTTAAGTACAAGAACACTGACTCTACTTACTGACTATGTTTTAAACCATTCCTGTGACACTAGTTATAGATTCCGATACTTCACTTCAGGTTTACTGTATCCCTTGGACCTTCTTGTTGACGATGAAACACAGAAATTGCATCGGAATTAAATACAAAAGGCAAAATGCCGACTTAAGTGCACGAAGACTGACTCTTCTTACTGTCTATGTTTTGGACCATTCCTATGACTCTAGTTATAGATTCCGATGCTACACTCCAAGTTTACTGTATCCCTTGGACCTTCTTATTGACGATAAAACACAGAAATTGCATCGGAATTAAATACAAAAGGCACAATGGCTACTTAAGTACAAAAAGACCGACTCTTCTTACTGGCTATGTTTTGAACCATTCCTGTGACACTAGTTATAGATTCCGATGCTTGATTTCAGTTTTACTGTACCCCTTGGACCTGCTTATTGAAGATGAAACACAGAAATTGCATCGGAATTAAATACAAAAGGCACAATGCCGACTTAAGTACAAGAAGACTGACCCTTCTTACTGTATATGTTTTGAACCATTCCTGTGACACTAGTTATAGATTCCGATGCTTCACTTCAGGTTTACTGTATACCTCTGACCTTCTTATTGGCGATGAAACCCAGAAATTGCATCGGAATTAAATACAAAAGGCACAATGCCGACTTAAGTACAAGAAGACTGACTCTTCTTACTGCCTATCTTTTGAACCATTCCTGTGACACTCGTTATAGATGGCGATGCTTCACTTCAGGTTTACTGTATACCTTGGACCTTCTTATTGATGCTGAAACACAGAAATTGCATCGGAATTAAATACAAAAGGCACATTGCCGACTTAAGTACAAGAAAACTGACCCTTCTTACTGTCTATGTTTCGAACCATTCCTGTGACACTAGTTATAGATTCCGATGCTTCACTTCAGGTTTACTGTATACCTTGGGCCTTCTTATTGACGATGAAACACAGAAATTGCATCGGAATTAAATACAAAAGGCACAATGCCGACTTAAGTACAAGAAGACTGACTCTTCTTACTGTCTATGTTTTGAACCACTCCTGTGACACTAGTTATAGATTCCGATGCTTCACTTCAGGTTTACTGTATCCCTTGGACCTTCTTATTGACGATGAAACACAGAAATTGCATGGGAATTAAATCAAAAAGCACAATGCCGAATTAAGTACAAGAAGACTGACTCTTCTTACTGTCTATGATTTGAATCATTCCATTGACACTAGTTATCGATTCCGATGCTTCACTCCAGGTTTACTGTATCCCTTGGACCATCTTATTGACGATGAAACACAGAAATTGCATCGGAATTAAATAGAAAAGGCACAATGAATACTTAAGTACAAGAACACTGACTCTTCTTACTGACTATGTTTTAAACCATTCCTGTGACACTAGTTATAGATTCCGATGCTCACTTCAGGTTTACTGTATCCCTTGGACATTCTTATTGACGATGAAACACAGAAATTGCATCGGAATTAAATACAAAAGGCAAAATGCCGACTTAAGTACACGAAGACTGACTCTTCTTACTGTCTATGTTTTGAACCATTCCTATGACTCTAGTTATAGATTCCGATGCTACACTCCAAGTTTACTGTATCCCTTGGACCTTCTTATTGACGACGAAACACAGAAATTGCATCGGAATTAAATACAAAAGGCACAATGGCTACTTAAGTACAAGAAGACCGACTCTTCTTACTGGCTATGTTTTGAACCATTCCTGTGACACTAGTTATAGATTCCGATGCTTGATTTCAGTTTTACTGTACCCGTTGGACCTGCTTATTGAAGATGAAACACAGAAATTGCATCGGAATTAAATACAAAAGGCACAATGCCGACCAAAGTACATGAAGACCGACTCTTCCTACTGACTATGATTTGTACCATTCCTGAGACAATAGTTATAGATTCCGATGCTTCACTTGAGGTTTACTGTATCCCTTTGACTTTCTTATTGACGATGAAACACAGAAATTGCATCGGAATTAAATACAAAAGGCACAATGCCGACTTCAGTACAAGAAGACTGACTCTTCTTACTGTGTATGTTTGAACCATTCCTGTGATACTAGTTATAGATTCCGATGCTTCACTCCAGGTTTACTGTATCCCTTGGACCTTCTTATTGACGGTGAAACACAGAAATTGCATCGGAATTAAATCCAAAAGCACAATGCAGACTTAAGTACAAGAAGACTGACTCTTCTTACTGACTATGCTTTGAACCATTCCTGTGACACTAGTTATAGATTGCGATGCTTCACTTCAGGTTTACTGTGCTCCTCTGAATTTCTTATTGACGATGAAACACAGAAATTGCTTCGGAACTAAATAAAAAAGGCACAATGCCGACTTAAGTACAAGAAGACTGACTTTTCTTACAGACTATGATTTGAACAATTCCTGTGACACTAGTTATAGATTCCGATGCTTCACTCCAGGTGTACTGTATCCCTTGGACCTTCTTATTGACGATGAAACACAGAAATTGCATCGGAATTAAATACAAAAGGCACAATGCCGACTCAAGTACAAGAAGAGTGGCTCTTCCTACTGTCTATGTTTTGAACCATTCCTGTGACACTAGTTGTAGATTCCCGATGCTTCACTTCAGGTTTACTGTATCCCTTGGACCTTCTGATTGACGATGAAAGACAGAAATTGCATCGTAATTAATACAAATGGCACAATGCCGACTTAAGGACAAGAAGACTGACTCTTCTTACTGACTATGTTTTGAACCATTCCTGTGACACTAGTATAGATTCCGATACTGCACTTCAGGTTTACTGTATCCCTCTGACCTTCTTATTGACGATGAAACACAGAAATTGCATCGGAATTAAACAAGAAAGGCACAATGCCGAATTAAGTACAAGAAGACTGACTCTTCTTACTGTCTATGTTTTGAATCTTTCCATTGACACTAGTTATAGATTCCGATGCTTCACTCCAGGTTTACTGTATCCCTTGGACCTTCTTATTGACGATGAAACACAGAAATTGCATCGGAATTAAATGGAAAAGGCACAACGAATACTTAAGTACAAGAAGACTGACTCTTCCTACTGACTATGTTTTGAACCATTCCTGTGACACTAGTTATAGATTCCGATGCTTCACCTCAGGTTTACTGTATCCCTTGGACCTTCTTATTGACGATGAAACACAGAAATTGCATCGGAATTAAATACAAAAGGCAAAATGCCGACTTAAGTACACGAAGTCTGACCCTTCTTACTATCTATGTTTCGAACCATTCCTGTGACACTAGTTATAGATTGCGATGCTTCACTTCAGGTTTACTGTATCCCTTTGAAATTCTTATTGACGATGAAACATAGAAATTGCATCGGAATTAAATAAAAAAGGCACAATGCCGACTTAAGTACAAGAAGACTGACCCTTCTTACTGTCTATGTTTAGAACCATTCCTGTGACACTAGTTATAGATTCCGATGCTTCACTTCAGGTTTACTGTATCCCTTGGACCTTCTTATTGACGATGAAACACAGAAATTGCATCGGAATTAAATACAAAAGGCACAATGCCGACTTAAGTACAAGAAGACTGACCCTTCTTACTGTCTATGCTTTGAACCATTCCTGTGACACTAGTTATAGATTCCGATGCTTCACTTCAGGTTTACTGTATCCCTTGGACCTTCTTATTGACGATGAAACACAGAAATTGCATAGGAATTAGAATCAAAAAGCACAATGCCGAATTAAGTACAAGAAGACTAACTCTTCTTACTGTCTATGATTTGAATCATTCCATTGACACTAGTTATAGATTCCGATGCTTCACTCCAGGTTTACTGTATCCCTTGGACCATCTTATTGACGATGAAACACAGAAATTGCATCGCAATTAAATAGAAAAAGCACAATGAATACTTAAGTACAAGAACACTGACTCTTCTTACTGACTATGTTTTAAACCATTCCTGTGACACTAGTTATAGATTCCGATACTTCACTTCAGGTTTACTGTATCCCTTGGACCTTCTTGTTGACGATGAAACACAGAAATTGCATCGGAATTAAATACAAAAGGCAAAATGCCGACTTAAGTGCACGAAGACTGACTCTTCTTACTGTCTATGTTTTGAACCATTCCTATGACTCTAGTTATAGATTCCGATGCTACACTCCAAGTTTACTGTATCCCTTGGACCTTCTTATTGACGATAAAACACAGAAATTGCATCGGAATTAAATACAAAAGGCACAATGGCTACTTAAGTACAAAAAACCGACTCTTCTTACTGGCTATGTTTTGAACCATTCCTGTGACACTAGTTATAGATTCCGATGCTTGATTTCAGTTTTACTGTACCCCTTGGACCTGCTTATTGAAGATGAAACACAGAAATTGCATCGGAATTAAATACAAAAGGCACAATGCCGACTTAAGTACAAGAAGACTGACCCTTCTTACTGTATATGTTTTGAACCATTCCTGTGACACTAGTTATAGATTCCGATGCTTCACTTCAGGTTTACTGTATACCTCTGACCTTCTTATTGGCGATGAAACCCAGAAATTGCATCGGAATTAAATACAAAAGGCACAATGCCGACTTAAGTACAAGAAGACTGACTCTTCTTACTGACTATCTTTTGAACCATTCCTGTGACACTCGTTATAGATGGCGATGCTTCACTTCAGGTTTACTGTATACCTTGGACCTTCTTATTGATGCTGAAACACAGAAATTGCATCGGAATTAAATACAAAAGGCACATTGCCGACTTAAGTACAAGAAAACTGACAATTCTTACTGTCTATGTTTCGAACCATTCCTGTGACACTAGTTATAGATTCCGATGCTTCACTTCAGGTTTACTGTATACCTTGGGCCTTCTTATTGACGATGAAACACAGAAATTGCATCGGAATTAAATACAAAAGGCACAATGCCGACTTAAGTACAAGAAGACTGACTCTTCTTACTGTCTATGTTTTGAACCACTCCTGTGACACTAGTTATAGATTCCGATGCTTCACTTCAGGTTTACTGTATCCCTTGGACCTTCTTATTGACGATGAAACACAGAAATTGCATGGGAATTAAATCAAAAAGCACAATGCCGAATTAAGTACAAGAAGACTGACTCTTCTTACTGTCTATGATTTGAATCATTCCATTGACACTAGTTATCGATTCCGATGCTTCACTCCAGGTTTCCTGTATCCCTTGGACCATCTTATTGACGATGAAACACAGAAATTGCATCGGAATTAAATAGAAAAGGCACAATGAATACTTAAGTACAAGAACACTGACTCTTCTTACTGACTATGTTTTAAACCATTCCTGTGACACTAGTTATAGATTCCGATGCTCACTTCAGGTTTACTGTATCCCTTGGACATTCTTATTGACGATGAAACACAGAAATTGCATCGGAATTAAATACAAAAGGCAAAATATCGACTTAAGTACACGAAGACTGACTCTTCTTACTGTCTATGTTTTGAACCATTCCTATGACTCTAGTTATAGATTCCGATGCTACACTCCAAGTTTACTGTATCCCTTGGACCTTCTTATTGACGACGAAACACAGAAATTGCATCGGAATTAAATACAAAAGGCACAATGGCTACTTAAGTACAAGAATACCGACTCTTCTTACTGGCTATGTTTTGAACCATTCCTGTGACACTAGTTATAGATTCCGATGCTTGATTTCAGTTTTACTGTACCCGTTGGACCTGCTTATTGAAGATGAAACACAGAAATTGCATCGGAATTAAATACAAAAGGCACAATGCCGACCAAAGTACATGAAGACCGACTCTTCCTACTGACTATGATTTGTACCATTCCTGAGACAATAGTTATAGATTCCGATGCTTCACTTGAGGTTTACTGTATCCCTTTGACTTTCTTATTGACGATGAAACACAGAAATTGCATCGGAATTAAATACAAAAGGCACAATGCCGACTTCAGTACAAGAAGACTGACTCTTCTTACTGTGTATGTTTGAACCATTCCTGTGATACTAGTTATAGATTCCGATGCTTCACTCCAGGTTTACTGTATCCCTTGGACCTTCTTATTGACGGTGAAACACAGAAATTGCATCGGAATTAAATCCAAAAGCACAATGCAGACTTAAGTACAAGAAGACTGACTCTTCTTACTGACTATGCTTTGAACCATTCCTGTGACACTAGTTATAGATTGCGATGCTTCACTTCAGGTTTACTGTGCTCCTCTGAATTTCTTATTGACGATGAAACACAGAAATTGCATCGGAACTAAATAAAAAAGGCACAATGCCGACTTAAGTACAAGAAGACTGACTTTTCTTACAGTCTATGATTTGAACCATTCCTGTGACACTAGTTATAGATTCCGATGCTTCACTTCAGGTGTACTGTATCCCTTGGACCTTCTTATTGACGATGAAACACAGAAATTGCATCGGAATTAAATACAAAAGGCACAATGCCGACTCAAGTACAAGAAGAGTGGCTCTTCCTACTGTCTATGTTTTGAACCATTCCTGTGACACTAGTTATAGATTCCGATGCTTCACTTCAGGTTTACTGTATCCCTTGGACCTTCTGATTGACGATGAAAGACAGAAATTGCATCGTAATTAATACAAATGGCACAATGCCGACTTAAGGACAAAAAGACTGACTCTTCTTACTGACTATGTTTTGAACCATTCCTGTGACACTAGTATAGATTCCGATACTGCACTTCAGGTTTACTGTATCCCTCTGACCTTCTTATTGACGATGAAACACAGAAATTGCATCGGAATTAAACAAGAAAGGCACAATGCCGAATTAAGTACAAGAAGACTGACTCTTCTTACTGTCTATGCTATGAATCATTCCATTGACACTAGTTATAGATTCCGATGCTTCACTCTAGGTTTACTGTATCCCTTGGACCTTCTTATTGACGATGAAACACAGAAATTGCACCGGAATTAAATGGAAAAGGCACAATGAATACTTAAGTACAAGAAGATTGACTCTTCTTATTGACTATGTTTTGAACCATTCCTGTGACACTAGTTATAGATTCCAATGCTTCACCTCAGGTTTACTGTATCCCTTGGACCTTCTTATTGACGATGAAAAACAGAAATTGCATCGGAATTAAATACAAAAGGCAAAATGGCGACTTAAGTACACGAAGTCTGACCCTTCTTACTGTCTATGTTTTGAACCATTCCTGTGACACTAGTTATAGATTGCGATGCTTCACTTCAGGTTTACTGTATCTCTCTGAAATTCTTATTGACGATGAAACATAGAAATTGCATCGGAATTAAATAAAAAAGGCACAATGCCGACTTAAGTACAAGAAGACTGACCCTTCTTACTGTCTATGTTTAGAACCATTCCTGTGACACTAGTTATAGATTCCGATGCTTCACTTCAGGTTTACTGTATCCCTTGGACCTTCTTATTGACGATGAAACACAGAAATTGCATCGCAATTAAATACAAAAGCACAATGCCGACTTAAGTACAAGAAGACTGACTCTTCCTACTGTCTATGTTTTGAACCATTCCTGTGACACTAGTTATAGATTCCGATGCTTCACTTCAGGTTTACTGTATCCCTTGGACCTTCTTATTGACGATGAAACACAGAAATTACATCGGAATTAATACAGAAGGCACAATGCCGACTTAAGGACAAGAAGATTGACTCTTCTTACTGACTATGTTTGATCCATTCTTGTGACACTAGCTATAGATTCCGATACTGCACTTCACATTTACTGTATCCCTCTGACCTTCTTATTGACGATGAAACACAGAAATTGCGTCGAAATTAAATACAAAAGGCACAATGCCGAATTAAGTACAAGAAGACTGACTCTTCCTACTGTCTATGTTTTGAATCATTCCATTGACACTAGTTATAGATTCCGATGCTTCACTCCAGGTCTACTGTATCCCTTGGACCTTCTTATTGACGATGAAACACAGAAATTGCACCGGAATTAAATAGAAAAGGCACAGTGAATACTTAAGTACAAGAACACTGACTCTTCTTACTGACTATGCTTTGAACCATTCCTGTGACACTAGTTATAGATTCCGATGCTTCACTTCAGGTTTACTGTATTCCTTGGACCTTCTTATTGACGATGAAACACAGAAATTGCATCGGAATTAAATACAATAGGCAAAATGCCGACTTAAGTACACGAAGAATGACTCTTCTTACGGTCTATGTTTTGAACTATTCCTGTGACACTAGTTATAGATTCCGATGCTACACTTCGGGTTTACTGTATCACTTGGACCTTCTTATTGACGATGAAACAAAGAAATTGCATCGGAATTAAATACAAAAGGCACAATGCCGACTTAGGGACAAGGAGACTGACTGTTCTCAATGACTATGTTTTGTACCATTCCTGTGACACTAGTTATAGATTCCGATGCTTCACTTTAGGTTTATTGTATCCCTCTGACCTTCTTATTGACGATGAAACACAGAACTTGCATCGGAATTAAATAGAAAAGGCACAATGAATACTTAAGTACAAGAACACTGACTCTTCTTACTGACTATGTTTTGAACCATTCCTGTGACACTAGTTATAGATTCCGATGCTTCACTTCAGGTTTACTGTATCCCTCTGAAATTCATATTGACGATGAGACACAGAAATTGCATCGGAATTAAATAAAAAATGCACAATGCCGACTTAAGTACAAGAAGACTGGCACTTCTCACTGTCTATGTTTTGAACCATTCCTGTGACACTAGTTATAGATTCCGATGCTTCACTTCAGGTTTACTGTATCCCTTGGACCCCCTTATTGACGATGAAACACAGAAATTGCATCGGAATTAAATACAAAAGGCACAATGCCGACTTAAGTACAAGAAGACTGACTCTTCCTACTGTCTATGTTTTGAACCATTCCTGTGACACTAGTTATAGATTCCGATGCTTCACTTCAGGTTTACTGTATCCCTAGGACCTTCGTATTGACGATGAAACACAGAAATTGCATCGGAATTAAATACAATAGGCACAATGCCGACTTAAGGACAGGAAGACTGACTCTTCTTACTGACTATGTTTTGAACCATGCCTGTGACACTAGTTATAGATTCCGATGCTTCACTTCAGGTTTACTGTATCCCTCGGACCTTCTCATTGACGACGAAACACAGAAATGGCATCGGAATTAAATACAAAAGGCACAATGCCACCTTAAGTAGAAGAAGTCTGACCCATCTTGCTGTCTATGTTTTGAACCATTTCTGTGACACTAGTTATAGATTCCGATGCTTCACTCCAGGTTTACTGTATCCCTTGGACCTTCTTATTGACGGTGAAACACAGAAATTGCACCGGAATTAAATAGAAAAGGCACAGTGAATACTTAAGTACAAGAACACTGACTCTTCTTACTGACTATGCTTTGAACCATTCCTGTGACACTAGTTATAGATTCCGATGCTTCACTTCAGGTTTACTGTATCCCTTGGACCCCCTTATTGACGATGAAACATAGAAATTGCATCGGAATTAAATACAAAAGGCACAATGCCGACTTAAGTACAAGAAGACTGACTCTTCTTACTGACTATGCTTTGAACTATTCCTATGACACTAGTTATAGATTGCGATGCTTCACTTCAGGTTTACTGTGTCCCTCTGAATTTCTTATTGACGTTGAAACACAGAAATTGCATCGGAACTAAATAAAAAAGGCACAATGCCGACTTAAGTACAAGAAGACTGACTTTTCTTACAGTCTGTGATTTGAACCATTCCTGTGACACTAGTTATAGATTCTGATGCTTCACTTCAGGTTTACTGTATCCCTTGGACCTTCTTATTGACGATGAAACACAGAAATTGCATCGGAATTAAATACAAAAGGCACAATGCCGACTTAAGTACAAGAAGAGTGACTCTTCCTACTGTCTATGTTTTGAACCATTCCTGTGACACTAGTTATAGATTCCGATGCTTCACTTCAGGTTTACTGTATCCCTTGGACCTTCTTATTGACGATGAAACACAGAAATTGCATCGGAATTAATACAAATGGCACAATGCCGACTTAAGGACAAGAAGACTGACTCTTCTTACTGACTATGTTTTGAACCATTCCTGTGACACTAGTATAGATTCCGATTCTGCACTTCAGGTTTACTGTATCCCTCTGACCTTCTTATTGACGATGAAACACAGAAATTGCATCGGAATTAAACAAGAAAGGCACAATGCCGAGTTAAGTACAAGAAAACTGACTCTTCTTGCTGTCTATGTTTTGAATCTTTCCATTGACACTAGTTATAGATTCCGATGCTTCACTCCAGGTTTACTGTATCCCTTGGACCTTCTAATTGACGATGAAACACAGAAATTGCATCGGAATTAAATGGAAAAGGCACAATGAATACTTAAGTACAAGAAGACTGACTCTTCCTACTGACTATGTTTTGAACCATTCCTGTGACACTAGTTATAGATTCCGATGCTTCACCTCAGGTTTACTGTATCCCTTGGACCTTCTTATTGACGATGAAACACAGAAATTGCATCGGAATTAAATACAAAAGGCAAAATGCCGACTTAAGTACACGAAGTCTGACCCTTCTTACTATCTATGTTTTGAACCATTCCTGTGACACTAGTAATAGATTGCGATGCTTCACTTCAGGTTTACTGTATCCCTTTGAAATTCTTATTGACGATGAAACATAGAAATTGCATCGGAATTAAATAAAAAAGGCACAATGCCGACTTAAGTACAAGAAGACTGACCCTTCTTACTGTCTATGTTTAGAACCATTCCTGTGACACTAGTTATAGATTCCGATGCTTCACTTCAGGTTTACTGTATCCCTTGGACCTTCTTATTGACGATCAAACACAGAAATTGCATCGGAATTAAATACAAAAGGCACAATGCCGACTTAAGTACAAGAAGACTGACTCTTCCTACTGTCTATGTTTTGAACCATTCCTGTGACACTAGTTATAGATTCCGATGCTTCACTTCAGGTTTACTGTATACCTTGGACCTTGTTATTGACGAAGAAACACAGAAATTACATCGGAATTAATACAGAAGGCACAATGCCGACTTAAGGACAAGAAGGTTGACTCTTCTTACTGACTATGTTTGATCCATTCTTGTGACACTAGCTATAGATTCCGATACTGCACTTCAGGTTTACTGTATCCCTCTGACCTTCTTATTGACGATGAAACACAGAAATTGCGTCGAAATTAAATACAAAAGGCACAATGCCGAATTAAGTACAAGAAGACTGACTCTTCCTACTGTCTATGTTTTGAATCATTCCATTGACACTAGTTATAGATTCCGATGCTTCACTCCAGGTCTACTGTATCGCCTGGACCTTCTTATTGACGATGAAACACAGAAATTGCATCGGAATTAAATAGAAAAGGCACAGTAAATACTTAAGTACAAGAACACTGACTTTTCTTACTGACTATGGTTTGAACCATTCCTGTGACACTAGTTATAGATTCCGATGCTACACTTCAAGTTTACTGAATCACTTGGACCTTCTTATTGACGATGAAACACAGAAATTGCATCGGAATTAAATACAAAAGGCACAATGCCGACTTAGGGACAAGGAGACTGACAGCTCTTACTGACTATGTTTTGTACCATTCCTGTGACACTAGTTATAGATTCCGATGCTTCACTTTAGGTTTATTGTATCCCTCTGACCTTCTTATTGACGATGAAACACAGAAATTGCATCGGAATTAAATAGAAAAGGCACAATGAATACTTAAGTACAACAAGACTGACTCTTCCTACCGTCTATGTTTTGAACCATTCCTGTGACACTAGTTATAGATTCCGATGCTTCACTTCAGGTTTACTGTTTCCCTTGGACCTTCTTATTGACGATGAAACACAGAAATTGCATCGGAATTAAATGCAATAGTCACAATGCCGACTTAAGGACAGGAAGACTGACTCTTCTTACTGACTATGTTTTGAACCATGCCTGTGACACTAGTTATAGATTCCGATGCTTCACTTCAGGTTTACTGTATCCCTCGGACCTTCTTATTGACGACGAAACACAGAAATTGCATCGGAATTAAATACAAAAGGCACAATGCCACCTTAAGTAGAAGAAGTCTGACCCATCTTACTGTCTATGTTTTGAACCATTTCTGTGACACTAGTTATAGATTCCGATGCTTCACTTCAGGTTTACTGTATCCCTTGGACCTTCTTATTGGCGATGAAACACAGATATTGCATCGGAATTAAACACAAAAGGCACAATGCCGCCTTAAGTACAAAAAGACTGACTCTTCTTACTGACTATGTTTTGAACCATTCCTGTGACACTAGTTATAGTTTCCGATGCTTTACTTCAGGTTTACTGTATCCCTCTGACCTTGTTATTGACGACGAAACACAGAAATTGCGTCGGAATTAAATACAAAAGGCACAATGCCGACTTAAGTACAAGAAGACTGACTCTTCTTACTGACTATGTTTTGAACCATTCCTGTGACACTAGTTATAGATTCCGATGCTTCACTTCAGGTTTCCTGTATCCCTTGGACCTTTTTATTGACGATGAAACACAGAAATTGCATCGTGATTAAATACAAAAGGTAAAATGCCGACTTAAGTACACGAAGACTGACTCTTCTTTCTGTCTATGTTTTGAACCATTCCTGTGACACTAGTTATAGATTCCGATGCTACACTCCAGGTTTACTGTATCCCTTGGACATTCTTATTGACGATGAAACACGGAAATTGCATCGGAATTAAATACAAAAGTCACAATGCCGACTTAAGTACAACAAGACTGACTCTTCCTACTATTTAAGATTTTAACCATTCCTGTGACACTAGTTTTGGATTCCGATGCTTCACTTCAGGTTTACTGTATCCCTCTGACCTTATTGCCTAGGAAACACAGAAATTGCATCGGAATTAAATATAAAAGGCACAATGCCGACTTAAGGACAAGAAGACTGACTCTTCTTACTGACTATGTTTTGAACCATTCCTGTGACACAAGTTATAGATTCCGATGCTTCACTTCAGGTTTACTGTTTCCCTTGGACCTTCTTATTGACGATGAAACACAGAAATTGCATCGGAATTAAATACAAATGGCAAAATTCCGACTTAAGTACAAGATGACTGACTCTTCTTCTGTCTATGTTTTGAACCATTTCTGTGACACTAGTTGTCGAGTCCGATGCTTCACTTCAGGTTTACTGTATCCATTTGGCCTCCTTATTGACGATGAATCACAGAAATTGCATCGGAATTAAATAGAAAAATTAAAATGCCGACTTCAGTACAAGAAGACTGACTCTTCCTACTGGCTACGTTTTGAACCATTCCTGTGACACTAGTTTTATATGCCGATGCTTTACTTCACGTTTACTGTATCCCTCTGACCTTATTGCCTATGAAACACGGAAATTGCATCGGAATTAAATACAAAAGTCACAATGCCGACTTAAGTACAAGAAGACTGACTTTTCCTACTATCTAAGATTTTAACCATTCCTGTGACACTAGTTTTGGATTCCGATGCTTCACTTCAGGTTTACTGTATCCCTCTGATCTTTTTATTGCCGATGAAACACAGAAATTGCATCGGAAGTATATGCAAAAGGCACAATGCCGACTTAAGTGCAGGAAGACCGACTCCTCCTACTGACTATGTTTTGAACCATTCCTGTGACACTAGTTATAGATTCCGATGCTTCACTTGAGGTTTACTGCTTCCCTTGGACCTTCTTATTGACGATGAAACACAGAAATTGCATCGGAATTAAATACAAAAGGCACAAGGCCGACTTAAGGACAAGAAGACTGACTCATCTTACTGTCTATGTTTTGAACCATTCCTGTGACACGAGTTATAGATTGCGATGCTTCACTTCAGGTTTACTGTATCCCTTGGACCTTCTTATTGACGATGAAACACAGAAATTGCATCGGAATTAAACACAAAAGGCACAATGCCGCCTTAACTACAAAAAGACTGACTCTTCTTACTGCCTATGTTTTGAACCATTCCTGTGACACTAGTTATAGATTCCGATGCTTCACTTCAGGTTTACTGTATCCCTCTGACCTTCTTATTGACGACGAAACACAGATATTGCATCGGAATTAAATACAAAAGGCACAATGCCGACCTAAAGACAAGAAGACTTACTTTTTTTACTGACTATGCTTTGAACTATTACTGTGACACTAGTTATAGATTGGGATGCTTCAGTTCAGGTTTACTGTATCCCTCTGACCTTCTTATTGACGATGAAACACAGAAATGGTATCGGAATTAAATAGAAAAGGCACAATGCCGACTTCAGTACAAGACGACTGACTTTTCTTACTGTCTATGTTTTGAACCATTCCTGTGACACTAGTTATAGATTCCGATGCTTCACTTCAGGTTTACTGTATACCTTGGACCTTCTTATTGGCGATGAAACACAGAAATTGCATCGGAATGAAATACAAAAGGCACAATGCCGACTTAAGTACAAGAAGACTGACTCTTCTTACTGACTATGTTTTGAACCATTCGTGTGACACTAGTTATAGGTTCCGATGCTTCACTTCAGGTTCGTTGTATCCCTTGGACCTTCTTATTGACGATGAATCACAGAAATTGCATCGGAGTCAAATACAAAAGGCACAATGCCGACTTAAGTACAAGAAGACTGACTCTTCATACTGGCTATGATTTGAACCATTCCTGAGACACAAGTTATAGATTGCGATGCTTCACTTCAGGTTTACTGTATCCCGCTGACCTTGTTATTGACGATGAAACACAGAAATTGTATCGGAATTGAATACAAAAGGCACAATGCCGACTTAAATACAAGAAGACTGACTCTTCTTACTCTCTATGTTTTGAACCACTCTTGTGACACTAGTTATAGATTCCGATGCTGCACTTCAGGTTTACTGTATCTCTTGGTCCTTCTTATTGACGATGAAACACAGAAATTGCATCGGAATTAAAGACAAAAGGCACAATGCCGACTTAAGTACAAGAAGACTGACTCCTCCTACTGTCTATGTTTTGAACCATTCCTGTGACACTAGTTATAGATCCCGATGCTTCACTTCAGGTTTACTGTATCCCTTGGACTTTCTTATTGACGATGAAACACAGAAATTGCATCGGAATTAAATACTAAAGGCACAATGCCGACTTAAGTACAAGGAGACTGACTCTTCCTACTCTCTATGTTTTTAAC
The DNA here is from genome assembly GCF_021461385.2 of Schistocerca piceifrons. NCBI lineage: Eukaryota > Metazoa > Arthropoda > Insecta > Orthoptera > Acrididae > Schistocerca > Schistocerca piceifrons. Next base: position 835,473,081 of record NC_060141.1, read on the forward strand.
CATTCCTGTGACACTAGTTTTGGATTCCGATGCTTCACTTCAGGTTTACTGTGTCCCTCTGACCTTCTTATTGACGATGATACACAAAAATTGCATCGGAATTAAATAGAAAAGACACAATGCCGACTTAAGTACAAGAAGACTGACTCTTCCTACTGTCTATGTTTTGAACCATTCCTGTGACACTAGTTATAGATTCCGATGCTTTACTTCAGGTTTACTGTATCCCTCTCACCTTATTGCCGATGAAACACAGAAATTGCATCGGAATTAAATAGAAAAGTCACAATGCCGCCATAAGGACAAGAAGACTGACTCTTCTTACTGACTATGTTTTGAACCATTCCTGTGACACTAGTTATAGATTCCGATGCTTCACTTCAGGTTTACTGTATCCCTTGGACCTTCGTATTGACGATGAAACACAGAAATTGCATCGGAATTAAATACAATAGGCACAATGCCGACTTAAGGACAGGAAGACTGACTCTTCTTACTGACTATGTTTTGAACCATGCCTGTGACACTAGTTGTAGATTCCGATGCTTCACTTCAGGTTTACTGTATCCCTCGGACCTTCTTATTGACGACGAAACACAGAAATTGCATCGGAATTAAATACAAAAGGCACAATGCCACCTTAAGTAGAAGAAGACTGACTCTTCTTCTGTCTATGTTTTGAACCATTTCTGTGACACTAGTTATAGATTCCGATGCTTCACTCCAGGTTTACTGTATCCCTTGGACCTTCTTATTGACGGTGAAACACAGAAATTGCATCGGAATTAAATACAAAAGTCACAATGGCGACTTAAGTACAAGAAGACTGACTCTTCCTACTATTTAAGATTTTAACCATTCCTGTGACACTAGTTTTGGATTCCGATGCTTCACTTCAGGTTTACTGTATCCCTCTGACCTTATTGCCTAGGAAACACAGAAATTGCATCGGAATTAAATATAAAAGGCACAATGCCGACTTAAGGACAAGAAGACTGACTCTTCTTACTGACTATGTTTTGAACCATTCCTGTGACACAAGTTATAGATTCCGGTGCTTCACTTCAGGTTTGCTGTTTCCCTTGGACCTTCTTATTGACGATGAAACACAGAAATTGCATCGGAATTAAATACAAATGGCAAAATTCCGACTTAAGTACAAGATGACTGACTCTTCTTCTGTCTATGTTTTGAACCATTTCTGTGACACTAGTTGTCGAGTCCGATGCTTCACTTCAGGTTTACTGTACCCATTTGGCCTCCTTATTGACGATGAATCACAGAAATTGCATCGGAATTAAATAGAAAATTCACAATGCCGACTTAAGTACAAGAAGACTGACTCTTCCTACTGGCTACGTTTTGAACCATTCCTGTGACACTAGTTATATATGCCGATGCTTTACTTCACGTTTACTGTATCCCTCTGACCTTATTGCCTATGAAACACGGAAATTGCATCGGAATTAAATACAAAAGTCACAATGCCGACTTAAATACAAGAAGACTGACTTTTCCTACTATCTAAGATTTTAACCATTCCTGTGACACTAGTTTTGGATTCCGATGCTTCACTTCAGGTTTACTGTATCCCTCTGATCTTTTTATTGCCGATGAAACACAGAAATTGCATCGGAAGTATATGCAAAAGGCACAATGCCGACTTAAGTGCAGGAAGACCGACTCTTCCTACTGACTATGTTTTGAACCATTCCTGTGACACTATTTATAGATTCCGATGCTTCACTTGAGGTTTACTGCTTCCCTTGGACCTTCTTATTGACGATGAAACACAGAAATTGCATCGGAATTAAATACAAAAGGCACAAGGCCGACTTAAGGACAAGAAGACTGACTCATCTTACTGTCTATGTTTTGAACCATTCCTGTGACACTAGTTATAGATTGCGATGCTTCACTTCAGGTTTACTGTATCCCTTGGACCTTCTTATTGACGATGAAACACAGAAATTGCATCGGAATTAAACACAAAAGGCACAATGCCGCCTTAACTACAAAAAGACTGACTCTTCTTACTGCCTATGTTTTGAACCATCCCTGTGACACTAGTTATAGATTCCGATGCTTCACTTCAGGTTTACTGTATCCCTCTGACCTTCTTATTGACGACGAAACACAGATATTGCATCGGAATTAAACACAAAAGGCTCAATGCCGACCTAAAGACAAGAAGACTGACTCTTTTTACTGACTATGCTTTGAACTATTACTGTGACACTAGTTATAGATTGGGATGCTTCACGTCAGGTTTACTGTATCCCTCTGACCTTCTTATTGACGATGAAACACAGAAATGGTATCGGAATTAAATAGAAAAGGCACAATGCCGACTTCAGTACAAGACGACTGACTTTTCTTACTGTCTATGTTTTGAACCATTCCTGTGACACTAGTTATAGATTCCGATGCTTCACTTCAGGTTTACTGTATACCTTGGACCTTCTTATTGGCGATGAAACACAGAAATTGCATCGGAATGAAATACAAAAGGCACAATGCCGACTTAAGTACAAGAAGACTGACTCTTCTTATTGACTATGTTTTGAACCATTCCTGTGACACTAGTTATAGATTCCGATGCTTCACTTCAGGTTCGTTGTATCCCTTTTACCTTCTTATTGACGATGAATCACAGAAATTGCATCGGAATCAAATACAAAAGGCACAATGCCGACTTAAGTACAAGAAGACTGACTCTTCATACTGGCTATGATTTGAACCATTCCTGAGACACTAGTTATAGATTGCGATGCTTCACTTCAGGTTTACTGTATCCCGCTGACCTTGTTATTGACGATGAAACACAGAAATTGTATCGGAATTAAATACAAAAGGCACAATGCCCACTTAAATACAAGAAGACTGACTCTTCTTACTCTCTATGTTTTGAACCATTCTTGTGACACTAGTTATAGATTCCGATGCTGCACTTCATGTTTACTGTATCTCTTGGTCCTTCTTATTGACGATGAAACACAGAAATTGCATCGGAATTAAATACAAAAGGCACAATGGCGACTTAAGTACAAGAAGACTGACTCTTCCTACTATTTAAGATTTTAACCATTCCTGTGACACTAGTTTTGGATTCCGATGCTTCACTTCAGGTTTACTGTATCCCTCTGACCTTATTGCCTAGGAAACACAGAAATTGCATCGGAATTAAATATAAAAGGCACAATGCCGACTTAAGGACAAGAAGACTGACTCTTCTTACTGACTATGTTTTGAACCATTCCTGTGACACAAGTTATAGATTCCGGTGTTTCACTTCAGGTTTGCTGTTTCCCTTGGACCTTCTTATTGACGATGAAACACAGAAATTGCATCGGAATTAAATACAAATGGCAAAATTCCGACTTAAGTACAAGATGACTGACTCTTCTTCTGTCTATGTTTTGAACCATTTCTGTGACACTAGTTGTCGAGTCCGATGCTTCACTTCAGGTTTACTGTACCCATTTGGCCTCCTTATTGACGATGAATCACAGAAATTGCATCGGAATTAAATAGAAAATTCACAATGCCGACTTAAGTACAAGAAGACTGACTCTTCCTACTGGCTACGTTTTGAACCATTCCTGTGACACTAGTTATATATGCCGATGCTTTACTTCACGTTTACTGTATCCCTCTGACCTTATTGCCTATGAAACACGGAAATTGCATCGGAATTAAATACAAAAGTCACAATGCCGACTTAAGTACAAGAAGACTGACTTTTCCTACTATCTAAGATTTTAACCATTCCTGTGACACTAGTTTTGGATTCCGATGCTTCACTTCAGGTTTACTGTATCCCTCTGATCTTTTTATTGCCGATGAAACACAGAAATTGCATCGGAAGTATATGCAAAAGGCACAATGCCGACTTAAGTGCAGGAAGACCGACTCTTCCTACTGACTATGTTTTGAACCATTCCTGTGACACTAGTTATAGATTCCGATGCTTCACTTGAGGTTTACTGCTTCCCTTGGACCTTCTTATTGACGATGAAACACAGAAATTGCATCGGAATTAAATACAAAAGGCACAAGGCCGACTTAAGGACAAGAAGACTGACTCATCTTACTGTCTATGTTTTGAACCATTCCTGTGACCGTAGTTATAGATTGCGATGCTTCACTTCAGGTTTACTGTATCCCTTGGACCTTCTTATTGACGATGAAACACAGAAATTGCATCGGAATTAAACACAAAAGGCACAATGCCGCCTTAACTACAAAAAGACTGACTCTTCTTACTGCCTATGTTTTGAACCATTCCTGTGACACTAGTTATAGATTCCGATGCTTCACTTCAGGTTTACTGTATCCCTCTGACCTTCTTATTGACGACGAAACACAGATATTGCATCGGAATTAAATACAAAAGGCTCAATGCCGACCTAAAGACAAGAAGACTGACTCTTTTTACTGACTATGCTTTGAACTATTACTGTGACACTAGTTATAGATTGGGATGCTTCACGTCAGGTTTACTGTATCCCTCTGACCTTCTTATTGACGATGAAACACAGAAATGGTATCGGAATTAAATAGAAAAGACACAATGCCGACTTCAGTACAAGACGACTGACTTTTCTTACTGTCTATGTTTTGAACCATTCCTGTGACACTAGTTATAGATTCCGATGCTTCACTTCAGGTTTACTGTATACCTTGGACCTTCTTATTGGCGATGAAACACAGAAATTGCATCGGAATGAAATACAAAAGGCACAATGCCGACTTAAGTACAAGAAGACTGACTCTTCTTATTGACTATGTTTTGAACCATTCCTGTGACACTAGTTATAGATTCCGATGCTTCACTTCAGGTTCGTTGTATCCCTTTTACCTTCTTATTGACGATGAATCACAGAAATTGCATCGGAATCAAATACAAAAGGCACAATGCCGACTTAAGTACAAGAAGACTGACTCTTCATACTGGCTATGATTTGAACCATTCCTGAGACACTAGTTATAGATTGCGATGCTTCACTTAAGGTTTACTGTATCCCGCTGACCTTGTTATTGACGATGAAACACAGAAATTGTATCGGAATTAAATACAAAAGGCACAATGCCCACTTAAATACAAGAAGACTGACTCTTCTTACTCTCTATGTTTTGAACCATTCTTGTGACACTAGTTATAGATTCCGATGCTGCACTTCAGGTTTACTGTATCTCTTGGTCCTTCTTATTGACGATGAAACACAGAAATTGCATCGGAATTAAAGACAAAAGGCACAATGCCGACTTAAGTACAAGAAGACTGACTCCTCCTACTGTCTATGTTTTGAACCATTCCTGTGACACTAGTTATAGATCCCGATGCTTCACTTCAGGTTTACTGTATCCCTTGGACTTTCTTATTGACGATGAAACACAGAAATTGCATCGGAATTAAATACTAAAGGCACAATGCCGACTTAAGTACAAGGAGACTGACTCTTACTACTCTCTATGTTTTTAACCATTCCTGTGACACTAGTTTTGGATTCCGATGCTTCACTTCAGGTTTACTGTATCCCTCTGACCTTCTTATTGACGATGATACACAAAAATTGCATCGGAATTAAATAGAAAAGACACAATGCCGACTTAAGTACAAGAAGACTGACTCTTCCTACTGTCTATGTTTTGAACCATTCCTGTGACACTAGTTATAGATTCCGATGCTTTACTTCAGGTTTACTGTATCCCTCTCACCTTATTGCCGATGAAACACAGAAATTGCATCGGAATTAAATAGAAAAGTCACAATGCCGCCATAAGGACAAGAAGACTGACTCTTCTTACTGACTATGTTTTGAACCATTCCTGTGACACTAGTTATAGATTCCGATGCTTCACTTCAGGTTTACTGTATCCCTTGGACCTTCGTATTGACGATGAAACACAGGAATTTCATCGGAATTAAATACAATAGGCACAATGCCGATTTAAGGACAGGAAGACTGACTCTTCTTACTGACTATGTTTTGAACCATGCCTGTGACACTAGTTATAGATTCCGATGCTTCACTTCAGGTTTACTGTATCCCTCGGACCTTCTTATTGACGACGAAACACAGAAATTGCATCGGAATTAAATACAAAAGGCACAATGCCACCTTAAGTAGAAGAAGTCTGACCCATCTTGCTGTCTATGTTTTGAACCATTTCTGTGACACTAGTTATAGATTCTGATGCTTCACTTCAGGTTTACTGTATCCCTCGGACCTTCTTATTGACGACGAAACACAGAAATTGCATCGGAACTAAATAAAAAATGCACAATGCCGACTTAAGTACAAGAAGAGTGACTCTTCCTACTGTCTATGTTTTGAACCATTCCAGTGACACTAGTTATAGATTCCGATGCTTCACTTCAGGTTTACTGTATCCCTTGGACCTTCTTATTGACGATGAAACACAGAAATTGCATCGTAATTAATACAAATGGCACAATGCCGACTTAAGGACAAGAAGACTGACTCTTCTTACTGACTATGTTTTGAACCATTCCTGTGACACTAGTATAGATTCCGATACTGCACTTCAGGTTTACTGTATCCCTCTGACCTTCTTATTGACGATGAAACACAGAAATTGCATCGGAATTAAACAAGAAAGGCACAATGCCGAATTAAGTACAAGAAAACTGACTCTTCTTGCTGTCTATGTTTTGAATCATTCCATTGACACTAGTTATAGATTCCGATGCTTCACTCCAGGTTTACTGTATCCCTTGGACCTTCTTATTGACGATGAAACACAGAAATTGCATCGGAATTAAATGGAAAAGGCACAATGAATACTTAAGTACAAGAAGACTGACTCTTCCTACTGACTATGCTTTGAACCATTCCTGTAACACCAGTTATAGATTCCGATGCTTCACCTCAGGTTTACTGTATCCCTTGGACCTTCTTATTGACGATGAAACACAGAAATTGCATCGGAATTAAATACAAAAGGCAAAATGCCGACTTAAGTACACGAAGTCTGACCCTTCTTACTATCTATGTTTTGAACCATTCCTGTGACACTAGTTATAGATTGCGATGCTTCACTTCAGGTTCACTGTATCCCTCTGAAATTCTTATTGACGATGAAACATAGAAATTGCATCGGAATTAAATAAAAAAGGCACAATGCCGACTTAAGTACAAGAAGACTGACCCTTCTTACTGTCTATGTTTAGAACCATTCCTGTGACACTAGTTATAGATTCCGATGCTTCACTTCAGGTTTACTGTATCCCTTGGACCTTCTTATTGACGATGAAACACAGAAATTGCATCGGAATTAAATACAAAAGGCACAATGCCGACTTAAGTACAAGAAGACTGACTCTTCCTACTGTCTATGTTTTGAACCATTCCTGTGACACTAGTTATAGATTCCGATGCTTCACTTCAGGTTTACTGTATCCCTTGGACCTTCTTATTGACGATGAAACACAGAAATTACATCGGAATTAATACAGAAGGCACAATGCCGACTTAAGGACAAGAAGGTTGACTCTTCTTACTGACTATGTTTGATCCATTCTTGTGACACTAGCTATTGATTCCGATACTGCACTTCAGGTTTACTGTATCCCTCTGACCTTCTTATTGACGATGAAACACAGAAATTGCGTCGAAATTAAATACAAAAGGCACAATGCCGAATTAAGTACAAGAAGACTGACTCTTCCTACTGTCTATGTTTTGAATCATTCCATTGACACTAGTTATAGATTCTGATGCTTCACTCCAGGTCTACTGTATCCCCTGGACCTTCTTATTGACGATGAAACACAGAAATTGCATCGGAATTAAATAGAAAAGGCACAGTAAATACTTAAGTACATGAACACTGACTCTTCTTACTGACTATGTTTTGAACCATTCCTGTGACACTAGTTATAGATTCCGATGCTTCACTTCAGGTTTACTGTATCCCTTGAACCTTCATATTAACGATGAAACACAGAAATTGCATCGGAATTAAATACAATAGGCAAAATGCCGACTTAAGTACACGAAGACTGACTCTTCTTACTGTCTATGCTTTGAACTATTCCTGTGACACTAGTTATAGATTCCGATGCTACACTTCAGGTTTACTGAATCACTTGGACCTTCTTATTGACGATGAAACACATAAATTGCATCGGAATTAAATACAAAAGGCACAATGCCGACTTAGGGACAAGGAGACTGACAGCTCTTACTGACTATGTTTTGTACCATTCCTGTGACACTAGTTATAGATTCCGATGCTTCACTTTAGGTTTATTGTATCCCTCTGACCTTCTTATTGACGATGAAACACAGAAATTGCATCGGAATTAAATACAAAAGGCACAATGAATGCTTAAGTACAACAAGACTGACTCTTCCTACCGTCTATGTTTTGAACCATTCCTGTGACACTAGTTATAGATTCCGATGCTTCACTTCAGGTTTACTGTATCCCTTGGACCTTCTTATTGACGATGAAACACAGAAATTGCATCGGAATTAAATGCAATAGGCACAATGCCGACTTAAGGACAGGAAGACTGACTCTTCTTACTGACTATGTTTTGAACCATGCCTGTGACACTAGTTATAGATTCCGATGCTTCACTTCAGGTTTACTGTATCCCTCGGACCTTCTTATTGACGACGAAACACAGAAATTGCATCGGAATTAAATACAAAAGGCACAATGCCACCTTAAGTAGAAGAAGTCTGACCCATCTTACTGTCTATGTTTTGAACCATTTCTGTGACACTAGTTATAGATTCCGATGCTTCACTTCAGGTTTACTGTATCCCTTGGACCTTCTTATTGGCGATGAAACACAGATATTGCATCGGAATTAAACACAAAAGGCACAATGCCGCCTTAAGTACAAAAAGACTGACTCTTCTTACTGACTATGTTTTGAACCATTCCTGTGACACTAGTTATAGTTTCCGATGCTTCACTTCAGGTTTACTGTATCCCTCTGACCTTCTTATTGACGACGTAACACAGAAATTGCGTCGGAATTAAATACAAAAGGCACAATGCCGACATAAGTACAAGAAGACTGACTCTTCTTACTGACTATGTTTTGAACCATTCCTGTGACACTAGTTATAGATTCCGATGCTTCACTTCAGGTTTCCTGTATCCCTTGGACCTTCTTATTGACGATGAAACACAGAAATTGCATCGGAATTAAATACAAAAGGTAAAATGCCGACCTAAGTACACGAAGACTGACTCTTCTTTCTGTCTATGTTTTGAACCATTCCTGTGACACTAGTTATAGATTCCGATGCTACACTCCAGGTTTACTGTACCCCTTGGACCTTCTTATTGACGATGAAACACGGAAATTGCATCGGAATTAAATACAAAAGTCACAATGCCGACTTAAGTACAAGAAGACTGACTCTTCCTACTATTTAAGATTTTAACCATTCCTGTGACACTAGTTTTGGATTCCGATGCTTCACTTCAGGTTTACTGTATCCCTCTCACCTTATTGCCTAGGAAACACAGAAATTGCATCTGAATTAAATATAAAAGGCACAATGCCGACTTAAGGACAAGAAGACTGACTCTTCTTACTGACTATGTTTTGAACCATTCCTGTGACACTAGTTATAGATTCCGATGCTTCACTTCAGGTTTACTGTTTCCCTTGGACCTTCTTATTGACGATGAAACACAGAAATTGCATCGGAATCAAATACAAATGGCAAAATTCCGACTTAAGTACAAGAAGACTGACTCTTCTTCTGTCTATGTTTTGAACCATTTCTGTGACACTAGTTGTCGAGTCCGATGCTTCACTTCAGGTTTACTGTATCCATTTGGCCTCCTTATTGACGATGAATCACAGAAATTGCATCGGAATTAAATAGAAAAGGCACAATGCCGACTTAAGTACAAGAAGACTGACTCTTCCTACTGGCTACGTTTTGAACCATTCCTGTGACACTAGTTATATATTCCGATGCTTTACTTCAGGTTTACTGTATCCCTCTGACCTTATGGCCTATGAAACACGGAAATTGCATCGGAATTAAATACAAAAGTCACAACGCCGACTTAAGTACAAGAAGACTGACTCTTCCTACTATCTAAGATTTTAACCATTCCTGTGACACTAGTTTTGGATTCCGATGCTTCACTTCAGGTTTACTGTATCCCTCTGACCTTTTTATTGCCGATGAAACACAGAAATTGCATCGGAAGTATATGCAAAAGGCACAATGCCGACTTAAGTGCAGGAGGACCGACTCTTCCTACTGACTATGTTTTGAACCACTCCTGTGACACTAGTTATAGATTGCGATGCTTCACTTCAGGTTTACTGTATCCCTTGGACCTTCTTATTGACGACGAAACACAGATATTGCATCGGAATTAAATACAAAAGGCACAATGCCGACTTAAAGACAAGAAGACTGACTCTTTTTACTGACTATGTTTTGAACTATTACTGTGACACTAGTTATAGATTGGGATGATTCACTTCAGGTTTACTGTATCCCTCTGACCTTCTTATTGACGATGAAACACAGAAATGGTATCGGAATTAAATAGAAAAGGCACAATGCCGACTTCAGTACAAGACGACTGACTTTTCTTACTGTCTATGTTTTGAACCATTCCTGTGACACTAGTTATAGATTCCGATGCTTCACTTCAGGTTTACTGTATCCCTTGGACCTTCTTATTGGCGATGAAACACAGAAATTGCATCGGAATGAAATACAAAAAGCACAATGCCGACTTAAGTACAAGAAGACTGACTCTTCTTACTGACTATGTTTTGAACCATTCCTGTGACACTAGTTATAGATTCCGATGCTTCACTTCAGGTTCGTTGTATCCCTTGGACCTTCTTATTGACGATGAATCACAGAAATTGCATCGGAATCAAATACAAAAGGCACAATGCCGACTTAAGTACAAGAAGACTGACTCTTCATACTGGCTATGATTTGAACCATTCCTGAGACACTAGTTATAGATTGCGATGCTTCACTTCAGGTTTACTGTATCCCGCTGACCTTGTTATTGACGATGAAACACAGAAATTGTATCGGAATTAAATACAAAAGGCACAATGCCGACTTAAATACAAGAAGACTGACTCTTCTTACTCTCTATGTTTTGAACCATTCTTGTGACACTAGTTATAGATTCCGATGCTGCACCTCAGGTTTACTGTATCCCTTGGTCCTTCTTATTGACGATGAAACACAGAAATTGCATCGGAATTAAAGACAAAAGGCACAATGCCGACTTAAGTACAAGAAGACTGACTCCTCCTACTGTCTATGTTTTGAACCATTCCTGTGACACTAGTTATAGATCCCGATGCTTCACTTCAGGATTACTGTATCCCTTGGACTTTCTTATTGACGATGAAACACAGAAATTGCATCGGAATTAAATACTAAAGGCACAATGCCGACTTAAGTACAAGGAGACTGACTCTTCCTACTCTCTATGCTTTTAACCATTCCTGTGACACTAGTTTTGGATTCCGATGCTTCACTTCAGGTTTACTGTATCCCTCTGACCTTCTTATTGACGATGATACACAAAAATTGCATCGGAATTAAATAGAAAAGACACAATGCCGACTTAAGTACAAGAAGACTGACTCTTCCTACTGTCTATGTTTTGAACCATTCCTGTGACACTAGTTATAGATTCCGATGCTTTACTTCAGGTTTACTGTCTCCCTCTCACCTTATTGCCGATGAAACACAGAAATTGCATCGGAATTAAATAGAAAAGTCACAATGCCGCCATAAGGACAAGAAGACTGACTCTTCTTACTGACTATGTTTTGAACCATTCCTGTGACACTAGTTTGCGATGCTTCACTTCAGGTTTACTGTATCCCTTGGTCCTTCTTATTGACGATGAAACACAGAAATTGCATCGGAATTAAACACAAAATTCACAATGCCGACTTAGGTACAAGAAGAGTGACTCTTCCTACTGATTATGTTTTGAACCATTCCTGTGACACTAGTTATAGATTCCGATGCTTCACTTCAGGTTTACTGTTTCCCTTGGACCTTCTTATTGACGATGAAACACAGAAATTGCATCGGAATTAAATACAAATGGCAAAATTCCGACTTAAGTACAAGAAGACTGACTCTTCTTCTTGTCTATGTTTTGAACCATTTCTGTGACACTAGTTGTCGAGTCCGATGCTTCACTTCAGGTTTACTGTATCCATTTGCCCTCCTTATTGACGATGAATCACAGAAATTGCATCGGAATTAAATAGAAAAGGCACAATGCCGACTTAAGTACGAGAAGACTGACTCTTCCTACTGGCTACGTTTTGAACCATTCCTGTGACACTAGTTATATTTTCCGATGCTTTACTTCAGGTTTACTGTATCCCTCTGACCTTATTGCCTATGAGACACGGAAATTGCATCGGAATTAAATACAAAAGTCACAATGCCGACTTAAGTACAAGAAGACTGACTCTTCCTACTATCTAAGATTTTAACCATTCCTGTGACACTAGTTTTGGATTCCGATGCTTCACTTCAGGTTTACTGTATCCCTCTGACCTTTTTATTGCCGATGAAACACAGAAATTGCATCGGAAGTATATGCAAAAGGCACAATGCCGACTTAAGTGCAGGAAGACCGACTCTTCCTACTGACTATGATTTGAACCACTCCTGTGACACTAGTTATAGATTCCGATGCTTCACTTGAGGTTTACTACTTCCCTTGGACCTTCTTATTGACGATGAAACACAGAAATTGCATCGGAATTAAATACAAAAGGCACAAGGCCGACTTAAGGACAAGAAGACTGACTCACCTTACTGTCTATGTTTTGAACCATTCCTGTGACACTAGTTATAGATAGCGATGCTTCACTTCAGGTTTACTGTATCCCTTGGACCTTCTTATTGACGATGAAACACAGAAATTGCATCGGAATTAAACACAAAAGGCACAATGCCGCCTTAACTACAAAAAGACTGACTCTTCTTACTGCCTATGTTTTGAACCATTCCTGTGACACTAGTTATAGATTCCGATGCTTCACTTCAGGTTTACTGTATCCCTCTGACCTTCTTATTGACGACGAAACACAGATATTGCATCGGAATTAAATACAAAAGGCACAATGCCGACTTAAAGACAAGAAGACTGACTCTTTTTACTGACTATGTTTTGAACTATTACTGTGACACTAGTTATAGATTGGGATGCTTCACTTCAGGTTTACTGTATCCCTCTGACCTTCTTATTGACGATGAAACACAGAAATGGTATCGGAATTAAATAGAAAAGGCACAATGCCGACTTCAGTACAAGACGACTGACTTTTCTTACTGTCTATGTTTTGAACCATTCCTGTGACACTAGTTATAGATTCCGATGCTTCACTTCAGGTTTACTGTATCCCTTGGACCTTCTTATTGGCGATGAAACTCAGAAATTCCATCGGAATGAAATACAATAGGCACAATGCCGACTTAAGTACAAGAAGACTGACTCTTCTTACTGACTATGTTTTGAACCATTCCTGTGACACTAGTTATACATTCCGATGCTTCACTTCAGGTTCGTTGTATCCCTTGGACCTTCTTATTGACGATGAATCACAGAAATTGCATCGGAATCAAATACAAAAGGCACAATGGCGACTTAAGTACAAGAAGACTGACTCTTCATACTGGCTATGATTTGAACCATTCCTGAGACACTAGTTATAGATTGCGATGCTTCACTTCAGGTTTACTGTATCCCGCTGACCTTGTTATTGACGATGAAACACAGAAATTGTATCGGAATTAAATACAAAAGGCACAATGCCTACTTAAATACAAGAAGACTGACTCTTCTTACTCTCTATGTTTTGAACCATTCTTGTGACACTAGTTTTAGATTCCGATGCTGCACTTCAGGTTTACTGTATCCCTTGGTCCTTCTTATTGACGATGAAACACAGAAATTGCATCGGAATTAAAGACAAAAGGCACAATGCCGACTTAAGTACAAGAAGACTGACTCCTCCTACTGTCTATGTTTTGAACCATTCCTGTGACACTAGTTATAGATCCCGATGCTTCACTTCAGGTTTACTGTATCCCTTGGACTTTCTTATTAACGATGAAACACAGAAATTGCATCGGAATTAAATACTAAAGGCACAATGCCGACTTAAGTACAAGGGGACTGACTCTTCCTACTCTCTATGTTTTTAACCATTCTTGTGACACTAGTTTTAGATTCCGATGCTGCACTTCAGGTTTACTGTATCCCTTGGTCCTTCTTATTGACGATGAAACACAAAAATTGCATCGGAATTAAATAGAAAAGACACAATGCCGACCTAAGTACAAGAAGACTGACTCTTCCTACTGTCTATGTTTTGAACCGTTCCTGTGACACTAGTTATAGATTCCGATGCTTTACTTCAGGTTTACTGTATCCCTCTGACCTTATTGCCGATGAAACACAGAAATTGCATCGGAATTAAATAGAAAAGTCACAATGCCGCCATAAGGACAAGAAGACTGACTCTTCTTACTGACTATGTTTTGAACCATTCCTGTGACACTAGTTATAGATTGCGATGCTTCACTTCAGGTTTACTGTATCCCGCTGAGCTTCTTATTGACGATGAAACACAGAAATTGTATCGGAATTAAATACAAAAGGCACAATGCCGACTTAAGTACAAGAAGACTGACTCTTCTTACTGTCTATGTTTTGAACCATTCTTGTGACACTAGTTATAGATTCCGATGCTGCACTTCAGATTTACTGTATCCCTTGGTCCTTCTTATTGACGATGAAACACAGAAATTGCATCGGAATAAACACAAAAGGCACAATGCCAACTTATGTACAAGAAGAGTGACTCTTCCTACTGATTATGTTTTGAACCATTCCTGTGACACTAGTAACAAATTCCGATGCCTCACTCCAGGTTTACTGTATCCCTTGGACCTTGTTATTGACGACGAAACACAGAAATTGCATCGGAATTAAATAGAAAAGGTACAATGCCGACTTAAGTACAAGAAGACTGACTCTTCTTACTGACTATGTTTTAAACCATTCCTGTGACACTAGTTATAGATTCCGATGCTTCACCTCAGGTTTATTGTATCCCTTGGACATTCTTGTCGACGATGAAACACAGAATTTGCATCGGAATTAAATACAAAGGGCAAAATTCCGATTTAAGTACACGAAAACTGACTCTTCTTACTGTCTATGTTTTGAACCATTCCTGTGACACTAGTTATAGATTCCGATGCCGCACTCCAGGTTTACTGTATCCCTTGGACCTTCTTTTCGACGATGAAACACAGAAATTGCATCGGAATTAAATACAAAAGGCACAATGCCGACTCAATGACAAGAAGACTGACTCTTCTTACTGTCTATGTTTTGAACCATTCCATTGACACTAGTTATAGATTCCGATGCTTCACTCCAGGTTTACTGTATCCCTTGGACCTTCTTATTGACGATGAAACCCAGATATTGCATCGGAATTAAATAGAAAAAGAACAATGAAGACTTAAGTACAAGGAGACTGACTCTTCTTACTGACTATGTTCTGAACCATTCCTGTGACACTAGTTGTCGATTCCAATGCTTCACTTCAGGTTTACTGTATCCCTTGGACATTCTTATTGACGATGAAACACAGAAATTGAATCGGAATTAAATACAAGAGGCACAATGCCGACTTAAGTACAAGAAGACTGACTCTTCCTACTGTCTATGCTTTGAAACATTCCTGTGACACTAGTTTTGGATTCCGATGCTTCACTTCAGGTTTACTGTATAACTAGGGCCTTCTTATTGACGATGAATCACAGAAGTTGCATCGGAATTAAATACAGTAGGCACAATGCCGACTGAAGTACAAGAAGACTGACTCTTCTTACTGTCTACGTTTGAACTTTCCTGTGAGGCCAGTTTTAGATTCCGATGCTTCACTTCAGGTTTACTGTATCCCTTGGGCCTTCTTAATGACGATGAAAAACAGAAATTGCATCGGAATAAAATACAAAAGACACAATGTAAACTTAAGTACAAGAAGACGGACCCATCTTACTGTCTATGACTTTAGCCTTTCCTGTGAGACGAGTTTTGGATTCCGATGCTTCACTTCAGGTTTACTGTATCCCTTGGACCTTCTTATTGACGATGAAACACAGAAATTGCATCGGAATTAAACACAAAAGGCACAATGCCGCCTTAACTACAAAAAGACTGACTCTTCTTACTGCCTATGTTTTGAACCATTCCTGTGACACTAGTTATAGATTCCGATGCTTCACTTCAGGTTTACTGTATCCCTCTGACCTTCTTATTGACGACGAAACACAGATATTGCATCGGAATTAAATACAAAAGGCACAATGCCGACTTAAAGACAAGAAGACTGACTCTTTTTACTGACTATGTTTTGAACTATTACTGTGACACTAGTTATAGATTGGGATGCTTCACTTCAGGTTTACTGTATCCCTCTGACCTTCTTATTGACGATGAAACACAGAAATGGTATCGGAATTAAATAGAAAAGGCACAATGCCGACTTCAGTACAAGACGACTGACTTTTCTTACTGTCTATGTTTTGAACCATTCCTGTGACACTAGTTATAGATTCCGATGCTTCACTTCAGGTTTACTGTATCCCTTGGACCTTCTTATTGGCGATGAAACTCAGAAATTCCATCGGAATGAAATACAATAGGCACAATGCCGACTTAAGTACAAGAAGACTGACTCTTCTTACTGACTATGTTTTGAACCATTCCTGTGACACTAGTTATACATTCCGATGCTTCACTTCAGGTTCGTTGTATCCCTTGGACCTTCTTATTGACGATGAATCACAGAAATTGCATCGGAATCAAATACAAAAGGCACAATGGCGACTTAAGTACAAGAAGACTGACTCTTCATACTGGCTATGATTTGAACCATTCCTGAGACACTAGTTATAGATTGCGATGCTTCACTTCAGGTTTACTGTATCCCGCTGACCTTGTTATTGACGATGAAACACAGAAATTGTATCGGAATTAAATACAAAAGGCACAATGCCTACTTAAATACAAGAAGACTGACTCTTCTTACTCTCTATGTTTTGAACCATTCTTGTGACACTAGTTTTAGATTCCGATGCTGCACTTCAGGTTTACTGTATCCCTTGGTCCTTCTTATTGACGATGAAACACAGAAATTGCATCGGAATTAAAGACAAAAGGCACAATGCCGACTTAAGTACAAGAAGACTGACTCCTCCTACTGTCTATGTTTTGAACCATTCCTGTGACACTAGTTATAGATCCCGATGCTTCACTTCAGGTTTACTGTATCCCTTGGACTTTCTTATTAACGATGAAACACAGAAATTGCATCGGAATTAAATACTAAAGGCACAATGCCGACTTAAGTACAAGGGGACTGACTCTTCCTACTCTCTATGTTTTTAACCATTCTTGTGACACTAGTTTTAGATTCCGATGCTGCACTTCAGGTTTACTGTATCCCTTGGTCCTTCTTATTGACGATGAAACACAAAAATTGCATCGGAATTAAATAGAAAAGACACAATGCCGACCTAAGTACAAGAAGACTGACTCTTCCTACTGTCTATGTTTTGAACCGTTCCTGTGACACTAGTTATAGATTCCGATGCTTTACTTCAGGTTTACTGTATCCCTCTGACCTTATTGCCGATGAAACACAGAAATTGCATCGGAATTAAATAGAAAAGTCACAATGCCGCCATAAGGACAAGAAGACTGACTCTTCTTACTGACTATGTTTTGAACCATTCCTGTGACACTAGTTATAGATTGCGATGCTTCACTTCAGGTTTACTGTATCCCGCTGAGCTTCTTATTGACGATGAAACACAGAAATTGTATCGGAATTAAATACAAAAGGCACAATGCCGACTTAAGTACAAGAAGACTGACTCTTCTTACTGTCTATGTTTTGAACCATTCTTGTGACACTAGTTATAGATTCCGATGCTGCACTTCAGATTTACTGTATCCCTTGGTCCTTCTTATTGACGATGAAACACAGAAATTGCATCGGAATAAACACAAAAGGCACAATGCCAACTTATGTACAAGAAGAGTGACTCTTCCTACTGATTATGTTTTGAACCATTCCTGTGACACTAGTAACAAATTCCGATGCCTCACTCCAGGTTTACTGTATCCCTTGGACCTTGTTATTGACGACGAAACACAGAAATTGCATCGGAATTAAATAGAAAAGGTACAATGCCGACTTAAGTACAAGAAGACTGACTCTTCTTACTGACTATGTTTTAAACCATTCCTGTGACACTAGTTATAGATTCCGATGCTTCACCTCAGGTTTATTGTATCCCTTGGACATTCTTGTCGACGATGAAACACAGAATTTGCATCGGAATTAAATACAAAGGGCAAAATTCCGATTTAAGTACACGAAAACTGACTCTTCTTACTGTCTATGTTTTGAACCATTCCTGTGACACTAGTTATAGATTCCGATGCCGCACTCCAGGTTTACTGTATCCCTTGGACCTTCTTTTCGACGATGAAACACAGAAATTGCATCGGAATTAAATACAAAAGGCACAATGCCGACTCAATGACAAGAAGACTGACTCTTCTTACTGTCTATGTTTTGAACCATTCCATTGACACTAGTTATAGATTCCGATGCTTCACTCCAGGTTTACTGTATCCCTTGGACCTTCTTATTGACGATGAAACCCAGATATTGCATCGGAATTAAATAGAAAAAGAACAATGAAGACTTAAGTACAAGGAGACTGACTCTTCTTACTGACTATGTTCTGAACCATTCCTGTGACACTAGTTGTCGATTCCAATGCTTCACTTCAGGTTTACTGTATCCCTTGGACATTCTTATTGACGATGAAACACAGAAATTGAATCGGAATTAAATACAAGAGGCACAATGCCGACTTAAGTACAAGAAGACTGACTCTTCCTACTGTCTATGCTTTGAAACATTCCTGTGACACTAGTTTTGGATTCCGATGCTTCACTTCAGGTTTACTGTATAACTAGGGCCTTCTTATTGACGATGAATCACAGAAGTTGCATCGGAATTAAATACAGTAGGCACAATGCCGACTGAAGTACAAGAAGACTGACTCTTCTTACTGTCTACGTTTGAACTTTCCTGTGAGGCCAGTTTTAGATTCCGATGCTTCACTTCAGGTTTACTGTATCCCTTGGGCCTTCTTAATGACGATGAAAAACAGAAATTGCATCGGAATAAAATACAAAAGACACAATGTAAACTTAAGTACAAGAAGACGGACCCATCTTACTGTCTATGACTTTAGCCTTTCCTGTGAGACGAGTTTTGGATTCCGATGCTTCACTTCAGGTTTACTGTATCCCTTGGACCTTCTTATTGACGATGAAGCACAGAAATTGCATCGGAATTAAATAGCAAATGCACAATGCCGACTTAAGTACAAGAGGAATGCCTCTTCTTACTGTCTATGATTTGAACCTTTCCTGTGTGATCAGTTTTAGATTCCGATGCTTCACTTCAGGTTTACTGTATTCCTTGGACCTTCTTATTGACGATGAAACACAAAATTTGCATCGTAATTAAATACAAAACGCACAATGCTGACTTAATTGCAAGAAGACTGAGTCTTCTTACTGTCTATGATTTGAAACTCTCCTGTGAGACCAGTTTATGATTCCGATGCTTCACTTCCGTTTTACTGTATTCCTTGGACTTCTTATTGACGATGAAACGCAGAAATTGCATCGGAAGTAAATACACAATGAATAACGTCGACTTAAGTACAAGAAAACTGTCCCTTCTTACTGTCTATGTTTTGAGTCATTCCTGTGAGACCAAGTTTAGATTCCGATCCTTCACTTCAGGTTCACTGTATCACTTGAACCTACTTATTGACGATGAAACACAGGCATGGCATCGGAATTAAATACGAAAGGCACAATGCCGACTTAAGTACAAGGCGACTGACTCTTCTTACATTCTATGATTTGAGCCTTTCCTGTGAGACCAGTTTTAGATTCCGATGCTTCACTTCAGGTTTACTGTATTCCTTGGATCATCTTACTGACGATGAAACACAGAAATTGCATCGGAATTAAATACAAAATGCACAATGCCAACTTAAGTACAACTGGACTGACTCTTCTTACATTCTATGATTTGAACCATTCCTGTGAGACCAGTTTTACATTCCAATAGCTTCACTTCAGGTTTACTGTATCCCTTGGACCTTCTTATTGACGACGAAAAACAAAAATTGCATCGGAAATAAATACAAAATGAACAATGCCGACTTAAGTACAAGAGGACTGACTCTTCTTACATTCTATGATTTGAGCCTTTCCTGTGAGACCAGTTTTAGATTCCGATGCTTTACTTCAGGTTTATTGTATTCCTTGGACATTTTTACTGACGATGAAGCACGGAAATTGCATCGGAATTAAATACAAAAGGCACAATGCCGACTTAAGTACAAGAAGACTGACTCTTCTTACTGTCTATGTTTAGAAACTTTCCTGTGAGAACAGTTTTAGATTACGATGCTTCACTTCACGTTTACTCTATCCCTTAGACCTTCTTATTGACGATGAAACACAGAAATTGCTTCGCAATTAAATACATAATGAATAATGTCGACTTAAGTACAAGAAGGCTGTCCCTTCTTACTGTCTATGCTTTTAGCCTTTCCTGTGAGACCAGTTATAGATTCCGATGCTTCACTTCAGGTTTACTGTATCCCTTGGACCCTCTTATTGACGATGAAACACTGAAATTGCATCGGAATTAAATCCAAAAGACACAATGCCAACTTAAGTACAAGAGGACTGACTCTTCTTACATTGTATGTTTAGAGCCTTTCCTGTGAGAACAGTTTTAGATATCGATGTTTCACTTCAGGTTTACTGTATCCCTTAGACCTTCTTATTGATGATAAACCACAGAAATTGCATCGGAATTAAATACAAAAGGCACAATGCCGACGTAAGTACAAGAAGACTGACTCTTCTTACTGTCAACGTTTGAAATTTCCTGTGAGGCCAGTTTTAGATTCCGATGCTTCACGTTAGGTTTACTGTATCCCTTGGACCTTCTTAATGACGATGAAACACAAAAATTGCATCGGAATTAAATACAAAAGGCACAATGCCGACTTAATTGCAAGAAGACTGAGTCTTCTTACTGTCTATGATTTGAAACTCTCCTGTGAGGCCAGTTTTTGATTCCGTTTCTTCACTTCAGTTTTACTGTATTCCTTGGACCTTCTTATTGACGATGAAACACAGCAATTGCATCGGAATTAAATACCAAATGCACAATGCCGACTTAAGTACAAGAGGAATGCCTCTTCTTACTGTCTATGATTTGAACCTTTCCTGTGTGATCAGTTTTAGATTCCGATGCTTCACTTCAGGTTAACTGTATTCCTTGGATCTTCTAATTGACGATGAAACACAAAAATTGCATCGGAATTAAATACAAAAGGCACAATGCCGACTTAATTGCAAGAAGACTGAGTCTTCTTACTGTCTATGATTTGAAACTCTCCTGTGAGGCCAGTTTTAGATTCCGATGCTTCACTTCAGGTTTACTGTATTCCTTGGACCTTCTTATTGACGATGTAACACGGAAAATGCATTGGAATTAAATACAAAAAATCAGAATGCCAACTTAAGTACAAGAAGACTGACTCTTCTTACTGTCTATGTTTTGAGCCTTTCCTGTGAGACCAGGTTTAGATTCCGATGCTTCACTTCAGGTTTACTGTATCCCTTGGACCTTCTTATTGACGATGAAACACAGGCATGGCATCGGAATTCAATACAAAAGGCACAATGCCGACTTATGTACGAGAGGACTGACACTTCTTACATTCTATGATTTGAGCCTTCCTGTGAGACCAGTTTTAGATTCCGATGCTGCACTTCAGGTTTACTGTATTCCTTAGACCTTCTTACTGACGATGAAACACAGAAATTGCATCGGAATAAAATACAAAAATCAGAATGCCGACTTAAGTACAAGAAGACTGACTCTTCTTACTGTCTATGTTTTGAGCCTTTCCGATGCTTCACTTCAGGTTTACTGTATCCCTTGGACCCTCTTATTGACGATGAAACACTGAAATTGCATCGGAATTAAATCCAAAAGACACAATGCCGACATAAGTACAAGAAGACTGACTCTTCTTACTGTCAATGTTTGAACTTTCCTGTTAGGCCAGTTTTAGATTCCGATGCTTCACTTCAGGTTTACTGTATCCCTTGGACCTTCTTAATGACGATGAAAAACAGAAATTGCATCGGAATTAAATACAAAAGACACAATGTCAACTTAAGTACAAGAAGACGGACCCCTCTTACTGCCTATGATTTTAGCCTTTCCTGTGAGCCGAGTTTTGGATTCCGATGCTTCACTTCAGGTTTACTGTATCCCTTGGACCTTCTCATTGGCGATGAAGCACAGAAATTGCATCGGAATTAAATAGCAAATGCACAATGCCGACTTAAATACAAGAGGAATGCCTCTTCTTAATGTTTATGATTTGAACCTTTCCTGTGTGATCAGTTTTAGATTCCGATGCTTCACTTCTGGTTTACTGTATCCCTTGGACCCTCTTATTGACGATAAAACAATGAAATTGCTTCGTAATTAAATCCAAAATGCACAATGTCGACTTAAGTACAAGAGGACTGACTCTTCTTACATTGTATGATTAGAGCCTTTCCTGTGAGAACAGTTTTAGATATCGATGCTTCACTTCAGGTTTACTGTATCCCCTGGTCTTTCTTATTGATGATGAAACACAGAAATTGCATCGGAAATAAATACAAAACGCACAATGCCGACTTAAGTACGAGAAGACTGTCTCTTCTTACTGTCTAAGTTTGATCTTTCATGTGGGCCAGTAATAGATTCTGATGCTTCACTTCAGGTTTACTGTATCCCTTGGACCTTCTTAATGACGATGAAACACAGAAATTGCATCGGAATTAAAAACAGAAGGCACAATCTCAACTGAAGTACAAGAAGACGGACCCTTCTTACTGTCTCTGCTTTTAGCCTTTCCTGTGAGACGAGTTTTGGATTCCGATGCTTCACTTCAGGATTACTGTATCCCTTAGACCTTCTTATTGACGATGAAACACAAAAATTGCATCGGAATTAAATACAAAACGCACAATGCCGACATAAGCGCAAGAAGACTGACTCTTCCTACTATCTATGATTTGATCCTTTCCTGTGAGGCCAGTTTTAGATTGCGATGCTTCACTTCAGGTTTACTATATTCCTTGTACCTTCTTATTGATGATGAAACACGGAAAATGCATCGGAATCAAATACAAAGTCAGAGTGCCGACTTAAGTACAAGAAGACTGACTCTTATTACTGTCTATGATTTGAGCCATTCCTGTGAGACCAGATCTAGATTCCGATGCTTCACTTCAGGTTTACTGTATCCCTTGGACCCTCTTATTGACGATGAAACACTGAAATTGCAACGGAATTAAATCCAAAAGACACAATGCCGACTTAAGTACAAGAGGACTGACTCTTCTTTCATTGTATGATTAGAGCCTTTCCTGTGAGAACAGTTTTCGATATCGATGCTTCACTTCAGGTTTACTGTATCCCTTAGACCTTCTTATTGATGATAAACCACAGAAATAGCATCGGAATTAAATACAAAAGGCACAATGCCGACATAAGTACAAGAAGACTGACTCTTCTTACTGTCATCGTTTGAACTTTCCTGTGAGGCCAGTTTTAAATTCCGATGCTTCACTTCAAGTTTACTGTATCCCTTGGACCTTCTTAATGACGATGAAAAACAGAAATTGCATCGGAATTAAATACAAAAGACACAATGTCAACTTAAGTACAAGAAGACGGACCACTTTTACTGTCTATGATTTTAGCCTTTCCTGTCAGACGAGTTTTGCATTCCGATGCTTCACTTCAGGTTTACTGTATCCCTTGGACCTTCTTATTGACGATGAAGCACAGAAATTGCATCGGAATTAAATAGCAAATGCACAATGCCGACTTAAGTACAAGAGGAATGCCTCATCTTACTGTCTATGATTTGAGCCTTTCCTGTGTGACCTGTTTTAGATTCCGATGCTTCACTTCAGGTTTACTGTATTCCTTGGACCTTCTTATTGACGATGAAACACAAAAATAGCATCGGAAGTAAGTACAAAATGAATAATGTCGACTTAAGTACAAGAAGACTGCCCCTTCTCACTGTCTATGCTTTTAGCCTTTCCTGTGAGACCAGTTATAGATTCCGATGCTTCACTTCAGGTTTACTGTATCCCCTGGACTTTCTTATTGACGATGAAACACAAAAATTGCATCGGAATTAAATAGAAAAGGCACAATGCCGACATAAGTGCAAGAAGACTGACTCTTCTTACTAGCTATGATTGAAGCCTTTCCTGTGAGAACAGGTTTTGATTCCGATGCTTCACTTCAGGTTTACTGTATCCCTTTTACCTTCTTATTGACGATGAAACACGGTAAATGCATCGCAATTTAATACAAATGCCACAATGCCGACTTAAGTACAAGAAGACTGACTCTTCTTACACTCTACGATTTGAGCCATTACTGTGAGACCAGTTTTAGATATCGATGCTTCACTTCAGATGTACTATATCCCTTGGACCTTCTTATTGACGATGAAACACTGAAATTGCATCGAAATTAAATACAAAAGCCACAATGCCGACTTACCCTCCGCAACACGCCGTTAGTTGGCATGCGGAGTATAAATGTAGAATGAAGTACGAGAAGACCGACTCTTCTTACTGTCTACGATTTGAACCTTTCCTGTGAGACCAGTTTTACATTCCGATGCTTCACATCAGGTTTACTGTATCCCTTGGACTTTCGTATTGACGATGAAAAACAGAAATTGCATCGGAATTAAATACA
This sequence comes from Schistocerca piceifrons, assembly GCF_021461385.2. NCBI lineage: Eukaryota > Metazoa > Arthropoda > Insecta > Orthoptera > Acrididae > Schistocerca > Schistocerca piceifrons. The sequence continues at coordinate 835,498,093 of NC_060141.1, forward strand.
AAAGGCACAATGTCGACTTAAGTACAAGAAGACTGACCCTTCTTACTGTCCATGATTTTAGCCTTTCCTGTGAGACCAGTTATAGATTCCGATGCTTTACTTCAGGTTTACTGTATTCCTTGGACCTTCTTAGTGACGATGAAACACGGAAAATGCATCGGAATTAAATACTAAAGTCAGAATGCCGACTTAAGTACAAGAAGGCTGACTCTTCTTACTGTCTATGTTTTGAGCCTTTCCTGTGGGACCAGGTCTAGATTCCGATGCTTCACTTCAGGTTTACTGTATCCCTTGGACCCTCTTATTGACGATGAAACACTGAAATTGCATCGGAATTAATTCCAAAAGACACAATGCCGACATAAGTACAAGAGGACTGACTCTTCTTACATTGTATGATTAGAGCCTTTCCTGTGACAAGAGTTTTAAATATCGATGCTTGACTTCAGGTTTACTGTATCCCTTAGACATTTTTATTGATGATAAACCACAGAAATTGCATCGGAATTAAATACAAAAGGCACAATGCCGACTTAAGAACAACAAGACAGACTCTTCTTACTGTCTACGTTTTAACTTTCCTGTGAGGCCAGTTTTAGATTCCGATGCTTCACTTCTGGTTTACTGCATCCCTTGGATATTCTTAATGACGATGAAAAACAGAAATTGCATCGGAATTAAATACAAAAGACACAATGTCAACATAAGTACAAGAAGACGGACCCCTCTTACTGTCTATGATTTTAGCCTTTCCTCTGAGACAAGTTTTGGATTCCGATGCTTCACTTCAGGTTTACTGTATCCCTTGGACTTTTTTATTGACGATGAAGCACAGAAATTGCATCGGAATTAAATAGAAAATGCACAATGCCGAATTAAGTTCAAGAGGAATGCCTCTTCTTACTGTCTATGATTTGAACCTTTCCTGTGTGATCAGTTATATATTCCGATGCTTCACTTCAGGTATACTGTATTCCTTGGACCTTCTTATTGACGATGAAACACAAAAATTGCATCGGAATTAAATACAAAAGGCACAATGCCGACTTAAGTGCAAGAGGGCTGAGTCTTCTTACTAGCTGTGATTTGAGCCTTTCCTGTGAGACCAGTTTTAGATATCGATGCTTCACTTCAGGTTTACTGTATCCCTTAGACCTTCTTATTAACTATGGAACACAGAAATTGCATCGGAATTAAATACAAAAGGCACAATGACGACTTAAGTACAAGAAGAATGACTCTTCTTACTGTCTACGATATTAACCGTTCCTAAGAGACCAACTTTAGATTACGATGCATCACTTCAGATTTACTGTATCCCTTGGACCTTCTTATTGACGATGAAACACGGAAAATGCATCGAATTTAAATACAAAAGACACAATGCCGACTTATGTACAAGAAGACTGACTCTTCTTACTCTCTATGTTTTGAGCCTTTCCTGCGAGACGAGGTTTAGATTTCGATGCCTCACTTCAGGTTTACTGTATCCCTTGGACCTTCTAATTGACGATGAAACACAGACATTGCATCGGAACTAAATACAAAAGGTACAATGCCGACTTAAGTACGAGAAGACTGATTCTTCTTACTGTCTATGTTTGAACCTTTCCTGTGAGACCAGTTTTAGATTCCGATGCTACATTACAGGTTTACTGTATACCTTGGACCTTCTTATTGACGATAAAACACAGAAATTGCATCGGAATTAAATACAAAAGGCACAATGCCAACTTAACTACAAGAAGACTGACTTCTCTTACTGACTATATTTTGAACCATTCCTGTGAGACCAGTTTTAGATTCCAATGCTTCACTTCAGGTTTACCGTATCCCTTGGACCTTCTTATTGACGATGAAACACAAAAATTGCATCAGAATTAAATACAAAAGGCACAATGCCGACTTAAGTGCAAGAAGACTGAGTCTTCTTACTAGCTATGATTTGAGCCTTTCCTGTGAGACCACTTTTAGATATCGATGCTTTACTTCAGGTTTACTGTATCCCTTAGACCTTCTTATTAACGATGAAACACAGAAATTGCATAGGATTTAAATACAAAAGGCACAATGACGACTTAAGTACAAGAAGAATGACTCTTCTTACTGTCTACGATATTAAGCGTTCCTAAGATTCCAGTTTTAGATTACGATGCTTCACTTCAGGTTTACTGTATCACTTGGACCTTCATATTGACGATGAAACACGGAAAATGCATCAGAATTGAATACAAAAGACACAATGCCGACTTAAGTACAAGAAGACTGACTCTTCTTACTGTCTATGCTTTGAGCCTTTCCTGTGAGACCAGGTTTGGATTTCGATGCCTCACTTCATGTTTACTGTATCCCTTGGACCTCCTAATTGACGATGAAACACAGACATTGCATCGGAACTAATTTCAAAAGGTACAATGCCGACTTAAGTACGAGAAGACTGATTCTTCTTACTGTCTATGTTTGAACCTTTCCTGTGAGACCAGTTTTAGATTCCGATGCTACTTTTCAGGTTTACTGTATACCTTGGACCTTCTTATTGACGGTAAAACACAGAAATTGCATCGGAATTAAATACAAAAGGCACAATGCCGACTTAAGTACAAGAAGAATGACTCCTCCTACTGTCTACGATATTAACCGTTCCTAAGAGACCAGTTTTAAATTACGATGCTTCACTTCAGGTTTACTGTATCCCTTGGACCTTCTTATTGACGATGAAACACGGAAAATGCATCGGAATTAAATACAAAAGACACAATGCCGACTTAAGTACAAAAGACCGACTCTTCTTACTGTCTATGTTTTGAACCTTTCATGTGTGACCAGTTTTAGATTCCGATGCTTCACTTTAAATGCATCGGAATTAAATACAAAAGACACAATGCCGACATAAGTACGAGAAGACTGACTCTTCTTACTGTCTATGATTTGAGCCTTTCCTGTAAGACCAGGTTTAGTTTCCGAAGCTTCACTTCATGTTTACTGTATCCCTTGAATCCTATTATTGATGGTGAAACGCTGAAATTGCATCGGAATTAAATCCAAAAGGCACAATGCCGACATAAGTACAAGAGGACTGACTCTTCTTACTGTCTATGGTTGGTTGGTTGGTTTGGGGAAGGAGACCAGACAGCGTGGTCATCGGTCTCATCGGATTAGGGAAGGATGGGGAAGGAAGTCGGCCGTGCTCTTTCAGAGGAACCATCCCGGCATTTGCCTGGATTGATTTAGGGAAATCACGGAAAACCTAAAGTAGGATGGCCGGACGCGGGATTGAACCGTCGTCCTTCCGAATGTGAGACCAGTGTCTAACCACTGCGCCACCTCGCTCGGTACTGTCTATGATTTGAGCGTTTATTGTGAGACCAGATTTAGATATCGATGCTTCACTTCAGGTTTACTGTATCCCTTGGACCTTCTTTTTGAGGATGAAACACAGACATTGCATCGGAATTAAATACAAAACACACAATGCCGACTTAAGTACGAGAGGACTGACTCATCTTACTGTCTAAGTTTTGAACCTTTCCTGTGAGACCAGTTTTAGATTCCGATGGTTCATTTCAGGTTTACTTTATCCCTTGGACCATCTTATTGACGATGAAACACAGAAATTGCATCGGAATTTAATACAAAAGGCTCAATGCCGACTTAAGTACAAGAGAACTGACCCTTCTTACATTGTATGACTTGAGCCTTACCTGTGAGACCAGTTTTAGATATCGACATGTCACTTCAGGTTTACTGTATCCCTTGGACCTTCTTATTGACGATTAAAAAACACAGAAATTCCATCGGAATTAAATACAAAAGGCACAATGCCGACTTAAGTACAAGAAGACTGACTCTTCTTACTGTCTAAGTTTGAACTTTCATGTGAGGCCAGTAATAGATTCTGATGCTTCACTTCAGGTTTACTGTATCCCTTGGACCTTCTTAATGACGATGAAACACAGAAATTGCATCGGAATTAAAAACAAAAGGCACAATCTCAACTGAAGTACAAGAAGACGGACCCTTCTTACTGTCTCTGCTTTTAGCCTTTCCTGTGAGACGAGTTTTGGATTCCGATGCTTCACTTCAGGATTACTATATCCCTTAGACCTTCTTATTGACGATGAAACACAACAATTGCATCGGAATTAAATACAAAACGCACAATGCCGACATAAGCGCAAGAAGACTGACTCTTAATACTATCTATGATTTGATCCTTTCCTGTGAGGCCAGTTTTAGATTGCGATGCTTCACTTCAGGTTTACTATATTCCTTGTACCTTCTTATTGATGATGAAACACGGAAAATGCATCGGAATCAAATACAAAGTCAGAGTGCCGACTTAAGTACAAGAAGACTGACTCTTCTTACTGTCTACGATTTGAGCCATTCCTGTGAGACCAGATCTAGATTCCGATGCTTCACTTCAGGCTTACTGTATCCCTTGGACCCTCTTATTGACGATGAAACACTGAAATTGCAACGGAATTAAATCCAAAAGACACAATGCCGACTTAAGTACAAGAAGACTGACTCTTCTTTCATTGTATGATTAGAGCCTTTCCTGTGAGAACAGTTTTAGATATCGATGCTTCACTTCAGGTTTACTGTATCCCTTAGACCTTCTTATTGATGATAAACCACAGAAATAGCATCGGAATTAAATACAAAAGGCACAATGCCGACATAAGTAGAAGAAGACTGACTCTTCTTACTGTCATCGTTTGAACTTTCCTGTGAGGCCAGTTTTAAATTCCGATGCTTCACTTCAAGTTTACTGTATCCCTTGGACCTTCTTAATGACGAAGAAAAACAGAAATTGCATCGGAATTAAATACAAAAGACACAATGTCAACTTAAGTACAAGAAGACGGACCCCTTTTACTGTCTATGATTTTAGCCTTTCCTGTGAGACGAGTTTTGCATTCCGATGCTTCACTTCAGGTTTACTGTATCCCTTGGACCTTCTTATTGACGATGAAGCATAGAAATTGCATCGGAATTAAATAGCAAATGCACAATGCCGACTTAAGTACAAGAAGACTGACTCTTCTTACACTCTACGATTTGAGCCATTACTGTGAGACCAGTTTTAGATATCGATGCTTCACTTCAGATGTACTATATCCCTTGGACCTTCTTATTGACGATGAAACACTGAAATTGCATCGGAATTAAATACAAAAGGCACAATGCCGACTTACTCTCCGCAACATGCCGTTAGTTGGCATGCGGAGTATAAATGTAAAATGAAGTACGAGAAGACCGACTCTTCTTACTGTCTATGATTTGAACCTTTCCTGTGAGACCAGTTTTACATTCCGATGCTTCACTTCAGGTTTACTGTATCCCTTGGACTTTCCTATTGACGATGAAAAACAGAAATTGCATCGGAATTAAATACAAAAAGCACAATGTCGACTTAAGTACAAGAAGACTGACCCTTCTCACTGTCCATGATTTTAGCCTTTCCTGTGAGACCAGTTATAGATTCCGATGCTTCACTTCAGGTTTACTGTATTCCTTGGACCTTCTTAGTGACGATGAAACACGGAAAATGCATCGGAATTAAATACAAAAGTCAGAACGCCGACTTAAGTACAAGAAGGCTGACTCTTCTTACTGTCTATGTTTTGAGCCTTTCCTGTGAGACCAGGTCTAGATTCCGATGCTTCACTTCACGTTTACTGTATCCCTTGGACCCTCTTATTGACGATGAAACACTGAAATTGCATCGGAATTAATTCCAAAAGACACAATGCCGACATAAGTACAAGAGGACTGACTCTTCTTACATTGTATGATTAAAGCCTTTCCTGTGACAACAGTTTTAGATATCGATGCTTGACTTCAGGTTTACTGTATCCCTTAGACCTTCTTATTGATGATAAACCATCAGAAATTGCATCGGATTAAATACAAAAGGCACAATGCCGACTTAAGTACAACAAGACTGACACTTCTTACTGTCTACGTTTTAACTTTCCTGTGAGGCCAGTTTTAGATTCCGATGCTTCACTTCAGGTTTACTGTATCCCTTGGACCTTCTTAATGACGATGAAAAACAGAAATTGCATCGGAATTAAATACAAAAGACACAATGTCAACATAAGTACAAGAAGACGGACCCCTCTTACTGTCTATGATTTTAGCCTTTCCTCTGAGACAAGTTTTGGATTCCGATGCTTCACTTCAGGTTTACTGTATCCCTTGGACGTTTTTATTGACGATGAAGCACAGAAATTGCATCGGAATTAAATAGAAAATGCACAATGCCGAATTAAGTTCAAGAGGAATGCCTCTTCTTACTGTCTATGATTTGAACCTTTCCTGTGTGATCAGTTATATATTCCGATGCTTCACTTCAGGTATACTGTATTCCTTGGACCTTCTTATTGACGATGAAACACAAAAATTGCATCGGAATTAAATACAAAAGGCACAATGCCGACTTAAGTGCAAGAGGACTGAGTCTTCTTACTAGCTATGATTTGAGCCTTTCCTGTGAGACCAGTTTTAGATATCGATGCCTCACTTCAGGTTTACTGTATCCCTTAGACCTTCTTATTAACGATGGAACACAGAAATTACATCGGAATTAAATACAAAAGGCACAATGCCAACTTAAGTACAAGAAGACTGACTTCTCTTACTGACTATATTTTGAACCATTCCTGTGAGACCAGTTTTAGATTCCAATGCTTCACTTCAGGTTTACCGTATCCCTTGGACCTTCTTATTGACGATGAAACACAAAAATTGCATCAGAATTAAATACAAAAGGCACAATGCCGACTTAAGTGCAAGAAGACTGAGTCTTCTCACTAGCTTTGATTTGAGCCTTTCCTGTGAGACCACTTTTAGATATCGATGCTTTACTTCAGGTTTACTGTATCCCTTAGACCTTCTTATTAACGATGAAACACAGAAATTGCATAGGATTTGAATACAAAAGGCACAATGACGACTTAAGTACAAGATGAATGACTCTTCTTACTGTCTACGATATTAAGCGTTCCTAAGATTCCAGTTTTAGATTACGATGCTTCACTTCAGGTTTACTGTATCACTTGGACCTTCTTATTGACGGTAAAACACAGAAATTGCATCGGAATTAAATACAAAAGGCACAATGCCGACTTAAGTACAAGAAGAATGACTCCTCCTACTGTCTACGATATTAACCGTTCCTAAGAGACCAGTTTTAAATTACGATGCTTCACTTCAGGTTTACTGTATCCCTTGGACCTTCTTATTGACGATGAAACACGGAAAATGCATCGGAATTAAATACAAAAGACACAATGCCGACTTAAGTACAAAAGGCCGACCCTTCTTACTGTCTATGTTTTGAACCTTTCATGTGTGACCAGTTTTAGATTCCGATGCTTCACTTTAAATGCATCGGAATTAAATACAAAAGACACAATGCCGACATAAGTACGAGAAGACTGACTCTTCTTACTGTCTATGATTTGAGCCTTTCCTGTAAGACCAGGTTTAGTTTCCGAAGCTTCACTTCATGTTTACTGTATCCCTTGAATCCTATTATTGATGGTGAAACACTGAAATTGCATCGGAATTAAATCCAAAAGGCACAATGCCGACATAAGTACAAGAGGACTGACTCTTCTTACTGTCTATGGTTGGTTGGTTGGTTTGGGGAAGGAGACCAGACAGCGTGGTTATCGGTCTCATCGGATTAGGGAAGGATGGGGAAGGAAGTCGGCCGTGCCCTTTCAGAGGAACCATCCCGGCATTTGCCTGGATTGATTTAGGGAAATCACGGAAAACCTAAATCAGGATGGCCGGACGCGGGATTGAACCGTCGTCCTTTCGAATGCGAGTCCAGTGTCTAACCACTGCGCCACCTCGCTCGGTACTGTCTATGATTTGAGCGTTTATTGTGAGACCAGATTTAGACATCGATGCTTCACTTCAGGTTTACTGTATCCCTTGGACCTTCTTTTTGAGGATGAAACACAGACATTGCATCGGAATTAAATACAAAACGCACAATGCCGACTTAAGTACGAGAGGACTGACTCATCTTACTGTCTAAGTTTTGAACCTTTCCTGTGAGACCAGTTTTAGATTCCGATGCTTCATTTCAGGTTTACTTTATCCCTTGGACCATCTTATTGACGATGAAACACAGAAATTGCATCGGAATTTAATACAAAAGGCTCAATGCCGACTTAAGTACAAGAGAACTGACTCTTCTTACATTGTATGATTTGAGCCTTACCTGTGAGACCAGTTTTAGATATCGACATGTCACTTCAGGTTTACTGTATCCCTTGGACCTTCTTATTGACGATTAAAAAACACAGAAATTCCATCGGAATTAAATACAAAAGGCACAATGCCGACTTAAGTACAATAAGACTGACTCTTCTTACTGTCTACTTTATTAACCTTTCCTGTAAGACCAGTTTTAGATTCCGATTGTTCACTTCAGGTTTAGTGTATCAATTGGACCTTCCTATTGACGATGAAACACGGAAAATGCATCGGAATTAAATACAAAAGGCACAATGCCGACTTAAGTACAAGAAGACTGACTCTTCTTACTGTCTATGTTTGAACCTTTCCTATAAGACCAGTTTTAGATTCCCATGCTTAACTTGGGGTTTACTGTATCCCTTGGACCTTCTTATTGACGACGAAACACAGAAATTCATCGGAATTAAATACAAAAGGCACAGTGCCGACTTAAGTACAAAAGGGCTAACTCTTCTTACTTTCTATGATTTGAACTTTTCCTGTGAGACCAGTTTTAGATTTCGATGCTTCACTTCAGGATTGCTGTTTCCCTTGGACCATCTTATTGACGATGAAACACAGAAATTGCATCGCAATTAAATAAATAAGGCACAATGGCGACTTAAGTACAAAAGGACTGACTCTTCCTACATTCTATGATTTGAACCTTTCCTGCGAGACCAGTTTTAGATTCTGATGCTTCACTTCAGCTTTACTGTATCCCATGGACCTTCCTATTAACGATGAAACACAGAAATTGCATCGCAAATAAATAGAAAAGACGCAATGCCGACTTAAGTACAAGAAGACTGCCTCTTCTTACTGTCTACGTTATTAACCTTTCCTGTGAGACCTGTTTTAGATTCCGATGCTTCACTTCAGGTTTACTGTATCCCATGGACCTTCTTATTGACGTTTAAAAAACACAGAAATTCCATCCAAATTCAATACAAAGGGCACAATGCCGACTTAAGTGCAATAAGACTGACTTTGCTTACTGTCTACTTTATTAACCTTTCCTGTAAGACCTGTTTTAGATTCCGATGGTTCACTACAGGTTTACTGTATCCCTTGGACCTTCTTATTGACGATGAAACACGGAAAATGCATCGGAATTAAATACAAAGGCACAATGCCGACTTGAGTACAAGAGGACTGACTCTTCTTACTGCCTAAGTTTTGAACCTTTCCTGTGAGACCAGTTTTAGACTCCGATGCTTCATTTCAGGTTTACTGTATCCCTTGGACCATCTTATTGACGATGAAACACAGAAATTGCATCGGAATTTAATTCAAAAGGCTCAATGCCGACTTAAGTACAAGAGGACTGACTCTTCTTACATTGTATGATTTGAGCCTTACCTGTGAGACCAGTTTTAGATATCGACATGTCACTTCAGTTTTACTGTATCCCTTGGACCTTCTTATTGACGATGAAACACAGAAATTGCATCGGAATTAAATACAAAAGGCACAATGCCGACTTAAGTACAAAAGGACTGACTCTTCTTACATTCTATGATTTGAACCTTTCCTGTGAGACCAGTTTTAGATTCCGATGCTTCACTTCAGCTTTACTGTATCTCATGGACCTTCCTATGGCGATGAAACATAGGAGCGGCATCGTAATTAAATACAAAAGGCACAACGCCCACTTGAGTACAAGAGGACTGACTCTTCTTACATTGTGTGATTTGATACTTTCCTGTGAGACCAGTTATAGACATCGATGCTTCTCTTCAGGTTTACTGTATACCTTGGACCTTCTTATTGACGACTAAAAAACACAGAAATTCCATCGGAATTAAATACAAAAGGCAGAATGCCGACTTAAGTACAAGAAGACTGACTCTTCTTACTGTCTACGTTTAACCTTTCCTATGAGACCAGTTTTAGATTCCCATGCTTAACTTTGGGTTTACTGTATCCCTTGGACCTTCTTATTGACGACGAAACACAGAAATTGCATCGGAATTAAATACAAAAGGCACAAGGCCAATTTAAGTACAAGAAGACTGACTCCTCAAACTGACTACATTTTGAACCTTTCCTGTGAGACCTGTTTTACATTCCCATGCCTCACTTCAGGTTTACTCTATCCCTTGGACCTTCTTATTGTCGATGAAACACTGAAATTGGATCGGAATTAAATACAAAAGGCACAATGCCGACTTAACGACAAGAAGGCTGACTCTTCTTACTGTCTATCTTACGAACCTTTCCTGTGAGACCAGTTTTAGATTTAGATGCTTCTCTTCAGGTTTACTGTATCCCTTGGACCTTCTTATTGACGATAAAGCACAGAAATTGCATCGGAATTAAATACAAAAGGCACAATGCCGACTTAAGAACAAGAAGGCTGACTCTTCTTACTGTATATGTTTTGAACCTTTGCTGTGAGACCAGTTTTAGATTTAGATGCTTCACTTCAGGTTTACTGTATAACTTGGACCTTCGTATTGACGATGAAACACAGAAATTGCATCGGAATTAAATACAAAAGGCACAATGCCGACTTAAATACAAGAAGACTGACTCTTCTTACTGTCTACGTTATTAACCTTTAATGTGAGACCAGTTTTAGATTCCGATGTTTCACTTCAGGTTTACTTTATCCCTTGGACTTCTTATTGACAATGAAATACAGAAAAGCATCGGAATTAAATACAAAAGGCACAATGCCGACTTAAGTGCAAGAGGACTGAGTCTTCTTACTAGCTATGATTTGAGCCTTTCCTGTGAGACCACTTTTAGATTTCGATGCTTTACTTCAGGTTTACTGTATCCCTTAGACCTTCTTATTAACGATGAAACAGAGAAATTGCATAGGATTTAAATACAAAAGGCACAGTGACGACTTATGTACAAGAAGAATGACTCTTCTTACTGTCTACGATATTAAGCGTTCCTAAGATTCCAGTTTTAGATTACGATGCTTCACTTCAGGTTTACTGTATCACTTGGACCTTCATATTGACGATGAAGCACGGAAAATGCATCGGAATTGAATACAAAAGACACAAAGCCGACTTAAGTACAAGAAGACTGACTCTTCTTACTGTCTATGCTTTGAGCCTTTCCTGTGAGACCAGGTTTGGAATTCGATGCCTCACTTCAGGTTTACTGTATCCTTTGGACCTCCTAATTGACGATGAAACACAGACATTGCATCGGAACTAATTTCAAAAGGTACAATGCCGACTTAAGTACGAGAAGACTGATTCTTCTTACTGTCTATGTTTGAACCTTTCCTGTGAGACCAGTTTTAGATTCCGATGCTACTTTTCAGGTTTACTGTATACCTTGGACCTTCTTATTGACGGTAAATCACAGAAATTGCATCGGAATTAAATACAAAAGGCACAATGCCGACTTAAGTACAAGAAGAATGACTCCTCCTACTGTCTACGATATTAACCGTTCCTAAGAGACCAGTTTTAAATTACGATGCTTCACTTCAGGTTTACTGTATCCCTTGGACCTTCTTATTGACGATGAAACACGGAAAATGCATCGGAATTAAATACAAAAGACACAATGCCGACTTAAGTACAAAAGACGGCTCTTCTTTCTGTCTATGTTCTGAACCTTTCATGTGTGACCAGTTTTAGATTCCGATGCTTCACTTTAAATGCATCGGAATTAAATACAAAAGACACAATGCCGACATAAGTACGAGAAGACTGACTCTTCTTACTGTCTATGATTTGAGCCTTTCCTGTAAGACCAGGTTTAGTTTCCGAAGCTTCACTTCATGTTTACTGTATCCCTTGAATCCTATTATTGATGGTGAAACACTGAAATTGCATCGGAATTAAATCCAAAAGGCACAATGCCGACATAAGTACAAGAGGACTGACTCTTCTTACTGTCTATGGTTGGTTGGTTGGTTTGGGGAAGGAGACCAGACAGCGTGGTCATCGGTCTCATCGGATTAGGGAAGGATGGGGAAGGAAGTAGGCCGTGCCCTTTCAGAGGAACCATCCCGGCATTTGCCTGGATTGATTTAGGGAAATCACGGAAAACCTAAATCAGGATGGCCGGACGCGGGATTGAACCGTCGTCCTTCCGAATGCGAGTCCAGTGTCTAACCACTGCGCCACCTCGCTCGGTACTGTCTATGGTTTGAGCGTTTATTGTGAGACCAGATTTAGATATCGATGCTTCACTTCAGGTTTACTGTATCCCTTGGACCTTCTTTTTGAGGATGAAACACAGACATTGCATCGGAATTAAATACAAAACGCACAATGCCGACTTAAGTACGAGAGAACTGACTCATCTTACTGTCTAAGTTTTGAACCTTTCCTGTGAGACCAGTTTTAGATTCCGATGCTTCATTTCAGGTTTACTTTATCCCTTGGACCATCTTATTGACGATGAAACACAGAAATTGCATCGGAATTTAATACAAAAGGCTCAATGCTGACTTAAGTACAAGAGAACTGACTCTTCTTACATTGTATGATTTGAGCCTTACCTGTGATACCAGTTTTAGATATCGGCATGTCACTTCAGGTTTACTGTATCCCTTGGACCTTCTTATTGACGATTAAAAAACACAGAAATTCCATCGGAATTAAATACAAAAGGCACAATGCCGACTTAAGTACAATAAGACTGACTCTTCTTACTGTCTACTTTATTAACCTTTCCTGTAAGACGAGTTTTAGATGCCGATGGTTCACTACAGGTTCACTGTATCAATTGGACCTTCTTATTGACGATGAAACACGGAAAATGCATCGGAATTAAATACAAAAGGCACAATGCCGACTTAAGTACAAGAGGACTGACTCTTCTTACTTTCTATGTTTGAACCTTTCCTATGAGACCAGTTTTAGATTCCCATGCTTAACTTGGGGTTTACTGTATCCCTTGGACCTTCTTATTGACGACGAAACACAGAAATTGCATCGGAATTAAATACAAAAGCCACAGTGCCGACTTAAGTACAAAAGGGCTAACTCTTCTTACTTTCTATGATTTGAACTTTTCCTGTGAGACCAGTTTTAGATTTCGATGCTTCACTTCAGGATTGCTGTTTCCCTTGGACCATCTTATTGACGATGAAACACAGAAATTGCATCGGAATTAAATACATAAGGCACAATGGCGACTTAAGTACAAAAGGACTGACTCTTCTTACATTCTATGATTTGAACCTTTCCTGCGAGACCAGTTTTAGATTCTGATGCTTCACTTCAGCTTTACTGTATCCCATGGACCTTCCTATTAACGATGAAACACAGAAATTGCATCGGAAATAAATAGAAAAGACGCAATGCCGACTTAAGTACAAGAAGACTGCCTCTTCTTACTGTCTACGTTATTAACCTTTCCTGTGAGACCTGTTTTAGATTCCGATGCTTCACTTCTGGTTTACTGTATCCCATGGACCTTCTTATTGACGATTAAAAAACACAGAAATTCCATCGAAATTCAATACAAAGGGCACAATGCCGACTTAAGTGCAATTAGACTGACTTTTCTTACTGTCTACTTTATTAACCTTTCCTGTAAGACCTGTTTTAGATTCCGATGGTTCACTACAGGTTTACTGTATCCCTTGGACCTTCTTATTGACGATGAAACACGGAAAATGCATCGGAATTAAATACAAAGGCACAATGCCGACTTGAGTACAAGAGGACTGACTCTTCTTACTGCCTAAGTTTTGAACCATTCCTGTGAGACCAGTTTTAGATTCCGATGCTTCATTTCAGGTTTACTGTATCCCTTGGACCATCTTAATGATGATGAAACACAGAAATTGCATCGGAATTTAATTCAAAAGGCTCAATGCCGACTTAAGTACAAGAGGACTGACTCTTCTTACATTGTATGATTTGAGCCTTACCTGTGAGACCAGTTTTAGATATCGACATGTCACTTCAGGCTTACTGTATCCCTTGGACCTTCTTATTGACGATGAAACACAGAAATTGCGTCGGAATTAAATACAAAAGGCACAATGCCCACTTAAGTACAAAAGGACTGACTCTTCTTACATTCTATGATTTGAACCTTTCCTGTGAGACCAGTTTTAGATTCCGATGCTTCATTTCAGCTTTACTGTATCTCATGGACCTTAGTATGGCGATGAAACATAGAAACTGCATCGTAATTAAATACAAAAGGCACAACGCCCACTTGAGTACAAGAGGACTGACTCTTCTTACATTGTGTGATTTGATACTTTCCTGTGAGACCAGTTTTAGATATCGATGCTTCTCTTCAGGTTTACTGTATACCTTGGACCTTCTTATTGACGATTAAAAAACACAGAAATTCCATCGGAATTAAATACAAAAGGCACAACGCCGAATTAAGTACAAGAATACTGACTCTTCTTACTGTCTATGTTTAACCTTTCCTATGAGACCAGTTTTAGATTCCCATGCTTAACTTTGGGTTTACTGTACCCCTTGGACCTTCTTTTTGACGACGAAACACAGAAATTGCATCGGAATTAAATACAAAAGGCACAAGGCCAATTTAAGTACGTGAAGACTGACTCCTCAAACTGACTACCTTTTGAACCTTTCCTGTGAGACCTGTTTTACATTCCCATGCCTCACTTCAGGTTTACTCTATCCCTTGGACCTTCTTATTGTCGATGAAACACTGAAATTGGATCGGAATTAAATACGAAAGGCACAATGCCGACTTAACGACAAGAAGGCTGACTCTTCTTACTGTCTATGTATCGAACCTTTCCTGTGAGACCAGTTTTAGATTTAGATGCTTCTCTTCAGGTTTACTTTATCCCTTGGACCTTCTTATTGACGATAAAGCACAGAAATTGCATCGGAATTAAATACAAAAGGCACAATGCCGACTTAAGAACAAGAAGGCTGACTCTTCTTACTGTATATGTTTTGAACCTTTGCTGTGAGACCAGTTTTAGATTTAGATGCTTCACTTCAGGTTTACTGCATCCCTTGGACCTTCGTGTTGACGATTAAAAACACAGAAATTGCATCGGAATTAAATACAAAAGGCACAATGCCGACTTAAGTACAAGAAGACTGACTCTTCTTACTGTCTACGTTATTAACCTTTCCTGTGAGACCAGTTTTAGATTCCGATGTTTCACTTCAGGTTTACTTTATCCCTTGGACTTCTTATTGACAATGAAATACAGAAAAGCATCGGAATTAAATACAAAAGGCACAATGCCGACTTAAGTACAAAAGGACTGACTCTTCTTACGTTCTATGATTTGAACCTTTCCTGTCAGACCTGTTTTAGATTCCGATGCTTCACTTCAGCTTTACTGTATCCCATGGACCTTCTTCTTGACGATGAAACACAGAAATTGCAAAGGAAATAAATACAAAAGGCACATTGCCGACTTAAGTACAAGAGGACTGACTCTTCTTACATTGTATGATTTGAGCCTTTCCTAAGAGACCAGTTTTAGATTCAGATGTTTCACTTCAGGTTTACTGTAACCCTTGGGCCTTCTTATTGACGGTGAAACGCAGAATTTGCATCGAAATTAAATACAAAAGGCTCAATGCTGACATAAATACAAAAAGGATGACTCTTCTTACGGTCTATGTTTTGAACCTTTCCTGTGAGACCAGTTTTAGATTCCGATGCTTCACTTCAGTCTTACTGAATCCCTTGGACCTTCTTATTGACAATGAAACACAGTAATTGCATCGGAATTAAATACGAAAAGCACAATGCCGACATAAGTACAAGAAGACTGACTCTTCTTACTGTCTATGATTTGAGCCGTTTTTGTGGGACCAGTTTTAGATATCGATGCTTCACCTCATGTTAACTGTATCCCTTGGACCTTCTAATTGACGGTGAAACACAGAAATTGCGTCGGAATTTAATACAAAATTCATGATGCTGAGTTAAGCACAAGAAAACTGACTCTTCTTACTGTCTATGTTTGAACCGTTCCTGTGAGACCAGTTTTAGATTCCGCTGCTTCACTTTATCTTTACTGTATCCCTTGGACCTTCTTATTGACGATGAAACACAGAAATTGCATCGGAATTAAAAACAAAAGCTCAGTGCTGACTTAAGTACAAATGACTGACTCTTCTTACTGTATATGTTTTGAACCTTTAATGTGAGACCAGTTTTAGATTGCGATGCTTCACTTCAGGTTTACAATATCCCTTGGAGCTACTTATTGACGATGAAACACAGAATTTGCATCGGAATTACATACAAAAGGCACAATGCCGACTTAAGTACAAGAAGAGTGACTCCTCTGATTGCCTATGTGTTGAGCCTTTCCTGTGAGACCAGGTTTGAATTCCGATGCTTCACTTCAGGTTTACCGTATCCCTTGGACCCTCTTATTGACGATGAAACACTGAAATTGTATCGGAATTAAATACAAAAGCTCAATGAAGACTTAAGTACAAAAGACTGACTCTTCTTACTGTCGATGTTTTGAACCATCCCTCTGAGACCAGTTTTAGATTCCGATGCCTCACTTCCGGTTTACTGTATCCCTTGGACCTTCTTATTGACGATGAAACACGGAGAATGCATCGGAATTAAATACAAAAGACACAATGCCGACATAAGTACATGAGGTCTGACTCATCTTACATTCTATAATGTGAGCCTTTCCTGTGAGACCAGTTGTAGATATCGATGTTTTGCTTCAGGCTTACTGTATTCCTTAAACCTTCATATTGTCGATGAAACACAGAAATTGCATTTGAATACAAAGGCATAATGCCGACTAAAGTACAAGAAGACTGAATCTTCTTACTGTCTATGATTGAAGCTTTCCTGTGAGACCAGTTTTACATTCCGATACTTCACTTCAGGTTTACTGTATCCCTTGGACCTTCTTATTGACGATGAAACACAGAAATTGCATCGGAATTAAATACAAAAGGTCAATGCCGACTTAACTACAAGAGGACTGACCCTTCTTACATTCTATGATTTCTATGATTTGAGACTTTCCTGTGAGACCAGATTTGGATATCGATGCTTCACTTCAGGTTTACTGTATCCCTTGGACCTTCTAATTGACGGTGAAACACAGAAATTGAATCTGAATTAAATACAAAGTTCACAATGCCGACATAAATACAAGAAGACTAACTCATCTTACTGAATATGTTTTGAAGCTTTCCTGTGAGAGCAGTTTTAGATTCCTATGCTTCACTTCAGGCTTACTGAATCCCTTGTACCTTCTTATTGACAATGAAACACAGAACTTGCATCGGAATAAATACAAAAGACACCTTGCCGACTTAAGTACAAGAAGACTGACTTTTCTTACCGTCTATATTTTGAACCTTTACTGTGAGACCAGCTTTAGATTCCGATGCTTCACTTCAGGTTTACTGTATCCCTTGGACCTTCTCATTGACGATGAAACACCGAAATTGCATCGCAATTAAATACAAAAGGCACAATGCCGACTTAAGCAAAAGAGGACTGACTCTTCTTAAATTCTATGATTTGAGCCTTTCCTGAGAGACCAGTTTTACATTTCGGTGCTTTACTTCAGGTTTACTGTATCCCTTGGACCTTCTCATTGACGATCAAACACAGAAATTGCATCGGAATTAAATCCAAAAGGCACAATGCCGACTTGTACAAGTAGACTGACTCTTCCTATAGTCTATGATTTGAACCTTTCCTCTCAGTCCACTTTTATATTCCGATGCTTCACTTCAGGTTTACTGTATCCCTTGGAGCTACTTATTGACGATTAAACAGAAATTGCAACGGTATTAAATACGAAAAGCACAATGATGACTTATGTACAAGAAGACCGACTCTTCTCACTGTCTATGCTTTGGATCTTTCCTGTTAGACCAATTTTAGATTCCGATGCTTCACTTCGTGTTTACTGTATCCCAAAGAGCTACTTATTAACAATGGAACATAGAAATTGCATCGGAATTAAATCCAAAAGGCACAATGCCGACTTACATACAAGAGGACTGTCTCTTCTTACATTCTATGATTTGAACCATTCCTGTGGGAACAGTTTTGGATATCGATGCTACACTTCAGGTTTACTGTATCCCTTGGACCTTCTTATTGACGATGAAACACAGAAATTGCATCGGAATTAAATACAAAAGCTCAATGGCGACTTAATTACAAGAGGACTGACCCTTCTTACATTCTATGATTTCTATGATTTGAGACTTTCCTGTGAGACCAGTTTTGGATATCGATGCTTCACTTCAGGTTTACTGTATCCCTTGGACCTTCTAATTGACGGTGAAACACAGAAATTGAATCTGAATTAAATACAAAGGTCACAATGCCGATATAAATACAAGAAGACTGACTCATCTTACTGAATATGTTTTGAAGCTTTCCTGTGAGAGCAGTTTTAGATTCAGATGCTTCACTTCAGGTTTACTGAATCCCTTGTACCTTCTTATTGACAATGAAACACAGAAATTGTATCGGAATAAAATACAAAGGCACAGTGCCGACTTAAGTACAAGAGGACTGACTCTTCTTACATTCTATGATTTGAACCTTTCCTGTGAGACCAGTTTTAGAGTCCGATGCTTCACTTCAGGTTTACTGTATCCCTTGGACCTTCTTATTGACGATGAAGCACAGAATTTGCATCGGAATTAAATACAAAAGCTCAATGCCCACTTAAGTACAAAAGACTGACTCATCTTACTGTCTATGTTTTCAACCTTTCCTGTGAGACCAGTTTTAGATTCCGATGCTTCACTTCAGGATTACTGTATCCCTTGGACCTTCTTATTGACGATGAAACACAGAACTTGCATCGGAATAAATACAAAAGGCACAATGCCGACTTAAGTACAAGAAGACTGACTCTTCCTATAGTCTATGATTTGAACCTTTCCTCTCAGTCCAGTTTTATATTCCGATGCTTCACTTCAGGTTTACTGTATCCCTTGGAGCTACTTATCGACGATGAAACACAGAAATTGCACCGGAAATACATACAAAAGGCACAATGCCGACTTAAGTACAAGAAGACTGACTCTTCTTACTGTCTACGTTTTGAAGCTTTCCTGTGGGACCAGTTTTAGAGTCCGATGCTTCACTTCAGGTTTACTGTATCCCATGGACCTTCTTATTGACGATGAAACAGAAATTGCATCGGAAACAAATAGGAAAGGCACAATGCCGGCTTAAGTACAAGAAGACTGACTCTTCTTCCTGTGTATGTGTTGAGCCTTTCCTGTGAGACCAGTATTGGATTCCGATGCTTTACTTCAGGTTAACTGTATCCCTTGGAGCTACTTATTGACGTTGAAACACAGAAATTGCATCGGAATTACATACAAAAGGCACAATGCCGACTTAAGTGCAAGAAAACTGACTCTTCTTACTGCCTGTGTTTTGAGCCTTTCCTGTGAGACCAGTTATAGATTCCGATGCTTCACTTCAGGTTTACTGCATCCATCGGACCTTATTATTGACGATGAAACAGAAATTGCATCGGAATTAAATACAAAGGCACAATACCGACTTCAGTACAAGTAGACTGACTCTTCTTACTGTCTATGTTTTGAAGCTTTCCTGTGAGACCAGTTTTAGATTCTGATGCTTCACTTCAGGATTACTGTATCCCTTGGACCTTCTTGTTTGCGATGAAACACAGAAATTGATTGGGAATTAAATACAAAAGGCACAGTGGCGACTAAGTACAAGAGGACTGACTCTTCTTATTGTGTATGTGTTGAGCTTTTCCTGTGAGACCAGTATTGGATTCCGATGTTTTACTTCAGGTTTACTGTATCCATTGGACCTTCTTATTGACGATTAAACAGAAATTGCAACGGTATTAAATACAAAAAGCCCAATGCCGACTTAAGTACAAGAGGACTGACTCTTCTAACTGCTTATGTGTTGAGCCTCTCCAGTGAGAACAGTTTTAGATTCCGACGCTTCACTTCAGGTTTACTGTAGCCATTGGACCTTCTTATTGACGAAGAAACAGAAATTGCATCGGAATTAAATACAAAAGGGACAATGTTGACTTAAGTACACGAAGACTGACTCTTCTTACTGTCTATGTTTGGACCTTTCTTGTGAGACCAGTCTTAGATTCCGATGCTTCACTTTAGGTTTACTGTATCCCTTGGACCTTCTTAAAGACGATGAAATACAGAAATTGCATCGGAATTAAATACAAAAGCTCAATGCCGACTTAACTACAAGAGGACTGACCCTTCTTACATTCTATGATTTCTATGATTTGAGACTTTCCTGTGAGACAAGTTTTGGATATCGATGCTTCACTTCAGGTTTACTGTATCCCTTGGACCTTCTAATGGACGGTGAAACACAGAAATAGAATCGGAATTAAATACAAAGGTCACAATGCCGACATAATTACAAGAAGACTGAGTCCTCTTACTGTCTATGTTTTGAAGCTTTCTTGTGAGACCAGTTTTAGATTCCGATGCTTCACTTCAGGCTTACTGTATCCCTTGGACCTTCTTATTGACAATGAGACACAGAAATTGCATCGGTATAAAACACAAAAGACACAATGCCGACTTAAGTACAAGAGTACTGACTCTTCTTACATTCTATGATTTGAGCCTTTCCTGTGAGACCTGTTCTAGATATTGATGCTTCAGTTCAGGTTTACTGTATCCCTTGGACATTCTTATTGGCGATGTAACACAGACATAGCATCGGAAGAAAATACAAAAGCACAATGCCGACGTAAGTACGAGAAGACTGACTTTTCTTACTGTCTATGATTTGAACCTTTCCTGTGAGACCAGTTTTAGATTCCGATGCATCATTTCAGGTTAACTGTATCCCTTGGACCATCTTACTGACGATGAAACACAGAAATTGCGTCGGAATTATATACAAAAGGCACAATGCCGACTTAAGTACAATAAGACTGACTTTTCTTACATTAGATGATTTGAGCCTTTCCTGTGGGACAAGTTTTAGATATCGATGCTTCACTTCAGGTTTACTGTATCTCTTGGACCTTCTCATTGACGATGAAACACAGAAATTGCATCGGAATTAAATACAAAAGAAACAATGCTCACTTAGGTACAAGGAGACCGACTCTTCTTACTGTTTATGTTAGAAACTTTTCCTGTGAGACTATTTATAGATTCCGATGTTTCACTTTAGGTTTACTGTATCCCTTGGACCTACTTATTGACGATAAAACACAGAAATTGCATCTGAATTAAATACAAAAGTTACAATGCCGACTTAAGTACAAGAAGACTGACTCTTCTTACTGTCTACTTCTGAACCGTTCCTGTGAGACGAGTTTTAGATTGCGATGCTTCTCTTCATGTTTACTGTATCCCTTAGACCTTCTTATTGACAATGAAACACAGAAATTGCATCGGATTTAAATACAAAGGGCACAATGCCGACATAGGTAAAAGACGACTGACTCTTCTTACATTCTATGATTTGAGCCTTTCCTGTGAGACCAGTTTTAGATATCGATGCTTCACTTCAGGTTTACTGTATCCCTTGGACCTTCTTATTGACGATGAAACACAGAAATTGCATTGGAATTCAATACAAATGTCACAATGCCGACTTAAGTACAAGAAGACTGACCCCTCTTACTGACTATATTTTGAACAATTCCTGTGAGACCAGTTTTAGATTCCGATAGTTCACTTCAGGTTTACTGTATCCCTTGGACATTCTTATAGACGATGAAACACAGAAATTGCACCGGAAATAAAGGCAAAAGGCACAATGCCAACTTAAGTGCAAGACCACTGACTCTTCTTACTGTCTATGCTTTGAACCTTTCCTGTGTGACCAGTTTTAGATTTCGATGATTCACTTCAGGTTGACTGTATCCCTTGGACATTATTATTGACGATGAAACACAGAAATTGCATCGGAATTAAATACAAAAGGCACAATGCCGACTTAAGATCAAGAAGAGTGACTCTTCTTATTGTCTATGTTTTGAACCATTCCTGTGAGCCCAGTTTTAGATTCAGATGCCTCACTTCAGGTTTACTGTATCCCTTGGACCTTCTTATTGACGATGAAACACAGAAATTGCATCGGAATTAAATACAAAGAAACAATGCCGATTTAAGTACAAGAAGACTGACTCTTCCTACTGTCTATGTTTTGAAACTTTCCTGTTAAACCAGTTTTAGATTCCGATGCTTCACTTCAGGTTTACTGTATCACTTGGACTTCGTATTGACAATGACACACAGAAAATGCATCTAAATTTAATACAAAAGGCACAAAAGGACTGACTCTTCTTACATTCAATAATTTGAACCTTTCCTGTGTGACCAGTTTTAGATTCCCATGCTTCACTTCAGCTTTACTGTATCCCTTGGACCTTCTTATTGACTATGAAACACAGTAATTGCATCGGAATTAAATACAAAAGGCACAATGCCGACTTAAGAATAAGAAGACTGACTCTTCTTACTGTCTATGTTTTGAACCTTTCCTGTGAGACCTGTTTTAGATTCAGTTGCTTCACTTCAGGTTTACTGTAACGCTTGGACATTCTTATTGACGATGCTACACAGAAATGACATCGAAGTAAATACAAAGGTCACAATGCCGTCTTAAGTACAAGTAGACTGACTCTTCTTACTGTCTATGTTTGAACCTTTGCTGTGAGACCAGTTTTAGATTCCGATGCTTCACTTCAGGTTTACTGTATCCCTTGGACCTTCTTATTGACGATGAAACACAGAAATTGCATCGGAGTTAATACAAAAGCTCAATGCCGACTTAAGTAGCAAAGACTGACTCTTCTTACTGTCTAAGCTTTGAACCTTTACTGTGAGGCCAATTTTAGATTCCGAAGCTTCACTTCAGGTTTACTATTTCTTACTGTCTATGCTTTGAACCTTTCCTGTGAGGCCAGTTTTCGATTCCGAACCTTCACTTCCGGTTTGCTATATCCCTTGGACTTTCTTATTGACAATGAAGCACAGAAATCGCATCGGGATTAAATACAGAAGGCACAATGCCGACTTAAGTACAAGAAGACTGACTCTTCTTACTGTCTGTGTGTTGAGCTTTTCCTGTGAGACCAGTTTTAGATTCCGATGCTTCACTTCAGGTTTCCTGTATGTCTTGGACCTTCTTAATGACGATGAAACACAGATATTGCATCGGAATTAAATACAAAAGGCACAATGCCGACTTAATTACAAGAAGACTGACTCCTCTTACAGACTATATTTTGAACCTTTCCTGTGAGACCTGTTTCAGATTCCGATGCTTCACTTCAGGTTTACTGTATCCCTTGGACCTTATTATTGACGGTGAAACATAGAAATTGCATCGGAATTAAATACAAAAGGCACAATGCCGACTTAAAGACAAGAAGACTGACTCTTCTTACTGTCTATGTTTTGTACCTTTCCTGTGAGACCTGTTTTAGATTCAGATGCTTCCCTTCAGGTTTACTGTATCCCTTGGACCTTCATATTGACGATGCTAAACAGAAATTGCATCGGAATTAAATACATAAAGCACAATGCCGACATAAGTACGAGAAGACTGACGCTTCTTACTGTCTATATTTTGAACCGTTCCTGTGAGACCAGTTTTAGATTCCGATGCTTCACCTCTGGTTTACTGTGTCCCTTGGACCATCTTATTGACGATGAATCACAAAAATTGCATCGGAATTAAATACAAAAGAAACAATGCCGTCATAAGTAAAGGAAGACTGACTCTTCATACTGTCTATGTTAGGAACCTTTCCTGTGAGACCTAATTTAGATTCCGATGCTTTACTTCACGTTTACTGTATCGCTTGGACCTTCTTATTGACGATGATACACAGAAATTGCATCGGAATTAAATACAAAAGGCTTGCTGCCGACTTAAGTACAATTAGACTGACAGTTCTTACTGTCTATGTTTTGAACCTATATTGTGAGACCAGTTTCAGATTCCGATGCGTCATTTCATGTTTACTGTATCCCTTGGACAGAGGTCACAATGCCGACTTAAGTACAAGAAGTCTGACTCTTCTTAGTGTCTATGTTTTGAACCTTTCCAGTGAGACCAGTTTTAAATTCCGATGCTTCACTTCATGCTTACTGTATCCCTTGGACCTTCTTATTGACATTGAAACACAGAAATTGCATCGGAATTAAATACAAGAGGCACAATGCCGACTTAAGTACAAGAGGACTTTCTCTTCTTACATTCTATGATTTGAGCCTTTCTTGTGGGACCAGTTTTAGATATCGATGCTTCACGTCAGGTTTACTGTATCCCTTGGACCTTCTTATTGCCGATGAAACAGGAATTGCATCGGAATTAAATACATAAAGCACAATGCCGACATAAGTACGAGAAGACTGACGCTTCTTACCGTCAATGTTTTGAACCTTTCCTGTGAGACTAGTTTTAGTTTCCGATGCTTCATTTCAGGTATACTGTATCCCTTGGACCTTCTTATTGACGATTAAACACTGAAATTGCATCGGAATTAAATCCAAAAAGCACAATGCCGACTTAAGTTCAATAAGACTGACTCTTCTTACTATCTATGTTTGAACCTTTCCTGTGAGACCAGTTATAGATTCCGATGCTTCACTTCAGGTTTACTGTATCCCTTGGACCATCTTATTGACGATGAAATACAGATATTGCATCGGAATTAAGAAAACATGAAGTACAATGCCGACTTAAGGACGAGAAGACCGACTCTTCTTACTGTCTATGTTTTGAACCTTTCCTGTGAGACTAGTTTTAGATTCCGATGCTTCATTTCAGGTGTACTGTATCCCTTGGCCCTTCTTATTGACGATGAAACACAAAAAATTGCATCGGAATAAAATCCAAATGGCACAATACCGACTTAATTACAAGAGAACCGACTCGTCTTTCATTCTATGATTTGAGCCTTTCCTGTGAGACCAGTTTTAGATATAGATGCTTCACTTCAGGTTTACTGTATCCCTTGGACCTCCTTACTAATGATGAAATACAGAAATTGCATCGGAATTAAATAGAAAAGGCACAATGCCAACTTAAATACAAGAAGACTGACTCTTTTTACTGACTGTGTGTTGAGCTGTTCCTGTGAGACCAGTTTTAGATTCCGATGCTTCACTTCAGGTTTGCTGTATGCCTTGGACCTTCTTATTGACGATGAAACACAGAAATTGCATCGGAATTAAATACAAAAGGCACAGTACCGACTTAAGTACAAGAAGACTGACTCCTCTTACAGACTATATCTTGAACCTATCCTGTGAGACCTGTTTTGTATTCCGATGCTTCACTTCAGGTTTACTGTATCCCTTGGACCTTATTATTGACGATGAAACACAGAAATTGCATTGGAATTAAATACAAAAGGCACATTGCCGACTTAAGGACAAGAAGACTGACTCTTCTTACTGTCTATGTTATGTACCTTTCCTGTGAGACCTGTTTTAGATTCAGATGCTTCCCTTCAGGTTTACTGTATCCCTTGGACCTGCATATTGACGACGCTACACAGAAATTGCATCGGAATGAAATACAAAGGTCACAGTGCCGGCTTAAGTACAAGAAGACTGACTCTTCTTACTGTCTATGTTTTGAACCGTTCCTGTGAGACCAGTTTCAGATTCCAATGCTTCACTTCAAGCTTACTGTATCGCTTGGACCTTCTTAATGACAATGAAACACAGAAATTTTATCGGAATTAAATACAAAAGGCACAATGCCGGCTTAAGTACAAGAAGACTGACTCTTCTTACATTCTATATTTTGAACCTTTCCTGTGAGACCAGTTTTAGATTACGAAGCTTCACTTCAGTTTTGCTGTATCCCTTGGACCTTCTTATTGACGATGAAACACAGAAATTGCATCGGAATTAATTACAAAATCACAATGCCGACTTAAGTACAAGAAGACTGACTCTTTTTACTGTCTATATTTTGAACCGTACCTGTGAGACCAGTTTTAGATTCCGATGCTTCACCTCTGGTTTACTGTGTCGCTTGGACCATCTTATTGACGATGAATCACAGAAATTGCATCGGAATTAAATACAAAAGACACAATGGCGACATAAGTACAGAATGACTGTCTCTTCTTACTGTCTATGTTTGGAACCTTTCCTGTGAGACCAAATTTAGATTCCGATGCTTTACTTCACGTTTACTCTATTGCTTGGACCTTCTTATTGACGACGAAACAAAGAAATTGCATCGGCATTAGATACAAAAGGCACAATGCCCACTTAAGTACAAGAGGACTGACTTTTCTTACATTCTATGTTTTGAGCCTTTCTTGTCGGACCAGTTTTAGATATCGATGCTTCACTTCATTCTTACTGTATCCCTTGGACCTTCTTATTGACGATGAATCACAGAAATTGCATCGGAATTAAATACAAAAGGCACAATGCCGACTTAAGTACAAGAAGACTGACTCTTCTTACTGTCTATGTTTTGTACCTTTCCTGTGAGACCAGTTTTGGGAATCCGATTCTTCACTTCAAGTTTAGTGTATTCCTTGGACCTTCTTATTGACGATGAAACACAGTAATTGCATCGGAATTGCATACAAAAGGCACAATGCCGACTTAAGTACAAGAGGAATGTCTCTTCTTACTGCTTATGCTATGAACATTTCCTGTGAGACCAGTTTTAGATTCCGATACTTCATTTCAGGTTTTCTGTATCCCTTGGACCTTCATATTGACGATGAAACACAGAAAATGCATCGGAAATAAATACAGAAGGCACAATGCCGACT
Organism: Schistocerca piceifrons; assembly: GCF_021461385.2. Lineage (NCBI taxonomy): Eukaryota > Metazoa > Arthropoda > Insecta > Orthoptera > Acrididae > Schistocerca > Schistocerca piceifrons. The sequence goes on from NC_060141.1 coordinate 835,525,061, forward strand.
TAAGTACAAGAAGTCTGACTCTTCTTACTTTCTATGTTTTGAACCGTTCCTGTGAGACTAGTTTCAGATTCCGATGCTTCACTTCAGGTTTACTGTATCCCTTGGACCTCCTTATTGGCGATGAAGTACAGAAATTGCATCGGAATTAAATACAAAAGGCACAATCCTTACATTAGTACAAGAAGACTGACTCCTCTAACGGTCTATGTTTTAACATTTAATGTGAGACCAGTTTCAGATTGCGATGCTTCATTTCATGTTTTTTGTATCACTTGGAGCAACTTATTGACGATGTAACACAAAAATTGAATCGTAATTAAATGCAAAAGGCACAATGCCGACTTAAGTACACGAAGACTGACTGTTATTACTCTCTATGTTTTGAACCTTTCCTGTGAGACCAGTTTTAGATTCCAATGCTTTACTTCCGGTTTGCTGTATACCTTGGACCTTCTTATTGACGATGAATCACAGAAATTGCATCGGAATTAAATACAAAAGGCACAATGCCGACTTCAGTACACGAAGACTGACTGTTATTACTCTCTATGTTTTGAACCTTTCCTGTGAGACCAGTTTTAGATTCCAATGCTTTACTTCAGGTTTGCTGTATACCTTGGACCTTCTTATTGACGAAGAATCACAGAAATTGCATCTGAATTTAACACAAAAGGCACAATGCCGACTTAGATACAAGAAGACTGACTCTTCTTACTGTCTACGTTTTGAACCTTTCCTGTGAGACCAGTTTTAGAATCCGATGCTTCACTTCAGGTTTACTATATCCCTTTGACCTTCTTATTGACGATGAAACACTCAAATTGCAACGGAATTAAATACAAAACGCACAATGCCGACTTACGTACTAGAAGACTGAGTCTTCTATCAGTCTATGTTTTGAACCTTTCCAGTGAGACCAGTTTTAGATAACGATGCTTCACTTCAGGTTTACTGTATCCCTTGTACATTCTTATTGACGACGAAACACAGATATTGCATCGGAATTAAATACTAAAGGCACAATGCCGACTTAAGTACATGAAGACTGTCTGTTATTACTGTCTATGTTTTGAACCTTTCCTGTGAGACCAGTTTCAGATTCCGATGCTTCACTTCAGGTTTACTGTATCCCTTGGACCTTCTTACTGACGATGAAACACAGAAATTGCATCAGAATTAAATACAGAAGGCACAATGCCGACTTAAGTACAAGAAGACTGACTGTTCTTACTGTCTATGCTTTGTACCATTCCTGTGAGAGCAGTTTAAGAATCCGATGCTTCACTTCAGGTTTACTGTATCCCTTGGACCTTCTTATTGACGATGAAACACAGTAATAGCATCGGAATTACATACAAAAGGCACAATACCGACTTAAGTACAAGAAGACTGACTCTTCTTACTGTCTATGTTTTTAACCTTTCCTTTGAGACCCGTTTTAGATTCCGATGATTCACTTCAGGTTTACTGTATCCCTTGGACCTTCTTATTGACCATGAAACACAGAAATTGAATCGGAATTACATACAAAAGGCACAAAGCCGACTTAAGTACAAGAGGCATGTCTCTTCTTACTGCCTCTGCTTTGAACCTTTCCTGTGAGACCAGTTTTAGATCCCGATACTTCACTTCAGGCTTTCTGTATCCCTTGGGCCTTCATATTGACGATGAAACACAGAAATTGCATCGGAATTAAATACTGAAGGCACAATGCCGACATAAGTACAAGAAGACTGACTCTTCTTACTGTCTACGTTTTGAACCTTTCCTGTGAGACCAGTTTTAGATACCGATGCTTCACTTCAGGCTTACTGTACGCCTTGGACCTTCTTATTGACGATGTAACGCAGAAATTGTACTTAATTCAATAGAGAATGCACAATGCCGACTTAAATACAAGAAGACTGACTCTTCTTACTGTCTACGTTTTGAACCCTTCCTGTGAGACCAGTTTCAGATGCCGATGCTTCACTTCAGGTTTACTGTATCCCTTGAACCTTCTTATTGACGATGAAACACAGAAATTGCAACGGAATTAAATACAAAATGCAAACTGCCGACTTAAGTACAAGAAGGCTGACTCTTTTTACTGTCTATGGTTTCCGCCACCTGTGAGACCAGTTTTAGATTCCGATGCTTCACTTCAGGTTTACTGTATCCCTTGGACCGTCTTATTGACGATGAAACCCAGAAATCGGATCGGAATTAAATACAAAATTCACAATTCCGACTTAAGTACAAGAAGACTGACTCTTCTTACTATCTATGTTTTGAAAATTTCCTGTGAGACCAGTTTTAGATTTCGATGCATCACTTCAGGTTTACTGTATCCCTTGTACCTTCTTATTGACGATGAAACACAGAAGAATGCATCGATGTTAAATACAAAATTCACAATTCCGACTTAAGTACAAGAAGACTGACTCTTCTTACGTTCTATGATTTGACCCGTTCCTGTGAGACCAATTTCAGATTCCGATGCTTCACTTCAGGTTTACTGAATCCCTTGGACCTCCTTACTGACGTTGAAACACAGAAATTGCGTCGGAATTAAATTCAAATGGGACAATGCCGACTTTAGTACAAGAAGAATGTCTCTTCTTACTGTCTATGGTTTGAACGTTTCCTGTGCGACCAGTTTTAGATTCCGATGCTTCACTTCAGGTTTTCTGTATCCCTTGGTCCATCATATTGACGATGAAACACAGAAATTGCATCGGAATTACATACAAAAGGCACAATGTCGACTTAAGTACAAGCGGAATGTCTCTTCTTACTGCCTATGCTTTGAACCATTCATGTGAGACCAGTTTTGGATTCCGATACTTCCCTTCAGGTTTTCTGTATCCCTTGGACATTCATATTGACGATGAAACAAATAAATTGCATCTGAATTAAACACAAAAGGCACAATGCCGACTTAAGTACAAGAGGACTGACTCTTCTTACTGTCCACGTTTTGAACCTTTCCTGTGAGACCAGTTCTGGATTCCGATTCTTCACTTCCGGTTTACCGTATCCCTTGGACCTTCTTATTGACGATGAAACTCAGAAATTGCATCGGAATTAAATACAAAATTTACAATGCCGACTTAGGTACAAGAAGACTGACTCTTATTACTGTCTATGTTTTGAACTTTTCCTGTGAGACCAGTTTCAGATTCCGATATTTCGCCTTAGTTTTACTGTATCCCTTGGACCTACTTATTGACGATGAAACACAGTATTTGTATCGGAAAATAATACAATAGGCGCAATGCGGACTTAAGTACAAGAAGACTGACTCTTCTTACTGTCAATGTTTTGAACCATTCCTGTAAGACCAGTTTTAGTTTCCGATGCTTCACTTCATGTTTACTGCAACCCTTGGACGTTCTTATTGACGCTGAAACACAGAGATTGCATCGGAAATAAATACAAAAGGCACAATGCCGACTTAAGTAAAAGAAGACTGACTGTTCTTACATTGTATGATCTGAGCTTTTCCTGTGAGACCAGTTTTAGATTTTGATGCTTCACTTCAGGTTTACTGTATCCCTTGTACCTTCTTATTGACGATGGAACACAAAATTTGTATCGGAATCAAATACAATAGGCACAATGTGGACTTAAGTAAAAGAAGAGTGACTATTCTTTCTGTCAATGTTTTGAACCTTTCCTGTGACACCAGTTTTAGATTCCGATGTTTCACTTTAGGTTTACTGTATCCCTTGGACCATCTTATTGCCGATGAAACACAGAAATTGAATCGGAATTAAATACAGAAGGCACAATGCAGACTTAAGTACAAGAAGACTGACTCTTCTTACTGTCTATGTTTTGAACCTTTCCTGTGAGACCAGTTTTAGATTCCAATGCTTCACTTCTGGTTTACTGTATCCCTTGGACCATCTTATTGCCGATGAAACACAGAATTGCATCGGAATTAAATATAGAAGGCACAATGCCGACTTAACTACAAGAAGACTGGCTCTTCTTACTGTCTATACTTTGATCCTTTGCTGTGAGACCAGTTTTAGATTCCAATGCTTCACTTCAGGTTTACTATATCCCTTGGACCTTCTTATTGACGATGAAGCACAGAAATTGTATCGGAATTAAATACAATAGGCACAATGGGGTCTTAAGTACAAGAAGACTGACTCTTCTTACTGTCTTAATTTTGAACCTTTCCAGTAAGACCAGTTTTAGTTTCAGTTGCTTCACTTCAGGTTTACTGTATCCCTTGGAACACCTTATTGACGTTGAAACACAGAACTTGCATCGGAATTAAATACAAAAGGCACAATGCCGACTTAAGTACAAGAGGAATGTCTCTTCTTGCTGTATATATTTTGAAACTTTCCTGTGAGACCAGTTTTAGATTCCGATGCTTCACTTCAGGTTTACTGTATCCCTTGGACCTCCTTATTGACGATGAACCAGAGAAATTGCATCGGAATTAAATACAAAAGGCACAATGCCGACTTAAGTACAAGAAGACTGACTCTTTTTACTGTCTATGATTTGAGCCTTGCCTGTAAGACCAGTTTTAGATTCCGATGCTTCACTTCAGGTGTACTATATCCTTTGGACCTTCTTATTGACGACGAAACACAGAACTTGCATCGGAATTAAATACAAAAGGCACAATGCCGACTTAAGTACAAGAGGAATGTCTCTTCTTGCTGTATATATTTTGAAACTTTCCTGAGAGACCAGTTTTAGATTCCGATGCTTCACTTCAGGTTTACTGTATCCCTTGGACCTCCTTATTGACGATGAACCAGAGAAATTGCATCGGAATTAAATACAAAAGGCACAATGCCGACTTAAGTACAAGAAGTCTGACTCTTCTTACTGTCTATGTTTTTAACCTTTCCTGTGAGACCAGTTTTCGATTCCGATGCTTCACTTCAGGTTTGCTGTATCCCTTGCATTTTCTTATTGACGATGAATCACACATATTGCATCGGAATTAAAAACAAAAGGCACAATGCCGACTTAAGTACAAATGGACTGACTCTTCTTAGTGTCTATGTTTTGAACCTTTCCTGTGAGACCAGTTTTCGATTCCGATGCTTCACTTCAGGTTAGGTGTAACCCTTGGACTTTCTTATTGACGATGAAACACAGATATTGCATCGGAATTAAATACAAAAGGCACAATGCCGACTCAAGTACAAGAAGTCATACACTTCTTACTGTCTACGTTTTGAACCTTTCCTGTGAGACCAGTTATGGATTCCGATGCTTCACTTCAGTTTTACTGTATCCCTTGGACCATCTTATTGACCACGAAACACAGAAATTGCATCGCAATAAAATACAAAATGCACAATGCCGGCTTAAGTACAAGAGGATTGACTTTTCTTACATTCTATGATTTGAGCCTTTAGTGTGGACCAGTTTTAGATTCCGATGCTTCACTTCAGGGTTACTGTATCCCTTGGACCTTCGTATTGACGATGAAACACAGAAATTGCATCCGAAATAACCACAATAACCACAATGCCGACTTAACTACAAGAAGACTGACTCTTTTTACCATCTATGTTTTGAACCTTTCCTGTGAGACCAGTTTTAGATTCCGATGCTTCACTTCAGGTTTACAGTATACTTTGGACATTCTTATTGACGATGAAACACAGAAACTGCATCGGAATTAAATAAAATAGGCACAATGCCGACTTAAGTACAATATGTCTGACTCTTCTTAGTGTCTATGTGTTGTGCCTTTCCTGTGAGACCAGTATTAGATTATGATGCTTCACTTCAGGTTTACTGTATCCCTTGGACCTTCTTATTGAAGATGATACACAGAAAATGCATCGGAATTAAATACAAAAGACCCAATGCCGACTTAAGTACAAGAAGACTGACTCTTCTTACTGTCTATGTTTTGAACCTTTCCTGTGAGACCAGGTTTAGATTCCGATGCTTCGCTTCAGGTTAACTGTATCAATTCGACCTCATTATTGACGATGAAGCACAGAAATTGCATCGGAATTAAATACAAATGGCACAATACCCACTTAAGTACAAGAAGACTGACCCTTCTTACTATCTATGTTTTGAACCTTTCCTGTGAGAGCAGTTTTAGATTCCAATGCTTCGCCTTAAGTTTACTGTATCCCTTGGACCTTCTTATTGACGGTGAAACAAAGAAATTGTATCGAAATTAAATACAATAGGCACAATGCGGACTTAAGTACAAGAAGACTGACTCTACTTACTGTATTTGGTTTCAACCTTTCCAGTAAGACCAGTTTCAGTTTCCAATGCTTCACTTCAGGTTTACAGTATCCCTTGGAACACCTTATTGACGATGAACCACAGAAATTGTATCGGAATTAAATACAAAAGGCACAATGCCGACTAAAGTACAAGAAGACTGACTCTTCTTACTGTCTATGATTTGAGCCTTGCCTGTGAGACCAGTTTTAGATTCCGATGCTTCACTTCAGGTTTACTGTATCCCTTGGACCTCCTTATTGACGATGAAACACAGAAATTGCTTCGGAATTAAATACAAAAGGCACAATGCCGAATTAAGTACAAGAAGACTGACTCTTCTTACTGTCTATGATTTGAGCCTTGCCTGTGAGACCAGTTTTAGAATCCGATGCTTCACTTCAGGAGTACTATATCTCTTGGATCCTCTTATTGACGATGAAACACAGTAATTTCATCGGAATTAAATACAAAAGGCACAATGCCGACTTAAGTACAGAAGACTGACTCTTCTTACTGTCTATGTTTTTAACCTATCCTGTGAGACCAGTTTTCGATTCCGATGCTTCACTTCAGGTTAGCTACAACCCCTTGGACTTTCTTATTGACGATGAAACACAGAAATTGCATCGCAATTAAATACAAAAAGTACAATGCCGACTTAAGTACAAGAGGACTGAATCTTCTTATATTCTATGATTTGAGCCTTTACTGTGGACCAGTTTTAGATTCTGATGCTTCACTTCAGGTTTACTGTACCCCTTGGACCTTCGTATGGACGCTGAAACACAGAAATTGCATCGGAATGAAATACAAAAACCACAATGCCGACTTAAGTACAAGAAGACTGACTCTTCTTACTGTCTATGTTTTGAACCTTTCGTGTAAAACCAGTTTTAGATTCCGATGCTTCACTTCAGGATTACTGTATCCCTCGGACCTTCTTATTGACGATGAAACACAGAAATTGCATCGGAATGAAATACAAAAACCACAATGCCGACTTAAGTACAAGAAGACTGACTCTTCTTACTATCTATGCTTTGAACCTCTCCTGTGGGACCAGTTTTAGATTCCGATGCTTCACCTCAGGTTTACAGTATCCTTTTAACATTCTTATTGACGATGAAACACAGAAACTGAATCGGAATTAAATAAAATAGGCACAATGCCGACTTAAGTACAAGAAGACTGACTCTTCTTACTATCTATGTTTTGAACCTTTCCTGTGAGAGCAGTTTTGGATTCCGATGCTTCACTTCATTTTTACTGTATCGCTTGGGCCTTCTTATTGACGATGAAACACAGAAATTGCTTCGGAATTAGATAAAATAGGCACAATGCCGACTTAAGTACAAAATGACTGACACTTCTTACTGTCTATGTGTTGAGCCTTTCCTGTGAGACCAGTTTTAGATTCCGAAGCTTCACTTCGGGTTACTGTATCCCTTGGACCTTCTTTTTGACGGTGAAGCACAGAAATTACATTGGAATTAAATACTAAATGCACAATGCCGACTTAAGTACAAGAAAACTGACTCTTCTTACTGTCTATGTTTTGAACATTTCCTATGAGACCAGTTTTTGATTCCGATGCTTCACGTCATGTTTACTGTATATCTTGGACCTTCTTATTGACGATGAAACACAGACATTTCATCGGAATTAAATACAAAAGGCACAACCCCGACTTAAATACTAGAAGACTGAGTCTTATTACTGTCTATGCTTTGAACCTTTCCTGTGAGACCAGTTTTAGATTCCGATGTTTCGCCTTAGAATTACTGTATCCCTTGGACTTTCTTGTTGACGATGAAACACAGAATTTGTATTGGAATCAAATACAATAGGCACAATGAGGACTGAAGTACAAGAAGTCAGACTCTTCTTACTGTCTATGGTTTGAACCTTTCCTGTAAGACCAGTTTTAGTTTCCGAAGCTTCACTTCAGGTTTACTGTATGCCTTGAACGTTCTTATTGACGATGAACCACAGAAATGGCATCAGAATTAAATACAAAAGGCACAATGCCGACTTAAGTACAAGAACACTGACTCTTATTACTGTCTATGTTTAAACCTTTCCTGTGAGACCAGTTTCTGAATCCGATGCTTCAGTTCCGGTTTACTGTATACCTTGGACCTTCTTATTGACGATGAAACTCGGAAATTGCATCGGAATTAATTACAAAAGTCACAATGCCGACTTAAGTACAAGCAGACTGACTTTTATTACTATCTATGTTTTTGAACCTTTCCTGTGAGACCAGTTTTAGAGTCCGATGTTTCGCCTTAGGTTTACTGTATCCTTAGGACTTTCATATTGACGATGAAAAAACGAAATTGCACCGGAATTAAATACAAAAGGCACAATGCCGACTTGAGTACAAGAAGACTGACTCTTCTTATTGTCTATGTTTTGAACCTTTCGTGTAAGACCAGTTTTAAATTCCGATGCTTCACTTCAGGATTACTGTATCCCTCGGACCTTCTTATTGACGATGAAACACAGAAACTGCATCGGAATTAAATACAAAAGGCACAATGCCGACTCAAGTACAAGAAGACTGACTGTTCTTACTGTCTATGATTTCAACTTTTCCTGTGAGAGCAGTTTTAGATAACGATGCTTCACTTCAGGTTTTCTGTATCCCTTGTACATTCTTATTGACGATGAAACACAGATATTGCATCGGAATTAAATACTAAAGGCACAATGCCGACTTAAGTACATGAAGACTGTCTCTTCTTACAGTCTATGTTTTGAACCTTTCCTGTGAGACCAGTTTTAGATTCCGATGCTTCACTTCCGGTTTACCGTATCCTTTGGACATTCTTATTGACGATGAAACACAGAAATTGCATCGGAATTAAATACAAAAGGCACAATGCCGACTTAAGTAAAAGAAGACTAACTGTTCTTACATTCTATGATTTGAGCTTTTCCTTTGAGACCAGTTTTTGATATCGATGCTTCACTTCAGGTTTACTGTATCCCTTGTACCTTCTTATTGACAATGAAACACAGAATTTGTATCGGAAACTAATACAATAGGCACAATGCGGACTTAAGTAAAAGAAGACTGACTCTTCTTACTGTCTATGGTTTGAACCTTTCCTGTAAGACCAGTTTTAGTTTCTGATGCTTCACGTCAGGTTTAATGTTTCCCTTGGACGTTCTTAATGACGATGAAACACAGAAATTGCATCGGAATTAAATACAAAAGGCACAATGCCGACTTAAGTACAAGAAGGCTGACTCTTCTTACTGTCTATGTTTTGAACCTTTCCTGTGAGACCAATTTTAGATTCCAATGCTTCACTTCAGGTTTACTGTATCCCTTGGACCGTCTTATTGACGATGAAACACAGATATTGCATCGGAATTACATACAAAAGGCACAATGTCGACTGAAGTACAAGAGGAATGTCTGTTCCTACTGCCAATGCTTTGAACCTTTCCTGTGAGACCAGTTGTAGATTCCGATGCTTCACTTCAGGTTTACTGTATCCCTTGGACCTTCTTATTGACGATGAAACACAGAAGTTGCATCGGAATTAAATACAAAAGGCGCAATGCCGACTACATGAAGACTGACTCTTCTTACTGTCTATGTTTTGAACCTTTCCTGTGAGACCAGTTTGAGGTTCCGGTGCTTCACTTCAGGTTTACCGTATCCCTCTGACCTTCTTATTGACGATGAAACACAGAAATTGCATCGGAAGGAAATACAAAAGGCACAATGCCGACGTAAGTACAAGAAGACTGACTCTTCTTGCTGTCTATGCTTTGAACCTTACCTGTGAGACCAGTTTTAGATTCCGATGCTTCAATTCCGGTTTACCGTATCCCTTGGACCTTCTTATTGACGATGAAACTCAGAAACTGACTCGGAATTAAGTACAAAAGGCACAATGCCGACTTAAGTAAAAGAAGACTAACTGTTCTTACATTCTATGATTTGAGCTTTTACTGTGAGACCAGTTTTAGATTCCAATGCTTCACTTCAGGATTACTGTATCCCTTGGACCTTCTTATTGACGATGAAACACAGATATTGCATCGGAATTACATACAAAAGGCACAATGCCGACTTAAGTACAAGAGGAATGTCTCTTCTTACTGCCTATGCTTTGAACCTTTCCTGTGAGACAAGTTTTAGATTCCGATACTTCACTTCAGGATATCTGTATTACTTGGACCTTCTTATTGACGATGAAACACAGAAATTGCATCAGAATTAAATACAAAAGGCACAATGCCGACTTAACTACAAGACCACTGACTTTATTACTGTCTATGTTTGAACCTTTCCTGAGAGACTAGTTTTAGATTCTGATGCTTCGCCTTAGGTTTACTGTATCCCTTGGACCTTCTTATTGACGATGAGACACAGAAATTGTATCGGAATTAAATACAATAGGCACAATGCGGACTTAAGTACAAGAAGACTGCCTCTTCTTCCCGTCTTTGGTTTGAACCTTTCCAGTAAGAAAAGTTTTAGTTTCCGATGCTTCACTTCAGGTTTACTGCATCCCTTGGACCTCCTTATTGACGATGAAAAACACAAATTGCATCGGAATTAAATACAAAGGTCACAATGCCGACATAATTACAAGAAGACTGACTCTTATTACTTTCTATGATTTGAGCCTTGCCTGTAAGACCAGTTTTAGATTCCGATGCTTCACTTCAGGTTTACTGTATCCCTTGGACCATCTTATTGACGATGAAACACAGATATTGCATCGGAAATAAATGCAAAAGGCACAATGCCGACTTAAGTACAAGAAGACTGACTCTTCTTACTGTCTATGTTTCGAACCTTTCCTCTGAGACCAGGTTTAGATTCCGATTCTTCGCTTCAGGTTAACTGCATCCCTTCGACCTCATTATTGACGATGAAGCACAGAAATTACATCGGAATTAAATACAAATGGCACAATGCCGACTTAAGTACAAGAAGACTGACTCTTCTTAGAATCTATGTTTGAAACTTTCCTGTGATAGCAGTTTTAGATTCTGATGCTTCACTTCATTTTTACTGTATCCCTTGGCCCTTCGTATTGACGATGAAACACAGAAATTGCATCGGAATCAAATAAAATAGGCACAATGCCGACTTAATTACAAAATGACTTACTCTTCTTACTGTCTATGAGTTGAGACATTCCTGTGAGACCAGTTTCCGATTCCGATGTTTCACTTCAGGTTAGCTGTATCCCTTGGATTTTCTTATTGACGATGAAACACACATATTGCAACGGAATTAGAAACAAATGGCACAATGTCGACTTAAGTACAAGAGGACTGACTCTTCTTACTGTCTATGTTTTGAACATTTCCTGTGAGAAGAGTTTTCGATTCCGATGCTTCACCTCTGGTTAGCTCTAACCCTTGGACTTTCTTATTGACGATGAAACACAGATATTGCATCGGAATTGAATACAAAAGGCACAATGCCGACTTAAGTACAAGAAGTCAGACTCTTCTTACTGTCTACGTTTTGAACCTTTCCTGTGAGACCAGTTTTAGATTCCGATGCTTCGCTTCAGGTTTACTGTATCCCTTGGACCTTCTTATTGACGGTGAAACACAGAAATTGCATCGGAATTAAATACAAAGGTCACAATGCCGACATAATTACTAGAAGACTGACTCTTATTACTGTCTATCCTTTGAAACTTTCCTGTGGGACCAGCTTTAGATTAAGATGTTTCGCCTTAGGTTTCCTATATCCCTTGGACCTTCTTATTGACGATGAAACACAGATTTTGTATTGGAATCAAATACAATAGGCACAATGCGGAATTAAGTACAAGAAGTCAGACTCTTCTTACTGTCTATGGTTTGAACCTTTCCTGTAAAACCAGTTTTAGTTTCCGATGCTTCACTTCAGGTTTACTGTATCCCTTGAACGTTCTTGTTGAAGATGAAACACAGAAATTGCAGCGGAATTAAATACAGAAGGCAAAATGCATACTTAAGTACAGGAGGAATGTCTCTTCTTACTGCCTATGCTTTGAACCTTTCCTGTGAGACCAGTTTTAGATTCCGATACTTCACTTCAGGTTTTCTGTATCCCTTGGACCTTCATATTGACGATGAAACACCGAAATTGAATCAGAATTAAATACAAAAGGCACAATGCCGACTTAAGTACAAGAGGACTGACTCTTATTACTTTCTATGTTTTGAACCTTTGCTGTGAGACCGGTTTTAGATTCCGATGCTTCACTTCAGGTTTACTGTGTCCCTTGGACCTTCTTATTGACGATGAAGCACAGAAATCGCATCGGAAATAAATGCAGAAGGCACAATGGCGACTTAAGTACAAGAAGACTGACTCTTCTCACCGTCTATGTTACGAACCTTTCCTGTGAGATCAGTTTTAGATTCCGATGCTTCACTTCAGGTTTACTGTATCCCTTGGACCTTCTTATTGACGATGAAACACAGAAGTTGCATCGGAATTAAATACAAAAGGCACAATGCCGACTTCAGTAACAGAAGACTAACTGTTCTTACATTCTATGATTTGAGCTTTTCCTGTGAGACCAGTTTTTGATATCGATGCTTCACTTCAGGTTTACTGTACCCCTTGGACCTTCTTATTGACGATGAAACACAGATATTGCATCGGAATTACATACAAAAGGCACAATGCCGACTTAAGTACAAGAGGAATGTCTCTTCTTACTGCCTATGCTTTGAACCTTTCCTGTGAGACCAGTTTTAGATTCCGATACTTCACTTCAGGATATCTGTATTACTTGGACCTTCTTATTGACGATGAAACACAGAAACTGCATCAGAATTAAATACAAAAGGCACAATGCCGACTTAAGTACAAGAACACTGACTTTATTACTGTCTATGTTTGAACCTTTCCTGAGAGACTAGTTTTAGATTCCGATGCTTCGCCTTAGGTTTACTGTATCCCTTGGAACACCTTATTGACGATGAAACACAGAAATTGCATCGGAATTAAATACAAAAGGCACAATGCCGACTTAAGTACAAGACGACTGACTCTTCCTACTAACTATGCTTTTAACCTTTCCTGTGACACCAGTTTCCGATTCCGATGTTTCACTTCAGGTTAGCTGTATCCCTTGGATTTTCTTATTGACGATGAAACACACATATTCCAACGGAATTAAAAACAAAAGGCACAATGCCGACTTAAGTACAAGAAGACTGACTCTTCTTACTGTCTATGATTTGAGCCTTGCCTGTAAGACTAGTTTTAGATTCCGATGCTTCACTTCAGGTGTACTATTTCCCTTGGACCTTCTTATTGACGATGAAACACAGAAATTGCATCGGAATTAAATACAAAAGGCACAATGCCGACTTAAGTACAAGAAGACTGGCTCTTCTTACTGTCGATGATTTTAACCTTTCCTGGGAGACCAGTTTCCGATTCCGATGTTTCACATCAGGTTAGCTGTATCCCTTGGATTTTCTTATTGACGATGAAACACACATATTGCAACGGAATTAAAAACAAAAGGCACAATGCCGACTTAAGTACAAGAGGACTGACTCTTCTTACTGTCTATGTTTTGAACCTTTCCTGTGAGAAGGGTTTTCGATTCCGATGCTTCACCTCTGGTTAGCTCTAACCCTTGGACTTTCTTATTGACGATGAAACACAGATATTGCATCGGAATTGAATACAAAAGGCACAATGCCGACTTAAGTACAAGAAGTCAGACTCTTCTTACTGTCTACGTTTTGAACCTTTCCTGTGAGACCAGTTTTAGATTCCGATGCTTCGCTTCAGGTTTACTGTATCCCTTGGACCTTCTTATTGACGGTGAAACACAGAAATTGCATCGGAATTAAATACAAAGGTCACAATGCCGACATAATTACAAGAAGACTGACTCTTATTACTTTCTATGTTTTGAACCTTTGCTGTGAGACCGGTTTTAGATTCCGATGCTTCACTTCAGGTTTACTGTATCCCTTGGACCATCTTATTGACGATGAAACACAGAAATTGCATCGGAAATAAATACAAAAGGCACAATGCCGACTTAAGTACAAGAAGACTGACTCTTCTTACTGTCTATGATTTGAACCTTTCCTATGAGACCAGGTTTAGATTCCGATGCCTCGCTTCAGGTTAACTGCATCCCTTCGACCTCATTATTGACGATGAAGCACAGAAATTACATCGGAATTAAATACAAATGGCACAATGCCGACTTAAGTACAAGAAGACTGACTCTTCTTACAATCTATGATTGGAAACTTTCCTGGGATAGCAGTTTTAGATTCTGATGCTTCACTTCATCTTTACTGTATCCCTTGGCCCTTCTTATTGACGATGAAACACAGAAATTGCATCGGAATTAGATAAAATAGGCACAATGCCGACTTAATTACAAAATGACTTACTCTTCTTACTGTCTATGAGTTGAGACATTCCTGTGAGACCAGTTTAAGATTCCGATGCTTCACTTCAGGGTTACTGTATCCCTTGGAACTTATTTATGACGGTGAAGCACAGAAATTACATCGGAATTAAATACTAAATGCACAATGCCGACTTAAGTACAAGAAGACTGACTCTTCTTACTGTCTATGTTTTGAACCGTTCCTGTGAGACCAGTTCTAGATTCCGATGCTTCACGTCATGTTTACTGTATCCCATGAACGTTCTTATTGACGATGAAACACAGAAATTGCATCGGAATGAAATACAAAAAGCACAATGCCGACTTATGTACAAGAAGACTGACTGTTCCTACTTTCTATGATTTGAGCCTTTCCTGTGAGACCAGTTTTAGATATCGATGCTTCACTTCAGGTTTACTGTATCAATTGTACCTTCTTATTGACGATGTAATACTGATAATGCATCGGAATTACATACAAATGGCACAATGCCGACTTAAGTACAAGAGGAATGACTCTTCTTACTGCCTATGCTTTGAACCTTTCCTGTGAGACCAGTTTTAGATTCTGATACTTCACTTCAGGTTTTCTGTATCCCTTGGACCTTCATATTGACGATGAATCACCGAAATAGCATCGGAATTAAATACAAATGGCACAATGCCAGACTTAAGTACAAGAAGACTGACTCTTCTTACTGTCTATGATTTGAACCTTTCCTGTGAGACCAGGTTTAGATTCCGATGCTTCGCTTCAGGTTAACTGCATCCCTTCGACCTCATTATTGACGATGAAGCACAGAAATTACATCGGAATTAAATACAAATGGCACATTGCCAGACTTAAGTACAAGAAGTCAGACTCTTCTTACTGTCTATGGTTTGAACCTTTCCTGTAAGACCAGTTTTAGTTTCCGATGCTTCACTTCAGGTTTACTGTATCCCTTGAACGTTCTTATTGACGATGAAACACAGAAATTGTATCGGAATTAAATACAAAAGGCACAATGCCGACTTAAGTGCAAGACGACTGACTCTTCTTACATTCTATGATTTGAGCCTTTCCTGTGAGACCAGTTTTAGATATCGATGGTTCACTTCAGGTTTACTGTATCCCTTGTACCTTCTTACAGACGATGTATCACTGATGTTGCATCGAAATTAAATACAAAAGGCACAATGCCGACTTAAGTACAAGAAGACTGACTCTTTTTACTGCCTATGCTTTGATCCTTTCCTGTGAGGCCAGTTTTAGATTCCGATGCTTCACTTCAAGTTTACTGTATCCCTTGGACCTTCTTATTGACGATGAAACACAGAAATTGCATCGGAATTAAATACAAAAGGCACAATGCCGACTTAAGTGAAAGAAAATTGACTCTTACTACTGTCTATGTTTGAACCTTTCCACTGAGACCTGTTTCAGATTCCGATGCTTCACTTAAGGTTTACTGTATCCCTTGGCCATTCTTATTGACTACGAAACACAGATATTTCACCGGAATTAAATACAAAAGGCACAATCCCGACTTAAGTACAAGAAGACTGACTCTTATTACTGTCTATACTTTGAAACTCTCCTGTGAGACCAGTTTTAGATTCTGATGTTTCGCCTTAGGTTTACTGTATCCCTTGGACCTTCTTATTGACGATGATACACAGAATTTGTATTGGAATCAAATACAATAGGCACGATGCGGACCTAGGTACAAGAAGTCAGACTCTTCTTACTGTCTATGGTTTGAACCTTTCATGTAAGACCAGTTTTAGTTTCCGATGCTTCACTTCAGGTTTACTGTATCCCTTGAACGTTCTTATTGACGATGAAACACAGAAATTGCATCGGAATTAAATACAAAAGGCACAATGCCGACTTAAGTGCAAGACGACTGACTGTTCTTACATTCTATGATTTGAGCCTTTCCTGTGAGACCAGTTTTAGATATCGATGGTTCACTTCAGGTTTACTGTATCCCTTGTACCTTCTTCTTGACGATGTAACACTGATGTTGCATCAAAATTAAATACAAAAGGCACAATGCCGACTTAGGTACAAGAAGACTGACTCTTTTTACTGTCTGTGCTTTGAACCTTTCCTGTGAGACCAGTTTTAGAATCCGATGCTTCACTTCAGGTTTACTGTATCCCTTGGACCTTCTTATTGACGATGAAACACAGAAATTTCAACGGAATTACATACAAAAGTCACAATGCCGACTTAAGTACAAGAGGAATGCCTCTTCTTACTGCCTATGCTTTGAACCTTTCCTGTGAGACCAGTTTTAGATTCCGATACTTCAATTCAGGTTTTCTGTATCCCTTGGACCTTCATATTGACGATGAAACACCGAAATTGCATCGGAATTAAATACAAAAGGCACAATGCCGACTTAAGTACAAGAAGACTGACTCTTCTATCTGTCTATGTTTTGAACCTTTCCTGTGAGACCAGTTTTAGATTCCGATGCTTCACTTCAGGTTTACTGTATCCCTTGGACCTTCTTATTGACGATGAAACACAGAAATTGCATCGGAATTAAATACAAAAGGCGCAATGCACACTTAACTACAAGAAGACTGACTCTTCTTACTGTCTATGTTTTGAACCTTTCCTGTGAGACCAGTTTGAGATTCCGATGCTTCTCTTCCGGTTCACCGTATCTCTTGGACCTTCTTATTGACGATGAAACTCAGAAATTGCATCGGAAGTAAATACAAAAGGCACAATGCCGACTTAGGTACAAGAAGACTGACTCTTATTACTGTCTATGTTTTGAACCTTTCCTGTGAGACCAGTTTTAGATTCCGATTTTTCGCCTTACGTTTACTCTATCCCTTGGACCTTCTTATTGACGATGAAACACAGAATTTGTATAGGAAAAAAATACAATAGGCACAATGTGGACTTAAGTACAAGAAGACCGACTCTTCTTACTGTCTATGTTTTGAACCTTTCCTGTAAAACCAGTTTTACATTCCGATGCTTCACTTCATGTTTACTGTATCCCTTGAACGTTCTTATTGACGATGAAACACAGAAATTGCGGCGGAATTAAATACAAAAGGCAAAATGCATACTTAAGTACAGGAGGAATGTCTCTTCTTACTGCCTATGTTTTCAACCATTCCTGTGAGACCAGTTTTAGATTCCGATACTTCACTTCAGGTTTTCTGTATCCCTTGGACCTTCATATTGACGATGAAACACCGAAATTGCATCAGAATTAAATACAAAAGGCACAATGGCAACTTAAGTACAAGAAGACTGACTCTTCTTACTGTTTACGTTTTGAAACTTTCCTGTCAGACCAGTTTTATATACCGATGCTTCACTTCAGGTTTACTGTGTCCCTTGGACCTTCTTGTTGACGATGAAGCACAGAAATCGCGTCGGAAATAAATGCAGAAGGCACAATGGTTACTTAAGTACAAGAAGACTGAATCTTCTTACTGTCTATGTTTTGAACCTTTCCTGTGAGATCAGTTTTAGATTCCGATGCTTCACTTCAGGTTTACTGTATCCCTTGGACCTTCTTATTGACGATGAAACACAGAAGTTGCATCGGAATTAAATACAAAAGGCGCAATGCCGACTTAACTACATGAAGACTGACTCTTCTTACTGTATATGCTTTGAACCTTTCCTGTGAGACCAGTTTGAGATTCCGATGCTTCACTTCAGGTTTACCGTATCCTTTGGACCTACTTATTGGCGATGAAACACAGAAATTGCATCGGAAGGAAATACAAAAGGCACAATGCCGACTTAAGTAAAAGAAGACTAACTGTTCTTACATTCCATGATTTGAGCTTTTCCTGTGAGACCAGTTTTTGATATCGATGCTTCACTTCAGGTTTACTGTATCCCTTGTACCTTCTTATTGACGATGAAACACAGAATTTGTATCGGAATCTAATACAATAGGCACAATGCGGACTTAAGTAAAAGAAGACTGACTCTTCTTACTGTCTATATTTTGAACCTTTCCTGTGAGACCAGTTTTAGATTCCAATGCTTCACTTCAGGTTTACTGTATCCCTTGGACCTTCTTATTGACGATGAAACACAGATATTGCATCGGAATTACATACAAAAGGCACAATGCCGACTTAAGTACAAGAGGAATGTCTCTTCTTACTGCCTTTGCTTTGAACCTTTCCTGTGAGACGAGTTTTAGATTCCGATACTTCAATTCAGGTTTTCTGTATCCCTTGGACCTTCATATTGACGATGAAACACCGAAATTGCATCGGAATTAAATACAAAAGGCACAATGCCGACTTAAGTACAAGAAGACTGACTCTTCTATCTGTCTATGTTTTGAACCTTTCCTGTGAGACCGGTTTTAGATAACGATGCTTCACTTCAGGTTTACTGTATCCCTTGTACATTCTTATTGACGATGAAACACAGATATTGCATCGGAATTAAATTCCAAAGGCACAATGCCGACTTAAGTACAAGAAGACTGACTCTTCTTACTGTCTATGTTTTGAACCTTTCCTGTGTGACCAGTTTTAGATTCCGATGCTTCACTTCCGGTTTACGGTATCTCTTGGACCTTCTTATTGACGATGAAACACAGAATTTGTATCGGAATCAAATACAATAGGCACAATGCGGACTTAAGTACAAGAAGACTGACTATTCTTACTGTCTATGGTTTTAACATTTCCTGTAAGACCAGTATTAGTTTCCGAAGCTTCACTTTACGTTTACTGTATGCCTTGGACGTTCTTATTGACGATGAAATTCAGAAATTGCATCGGAATTACATACAAAAAGCACAATGCCTACTTAAGTGCAGGAGGAATGTCTCTTCTTACTGCCTATGATGTGAACCTTTCCTGTGAGACCAGTTTTAGATTCCGATACTTAAGGTTTTATGTATCCCTTGGACCTTCATATTGACGATGAAACACCGAAATTGCATCAGAATTAAATACAAAAGGCACAATGCCGACTCAAGTACAAGTGGACTGACTCTTCTTACTGTCTATGTTTTGAACCTATCCTGTGAGACCAGTTTTAGATTCCGATGCTTCACTTCAGGTTTACTGTATCCCTTGGACCTTCTTATTGACGATGAAACACAGAAATTGCATCGGAATTAAATAAAAAAGGCGCAATGCAGACTTAGCTACAAGAAGACTGACTCTTCTTACTGTCTATGTTTTGAACCTTTCCTGTGAGACCAGTTTGAGATTCCGATGCTTCACTTCCGGTTCACCGTATTTCTTGGACCTTCTTATTGACGATGAAACTCAGAAATTGCATCGGAATTAAATACAAAAGGCACAATGCCGACTTAGGTACAAGAAGACTGACTCTTATTACTGTCTATGTTTTGAACGTTTCCTGTGAGACCGTTTTAGATTCCGATTTTTCGCCTTACGTTTACTCTATCCCTTGGACCTTCTTATTGACGATGAAACACAGATTTTGTATAGGAAAAAAATACAATAGGCACAATTCGGACTTAAGTACAAGAAGACTGACTCTTCTTACTGTCTATGTTTTGAACCTTTCCTGTAAGACCAGTTTTAGTTTCCGATGCTTCACTTCATGTTTACTGTATCCTTTGAACGTTCTTATTGACGATGAAACACAGAAATTGCAGCGGAATTTAATACAAAAGGCAAAATGCATACTTAAGTACAGGAGGAATGTCTCTTCTTACTGCCTATGCTTTCAACCATTCCTGTGAGACCAGTTTTAGATTCCGATACTTCACTTCAGGTTTTCTGTATCCTTTGGACCCCCATATTGACGATGAAACACGGAAATTGCATCAGAATTAAATACAAAAGGCACAATGCCGACTTAAGTACAAGAAGACTGACTCTTCTTACTGTCTATGATTTGAGCCTTGCCTGTAAGACCAGTTTTAGATTCCGATGCTTCACTTCAGGTGTACTATATCCCTTGGACCCTCTTATTGACGATGAAACACAGAAATTGCATCGGAATTAAATACAAAAGGCACAATGCCGACTTAAGTACAAGAAGACTGACTCTTCTTACTGTCTATGCTTTTAACCTTTCCTGTGAGACCAGTTTCTGATTCCGATGTTTCACTTCAGGTTAGCTGTATCCCTTGGATTTTCTTATTGAAGATGAAACACACATATTGCAACGGAATTAAAAACAAAAGGCACAATGCCGACTTAAGTACAAGAGGACTGACTCTTCTTATTGTCTATGTTTTGAACCTTTCCTGTGAGAAGAGTTTTCGATTCCGATGCTTCACTTCTGGTTAGCTCTAACGGTTGGACTTTCTTATTGACGATGAAACACAGATATTGCATCGGAATTCAATACAAAATGCACAATGCCGACTTAAGTACAAGAAGTCGGACTCTTCTTCCTGTCTACGTTTTGAACCTTTCCTGTGAGACCAGTTTTAGATTCCGATGCTTCACTTCAGGTTTACTGTATCCCTTGGACCTTCGTATTGACGATGAAACACAGAATTTGCATCGGAATGAAATACAAAACACCCAATGCCGACTTAAGTACAAGAAGACTGACTCTTCTTACTGTCTATGTGTTGAGCCTTTCCTGGTAGACCAGTATTAGATTCTGATGCTTCACTTCAGGTTTACTGTATCCCTTGGACCTTGTTATTGAAGATGAAACACAGAAATTGCATCGGAATAAAATACAAAAGACCCAATGCCGACTTAAGTACAAGAAGACTGACTCTTCTTACTGTCTATGCTTTGAACCTTTCCTGTGAGACCAGGTTTCGTTTCCGATGCTTCGCTTCAGGTTAACTGCATCCCTTGGCCCTTCTTATTGACTATGAAACACAGATATTTCATTGGAATTAAATACAAAAGGCACAATCCCGACTTAAGTACAAGAAGACTGACTCTTATTACTGTCTATGCTTTGAACGTCTCCTGTGAGACCAGTTTTCGATTCTGATGTTTCGCCTTAGGTTTACTGTATCCCTTGGACCTTCTTATTGACGATGAAACACATAATTTGTATTGGAATCAAATACAATAAGAACGATGCGGACTTAAGTACATGAAGTCACACTCTTCTTACTGTCTATGGTTGGAACCTTTCCTGTAAGACCAGTTTTAGTTTCCGATGCTTCACTTCAGGTTTACTGTATCCCTTGAACGTTGTTATTGACGATGAAACACGGAAATTGCATCGGAATTAAATACAAAAGGCACAATGCCGACTTAAGTACAAGACGACTGACTCATCTTACATTCTATGATTTGAGCCTTTCCTGTGAGACCAGTTTTAGATATCTATGGTTCACTTCAGGTTTACTGTATCCCTTGTACCTTCTTATTGACGATGTAACACTGATGTTGCACCGAAATTAAAAACAAAAGGCACAATGCCGACTTAAGTACAAGAGGAATGTCTCTTCTTACTGCCTATGTTTTGAACCTTTCCTGTGAGACCAGTTTTAGATTCCGATACTTCGCTTCAGGTTTTCTGTATCCCTTGGACATTCATAATGACGATGAAACAAATAAATTGCAACTGAATTAAACACAAAAGGCAAAATGCCGGCTTAAGTACAAGTGGACTGACTCTTCTTACTGTCTACGTTTTGAACCTTTCCTGTGAGACCAGTTTTAGATTCCGATGCTTCACTTTAGGTTTACTGTATCCCTTGGACCATCTTATTGACGATGAAACACAGAAATTGCATCGGATATAAATACAAAAGGCACAATGCCGACTTAAGTACAAGAAGACTGACTCTTTTATCTGTCTATGATTTGAACCTTTCCTTTGAGACCGGTTTTGGATAACGATGCTTCACTTCAGGTTTACTGTATCCCTTGTACATTCTTATTGACGATGAAACACAGATATTGCATCGGAATTAAATACTAAAGGCACAATGCCGACTTAAGTACAAGAAGACTGGCTCTTCTTACTGTCTATGTTTTGAGCCTTTCTTGTGAGAAGAGTTTTCAATTCCGATGCTTCACTTCTAGTTAGCTCTAACCATTGGACTTTCTTATTGACGATGAAACACGGATATTGCATCGAAATTAAATACAAAAGGCACAAAGCCAACTTAAGTTCAAGAAGTCAGACTCTTCTTACTGTCTACGTTTTGAACCTTTCCTGTGAGACCAGTTTTAGATTCCGATGCTTCACTTCAGGTTTACTGTATCCCTTGGACCTTCGTATTGACGATGAAACACAGAAATTGCATCGGAATGAAATACAAAACACCCAATGCCGACTTAAGTACAAGAAGACTGACTCTTCTTACTGTCTATGTGTTGAGCCTTTCCTGGTAGACCAGTATTAGATTCTGATGCTTCACTTCAGGTTTACTGTATCCCTTGGACCTTGTTATTTTAGATGAAACACAGAAATTGCATCGGAATTAAATACAAAAGACCCAATGCCGACTTAAGTACAAGAAGACTGGCTCTTCTTACAATCTATGATTTGAAACATTAATGTGAGAGCAGTTTTAGATTCCGATGCTACACTTCATTTTTACTGTATCCCTTGGCCCTTGTTATTGACGATGAAAAACAGAAATTGCATCGGAATTAGATAAAATAGGCACAATGCCGACTTAAGTACAAAATGACTTACTCTTGTTACTGTCTATGTGTTGAGACTTTCCTGTGAGACCAGTTTTAGATTCCAATGCTTCACTTTAGGGTTACTGTATCCCTTGATACTTATTTTTGACGGTGAAGCACAGAAATTATATCGGAATTAAATACTAAATGCACAAAGCCGACTTAAGTACAAGAAGACTGACTCTTCTTACTGTCTATGTTTTAACCTTTCCAGTGAGACCAGTTTTAGATTCCGATGCTTCACGTCATGTTAACTGTATCCCTTGGACCTTCTTATTGACGATGAAACACAGATATTTCGCCGGAATTAAATACATAAGCACAATCCCGACTTAAGTACACGAAGACTGACTCTTATTACTGTCTATGCTTTGAACCTTTCCTGTGAGACCAGTTTTAGATTCCAATGTTTCGCCTTGGGTTTACTGTATCCCTTGGAATTTCTTATTGACGATGAAACACAGAATTTGTATTGGAATCAAATACAATAGTCACAATGTGGACTTAAGTACAAGAAGTCAGACTTTTCTTACTGTCAATGGTTTGAACCTTTCCTGTAAGACCAGTTTTAAATTCCGATGCTTCACTTCACGTTTACTGTATCCCATGAACGTTCTTATTGACGATGAAACACCGAAATTGCATCGGAATTAAATACAAAAAGCACAATGCGACATAAGTACAAGAAGACTGACTGTTCTTACATCCTATGATTTGAGCCTCGCCTGTGAGACCAGTTTTAGATATCGATGCTTCACTTCAGGTTCACTGTATCCCTTGTACCTTCTTATTGACGATGTAACACTGATATTGCATCGGAATTAGATACAAATGGCACAATGCCGACTTAAGTACAAGAGGAATGTCTCTTCTTACTGCCTATGCTTTGAACCTTTCCTGTGAGACTAGTTTTAGATTCTGATACTTCACTTCAGGTTTTCTGTGTCCCTTGGACCTTCATATTGACGATGAATCACCGAAATTGCATCGGAATTAAATACAAATGGTACAATGCCGACTTAAGTACAAGAAGACTGTCTCTTCTTACTGTCTATGTTTTGAACCTTTCCTGTGAGGCCAGTTTTAGATTCCGATGCTTCACTTCAGGATTACTGTATTACTTGGACCTGCTTATGGACGATGAAACACAGAAATGGTATCAGAATTAAATACAAAGGGCACAATGCCGACTTAAGTAAAAGAAAATTGACTCTTATTACTGTCTATGTTGGAACCTTTCCTGTGAGACCAGTTTAAGATTCCGATGCTTCACTTAAGGTTTACTGTATCCCTTGGCCCTTCGTGTTGACTATGAAACACAGATATTTCATCGGAATTAAATACAAAAGGCACAATTTCGACTTAAGTACAAGAAGATTGATTCTTATTACTGTCTATGCTTTGAACCTCTCCTGTGAGACCAGTTTTAGATTCTGATGTTTCGCCTTAGGTTTAGTGTATCCCTTGGACCTTCTTATTGACGATGAAACACAGAAGTTGCATCGGAATTAAATACAAAAGGCGCAATGCCGACTTAACTACATGAAGACTGACTCTTCTTACTGTCTATGCTTTGAACCTTTCCTGTGAGACCAGTTTGAGATTCCGATGCTTCACTTCAGGTTTACCGTATCCTTTGGACCTACTTATTGACGATGAAACACAGAAATTGCATCGGAAGGAAATACAAAAGGCACAATGCCGACTTAAGTAAAAGAAGACTAACTGTTCTTACATTCCATGATTTGAGCTTTTCCTGTGAGACCAGTTTTTGATATCGATGCTTCACTTCAGGTTTACTGTATCCCTTGTACCTTCTTATTGACGATGAAACACAGAATTTGTATCGGAATCTAATACAATAGGCACAATGCGGACATAAGTAAAAGAAGACTGACTCTTCTTACTGTCTATATTTTGAACCTTTCCTGTGAGACCAGTTTTAGATTCCAATGCTTCACTTCAGGTTTACTGTATCCCTTGGACCTTCTTATTGACGATGAAACACAGATATTGCATCGGAATTACATACAACAGGCACAATGCCGACTTCAGTACAAGAGGAATGTCTCTTCTTACTGCCTATGCTTTGAACCTTTCCTGTGAGACCAGTTTTAGATTCCGATGCTTCACTTCAGGTTTACTGCATCCCTTGGACCTCCTTATTGACGATGAAAAACAAAAATTGCATCGGAATTAAATACAAAAGGCACAATGCCGACTTAAGTACAAGAAGACTGACTCTTCTTACTGTCTATGATTTGAGCCTTGCCTGTAAGACCAGTTTTAGATTCCGATGCTTCACTTCAGGTGTACTATATCCCTTGGACCTTCTTATTGACGATGAAACACAGAAATTGCATCGGAATTAAATACAAAAGGCACAATGCCGACTTAAGTACAAGAAGACTGACTCTTCTTACTGGCTATGTTTTTAACCTTTCCTGTGAGACCAGTTTCCGATTCCGATGTTTCACTTCAGGTTAGCTGTATCCGTTGGATTTTCTTATTGAAGATGAAACACACATATTGCAACGGAATTAAAAACAAAAGGCACAATGCCGACTTAAGTACAAGAGGACTGACTCTTCTTACTGTCTATGTTTTGAACCTTTCCTGTGAGACCAGTTTTAGATTCCGATGCTTCACTTCAGGTTTACTGTATCCCTTGGACCTTCGTATTGACGATGAAACACTGAATTTGCATCGGAATGAAATACAAAACACCCAATGCCGACTTAAGTACAAGAAGACTGACTCTTCTTACTGTCTATGTGTTGAGCCTTTCCTGGTAGACCAGTATTAGATTCTGATGCTTCACTTCAGGTTTACTGTATCCCTTGGACCTTGTTATTGAAGATGAAACACAGAAATTGCATCGGAATAAAATACAAAAGACCCAATGCCGACTTAAGTACAAGAAGACTGACTCTTCTTACTGTCTATGCTTTGAACCTTTCCTGTGAGACCAGGTTTCGATTCCGATGCTTCGCTTCAGGTTAACTGCATCCCTTGGCCCTTCTTATTGACTATGAAACACAGATATTTCATTGGAATTAAATACAAAAGGCACAATCCCGACTTAAGTACAAGAAGGCTGACTCTTATTACTGTCTATGCTTTGAACGTCTCCTGTGAGACCAGTTTTCGATTCTGATGTTTCGCCTTAGGTTTACTGTATCCCTTGGACCTTCTTATTGACGATGAAACACATAATTTGTATTGGAATCAAATACAATAAGAACGATGCGGACATAAGTACATGAAGTCACACTCTTCTTAGTGTCTATGGTTTGAACCTTTCCTGTAAGACCAGTTTTAGTTTCCGATGCTTCACTTCAGGTTTACTGTATTCCTTGAACGTTCTTATTGACGATGAAACACTGAAATTGCATCGGAATTAAATACAAAAGGCACAATGCCGACTTAAGTACAAGACGACTGACTCATCTTACATTCTATGATTTGAGCCTTTCCTGTGAGACCAGTTTTAGATATCTATGGTTCACTTCAGGTTTACTGTATCCCTTGTACCTTCTTATTGACGATGTAACACTGATGTTGCACCGAAATTAAAAACAAAAGGCACAATGCCGACTTAAGTACAAGAGGAATGTCTCTTCTTACTGCCTATGTTTTGAACCTTTCCTGTGAGACCAGTTTTAGATTCCGATACTTCGATTCAGGTTTTCTGTATCCGTTGGACATTCATAATGACGATGAAACAAATAAATTGCAACTGAATTAAACACAAAAGGCAAAATGCCGGCTTAAGTACAAGTGGACTGCTCTTCTTACTGTCTACGTTTTGAACCTTTCCTGTGAGACCAGTTTTAGATTCCGATGCTTCACTTTAGGTTTACTGTATCCCTTGGACCATCTTATTGCCGATGAAACACAGAAATTGCATCGGATATAAATACAAAAGGCACAATGCCGACTTAAGTACAAGAAGACTGACTCTTTTATCTGTCTATGATTTGAACCTTTCCTTTGAGACCGGTTTTGGATAACGATGCTTCACTTCAGGTTTACTGTATCCCTTGTACATTCTTATTGACGATGAAACACAGATATTGCATCGGAATTAAATACTAAAGGCACAATGCCGACTTAAGTACAAGAAGACTGACTCTTCTTACTGTCTATGTTTTGAGCCTTTCTTGTGAGAAGAGTTTTCAATTCCGATGCTTCACTTCTAGTTAGCTCTAACCCTTGGACTTTCTTATTGACGATGAAACACGGGTATTGCATCGGAATTAAATACAAAAGGCACAAAGCAGACTTAAGTTCAAGAAGTCAGACTCTTCTTACTGTCTACGTTTTGAACCTTTCCTGTGAGACCAGTTTTAGATTCCGATGCTTCACTTCAGGTTTTTTGTATCCCTTGGACCTTCGTATTGACGATGAAACACAGAAATTGCATCGGAATGAAATACAAAACACCCAATGCCGACTTAAGTACAAGAAGACTGACTCTTCTTACTGTCTATGTGTTGAGCCTTTCCTGGTAGACCAGTATTAGATTCTGATGCTTCACTTCAGGTTTACTGTATCCCTTGGACCTTGTTATTTTAGATGAAACACAGAAATTGCATCGGAATTAAATACAAAAGACCCAATGCCGACTTAAGTACAAGAAGACTGGCTCTTCTTACAATCTATGTTTTGAAACTTTAATGTGAGAGCAGTTTTAGATTCCGATGCTACACTTCACTTTTACTGTATCCCTTGGCCCTTGTTATTGACGATGAAACACAGAAATTGCATCGGAATTAGATAAAATAGGCACAATGCCGACTTAAGTACAAAATGACTTACTCTTGTTACTGTCTATGTGTTGAGACTTTCCTGTGAGACCAGTTTTAGATTCCGATGCTTCACTTTAGGGTTACTGTATCCCTTGATACTTATTTTTGACGGTGAAGCACAGAAATTACATCGGAATTAAATACTAAATGCACAAAGCCGACTTAAGTACAAGAAGACTGACTCTTCTTACTGTCTATGTTTTAACCTTTCCAGTGAGACCAGTTTTAGATTCCGATGCTTCACGTCATGTTAACTGTATCCCTTGGACCTTCTTATTGACGATGAAACACAGATATTTCGCCGGAATTAAATACATAAGCACAATCCCGACTTAAGTACACGAAGACTGACTCTTATTACTGTCTATGCTTTGAACCTTTCCTGTGAGACCAGTTTTAGATTCCAATGTTTCGCCTTAGGTTTACTGTATCCCTTGGAATTTCTTATTGACGATGAAACACAGAATTTGTATTGGAATCAAATACAATAGTCACAATGCGGACTTAAGTACAAGAAGTCAGATTTTTCTTACTGTCAATGGTTTGAACCTTTCCTGTAAGACCAGTTTTAAATTCCGATGCTTCACTTCAGGTTTACTGTATCCCATGAACGTTCTTATTGACGATGAAACACCGAAATTGCATTGGAATTAAATACAAAAAGCACAATGCGACATAAGTACAAGAAGACTGACTGTTCTTACATTCTATGATTTGAGCCTTGCCTGTGAGACCAGTTTTAGATATCGATGCTTCACTTCAGGTTTACTGTATCCCTTGTACCTTCTTATTGACGATGTAACACTGATATTGCATCGGAATTACATACAAATGGCACAATGCCGACTTAAGTACAAGAGGAATGTCTGTTCTTACTGCCTATGCTTTGAACCTTTCCTGTGAGACCAGTTTTAGATTCTGATACTTCACTTCAGGTTTTCTGTGTCCCTTGGACCTTCATATTGACGATGAATCACCGAAATTGCATCGGAATTAAATACAAATGGCACAATGCCGACTTAAGTACAAGAAGACTGTCTCTTCTTACTGTCTATGTTTTGAACCTTTCCTGTGAGACCAGTTTTAGATTCCGATGCTTCACTTCAGGATTACTGTATTACTTGGACCTGCTTATTGACTATGAAACACAGAAATGGTATCAGAATTAAATACAAAAGGCACAATGCCGACTTAAGTAAAAGAAAATTGACTCTTATTACTGTCTATGTTGGAACCTTTCCTGTGAGACCAGTTTTAGATTCTGATGTTTCGCCTTAGGTTTAGTGTATCCCTTGGACCTTCTTATTGACGATGAAACACAGAATTTGTATTGGAATCAAATACAATAGGCACGATGCGGACTTAAGTACAAGAAGTCAACCTCTTCTTACTGTCTATGGTTTGAACCTTTCCTGTGAGACCAGTTTTAGATTCCGATGCTTCACCTCAGGTTTACTGTATCCCTTGGAACTTCTTATTGACGATGAAACACAGAAATTGCATCGGAATTACATACAAAAGGCACAATGCCGACTTAAGTACAAGAAGACTGACTCTTCTTACTGTCTATGCTTTGAACCGTTCCTGTGAGACCAGTTTTAGATTCCGATGCTTCACCTCAGGTTTACTGTATCCCTTGGAACTTCTTATTGACGATGAAACACAGATATTGCATCGGAATTAAATACTAAAGGCACAATGCCGACTTAAGTACAAGAAGACGGACTCTTCTTTCTGTCTATGTTTTGAACCTTTCCTGTGTGAGCAGTTTTAGATTCCGATGCTTCACTTCCGGCTTACGGTATCTCTTGTACCTTGTTATTGACGATGGAACCCAGAATTTGTATCGGAATCAAATACAATAGGCACAATGCGGACTTAAGTACAAGAAGACTGACTCTTCTTACTGTCTATGGTTTTAACATTTCCTGTAAGACCAGTATTAGTTTCCGAAGCTTCACTTTATGTTTACTGTATGCCTTGGACGTTCTTATTGACGATGAAACTCATAAGTTACATCGGAATTAATTACAAAAGTCACTATGCCGACTTAAGTACATGAAGACTGACTGTTATTACTGTCTATGGTTTGAACCTTTGTGTAAGATCAGTTTTAGTTTCCGACGCTTCACGTCAGGTTTACTGTATCCCTTGGACCTTCTTATTGACGATGAAACACAGAAATTGCATCGGAATTACATACAAAAAGCACAATGCCTACTTAAGTACAGGAGGAATGTCTCTTCTTACTGCCTATGATTTGAACCTTTCCTGTGAGACCAGTTTTAGATTCCGATACTTCACTTCAGGTTTTCTGTATCCATTGGACCTTCATATTGACGATGAAACACCGAAATAGCATCAGAATTAATTACAAAAGGCACAATGCCGTCTTAAGTACAAGTGGACTGACTCTTCTTACTGTCTATGTTTTGAACCTTTCCTGTGAGACCAGTTTTAGATTCCGATGCTTCACTTCAGGTTTACTGTATCCCTTGGAACACCTTATTGACGATGAAACACAGAAATTGCAACGGAATTAAATACAAATGGCTCAATGCCGACTTAAGTACAAGAGGAATGTCTCTTCTTGCTGTCTATATTTTGAAACTTGCCTGTGAGACCAGTTTTAGTTTGCGATGCTTCACTTCAGGTTTACTGCATCCCTTGGACCTCCTTATTGACGATGAAAAACAGAAATTGCATCGGAATTAAATACAAAAGGCACAATGCCGACTTAAGTACAAGAAGACTGACTCTTCTTACTGTCTATGTTTTGAGCCTTTCTTGTGAGAAGAGTTTTCAATTCCGATGCTTCACTTCTAGTTAGCTCTAACCCTTCGTCTTTCTTATTGACGATGTAACACTGATGTTGCATCGATATTAAATACAAAAGGCACAATGCCGACTTAAGTACAAGAAGACTGACTCTTCTTACTGTCTATGCTTTGAACATTTCCTGTGAGACCAGTTTTAGATTCCGATGCTTCACTTCAGGTTTACTGTATCCCTTGGAACTTCTTATTGACGATGAAACACAGAAATTGCATCGGAATTACATACAAAAGGCACAATGCCGACTTAAGTACAAGAAGACTGACTCTTCTATCTGTCTATGTTTTGAACCTTTCCTGTGAGTCCGGTTTTAAATAACGATGCTTCACTTCAGGTTTACTGTATCCCTTGTACATTCTTATTGACGATGAAACACAGATATTGCATCGGAATTAAATACTAAAGGCACAATTCCGACTTAAGTACAAGAAGACTGACTCTTCTTTCTGTCTATGTTCTGAACCTTTCCTGTGTGAGCAGTTTTAGATTCCGATGCTTCACTTCCGGTTTACGGTATCTCTTGGACCTTGTTATTGACGATGGAACACAGAATTTGTATCGGAATCAAATACAATAGGCACAATGCGGACTTAAGTACAAGAAGACTGGCTCTTCTTACTGTCTATGGTTTTAACATTTCCTGTAAGACCGGTATTAGTTTCCGAAGCTTCACTTTATGTTTACTGTATGCCTTGGACGTTCTTATTGACGATGAAACTCATAAATTATATCGGAATTAATTACAAAAGTCACTATGCCGACTTAAGTACATGAAGACTGACTCTTATTACTGTCTATGGTTTGAACCTTTGTGTAAGATCAGTTTTAGTTTCCGATGCTTCACGTCAGGTTTACTGTATCCCTTGGACCTTCTTATTGACGATGAAACACAGATATTGCATCGGAATTACATACAAAAAGCAAAATGCCTACTTAAGTACAGGAGGAATGTCTCTTCTTACTGCCTATGATTTGAACCTTTCCTGTGACACCAGTTTTAGATTCCGATACTTCACTTCAGGTTTTCTGTATCCCTTGGACCTTCATATTGACGATGAAACACCGAAATTGCATCAGAATTAATTACAAAAGGCACAATGACGACTTAAGTACAAGTGGACAGACTCTTCTTACTGTCTATGTTTTGAACCTTTCCTGTGAGACCAGTTTTAGATTCCGATGCTTCACTTCAGGTTTACTGTATCCCTTGGACCTTCTTATTGACGATGAAACACAGAAATTGCATCGGAATTAAATACAAAAGGCGCAATGCCGACTTAACTACAAGAAGACTGACTCTTCTTACTGTCTATGCTTTGAACCTTTCCTGTGAGACCAGTTTGAAGTTCCGATGCTTCACTTCAGG
Organism: Schistocerca piceifrons; assembly: GCF_021461385.2. NCBI lineage: Eukaryota > Metazoa > Arthropoda > Insecta > Orthoptera > Acrididae > Schistocerca > Schistocerca piceifrons. The sequence continues at coordinate 835,557,280 of NC_060141.1, forward strand.
TTTACTGTGAGCTTTGGACCTCCTTATTGACGATGAAACACAGAAATTGCATCGAAATGAAATACAAAAGGCACAATGCCGACGTAAGAACAAGAAGACTGGCTCTTCTTACTGTCTATGTTTTGAACCTTACCTGTGAGACCAGTTTTAGATTCTGATGCTTCGCCTTAGGTTTACTCTATCCCTTGGACCTTCTTATTCACGATGAAACACAGATTTTGTATCGAAAAAAATTTCAATAGGCACAATGCGGACTTAAGTACAAGAAGACTGACTCTTATTACTGTCTATGCTTTGAAGCTCTCCTGTGGGACCAGTTTTAGATTCTGATGTTTCGCCTTAGGTTTACTGTATCCCTTGGACCTTCTTACTGACGATGAAACACAGAAATTGGATCGGAATTAATCACAAAAGTCACAATGCCGACTTAAGTACAAGCAGAATGACTTATATTACTGTCTATGCTTTGAACCTTTCCTGTGAGACCAGTTTTAGAGTCCGATGTTTCGCCTTAGGTTTACTGTATCCCTTGTACATTCTTATTGACGATGAAACACAGAAATTGCATCGGAATGAAATACAAAAGGCACAATGCCGACGTAAGTACAAGAAGATTGACTCTTCTTACTGTCTATGTTTTGAACCTTACCTGTGAGACCAGTTTTAGATTCCGATGCTTCACTTCCGGTTTACCGTATCCCTCGGACCTTCTTACTGACGATGAAACTCAGAAATTGCATCGGAATTAAATACAAAAGGCACAATGCCGACTTAGGTACAAGAAGACTGACTCTTATTACTGTCTATGATTTGAACCTTTCCTGTGAGACCAGTTTTAGATTCCGATGTTTCGCCTTAGGTTCACTCTATCCCTTGGACGTTCTTATTGACGATGAAACACAGAAATTGCATCGGAATTTAATTCAAAAGGCACAATGCCGACTTAAGTAAAAGAATACTAACTATTCTTACGTTCTATGATTTGAGCTTTTCCTGTCAGACCAGTTTTAGATATCGATGCTTCACTTCAGGTTTACTGTATCCCTTGGACCTTCTTATTGACGATGAAACTCAGAAATTACATCGGAATTAATTACAAAAGTCACAATGCCGACTTAAGTACATGAAGACTGACTCTTATTACTGTGTATTCTTTGAACCTTTAATGTGAGACCAGTTTTAGATTCCGATATTTATTCTTAGGTTTACTGTATCCCTTGGACCTTCGTATTGACGATGAAACACAGAATTTGTATCGGAATCAAATACAACAGGCACAATGCGGACTTAAGTACAAGAAGTTAGACTCTTCTTACTGTCTATGGTTTGAACCTGTCCTGCAAGACCAGTTTTAGTTTCCGATGCTTCACGTCAGGTTTACTGTATCCCTTGAACTTTCTTATTGTCGATGAAACACAGAAATTGCATCGGAATTAAATACAGAAGGCACAATGCCGAATTAGGTACAAAAAGACTGACTCTTCTTACTGTCTATGTTTTGAACCTTTCCTGTGAGACCAGTTTCAGATTCCAATGCTTCACTTCAGGTTTACCGTATCTCTTGGACCTTCTTATTGGCGATGAAACACAGAAATTGCAACGGAATTACATACAAAACGGACAATGCCGACTTAAGTACAAGAGGAATGTCTCTTCTTACTACCTATGCTTTGAACCTTTCCTGTGAGACCAGTTTTACATTCCGATATTCACTTCAGGATGTGTGTATTACTTGGACCTTCTTATTGACGATGAAACACAGAAATTGCACCAGAATTAAATACAAAAGGCACAATGCCGACTTAAGTACAAGAACACTGACTCTTATTACTGTCTTTGGTTTGAACCTTTCCAGAAAGACCAGTTTTAGTTTCCGATTCTTCACTTCAGGTCTACTGTATCCCTTGGAGCACCTTATTCGCGATGAAACACAGACATTGCATCGGAATTAAATTCATAAGGCACAATGCCGACTTAAGTAGAAGAGGAATGTCTCTTCTTACTGTCTCTATTTTGAAACATTCCTGTGAGACCAGTTTTAGATTCCGAAGCATCACTTCAGGTTTACTGTATCCCTTGGACCTCCTTATTGACGATGAAACACAGAAATTGCATCGGAATTAAATACAAAAGGCACAATGCCGACTTAAGTACAAGAAGACTGACTCTTCTTACTGCCTATGATTTGAACCTTTCCTGTGAGACTAGTTTTAGATTCCGATACTTCACGTCAGGTTTTCTGTATCCCTTGGACCTTCATATTGACGACAAAACACCGAAATTGCATCGGATTTAAATACAAAAGGCACAATGCCGACTTAAGTACAAGAAGACTGACTCTTCTTACTGTCTATGTTTTGAACCTTTCCTGTGAGACCAGTTTCAGATTCCGATACTTCACTTCAGGTTCTCTGTATCCCTTGGACATTCATATCGACGATGAAACAAATAAATTGCATCTGAATTAAACACAAAAGGCACAATGCCGACTTAAGTAGCAGAGGACTGACTCTTCTTACTGTCTACGTTTTGAACCTTTCCTGTGAGACCAGTTTTAGATTCCGATTCTTCACTTTAGGTTTACTGTATATCTTGGACCATCTTATTGACGATGAAACACAGAAATTGCATCGGAAATAAATACAAGAGGCACAATGCCGACTAAAGTACAAGAAGACTGACTCTTCTATCTGTCTATGTTTTGAACCTTTCCTGTGAGACCGGTTTTAGATAACGATGCTTCACTTCGGGTTTACTGTATCCCTTGTACATTCTTATTGACGATGAAACACAGATATTGCATCGGAATTAAATACTAAAGGCACAATGCCGACTTAAGTACAAGAAGAGTGACTCTTCTTACTGTCTATGTTTTGAACCTTTCCTGTGTGACCAGTTTTAGATTCCGATGCTTCACTTCCGGTTTACGGTATCTCTTGGACCTTCTTATTGACGATGAAACACAGAATTTGTATCGGAATCAAATACAATAGGCACAATGCGGACTTAAGTACAAGAAGACTGACTCTTCTTACTGTCTATGGTTTGAACATTGCCTGTAAGACCAGTTTTAGTTTCCGAAGCTTTACTTTAGGTTTACTGTATGCCTTGGACGTTCTTATTGACGATGAAACACCGAAATTGCATCAGAATTAAATACAAAAGCCACTATGCCGACTTAAGTACATGAAGACTGACTCTTATTACTGTCTATGGTTTGAACCTTTGTGTAAGATCAGTTTTAGTTTTTAATGCTTTACGTCAGGTTTACTGTATCCCTTGGACCTTCTTATTGACGATGAAACACAGAAATTGCATCGGAATTACATACAAAAAGCACAATGCCTACTTAAGTACAGGAGGAATGTCTCTTCTTACTGCCTATGATTTGAACCTTTCCTGTGAGACCAGTTTTAGATTCCGATACTTCACTTCAGGCTTTCTGTATCCCTTGGAGCTTCATATAGACGATGAAACACCGAAATTGCATCAGAATTAAATACAAAAGGCACAATGCCGACTTAAGTACAAGTCGACTGACTCTTCTTACTGTCTATGTTTTGAACCTTTCCTGTGAGACCAGTTTTAGATTCCGATGCTTCACTTCAGGTTCACTGTATCCCTTGGACCTTCTTATTGACGATGAAACACAGAAATTGCATCGGAATTAAATAAAAAATGCGCAATGCCGACTTAACTACAAGAAGACTGACTCTTCTTACTGTCTATGTTTTGAACCTTTCCTGTGAGACCAGTTTGAGGTTCCGATGCTTCACTTCAGGTTTACTGTATCCTTTGGACCTTCGTATTGACGATGAAACACAGAAATTGCATCGGAATGAAATACAAAAGGCACAATGCCCACGTAAGTACAAGAAGACTGACTCTTCTTACTGTCTATGTTTCGAACCTTACCTGTGAGACCAGTTTTAGATTCTGATGCTTCACTTCCGGTTTACTGTATCCCTTGGACCTTCTTATTGACGATGAAACTCAGAAATTCCATCGGAATTAATTACAAAAGTCACAATGCCGACTTAAGTACAAGCAGACTGACTTTTATTACTGTCTATGCTTTGAACCTTTCCTGTGAGACCAGTTTTAGAGTCCGATGTTTCGCCTTAGGTTTACTGTATCCCTTGTACATTCTTATTGACGATGAAACACAGATATTGCATCGAAATTAAATACTAAAGGCACAATGACGACTTAAGTACAAGAAGACTGTCTCTTCTTACTGTCTATGATTTGAACCTTTCCTGTGAGACCAGTTTTAGATTCCGATGCTTCACTTCCGGTTTACCGTATCCCTTGGACCATCTTATTGACGATGAAACTCAGAAATTGCATCGGAATTAAATACAATAGGCACAATGCGGACTTAAGTACAAGAAGACTGACTCTTCTTACTGTCTATGTTTTGAACCTTTCCTGTAAGACCAGTTTTTGTTTCCGATGCTTCACTTCATGTTTACTGTTTCCCTTGGACATTCTTATTGACGATGAAACACAGAAATTGCATCGTAATTTAATTCAAAAGGCACAAAGCCGACTTAAGTAAAAGAAGAATAACTGTTCTTACATTCTATGAATTGAGCTTTTCCTGTCAGACCAGTTTTAGATATCGATGCTTCACTTCAGGTTTACTGTATCCCTTGTACCTTCTTATTGACGATGAAACACAGAATTTGTATGGGAATCAAATACAATAGGCACAATGCGGACTTATGTAAAAGAAGACTGACTCTTCTTATTGTCTATGGTTTGAACCTTTCCTGTAAGACCACTTTTAGTTTCCGATGCTTCACGTCAGGTTTAATGTATCCCTTGGACGTTCTTATTGACGATGAAACACAGAATTTGCATCGGAATTAAATACAAAAGGCACAATGCCGACTTAAGTACAAGAAGACTGACTCTTCTTACTGTCAATGTTTTGAACCTTTCCTGTGACACCAGTTTTAGATTCCGATGCTTCACTTCTGGTTTACTGTATCCCTTGGACCTTCTTATTGACGATGAAACTCAGAAATCACATCGGAATTAATTACAAAAGTCACAATGCCGACTTAAGTACATGAAGACCGACTCTTATTACTGTCTATGCTTTGAACCTTTCCTGTGAGACCAGTTTTACACTCCTGGAAATGGAAAAAAGGACACATTGACACCGGTGTGTCAGACCCACCATACTTGCTCCGGACACTGCGAGAGGGCTGTACAAGCAATGATCACACGCACGGCACAGCGGACACACCAGGAACCGCGGTGTTGGCCGTCGAATGGCGCTAGCTGCGCAGCATTTGTGCACCGCCGCCGTCAGTGTCAGCCAGTTTGCCGTGGCATACGGAGCTCCATCGCAGTCTTTAACACTGGTAGCATGCCGCGACAGCGTGGACGTGAACCGTATGTGCAGTTGACGGACTTTGAGCGAGGGCGTATAGTGGGCATGTGGGATTCCGGGTGGACGTACCGCCGAGTTGCTCAACACGTGGGGCGTGAGGTCTCCACAGTACATCGATGTTGTCGCTAGTGGTCGGCGGAAGGTGCACGTGCCCGTCGACCTGAGACCGGACCGCAGCGACGCACGGATGCACGGCAAGACCGTAGGATCCTACGCAGTGCCGTAGGGGACCGCACCGCCACTTCCCAGCAAATTTGGGACACTGTTGCTCCTGGGGTATCGGCGAGGACCATTCGCAACCGTCTCCATGAAGCTGGGCTACGGTCCAGCACACCGTTCGGCCGTCTTCCGCTCACGCCCCAACATCGTGCAGCCCGCCTCCATTGGTGTCGCGACAGGCGTGAATGGAGGGGACGAATGGAGACGTGTCGTCTTCAGCGATGAGAGTCGCTTCTGCCTTGGTGCCAATGATGGTCGTATGCGTGTTTGGCGCCGTGCAGGTGAGCGCCACAATCAGGACTGCATACGACCGATGCACACAGGGCCATGGTGTGGGGAGCGATCTCCTACACTGGCCGTACACCACTGGTGATCGTCGAGGGGACACTGAATAGTGCACGGTACATCCAAACCGTCATCGAACCCATCGTTCTACCATTCCTAGACCGGCAAGAACACTTGCTGTTCCAACAGGACAATGCACGTCCATATGTATCCCGTGCCACCCAACGTGCTCTAGAAGGTGTAAGTCAACTACCCTGGCCAGCAAGATCTCCGGATCTGTCCCCCATTGAGCATGTTTAGGACTGGATGAAGCGTCGTCTCACGCGGTCTGCACGTCCAGCACGAACGCTGGTCCAACTGAGGCGCCAGGTGGAAATGGCATGGCAAGCCGTTCCACAGGACTACATCCAGCATCTCTACGATCGTCTCCATGGGAGAATAGCAGCCTGCTTTGCTGCGAAAGGTGGATATACACTGTACTAGTGCCGACATTGCGCATGCTCTGTTGCCTGTGTCTATGTGCCTGTGGTTCTGTCAGTGTGATCATGTGATGTATCTGACCCCAGGAATGTGTCAATAAAGTTTCCCCTTCCTGGGACAATGAATTCACGGTGTTCTTATTTCAATTTCCAGGAGTGTAGATTCCGATATTTCGCCTTAGGTTTACTGTATCCCTTGGACCTTCTTATTGACGATGAAACACAGAATTTGTATCGGAATCAAATACAATAGGCACAATGCGGACTTAAGTACAAGAAGTCAGACTCTTCTTACTGTCTATGGTTTGAACCTTTCCTGCAAGATCAGTTTTAGTTTCCGATGGTTCACTTCAGGTTTACTGTATCCCTTGAACGTTCTTATCGTCGATGAAACACAGAAATTGCTTCGAAATTAAACACAGAAGGCACAATGCCGAATTAAGTACAAAAAGACTGACTCTTCTTACTGTCTATGTTTTGAACCTTTCCTGTGAGACCAGTTTCAGATTCCAATGCTTCACTTCAGGTTTACTCTACCTCTTGGACCATCTTATTGGCGATGAAACACAGAAATTGCATCGGAATTACATACAAAAGGCACAATGCCGACTTAAGTACAAGAGGAATGTCTCTTCTTACTACCTATGCTTTGAACCTTAACTGTGAGACCAGTTTTAGATTGGGATATTCACTTCGGGATGTATGTATTACTTGGACCTTCTTATTGACGATGAAACACAGAAATTGCATTAGAATTAAATACAAAAGGCACAATGCCGACTTAAGTACAAGAACACTGACTCTTATTACTGTCTATGTTTGAACCTTTCCTGTGAGACCAGTTTTAGATTCCGATGCTTCGCCTTAGGTTTACTGTATCCCTTGGACCTTCTTATTGACGATGAAACACAGAAATTGTATCGGAATTAAATACAATAGGCACAATGCGGACTTGAGTACAAGAAGACTGACTCTTCTTGCTGTCTTTGGTTTGAACCTTTCCAGTAAGACCAGTTTTAGTTTCCGATGCTTCACTTCAGGTCTACTGTATCCCTTGGAACACCTTATTCGCGATGAAACACAGAAATTGCATCGGAATTAAATTCATAAGGCACAATGCCGACTTAAGTACAAGAGGAATGTCCCTTCTTACTGTCTATATTTTGAAACTTTCCTGTAACACCAGTTTTAGATTCCGAAGCTTCACTTCAGGTTTATTGTATCCCTTGGACCTCCTTATTGACGATGAAACACAAAATTTTCATCGGAATTAAATACAAAAGGCACAATGCCGACTTAAGTACAGGAAGACTGACTCTTCTTACTGTCTATGATTGTAGCCTTAACTGTGAGACCAGTTTTAGATTCCGATGCTTCACTTCAGGTGTACTATATCCCTTGGACCTTCTTATTGACGATGAAACACAGAAATTGCATCGGAATTAAATACAAAAGGCACAATGTCGACTTATGTACAAGAAGACTGACTCTTCTTACTGTCTATGTTTTGAACCTTTCCTGTGTGACCAGTTTTCGATTCAGATGTTTCACTTCATGTTAGCTGTATCCCTTGGACGTTCTTATTGACGATGAAACACAGAAATTGCATCGCAATTAAATACAAAAGGCACAATGCCGACTTAAGTACAAGAGGACTGACTCTTCTTACATTCTATGATTTGAGCTTTTACTGTGGACCAGTTTTAGATTCCAATGCTTCATTTCAGGTTTACTGAATCCCTTGGACCTTCGTAATGACGATGAAACACAGAAATTGGATCGGAATGAAATACAAAAACCACAATGCCGACTTAAGTACAAGAAGACTGACTCTTCTTACTATCTATGTTTTGAACCTTTCCTGTGAGACCAGATTTAGATTCCGATGCTTCACTTCAGGTTTACAGTATCCTTTGGACATTCTTGTTGACGATGAAACACAGAAACTGCATCGGAATTAGATAAAGTATGCACAATGCCGTCTTAAGTACAAAATGACTGACTCTTCATACTGTCTATGTGTTGAGCCTTTCCTGTGAGACCAGCATTAGATTCTGATGCTACACTTCAGGTTTACTGTATCCCTTGAACCTTCTTATTGAAGACGAAACACTGAAATTAAATCGGAATTAAATACAAAAGACCCAATGCCGACTTAAGTACAAGAAGACTGACTCATCTTACTGTCTATGCTTTGAACCTTTCCTGTGAGACCAGGTTTAGATTCCAATGCTTCGCTTCAGGTTAACTGTATCCCTTCGACCTCATTATTGACGATGAAACACAGAAATTGCATCGGATTTAAATACAAATGGCACAATGACGACTTAAGTGCAAAAAGACTGACTCTTCTTACTATCTATGTTTTGAACCTTTCCTGTGAGAGCAGTTTTAGATTCCGATGCTTCACTTCAGGTTTACTGTATCCCTTGGCCCTTCTTATTGACGACGAAGCACAGAAATTACATCGGAATTAAATACTAAATGCACAATGCCGACTTAACTACAAGAACACTGACTCTTCTTACTGTCTATGTTTTCAACCTTTGCTGTAAGACCAGTTTTAGATTCCGATGCTTCACTTTAGGTTTAGTGTATCCCTTGAACGTTCTTATTGACGATGAAACACAGAAATTGCAACGGAATTAAATACAAAAAGCACAATGCCGACTTAAGTACAAGAAGACTGACTGTTCTTACATTCTATGATTTGAGCCTTTCCTGTGAGACCAGTTTTAGATATCGATGCTTCACTTCAGGTTTACTGCCTCTGTACCTTCATATTGACGATGTAACACTGATATTGCATCGGAATTAAATACAAAATGCACAATGCCGACTTAAGTACAAGAAGACTGCCTCTTCTTACTGTCTATGTTTTGAACCTTTCCTGTGAGACCAGTTTTAGATTCCGATGCTTCACTTCAGGTTTACTGTATACCTTGGACCTTCTTATTGACGATGAAACACAGAAACTGCATCGGAATCACATACAAAAGGCACAATGCCGACTTAAGTACAAGAGGAATGTCTCCTCTTACTGCCAATGCTTTGAACCTTTCCTGTGAGACCAGTTTTAGATTCCGATGCTTCACTTCAGGTTTTCTGTATCCCTTGGACCTTCATATTGACGATGAAACACCGAAATTGCATCGGAATTAAATACAACAGGCACAATGCCGACTTAAGTACAAGAAGACTGACTCTTCTTACTGTTTATGTTTTGAACCTTTCCTGTGAGACCAGTTTTAGATTCCAATACTTCACTTCTGGATTACTGTATTACTTGGACCTTCTTATTGACGATGAAACACAGATATGGCATCAGAATTAAATACAAAAGGCACAATGCCGACTTAAGTACACGAACACTGACTCTTATTACTGTCTATGTTTGGACGTTTCCTGTGAGACCAGTTTTAGATTCCGATGCTTCACTTAAGGTTACTGTATCCCTTGGCCCTTCTTATTGACGATGAAACACAGGTATTTCATCGGAATTAAATACAAAAGGCACAATGCCGACTTAAGTACAAGAAGACTGACTCTTCTTACTGTCTATGTTTTGAACTTTTCCTGTGAGACCAGTTTTAGATTCCGATTTTTCACTTCAGGTTTACTGTATCCCTTGGACTTTCTTTTTGACGATGATACACTGAAATGGCATGGTAATTACATACAAAAAGCACAATGCCGACCTAAATACAAGAACACAGACTCTTCTGACCGACTATGCTTTAAACCTTTCCTGTGAGACTAGTTTCAGATTCCGATGCTTCACCTCAGGTTTACTGTATCCCTTGGACCTTCCTATTGCCGATGAAACACAGAAATTGCATCGGAATTAAATACAAAAGGCACAATGCCGACTTAAGTACAAGAAGACTGACTCTTCTTACTGTCTACGTTTTGAACCTTTCCTGTGAGACCAGTTTTAGATTCCGATGCTTCACTTCAGGTTTACTGTATCCCTTGGACCTTCTTATTGACGATGAAACACAGAAATTGCATCGGAATTACATACAAAAGGCACAATGCCGACCTAAGTACAAGAGGAATGTCTCTTCTTACTGCCTATGCTTTGAACCTTTCCTGTGAGACCAGTTTTAGATTCCGATACTCCACTTCAGGTTTTCTATATCCCTTGGACCTTCATATTGACGATGAAACACCGAAATTGCATCGGAATTAAATACAAAAGGCACAATGCCTACTTAAGTACAAGAAGACTGACTCCTCTTACTGTCTATGTTTGAACCTTTCCTGTGAGACCGGTTTTAGATTCCGATGCTTCACTTCAGGATTACTGTATTACTTGGACCTTCTTATTGACGATGAAACACAGAAATTGCATCAGAATTAAATACAAAAGGCACAATGCCGACTTAAGTACAAGAACACCGACTCTTATTACTGTCTACGTTTGAACCTTTCCTGTGAGACCAGTTTTAGATTCCGATGCTTCGCCTTAGGTTTACTGTATCCTTTGGACCATTGTATTGATGATGAAACACAGAAATTGTATCGGAATTAAATACAATAGGCCAATGCGGACTAAAGTACAAGAAGACTGACTCTTCTTACTGTCTTTGGTTTGAACCTTTCCAGTAAGACCAGTTTTAGTTTGCGATGCTTCACTTCAGGTTTACTGTATCCCTTGGACCTTCTTATTGACGATGATACACAGAAATTGCATCGGAATTAAATACAAAAGGCACAATGCCGACTTAAGTACAAGAAGACTGACTCTTCTTACTGTCTACTTTTTGAAACTTTCCTGTGAGACAAGTTTCAGATTCCGATCCTTCACCTCAGGTTTACTGTATCCCTTGGACCTTCTTATTGCCGATGAAACACAGAAATTGCATCGAAATTAAATACAAATGGCACAATGAAGACTTAAGTACAAGAAGACTGACTCTTCTTACTGTCTGTGTTTTGAACCTTTCCTGTGAGACCAGTTTTAGATTCCGATGCTTCACTTCCGGTTTACTGTATCCCTTGGACCTTCTTATTGACGATGAAACTCAGAAATTGCATCGGAATTAATTACGAAAGTCACAATGCCGACTTAAGTACAAGCAGACTGACTTTTATTACTGTCTATGCTTTGAACCTTTCCTGTGAGACCAGTTTTAGAGTCCGATGTTTCGCCTTAGGTTTACTGTATCCCTTGTACATTCTTATTGACGATGAAACACAGATATTGCATCGAAATTAAATACTAAAGGCACAATGACGACTTAAGTACAAGAAGACGGTCTCTTCTTACTGTCTATGATTTGAACCTTTCCTGTGAGACCAGTTTTAGATTCCGATGCTTCACTTCCGGTTTACCGTATCCCTTGGACCATCTTATTGACGGTGAAACTCAGAAATTGCATCGGAATTAAATACAAAGGGCACAATGCCGACTTAGGTACAAGAAGACTGACTCTTATTACTGCCTATGTTTTGAACCTTTCCTGTGAGACCAGTTTTAGATTCCGATGTTTCGCCTTAGGTTTACTCCATCCCTTGGACCTTCTTATTGACGATGAAACACAGAATTTGTATCGGAAAGAAATATAATAGGCACAATGCGGACTTAAGTAGAAGAAGACTGACTCTTCTTACTGTCTATGTTTTGAACCTTTCCTGTGAGACCGGTTTTAGATTCCGATGCTTCACTTCAGGATTACTGTATTACTTGGACCTTCTTATTGACGATGAAACACAGAAATTGCATCAGAATTAAATACAAAAGGCACAATGCCGACTTAAGTACAAGAACACCGACTCTTATTACTGTCTACGTTTGAACCTTTCCTGTGAGACCAGTTTTAGATTCCGATGCTTCGCCTTAGGTTTACTGTATCCTTTGGACCATTGTATTGATGATGAAACACAGAAATTGTATCGGAATTAAATACAATAGGCCAATGCGGACTAAAGTACAAGAAGACTGACTCTTCTTACTGTCTTTGGTTTGAACCTTTCCAGTAAGACCAGTTTTAGTTTGCGATGCTTCACTTCAGGTTTACTGTATCCCTTGGACCTTCTTATTGACGATGATACACAGAAATTGCATCGGAATTAAATACAAAAGGCACAATGCCGACTTAAGTACAAGAAGACTGACTCTTCTTACTGTCTACTTTTTGAAACTTTCCTGTGAGACAAGTTTCAGATTCCGATCCTTCACCTCAGGTTTACTGTATCCCTTGGACCTTCTTATTGCCGATGAAACACAGAAATTGCATCGAAATTAAATACAAATGGCACAATGAAGACTTAAGTACAAGAAGACTGACTCTTCTTACTGTCTGTGTTTTGAACCTTTCCTGTGAGACCAGTTTTAGATTCTGATGCTTCACTTCCGGTTTACTGTATCCCTTGGACCTTCTTATTGACGATGAAACTCAGAAATTGCATCGGAATTAATTACGAAAGTCACAATGCCGACTTAAGTACAAGCAGACTGACTTTTATTACTGTCTATGCTTTGAACCTTTCCTGTGAGACCAGTTTTAGAGTCCGATGTTTCGCCTTAGGTTTACTGTATCCCTTGTACATTCTTATTGACGATGAAACACAGATATTGCATCGAAATTAAATACTAAAGGCACAATGACGACTTAAGTACAAGAAGACGGTCTCTTCTTACTGTCTATGATTTGAACCTTTCCTGTGAGACCAGTTTTAGATTCCGATGCTTCACTTCCGGTTTACCGTATCCCTTGGACCATCTTATTGACGGTGAAACTCAGAAATTGCATCGGAATTAAATACAAAGGGCACAATGCCGACTTAGGTACAAGAAGACTGACTCTTATTACTGCCTATGTTTTGAACCTTTCCTGTGAGACCAGTTTTAGATTCCGATGTTTCGCCTTAGGTTTACTCCATCCCTTGGACCTTCTTATTGACGATGAAACACAGAATTTGTATCGGAAAGAAATATAATAGGCACAATGCGGACTTAAGTAGAAGAAGACTGACTCTTCTTACTGTCTATGTTTTGAACCTTTCCTGTAAGACCAGTTTTTGTTTCCGATGCTTCACTTCATGTTTACTGTATCCCTTGGACATTCTTATTGACGATGAAACACAGAAATTGCATCGTAATTTAATTCAAAAGGCACAATGCCGACTTAAGTAAAAGAAGACTAACTGTTCTTACATTCTATGAATTGAGCTTTTCCTGTCAGACCAGTTTTAGATATCGATGCTTCACTTCAGGTTTACTGTATCCCTTGTACCTTCTTATTGACGATGAAACACAGAATTTGTATGGGAATCAAATACAATGGGCACAATGCGGACTTAAGTAAAAGAAGACTGACTCTTCTTATTGTCTATGGTTTGAACCTTTCCTGTAAGACCACTTTTAGTTTCCGATGCTTCACGTCAGGTTTAATGTATCCCTTGGACGTTCTTATTGACGATGAAACACAGAATTTGCATCGGAATTAAATACAAAAGGCACAATGCCGACTTAAGTACAAGAAGACTGACTCTTCTTACTGTCAATGTTTTGAACCTTTCCTGTGACACCAGTTTTAGATTCCGATGCTTCACTTCTGGTCTACTGTATCCCTTGGACCTTCTTATTGACGATGAAACTCAGAAATTACATCGGAATTAATTACAAAAGTCACAATGCCGACTTAAGTACATGAAGACCGACTCTTATTACTGTCTATGCTTTGAACCTTTCCTGTGAGACCAGTTTTACACTCCTGGAAATGGAAAAAAGGACACATTGACACCGGTGTGTCAGACCCACCATACTTGCTCCGGACACTGCGAGAGGGCTGTACAAGCAATGATCACACGCACGGCACAGCGGACACACCAGGAACCGCGGTGTTGGCCGTCGAATGGCGCTAGCTGCGCAGCATTTGTGCACCGCCGCCGTCAGTGTCAGCCAGTTTGCCGTGGCATACGGAGCTCCATCGCAGTCTTTAACACTGGTAGCATGCCGCGACAGCGTGGACGTGAACCGTATGTGCAGTTGACGGACTTTGAGCGAGGGCGTATAGTGGGCATGTGGGATTCCGGGTGGACGTACCGCCGAGTTGCTCAACACGTGGGGCGTGAGGTCTCCACAGTACATCGATGTTGTCGCTAGTGGTCGGCGGAAGGTGCACGTGCCCGTCGACCTGAGACCGGACCGCAGCGACGCACGGATGCACGGCAAGACCGTAGGATCCTACGCAGTGCCGTAGGGGACCGCACCGCCACTTCCCAGCAAATTTGGGACACTGTTGCTCCTGGGGTATCGGCGAGGACCATTCGCAACCGTCTCCATGAAGCTGGGCTACGGTCCAGCACACCGTTCGGCCGTCTTCCGCTCACGCCCCAACATCGTGCAGCCCGCCTCCATTGGTGTCGCGACAGGCGTGAATGGAGGGACGAATGGAGACGTGTCGTCTTCAGCGATGAGAGTCGCTTCTGCCTTGGTGCCAATGATGGTCGTATGCGTGTTTGGCGCCGTGCAGGTGAGCGCCACAATCAGGACTGCATACGACCGATGCACACAGGGGCAACACCCGGCATCATGGTGTGGGCAGCGATCTCCTACACTGGCCATACACCACTGGTGATCGTCGAGAGGACACTGAATAGTGCACGGTACATCCAAACCGTCATCGAACCCATCGTTCTACCATTCCTAGACCGGCAAGAGCACTTGCTGTTCCAACAGGACAATGCACGTCCGCATGTATCCCGTGCCACCCAACGTGCTCTAGAAGGTGTAAGTCAACTACCCTGGCCAGCAAGATCTCCGGATCTGTCCCCCATTGAGCATGTTTAGGACTGGATGAAGCGTCGTCTCACGCGGTCTGCACGTCCAGCACGAACGCTGGTCCAACTGAGGCGCCAGGTGGAAATGGCATGGCAAGCCGTTCCACAGGACTACATCCAGCATCTCTACGATCGTCTCCATGGGAGAATAGCAGCCTGCTTTGCTGCGAAAGGTGGATATACACTGTACTAGTGAAGACATTGTGCATGCTCTGTTGCCTGTGTCTATGTGCCTGTGGTTCTGTCAGTGTGATCATGTGGTGTATCTGACCCCAGGAATGTGTCAATAAAGTTTCCCCTTCCTGGGACAATGAATTCACGGTGTTCTTATTTCAATTTCCAGGAGTGTAGATTCCGATATTTCGCCTTAGGTTTACTGTATCCCTTGGACCTTCTTATTGACGATGAAACACAGAATTTGTATCGGAATCAAATACAATAGGCACAATGCGGACTTAAGTACAAGAAGTCAGACTCTTCTTACTGTCTATGGTTTGAACCTTTCCTGCAAGATCAGTTTTAGTTTCCGATGGTTCACTTCAGGTTTACTGTATCCCTTGAACGTTCTTATTGTCGATGAAACACAGAAATTGCATCGAAATTAAACACAGAAGGCACAATGCCGAATTAAGTACAAAAAGACTGACTCTTCTTACTGTCTATGTTTTGAACCTTTCCTGTGAGACCAGTTTAAGATTCCAATGCTTCACTTCAGGTTTACTCTATCTCTTGGACCTTCTTATTGGCGATGAAACACAGAAATTGCATCGGAATTACATACAAAAGGCACAATGCCGACTTAAGTACAAGAGGAATGTCTCTTCTTACTACCTATGCTTTTGAACCTTAACTGTGAGACCAGTTTTAGATTGGGATATTCACTTCAGGATGTATGTATTACTTGGACCTTCTTGTTGACGATGAAACACAGCAATTGCATCAGAATTAAATACAAAAGGCACAATGCCGACTTAAGTACAAGAACACTGACTCTTATTACTGTCTATGTTTGAACCTTTTCTGTGAGACCAGTTTTAGATTCCGATGCTTCGCCTTAGGTTTACTGTATCCCTTGGACCTTCTTATTGACGATGAAACACAGAAATTGTATCGGAATTAAATACAATAGGCACAATGCGGACTTAAGTACAAGAAGACTGACATTTCTTGCCGTCTTTGGTTTGAACCTTTCCAGTAAGACCAGTTTTAGTTTCCGATGCTTCACTTCAGGTCTACTGTCTCCCTTGGAACACCTTATTCGCGATGAAACACAGAAATTGCATCGGAATTAAATTCATAAGGCACAATGCCGACTTAAGTACAAGAGGAATGTCCCTTCTTACTGTCTATATTTTGAAACTTTCCTGTAACACCAGTTTTAGATTCCGAAGCTTCACTTCAGGTTTACTGTATCCCTTGGACCTCCTTATTGACGATGAAACACAAAATTTGCATCGGAATTAAATACAAAAGGCACAATGCCGACTTAAGTACAGGAAGACTGACTCTTCTTACTGTCTATGATTGTACCCTTAACTGTGAGACCAGTTTTAGATTCCGATGCTTCACTTCAGGTATACTATATCCCTTGGACCTTCTTATTGACGATGAAACACAGAAATTGCATCGGAATTATATACAAAAGGCACAATGTCGACTTATGTACAAGAAGACTGACTCTTCTTACTGTCTATGTTTTGAACCTTTCCTGTGTGACCAGTTTTCGATTCCGATGTTTCACTTCAGGTTAGCTGTATCCCTTGGACGCTCTTATTGACGATGAAACACAGAAATTGCATCGCAATTAAATACAAAAGGCACAATGCCGACTTAAGTGCAAGAGGACTGACTCTTCTTACATTCTATGATTTGAGCCTTTACTGTGGACCAGTTTTAGATTCCGATGCTTCACTTCAGGTTTACTGAATCCCTTGGACCTTCGTAATGACGATGAAACACAGAAATGGGATCGGAACGAAATACAAAAACCACAATGCCGACTTAAGTACAAGAAGACTGACTCTTCTTACTATCTATGTTTTGAACCTTTCCTGTGAGACCAGATTTAGATTCCGATGCTTCACTTCAGGTTTACAGTATCCTTTGGACATTCTTGTTGACGATGAAACACAGAAACTGCATCGGAATTAGATAAAGTATGCACAATGCCGTCTTAAGTACAAAATGACTGACTCTTCATACTGTCTATGTGTTGAGCCTTTCCTGTGAGACCAGCATTAGATTCTGATGCCACACTTCAGGTTTACTGTATCCCTTGAACTTTCTTATTGAAGATGAAACACAGAAATTGAATCGGAATTAAATACAAAAGACCCAACGCCGACTTAGGTACAAGAAGACTGACTCATCTTACTGTCTATGTTTTGAACCTTTCCTGTGAGACCAGGTTTAGATTCCAATGCTTCGCTTCAGGTTAACTGTATCCCTTCGACCTCATTATTGACGATGAAACACAGAAATTGCATCGGATTTAAAGACAAATGGCACAATGACGACTTAAGTACAAGAAGACTGACTCTTCTTACTATCTATGTTTTGAACCTTTCCTGTGAGAGCAGTTTTAGATTCCGATGCTTCACTTCAGGTTTACTGTATCACTTGGCCCTTCTTATTGACGACGAAGCACAGAAATTGCATCGGATTTAAATACAAATGGCACAATGACGACTTAAGTACAAGACGACTGACTGTTCTTACATTCTATGATTTGAGCCTTTCCTGTGAGACCAGTTTTAGATATCGATGCTCCACTTCAGGTTTACTGTATCCCCTGTACCTTCATATTGACGATGTAACACTGATATTGCATCGGAATTAAATACAAAAGACACAATGCCGACTTAAGTACAAGAAGACTGCCTCTTCTTACTGTCTATGTTTTGAACCTTTCCTGTGAGACCAGTTTTAGATTCCGATGCTTCACTTCAGGTTTACTGTATCCCTTGGACCTTCTTATTGACGATGAAACACAGAAACTGCATCGGAATCACATACAAAAGGCACAATGCCGACTTAAGTACAAGAGGAATGTCTCTTCTTACTGCCAATGCTTTGAACCTTTCCTGTGAGACCTGTTTTAGATTCCGATACTTCACTTCAGGTTTTCTGTATCCCTTGGACCTTCATATTGACGATGAAACACCGAAATTGCATCGGAATTAAATACAACAGGCACAATGCCGACTTAAGTACAAGAAGACTGACTCTTCTTACTGTTTATGTTTTGAACCTTTCCTGTGAGACCAGTTTTAGATTCCGATACTTCACTTCTGGATTACTGTATTACTTGGACCTTCTTATTGACGATGAAACACAGATATGGCATCAGAATTAAATACAAAAGGCACAATGCCGACTTAAGTACACGAACACTGACTCTTATTACTGTCTATGTTTGGACGTTTCCTGTGAGACCAGTTTTAGATTACGATGCTTCACTTAATGTTTACTGTATCCCTTGGCCCTTCTTATTGACGATGAAACACAGGTATTTCATCGGAATTAAATACAAAAGGCACAATGCCGACTTAAGTACAAGAATACTGACTCTTCTTACATTCTATGATTTGGGCCTTTCCTGTGAGACCTGTTTTAGATATCGATGCTTCACATCAGGTTTACTGTATCCCTTGTACCTTCTTATTGACGATTAAACACTGATATTGCATCGAAATTAAATACAAAAGGCACAATGCCGACTTAAGTACAAGAAGACTGACTCTTCTTACTGTCTATGTTTTGAACTTTTCCTGTGAGACCAGTTTTAGATTCCGATTCTACACATCAGGTTTACTGTATCCCTTGGACTTTCTTATTGACGATGATACACTGCAATGGCATCGTAATTACATACAAAAAGCACAATGCCAACTTAAATACAAGAACACAGACTCTTCTGACTGACTATGTTTTAAACCTTTCCTGTGAGACTAGTTTCAGATTCCGATGCTTCACCTCAGGTTTACTGTATCCCTTGGACCTTCCTATTGCCGATGAAACACAGAAATTGCATCGGAATTAACTAGAAAAGGCACAATGCCGACTTAAGTACAAGAAGACTGACTCTTCTTACTGTCTACATTTTTAACCTTTCCTGTGAGACCAGTTTTAGATTCCGATGCTTCACTTCAGGTTTACTGTATCCCTTGGACCTTCTTATTGACGATGAAACACAGAAATTGCATCGGAATTACATACAAAAGGCACAATGCCGACTTAAGTACAAGAAGAATGTCTCTTCTTACTGCCTATGCTTTGAACCTTTCCTGTGAGACCAGTTTTAGATTCCGATACTTCACTTCAGGTTTCCTATATCCCTTGGACCTTCATATTGACGATGAAACACCGAAATTGCATCGGAATTCAATACAAAAGGCACAATGCCTACTTAAGTACAAGAAGACTGACTCTTCTTACTGTCTATGTTTGAACCTTTCCTGTGAGACCGGTTTTAGACTCCGATGCTTCACTTCAGGATTACTGTATTACTTGGACCTTCTTATTGACGATGAAACACAGAAATTGCATCAGAATTAAATACAAAAGGCACAATGCCGACTTAAGTACAAGAACACCGACTCTTATTACTGTCTACGTTTGAACCTTTGCTGTGAGACCAGTTTTAGATTCCGATGCTTCGCCTTAGGTTTACTGTATCCCTTGGACCATTGTATTGACGATGAAACACAGAAATTGTATCGGAATTAAATACAATAGGCCAATGCAGACTTAACTACAAGAAGACTGACTCTTCTTACTGTCTTTGGTTTGAACCTTTCCAGTAAGACTAGTTTTAGTTTCCGATGCTTCACTTCATGTTTACTGTATCCCTTGGACCTTCTTATTGACGATGATACACAGAAATTGCATCGGAATTAAATACAAAAGGCACAATGCCGACTTGAGTACAAGAAGACTGACTCTTCATACTGTCTACGTTTTGAAACTTTCCTGTGAGACAAGTTTCAGATTCCGATGCTTCACCTCAGGTTTACTGTATCCCTTGGACCTTCTTATTGCCGATGAAACACAGAAATTGCATCGAAATTAAATACAAATGGCACAATGAAGACTTAAGTACAAGAAGACTGACTCTTCTTACTGTCTGTGTTTTGAACCTTTCCTGTGAGACCAGTTTTAGTTTCCGATGCTCCACTTCAGGTTTACTGTATCCCTTGGACCTTCTTATTGACGATGAAACACAGAAATTGCATCGGAATTACAAACAAAAGGCACAATGCCGACTTAAGTACACGAGGAATGTCTCTTCTTACTGCCTATGCTTTAAACCTTACCTGTGAGACCAGTTTTAGATTCCGATACTTCACTTTGGGTTTTCTGTATCCCTTGGGCCTTCATATTGACGATGAAACACCGAAATTGCATCGGAATTAAATACAAAAGGCACAATGCCTACTTAAGTACAAGAAGACTGACTCTTCTTACTGTCTATGTTTTGAACCTTTCCTGTGAGATCAGTTTTAGATTCCGATGCTTCCCCTCAGGATTACTGTATTACTTGGACCTTCTTATTGCCGATGAAACACAGAAATTGCATCGAAATTAAATACAAATGGCACAATGAAGACTTAAGTACAAGAAGACTGACTCTTCTTACTGTCTGTGTTTTGAACCTTTCCTGTGAGACCAGTTTTAGTTTCCGATGCTCCACTTCAGGTTTACTATATCCCTTGAACGTTCTTATTGTCGATGAAACACAGAAATTGCATCGAAATTAAATACAGAAGGCACAATGCCGAATTAAGTACAAAAAGACTGACTCTTCTTACTGTCTATGTTTTGAACCTTTCCTGTGAGACCAGTTTCAGATTCCGATGCTTCGCCTTAGGTTTACTGTATCCCATGGACCTTCTTATTGACGATGAAACACAGAAATTGTATCGGAATTAAATACAATAGGCACAATGCGGACTTAAGTACAAGAAGACTGACTCTTCTTGCTGTCTTTGGTTTGAACCTTTCCAGTAAGACCAGTTTTAGTTTCCGATGCTTCACTTCAGGTCTACTGTATCCCTTGGAACAGCTTATTCGCGATGAAACACAGAAATTGCATCGGAATTAAATTCATAAGGCACAATGCCGACTTAAGTACAAGAGGAATGTCCCTTCTTACTGTCTATATTTTGAAACTTTCCTGTAAGACCAGTTTTAGATTCCGAAGCTTCACTTCAGGTTTACTGTATCCCTTGGACCTCCTTATTGACGATGAAACACAAAATTTGCATCGGAATTAAATACAAAAGGCACAATGCCGACTTAAGTACAGGAAGACTGACTCTTCTTACTGTCTATGATTGTAGCCTTAACTGTGAGACCAGTTTTAGATTCCGATGCTTCACTTCAGGTTTACAGTATCCTTTGGACATTCTTGTTGACGATGAAACACAGAAACTGCATCGGAATTAGATAAAGGATGCACAATGCCGTCTTAAGTACAAAATGACTGACTCTTCATACTGTCTATGTGTTGAGCCTTTCCTGTGAGAC
Source organism: Schistocerca piceifrons (assembly GCF_021461385.2). Classification (NCBI taxonomy): domain Eukaryota; kingdom Metazoa; phylum Arthropoda; class Insecta; order Orthoptera; family Acrididae; genus Schistocerca; species Schistocerca piceifrons. The sequence goes on from NC_060141.1 coordinate 835,578,985, forward strand.
CAGCATTAGATTCTGATGCTACACTTCAGGTTTACTGTATCCCTTGAACTTTCTTATTGAAGATGAAACATAGAAATTGAATCGGAATTAAATACAAAAGACCCAATGCCGACTTAGGTACAAGAAGACTGACTCATCTTACTGTCTATGTTTTGAACCTTTCCTGTGAGACCAGGTTTAGATTCCAATGCTTCGCTTCAGGTTAACTGTATCCCTTCGACCTCATTATTGACGATGAAACACAGAAATTGCATCGGATTTAAAGACAAATGGCACAATGACGACTTAAGTACAAGAAGACTAACTCTTCTTACTATCTATGTTTTGAACCTTTCCTGTGAGAGCAGTTTTAGATTCCGATGCTTCACTTCAGGTTTACTGTATCACTTGGCCCTTCTTATTGACGACGAAGCACAGAAATTGCATCGGATTTAAATACAAATGGCACAATGACGACTTAAGTACAAGAAGACTGACTGTTCTTACATTCTATGATTTGAGCCTTTCCTGTGAGACCAGTTTTAGATATCGATGCTCCACTTCAGGTTTACTGTATCCCCTGTACCTTCATATTGACGATGTAACACTGATATTGCATCGGAATTAAATACAAAAGGCACAATGCCGACTTAAGTACAAGAAGACTGCCTCTTCTTACTGTCTATGTTTTGAACCTTTCCTGTGAGACCAGTTTTAGATTCCGATGCTTCACTTCAGGTTTACTGTATCCCTTGGACCTTCTTATTGACGATGAAACACAGAAACTGCATCGGAATCACATACAAAAGGCACAATGCCGACTTAAGTACAAGAAGAATGTCTCTTCTTACTGCCAATGCTTTGAACCTTTCCTGTGAGACCTGTTTTGGATTCCGATACTTCACTTCAGGTTTTCTGTATCCCTTGGACCTTCATATTGACGATGAAACACCGAAATTGCATCGGAATTAAATACAACAGGCACAATGCCGACTTAAGTACAAGAAGACTGACTCTTCTTACTGTTTATGTTTTGAACCTTTCCTGTGAGACCAGTTTTAGATTCCGATACTTCACTTCTGGATTCCTGTATTACTTGGACCTTCTTATTGACGATGAAACACAGATATGGCATCAGAATTAAATACAAAAGGCACAATGCCGACTTAAGTACACGAACACTGACTCTTATTACTGTCTATGTTTGGACGTTTCCTGTGAGACCAGTTTTAGATTCCGATGCTTCACTTAATGTTTACTGTATCCCTTGGCCCTTCTTATTGACGATGTAACACAGGTATTTCATCGGAATTAAATACAAAAGGCACAATGCCGACTTAAGTACAAGAATACTGACTCTTCTTACATTCTATGATTTGAGCCTTCCCTGTGGGACCTGTTTTAGATATCGATGCTTCACTTCAGGTTTACTGTATCCCTTGTACCTTCTTATTGACGATTAAACACTGATATTGCATCGAAATTAAATACAAAAGGCACAATGCCGACTTAAGTACAAGAAGACTGACTCTTCTTACTGTCTATGTTTTGAACTTTTCCTGTGAGACCAGTTTTAGATTCCGATTCTTCACATCAGGTTTACTGTATCCCTTGGACTTTCTTATTGACGATGATACACTGAAATGGCATCGTAATTACAAACAAAAAGCACAATGCCGACTTAAATACAAGAACACAGACTCTTCTGACTGACTATGCTTTAAACCTTTCCTGTGAGACTAGTTTCAGATTCCGATGCTTCACCTCAGGTTTACTGTATCCCTTGGACCTTCCTATTGCCGATGAAACACAGAAATTGCATCGGAATTAACTAGAAAAGGCACAATGCAAGTACAAGAAGACTGACTCTTCTTACTGTCTACATTTTTAACCTTTCCTGTGAGACCAGTTTTAGATTCCGATGCTTCACTTCAGGTTTACTGTATCCCTTGGACCTTCTTATTGACGATGAAACACAGAAATTGAATCGGAATTACATACAAAAGGCACAATGCCGACTTAAGTACGAGAGGAATGTCTCTTCTTACTGCCTATGCTTTGAACCTTTCCTGTGAGACCAGTTTTAGAATCCGATACTTCACTTCAGGTTTCCTATATCCCTTGGACCTTCATACTGACGATGAAACACCGAAATTGCATCGGAATTAAATACAAAAGGCACAATGCCGACTTAAGTACAAGAACACCGACTCTTATTACTGTCTACGTTTGAACCTTTGCTGTGAGACCAGTTTTAGATTCCGATGCTTCGCCTTAGGTTTACTGTATCCCTTGGACCATTGTATTGACGATGAAACACAGAAATTGTATCGGAATTAAATACAATAGGCCAATGCGGACTTAACTACAAGAAGACTGACTCTTCTTACTGTCTTTGGTTTGAACCTTTCCAGTAAGACTAGTTTTAGTTTCCGATGCTTCACTTCATGTTTACTGTATCCCTTGGACCTTCTTATTGACGATGATACACAGAAATTGCATCGGAATTAAATATAAAAGGCACAATGCCGACTTGAGTACAAGAAGACTGACTCTTCTTACTGTCTACGTTTTGAAACTTTCCTGTGAGACAAGTTTCAGATTCCGATGCTTCACCTCAGGTTTACTGTATCCCTTGGACCTTCTTATTGCCGATGAAACACAGAAATTGCATCGAAATGAAATACAAATGGCACAATGAAGACTTAAGTACAAGAAGACTGACTCTTCTTACTGTCTGTGTTTTGAACCATTCCTGTGAGACCAGTTTTAGTTTCCGATGCTCCACTTCAGGTTTACTGTATCCCTTGGACCTTCTTATTGACGATGAAACACAGAAATTGCACCGGAATTACAAACAAAAGGCACAATGCCGACTTAAGTACAAGAGGAATGTCTCTTCTCTCTGCCTATGCTTTGAACCTTACCTGTGAGACCAGTTTTAGATTCCGATACTTCACTTTGGGTTTTCTGTATCCCTTGGACCTTCATATTGACGATGAAACACCGAAATTGCATCGGAATTAAATACAAAAGGCACAATGCCTACTTAAGTACAAGAAGACTGACTCTTCTTACTGTCTATGTTTTGAACCTTTCGTGTGAGACCAGTTTTAGATTCCGATGCTTCCCCTCAGGATTACTGTATTACTTGGACCTTCTTATTGACGATGAAACACAGAAATTGCATCAGAATTAAATACAAAAGGCACAATGCCGACTTAAGTACAAGAAGACTGACTCTTCTTACTGTCTATGTTTGTACTTTTCCTGTGAGACCAGTTTTAGATTCCGATGCTTCACTTCAAGTTTACTGTATCCCTAGGAATTTCTTATTGACGATGAAACACTGAAATTGCATCGTAATTACATACAAAAAGCACAATGCCGACTTAAATACAAGAAGACTGACTCTTCTTACTGTCTTTGGTTTGAACCTTTCGAGAAAGACCAGTTTTAGTTACAAGTTTACTGTATCCCTTGGACCTCCTTATTGACGACGAAACGCAGAAATTGCATCGTAATTAAATACAAAAGGCACAATGCCGACTTAAGTACAAGAAGACTGACTCTTCTTACTATCTATGATTTTGAATCCTTCCTGTGAGACCAGTTTTAGATTCCGATGCTTCGCATAATGTTTACTGTATCCATTAGACATTCTTATTGACGATGAAACACAGATATTTCATCGGAATTAAATACAAAAGGCACAATGCCGACTTAAGTACATGAAGACTGACTCTTCTTAATGTCTATGTTTTGAACCTTTCCTGTGAGACCAGTTTTAGGTTCCGATGCTTCACTTCAGGATTACTGTATCCCTTGGCCCTTCTTATTGACGATGAAACACAGATATTTCATCGGAATTAAATACAAAAGGCACAGTCCCGACTTAAGTACAAGAAGTCAGTCTCTTATTACTGTCTATGTTTTGAACCTTTCCTGTGAGACCAGTTTAAGATTCCGATGTGTCGCCTTAGGTTTACTGTATCCCTTGGACCTTCTTATTGACGATGAAATACAGAATTTGTATTGGAATCAAATACAATTGGCACAATGCGGACTTAAGTACAAGAAGTCAGACTCTTCTTACTGTCTATGGTTTGAACCTTTCCTGTAAGACCAGTTGTAGTTTCCGATGGTTCACTTCAGGTTTACTGTATCCCTTGAACGTTCTTATTGACGATGAAACACAGATATTGCATCGGTATTAAATACAAAAGGCACAATGCCGACTTAAGTACAAGAAGACTGACTCTTCTTACATTCTATGATTTGAGCCTTTCCTGTGAGACCAGTTTTAGATATCGATGCTTCACTTCAGGTTTACTGTATCCCTTTTACCTTCTTATTGACGATGTAACACTGATATTGCTTCGAAATTAAATACAAAAGGCACAATGCCGACTTAAGTACAAGAAGACTGACTCCTCTTACTGTCTATGTTTTGAACCAGTCCTGTGAGTCTAGTTTTAGATTCCGATGCCTCACTTCAGTTTTACTGTATCCCTTAGACCTCCTTATTGACGATGAAACGCAGAAATTGCATCGGAATTAAATACCAAAGGCACTATGCCGACTTAAGTTCAAGAAGACTGACTATTCTTACTGTCTACGTTTTGAACCTTTCCTGTGAGACCAGGTTTAGATTCCGATGCTTCACTTCAGGTTAACTGTCTCCCTTCGACCTCATTATTGACGATGAAACACAGAATTTGCATCGGAATTAAATACAAATGGCCCAATGCCGACTTAAGTACAAGAAGACTGACTCTTTTTACTATCTATGCTTTGAACCTTTCCTGTGAGAGCAGTTTTAGATTCCGATGCTTCACGTAATGTTTACTGTATCCCTGGGACCTTCTTATTGACGATGAAACACAGATATTTCATCGGACTTAAATACAAAAGGCACAATTTCGACTTAAGTACAAGAAGACTGACTCTTATTACTGTCTATGTTTGAACCTTTCCTGTGAGAACAGTTTTAGATTCCGATGTTTCGCCTTGGGTTTACTGTATCCCTCGGACCTTCTTATTGACGATGAAACACAGAATTTGTATTGCAATCAAATACAATAGGTACAATGCGGACTGAAGTACAAGAGGTCAGACTCTTCTTACTGTCTATGTTTTGAACCACTGATATTGCATCGAAATTAAATACAAAAGGCACAATGCCGACTTAAGTACAAGAAGACTGACTCTTCTTACTGTCTATGTTTTGAACCATTCCTGTGAGACCAGTTTTAGATTCCGATGCTTCACTTCAGGTTTACTGTATCCCTTGGACCTTCTTATTGACCATGAGACACAGAAATTGCATCGGAATTACATACAAAAGGCACAATGCCGACTTAAGTACAAGAGGAATGTCTCTTCTTACTGCCTATGCTTTAAACCTTTCCTGTGAGACCAGTTTTGGATTCCGATACTTCACTTCATGTTTTCTGTGTCCCTTGGACCTTCGTATTGACAATGAAACTCCGAAATTGTTCGGATTTAAATACAAATGGCACAATGCCGACTTAAGTACAAGAAGACTGACTCTTCTTACTGTCTAAGATTTGAACCTTTCCTGTGAGACCAGTTTTAGATTCCGATGCTTCACTTCAGGATTACTGTATTGCTTGGACCTTCTTATTGACGATGAAACACAGAAATTACATCAGAATTAAATACAAAAGGCACAATGCCGACTTACGTACAAGAACACTGACTCTTATTACTGTCTATGTTTGAACCTTTCCTGTGAGACCAGTTTTAGATTCCGATGCTTCACTTCAGGATTACTGTATTACTTGGACCTTCTTATTAACAATGAAACACAGAAATTACATCAGAATTAAATGCAAAAGGCACAATGCCGACTTACGTACAAGAACACTGACTCTTATTACTGTCTATGTTTGAACCTTTCCTGTGAGACCAGTTTTAGATTCCGATGTTTCGCCTTAGGTTTACTGTGTCCCTTGGACCTTCTTATTGACGATGAAACACAGAATTTCTATTGGAATCAAATACAATAGGCACATACGGACTTAAGTACAAGAAGTCAGACTCTTCTTACTGTCCATCGTTTGAACCTTTCCTGTAGGACCAGTTTTAGTTTCCGATGCTTCACCTCAGGTTCACTGTATCCCTTGAACGTTCTTATTGACGATGAAACACAGAAATTGCATCGGAATTATATACAAAAGGCACAATGCCGACTTAAGTACTAGAAGGCTGACTCTTCTTACATTCTATGATTTGAGCCCTTCCTGTGAGACCAGTTTTAGATATCGATGCTTCACTTCGGGTTTACTGTATCCCTTGTACCTTCTTATTGACGATGTAACACTGATATTGCATCGAAATTAAAAACAAAATTCACAATGCCGACTTAAGTACAAGAAGACTGACTCTTCTTACTGTCTATGTTTTGAACCTTTCCTGTGAGACCAGTTTTAGATTCCGATGCTTCACTTCAGGTTTACTGTATCCCTTGGACGTTCTTATTGACGATGAAACACTGAAATTGCATCGGAATTACATACAAAAAGCACAATGCCGACTTAAGTACAAGAATACTGACTCTTCTGACTGTCAATGTTTTAAACCTTTCCTGTGAGACTAATTTCAGATTCCGATGCTTCACCTCAGGTTTACTGTATCCCTTGGACCTTCGTACTGCCGATGAAACACAGAAATAGCATCGGAATTAAATACAAAAGGCACAATGCCGACTTAAGTACAAGAAGACTGACTCTTCTTACTGTCTATAATTTGAACCTTTCCTGTGAGACCAGTTTTACATTCCCATGCTTCACTTCAGGATTGCTGTATCCCTAGGACCTTCGTATTGCCGATGAAACACAGAAATTCCATCGGAATTAAATACAAAAGGCACAATGCCGACTTAAGTACAAGAAGACTGACTCTTCTTACTGTCTTTGGTTTGAACATTTCCAGTTAGACCAGTTTTAGTTTCCTATGCTTCACTTCAAGTTTACTGTATCCCTTGGACCTCCTTATTGATGATGAAACACAGAAATTGCATCGGAATTAAATACAAAAGGCACAATGCCGACTTAAGTACAAGAGGAATGTCTCTTCTTACTGTCTATATTTTGAAACTTTCCTGTGAGACCAGTTTTAGATTCCGATGCTTCACTTCAGGTTTACTGTATCCCTTGGACCTCCTTATTCACGATGAAACGCAGAAATTGCATCGGAATTAAATAAAAAAGGCACAATGCTGACTTAAGTACAAGGAGACTGACTCTTCTTACTGTCTATGTTTTGAACCTTTCCTGTGAGACCAGGTTTAGATGCCGATGCTTCACTTCAGATTAAATGTCTCCCTTCGACCTCATTATTGACAATGAAACACAGAAATTGCATCGAATTAAATACAAATGGCACAATGCCGACTTTAGAACAAGAAGACTGATTCTTCTTACTATCTATGCATTGAACCTTTCCTGTGAGAGCAGTTTTAGATTCCGATGCTTCACGTAATGTTTACTGTATCCCTTGGACCTTCTTATTGACGATGAAACACAGATATTTCATCGGAATTAAATACAAAATTCACAATCCCGACTTAAGTACAAGAAGACTGACTCTTATTACTGTCTATGCTTTGAACCTTTCCTGTTAGACCAGTTTTAGATTCCGATGCTTCACGTAATGTTTACTGTATCCCTTGGACCTTCTTATTGACGATGAAACACAGATATTTCATCGGAATTAAATACAAAAGGCAATATCCCGACTTAAGTACAAGAAGACTGACTCTTATTACTGTCTATGTTTTGAACCTTTCCTGTGAGAACAGCTTTAGATTCCGATGTTTCGCCTTGGGTTTACTGCATCCCTCGGACCTTCTTATTGACGATAAAACACAGAATTTGTATTGCAATCAAATACAATAGACACAATGCGGACTTAAGTACAAGAAGTCAGACTCTTCTTACTGTCCATGGTTTCAACCTTTCCTGTAAGACCAGTTTTATTTACCGATGCCTCACTTCAGGTTTACTGTATCCCTTGGAATTTCTTATTGACGATGAAACACTGAAATTGCATCGTCATTACATACAAAAAGCACAATACCGACTTAAATACAAGAAGACTGACTCTTCTGACTGTCTATGTTTTAAACATTTCCTGTGAGACTAGTATCAGATTCCGATGCTTCACCTCAGGTTTACTGTATCCCTTGGACCTTCTTCACGCCGATGAAACACAGAAATTGCATCGGAATTAAATACAAAAGGCACAATGCCGACTTAAATACAAGAAGACTGACTTTTCTTACTGTCTATGTTTGAACTTTTCCTGTGAGACCAGTTTTAGATACCGATGCTTCACTTCAGGTTTACTGTACCCCTTGGAATTTCTTATTGACGATGAAACACTGAAATTGCATCGCAATTACATACAAAAAGCACAATGCCGACTTAAATACAAGAAGACTGAATCTTCTGACTGTCTATATTTAAACCTTTCCTGTGAGACTAGTTTCAGATTCCGATGCTTCACCTCAGGTTTTCTGTATCCCTTGGACCTTCTTCTTGCCGATGAAACACAGAAATTGCATCGGAATTAAATACAAAAGACACAATGCCGACTTAAATACAAGAAGACTGACTTTTCTTACTGTCAATGTTTGAACTTTTCCTGTGAGACCAGTTTTAGATTCCGATGCTTCACTTCAGGTTTACTGTACCCCTTGGAATTTCTTATTGACGATGAAACACTGAAATTGCATCGTAATTACATACAAAAAGCACAATGCCGACTTAAATACAAGAAGACTGACTCTTCTGACTGTCTATGTTTTAAACCTTTCCTGTGAGACTAGTTTCAGATTCCGATGCTTCACCTCAGGTTTACTGTATCCCTTGGACCTTCTTCTTGCCGATGTAACAAAGAAATTGCATCGGAATTAAATACAAAAGGCACAATGCCCACTTAAGTACAAGAAGACTGACTCTTCTTACTATCTATGTTTTGAACCTTTCCTGTGAGACCAGTTTTAGATTCCGATGCTTCGCGTAATGTTTACTGTATCCATTAGACCTTCTTATTGACGATGAAACACAGTTATTTCATCGGAATTAAATACAAAAGGCACAATGCCGACTTAAGTACAAGAAGACTGACTCTTCTTACTGTCTATGTTTTGAACCTTTCCTGTGAGGCCAGTTTTAGATTCCGATGCTTCACTTCACGATTACTGTATTACTTGGACCTTCTTATTGACGATGAAACACAGAAATTACATCGGAATTGAATACAAAAGGCACAATGCCGACTTAAGTACAAGAACACTGACTCTTATTACTGTCTATGTTTGAACCTTTCCTGTGAGACCAGATTTAGCTACCGATGCTTCGCCTTAGGATTACTGTAACCCTTGGACCTTCTTATTGACGATGAAACACAGAAATTGTATCGGAATTAAATACAATAGGCCAATGCGGACTTAAGTATAAGAAGACTGACTCTTCTTACTGTCTTTGGTTTGAACCTTTCCTGTGAGACCAGTTTTAGATTCCGATGCTTCACTTCAGGATTACTGTATTACTTGGACCTTCTTATTGACGATGAAACACAGAAATTGCTCCAGAATTAAATACAAAAGGCACAATGCTGACTTAAGTACAAGAACACTGAATCTTCTGACTGTCTATGTTTAAACCTTTCCTGTGAGACTAGTTTCAGATTCCGATGCTTCACCTCAGGTTTTCTGTATCCCTTGGACCTTCTTCTTGCCGATGAAACGCAGAAATTGCATTGGAATTAAATACAAAAGGCACAATGCCCACTTAAGTACAAGAAGACTGACTCTTCTTACTATCTATGTTTTGAACCTTTCCTGTGAGACCAGTTTTAGATTCCGATGCTTCGCGTAATGTTTACTGTATCCATTAGACCTTCTTATTGACGATGAAACACAGATATTTCATCGGAATTAAATACAAAAGGCACAATGCCCACTTAAGTACAAGAAGACTGACTCTTCTTACTATCTATGTTTTGAACCGTTCTTGTGAGACCAGTTTTACATTCCGATGCTTCACTTAAGGTTTACTTTATCCCTTGGCCCTTCTTATTGACGATGAAACACAGATATTTCATCGGAATTAAATACAAAAGGCACAGTCCCCACTTAAGTACAAGAAGACTGACTCTTCTTACTGTCTATGTTTTGAACCTTTCCTGTGAGTCCAGTTTTAGATTCCGATGCTTCACTTCAGGTTTACTGTATCCCTTGGACGTTCTTATTGACGATGAAACACTGAAATTGCATCGGATTACATACAAAATGCACAATGCCGACTTAAATACAAGATGACTGACTCTTCTGACTGTCTATGTTTTAAACATTTCCAGTGAGACTAGTTTCAGATTCCGATGCTTCACCTCAAGTTTACTGTATCCCTTGGACCTTCTTAATGCCGATGAAACACAGAAATTGCATCGGAATAAAATACAAAAGGCACAATGCCGACTTAAGTACAAGAGGAATGTCTCTTCTTACTGCCTATGCTTTGAACCTTACCTGTGAGACCAGTTTTACATTCCGATACTTCACATTGGGTTTTCTGTATCCCTTAGACCTTCATATTGACGATGAAACACCGAAATTGCATCGGAATTAAATACAAAAGACACAATGCCTACTTAAGTACAAGAAGACTGTCTATTCTTACTGTCTATGTTTTGAACCTTTCCTGTGAGACCAGTTTTAGATTCCGATGCTTCCCTTCAGGATTACTTTATCACTTGGACCTTCTTATTGACGATGAAACACAGAAATTGTATCGGAATTTAATACAATAGGTCAATGCGGACTTAAGTACAAGAAGACCGACTCTTCTTACTGTCTTTGGTATGAAAAATTCCAGTAAGACCAGTTTTAGTTTCCGATGCTTCACTTCTGGATTACTGTATCCCTTGGACCTCCTTATTGACGATGAAACGCAGAAATTGCATCGGAATTAAATACCAAAGGCACTATGCCGACTTAAGTTCAAGAAGACTGACTCTTCTTACTGTCTACGTTTTGAACCTTTCCTGTGAGACCAGGTTTAGATTCCGATGCTTCACTTCAGGGTAACTGTCTCCCTTCGACCTCATTATTGACGATGAAACACAGAAATTGCATCGGAATTAAATACAAATGGCACAATGCCGACTTAAGTACAAGAAGACTGACTCTTCTTACTATCTATGCTTTGAACCTTTCCTGTGAGAGCAGTTTTAGATTCCGATGCTTCACGTAACGTTTACTGTATCCCTTGGACCTTCTTATTGACGATGAAACACAGATATTTCATCGGAATTAAATACAAAAGGCACAATCCCGACTTAAGTACAAGAAGACTTACTCTTATTACTGTGTATGCTTTGAACCTTTCCTGTGAGAACAGTTTTAGATTCCGATGTTTCGCCTTGGGTTTACTGTATCCCTCGGACCTTCTTATTGACGATGAAACAAAGAATTTCTAGTGCAATCAAATACAATAGGCACAATGCGGACTTAAGTACAAGAAGTCAGACTCTTCTTACTGTCCATGGTTTGAACCTTTCCTGTAAGACCATTTTTAGTTTCCGATGCCTCACTTCATGTTTACTGTATCCCCTCGACGTTATTATTGACGATGAAACACGGAAATTGCATCGGAATTAAATACAAAAGGCATAATGCCGACTTAAGTACAAGAAGACTGACTGTTCTTACATTCTATGATTTGAGCCTTTCCTGTGAGACCAGTTTTAGATATCGATGCTTCACTTCAGGTTTACTGTATCCCTTGTACCTTCTTATTGACGATGTAACACTGATATTGCATCGAAATTAAATACAAAAGGCACAATGCGGACTTAAGTACAAGAGGAATGTCTCTTCTTACTGTCTATGTTTTGAACCTATCCTGTGAGACCAGTTTTAGAATCCGATACTTCACTTCATGTTTTCTGTATCCCTTGGACCTTCGTATTGACGATGAAACACCGAAATTGTTCGGAATTAAATACAAATGGGACAATGCCGACTTACGTACAAGAACACTGACTCTTATTACTGTCTATGTTTGAACCTTTCCTGTGAGACCAGTTTTAGATTCCGATGCTTCGCCTTAGGTTTACTGTATCCCTTGGACCTTCTTATTGAAGATGAAACACAGAAATTGTATCGGAATTAAATACAAAAGGCACAATGCCGACTTAAGTACAAGAACACTGACACTTATTACTGTATATGATTGAACCTTTCCTGTGGGACCAGTTTTATATTCCGATGCTTCACTTAAGGTTTACTTTATCCCTTGGCCCTTCTTATTGACGATGAAACACAGATATTTCATCGGAATTAAATACAAAATTCACAGTCCCGACTGAAGTACAAGAAGACTGACTCTTATTAATTCCTATGCTTTGAACCTTTCCTGTGAGACCAGTTTTAGATTCCGATGTTTCGCCTTAGGTTACTGTATCCCTTGGACCTTCTTATTGACGATGAAACACAGAATTTGTATTGGAATCAAATACAATAGGCACATACGGACTTAAGTACAAGAAGTCAGACTCTCCTTACTGTTCATGGTTTGAACCTTTCCTGTAAGACCAGTTTTAGTTTCCGATGCTTCACTCAGGTTCACTGTATCCCTTGACCGTTCTTATTGACGATGTAACACAGAAATTGGATCGGAATTATATACAAAAGCCACAATGCCGACTTAAGTACTAGAAAACTGACTCTTCTTACATTCTATGATTTGAGCCTTTCCTGTGAGACCAGTTTTAGATTCCGATGCTTCCCTTCAGGATTACTTTATTACTTGGACGTTCTTATTGACGATGAAACACAGAAATTGCATCAGAATTAAATACAAAAGGCACAATGCCGACTTAAGTACAAGAACACTGACTCTTATTACTGTCTATGTTTGAACCTTTCCTGTGAGACCAGGTTTAGATTCCGATGCTTCACTTCAGGTTTACTGTATCCCTTGGAACTCCTTATTGACGATGAAACGCAGAAATTGCATCGGAATTAAATACCAAAGGCACTATGCCGACTTAAGTTCAAGAAGACTGACTCTTCTTACTGTCTACGTTTTGAACCTTTCCTGTGAGACCAGGTTTAGATTCCGATGCTTCACTTCAGGTTAACTGTCTCCCTTCGACCTCATTATTGACGATGAAACACAGAATTTGCATCGGAATTAAATACAAATGGCCCAATGCCGACTTAAGTACAAGAAGACTGACTCTTTTTACTATCTATGTTTTGAACCTTTCCTGTGAGAGCAGTTTTAGATTCCGATGCTTCACGTAATGTTAACTGTATCCCTTGGACCTTCTAATTGACGATGAAACACAGATATTTCATCGGACTTAAATACAAAAGACACAATCTTGACTTAAGTACAAGAAGACTGACTCTTATTACTGTCTATGTTTGAACCTTTCCTGTGAGAACAGTTTTAGATTCCGATGTTTCGCCTTGGGTTTACTGTATCCCTCGGACCTTCTTATTGACAATGAAACACAGAATTTGTATTGCAATCAAATACAATAGGCACAATGCGGACTGAAGTACAAGAAGTCAGACTCTTCTTACTGTCCATGGTTTGAACCTTTCCTGAGAGACCAGTTTTTGTTTACGATGTTTCACTTCAGGGTTACTTTATCCCCTGAACGTTCTTATTGGCGTTGAAACACGGAAATTGCAACGGAATTAAATACAAAAGGCATAATGCCGACTCAAGTACAAGAAGACTGACTGTTCTTACAATCTATGATTTGATCCTTTCCTGTGAGACCAGTTTTAGATATCGATGCTTCACTTCAGGTTTACTGTATACCTTGTACCTTCTTATTGACGATGTAACACTGATATTGCATCGAAATTAAATACAAAAGGCACAATGCCGACTTAAGTACAAGAAGACTGACTCTTCTGACTGTCTATGTTTTGAACCACTGATATTGCATCGAAATTAAATACAAAAGGCACAATGCCGACTTAAGTACAAGAAGACTGACTCTTCTTACTGTCTATGTTTTGAACCATTCCTGTGAGACCAGTTTTAGATTCCGATGCTTCACTTCAGGTTTACTGTATCGCTTTGACCTTCTTATTGACCATGAGACATAGAAATTGCATCGGAATTACATACAAAAGGCACAATGCCGACTTAAGTACAAGAGGAATGTCTTTTCTTACTGTCTATGATTTGAACCTTTCCTGTGAGACCAGTTTCAGATTCCGATGCTTCACTTCAGGATTACTGTATTACTTGGACCTTCTTATTGACGATGAAACACAGAAATTGCATCAGAATTAAATACAAAAGGCACAATGCCGACTTAAGTATAAGAACACTGACACTTATTACTGTATATGTTTGAACCTTTCCTGTGAGACCAGTTTTATATTCCGATGCTTCACTTAAGGTTTACTTTATCCCTTGGCCGTTCTTATTGACGATGAAGCACAAATATTTCATCGGGATTAAATACAAAATTCACAATCCCGACTTAAGTACAAGAAGACTGACTCTTATTAATTCCTATGCTTTGAACCTTTCCTGTGAGACCAGTTTTAGATTCCGATGTTTCGCCTTAGGTTTACTGTATCCCTTGGACCTTCTTATTGACGATGAAACACAGAATTTGTATTGGAATCAAATACAATAGGCACATACGGACTTAAGTACAAGAAGTCAGACTCTTATTACTGCCCATCGTTTGAACCTTTCCTGTAGGACCAGTTTTAGTTTCCGATGCTTCACCTCATGTTCACTGTATCCCTTGAACGTTCTTATTAACGATGAAACACAGTAATTGCATCGGAATTATATACAAAAGGCACAATGCCGACTAAAGTACTAGAAGGCTGACTCTTCTTACAATCTATGATTTGAGCCTTTCCTGTGAGACCAGTTTTAGATATCGATGCTTCACTTCGGGTTTACTGTATCCCTTGTACCTTCTTATTGACGATGTAACACTGATATTGCATCGAAATTAAATACAAAATCCACAATGCCGACTTAAGTACAAGAAGACTGACTCTTCTTACTGTCTATGTTTTGGACCTTTCCTGTGAGACCAGTTTTAGATTCCGATGCTTCACTTCAGGTTTACTGTATCCCTTGGACGTTCTTATTGACGATGAAACACTCAAATTGCATCAGAATTACATACAAAAAGCACAATGCCGACTTAAGTACAAGAAGACTGACTCTTCTGACTGTCAATGCTTTAAACCTTTCCTGTGAGACTAATTTCTGATCCCGATGCTTCACCTCAGGTTTACTGTATCCTTTGGACCTTCTTACTGCCGATGAAACACAGAAATGGCATCGGAATTAAAGACAAAAGGCACAATGCCGACTTAAGTACAAGAAGACTGACTCTTCTTGCTGTCTATAATTTGAACCTTTCCTGTGAGACCAGTTTTAGATTCCGATGCTTCACTTCAGGTTTACTGTATCCCTTGGACCTTCTTATTGACGATGAAACACAGAAATTACATCGGGATTACATACAAAAGGCACAATGCCGACTTACGTACAAGTGGAATGTCTCTTCCTACTGCCTATGCTTTGAACCTTTCCTGTGAGACCAGTTTTAGATTCCGATACTTCATTTCAGGTTTCCTGTATCCCTCGGACCTTCATATTGACGATGAAACACCGAAATTGCATCGGAATTAAATACAGAAGGCACAATGCCTACTTAAGTACAAGAAGACTGACTCTTGTTACTGTCTTTGGTTTGTACATTTCCAGTTAGACCAGTTTTAGTTTCCGATGCTTCACTTCACGTTTACTGTATCCCTTGGACCTCCTTATTGACGATGAAACACTGAAATTGCATCGTATTAAATACAAATGGCACAATGCCGACTTAAGTACAAGAAGACTGATTCTTCTTACTATCTATGCATTTAACCTTTCCTGTGAGAGCAGTTTTAGATTCCGATGCTTCACGTAATGTTTACTGTATCCCTTGGACCTTCTTATTGACGATGAAACACAGATATTTCATCGGAATTAAATACAAAAGGCACAGTCCCGACTTAAGTACAAGAAGACTGACTCTTATTACTGTCTATGCTTTGAACCTTTCCTGTGAGACCAGTTTTAGATTCCGATACTTCATTTCAGGTTTCCTGTATCCCTCGGACCTTCTTATTGACGATGAAACACAGAATTTGTGTTGCAATCAAATACAATAGGCACAATGCGGACTTAAGTACAAGAAGTCTGACTCTTCTTACTGTCCATGGTTTCAACCATTCCTGTAAGACCAGTTTTATTTTCCGATGCCTTACTTCAGGTTTACTATATCCCTTGGAATTTCTTATTGACGATGAAACACAGAAATTGCATCGGAATTACATACAAACGGCACAATGCCGACTTAAGTACAAGAGGAATGTTTCTTCTTACGGCCTATGCTTTGAACCTTTCCTGTGAGACCAGTTTTAGATTCCGATACTTCACTTCAGGTTTTCTGTATCCCTTGGACCTTCATATTGACGATGAAACACCGAAATTGCATCGGAATTAAATACAAAAGGCACAATGCGTACTTAAGTACAAGAAGACTGACTCTTCTTACTGTCTATGTTTTGCACCTTTCCTGTGAGACCGGTTTTACATTTCGATGCTTCACCTCAGGTTTACTGTATTACTTGGACCATCTTATTGACGATGAAACACAGAAATTGCATCAGAATTAAGTACAAAAGGCACAATGCCGACTTAAGTACAAGAAGACAGACTCCTCTTACTGTCTATGTTTTGAACTTTTCCTTTGAGACCAGTTTTAGATTCCGATGCTTCACTTCAGGTTTACTGTATCCCTTGGAATTTCTTATTGACGATGAAACACTGAAATTGCATCGTAATTACATACAAAAAGCACAAGCCGACTTAAATACAAGAAGACTGACTCTTCTGACTGTCTATGTTTTAAACATTTCCTGTGAGACTAGTTTCAGATTCCGATGCTTCACCTCAGGTTTACTGTATCCCTTTAACCTTCTTATTGCCGATGAAACACAGAAATTGCATCGGAACTAAATACAAAAGACACAATGCCGACTTAAGTACAAGAAGACTGACTCTTCTTACTGTCTATATTTTGAAACTTTCCTGTGAGACCAGTTTTAGATTCCGATGCTTCACTTCAGGTTTAATGTATCACTTGGACCTCCTTATTGACGATGAAACGCAGAAATTGCATCGGAATTAAATACAAAAGGCACAATGCCCACTTAAGTACAAGAAGCCTGACTCTTCTTACTATCTATGCTTTGAACCTTTCCTGTGAGACCAGTTTTAGATTCAGATGCTTCGCGTAATGTTTACTGTATCCATTAGACCTTTTTATTGACGATGAAACACAGACATTTCATCGGAATTAAATTCAAAAGGCACAATGCCGACTTACGTACAAGAAGACTGACTCTTCTTACTGTCTATGTTTTGAACCTTTCCTGTGAGGCCAGTTTTAGATTCCGATCTTCACTTCAGGATTACTGTATTACTTGGACCTTCTTATTGACGATGAAACACAGAAATTGCATCGGAATTAAATCCAAAAGGCACAATGCCGACTTAAGTACAAGAACACTGACTCTTATTACTGTCTATGTTTGAACCTTTCCTGTGAGACCAGATTTAGCTTCCGATGCTTCGCCTTAGGTTTACTGTAACCCTTGGACCTTCTTATTGACGATGAAACACTGAAATTGTATCGGAATTAAATACAATAGGCCAATGCGGACTTAAGTATAAGAAGACTGACTCTTCTTACTGTCTATGTTTGAACCTTTCCTGTAAGACCAGTTTTAGATTCCGATGCTTCGCCTTAGGTTTACTGTATCCCTTGGACGTTCTTATTGAAGATGAAACACAGAAATTGTATCGGAATGAAATACAAAAGGCACAACTCCGACTTAAGTATAAGAACACTGACACTTATTACTGTATATGTTTGAACCTTTCCTGTGAGACCAGTTTTATATTCCAATGCTTCACTTAAGGTTTACTTTATCCCTTGGCCGTTCTTATTGACGATGAAGCACAAATATTTCATCGGGATTAAATACAAAATTCACAATCCCGACTTAAGTACAAGAAGACTGACTCTTATTAATTCCTATGCTTTGAACCTTTCCTGTGAGACCAGTTTTAGATTCCGATGTTTCGCCTTAGGTTTACTGTATCCCTTGGACCTTCTTATTGACGATGAAACACAGAATTTGTATTGGAATCAAATACAATAGGCACATACGGACTTAAGTACAAGAAGTCAGACTCTTATTACTGCCCATCGTTTGAACCTTTCCTGTAGGACCAGTTTTAGTTTCCGATGCTTCACCTCATGTTCACTGTATCCCTTGAACGTTCTTATTAACGATGAAACACAGTAATTGCATCGGAATTATATACAAAAGGCACAATGCCGACTAAAGTACTAGAAGGCTGACTCTTCTTACAATCTATGATTTGAGCCTTTCCTGTGAGACCAGTTTTAGATATCGATGCTTCACTTCGGGTTTACTGTATCCCTTGTACCTTCTTATTGACGATGTAACACTGATATTGCATCGAAATTAAATACAAAATCCACAATGCCGACTTAAGTACAAGAAGACTGACTCTTCTTACTGTCTATGTTTTGGACCTCTCCTGTGAGACCAGTTTTAGATTCCGATGCTTCACTTCAGGTTTACTGTATCCCTTGGACGTTCTTATTGACGATGAAACACTCAAATTGCATCAGAATTACATACAAAAAGCACAATGCCGACTTAAGTACAAGAAGACTGACTCTTCTGACTGTCAATGCTTTAAACCTTTCCTGTGAGACTAATTTCTGATCCCGATGCTTCACCTCAGGTTTACTGTATCCCTTGGACCTTCTTATTGACGATGAAACACAGAAATTACATCGGGATTACATACAAAAGGCACAATGCCGACTTACGTACAAGTGGAATGTCTCTTCCTACTGCCTATGCTTTGAACCTTTCCTGTGAGACCAGTTTTAGATTCCGATACTTCATTTCAGGTTTCCTGTATCCCTCGGACCTTCATATTGACGATGAAACACCGAAATTGCATCGGAATTAAATACAGAAGGCACAATGCCTACTTAAGTACAAGAAGACTGACTCTTGTTACTGTCTTTGGTTTGTACATTTCCAGTTAGACCAGTTTTAGTTTCCGATGCTTCACTTCACGTTTCCTGTATCCCTTGGACCTCCTTATTGACGATGAAACACTGAAATTGCATCGTATTAAATACAAATGGCACAATGCCGACTTAAGTACAAGAAGACTGATTCTTCTTACTATCTATGCATTTAACCTTTCCTGTGAGAGCAGTTTTAGATTCCGATGCTTCACGTAATGTTTACTGTATCCCTTGGACCTTCTTATTGACGATGAAACACAGATATTTCATCGGAATTAAATACAAAAGGCACAGTCCCGACTTAAGTACAAGAAGACTGACTCTTATTACTGTCTATGCTTTGAACCTTTCCTGTGAGACCAGTTTTAGATTCCGATACTTCATTTCAGGTTTCCTGTATCCCTCGGACCTTCTTATTGACGATGAAACACAGAATTTGTGTTGCAATCAAATACAATAGGCACAATGCGGACTTAAGTACAAGAAGTCTGACTCTTCTTACTGTCCATGGTTTCAACCATTCCTGTAAGACCAGTTTTATTTTCCGATGCCTTACTTCAGGTTTACTATATCCCTTGGAATTTCTTATTGACGATGAAACACAGAAATTGCATCGGAATTACATACAAACGGCACAATGCCGACTTAAGTACAAGAGGAATGTTTCTTCTTACGGCCTATGCTTTGAACCTTTCCTGTGAGACCAGTTTTAGATTCCGATACTTCACTTCAGGTTTTCTGTATCCCTTGGACCTTCATATTGACGATGAAACACCGAAATTGCATCGGAATTAAATACAAAAGGCACAATGCGTACTTAAGTACAAGAAGACTGACTCTTCTTACTGTCTATGTTTTGCACCTTTCCTGTGAGACCGGTTTTACATTTCGATGCTTCACCTCAGGTTTACTGTATTACTTGGACCATCTTATTGACGATGAAACACAGAAATTGCATCAGAATTAAGTACAAAAGGCACAATGCCGACTTAAGTACAAGAAGACAGACTCCTCTTACTGTCTATGTTTTGAACTTTTCCTTTGAGACCAGTTTTAGATTCCGATGCTTCACTTCAGGTTTACTGTATCCCTTGGAATTTCTTATTGACGATGAAACACTGAAATTGCATCGTAATTACATACAAAAAGCACAAGCCGACTTAAATACAAGAAGACTGACTCTTCTGACTGTCTATGTTTTAAACATTTCCTGTGAGACTAGTTTCAGATTCCGATGCTTCACCTCAGGTTTACTGTATCCCTTTAACCTTCTTATTGCCGATGAAACACAGAAATTGCATCGGAACTAAATACAAAAGACACAATGCCGACTTAAGTACAAGAAGACTGACTCTTCTTACTGTCTATATTTTGAAACTTTCCTGTGAGACCAGTTTTAGATTCCGATGCTTCACTTCAGGTTTAATGTATCACTTGGACCTCCTTATTGACGATGAAACGCAGAAATTGCATCGGAATTAAATACAAAAGGCACAATGCCCACTTAAGTACAAGAAGCCTGACTCTTCTTACTATCTATGCTTTGAACCTTTCCTGTGAGACCAGTTTTAGATTCAGATGCTTCGCGTAATGTTTACTGTATCCATTAGACCTTTTTATTGACGATGAAACACAGACATTTCATCGGAATTAAATTCAAAAGGCACAATGCCGACTTACGTACAAGAAGACTGACTCTTCTTACTGTCTATGTTTTGAACCTTTCCTGTGAGGCCAGTTTTAGATTCCGATCTTCACTTCAGGATTACTGTATTACTTGGACCTTCTTATTGACGATGAAACACAGAAATTGCATCGGAATTAAATCCAAAAGGCACAATGCCGACTTAAGTACAAGAACACTGACTCTTATTACTGTCTATGTTTGAACCTTTCCTGTGAGACCAGATTTAGCTTCCGATGCTTCGCCTTAGGTTTACTGTAACCCTTGGACCTTCTTATTGACGATGAAACACTGAAATTGTATCGGAATTAAATACAATAGGCCAATGCGGACTTAAGTATAAGAAGACTGACTCTTCTTACTGTCTATGTTTGAACCTTTCCTGTAAGACCAGTTTTAGATTCCGATGCTTCGCCTTAGGTTTACTGTATCCCTTGGACGTTCTTATTGAAGATGAAACACAGAAATTGTATCGGAATGAAATACAAAAGGCACAACTCCGACTTAAGTATAAGAACACTGACACTTATTACTGTATATGTTTGAACCTTTCCTGTGAGACCAGTTTTATATTCCGATGCTTCACTTAAGGTTTACTTTATCCCTTGGCCGTTCTTATTGACGATGAAGCACAAATATTTCATCGGGATTAAATACAAAATTCACAATCCCGACTTAAGTACAAGAAGACTGACTCTTATTAATTCCTATGCTTTGAACCTTTCCTGTGAGACCAGTTTTAGATTCCGATGTTTCGCCTTAGGTTTACTGTATCCCTTGGACCTTCTTATTGACGATGAAACACAGAATTTGTATTGGAATCAAATACAATAGGCACATACGGACTTAAGTACAAGAAGTCAGACTCTTATTACTGCCCATCGTTTGAACCTTTCCTGTAGGACCAGTTTTAGTTTCCGATGCTTCACCTCATGTTCACTGTATCCCTTGAACGTTCTTATTAACGATGAAACACAGTAATTGCATCGGAATTATATACAAAAGGCACAATGCCGACTAAAGTACTAGAAGGCTGACTCTTCTTACAATCTATGATTTGAGCCTTTCCTGTGAGACCAGTTTTAGATATCGATGCTTCACTTCGGGTTTACTGTATCCCTTGTACCTTCTTATTGACGATGTAACACTGATATTGCATCGAAATTAAATACAAAATCCACAATGCCGACTTAAGTACAAGAAGACTGACTCTTCTTACTGTCTATGTTTTGGACCTTTCCTGTGAGACCAGTTTTAGATTCCGATGCTTCACTTCAGGTTTACTGTATCCCTTGGACGTTCTTATTGACGATGAAACACTCAAATTGCATCGGAATTACATACAAAAAGCACAATGCCGACTTAAGTACAAGAAGACTGACTCTTCTGACTGTCAATGCTTTAATCCTTTCCTGTGAGACTAATTTCTGATCCCGATGCTTCACCTCAGGTTTACTGTATCCTTTGGACCTTCTTACTGCCGATGAAACACAGAAATTGCATCGGAATTAAAGACAAAAGGCACAATGCCGACTTAAGTACAAGAAGACTGACTCTTCTTGCTGTCTATAATTTGAACCTTTCCTGTGAGACCAGTTTTAGATTCCGATGCTTCACTTCAGGTTTACTGTATCCCTTGGACCTTCTTATTGACGATGAAACACAGAAATTACATCGGGATTACATACAAAAGGCACAATGCCGACTTACGTACAAGTGGAATGTCTCTTCCTACTGCCTATGCTTTGAACCTTTCCTGTGAGACCAGTTTTAGATTCTGATACTTCATTTCAGGTTTCCTGTATCCCTCGGACCTTCATATTGACGATGAAACACCGAAATTGCATCGGAATTAAATACAGAAGGCACAATGCCTACTTAAGTACAAGAAGACTGACTCTTGTTACTGTCTTTGGTTTGTACATTTCCAGTTAGACCAGTTTTAGTTTCCGATGCTTCACTTCAGGTTTACTGTATCCCTTGGACCTCCTTATTGACGATGAAACACAGAAATTGCATCGTATTAAATACAAATGGCACAATGCCGACTTAAGTACAAGAAGACTGATTCTTCTTACTATCTATGCATTTAACCTTTCCTGTGAGAGCAGTTTTAGATTCCGATGCTTCACGTAATGTTTACTGTATCCCTTGGACCTTCTTATTCACGATGAAACACAGATATTTCATCGGAATTAAATACAAAAGGCACAGTCCCGACTTAAGTACAAGAAGACTGACTCTTATTACTGTCTATGCTTTGAACCTTTCCTGTGAGACCAGTTTTAGATTCCGATACTTCATTTCAGGTTTCCTGTATCCCTCGGACCTTCTTATTGACGATGAAACACAGAATTTGTGTTGCAATCAAATACAATAGGCACAATGCGGACTTAAGTACAAGAAGTCTGACTCTTCTTACTGTCCATGGTTTCAACCTTTCCTGTAAGACCAGTTTTATTTTCCGATGCCTTACTTCAGGTTTACTATATCCCTTGGAATTTCTTATTGACGATGAAACACAGAAATTGCATCGGAATTACATACAAACGGCACAATGCCGACTTAAGTACAAGAGGAATGTTTCTTCTTACGGCCTATGCTTTGAACCTTTCCTATGAGACCAGTTTTAGATTCCGATACTTCACTTCAGGTTTTCTGTATCCCTTGGACCTTCATATTGACGATGAAACACCGAAATTGCATCGGAATTAAATACAAAAGGCACAATGCGTACTTAAGTACAAGAAGACTGACTCTTCTTACTGTCTATGTTTTGCACCTTTCCTGTGAGACCGGTTTTACATTTCGATGCTTCACCTCAGGTTTACTGTATTACTTGGACCATCTTATTGACGATGAAACACAGAAATTGCATCAGAATTAAGTACAAAAGGCACAATGCCGACTTAAGTACAAGAAGACAGACTCCTCTTACTGTCTATGTTTTGAACTTTTCCTTTGAGACCAGTTTTAGATTCCGATGCTTCACTTCAGGTTTACTGTATCCCTTGGAATTTCTTATTGACGATGAAACACTGAAATTGCATCGTAGTTACATACAAAAAGCACAAGCCGACTTAAATACAAGAAGACTGACTCTTCTGACTGTCTATGTTTTAAACATTTCCTGTGAGACTAGTTTCAGATTCCGATGCTTCACCTGAGGTTTACTGTATCCCTTTAACCTTCTTATTGCCGATGAAACACAGAAATTGCATCGGAACTAAATACAAAAGACACAATGCCGACTTAAGTACAAGAAGACTGACTCTTCTTACTGTCTATATTTTGAAACTTTCCTGTGAGACCAGTTTTAGATTCCGATGCTTCACTTCAGGTTTAATGTATCACTTGGACCTCCTTATTGACGATGAAACGCAGAAATTGCATCGGAATTAAATACAAAAGGCACAATGCCCACTTAAGTACAAGAAGCCTGACTCTTCTTACTATCTATGTTTTGAACCTTTCCTGTGAGACCAGTTTTAGATTCAGATGCTTCGCGTAATGTTTACTGTATCCATTAGACCTTTTTATTGACGATGAAACACAGACATTTCATCGGAATTAAATTCAAAAGGCACAATGCCGACTTACGTACAAGAAGACTGACTCTTCTTACTGTCTATGTTTTGAACCTTTCCTGTGAGGCCAGTTTTAGATTCCGATCTTCACTTCAGGATTACTGTATTACTTGGACCTTCTTATTGACGATGAAACACAGAAATTGCATCGGAATTAAATCCAAAAGGCACAATGCCGACTTAAGTACAAGAACACTGACTCTTATTACTGTCTATGTTTGAACCTTTCCTGTGAGACCAGATTTAGCTTCCGATGCTTCGCCTTAGGTTTACTGTAACCCTTGGACCTTCTTATTGACGATGAAACACTGAAATTGTATCGGAATTAAATACAATAGGCCAATGCGGACTTAAGTATAAGAAGACTGACTCTTCTTACTGTCTATGTTTGAACCTTTCCTGTAAGACCAGTTTTAGATTCCGATGCTTCGCCTTAGGTTTACTGTATCCCTTGGACGTTCTTATTGAAGATGAAACACAGAAATTGTATCGGAATGAAATACAAAACGCACAACTCCGACTTAAGTATAAGAACACTGACACTTATTACTGTATATGTTTGAACCTTTCCTGTGAGACCAGTTTTATATTCCGATGCTTCACTTAAGGTTTACTTTATCCCTTGGCCGTTCTTATTGACGATGAAGCACAAATATTTCATCGGGATTAAATACAAAATTCACAATCCCGACTTAAGTACAAGAAGACTGACTCTTATTAATTCCTATGCTTTGAACCTTTCCTGTGAGACCAGTTTTAGATTCCGATGTTTCGCCTTAGGTTTACTGTATCCCTTGGACCTTCTTATTGACGATGAAACACAGAATTTGTATTGGAATCAAATACAATAGGCACATACGGACTTAAGTACAAGAAGTCAGACTCTTCTTACTGCCCATCGTTTGAACCTTTCCTGTAGGACCAGTTTTAGTTTCCGATGCTTCACCTCATGTTCACTGTATCCCTTGAACGTTCTTATTAACGATGAAACACAGTAATTGCATCGGAATTATATACAAAAGGCACAATGCCGACTAAAGTACTAGAAGGCTGACTCTTCTTACAATCTATGATTTGAGCCTTTCCTGTGAGACCAGTTTTAGATATCGATGCTTCACTTCGGGTTTACTGTATCCCTTGTACCTTCTTATTGACGATGTAACACTGATATTGCATCGAAATTAAATACAAAATCCACAATGCCGACTTAAGTACAAGAAGACTGACTCTTCTTACTGTCTATGTTTTGGACCTTTCCTGTGAGACCAGTTTTAGATTCCGATGCTTCACTTCAGGTTTACTGTATCCCTTGGACGTTCTTATTGACGATGAAACACTCAAATTGCATCGGAATTACATACAAAAAGCACAATGCCGACTTAAGTACAAGAAGACTGACTCTTCTGACTGTCAATGCTTTAAACCTTTCCTGTGAGACTAATTTCTGATCCCGATGCTTCACCTCAGGTTTACTGTATCCTTTGGACCTTCTTACTGCCGATGAAACACAGAAATTGCATCGGAATTAAAGACAAAAGGCACAATGCCGACTTAAGTACAAGAAGACTGACTCTTCTTGCTGTCTATAATTTGAACCTTTCCTGTGAGACCAGTTTTAGATTCCGATGCTTCACTTCAGGTTTACTGTATCCCTTGGACCTTCTTATTGACGATGAAACACAGAAATTACATCGGGATTACATACAAAAGGCACAATGCCGACTTACGTACAAGTGGAATGTCTCTTCCTACTGCCTATGCTTTGAACCTTTCCTGTGAGACCAGTTTTAGATTCCGATACTTCATTTCAGGTTTCCTGTATCCCTCGGACCTTCATATTGACGATGAAACACCGAAATTGCATCGGAATTAAATACAGAAGGCACAATGCCTACTTAAGTACAAGAAGACTGACTCTTGTTACTGTCTTTGGTTTGTACATTTCCAGTTAGACCAGTTTTAGTTTCCGATGCTTCACTTCAGGTTTACTGTATCCCTTGGACCTCCTTATTGACGATGAAACACAGAAATTGCATCGTATTAAATACAAATGGCACAATGCCGACTTAAGTACAAGAAGACTGATTCTTCTTACTATCTATGCATTTAACCTTTCCTGTGAGAGCAGTTTTAGATTCCGATGCTTCACGTAATGTTTACTGTATCCCTTGGACCTTCTTATTGACGATGAAACACAGATATTTCATCGGAATTAAATACAAAAGGCACAGTCCCGACTTAAGTACAAGAAGACTGACTCTTATTACTGTCTATGCTTTGAACCTTTCCTGTGAGACCAGTTTTAGATTCCGATACTTCATTTCAGGTTTCCTGTATCCCTCGGACCTTCTTATTGACGATGAAACACAGAATTTGCGTTGCAATCAAATACAATAGGCACAATGCGGACTTAAGTACAAGAAGTCTGACTCTTCTTACTGTCCATGGTTTCAACCTTTCCTGTAAGACCAGTTTTATTTTCCGATGCCTTACTTCAGGTTTACTATATCCCTTGGAATTTCTTATTGACGATGAAACACAGAAATTGCATCGGAATTACATACAAACGGCACAATGCCGACTTAAGTACAAGAGGAATGTTTCTTCTTACGGCCTATGCTTTGAACCTTTCCTGTGAGACCAGTTTTAGATTCCGATACTTCACTTCAGGTTTTCTGTATCCCTTGGACCTTCATATTGACGATGAAACACCGAAATTGCATCGGAATTAAATACAAAAGGCACAATGCGTACTTAAGTACAAGAAGACTGACTCTTCTTACTGTCTATGTTTTGCACCTTTCCTGTGAGACCGGTTTTACATTTCGATGCTTCACCTCAGGTTTACTGTATTACTTGGACCATCTTATTGACGATGAAACACAGAAATTGCATCAGAATTAAGTACAAAAGGCACAATGCCGACTTAAGTACAAGAAGACAGACTCCTCTTACTGTCTATGTTTTGAACTTTTCCTTTGAGACCAGTTTTAGATTCCGATGCTTCACTTCAGGTTTACTGTATCCCTTGGAATTTCTTATTGACGATGAAACACTGAAATTGCATCGTAGTTACATACAAAAAGCACAAGCCGACTTAAATACAAGAAGACTGACTCTTCTGACTGTCTATGTTTTAAACATTTCCTGTGAGACTAGTTTCAGATTCCGATGCTTCACCTCAGGTTTACTGTATCCCTTTAACCTTCTTATTGCCGATGAAACACAGAAATTGCATCGGAACTAAATACAAAAGACACAATGCCGACTTAAGTACAAGAAGACTGACTCTTCTTACTGTCTATATTTTGAAACTTTCCTGTGAGACCAGTTTTAGATTCCGATGCTTCACTTCAGGTTTAATGTATCACTTGGACCTCCTTATTGACGATGAAACGCAGAAATTGCATCGGAATTAAATACAAAAGGCACAATGCCCACTTAAGTACAAGAAGCCTGACTCTTCTTACTATCTATGTTTTGAACCTTTCCTGTGAGACCAGTTTTAGATTCAGATGCTACGCGTAATGTTTACTGTATCCATTAGACCTTTTTATTGACGATGAAACACAGACATTTCATCGGAATTAAATTCAAAAGGCACAATGCCGACTTACGTACAAGAAGACTGACTCTTCTTACTGTCTATGTTTTGAACCTTTCCTGTGAGGCCAGTTTTAGATTCCGATCTTCACTTCAGGATTACTGTATTACTTGGACCTTCTTATTGACGGTGAAACACAGAAATTGCATCGGAATTAAATCCAAAAGGCACAATGCCGACTTAAGTACAAGAACACTGACTCTTATTAC
This sequence comes from Schistocerca piceifrons, assembly GCF_021461385.2. Lineage (NCBI taxonomy): Eukaryota > Metazoa > Arthropoda > Insecta > Orthoptera > Acrididae > Schistocerca > Schistocerca piceifrons. The sequence goes on from NC_060141.1 coordinate 835,607,269, forward strand.
TGTCTATGTTTGAACCTTTCCTGTGAGACCAGATTTAGCTTCCGATGCTTCGCCTTAGGTTTACTGTAACCCTTGGACCTTCTTATTGACGATGAAACACTGAAATTGTATCGGAATTAAATACAATAGGCCAATGCGGACTTAAGTATAAGAAGACTGACTCTTCTTACTGTCTTTGGTTTGAACCTTCCTGTGAGAGCAGTATTAGATTCCGATGCTTCACTTCAGAATTACTGTATTACTTGGACCTTCTTATTGACGATGAAACACAGAAATTGCTTCAGAATTAAATACAAAAGGCACAATGCTGACTTAAGTACAAGAAGACTGACTCTTCTTACTGTCTACGTTTTGAACCACTGATATTGCATCGACATTAAATACAAAAGGCACAATGCCGACTTAAGTACAAGAAGACTGACTCTTCTTACTGTCTATGTTTTAAACCATTCCTGTGAGACCAGTTTTAGATTCCGATGCTTCACTTCAGGTTTACTGTATCCCTTGGACCTTCTTATTGGCCATGAGACACAGAAATTGCGTCGGAATTACATACAAAAGGCACAATGCCGACTTAAGTACAAGAGGAATGTCTTTTCTTACTGCCTATGCTTTAAACCTTTCCTGTGAGACCAGTTTTAGATTCCGATGCTTCACTTCATGTTTTCTGTGTCCTTGGACCTTCGTATTGACGATGAAACACCGAAATTGTTCGGAATTAAATACAAATGGCACAATGCCGACTTAAGTACAAGAAGACTGACTCTTCTTACTGTCTATGATTTGAACCTTTCCTGTGAGACCAGTTTTAGATTCCGATGCTTCACTTCAGGATTACTGTATTACTTGGACATTCTTATTGACGATGAAACACAGAAATTGCATCAGAATTAAATACAAATGGCCCAATGCCGACTTAAGTACAAGAAGACTGACTCTTTTTACTATCTATGTTTTGAACCTTTCCTGTGAGAGCAGTTTTAGATTCCGATGCTTCACGTAATGTTAACTGTATCCCTTGGACCTTCTAATTGACGATGAAACACAGATATTTCATCGGACTTAAATACAAAAGACACAATCTTGACTTAAGTACAAGAAGACTGACTCTTATTACTGTCTATGTTTGAACCTTTCCTGTGAGAACAGTTTTAGATTCCGATGTTTCGCCTTGGGTTTACTGTATCCCTCGGACCTTCTTATTGACAATGAAACACAGAATTTGTATTGCAATCAAATACAATAGGCACAATGCGGACTGAAGTACAAGAAGTCAGACTCTTCTTACTGTCCATGGTTTGAACCTTTCCTGAGAGACCAGTTTTTGTTTACGATGTTTCACTTCAGGGTTACTTTATCCCCTGAACGTTCTTATTGGCGTTGAAACACGGAAATTGCAACGGAATTAAATACAAAAGGCATAATGCCGACTCAAGTACAAGAAGACTGACTGTTCTTACAATCTATGATTTGATCCTTTCCTGTGAGACCAGTTTTAGATATCGATGCTTCACTTCAGGTTTACTGTATCCCTTGTACCTTCTTATTGACGATGTAACACTGATATTGCATCGAAATTAAATACAAAAGGCACAATGCCGACTTAAGTACAAGAAGACTGACTCTTCTGACTGTCTATGTTTTGAACCACTGATATTGCATCGAAATTAAATACAAAAGGCACAATGCCGACTTAAGTACAAGAAGACTGACTCTTCTTACTGTCTATGTTTTGAACCATTCCTGTGAGACCAGTTTTAGATTCCGATGCTTCACTTCAGGTTTACTGTATCGCTTTGACCTTCTTATTGACCATGAGACATAGAAATTGCATCGGAATTACATACAAAAGGCACAATGCCGACTTAAGTACAAGAGGGATGTCTTTTCTTACTGTCTATGATTTGAACCTTTCCTGTGAGACCAGTTTCAGATTCCGATGCTTCACTTCAGGATTACTGTATTACTTGGACCTTCTTATTGACGATGAAACACAGAAATTGCATCAGAATTAAATACAAAAGGCACAATGCCGACTTACGTACAAGAACACTGACTCTTATTACTGTCTATGTTTGAACCTTTCCTGTAAGACCAGTTTTAGATTCCGATGCTTCGCCTTAGGTTTACTGTATCCCTTGGACGTTCTTATTGAAGATGAAACACAGAAATTGTATCGGAATGAAATACAAAAGGCACAACTCCGACTTAAGTATAAGAACACTGACACTTATTACTGTATATGTTTGAACCTTTCCTGTGAGACCAGTTTTATATTCCGATGCTTCACTTAAGGTTTACTTTATCCCTTGGCCGTTCTTATTGACGATGAAGCACAAATATTTCATCGGGATTAAATACAAAATTCACAATCCCGACTTAAGTACAAGAAGACTGACTCTTATTAATTCCTATGCTTTGAACCTTTCCTGTGAGACCAGTTTTAGATTCCGATGTTTCGCCTTAGGTTTACTGTATCCCTTGGACCTTCTTATTGACGATGAAACACAGAATTTGTATTGGAATCAAATACAATAGGCACATACGGACTTAAGTACAAGAAGTCAGACTCTTATTACTGCCCATCGTTTGAACCTTTCCTGTAGGACCAGTTTTAGTTTCCGATGCTTCACCTCATGTTCACTGTATCCCTTGAACGTTCTTATTAACGATGAAACACAGTAATTGCATCGGAATTATATACAAAAGGCACAATGCCGACTAAAGTACTAGAAGGCTGACTCTTCTTACAATCTATGATTTGAGCCTTTCCTGTGAGACCAGTTTTAGATATCGATGCTTCACTTCGGGTTTACTGTATCCCTTGTACCTTCTTATTGACGATGTAACACTGATATTGCATCGAAATTAAATACAAAATCCACAATGCCGACTTAAGTACAAGAAGACTGACTCTTCTTACTGTCTATGTTTTGGACCTTTCCTGTGAGACCAGTTTTAGATTCCGATGCTTCACTTCAGGTTTACTGTATCCCTTGGACGTTCTTATTGACGATGAAACACTCAAATTGCATCGGAATTACATACAAAAAGCACAATGCCGACTTAAGTACAAGAAGACTGACTCTTCTGACTGTCAATGCTTTAAACCTTTCCTGTGAGACTAATTTCTGATCCCGATGCTTCACCTCAGGTTTACTGTATCCTTTGGACCTTCTTACTGCCGATGAAACACAGAAATGGCATCGGAATTAAAGACAAAAGGCACAATGCCGACTTAAGTACAAGAAGACTGACTCTTCTTGCTGTCTATAATTTGAACCTTTCCTGTGAGACCAGTTTTAGATTCCGATGCTTCACTTCAGGTTTACTGTATCCCTTGGACCTTCTTATTGACGATGAAACACAGAAATTACATCGGGATTACATACAAAAGGCACAATGCCGACTTACGTACAAGTGGAATGTCTCTTCCTACTGCCTATGCTTTGAACCTTTCCTGTGAGACCAGTTTTAGATTCCGATACTTCATTTCAGGTTTCCTGTATCCCTCGGACCTTCATATTGACGATGAAACACCGAAATTGCATCGGAATTAAATACAGAAGGCACAATGCCTACTTAAGTACAAGAAGACTGACTCTTGTTACTGTCTTTGGTTTGTACATTTCCAGTTAGACCAGTTTTAGTTTCCGATGCTTCACTTCACGTTTACTGTATCCCTTGGACCTCCTTATTGACGATGAAACACTGAAATTGCATCGTATTAAATACAAATGGCACAATGCCGACTTAAGTACAAGAAGACTGATTCTTCTTACTATCTATGCATTTAACCTTTCCTGTGAGAGCAGTTTTAGATTCCGATGCTTCACGTAATGTTTACTGTATCCCTTGGACCTTCTTATTGACGATGAAACACAGATATTTCATCGGAATTAAATACAAAAGGCACAGTCCCGACTTAAGTACAAGAAGACTGACTCTTATTACTGTCTATGCTTTGAACCTTTCCTGTGAGACCAGTTTTAGATTCCGATACTTCATTTCAGGTTTCCTGTATCCCTCGGACCTTCTTATTGACGATGAAACACAGAATTTGTGTTGCAATCAAATACAATAGGCACAATGCGGACTTAAGTACAAGAAGTCTGACTCTTCTTACTGTCCATGGTTTCAACCATTCCTGTAAGACCAGTTTTATTTTCCGATGCCTTACTTCAGGTTTACTATATCCCTTGGAATTTCTTATTGACGATGAAACACAGAAATTGCATCGGAATTACATAGAAACGGCACAATGCCGACTTAAGTACAAGAGGAATGTTTCTTCTTACGGCCTATGCTTTGAACTTTTCCTGTGAGACCAGTTTTAGATTCCGATACTTCACTTCAGGTTTTCTGTATCCCTTGGACCTTCATATTGACGATGAAACACCGAAATTGCATCGGAATTAAATACAAAAGGCACAATGCGTACTTAAGTACAAGAAGACTGACTCTTCTTACTGTCTATGTTTTGCACCTTTCCTGTGAGACCGGTTTTACATTTCGATGCTTCACCTCAGGTTTACTGTATTACTTGGACCATCTTATTGACGATGAAACACAGAAATTGCATCAGAATTAAGTACAAAAGGCACAATGCCGACTTAAGTACAAGAAGACAGACTCCTCTTACTGTCTATGTTTTGAACTTTTCCTTTGAGACCAGTTTTAGATTCCGATGCTTCACTTCAGGTTTACTGTATCCCTTGGAATTTCTTATTGACGATGAAACACTGAAATTGCATCGTAATTACATACAAAAAGCACAAGCCGACTTAAATACAAGAAGACTGACTCTTCTGACTGTCTATGTTTTAAACATTTCCTGTGAGACTAGTTTCAGATTCCGATGCTTCACCTCAGGTTTACTGTATCCCTTTAACCTTCTTATTGCCGATGAAACACAGAAATTGCATCGGAACTAAATACAAAAGACACAATGCCGACTTAAGTACAAGAAGACTGACTCTTCTTACTGTCTATATTTTGAAACTTTCCTGTGAGACCAGTTTTAGATTCCGATGCTTCACTTCAGGTTTAATGTATCACTTGGACCTCCTTATTGACGATGAAACGCAGAAATTGCATCGGAATTAAATACAAAAGGCACAATGCCCACTTAAGTACAAGAAGCCTGACTCTTCTTACTATCTATGCTTTGAACCTTTCCTGTGAGACCAGTTTTAGATTCAGATGCTTCGCGTAATGTTTACTGTATCCATTAGACCTTTTTATTGACGATGAAACACAGACATTTCATCGGAATTAAATTCAAAAGGCACAATGCCGACTTACGTACAAGAAGACTGACTCTTCTTACTGTCTATGTTTTGAACCTTTCCTGTGAGGCCAGTTTTAGATTCCGATCTTCACTTCAGGATTACTGTATTACTTGGACCTTCTTATTGACGATGAAACACAGAAATTGCATCGGAATTAAATCCAAAAGGCACAATGCCGACTTAAGTACAAGAACACTGACTCTTATTACTGTCTATGTTTGAACCTTTCCTGTGAGACCAGATTTAGCTTCCGATGCTTCGCCTTAGGTTTACTGTAACCCTTGGACCTTCTTATTGACGATGAAACACTGAAATTGTATCGGAATTAAATACAATAGGCCAATGCGGACTTAAGTATAAGAAGACTGACTCTTCTTACTGTCTATGTTTGAACCTTTCCTGTAAGACCAGTTTTAGATTCCGATGCTTCGCCTTAGGTTTACTGTATCCCTTGAACGTTCTTATTGAAGATGAAACACAGAAATTGTATCGGAATGAAATACAAAAGGCACAACTCCGACTTAAGTATAAGAACACTGACACTTATTACTGTATATGTTTGAACCTTTCCTGTGAGACCAGTTTTATATTCCGATGCTTCACTTAAGGTTTACTTTATCCCTTGGCCGTTCTTATTGACGATGAAGCACAAATATTTCATCGGGATTAAATACAAAATTCACAATCCCGACTTAAGTACAAGAAGACTGACTCTTATTAATTCCTATGCTTTGAACCTTTCCTGTGAGACCAGTTTTAGATTCCGATGTTTCGCCTTAGGTTTACTGTATCCCTTGGACCTTCTTATTGACGATGAAACACAGAATTTGTATTGGAATCAAATACAATAGGCACATACGGACTTAAGTACAAGAAGTCAGACTCTTATTACTGCCCATCGTTTGAACCTTTCCTGTAGGACCAGTTTTAGTTTCCGATGCTTCACCTCATGTTCACTGTATCCCTTGAACGTTCTTATTAACGATGAAACACAGTAATTGCATCGGAATTATATACAAAAGGCACAATGCCGACTAAAGTACTAGAAGGCTGACTCTTCTTACAATCTATGATTTGAGCCTTTCCTGTGAGACCAGTTTTAGATATCGATGCTTCACTTCGGGTTTACTGTATCCCTTGTACCTTCTTATTGACGATGTAACACTGATATTGCATCGAAATTAAATACAAAATCCACAATGCCGACTTAAGTACAAGAAGACTGACTCTTCTTACTGTCTATGTTTTGGACCTTTCCTGTGAGACCAGTTTTAGATTCCGATGCTTCACTTCAGGTTTACTGTATCCCTTGGACGTTCTTATTGACGATGAAACACTCAAATTGCATCGGAATTACATACAAAAAGCACAATGCCGACTTAAGTACAAGAAGACTGACTCTTCTGACTGTCAATGCTTTAAACCTTTCCTGTGAGACTAATTTCTGATCCCGATGCTTCACCTCAGGTTTACTGTATCCTTTGGACCTTCTTACTGCCGATGAAACACAGAAATTGCATCGGAATTAAAGACAAAAGGCACAATGCCGACTTAAGTACAAGAAGACTGACTCTTCTTGCTGTCTATAATTTGAACCTTTCCTGTGAGACCAGTTTTAGATTCCGATGCTTCACTTCAGGTTTACTGTATCCCTTGGACCTTCTTATTGACGATGAAACACAGAAATTACATCGGGATTACATACAAAAGGCACAATGCCGACTTACGTACAAGTGGAATGTCTCTTCCTACTGCCTATGCTTTGAACCTTTCCTGTGAGACCAGTTTTAGATTCCGATACTTCATTTCAGGTTTCCTGAATCCCTCGGACCTTCATATTGACGATGAAACACCGAAATTGCATCGGAATTAAATACAGAAGGCACAATGCCTACTTAAGTACAAGAAGACTGACTCTTGTTACTGTCTTTGGTTTGTACATTTCCAGTTAGACCAGTTTTAGTTTCCGATGCTTCACTTCAGGTTTACTGTATCCCTTGGACCTCCTTATTGACGATGAAACACAGAAATTGCATCGTATTAAATACAAATGGCACAATGCCGACTTAAGTACAAGAAGACTGATTCTTCTTACTATCTATGCATTTAACCTTTCCTGTGAGAGCAGTTTTAGATTCCGATGCTTCACGTAATGTTTACTGTATCCCTTGGACCTTCTTATTCACGATGAAACACAGATATTTCATCGGAATTAAATACAAAAGGCACAGTCCCGACTTAAGTACAAGAAGACTGACTCTTATTACTGTCTATGCTTTGAACCTTTCCTGTGAGACCAGTTTTAGATTCCGATACTTCATTTCAGGTTTCCTGTATCCCTCGGACCTTCTTATTGACGATGAAACACAGAATTTGTGTTGCAATCAAATACAATAGGCACAATGCGGACTTAAGTACAAGAAGTCTGACTCTTCTTACTGTCCATGGTTTCAACCTTTCCTGTAAGACCAGTTTTATTTTCCGATGCCTTACTTCAGGTTTACTATATCCCTTGGAATTTCTTATTGACGATGAAACACAGAAATTGCATCGGAATTACATACAAACGGCACAATGCCGACTTAAGTACAAGAGGAATGTTTCTTCTTACGGCCTATGCTTTGAACCTTTCCTATGAGACCAGTTTTAGATTCCGATACTTCACTTCAGGTTTTCTGTATCCCTTGGACCTTCATATTGACGATGAAACACCGAAATTGCATCGGAATTAAATACAAAAGGCACAATGCGTACTTAAGTACAAGAAGACTGACTCTTCTTACTGTCTATGTTTTGCACCTTTCCTGTGAGACCGGTTTTACATTTCGATGCTTCACCTCAGGTTTACTGTATTACTTGGACCATCTTATTGACGATGAAACACAGAAATTGCATCAGAATTAAGTACAAAAGGCACAATGCCGACTTAAGTACAAGAAGACAGACTCCTCTTACTGTCTATGTTTTGAACTTTTCCTTTGAGACCAGTTTTAGATTCCGATGCTTCACTTCAGGTTTACTGTATCCCTTGGAATTTCTTATTGACGATGAAACACTGAAATTGCATCGTAGTTACATACAAAAAGCACAAGCCGACTTAAATACAAGAAGACTGACTCTTCTGACTGTCTATGTTTTAAACATTTCCTGTGAGACTAGTTTCAGATTCCGATGCTTCACCTCAGGTTTACTGTATCCCTTTAACCTTCTTATTGCCGATGAAACACAGAAATTGCATCGGAACTAAATACAAAAGACACAATGCCGACTTAAGTACAAGAAGACTGACTCTTCTTACTGTCTATATTTTGAAACTTTCCTGTGAGACCAGTTTTAGATTCCGATGCTTCACTTCAGGTTTAATGTATCACTTGGACCTCCTTATTGACGATGAAACGCAGAAATTGCATCGGAATTAAATACAAAAGGCACAATGCCCACTTAAGTACAAGAAGCCTGACTCTTCTTACTATCTATGTTTTGAACCTTTCCTGTGAGACCAGTTTTAGATTCAGATGCTTCGCGTAATGTTTACTGTATCCATTAGACCTTTTTATTGACGATGAAACACAGACATTTCATCGGAATTAAATTCAAAAGGCACAATGCCGACTTACGTACAAGAAGACTGACTCTTCTTACTGTCTATGTTTTGAACCTTTCCTGTGAGGCCAGTTTTAGATTCCGATCTTCACTTCAGGATTACTGTATTACTTGGACCTTCTTATTGACGATGAAACACAGAAATTGCATCGGAATTAAATCCAAAAGGCACAATGCCGACTTAAGTACAAGAACACTGACTCTTATTACTGTCTATGTTTGAACCTTTCCTGTGAGACCAGATTTAGCTTCCGATGCTTCGCCTTAGGTTTACTGTAACCCTTGGACCTTCTTATTGACGATGAAACACTGAAATTGTATCGGAATTAAATACAATAGGCCAATGCGGACTTAAGTATAAGAAGACTGACTCTTCTTACTGTCTATGTTTGAACCTTTCCTGTAAGACCAGTTTTAGATTCCGATGCTTCGCCTTAGGTTTACTGTATCCCTTGGACGTTCTTATTGAAGATGAAACACAGAAATTGTATCGGAATGAAATACAAAACGCACAACTCCGACTTAAGTATAAGAACACTGACACTTATTACTGTATATGTTTGAACCTTTCCTGTGAGACCAGTTTTATATTCCGATGCTTCACTTAAGGTTTACTTTATCCCTTGGCCGTTCTTATTGACGATGAAGCACAAATATTTCATCGGGATTAAATACAAAATTCACAATCCCGACTTAAGTACAAGAAGACTGACTCTTATTAATTCCTATGCTTTGAACCTTTCCTGTGAGACCAGTTTTAGATTCCGATGTTTCGCCTTAGGTTTACTGTATCCCTTGGACCTTCTTATTGACGATGAAACACAGAATTTGTATTGGAATCAAATACAATAGGCACATACGGACTTAAGTACAAGAAGTCAGACTCTTCTTACTGCCCATCGTTTGAACCTTTCCTGTAGGACCAGTTTTAGTTTCCGATGCTTCACCTCATGTTCACTGTATCCCTTGAACGTTCTTATTAACGATGAAACACAGTAATTGCATCGGAATTATATACAAAAGGCACAATGCCGACTAAAGTACTAGAAGGCTGACTCTTCTTACAATCTATGATTTGAGCCTTTCCTGTGAGACCAGTTTTAGATATCGATGCTTCACTTCGGGTTTACTGTATCCCTTGTACCTTCTTATTGACGATGTAACACTGATATTGCATCGAAATTAAATACAAAATCCACAATGCCGACTTAAGTACAAGAAGACTGACTCTTCTTACTGTCTATGTTTTGGACCTTTCCTGTGAGACCAGTTTTAGATTCCGATGCTTCACTTCAGGTTTACTGTATCCCTTGGACGTTCTTATTGACGATGAAACACTCAAATTGCATCGGAATTACATACAAAAAGCACAATGCCGACTTAAGTACAAGAAGACTGACTCTTCTGACTGTCAATGCTTTAAACCTTTCCTGTGAGACTAATTTCTGATCCCGATGCTTCACCTCAGGTTTACTGTATCCTTTGGACCTTCTTACTGCCGATGAAACACAGAAATTGCATCGGAATTAAAGACAAAAGGCACAATGCCGACTTAAGTACAAGAAGACTGACTCTTCTTGCTGTCTATAATTTGAACCTTTCCTGTGAGACCAGTTTTAGATTCCGATGCTTCACTTCAGGTTTACTGTATCCCTTGGACCTTCTTATTGACGATGAAACACAGAAATTACATCGGGATTACATACAAAAGGCACAATGCCGACTTACGTACAAGTGGAATGTCTCTTCCTACTGCCTATGCTTTGAACCTTTCCTGTGAGACCAGTTTTAGATTCCGATACTTCATTTCAGGTTTCCTGTATCCCTCGGACCTTCATATTGACGATGAAACACCGAAATTTCATCGGAATTAAATACAGAAGGCACAATGCCTACTTAAGTACAAGAAGACTGACTCTTGTTACTGTCTTTGGTTTGTACATTTCCAGTTAGACCAGTTTTAGTTTCCGATGCTTCACTTCAGGTTTACTGTATCCCTTGGACCTCCTTATTGACGATGAAACACAGAAATTGCATCGTATTAAATACAAATGGCACAATGCCGACTTAAGTACAAGAAGACTGATTCTTCTTACTATCTATGCATTTAACCTTTCCTGTGAGAGCAGTTTTAGATTCCGATGCTTCACGTAATGTTTACTGTATCCCTTGGACCTTCTTATTGACGATGAAACACAGATATTTCATCGGAATTAAATACAAAAGGCACAGTCCCGACTTAAGTACAAGAAGACTGACTCTTATTACTGTCTATGCTTTGAACCTTTCCTGTGAGACCAGTTTTAGATTCCGATACTTCATTTCAGGTTTCCTGTATCCCTCGGACCTTCTTATTGACGATGAAACACAGAATTTGTGTTGCAATCAAATACAATAGGCACAATGCGGACTTAAGTACAAGAAGTCTGACTCTTCTTACTGTCCATGGTTTCAACCTTTCCTGTAAGACCAGTTTTATTTTCCGATGCCTTACTTCAGGTTTACTATATCCCTTGGAATTTCTTATTGACGATGAAACACAGAAATTGCATCGGAATTACATACAAACGGCACAATGCCGACTTAAGTACAAGAGGAATGTTTCTTCTTACGGCCTATGCTTTGAACCTTTCCTGTGAGACCAGTTTTAGATTCCGATACTTCACTTCAGGTTTTCTGTATCCCTTGGACCTTCATATTGACGATGAAACACCGAAATTGCATCGGAATTAAATACAAAAGGCACAATGCGTACTTAAGTACAAGAAGACTGACTCTTCTTACTGTCTATGTTTTGCACCTTTCCTGTGAGACCGGTTTTACATTTCGATGCTTCACCTCAGGTTTACTGTATTACTTGGACCATCTTATTGACGATGAAACACAGAAATTGCATCAGAATTAAGTACAAAAGGCACAATGCCGACTTAAGTACAAGAAGACAGACTCCTCTTACTGTCTATGTTTTGAACTTTTCCTTTGAGACCAGTTTTAGATTCCGATGCTTCACTTCAGGTTTACTGTATCCCTTGGAATTTCTTATTGACGATGAAACACTGAAATTGCATCGTAGTTACATACAAAAAGCACAAGCCGACTTAAATACAAGAAGACTGACTCTTCTGACTGTCTATGTTTTAAACATTTCCTGTGAGACTAGTTTCAGATTCCGATGCTTCACCTCAGGTTTACTGTATCCCTTTAACCTTCTTATTGCCGATGAAACACAGAAATTGCATCGGAACTAAATACAAAAGACACAATGCCGACTTAAGTACAAGAAGACTGACTCTTCTTACTGTCTATATTTTGAAACTTTCCTGTGAGACCAGTTTTAGATTCCGATGCTTCACTTCAGGTTTAATGTATCACTTGGACCTCCTTATTGACGATGAAACGCAGAAATTGCATCGGAATTAAATACAAAAGGCACAATGCCCACTTAAGTACAAGAAGCCTGACTCTTCTTACTATCTATGTTTTGAACCTTTCCTGTGAGACCAGTTTTAGATTCAGATGCTTCGCGTAATGTTTACTGTATCCATTAGACCTTTTTATTGACGATGAAACACAGACATTTCATCGGAATTAAATTCAAAAGGCACAATGCCGACTTACGTACAAGAAGACTGACTCTTCTTACTGTCTATGTTTTGAACCTTTCCTGTGAGGCCAGTTTTAGATTCCGATCTTCACTTCAGGATTACTGTATTACTTGGACCTTCTTATTGACGGTGAAACACAGAAATTGCATCGGAATTAAATCCAAAAGGCACAATGCCGACTTAAGTACAAGAACACTGACTCTTATTACTGTCTATGTTTGAACCTTTCCTGTGAGACCAGATTTAGCTTCCGATGCTTCGCCTTAGGTTTACTGTAACCCTTGGACCTTCTTATTGACGATGAAACACTGAAATTGTATCGGAATTAAATACAATAGGCCAATGCGGACTTAAGTATAAGAAGACTGACTCTTCTTACTGTCTTTGGTTTGAACCTTCCTGTGAGAGCAGTATTAGATTCCGATGCTTCACTTCAGAATTACTGTATTACTTGGACCTTCTTATTGACGATGAAACACAGAAATTGCTTCAGAATTAAATACAAAAGGCACAATGCTGACTTAAGTACAAGAAGACTGACTCTTCTTACTGTCTACGTTTTGAACCACTGATATTGCATCGACATTAAATACAAAAGGCACAATGCCGACTTAAGTACAAGAAGACTGACTCTTCTTACTGTCTATGTTTTAAACCATTCCTGTGAGACCAGTTTTAGATTCCGATGCTTCACTTCAGGTTTACTGTATCCCTTGGACCTTCTTATTGGCCATGAGACACAGAAATTGCGTCGGAATTACATACAAAAGGCACAATGCCGACTTAAGTACAAGAGGAATGTCTTTTCTTACTGCCTATGCTTTAAACCTTTCCTGTGAGACCAGTTTTAGATTCCGATGCTTCACTTCATGTTTTCTGTGTCCTTGGACCTTCGTATTGACGATGAAACACCGAAATTGTTCGGAATTAAATACAAATGGCACAATGCCGACTTAAGTACAAGAAGACTGACTCTTCTTACTGTCTATGATTTGAACCTTTCCTGTGAGACCAGTTTTAGATTCCGATGCTTCACTTCAGGATTACTGTATTACTTGGACATTCTTATTGACGATGAAACACAGAAATTGCATCAGAATTAAATACAAAAGGCATAATGCCGACTTACGTACAAGAACACTGACTCTTATTACTGTCTATGTTTGAACCTTTCCTGTGAGACCAGTTTTAGATTCCGATGCTTCGCCTTAGGTTTACTGTATCCCTTGGACGTTCTTATTGAAGATGAAAAACAGAAATTGTATCGGAATTAAATAAAGAAGACTGACTCTTATTACTTCCTATGCTTTGAACCTTTCCTGTGAGACCAGTTTTAGATTCCGATGTTTCGCCTTAGGTTACTGTATCCCTTGGACCTTCTTATTGACGATGAAACACAGAATTTGTATTGGAATCAAATACAATAGGCACATACGGACTTAAGTACAAGAAGTCAGACTCTTCTTACTGTCCATCGTTTGAACCTTTCCCGTAGGACCAGTTTTAGTTTCCGATGCTTCACCTCATGTTCACTGTATCCCTTGAACGTTCTTATTGACGATGAAACACAGAAATTGCATCGGAATTATATACAAAAGGCACAATGCCGACTTAAGTACTTGAAGGCTGACTCTTCTTACATTCTATGATTTGAGCCTTTCCTGAGAGACCAGTTTTAGATATCGATGCTTCAATTCGGGTTTACTGTATCCCTTGTACCTTCTTATTGACGATGTAACACTGATATTGCATCGAAATTAAATACAAAATCCACACTGCCGACTTAAGAACAAGAAGACTGATTCTCCTTACTGTCTATGATGTGAACCTTTCCTGTGAGACCAGTTTTAGATTCCGATGCTTCACTTCAGGTTTACTGTATCCCTTGGACCTTCTTATTGCCGATGAAACACAGAAATTCCATCGGAATTAAATACAAAAGGCACAACGCCGACTTAAGTACAAGAAGACTGACTCCTCTTACTGTCTTTGGTTTGAACATTTCCAGTTAGAACAGTTTTAGTTTCCTATGCTTCACTTCAGGTTTACTGTATCCCTTGGACCTCCTTATTGACGATGAAACACAGAAATTGCATCGGAATTAAATACAAAAGGCACAATGCCGACTTAAGTACAAGAGGAATGTCTCTTCTTACTGTCTATATTTTGAAACTTTCCTGTGAGAACAGCTTTAGATTCCGATGTTTCGCCTTGGGTTTACTGTATCCCTCGGAACTTCTTATTGACGATGAAACACAGAATTTGTATTGCAATCAAATACAAGAGGCACAATGCGGACTTAAGTACAAGAAGTCAGACTTTTCTTACTGTCCATGGTTTCAACCTTTCCTGTAGGACCACTTTTATTTTCCGATGTCTCACTTCAGGATTACTGTATCCCTTGGAATTTCTTATTGACGATGAAACACTGAAATTGCATCGTAATTACATACAAAAAGCACAATACCGACTTAAATACAAGAAGACTGACTCTTCTGACTGTCTATGTTTTAAACCTTTCCTGTGAGACTAGTTTCAGATTCCGATGCTTCACCTCAGATTTACTGTATCCCTTGGACTTTCTTCTTGCCGATGAAACACAGAAATTGAATCGGAATTAAATACAAAAGGCACAATGCCGACTTAAGTACAAGAGGAATGTCTCTTCTTACTGCCTATGCTATTAACCTTTCCTGTGAGACCAGTTTTAGATTCCGATACTTCACTTCAGGTTTTCTGTATCCCTTGGACCTTCATTTTGACGATGAAACACCGAAATTGTATCGGAATTAAATACAAAAGGCACAATGCCTACTTAAGTACAAGAAGACTGACTCTTCTTACTGTCTATGTTTTGAACCTTTCTTGTGTGACCAGTTTTAGATTCCGATGCTTCCCCTCAGGATTACTGTATTACTTGGACCTTCTTATTGACGATGAAACACAGAAATTGCATCAGAATTAAATACAAAAGGCACAATGCCGACTTAAGTACAAGAAGACTGACTCCTCTTACTGTCTATGTTTGAACTTTTCCTGTGAGACCAGTTTTAGATTCCGATGCTTCACTTCAGGTTTACTGTATCCCTTGGAATTTCTTATTGACAATGAAACACTGAAATTGCATCGTAATTACATACAAAAAGCACAATGCCGACTTAATTACAAGAAGACTGACTTTTCTGTCTGTCTATGTTTTAAACCTTTCCTGTGAGACTAGTTTCAGATTCCGATGCTTCACCTCAGGTTTACTGTATCCCTTGGACCTTCTTCTTGCCGATGAAACACAGAAATTGCATCGGAATTAAATACAAAAGGCACAATGCCGACTTAAGTACAAGAAGACTGACTCTTCTTACTGTCTTTGGTTTGAACCTTTCCTGTGAGACCAGTATTAGATTCCGATGCTTCACTTCAGGATTACTGTATTACTTGGACCTTCTTATTGACGATGAAACACAGAAATTGCTTCAGAATTAAATACAAAAGGCACAATGCTGACTTAAGTACAAGAACACTGATTCTTATTACTGTCTATGTTTGAACCGTTCCTGTGAGACCAGTTTTACATTCCGATGCTTCACTTAAGGTTTACTTTATCCCTTGGCCCTTCTTATTGGCGATGAAACACAGATATTTCATCGGAATTAAATACAAAAGGCACAGTCCCGACTTAAGTACAAGAAGACTGACTCTTATTACTGTCTATGTTTGAACCTTTCCTGTGAGACCAGTTTTAGATTCCGATGCTTCGCCTTAGGTTTACTGTATCCCTTGGACCTTCTTATTGAAGATGAAACACAGAAATTGTATCGGAATTAAATACAAAAGGCACAATGCCGACTTAAGTACAAGAACACTGACACTTATTACTGTATATGATTGAACCTTTCCTGTGAGACCAGTTTTATATTCCGATGCTTCACTTAAGGTTTACTTTATCCCTTGGCCCTTCTTATTGACGATGAAACACAGATATTTCATCGGAATTAAATACAAAATTCACAATCCCGACTGAAGTACAAGAAGACTGACTCTTATTAATGCCTATGCTTTGAACCTTTCCTGTGAGACCAGTTTTAGATTCCGATGTTTCGCCATAGGTTTACTGTATAACTTGGACCTTCTTATTGACGATGAAACACAGAATTTGTATTGGAATCAAATACAATAGGCACATACGGACTTAAGTACAAGAAGTCAGACTCTTCTTACTGTCCATGGTTTGAACCTTTCCTGTAAGACCAGTTTTAGTTTCCGATGCTTCACTCAGGTTCACTGTATCCCTTGACCGTTCTTATTGACGATGTAACACAGAAATTGGATCGGAATTATATACAAAAGCCACAATGCCGACTTACGTACTAGAAAACTGACTCTTCATACATTCTATGATTTGAGCCTTTCCTGTGAGACCAGTTTTAGATATCGATGCTTCACTTCAGGTTTACTGTATCCCTTTTACCTTCTTATTGACGATGTAACACTGATATTGCTTCGAAATTAAATACAAAAGGCACAATGCCGACTTAAGTACAAGAAGACTGACTCTTCTTACTGTCTATGTTTTGAACCTTTCCTGTGAGTCTAGTTTTAGATTCCGATGCTTCACTTCAGGTTTACTGTATCCCTTGGACGTTCTTATTGACGATGTATTACTGAAATTGCATCGGAATTACGTACAAAATGCACTATGCCGACTTAAATACAAGATGACTGACTCTTCTGACTGTCTATGTTTTAAACATTTCCAGTGAGACCAGTTTTAGATTCCGATGCTTCCCTTCAGGATTACTTTATTACTTGGACGTTCTTATTGACGATGAAACACAGAAATTGCATCAGAATTAAATACAAAAGGCACAATGCCGACTTAAGTACAAGAACACTGACTCTTATTACTGTTTATGTTTGAACCTTTCCTGTGAGACCAGGTTTAGATTCCGATGCTTCACTTCAGGTTTACTGTATCCCTTGGACCTCCTTATTGACGATGAAACGCAGAAATTGCATCGGAATTAAATACCAAAGGCACTATGCCGACTTAAGTTCAAGAAGACTGACTCTTCTTACTGTCTACGTTTTGATCCTTTCCTGTGAGACCAGGTTTAGATTCCGATGCTTCACTTCAGGTTAACTGTCTCCCTTCGACCTCATTATTGACGATGAAACACAGAATTTGCATCGCAATTAAATACAAATGGCCCAATGCCGACTTAAGTACAAGAAGACTGACTCTTTTTACTATCTATGTTTTGAACCTTTCCTGTGAGAGCAGTTTTAGATTCCGATGCTTCACGTAATGTTAACTGTATCCCTTGGACCTTCTAATTGACGATGAAACACAGATATTTCATCGGACTTAAATACAAAAGACACAATCTTGACTTAAGTACAAGAAGACTGACTCTTATTACTCTCTATGTTTGAACCTTTCCTGTGAGAACAGTTTTAGATTCCGATGTTTCACCTTGGGTTTACTGTATCCCTCGGACCTTCTTATTGACAATGAAACACAGAATTTGTATTGCAATCAAATACAATAGGCACAATGCGGACTGAAGTACAAGAAGTCAGACTCTTCTTACTGTCCATGGTTTGAACCTTTCCTGAGAGACCAGTTTTTGTTTACGATGCCTCACTTCAGGGTTACTTTATCCCCTGAACGTTCTTATTGGCGTTGAAACACGGAAATTGCATCGGAATTAAATACAAAAGGCATAATGCCGACTCAAGTACAAGAAGACTGACTGTTCTTACATTCTATGATTTGATCCTTTCCTGTGAGACCAGTTTTAGATATCGATGCTTCACTTCAGGTTTACTGTATCCCTTGTACCTTCTTATTGACGATGTAACACTGATATTGCATCGAAATTAAATACAAAAGGCACAATGCCGACTTAAGTACAAGAAGACTGACTCTTCTGACTGTCTATGTTTTGAACCACTGATATTGCATCGAAATTAAATACAAAAGGCACAATGCCGACTTAAGTACAAGAAGACTGACTCTTCTTACTGTCTATGTTTTGAACCATTCCTGTGAGACCAGTTTTAGATTCCGATGCTTCACTTCAGGTTTACTGTATCCCTTTGACCTTCTTATTGACCATGAGACATAGAAATTGCATCGGAATTACATACAAAAGGCACAATGCCGACTTAAGTACAAGAGGAATGTCTTTTCTTACTGTCTATGATTTGAACCTTTCCTGTGAGACCAGTTTCAGATTCCGATGCTTCACTTCAGGATTACTGTATTACTTGGACCTTCTTATTGACGATGAAACACAGAAATTGCATCAGAATTAAATACAAAAGGCACAATGCCGACTTACGTACAAGAACACTGACTCTTATTACTGTCTATGTTTGAACCTTTCCTGTGAGACCAGTTTTAGATTCCGATGCTTCCCCTTAGGTTTACTGTATCCCTTGGACGTTCTTATTGAAGATGAAACACAGAAATTGTATCGGAATGAAATACAAAAGGCACAACTCCGACTTAAGTATAAGAACACTGACACTTATTACTGTATATGTTTGAACCTTTCCTGTGAGACCAGTTTTATATTCCGATGCTTCACTTAAGGTTTACTTTATCCCTTGGCCGTTCTTATTGACGATGAAGCACAAATATTTCATCGGGATTAAATACAAAATTCACAATCCCGACTTAAGTACAAGAAGACTGACTCTTATTAATTCCTATGTTTTGAACCTTTCCTGTGAGACCAGTTTTAGATTCCCATGTTTCGCCTTAGGTTTACTGTATCCCTTGGACCTTCTTATTGACGATGAAACACAGAATTTGTATTGGAATCAAATACAATAGGCACATACGGACTTAAGTACAAGAAGTCAGACTCTTCTTACTGTCCATCGTTTGAACCTTTCCTGTAGGACCAGTTTTAGTTTCCGATGCTTCACCTCATGTTCGCTGTATCCTTTGAACGTTCTTATTAACGATGAAACACAGAAATTGCATCGGAATTATATACAAAAGGCACAATGCCGACTAAAGTACTAGAAGGCTGACTCTTCTTACAATCTATGATTTGAGCCTTTCCTGTGAGACCAGTTTTAGATATCGATGCTTCACTTCGGGTTTACTGTATCCCTTGTACCTTCTTATTGACGATGTAACACTGATATTGCATCGAAATTAAATACAAAATCCACAATGCCGACTTAAGTACAAGAAGACTGACTCTTCTTACTGTCTATGTTTTGGACCTTTCCTGTGAGACCAGTTTTAGATTCCGATGCTTCACTTCAGGTTTACTGTATCACTTGGACGTTCTTATTGCCGGTGAAACACTCAAATTGCATCGGAATTACATACAAAAAGCACAATGCCGACTTAAGTACAAGAAGACTGACTCTTCTGACTGTCAATGCTTTAAACCTTTCCTGTGAGACTAATTTCAGATTCCGATGCTTCACCTCAGGTTTACTGTATCCCGTGGACCTTCTTACTGCCGATGAAACACAGAAATTGCATCGGAATTAAAGACAAAAGGCACAATGCCGACTTAAGTACAAGAAGACTGACTCTTCTTGCTGTCTATAATTTGAACCTTTCCTGTGAGACCAGTTTTAGATTCCGATGCTTCACTTCAGGTTTACTGTATCCCTTGGACCTTCTTATTGACGATGAAACACAGAAATTACATCGGGATTACATACAAAAGGCACAATGCCGACTTACGTACAAGTGGAATGTCTCTTCCTACTGCCTATGATTTGAACCTTTCCTGTGAGACCAGTTTTAGATTCCGATACTTCATTTCAGGTTTCCTGTATCCCTCGGACCTTCATATTGACGATGAAACACCGAAATTGCATCGGAATTAAATACAGAAGGCACAATGCCTACTTAAGTACAAGAAGACTGACTCTTGTTACTGTCTTTGGTTTGTACATTTCCAGTTAGACCAGTTTTAGTTTCCGATGCTTCAATTCAGGTTTACTGTATCCCTTGGACCTCCTTATTGACGATGAAACACAGAAATTGCATCGAATTAAATACAAATGGCACAATGCCGACTTAAGTACAAGAAGACTGATTCTTCTTACTATCTATGCATTTAACCTTTCCTGCGAGAGCAGTTTTAGATTCCGATGCTTCACGTAATGTTTACTGTATCCCTTGGACCTTCTTATTGACGATGAAACACAGATATTTCATCGGAATTAAATACAAAAGGCACAGTCCCGACTTAAGTACAAGAAGACTGACTCTTATTACTGTCTATGCTTTGAACATTTCCTGTGAGACCAGTTTTAGATTCCGATACTTCATTTCAGGTTTCCTGTATCCCTCGGACCTTCTTATTGACGATGAAACACAGAATTTGTATTGCAATCAAATACAATAGGCACAATGCGGACTTAAGTACAAGAAGTCTGACTCTTCTTACTGTCCATGGTTTCAACCTTTCCTGTGAGACCAGTTTTATTTTCCGATGCCTCACTTCAGGTTTACTATATCCCTTGGAATTTCTTATTGACGATGAAACACAGAAATTGCATCGGCATTACATACAAACGGCACAATGCCGACTTAAGTAGAAGAGGAATGTTTCTTCTTAAGGCCTATGCTTTGAACCTTTCCTGTGAGACCAGTTTTAGATTCCGGTACTTCACTTCAGGTTTTCTGTATCCCTTGGACCTTCATATTGACGATGAAACACCGAAATTGCATCGGAATTAAATACAAAAGGCACAATGCGTACTTAAGTACAAGAAGACTGACTCTTCTTACTGTCTATGCTTTGCACCTTTCCTGTGAGACCGGTTTTACATTTCGATGCTTCACCTCAGGTTTACTGTATTACTTGGACCTTCTTATTGACGATGAAACACAGAAATTGCATCAGAATTAAGTACAAAAGGCACAATGCCGACTTAAGTACAAGAAGACAGACTCCTCTTACTGTCTATGTTTTGAACTTTTCCTTTGAGACCAGATTTAGATTCCGATGCTTCACTTCAGGTTTACTGTATCCCTTGGAATTTCTTATTGATGATGAAACACTGAAATTGCATCGTAATTACATACAAAAAGCACAAGCCGACTTAAATACAAGAAGACTGACTCTTCTGACTGTCTATGATTTAAACATTTCCTGTGAGACTAGTTTCAGATTCCGATGCTTCACCTCAGGTTTACTGTATCCCTTGGACCTTCTTATTGCCGATGAAACACAGAAATTGCATCGGAACTAAATACAAAAGACACAATGCCGACTTAAGTACAAGAAGACTGACTCTTCTTAATGTCTATATTTTGAAACTTTCCTGTGAGACCAGTTTTAGATTCCGATGCTTCACTTCAGGTTTACTGTATCACTTGGACCTCCTTATTGACGATGAAACGCAGAAATTGCATCGGAATTAAAAACAAAAGGCACAATGCCCACTTAAGTACAAGAAGCCTGACTCTTCTTACTATCTATGTTTTGAACCTTTCCTGTGAGACCAGTTTTAGATTCAGATGCTTCGCGTAATGTTTACTGTATCCATTAGACCTTTTTATTGACGATGAAACACAGACATTTCATCGGATTTAAATTCAAAAGGCACAATGCCGACTTACGTACAAGAAGACTGACTCTTCTTACTGTCTATGTTTTGAACCTTTCCTGTGAGGCCAGTTTTAGATTCCGATGCTTCACTTTAGGATTACTGTATTACTTGGACCTTCTTATTGACGATGAAACACAGAAATTGCATCGGAATTAAATCCAAAAGGCACAATGCCGACTTAAGTACAAGAACACTGACTCTTATTACTGTCTATGTTTGAACCTTTCCTGTGAGACCAGATTTAGCTTCCGATGCTTCGCCTTAGGTTTACTGTAACCCTTGGACCTTCTTATTGACGATGAAACACTGAAATTGTATCGGAATTAAATACAATAAGCCAATGCGGACTTAAGTATAAGAAGACTGACTCTTCTTACTGTCTTTGGTTTGAACCTTTCCTGTGAGACCAGTTTTAGATTCCGATGCTTCACTTCAGGTTTACTGTATCACTTGGACCTCCTTATTGACGATGAAACGCAGAAATTGCATCGGAATTAAAAACAAAAGGCACAATGCCCACTTAAGTACAAGAAGCCTGACTCTTCTTACTATCTATGTTTTGAACCTTTCCTGTGAGACCAGTTTTAGATTCAGATGCTTCGCGTAATGTTTACTGTATCCATTAGACCTTTTTATTGACGATGAAACACAGAAATTGCATCGGAATTAAATCCAAAAGGCACAATGCCGACTTAAGTACAAGAAGACTGACTCTTATTACTGTCTATGCTTTGAACCTTTCCTGTGAGACCAGTTTAAGATTCCGATGTGTCGCCTTAGGTTTACTGTATCCCTTGGACCTTCTTATTGACGATGAAATACAGAATTTGTATTGGAATCAAATACAATTTTCACAATGCGAACTTAAGTACAAGAAGTCAGACTCTTCTTACTGTCTACGGTTTGAAACTTTCCTGTAAGACCAGTTGTAGTTTCCGATGCTTCTCTTCAGGTTTACTGTATCCCTTGAACGTTCTTATTGACGATGAAACACAGAAATTGCATCGGAATAAAATACAAAAGGCACTATGCCGACTTAAGTTCAAGAAGACTGACTCTTCTTACTGTCTACGTTTTGAACCTTTCCTGTGAAACCAGGTTTAGATTCCGATGCTTCACTTCAGGTTAACTGTCTCCCTTCGACCTCATTATTGACGATGAAACACAGAATTTCATTCGGAATTAAATACAAATGGCCCAATGCCGACTTAAGTACAAGAAGACTGACTCTTCTTACTGTCTACGTTTTGAACCACTGATATTGCATCGACATTAAATACAAAAGGCACAATGCCGACTTAAGTACAAGAAGACTGACTCTTCTTACTGTCTATGTTTTGAACCATTCCTGTGAGACCAGTTTTAGATACCGATGCTTCACTTCAGGTTTACTGTATCCCTTGGACCTTCTTATTGGCCATGAGACACAGAAATTGCATCGGAATTACATACAAAAGGCACAATGCCGACTTAAGTACAAGAGGAATGTCTTTTCTTACTGCCTATGCTTTAAACCTTTCCTGTGAGACCAGTTTTAGATTCCGATGCTTCACTTCATGTTTTCTGTGTCCCTTGGACCTTCGTATTGACGATGAAACGCCGAAATTGTTCGGAATTAAATACAAATGGCACAATGCCGACTTAAGTACAAGAAGACTGACTCTTCTTACTGTCTATGATTTGAACCTTTCCTGTGAGACCAGTTTTAGATTCCGATGCTTCACTTCAGGATTACTGTATTACTTGGACATTCTTATTGACGATGAAACACAGAAATTGCATCAGAATTAAATACAAAAGGCACAATGCCGACTTACGTACAAGAACACTGACTCTTATTACTGTCTATGTTTGAACCTTTCCTGTGAGACCAGTTTTAGATTCCGATGCTTCGCCTTAGGTTTACTGTATCCCTTGGACGTTCTTATTGAAGATGAAACACAGAAATTGTATCGGAATTAAATAAAGAAGACTGACTCTTATTAATTCCTATGCTTTGAACCTTTCCTGTGAGACCAGTTTTAGATTCCGATGTTTCGCCTTAGGTTACTGTATCCCTTGGACCTTCTTATTGACGATGAAACACAGAATTTGTATTGGAATCAAATACAATAGGCACATACGGACTTAAGTACAAGAAGTCAGACTCTTCTTACTGTCCATCGTTTGAACCTTTCCCGGAGGACCAGTTTTAGTTTCCGATGCTTCACCTCATGTTCACTGTATCCCTTGAACGTTCTTATTGACGACGAAACACAGAAATTGCATCGGAATTATATACAAAAGGCACAATGCCGACTTAAGTACTAGAAGGCTGACTCTTCTTACATTCTATGATTTGAGCCTTTCCTGTGAGACCAGTTTTAGATACCGATGCTTCAATTCGGGTTTACTGTATCCCTTGTACCTTCTTATTGACGATGTAACACTGATATTGCATCGAAATTAAATACAAAATCCACAATGCCGACTTAAGTACAAGAAGACTGATTCTCCTTACTGTCTATGATGTGAACCTTTCCTGTGAGACCAGTTTTAAATTCCGATGCTTCACTTCAGGTTTACTGTATCCCTTGGACGTTCTTATTGACGATGAAACACTGAAATTGCATCGGTATTAAATACAAAAAGCACAATGGCGACTTAAGTACAAGAAGACTGACTCTTCTGACTGTCAATGCTTTAAACCTTTCCTGTGAGGCTAATTTCAGATTCCGATGCTTCACCTCAGGTTTACTGTATCTCTTGGACCTTCTTACTGCCGATGAAACACAGAAATAGCATCGGAATTAAATACAAAAGGCACAATGCCGACTTAAGTACAAGAAGACTGACTCTTCTTGCTGTCTATAATTTGAACCTTTCCTGTGAGACCAGTTTTAGATTCCGATGCTTCACTTCAGGTTTCCTGTATCCCTCGGACCTTCATATTGACGATGAAACACCGAAATTGCATCGGAATTAAATACAGAAGGCACAATGCCTACTTAAGTACAAGAAGACTGACTCTTCTTACTGTCTATGTTTTGAACCTTTCCTGTGAGACCAGTGTTAGTTTCCCATGCTTCACTTCAGGATTGCTGTATCCCTAGGACCTTCTTATTGCCGATGAAACACAGAAATTCCATCGGAATTAAATACAAAAGGCACAATGCCGACTTAAGTACAAGAAGACTGACTCCTCTTACTGTCTTTGGTTTGAACATTTCCAGTTAGAACAGTTTTAGTTTCTTATGCTTCACTTCAGGTTTACTGTCTCCCTTGGACCTCCTTATTGACGATGAAACACAGAAATTGCATCGGAATTAAATACAAAAGGCACAATGCCGACTTAAGTACAAGAGGAATGTCTCTTCTTACTGTCTATATTTTGAAACTTTCCTGTGAGAGCAGTTTCAGATTCCGATGCTTCACGTAATGTTTACTGTATCCCTTGGACCTTCTTATTGTCGATGAAACACAGATATTTCATCGGAATTAAATACAAAAGGCACAATCCCGACTTAAGTACAAGAAGACTGACTCTTATTACTGTCTATGCTTTGAACCTTTCCTGTGAGAACAGCTTTAGATTCCGATGTTTCGCCTTGGGTTTACTGTATCCCTCGGAACTTCTTATTGACGATGAAACACAGAATTTGTATTGCAATCAAATACAAGAGGCACAATGCGGACTTAAGTACAAGAAGTCAGACTCTTCTTACTGTCCATGGTTTCAACCTTTCCTGTAGGACCAGTTTTATTTTCCGATGTCTCACTTCAGGATTACTGTATCCCTTGGAACTTCTTATTGACGATGAAACACTGAAATTGCATCGTAATTACATACAAAAAGCACAATACCGACTTAAATACAAGAAGACTGACTCTTCTGACTGTCTATGTTTTAAACCTTTCCTGTGAGACTAGTTTCAGATTCCGATGCTTCACCTCAGATTTACTGTATCCCTTGGACTTTCTTCTTGCCGATGAAACACAGAAATTGAATCGGAATTAAATACAAAAGGCACAATGCCGACTTAAGTACAAGAGGAATGTCTCTTCTTACTGCCTATGCTTTTAACCTTTCCTGTGAGACCAGTTTTAGATTCCGATACTTCACTTCAGGTTTTCTGTATCCCTTGGACCTTCATTTTGACGATGAAACACCGAAATTGCATCGGAATTAAATACAAAAGGCACAATGCCTACTTAAGTACAAGAAGACTGACTCTTCTTACTGTCTATGTTTTGAACCTTTCTTGTGTGACCAGTTTTAGATTCCGATGCTTCCCCTCTGGATTACTGTATTACTTGGACCTTCTTATTGACGATGAAACACAGAAATTGCATCAGAATTAAATACAAAAGGCACAATGCCGACTTAAGTACAAGAAGACTGACTCTTCTTACTGTCTATGTTTGAACTTTTCCTGTGAGACCAGTTTTAGATTCCGATGCTTCACTTCAGGTTTACTGTATCCCTTGGAATTTCTTATTGACGATGAAACACTGAAATTGCATCGTAATTACATACAAAAAGCACAATGCCGACTTAAATACAAGAAGACTGACTCTTCTGTCTGTCTATGTTTTAAACCTTTCCTGTGAGACTAGTTTCAGATTCCGATGCTTCACCTCAGGTTTACTGTATCCCTTGGACCTTCTTCTTGCCGATGAAACACAGAAATTGCATCGGAATTAAATACAAAAGGCACAATGCCGACTTAAGTACAAGAAGACTGACTCTTCTTACTGTCTTTGGTTTGAACCTTTCCTGTGAGACCAGTATTAGATTCCGATGCTTCACTTCAGGATTACTGTATTACTTGGACCTTCTTATTGACGATGAAACACAGAAATTGCTTCAGAATTAAATACAAAACGCACAATGCTGACTTAAGTACAAGAACACTGATTCTTATTACTGTCTATGTTTGAACCGTTCCTGTGAGACCAGTTTTACATTCCGATGCATCACTTAAGGTTTACTTTATCCCTTGGCCCTTCTTATTGGCGATGAAACACAGATATTTCATCGGAATTAAATACAAAAGGCACAGTCCCGACTTAAGTACAAGAAGACTGACTCTTATTACTGTCTATGCTTTGAACCTTTCCTGTGAGACCAGTTTAAGATTCCGATGTGTCGCCTTAGGTTTACTGTATCCCTTGGACCTTCTTATTGACGATGAAACACTGAAATTGTATCGGAATTAAATACAATAAGCCAATGCGGACTTAAGTATAAGAAGACTGACTCTTCTTACTGTCTTTGGTTTGAACCTTTCCTGTGAGGCCAGTTTTAGATTCCGATGCTTCACTTTAGGATTACTGTATTACTTGGACCTTCTTATTGACGATGAAACACAGAAATTGCATCGGAATTAAATCCAAAAGGCACAATGCCGACTTAAGTACAAGAACACTGACTCTTATTACTGTCTATGTTTGAACCTTTCCTGTGAGACCAGATTTAGCTTCCGATGCTTCGCCTTAGGTTTACTGTAACCCTTGGACCTTCTTATTGACGATGAAACACTGAAATTGTATCGGAATTAAATACAATAAGCCAATGCGGACTTAAGTATAAGAAGACTGACTCTTCTTACTGTCTTTGGTTTGAACCTTTCCTGTGAGACCAGTTTTAGATTCCGATGCTTCACTTCAGGTTTACTGTATCACTTGGACCTCCTTATTGACGATGAAACGCAGAAATTGCATCGGAATTAAAAACAAAAGGCACAATGCCCACTTAAGTACAAGAAGCCTGACTCTTCTTACTATCTATGTTTTGAACCTTTCCTGTGAGACCAGTTTTAGATTCAGATGCTTCGCGTAATGTTTACTGTATCCATTAGACCTTTTTATTGACGATGAAACACAGAAATTGCATCGGAATTAAATCCAAAAGGCACAATGCCGACTTAAGTACAAGAACACTGACTCTTATTACTGTCTATGTTTGAACCTTTCCTGTGAGACCAGATTTAGCTTCCGATGCTTCGCCTTAGGTTTACTGTATCCCTTGGACCTTCTTATTGACGATGAAATACAGAATTTGTATTGGAATCAAATACAATTTTCACAATGCGAACTTAAGTACAAGAAGTCAGACTCTTCTTACTGTCTACGGTTTGAAACTTTCCTGTAAGACCAGTTGTAGTTTCCGATGCTTCTCTTCAGGTTTACTGTATCCCTTGAACGTTCTTATTGACGATGAAACACAGAAATTGCATCGGAATAAAATACAAAAGGCACTATGCCGACTTAAGTTCAAGAAGACTGACTCTTCTTACTGTCTACGTTTTGAACCTTTCCTGTGAAACCAGGTTTAGATTCCGATGCTTCACTTCAGGTTAACTGTCTCCCTTCGACCTCATTATTGACGATGAAACACAGAATTTCATTCGGAATTAAATACAAATGGCCCAATGCCGACTTAAGTACAAGAAGACTGACTCTTCTTACTGTCTACGTTTTGAACCACTGATATTGCATCGACATTAAATACAAAAGGCACAATGCCGACTTAAGTACAAGAAGACTGACTCTTCTTACTGTCTATGTTTTGAACCATTCCTGTGAGACCAGTTTTAGATACCGATGCTTCACTTCAGGTTTACTGTATCCCTTGGACCTTCTTATTGGCCATGAGACACAGAAATTGCATCGGAATTACATACAAAAGGCACAATGCCGACTTAAGTACAAGAGGAATGTCTTTTCTTACTGCCTATGCTTTAAACCTTTCCTGTGAGACCAGTTTTAGATTCCGATGCTTCACTTCATGTTTTCTGTGTCCCTTGGACCTTCGTATTGACGATGAAACGCCGAAATTGTTCGGAATTAAATACAAATGGCACAATGCCGACTTAAGTACAAGAAGACTGACTCTTCTTACTGTCTATGATTTGAACCTTTCCTGTGAGACCAGTTTTAGATTCCGATGCTTCACTTCAGGATTACTGTATTACTTGGACATTCTTATTGACGATGAAACACAGAAATTGCATCAGAATTAAATACAAAAGGCACAATGCCGACTTACGTACAAGAACACTGACTCTTATTACTGTCTATGTTTGAACCTTTCCTGTGAGACCAGTTTTAGATTCCGATGCTTCGCCTTAGGTTTACTGTATCCCTTGGACGTTCTTATTGAAGATGAAACACAGAAATTGTATCGGAATTAAATAAAGAAGACTGACTCTTATTAATTCCTATGCTTTGAACCTTTCCTGTGAGACCAGTTTTAGATTCCGATGTTTCGCCTTAGGTTACTGTATCCCTTGGACCTTCTTATTGACGATGAAACACAGAATTTGTATTGGAATCAAATACAATAGGCACATACGGACTTAAGTACAAGAAGTCAGACTCTTCTTACTGTCCATCGTTTGAACCTTTCCCGTAGGACCAGTTTTAGTTTCCGATGCTTCACCTCATGTTCACTGTATCCCTTGAACGTTCTTATTGACGACGAAACACAGAAATTGCATCGGAATTATATACAAAAGGCACAATGCCGACTTAAGTACTAGAAGGCTGACTCTTCTTACATTCTATGATTTGAGCCTTTCCTGTGAGACCAGTTTTAGATACCGATGCTTCAATTCGGGTTTACTGTATCCCTTGTACCTTCTTATTGACGATGTAACACTGATATTGCATCGAAATTAAATACAAAATCCACAATGCCGACTTAAGTACAAGAAGACTGATTCTCCTTACTGTCTATGATGTGAACCTTTCCTGTGAAACCAGTTTTAAATTCCGATGCTTCACTTCAGGTTTACTGTATCCCTTGGACGTTCTTATTGACGATGAAACACTGAAATTGCATCGGTATTAAATACAAAAAGCACAATGGCGACTTAAGTACAAGAAGACTGACTCTTCTGACTGTCAATGCTTTAAACCTTTCCTGTGAGGCTAATTTCAGATTCCGATGCTTCACCTCAGGTTTACTGTATCTCTTGGACCTTCTTACTGCCGATGAAACACAGAAATAGCATCGGAATTAAATACAAAAGGCACAATGCCGACTTAAGTACAAGAAGACTGACTCTTCTTGCTGTCTATAATTTGAACCTTTCCTGTGAGACCAGTTTTAGATTCCGATGCTTCACTTCAGGTTTCCTGTATCCCTCGGACCTTCATATTGACGATGAAACACCGAAATTGCATCGGAATTAAATACAGAAGGCACAATGCCTACTTAAGTACAAGAAGACTGACTCTTCTTATTGTCTATGTTTTGAACCTTTCCTGTGAGACCAGTGTTAGTTTCCCATGCTTCACTTCAGGATTGCTGTATCCCTAGGACCTTCTTATTGCCGATGAAACACAGAAATTCCATCGGAATTAAATACAAAAGGCACAATGCCGACTTAAGTACAAGAAGACTGACTCCTCTTACTGTCTTTGGTTTGAACATTTCCAGTTAGAACAGTTTTAGTTTCTTATGCTTCACTTCAGGTTTACTGTCTCCCTTGGACCTCCTTATTGACGATGAAACACAGAAATTGCATCGGAATTAAATACAAAAGGCACAATGCCGACTTAAGTACAAGAGGAATGTCTCTTCTTACTGTCTATATTTTGAAACTTTCCTGTGAGAGCAGTTTCAGATTCCGATGCTTCACGTAATGTTTACTGTATCCCTTGGACCTTCTTATTGTCGATGAAACACAGATATTTCATCGGAATTAAATACAAAAGGCACAATCCCGACTTAAGTACAAGAAGACTGACTCTTATTACTGTCTATGCTTTGAACCTTTCCTGTGAGAACAGCTTTAGATTCCGATGTTTCGCCTTGGGTTTACTGTATCCCTCGGAACTTCTTATTGACGATGAAACACAGAATTTGTATTGCAATCAAATACAAGAGGCACAATGCGGACTTAAGTACAAGAAGTCAGACTCTTCTTACTGTCCATGGTTTCAACCTTTCCTGTAGGACCAGTTTTATTTTCCGATGTCTCACTTCAGGATTACTGTATCCCTTGGAACTTCTTATTGACGATGAAACACTGAAATTGCATCGTAATTACATACAAAAAGCACAATACCGACTTAAATACAAGAAGACTGACTCTTCTGACTGTCTATGTTTTAAACCTTTCCTGTGAGACTAGTTTCAGATTCCGATGCTTCACCTCAGATTTACTGTATCCCTTGGACTTTCTTCTTGCCGATGAAACACAGAAATTGAATCGGAATTAAATACAAAAGGCACAATGCCGACTTAAGTACAAGAGGAATGTCTCTTCTTACTGCCTATGCTTTTAACCTTTCCTGTGAGACCAGTTTTAGATTCCGATACTTCACTTCAGGTTTTCTGTATCCCTTGGACCTTCATTTTGACGATGAAACACCGAAATTGCATCGGAATTAAATACAAAAGGCACAATGCCTACTTAAGTACAAGAAGACTGACTCTTCTTACTGTCTATGTTTTGAACCTTTCTTGTGTGACCAGTTTTAGATTCCGATGCTTCCCCTCTGGATTACTGTATTACTTGGACCTTCTTATTGACGATGAAACACAGAAATTGCATCAGAATTAAATACAAAAGGCACAATGCCGACTTAACTACAAGAAGACTGACTCTTCTTACTGTCTATGTTTGAACTTTTCCTGTGAGACCAGTTTTAGATTCCGATGCTTCACTTCAGGTTTACTGTATCCCTTGGAATTTCTTATTGACGATGAAACACTGAAATTGCATCGTAATTACATACAAAAAGCACAATGCCGACTTAAATACAAGAAGACTGACTCTTCTGTCTGTCTATGTTTTAAACCTTTCCTGTGAGACTAGTTTCAGATTCCGATGCTTCACCTCAGGTTTACTGTATCCCTTGGACCTTCTTCTTGCCGATGAAACACAGAAATTGCATCGGAATTAAATACAAAAGGCACAATGCCGACTTAAGTACAAGAAGACTGACTCTTCTTGCTGTCTATAATTTGAACCTTTCCTGTGAGACCAGTTTTAGATTCCGATGCTTCACTTCAGGTTTCCTGTATCCCTCGGACCTTCATATTGACGATGAAACACCGAAATTGCATCGGAATTAAATACAGAAGGCACAATGCCTACTTAAGTACAAGTAGACTGACTCTTCTTACTGTCTATGTTTTGAACCTTTCCTGTGAGACCAGTGTTAGTTTCCCATGCTTCACTTCAGGATTGCTGTATCCCTAGGACCTTCTTATTGCCGATGAAACACAGAAATTCCATCGGAATTAAATACAAAAGGCACAATGCCGACTTAAGTACAAGAAGACTGACTCCTCTTACTGTCTTTGGTTTGAACATTTCCAGTTAGAACAGTTTTAGTTTCTTATGCTTCACTTCAGGTTTACTGTCTCCCTTGGACCTCCTTATTGACGATGAAACACAGAAATTGCATCGGAATTAAATACAAAAGGCACAATGCCGACTTAAGTACAAGAGGAATGTCTCTTCTTACTGTCTATATTTTGAAACTTTCCTGTGAGAGCAGTTTCAGATTCCGATGCTTCACGTAATGTTTACTGTATCCCTTGGACCTTCTTATTGTCGATGAAACACAGATATTTCATCGGAATTAAATACAAAAGGCACAATCCCGACTTAAGTACAAGAAGACTGACTCTTATTACTGTCTATGCTTTGAACCTTTCCTGTGAGAACAGCTTTAGATTCCGATGTTTCGCCTTGGGTTTACTGTATCCCTCGGAACTTCTTATTGACGATGAAACACAGAATTTGTATTGCAATCAAATACAAGAGGCACAATGCGGACTTAAGTACAAGAAGTCAGACTCTTCTTACTGTCCATGGTTTCAACCTTTCCTGTAGGACCAGTTTTATTTTCCGATGTCTCACTTCAGGATTACTGTATCCCTTGGAACTTCTTATTGACGATGAAACACTGAAATTGCATCGTAATTACATACAAAAAGCACAATACCGACTTAAATACAAGAAGACTGACTCTTCTGACTGTCTATGTTTTAAACCTTTCCTGTGAGACTAGTTTCAGATTCCGATGCTTCACCTCAGATTTACTGTATCCCTTGGACTTTCTTCTTGCCGATGAAACACAGAAATTGAATCGGAATTAAATACAAAAGGCACAATGCCGACTTAAGTACAAGAGGAATGTCTCTTCTTACTGCCTATGCTTTTAACCTTTCCTGTGAGACCAGTTTTAGATTCCGATACTTCACTTCAGGTTTTCTGTATCCCTTGGACCTTCATTTTGACGATGAAACACCGAAATTGCATCGGAATTAAATACAAAAGGCACAATGCCTACTTAAGTACAAGAAGACTGACTCTTCTTACTGTCTATGTTTTGAACCTTTCTTGTGTGACCAGTTTTAGATTCCGATGCTTCCCCTCTGGATTACTGTATTACTTGGACCTTCTTATTGACGATGAAACACAGAAATTGCATCAGAATTAAATACAAAAGGCACAATGCCGACTTAAGTACAAGAAGACTGACTCTTCTTACTGTCTATGTTTGAACTTTTCCTGTGAGACCAGTTTTAGATTCCGATGCTTCACTTCAGGTTTACTGTATCCCTTGGAATTTCTTATTGACGATGAAACACTGAAATTGCATCGTAATTACATACAAAAAGCACAATGCCGACTTAAATACAAGAAGACTGACTCTTCTGTCTGTCTATGTTTTAAACCTTTCCTGTGAGACTAGTTTCAGATTCCGATGCTTCACCTCAGGTTTACTGTATCCCTTGGACCTTCTTCTTGCCGATGAAACACAGAAATTGCATCGGAATTAAATACAAAAGGCACAATGCCGACTTAAGTTCAAGAAGACTGACTCTTCTTACTGTCTTTGGTTTGAACCTTTCCTGTGAGACCAGTATTAGATTCCGATGCTTCACTTCAGGATTACTGTATTACTTGGACCTTCTTATTGACGATGAAACACAGAAATTGCTTCAGAATTAAATACAAAACGCACAATGCTGACTTAAGTACAAGAACACTGATTCTTATTACTGTCTATGTTTGAACCGTTCCTGTGAGACCAGTTTTACATTCCGATGCATCACTTAAGGTTTACTTTATCCCTTGGCCCTTCTTATTGGCGATGAAACACAGATATTTCATCGGAATTAAATACAAAAGGCACAGTCCCGACTTAAGTACAAGAAGACTGACTCTTATTACTGTCTATGCTTTGAACCTTTCCTGTGAGACCAGTTTAAGATTCCGATGTGACGCCTTAGGTTTACTGTATCCCTTGGACCTTCTTATTGACGATGAAATACAGAATTTGTATTGGAATCAAATACAATTGGCACAATGCGGACTTAAGTACAAGAAGTCAGACTCTTCTTACTCTCTATGGTTTGAACCTTTCCTGTAAGACCAGTTGTAGTTTCCGATGCTTCACTTCAGGTTTACTGTATCCCTTGAACGTTCATATTGACGATGAAACACAGAAATTGAATCGGACTAAATACAAAAGGAACAATTCCGACTTAAGTACAAGAAGACTGACTCTTCTTACATTCTATGATTTGAGCCTTTCCTGTGAGACCAGTTTTAGATATCGATGCTTCCCTTCAGATTTACTGTATCCCTTGTACCTTCTTATTGACGATGTAACACTGATATTGCTTCGAAATTAAATACAAAAGGCACAATGCCGACTTAAGTACAAGGAGACTGACTCTTCTTACTGTCTATGTTTTGAACCTTTCCTGTGAGTCCAGTTTTAGATTCCGATGCTTCACTTCAGGTTTACTGTATCCCTTGGACGTTCTTATTGATGAAACACTGAAATTGCATCGGAATTACATACAAAATGCACAATGCCGACTTAAATACAAGACGA
This sequence comes from Schistocerca piceifrons, assembly GCF_021461385.2. Taxonomy (NCBI): domain Eukaryota; kingdom Metazoa; phylum Arthropoda; class Insecta; order Orthoptera; family Acrididae; genus Schistocerca; species Schistocerca piceifrons. Next base: position 835,642,214 of record NC_060141.1, read on the forward strand.
CTGACTCTTCTGACTGTCTATGCTTTAAACATTTCCAGTGAGGTTAGTTTCAGATTCCGACGCTTCACCTCAAGTTTACTGTATCCCTTTTCCTTCTTAATGCCTATGAAACACAGAAATGGCATCGGAATTAAATACAAATGGCACAATGCCAACTTAAGTACAAGAGGAATGTCTCTTCTTACTGCCTATGCTTTGAACCTTACCTGTGAGACCAGATTTAGATTCCAATACTTCACGTTGGGTTTTCTGTATCCCTTGGACCTTCATATTGACGATGAAACACCGAAATTGCATCGGAATCAAATACAAAAGGCACAATGCCTACTTAAGTACAAGAAGACTGACTCTTCTTACTGTCTTTGGTTTGAACCATTCCAGTAAGACCAGTTTTAGTTTCCGATGCTTCACTTCAGGTTTACTGTATCCCTTGGACCTCCTTATTGACGATGAAACACAGAAATTGCATCGGAATTAAACACCAAAGCCACAATGCCGACTTAAGTACAAGAAGACTGACTCTTCTTACTGTCTATGTTTTGATCCTTTACTGTGAGTCTAGTTTTAGATTCCGATGCTTCACTTCAGGTTTACTGTATCCCATGGACGTTCTTATTGACGATGAAACACTGAAATTGCATCGGAATTACATACAAAATGCACAATGCCGACTTAAATACAAGATGACTGACTCTTCTGACTGTATATGTTTTAAACATTTCCAGTGAGACCAGTTTTAGATTCCGATGCTTCCCTTCAGGATTACTTTATTACTTGGACCTTCTTATTGACGATGAAACACAGAAATTGCATCAGAATTAAATACAAAAGGCACAATGACGACTTAAGTACAAGAACACTGACTCTTATTACTGTCTATGTTTGACCCTTTCCTGTGAGACCAGTTTTAGATTCCGATGCTTCGCCTTAGGTTTTCTGTATGCCTTGGACCTTCTTATTGACGATGAAACACAGAAATTGTATCGGAATTAAATACAATAGGCCAATGCGGACTTTAGTACAAGAAGACTGACTCTTCTTACTGTCTTTGGTTTGATCCATTCCACTAAGACCAGTTTTAGTTTCCGATGCTTCACTTCAGGTTTGCTGTATCCCTTGGACCTCCTTATTGACGATGAAACACAGAAATTGCATCGGAATTAAATACCAAAGCCACAATGCCGATTTAAGTACAAGAGGAATGACCCTTCTTACTGTTTATACTTTGAAACTTTCCTGTGAGACCAGTTTTAGATTCCGATGCTTCATTTCAGGTTTACTGTATCCCTTGGACCTCCTTATTGACGATGAAACGAAGAAATTGCATCGGAATTAAATACCAAAGGCACTATGCCGACTTCAGTTCAAGAGGACTGACTCTTCTTACTGTCTACGTTTTGAACCTTTCCTGTGAGACCAGGTTTAGATTCCGATGCTTCACTTCAGATTAACTGTCTCCCTTCGACCTCATTATTGACGATGAAACACAGAAATTACATCGGAATTAAATACAAAAGGCACAATGCCCACTTAAGTACAAGAAGACTGACTCTTCTTACTGTCTATGTTTTGAACCTTTCCTGTGAAACCAGTGTTAGATTCCTTTGCTTCACTTCAGGATTGCTGTATCCCTAGGTCCTTCTTATTGCCGATGAAACACAGAAATTCCATCGGAATTAAATACAAAAGGCACAATGCCGACTTAAGTACAAGAAGACTGACCCTTCTTACTGTCTTTGGTTTGAACATTTCCAGTTAGACCAGTTTTAGTTTCCTATGCTTCACTTCAGGTTTACTGTATCCCTTGGACCTCCTTATTGACGAAAAAACACAGAAATTGCATCGGAATTAAATACAAATGGCCCAATGCCGACTTAAGTACAAGAAAACTGACTCTTTTTACTATCTATGTTTTGAACCTTTCCTGTGAGAGCAGTTTTAGATTCCGATGCTTCACGTAATGTTTACTGTATCCCTTGGACCTACTAATTGACGATGAAACACAGATATTTCATCGGACTTAAATACAAAAGGCACAATCCCGACTTAAGTACAAGAAGACTGACTCTTATTACTGTTTATGTTTGAACCTTTCCTGTGAGAACAGTTTTAGATTCCGATGTTTCGCCTTGGGTTTACTGTATCCCCCGGACCTTCTTATTGACGATGAAACACAGAATTTGTATTGCAATCAAATACAATAGGCACAATGCGGACTGAAGTACAAGAAGTCAGACTCTTCTTACTGTCCATGGTTTGAACCTTTCCTGTAAGACCAGTTTTTGTTTCCGATGCCTCACTTCAGGGTTACTTTATCCCCTCAACGTTCTTATTGACGTAGAAACACGGAAATTGCATCGGAATTAAATACAAAAGGCATAATGCCGACTTAAGTACAAGAAGACTGACTGTTCTTATATACTATGATTTGAGCCTTTCCTGTGAGACCAGTTTTAGATATCGATGCTTCACTTCAGGTTTACTGTATCCCTTGTACCTTCTTATTGACGATGTAACACTGATATTGCATCGAAATTAAATACAAAAGGCACAATGCCGACTTAAGTACAAGAAGACTGACCCTTCTTACTGTCTATGTTTTGAACCACTGATATTGCATCGAAATTAAATACAAAAGGCACAATGCCGACTTAAGTACAAGAAGACTGACTCTGCTTACTGTCTATGATTTGAACCATTCCTGTGAGACCAGTTTTAGATTCCGATGCTTCACTTCAGGTTTACTGTATCCCTTGGACCTTCTTATTGACCATGAGACACAGAAATTGCATCGGAATTACATACAAAAGGCACAATGCCGACTTAAGTACAAGAGGAATGTCTTTTCTTACTGCCTATGCTTTAAACCTTTCCTGTGAGACCAGTTTTAGATTCCGATACTTCACTTCATGTTTTCTGTGTCCCTTGGACCTTCGTATTGACGATGAAACACCGAAATTGTTCGGAATTAAATACAAATGGCACAATGCCGACTTAAGTACAAGAAGACTGACTCTTCTTACTGTCTATGATTTGAACCTTTAATGTGAGACCAGTTTTAGATTCCGATGCTTCACTTCAGGATTACTGTATTACTTGGACCTTCTTATTGACGATGAAACACAGAAATTGAATCAGAATTAAATACAAAAGGCACAATGCCGACTTACGTACAAGAACACTGACTCTTATTACTGTCTATGTTTGAACCTTTCCTGTGAGACCAGTTTTAGATTCCGACGCTTCGCCTTAGGTTTACTGTATCCCTTGGACGTTCTTATTGAAGATGAAACACAGAAATTGTATCGGAATTAAATACAAAAGGCACAATGCCAACTTAAGTATAAGAACACTGACACTTATTACTGTATATGTTTAAACCTTTCCTGTGAGACCAGATTCATATTCCGATGCTTCACTTAAGGTTTACTTTATCCCTTGGCCCTTCTTATTGACGATGAAGCACAGATATTTCATCGGAATTATATACAAAATTCACAATCCCGACTTAAGTACAAGAAGACTGACTCTTATTAATTACTATGCTTTGAACCTTTCTTGTGAGACCGGTTTTAGATTCCGATGTTTCGCTTTAGGTTTACTGTATCCCTTGGACCTTCTTATTGATGATGAAACACAGAATTTGTATTGGAATCAAATACAATAGGCACATACGGACTTAAGTACAAGAAGTCAGACTCTTCTTACTGTCCATCGTTTGAAACTTTCCTGTAGGACCCGATTTAGTTTCCGATGCTTCACCTCATGTTCACTGTATCCCTTGAACGTTCGTATTGACGATGAAACACAGAAATTGCATCGGAATTATATACAAAAGGCACAATGCCGACTTAAGTACTAGAAGGCTGACTCTTCTTACATTCTATGATTTGATCCTCTCCTGTGAGACCAGTTTTAGATATCGATGCTTCACTTCAGGTTTACTGTATCCCTTGTACCTTCTTATTGACGATGTAACACTGATATTGCATCGAAATTAAATACAAAATCCACAATGCCGACTTAAGTACAAGAAGACTGATTCTTCTTACTGTCTATGTTTTGAACCTTTCCTGTGAGACCAGTTTTAGATTCCGATGCTTCACTTCAGGTTTACTGTATCCCTTGGACGTTCTTATTGACGATGAAACACTGAAATTGCATCGGAATTGCATACAAAAAGCACAATGCCGACTTAAGTACAAGAAGACTGACTCTTCTGACTGTCAATGCTTTAAACCTTTCCTGTGAGACTAATTTCAGATTCCGATGCTTCACCTCAGGTTTACTGTATCCCTTGGACCTTCTTACTGCCGATGAAACACAGAAATTGCATCGGAATTAAATACAAAAGGCACAATGCCGACTTAAGTACAAGAAGACTGACTCTTCTTACTGTCTATAATTTGAACCTTTCCTGTGAGACCAGTTTTAGATTCCGATGCTTCACTTCAGGTTTACTGTATCCCTTGGACCTCCTTATTGACGATGAAACACAGAAATTACATCGGAATTACATACAAAAGGAACAATGCCGACTTACGTACAAGTGGAATGTCTCTTCCTACTGCCTATGCCTTGAACGTTTCCTGTGAGACCAGTTTTACATTCCGATACTTCATTTCAGATTTCCTGTATCCCTCGGACCTTCATATTGACGAGGAAACACCGAAATTGCATCGGAATTAAATACAGAAGGCACAATGCCTACTTAAGTACAAGAAGACTGACTCTTCTTACTGTCTATGTTTTGAACCTTTCCTGTGAGACCAGTGTTAGATTCCCATGCTTCACTTCAGGATTGCTGTATCCCTAGGACCTTCTTATTGCCGATGAAACACAGAAATTCCATCGGAATTAAATACAAAAGGCACAATGCCGACTTAAGTACAAGAAGACTGACTCTTCTTACTGTCTTTGGTTTGAACATTTCCAGTTAGACCAGTTTTAGTTTCCTATGCTTCACTTCAGGTTTACTGTATCCCTTGGACCACCTTATTGACAATGAAACACAGAAATTGCATCGGAATTGAATACAAAAGGCACAATGCCGACTTAAGTACAAGAGGAATGTCTCTACTTACTGTCTATATTTTGAAACTTTCCTGTGAGACCAGTTTTAGATTCCGATGCTTCACTTCAGGTTTACTGTATCCCTTGGACCTCCTTATTGACGATGAAACGAAGAAATTGCATCGGAATTAAATACAAAAGGCACAATCCCGACTTAAGTACAAGAAGACTGACTCTTATTACTGTCTATGCTTTGAACCTTTCCTGTTAGACCAGTTTTGGATTCCGATGCATCACGTAATTTTTACTGTATCCCTTGGACCTTCTTATTGACGATGAAACACAGATATCTCATCGGAATTAAATACAAAAGGCACAATCCCGACTTAAGTACAAGAAGACTGACTCTTATTACTGTCTATGCTTTGAACCTTTCCTGTGACAACAGCTTTAGATTCCGATGTTTCCCCTTGGGTTTACTGTATCCCTCGGACCTTCTTATTGACGATGAAACACAGAATTTGTATTGCAATCAAATACAATAGGCACAATGCGGACTTAAGTACAAGAAGTCAGACTCTTCTTACTGTCCATGCTTTCAACATTTCCTGTAAGACCAGCTTTATTTTCCGATGCCTCACTTCAGGATTACTGTATCCCTTGGAATTTCTTATTGACGATGAAACCACGAAATTGCATCGTAATTACATACAAAAAGCACAATACCGACTTAAATACAAGAAGACTGACTCTTCTGTCTGTCTATGTTTTAAACCTTTCCTGTGAGACTAGTTTCAGATTCCGATGCTTCACCTCAGGTTTACTGTATCCCTTGGACCTTCTTCTTGCCGATGAAACACAGAAATTGCATCGGAATTAAATACAAAAGGCACAATGCCGACTTAAGTACAAGAAGACTGACTCTTCTTACTGTCTATGTTTGAACTTTTCCTGTGAGACCAGTTTTAGATTCCGATGCTTCACTTCAGGTTTACTGTATCCCTTGGAATTTCTTATTGACGGTAAAACACTGAAATTGCATTGTAATTACATACAAAAAGCACAATGCCGACTTAAATACAAGAAGACTGACTCTTCTGTCTGTCTATGTTTTAAACCTTTCCTGTGAGACTAGTTTCAGATTCCGATGCTTCACCTCAGGTTTACTGTATCCCTTGGACCTTCTTCTTGCCGATGAAACACAGAAATTACATCGGAATTAAATACAAAAGGCACAATGCCGACTTAAGTACAAGAAGACTGACTCTTCTTACTGTCTACGTTCTGAACCTTTCCTGTGAGACCAGTTATAGATTCCGATGCTTCACTTCCGGTTTACTGTATCCCTTGGACCTTCTTATTGACAATGAAACACAGAAACTGCATCGGAATTAAATACAAACGGCACAATGCCAACTTAAGTACAAGAGGAATGTCTCTTCTTACTGCCTATGCTTTGAACCTTTCCTGTGAGACCAGTTTTAGATTCCGATACTTCACTTCAGGTTTTCTGTATCCCTTGGACCTTCATATTGACGATGAAACACCGAAATTGCATCGGAATTAAATACAAAAGGCACAATGCCTACTTAAGTACAAGAAGACTGATTCTTCTTACTGTCTATGTTTTGAACCTTTCCTGTGAGACCAGTTTTAGATTCCGATGCTTCTCTTCAGGTTTACTGTATCCCTTGGACGTTCTTATTGACGATGAAACACTGAAATTGCATCGTAATTACATACAAAAAGCACAATGCCGACTTAAATAAAAGAAGACTGACTCTTCTGACTGTCTATGTTTTAAACATTTCCTGTGAGACTAGTTTCAGATTCCGATGCTTCACCTCAGGTTTACTGTATCCCTTGGACCTTCTTATTGCCGATGAAACACAGAAATTGCATCGGAATTAAATACAAAAGACACAATGCCGACTTAAGTACAAGAAGACTGACTCTTCTTACTGTCTATATTTTAAAGCTTTCCTGTGAGACCAGTTTTAGATTCCGATGCTTCACTTCAGGCTCACTGTATCACTTGGACCTCCTTATTGACGATGAAACGCAGAAATTGCATCGGAATTAAATACAAAAGGCACAATGCCCACTTAAGTACAAGAAGACTGACTCTTCTTACTATCTATGTTTTGAACCTTTCCTGTGAGACCAGTTTTAGATTCCGGTGCTTCGTGTAATGTTTACTGTATCCATTAGACCTTCTTACTGACGATGAAACACAGATATTTCATCGGAATTAAATACAAAAGGCACAATGCCGACTTAAGTACAAGAAGACTGACTCTTCTTACTGTCTATGTTTTGAACCTTCCTGTGAGACCAGTTTTAGATTCCGATGCTTCACATCAGGATTACTGTATTACTTGGACCATCTTATTGACGATGAAACACAGAAATTACTTCGGAATTAAATCCAAAAGGCACAATGCCGACTTAAGTACAAGAACACTGACTCTTATTACTGTCTATGTTTGAACCTTTCCTGTGAGACCAGATTTAGCTTCCGATGCTTCGCCTTAGGTTTACTGTAACCCTTGGACCTTCTTATTGACGATGAAACACAGAATTTGTATTGGAATCAAATACAATAGGCACATACGGACTTAAGTACAAGAAGTCAGACTCTTCTTACTGTCCATCGTTTGAAACTTTCCTGTAGGACCAGTTTTAGTTTCCGATGCTTCACCTCATGTTCACTGTATCCCTTGAACGTTCTTATTGACGATGAAACACAGAAATTGCATCGGAATTATATACAAAATGCACAATGCCGACTTAAGTACTAGAAGGCTGTCTCTTCTTACATTCTATGATTTGATCCTTTCCTGTGAGACCAGTTTTAGATATCGATGCTTCACTTCGGGTTTACTGTATCCCTTGTACCTTCTTAATGACGATGTAACACTGATATTGCATCGAAATTAAATACAAAATCCACAATGCCGACTTAAGTACAAGAAGACTGATTCTTCTTACTGTCTATGTTTTGAACCATTCCTGTGAGACCAGTTTTAGATTCCGATGCTTCTCTTCAGGTTTACTGTATCCCTTGGACGTTCTTATTGACGAAGAAACACTGAAATTGCATCGTAATTACATACAAAAAGCACAATGCCGACTTAAATACAAGAAGACTGACTCTTCTGTCTGTCTATGTTTTAAACCTTTCCTGTGAGACTAGTTTCAGATTCCGATGCTTCACCTCAGGTTTACTGTATCCCTTGGACCTTCTTACTGCCGATGAAACACAGAAATTGCATCGGAATTAAATACAAAAGGCACAATGCCGACTTAAGTACAAGAAGACTGACTCTTCTTACTGTCTATAATTTGAACCTTTCCTGTGAGACCAGTTTTAGATTCCGATGCTTCACTTCAGGTTTACTGTATCCCTTGGACCTTCTTATTGACGATGAAACACAGAAATTACATCGGAATTACATACAAAAGGAACAATGCCGACTTACGTACAAGTGGAATGTCTCTTCCTACTGCCTATGCTTTGAACCTTTCCTGTGAGACCAGTTTTACATTCCGATACTTCATTTCAGATTTCCTGTATCCCTCGGACTTTCATATTGACAATGAAACACCGAAATTGCATCGGAATTAAATACAGAAGGCACAATGCCTACTTAAGTACAAGAAGACTGACTCTTCTTACTGTCTATGTTTTGAACCTTTCCTGTGAGACCAGTGTTAGATTCCCATGCTTCACTTCAGGATTGCTGTATCCCTAGGACCTTCTTATTGCCGATGAAACACAGAAATTCCATCGGAATTAAATACAAAAGGCACAATGCCGACTTAAGTACAAGAAGACTGACTCTTCTTACTGTCTTTGGTTTGAACATTTACAGTTAGACCAGTTTTAGTTTCCTATGCTTCACTTCAGGTTTACTGTATCCCTTGGACCACCTTATTGACGATGAAACACAGAAATTGCATCGGAATTAAATACAAAAGGCACAATGCCGACTTAAGTACAAGAGGAATGTCTCTTCCTACTGTCTATATTTTGAAACTTTCCTGTGAGACCAGTTTTAGATTCCGATGCTTCACTTCAGGTTTACTGTATCCCTTGGACCTCCTTATTGACGATGAAACGAAGAAATTGCATCGGAATTAAATACAAAAGGTACAATCCCGACTTAAGTACAAGAAGACTGACTCTTATTACTGTCTATGATTTGAACCTTTCCTGTTAGACCAGTTTTAGATTCCGATGCTTCACGTAATTTTTACTGTATCCCTTGGACCTTCTTATTGACGATCAAACACAGATATCTCATCGGAATTAAATACAAAAGGCACAATCCCGACTTAAGTACAAGAAGACTGACTCTTATTACTGTCTATGCTTTGAACCTTTCCTGTGAGAACAGCTTTAGATTCCGATGTTTCGCCTTGGGTTTACTGTATCCCTCGGACCTTCTTATTGACGATGAAACACAGAATTTGTATTGCAATCAAATACAATAGGCACAATGCGGACTTAAGTACAAGAAGTCAGACTCTTCTTACTGTCCATGCTTTCAACATTTCCTGTAAGACCAGTTTTATTTTCTGATGCCTCACTTCAGGATTACTGTATCCCTTGGAATTTCTTATTGACGATGAAACAATGAAATTGCATCGTAATTACATACAAAAAGCACAATACCGACTTAAATACAAGAAGACTGACTCTTCTGACTGTCTATGTTTTAAACCACTCCTGTGAGACTAGTTTCAGATTCCGATGCTTCACCTCAGGTTTACTGTATCCCTTGGACCTTCTTCTTGCCGATGAAACACAGAAATTGCATCGGAATTAAATACAAAAGGCACAATGCCGACTTAAGTTCAAGAAGACTGACTCTTCTTACTGTCTACGTTTTGAACCTTTCCTGTGAGACCAGTTTTAGATTCCGATGCTTCACTTCAGGTTTACTGTATCCCTTGGACCTTCTTATTGACAATGAAACACAGAAACTGCATCGGAATTAAATACAAACGGAACAATGCCAACTTAAGTACAAGAGGAATGTCTCTTCTTACTGCCTATGCTTTGAACCTTTCCTGTGAGACCTGTTTTAGATTCTGATACATCACTTCAGGTTTTCTGTATCCCTTGGACCTTCATATTGACGATGAAACACCGAAATTGCATCGGAATTAAATACAAAAGGCACAATGCCTACTTAAGTACAAGAAGACTGACTCTTCTTACTGTCTATGTTTTGCACCTTTCCTGTGACACCGGTTTTAGATTCCGATGCTTCACTTCAGGTTTACTGTATTACTTGGACCTTCTTATTGACGATGAAACACAGAAATTGAATCAGAATTAAGTACAAAAGGCACAATGCCGACTCAAGTACAAGAAGACTGACTCCTCTTACTGTCTATGTTTTGAACTTTTCCTGTGAGACCAGTTTTAGATGCCGATGCTTCACTTCAGGTTTACTGTATCCCTTGGAATTTCTTATTGACGATGAAACACTGAAATTGCATCGTAATTACATACAAAAAGCACAATGCCGACTTAAATACAAGAAGACTGACCCTTCTGACTGTCCATGTTTTAAACATTTCCTGTGAGACTAGTTTCAGATCCCGATGCTTCACCTCAGGTTTACTGTATCCCTTGGACCTTCTTATTGCCGATGAAACACAGAAATTGCATTGGAATTAAATACAAAAGACACAATGCCGACTTAAGTACAAGAAGACTGACTCTTCTTACTGTCTATATTTTGAAGCTTTCCTGTGAGACCAGTTTTAGATTCCGATGCTTCACTTCAGGCTCACTGTATCACTTGGACCTCCTTATTGACGATGAAACGCAGAAATTGCATCGGAATTAAATACAAAAGGCACAATGCCCACTTAAGTACAGGAAGACTGACTCTTCTTACTATCTATGTTTTGAACCTTTCCTGTGAGACCAGTTTTAGTTTCCGATGCTTTGTGTAATGTTTACTGTATACATTAGACCTTCTTATTGACGATGAAACACAGATATTTCATCGGAATTAAATACAAAAGGCACAATGCCGACTTAAGTACAAGAAGACTGACTCTTCTTACTGTCTATGTTTTGAACCTTCCTGTGAGACCAGTTTTAGATTCCGATGCTTCACTTCAGGATTACTGTATTACTTGGACCTTCTTATTGACGATGAAACACAGAAATTACTTCGGAATTAAATCCAAAATGCACAATGCCGACTTAAGTACAAGAACACTGACTCTTATTACTGTCTATCTTTGAACCTTTCCTGTGAGACCAGATTTAGCTTCCGATGCTTCGCCTTAGGTTTACTGTAACCCTTGGACCTTCTTATTGACGATGAAACACAGAATTTGTATTGGAATCAAATACAATAGGCACATACGGACTTAAGTACAAGAAGTCAGACTCTTCTTACTGTCCATCGTTTGAAACTTTCCTGTAGGACCAGTTTTAGTTTCCGATGCTTCACCTCATGTTCACTGTATCCCTTGAACGTTCTTATTGACGATGAAACACAGAAATTGCATCGGAATTATATACAAAAGGCACAATGCCGACTTAAGTACTAGAAGGCTGACTCTTCTTACATTCTATGATTTGATCCTTTCCTGTGAGACCAGTTTTAGATATCGATGCTTCACTTCGGGTTTACTGTATCCCTTGTACCTTCTTATTGACGATGTAACACTGATATTGCATCGAAATTAAATACAAAATCCACAATGCCGACTTAAGTACAAGAAGACTGATTCTTCTTACTGTCTATGTTTTGAACCTTTCCTGTGAGACCAGTTTTAGATTCCGATGCTTCTCTTCAGGTTTACTGTATCCCTTGGACGTTCTTATTGACGATGAAACACTGAAATTGCATCGGAATTACATACAAACGGCACAATGCCAACTTAAGTACAAGAAGACTGACTCTTCTTACTGTCTATGATTTGAATCTTTCCTGTGAGACCAAATTTAGATTCCGATGCTTCACTTCAGGTTAAATGTCTCCCTTCGACCTCATTATTGACAATGAAACACAGAAATTGCATCGAATTAAATACAAATGGCACAATGCCGACTTAAGTACAACAAGACTGATTCTTCTTACTATCTATGCATTGAACCTTTCCTGTGAGAGCAGTTTTAGATTCCGATGCTTCACGTAATGTTTGCTGTATCCCTTGGACCTTCTTATTGACGATGAAACACAGATATTTCATCGGATTTAAATACAAAAGGCACAATCCCGACTTAAGTACAAGAAGACTGACTCTTATTACTGTCTATGCTTTGAACCTTTCCTGTTAGACCAGTTTTAGTTTCCGATGCTTCACGTAATTTTTACTGTATCCCTTGGACCTTCTTATTGACGATGAAACACAGATATTTCATCGGAATTAAATACAAAAGGCACAATCCCGACTTAAGTACAAGAAGACTGACTCTTATTACTGTCTATGCATTGAACCTTTCCTGTGAGAACAGCTTCAGATTCCGATGTTTCGCCTTGGGTTTACTGTTTCCCTCGGACCTTCTTATTGACGATGAAACACAGAATTTGTATTGCAATCAAATACAATAGGCACAATGCGGACTTAAGTACAAGAAGTCAGACTCTTCTTACTGTCCATGGTTTCAACCTTTCCTGTAAGACCAGTTTTATTTTCCGATGCCTCACTTCAGGATTACTGTATCCCTTGGAATTTCTTATTGACGATGAAACACTGAAATTGCATCGTAATTACATACAAAAAGCACAATACCGACTTAAATACAAGAAGACTGACTCTTCTTACTGTCTATGTTTGAACTTTTCCTGTGAGACCAGTTTTAGATTCCGATGCTTCACTTCAGGTTTACTGTATCCCTTGGAATTTCTTATTGACGATGAAACACTGAAATTGCATCGTAATTACATACAAAAAGCACAATGCCGACTTAAATACAAGAAGACTGAGTCTTCTTACTGTCTACGTTTTGAACCTTTCCTGTGAGACCAGTTTTAGATTCCGATGCTTCACTTCAGGTTTACTGTATCACTTGGACCTTCTTATTGACAATGAAACACAGAAATTGCATCGGAATTACATACAAACGGCACAATGCCAACTTAAGTACAAGAGGAATGTCTCTTCTTACTGACTATGCTTCGAACCTTTCCTTTGAGACCAGTTTTAGATTACGATTCTTCACTTCAGGTTTTCTGTATCCCTTGGACCTTCATATTGACGATGAAACACCGAAATTGCATCGGAATTAAATACAAAAGGCACAATGCCTACTTAAGTACAAGAAGACTGACTCTTCTTACTGTCTATGTTTTGCACCTTTCCTGTGTCACCGGTTTTAGATTCCGATGCTTCACTTCAGGTTTACTGTATTACTTGGACCTTCTTATTGACGATGAAACACAGAAATTGCATCAGAATTAAGTACAAAAGACACAATGCCGACTTAAGTACAAGAAGACTGACTCTCCTTACTGTCTATATTTTGAAGCTTTCCTGTGGGACCAGTTTTAGATTCCGATGCTTCACTTCAGGCTCACTGTATCACTTGGACCTTCTTATTGACGATGAAACACAGAAATTACTTCGGAATTAAATCCAAAAGGCACAATGCCGACTTAAGTACAAGAACACTGACTCTTATTACTGTCTATGTTTGAACCTTTCCTGTGAGACCAGTTTTAGATTCCGATACTTCACTTCAGGATTACTGTATTACTTGGACTTTCTTTTTGACCATGAAACACAGAAATTGCTTCAGAATTAAATACAAAAGGCACAATGCTGACTTAAGTACAAGAACACTGATTCTTATTACTGTCTATGTTTGAGCCGTTAATGTGAGACCAGTTTTACATTCCGATGCTTCACTTAAGGTTTACTTTATCCCTTGGCCCTTCTTATTGACGATGAAACACAGATATTTCATCGGAATTAAATACAAAAGGCACAGTCCCGTCTTATGTACGAGAAGACTGACTCTTATTACTGTCTATGATTTGAACCTTTCCTGTGAGACCAGTTTAAGATTCCGATGTGTCGCCTTAGGTTTACTGTATCCCTTGGACCTTTTTATTGACGATGAAATACAGAATTTGTATTGGAATCGGATACAATTGGCACAATGCGGACTTAAGTACAAGAAGTCAGACTCTTCTTACTGTCTATGGTTTGAACCTTTCCTGTAAGACCAGTTGTAGTTTCCGATGCTTCACTTCAGGTTTACTGTATCCCTTGAACGTTTTTATTGACGATGAAACACAGAAATTGCATCGGAATTAAATACAAAAGGCACAATTCCGACTTAAGTAAAAGAAGACTGACTCTTCTTACATTCTATGATTTGAGCCTTTCCTGTGAGACCAGTTTTAGATATCGATGCTTCACTTCAGGTATACTGTATCCCTTGTACCTTCTTATTGACGATGTAACACTGATATTGCTTCGAAATTAAATACAAAAGGCACAATGCCGACTTAAGTACAAGAAGACTGACTCTTCTTACTGTCTATGTTTTGAACCATTCCTGTGAGTCCAGTTTTAGATTCCGATGCTTCACTTCAGGTTTACTGTATCCCTTGGACGTTCTTAATGACGATGAAACACTGAAATTGCATCGGAATTACATACAAAATGCACAATGCCGACTTAAATACAAGACGACTGAGTCTTCTGACTGTCTATGCTTTAAACATTTCCAGTGATACTAGTTTCAGATTCCGATGCTTCACCTCAAGTTTACTGTATCCCTTTGACCTTCTTAATGCCGATGAAACACAGAAATTGAATCGGAATTAAATACAAATGGCACAATGCCAACTTAAGTACAAGATGAATGTCTCTTCTTACTGCCTATGCTTTGAACCTTACCTGTGAGACCAGTTTTAGATTCCGATACTTCACTTTGGGTTTTTCTGTATCCCTTGGACCTTCATATTGACGATGAAACACCGAAATTGCATCGGAATTAAATACAAAAGGCACAATGCCTACTTAAGTACAAGAAGACTGACACTTCTTAATGTCTATGTTTGAACCTTTCCTGTGAGACCAGTTTTAGATTCCGATGCTTCACTTCAGGTTTTCTGTATCCCTTGGACCTTCATATTGACGATGAAACACCGAAATTGCATCGGAATTAAATACAAAAGGCACAATGCCTACTTAAGTACAAGAAGACTGACTCTTCTTACTGTCTATGTTTTGCACCATTCCTGTGACACCGGTTTTAGATTCCGATGCTTCACTTCAGGTTTACTGTATTACTTGGACCTTCTTATTGACGATGAAACACAGAAATTGCATCAGAATTAAGTACAAAAGACACAATGCCGACTTAAGTACAAGAAGACTGACTCTTCTTACTGTCTATATTTTGAAGCTTTCCTGTGGGACCAGTTTTAGATTCCGATGCTTCACTTCAGGCTCACTGTATCACTTGGACCTTCTTATTGACGATGAAACACAGAAATTACTTCGGAATTAAATCCAAAAGGCACAATGCCGACTTAAGTACAAGAACACTGACTCTTATTACTGTCTATGTTTGAACCTTTCCTGTGAGACCAGTTTTAGATTCCGATACTTCACTTCAGGTTTACTGTATTACTTGGACTTTCTTTTTGACCATGAAACACAGAAATTGCTTCAGAATTAAATACAAAAGGCACAATGCTGACTTTAGTACAAGAACACTGATTCTTATTACTGTCTATGTTTGAACCGTTAATGTGAGACCAGTTTTACATTCCGATGCTTCACTTAAGGTTTACTTTATCCCTTGGCCCTTCTTATTGACGATGAAACACAGATATTTCATCGGAATTAAATACAAAAGGCACAGTCCCGTCTTATGTACGAGAATACTGACTCTTATTACTGTCTATGCTTTGAACCTTTCCTGTGAGACCAGTTTAAGATTCCGATGTGTCGCCTTAGGTTTACTGTATCCCTTGGACCTTTTTATTGACGATGAAATACAGAATTTGTATTGGAATCGGATACAATTGGCACAATGCGGACTTAAGTACAAGAAGTCAGACTCTTCTTACTGTCTATGGTTTGAACCTTTCCTGTAAGACCAGTTGTAGTTTCCGATGCTTCACTTCAGGTTTACTGTATCCCTTGAACGTTTTTATTGACGATGAAACACAGAAATTGCATCGGAATTAAATACAAAAGGCACAATTCCGACTTAAGTAAAAGAAGACTGACTCTTCTTACATTCTATGATTTGAGCCTTTCCTGTGAGACCAGTTTTAGATATCGATGCTTCACTTCAGGTATACTGTATCCCTTGTACCTTCTTATTGACGATGTAACACTGATATTGCTTCGAAATTAAATACAAAAGGCACAATGCCGACTTAAGTACAAGAAGACTGACTCTTCTTACTGTCTATGTTTTGAACCATTCCTGTGAGTCCAGTTTTAGATTCCGATGCTTCACTTCAGGTTTACTGTATCCCTTGGACGTTCTTATTGACGATGAAACACTGAAATTGCATCGGAATTACATACAAAATGCACAATGCCGACTTAAATACAAGACGACTGACTCTTCTGACTGTCTATGATTTAAACATTTCCAGTGATACTAGTTTCAGATTCCGATGCTTCACCTCAAGTTTTACTGTATCCCTTTGACCTTCTTAATGCCGATGAAAACACAGAAATTGCATCGGAATTAAATACAAATGGCACAATGCCAACTTAAGTACAAGAGGAATGTCTCTTCTTACTGCCTATGCTTTGAACCTTACCTGTGAGACCAGTTTTAGATTCCGATACTTCACTTTGGGTTTTCTGTATCCCTTGGACCTTCATATTGACGATGAAACACCGAAATTGCTTCGGAATCAAATACAAAAGGCACAATGCCTACTTAAGTACAAGAAGACTGACTCTTCTTAATGTCTATGTTTGAACCTTTCCTGTGAGACCAGTTTTAGATTCCGATGCTTCACTTCAGGATTACTGTATTACTTGGACCTTCTTATTGACGATGAAACACAAAAATTACGTCGGAATTAAATACAAAAGGCACAATGCCGACTTAAGTACAAGAAGACTGACTCTTATTACTGTCTATGTTTGAACCTTTCCTGTGAGACCAGTTATAGCTTCCGATGCTTCGCCTTAGGTTTACTGTAACCCTTGGACCTTCTTATTGACGATGAAACACAGAAATTGTATCGGAATTAAATACAATAGGCCAATGCTGACTTAAGTATAAGAAGACTGACTCTTCTTACTGTCTTTGGTTTGAACCTTTCCTGTGAGACCGGTTTTAGATTCCGATGCTTCACTTCAGGATTACTGTATTACTTGGAACTTCTTATTGACGATGAAACACAGAAATTGCTTCACAATTAAATACAAAAGGCACAATGCTGACTTAAGTACAAGAACACTGATTCTTATTACTGTCTATGTTTGAACCTTTCCTGTGAGACCAGTTTTACATTCCGATGCTTCACTTAAGGTTTACTTTATCCCTTGGCCCTTCTTATTGACGATGAAACACAGATATTTCATCGGAATTATATACAAAAGGCACAGTCCCAACTTAAGTACAAGAAGACTGACTCTTATTACTGTCTTTACTTTGAACCTTTCCTGTGAGACCAGTTTAAGATTCCGATGTGTCGCCTTAGGTTTCCTGTATCCCTTGGACCTTCTTATTGACGATGAAATACAGAATTTGTATTGGAATCAAATACAATTGGCACAATGCGGACTTAAGTACAAGAAGTCAGACTCTTCTTACTGTCTATGGTTTGAACCTTTCCTGTAAGACCAGTTGTAGTTTCCGATGCGTCACTTCAGGTTTACTGTATCCCTTGAACGTTCTTATTGACGATGAAACACAGAAATTGCATCGGAATTAAATACAAAAGGTAAAATGCCGACTTAAGTACAAGAAGACTGACTCTTCTTACATTCTATGATTTGAGCCTTTCCTGTGAGACCAGTTTTAAATATCGATACTTCACTTCAGGTTTACTGTATCCCTTGTACCTTCTTATTGACGATGTAACACTGATATTGCTTCGAAATTAAATACAAAAGGCACAATGCCGACATAAGTACAAGAAGACTGACTCTTCTTACTGTCTATGTTTTGAACCTTTCCTGTGAGCCCAGTTTTAGATTCCGATGCTTCACTTCAGGTTTACTGTATCCCTTGGACTTTCTTATTTACGATGAAACACTGAAATTGCTTCGGAGTTACATACAAAATGCACAATGCCGACTTAAATACAAGATGACTGACACTTCTGACTGTCTATGTTTTAAACATTTCCAGTGACACTAGTTTCAGATTCCGATGGTTCACCTCAAGTTTACTGTATCCCTTGGACCTTCTTAATGCCGATGAAATACAGAAATTGCATCGGAATTAAATACAAATGGCACAATGCCGACTTAAGTACAAGAGGAATGTCTCTTCTTACTGCCTATGCTTTGAACCTTACCTGTGAGACCAGTTTTAGATTCCGATACTTCACATTGGGTTTTCTGTATCCCTTGGACCTTCATATTGACGATGAAACACCGAAATTGCATCGGAATTTAATACAAAAGACACAATGCCTACTTAAGTACAAGAAGACTGACTCTTCTTACTGTCTATGTTTTGAACCTTTCCTGTGAGACCAGTTTTAGATTCCGATGCTTCCCTTCAGGATTACTTTATTACTTGGACCTTCTTATTGACGATGAAACACAGAAATTGCATCAGCATTAAATACAATAGGCACAATGCCGACTTAAGTACATGAACACTGACTTTTATTTCTGTCTATGTTTGAACCTTTCCTGTGAGACCAGTTTTCGATTCCGATGCTTCAATTCAGGTTTACTGTATCCCTTGGACCTCCTTATTGACGATGAGACGCAGAAATTGCATCGGAATTAAATACCAAAGGCACTATGCCGACCTAAGTTCAAGAAGACTGACTCTTCTTACTGTCTACGTTTTGAACCTTTCCTGTGAGACCAGGTTTAGATTCCGATGCTTCACTTCAGGGTAACTGTCTCCCTTCGACCTCATTATTGACGATGAAACACAGAATTTGCATCGGAATTAAATACAAATGGCACAATGCCGACTTAAGTACAAGAAGACTGACTGTTCTTACATTCTATGATTTGAGCCTTTCCTGTGAGACCAGTTTTACATATCGATGCTTCACTTCAGGTTTACTGTATCCCTTGTAACTTCTTATTGACGATGTAACACTGATATTGCATCGAAATTAAATACAAAAAGCACAATGCCGACTTAAGTACAAGAAGACTGACTTTTCTTACTGTCTATGTTTTGAACCTTTCCTGTGAGACCAGTTTTAGATTCCGATGCTTTACTTCAGGTTTACTGTTTCCCTTGGACCTGCTTATTGAACATGAGACACAGAAATTGCATCGGAAATACATACAAAAGGCACAATGCGAACTTAAGTGCAAGGGGAATGTCTCTTCTTACTGTCTATGTTTTTGAGCCTTTCCTGTGAGACCAGTTTTAGATATCGATGCTTAACTACAGGTTTACTGTATCCCTTGTATCTTCTTATTGACGATGTAACACTGATATTGCATCGAAATTAAATACAAAATTATCAATGCCGACTTAAGTACAAGAAGACTGACTCTTCTTACTGTCTATAATTTGAACCTTTCCTGTGAGACCAGCTTTAGATTCCGATGCTTCACTTCAGGTTTACTGTATCCCTTGGCCGTTCTTATTGACGATGAAACACTGAAATTGCATCGGAATTACATACAAAAAGCACAATGCCGACTTAAATACAAGAAGACTGACTCTTCTGACTGTCTATGTTTTAAACCTTTCCTGTGAGACTAATTTCAGATTCCGATGCTTAACCTCAGGTTTGCTGTATCCCTTGGACCTTCTTACTGCCGATGAAACACAGAAATTGCATCGGAATTAAATACAAAAGGCACAATGCCGACTTAAGTACAAGAAGACTGACTCTTCTTACTGTCTATAATTTGAACCTTTCCTGTGAGACCAGTTTTAGATTCCGATGCTTCACTTCAGGTTTACTGTATCCCTTGGACCTTCTTATTGACGATGAAACACAGAAATTACATCGGAATTACATACAAAGGGCACAATGCCGACTTACGTACAAGTGGAATGTCTCTTCATACTGCCTATGCTTTGAACCTTTCCTGTGAGACCAGTTTTAGATTCCGATACTTCACTTCAGGTTCCCTCTATCCCTTGGACCTTCATATTGACGATGAAACACCGAAATTGCATCGGAATTAAATACAGAAGGCACAATGCCTACTTAAGTACAAGAAGACTGACTCTTCTTACTGTCTATGTTTTGAACCTTTCCTGTGAGACCAGTTTTAGATTCCGATGCTTCACTTCAGGATTACTGTATCCCTAGGACTTTCTTATTGCCGATGAAACACAGAAATTCCATCGGAATTAAATACAAAAGGCACAATGCCGACTTAAGTACAAGAAGACTGACTCTTCTTACTGTCTTTGGTTTGAACATTTCCAGTTAGACCAGTTTTAGTTTCCTATGCTTCACTTCAGGTTTACTGTATCCCTTGGACCTCCTTATTGACGATGAAACGCAGAAATTGCATCGGAATTAAATACAAAAGGCACAATGCTGACTTAAGTACAAGGAGACTGATTCTTCTTACTGTCTATGTTTTGAACCTTTCCTGTGAGACCAAGTTTAGATTCCGATGCTTCACTTCAGGTTAAATGTCTCCCTTCGACCTCATTATTGACAATGAAACACAGAAATTGCATCGAATTAAATACAAATGGCACAATGCCGACTTAAGTACAAGAAGACTGACTCTTCTTACTATCTATGCATTGAACCTTTCCTGTGATAGCAGTTTTAGATTCCGATGCTTCACGTAATGTTTACTGTATCCCTTGGACCTTCTTATTGACGATGAAACACAGATATTTCATCGGAATTAAATACAAAAGGCACAATCCCGACTTAAGTACAAGAAGACTGACTCTTATTACTGTGTATGCTTTGAACCTTTCCTGTTAGACCAGTTTTAGATTCCGAAGCTTCACGTAATGTTTACTGTATCCCTTCGACCTTCTTATTGACGATGAAACACAGATATTTCATCGGAATTAAATACAAAAGGCACAATCCCGACTTAAGTACAAGAAGACTGACTCTTATTACTGCCGATGATTTGAAACTTTCCTGTGAGAACAGTTTTAGAGTCCAATGTTTCGCTATGCGTTTACTGTATCCCTCGGACCTTCTTATTGACGATGAAACACAGAATTTGTATTTCAATCAAATACAATAGGCACAATGCGGAATTAAGTACAAGAAGTCAGACTCTTCTTACTGTCCATGGTTTGAACCTTTCCTGTAAGTCCAGTTTTAGTTTCAGATGCCTCACTTCAGGTTTACTGTATCCCCTGAACGTTCTTATTGACGATGAAACAGGGAAATTGCATCAGAATTAAATACAAAAATCACAATGCCGACTTAAGTACAAGAAGACTGACCCTTCTTACTGTCTATGTTTTGAACCATTCCTGTGAGTCCAGTTTTAGATTCCGATGCTTCACTTCAGGTTTACTGTATCCCTTGGACGTTCTTATTGACGATGAAACACTGAAATTGCATCGGAATTACATACAAAATGCACAATGCCGACTTAAATACAAGACGACTGACTCTTCTGACTGTCTATGCTTTAAACATTTCCAGTGATACTAGTTTCAGATTCCGATGCTTCACCTCAAGTTTACTGTATCCCTTTGACCTTCTTAATGCCGATGAAACACAGAAATTGCATCGGAATTAAATACAAATGGCACAATGCCAACTTAAGTACAAGAGGAATGTCTCTTCTTACTGCCTATGCTTTGAACCTTACCTGTGAGACCAGTTTTAGATTCCGATACTTCACTTTGGGTTTTCTGTATCCCTTGGACCTTCATATTGACGATGAAACACCGAAATTGCTTCGGAATCAAATACAAAAGGCACAATGCCTACTTAAGTACAAGAAGACTGACTCTTCTTAATGTCTATGTTTGAACCTTTCCTGTGAGACCAGTTTTAGATTCCGATGCTTCACTTCAGGATTACTGTATTACTTGGACCTTCTTATTGACGATGAAACACAAAAATTACGTCGGAATTAAATACAAAAGGCACAATGCCGACTTAAGTACAAGAAGACTGACTCTTATTACTGTCTATGTTTGAACCTTTCCTGTGAGACCAGTTATAGCTTCCGATGCTTCGCCTTAGGTTTACTGTAACCCTTGGACCTTCTTATTGACGATGAAACACAGAAATTGTATCGGAATTAAATACAATAGGCCAATGCTGACTTAAGTATAAGAAGACTGACTCTTCTTACTGTCTTTGGTTTGAACCTTTCCTGTGAGACCGGTTTTAGATTCCGATGCTTCACTTCAGGATTACTGTATTACTTGGAACTTCTTATTGACGATGAAACACAGAAATTGCTTCACAATTAAATACAAAAGGCACAATGCTGACTTAAGTACAAGAACACTGATTCTTATTACTGTCTATGTTTGAACCTTTCCTGTGAGACCAGTTTTACATTCCGATGCTTCACTTAAGGTTTACTTTATCCCTTGGCCCTTCTTATTGACGATGAAACACAGATATTTCATCGGAATTATATACAAAAGGCACAGTCCCAACTTAAGTACAAGAAGACTGACTCTTATTACTGTCTTTACTTTGAACCTTTCCTGTGAGACCAGTTTAAGATTCCGATGTGTCGCCTTAGGTTTCCTGTATCCCTTGGACCTTCTTATTGACGATGAAATACAGAATTTGTATTGGAATCAAATACAATTGGCACAATGCGGACTTAAGTACAAGAAGTCAGACTCTTCTTACTGTCTATGGTTTGAACCTTTCCTGTAAGACCAGTTGTAGTTTCCGATGCGTCACTTCAGGTTTACTGTATCCCTTGAACGTTCTTATTGACGATGAAACACAGAAATTGCATCGGAATTAAATACAAAAGGTAAAATGCCGACTTAAGTACAAGAAGACTGACTCTTCTTACATTCTATGATTTGAGCCTTTCCTGTGAGACCAGTTTTAAATATCGATACTTCACTTCAGGTTTACTGTATCCCTTGTACCTTCTTATTGACGATGTAACACTGATATTGCTTCGAAATTAAATACAAAAGGCACAATGCCGACATAAGTACAAGAAGACTGACTCTTCTTACTGTCTATGTTTTGAACCTTTCCTGTGAGTCCAGTTTTAGATTCCGATGCTTCACTTCAGGTTTACTGTATCCCTTGGACTTTCTTATTTACGATGAAACACTGAAATTGCTTCGGAGTTACATACAAAATGCACAATGCCGACTTAAATACAAGATGACTGACACTTCTGACTGTCTATGTTTTAAACATTTCCAGTGACACTAGTTTCAGATTCCGATGGTTCACCTCAAGTTTACTGTATCCCTTGGACCTTCTTAATGCCGATGAAATACAGAAATTGCATCGGAATTAAATACAAATGGCACAATGCCGACTTAAGTACAAGAGGAATGTCTCTTCTTACTGCCTATGCTTTGAACCTTACCTGTGAGACCAGTTTTAGATTCCGATACTTCACATTGGGTTTTCTGTATCCCTTGGACCTTCATATTGACGATGAAACACCGAAATTGCATCGGAATTTAATACAAAAGACACAATGCCTACTTAAGTACAAGAAGACTGACTCTTCTTACTGTCTATGTTTTGAACCTTTCCTGTGAGACCAGTTTTAGATTCCGATGCTTCCCTTCAGGATTACTTTATTACTTGGACCTTCTTATTGACGATGAAACACAGAAATTGCATCAGCATTAAATACAATAGGCACAATGCCGACTTAAGTACATGAACACTGACTTTTATTTCTGTCTATGTTTGAACCTTTCCTGTGAGACCAGTTTTCGATTCCGATGCTTCAATTCAGGTTTACTGTATCCCTTGGACCTCCTTATTGACGATGAGACGCAGAAATTGCATCGGAATTAAATACCAAAGGCACTATGCCGACCTAAGTTCAAGAAGACTGACTCTTCTTACTGTCTACGTTTTGAACCTTTCCTGTGAGACCAGGTTTAGATTCCGATGCTTCACTTCAGGGTAACTGTCTCCCTTCGACCTCATTATTGACGATGAAACACAGAATTTGCATCGGAATTAAATACAAATGGCACAATGCCGACTTAAGTACAAGAAGACTGACTGTTCTTACATTCTATGATTTGAGCCTTTCCTGTGAGACCAGTTTTACATATCGATGCTTCACTTCAGGTTTACTGTATCCCTTGTAACTTCTTATTGACGATGTAACACTGATATTGCATCGAAATTAAATACAAAAAGCACAATGCCGACTTAAGTACAAGAAGACTGACTTTTCTTACTGTCTATGTTTTGAACCTTTCCTGTGAGACCAGTTTTAGATTCCGATGCTTTACTTCAGGTTTACTGTTTCCCTTGGACCTGCTTATTGAACATGAGACACAGAAATTGCATCGGAAATACATACAAAAGGCACAATGCGAACTTAAGTGCAAGGGGAATGTCTCTTCTTACTGTCTATGTTTTTGAGCCTTTCCTGTGAGACCAGTTTTAGATATCGATGCTTAACTACAGGTTTACTGTATCCCTTGTATCTTCTTATTGACGATGTAACACTGATATTGCATCGAAATTAAATACAAAATTATCAATGCCGACTTAAGTACAAGAAGACTGACTCTTCTTACTGTCTATAATTTGAACCTTTCCTGTGAGACCAGCTTTAGATTCCGATGCTTCACTTCAGGTTTACTGTATCCCTTGGCCGTTCTTATTGACGATGAAACACTGAAATTGCATCGGAATTACATACAAAAAGCACAATGCCGACTTAAATACAAGAAGACTGACTCTTCTGACTGTCTATGTTTTAAACCTTTCCTGTGAGACTAATTTCAGATTCCGATGCTTAACCTCAGGTTTGCTGTATCCCTTGGACCTTCTTACTGCCGATGAAACACAGAAATTGCATCGGAATTAAATACAAAAGGCACAATGCCGACTTAAGTACAAGAAGACTGACTCTTCTTACTGTCTATAATTTGAACCTTTCCTGTGAGACCAGTTTTAGATTCCGATGCTTCACTTCAGGTTTACTGTATCCCTTGGACCTTCTTATTGACGATGAAACACAGAAATTACATCGGAATTACATACAAAGGGCACAATGCCGACTTACGTACAAGTGGAATGTCTCTTCATACTGCCTATGCTTTGAACCTTTCCTGTGAGACCAGTTTTAGATTCCGATACTTCACTTCAGGTTCCCTCTATCCCTTGGACCTTCATATTGACGATGAAACACCGAAATTGCATCGGAATTAAATACAGAAGGCACAATGCCTACTTAAGTACAAGAAGACTGACTCTTCTTACTGTCTATGTTTTGAACCTTTCCTGTGAGACCAGTTTTAGATTCCGATGCTTCACTTCAGAATTACTGTATCCCTAGGACTTTCTTATTGCCGATGAAACACAGAAATTCCATCGGAATTAAATACAAAGGGCACAATGCCGACTTAAGTACAAGAAGACTGACTCTTCTTACTGTCTTTGGTTTGAACATTTCCAGTTAGACCAGTTTTAGTTTCCTATGCTTCACTTCAGGTTTACTGTATCCCTTGGACCTCCTTATTGACGATGAAACGCAGAAATTGCATCGGAATTAAATACAAAAGGCACAATGCTGACTTAAGTACAAGGAGACTGATTCTTCTTACTGTCTATGTTTTGAACCTTTCCTGTGAGACCAGGTTTAGATTCCGATGCTTCACTTCAGGTTAAATGTCTCCCTTCGACCTCATTATTGACAATGAAACACAGAAATTGCATCGAATTAAATACAAATGGCACAATGCCGACTTAAGTACAAGAAGACTGACTCTTCTTACTATCTATGCATTGAACCTTTCCTGTGATAGCAGTTTTAGATTCCGATGCTTCACGTAATGTTTACTGTATCCCTTGGACCTTCTTATTGACGATGAAACACAGATATTTCATCGGAATTAAATACAAAAGGCACAATCCCGACTTAAGTACAAGAAGACTGACTCTTATTACTGTGTATGCTTTGAACCTTTCCTGTTAGACCAGTTTTAGATTCCGAAGCTTCACGTAATGTTTACTGTATCCCTTCGACCTTCTTATTGACGATGAAACACAGATATTTCATCGGAATTAAATACAAAAGGCACAATCCCGACTTAAGTACAAGAAGACTGACTCTTATTACTGCCGATGATTTGAAACTTTCCTGTGAGAACAGTTTTAGAGTCCAATGTTTCGCCTTGCGTTTACTGTATCCCTCGGACCTTCTTATTGACGATGAAACACAGAATTTGTATTTCAATCAAATACAATAGGCACAATGCGGAATTAAGTACAAGAAGTCAGACTCTTCTTACTGTCCATGGTTTGAACCTTTCCTGTAAGTCCAGTTTTAGTTTCAGATGCCTCACTTCAGGTTTACTGTATCCCCTGAACGTTCTTATTGACGATGAAACAGGGAAATTGCATCAGAATTAAATACAAAAATCACAATGCCGACTTAAGTACAAGAAGACTGACTCTTCTTACTGTCTATGTTTTGAACCATTCCTGTGAGTCCAGTTTTAGATTCCGATGCTTCACTTCAGGTTTACTGTATCCCTTGGACGTTCTTATTGACGATGAAACACTGAAATTGCATCGGAATTACATACAAAATGCACAATGCCGACTTAAATACAAGACGACTGACTCTTCTGACTGTCTATGCTTTAAACATTTCCAGTGATACTAGTTTCAGATTCCGATGCTTCACCTCAAGTTTACTGTATCCCTTTGACCTTCTTAATGCCGATGAAACACAGAAATTGCATCGGAATTAAATACAAATGGCACAATGCCAACTTAAGTACAAGAGGAATGTCTCTTCTTACTGCCTATGCTTTGAACCTTACCTGTGAGACCAGTTTTAGATTCCGATACTTCACTTTGGGTTTTCTGTATCCCTTGGACCTTCATATTGACGATGAAACACCGAAATTGCATCGGAATCAAATACAAAAGGCACAATGCCTACTTAAGTACAAGAAGACTGACTCTTCTTAATGTCTATGTTTGAACCTTTCCTGTGAGACCAGTTTTAGATTCCGATGCTTCACTTCAGGATTACTGTATTACTTGGACCTTCTTATTGACGATGAAACACAAAAATTACGTCGGAATTAAATACAAAAGGCACAATGCCGACTTAAGTACAAGAAGACTGACTCTTATTACTGTCTATGTTTGAACCTTTCCTGTGAGACCAGTTATAGCTTCCGATGCTTCGCCTTAGGTTTACTGTAACCCTTGGACCTTCTTATTGACGATGAAACACAGAAATTGTATCGGAATTAAATACAATAGGCCAATGCTGACTTAAGTATAAGAAGACTGACTCTTCTTACTGTCTTTGGTTTGAACCTTTCCTGTGAGACCGGTTATAGATTCCGATGCTTCACTTCAGGATTACTGTATTACTTGGAACTTCTTATTGACGATGAAACACAGAAATTGCTTCACAATTAAATACAAAAGGCACAATGCTGACTTAAGTACAAGAACACTGATTCTTATTACTGTCTATGTTTGAACCTTTCCTGTGAGACCAGTTTTACATTCCGATGCTTCACTTAAGGTTTACTTTATCCCTTGGCCCTTCTTATTGACGATGAAACACAGATATTTCATCGGAATTATATACAAAAGGCACAGTCCCAACTTAAGTACAAGAAGACTGACTCTTATTACTGTCTTTACTTTGAACCTTTCCTGTGAGACCAGTTTAAGATTCCGATGTGTCGCCTTAGGTTTCCTGTATCCCTTGGACCTTCTTATTGACGATGAAATACAGAATTTGTATTGGAATCAAATACAATTGGCACAATGCGGACTTAAGTACAAGAAGTCAGACTCTTCTTACTGTCTATGGTTTGAACCTTTCCTGTAAGACCAGTTGTAGTTTCCGATGCGTCACTTCAGGTTTACTGTATCCCTTGAACGTTCTTATTGACGATGAAACACAGAAATTGCATCGGAATTAAATACAAAAGGTAAAATGCCGACTTAAGTACAAGAAGACTGACTCTTCTTACATTCTATGATTTGAGCCTTTCCTGTGAGACCAGTTTTAAATATCGATACTTCACTTCAGGTTTACTGTATCCCTTGTACCTTCTTATTGACGATGTAACACTGATATTGCTTCGAAATTAAATACAAAAGGCACAATGCCGACATAAGTACAAGAAGACTGACTCTTCTTACTGTCTATGTTTTGAACCTTTCCTGTGAGCCCAGTTTTAGATTCCGATGCTTCACTTCAGGTTTACTGTATCCCTTGGACTTTCTTATTTACGATGAAACACTGAAATTGCTTCGGAGTTACATACAAAATGCACAATGCCGACTTAAATACAAGATGACTGACACTTCTGACTGTCTATGTTTTAAACATTTCCAGTGACACTAGTTTCAGATTCCGATGGTTCACCTCAAGTTTACTGTATCCCTTGGACCTTCTTAATGCCGATGAAATACAGAAATTGCATCGGAATTAAATACAAATGGCACAATGCCGACTTAAGTACAAGAGGAATGTCTCTTCTTACTGCCTATGCTTTGAACCTTACCTGTGAGACCAGTTTTAGATTCCGATACTTCACATTGGGTTTTCTGTATCCCTTGGACCTTCATATTGACGATGAAACACCGAAATTGCATCGGAATTTAATACAAAAGACACAATGCCTACTTAAGTACAAGAAGACTGACTCTTCTTACTGTCTATGTTTTGAACCTTTCCTGTGAGACCAGTTTTAGATTCCGATGCTTCCCTTCAGGATTACTTTATTACTTGGACCTTCTTATTGACGATGAAACACAGAAATTGCATCAGCATTAAATACAATAGGCACAATGCCGACTTAAGTACATGAACACTGACTTTTATTTCTGTCTATGTTTGAACCTTTCCTGTGAGACCAGTTTTCGATTCCGATGCTTCAATTCAGGTTTACTGTATCCCTTGGACCTCCTTATTGACGATGAGACGCAGAAATTGCATCGGAATTAAATACCAAAGGCACTATGCCGACCTAAGTTCAAGAAGACTGACTCTTCTTACTGTCTACGTTTTGAACCTTTCCTGTGAGACCAGGTTTAGATTCCGATGCTTCACTTCAGGGTAACTGTCTCCCTTCGACCTCATTATTCACGATGAAACACAGAATTTGCATCGGAATTAAATACAAATGGCACAATGCCGACTTAAGTACAAGAAGACTGACTGTTCTTACATTCTATGATTTGAGCCTTTCCTGTGAGACCAGTTTTACATATCGATGCTTCACTTCAGGTTTACTGTATCCCTTGTAACTTCTTATTGACGATGTAACACTGATATTGCATCGAAATTAAATACAAAAAGCACAATGCCGACTTAAGTACAAGAAGACTGACTTTTCTTACTGTCTATGTTTTGAACCTTTCCTGTGAGACCAGTTTTAGATTCCGATGCTTTACTTCAGGTTTACTGTTTCCCTTGGACCTGCTTATTGAACATGAGACACAGAAATTGCATCGGAAATACATACAAAAGGCACAATGCGAACTTAAGTGCAAGGGGAATGTCTCTTCTTACTGTCTATGTTTTTGAACCTTTCCTGTGAGACCAGTTTTAGATTCCGATACTTCACTTCATGTTTTCTGTACCCCTTGGACCTTCGTATTGACGATGAAACACCGAAATTGTTCAGAATTAAATACAAATGGCACAATGCCGACTTAAGTACAAGAAGACTGACTCTTCTTACTGTCTATATTTTGAACCTTTCCTGTGAGACCAGTTTTAGATTCCGATGCTTCACTTAAGGTTTACTTTATCCCTTGGCCCTTCTTATTGACGATGAGACACAGATATTTCATCGGAATTAAATACAAAATTCACAATCCCGACTTAAGTACAAGAAGACCGACTCTTCTTACTGTCTATGTTTTGAACCTTTCCTGTGAGACCAGTTTTAGATTCCGATGCTTCACGTCAGGATTACTGTATTACTTGGACCTTCTTAGTGACGATGACACACAGAAATTGCATCAGAATTAAATACAAAAGGCACAATGCCGTCTTACGTACAAGAACACTGACTCTTATTACTGTCTATGTTTGAACCTTTCCTGTGAGACCAGTTTTAGATTCCGATGCTTCGCCTTAGGTTTACTGTATCCCTTGGACCTTCTTATTGACGATGAAACACAGAATTTGTATTGGAATCAAATACAATAGGCACATACGGACTTAAGTACAAGAAGTCAGACTCTTCTTACTGTCCATGGTTTGAACCTTTCCTGTAAGACCAGTTTTAGTTTCCGATGCTTAACTTCAGGTTCACTGTATCCCTTGAACGTTCTTATTGACGATGTAACACAGAAATTGCATCGGAATTATATACAAAAGGCACAATGCCGACTTAAGTACTAGAAGACTGACTCTTCTTACACTCTATGATTTGAGCCTTTCCTGTGAGACCAGTTTTAGATATCGATGCTTAACTACAGGTTTACTGTATCCCTTGTATCTTCTTATTGACGATGTAACACTGATATTGCATCGAAATTAAATACAAAATTATCAATGCCGACTTAAGTACAAGAAGACTGACTCTTCTTACTGTCTATCATTTGAACCTTTCCTGTGAGACCAGCTTTAGATTCCGATGCTTCACTTCAGGTTTACTGTATCCCTTGGCCGTTCTTATTGACGATGAAACACTGAAATTGCATCGGAATTACATACAAAAAGCACAATGCCGACTTAAATACAAGAAGACTGACTCTTCTGACTGTCTATGTTTTAAACCTTTCCTGTGAGACTAATTTCAGATTCCGATGCTTAACCTCAGGTTTGCTGTATCCCTTGGACCTTCTTACTGCCGATGAAACACAGAAATTGCATCGGAATTAAATACAAAAGGCACAATGCCGACTTAAGTACAAGAAGACTGACTCTTCTTACTGTCTATAATTTGAACCTTTCCTGTGAGACCAGTTTTAGATTCCGATGCTTCACTTCAGGTTTACTGTATCCCTTGGACCTTCTTATTGACGATGAAACACAGAAATTACATCGGAATTACATACAAAGGGCACAATGCCGACTTACGTACAAGTGGAATGTCTCTTCATACTGCCTATGCTTTGAACCTTTCCTGTGAGACCAGTTTTAGATTCCGATACTTCACTTCAGGTTCCCTCTATCCCTTGGACCTTCATATTGACGATGAAACACCGAAATTGCATCGGAATTAAATACAGAAGGCACAATGCCTACTTAAGTACAAGAAGACTGACTCTTCTTACTGTCTATGTTTTGAACCTTTCCTGTGAGACCAGTTTTAGATTCCGATGCTTCACTTCAGGATTACTGTATCCCTAGGACTTTCTTATTGCCGATGAAACACAGAAATTCCATCGGAATTAAATACAAAAGGCACAATGCCGACTTAAGTACAAGAAGACTGACTCTTCTTACTGTCTTTGGTTTGAACATTTCCAGTTAGACCAGTTTTAGTTTCCTATGCTTCACTTCAGGTTTACTGTATCCCTTGGACCTCCTTATTGACGATGAAACGCAGAAATTGCATCGGAATTAAATACAAAAGGCACAATGCTGACTTAAGTACAAGGAGACTGATTCTTCTTACTGTCTATGTTTTGAACCTTTCCTGTGAGACCAGGTTTAGATTCCGATGCTTCACTTCAGGTTAAATGTCTCCCTTCGACCTCATTATTGACAATGAAACACAGAAATTGCATCGAATTAAATACAAATGGCACAATGCCGACTTAAGTACAAGAAGACTGACTCTTCTTACTATCTATGCATTGAACCTTTCCTGTGATAGCAGTTTTAGATTCCGATGCTTCACGTAATGTTTACTGTATCCCTTGGACCTTCTTATTGACGATGAAACACAGATATTTCATCGGAATTAAATACAAAAGGCACAATCCCGACTTAAGTACAAGAAGACTGACTCTTATTACTGTGTATGCTTTGAACCTTTCCTGTTAGACCAGTTTTAGATTCCGAAGCTTCACGTAATGTTTACTGTATCCCTTCGACCTTCTTATTGACGATGAAACACAGATATTTCATCGGAATTAAATACAAAAGGCACAATCCCGACTTAAGTACAAGAAGACTGACTCTTATTACTGCCGATGATTTGAAACTTTCCTGTGAGAACAGTTTTAGAGTCCAATGTTTCGCCTTGCGTTTACTGTATCCCTCGGACCTTCTTATTGACGATGAAACACAGAATTTGTATTTCAATCAAATACAATAGGCACAATGCGGAATTAAGTACAAGAAGTCAGACTCTTCTTACTGTCCATGGTTTGAACCTTTCCTGTAAGTCCAGTTTTAGTTTCAGATGCCTCACTTCAGGTTTACTGTATCCCCTGAACGTTCTTATTGACGATGAAACAGGGAAATTGCATCAGAATTAAATACAAAAATCACAATGCCGACTTAAGTACAAGAAGACTGACTCTTCTTACTGTCTATGTTTTGAACCTTTCCTGTGAGACCAGTTTTAGATACCGATGCTTCAGTTCAGGTTTACTGTATCCCTTGGGAATTCTTATTGACCATGAGACACAGAAATTGCATCGGAATTACATACAATAGGCACAATGCCGACTTAAGTACAAGAGGAATGTCTCTTCTTACTGCCTATGCTTTGAACCTTTCCTGTGAGACCAGTTTTAGATTCCGATACTTCACTTCATGTTTTCTGTATCCCTTGGACCTTCGTATTGACGATGAAACACCGAAATTGTTCGGAATTAAATACAAATGGCACAATGCCGACTTAAGTACAAGAAGACTGACTCTTCTTACTGTCTATGTTTTGAACCTTTCCTGTGAGACCAGTTTTAGATTCCGATGCTTCACTTCAGGATTACTGTATTACTTGGACCTTCTTATTGACGATGAAACACAGAAATTGCATCAGAATTAAACACAAAAGGCACAATGCCGACTTACGTACAAGAACACAGACTCTTATTACTGTTTATGTTTGAAACATTTCTGTGAGAACAGTTTTAGATTCCGATGCTTCGCCTTAGGTTTACTGTATCCCTTGGACCTTCTTATTGAAGATGAAACACATAAATTGTATCGGAATGAAATACAATAGGCCAATGCGGACTTAAGTACAAGAAGACTGAGTCTTCTTACTGTCTTTGGTTTGAACGTTTTCTGTGAGACCAGTTTTAGATTCCGATGCTTCACTTCAGGGTTACTGTATTACTTGGACCTTATTATTGACGATGAAACACAGAAATTGCATCGGAATTAAATACAAAAGGAACAATGCCGACTTAAGTACAAGTGGAATGTCTCTTCCTACTGCCTATGTTTTGAACCTTTCCTGTGAGACCAGTTTTAGATTCCGATACTTCACTTCAGGTTTCCTGTATCCCTTGGACCTTCATATTGACGATGAAACACCGAAATTGCATCGGAATTAAATACAAAAGGCACAATGCCTACTTAAGTACAAGAAGACTGACTCTTCTTACTGTCCATGTTTTGAACCTTTCCTGTGAGACCAGTTTTAGATTCCGATGCTTCACTTCAGGATTACTGTATCCCTAGGACCTTCTTATTGCCGATGAAACACAGAAATTGCATCGGAATTAAATACAAAAGGCACAATGCCGACTTAAGTACAAGAAGACTGACTCTTCTTACTGTCTTTGGTTTGAACATTTCCAGTAAGACCAGTTTTAGTTTCCTATGCTTCACTTAAGGTTTACTGTATCCCTTGGACCTCCTTATTGACGATTAAAGACAGAAATTGCATCGGAATTAAATACAAAAGCACAATGCCGATATAAGTACAAGAGGAATGTCTCTTCTTACTGTCTATATTTTGAAACTTTCCTGTGAGACCAGTTTTAGATTCCGATGCTTCACTTCAGGTTTGCTGTATCCTTTGGACCTCCTTATTGACGATGAAACGCAGACATTGCATCGGAATTAAATACAAAAGGCACAATGCTGACTTAAGTACAAGAAGACTGACTCTTCTTACTATCTCTGCATTGAACCTTTCCTGTGAGAGCAGATTTAGATTACGATGCTTCACGCAATGTTTACTGTATCCCTTGGACCTTCTTATTGACGATGAAACACAGATATTTCATCGGGATTAAATACAAAAGGCACAATCCCGACTTAAGTACAAGAAGACTGACTCTTATTACTGTCTAAGCTTTGAACCATGCCTGTTAGGACAGTTTTAGATTCCGATGCTCCACTTCAGGTTTACTGTATTTCTTGGACCTTCTTATTGACGATTAAACACAGATATTGCATCGGAATTAAATGCAAAAGGCACAATGCCTATTTAAGTACCAGAAGACTGACTCTTCTTACTGTCTATGTTTTGAACCTTCCCTGTGAGACCAGTTTTAGATTCCGATGCTTCACTTCAGGTTTACTGTATCCTTTGGACCTTCTTATTGACGATGAAACACAGAAATTGCATTGGAATTAAATACAAAAGGCACAATGCCGACTTAAGTACAAGAAGACTGACTCTTCTTACTGTCTTTGGTTTGAACATTTCCAGTAAGACCAGTTTTAGTTTCCTATGCTTCACTTAAGGTTTACTGTATCCCTTGGACCTCCTTATTGACGATTAAAGACAGAAATTGCATCGGAATTAAATACAAAAGGCACAATGCCGATATAAGTACAAGAAGACTGACTCTTCTTACTGTCTATGATTTGAGCCTTGCCTGTCAGACCAGTTTTAGATTCCGATGCTTCACTTCAGGTGTACTGTATCCCTTGATCCTTCTTATTGACAATGAAACACAGAAATTGCATCGGAATGAAATACAAAAGGCACAATGCCGATTTAAGTACAAGAAGACTGACTGTTCTTACATTCTATGATTCGAGCCATTCCTGTGAGACCAGTTTTAGATATGGATGCTTCACTTCAGGTTTACTGTTTCCCTTGTACCTTCTTATTGACGATGTAACGCTGATATTGCATCGGAATTAAATACAAAAGGCACAATGCCGACTTAAGTACAAGAAGACTGACTATTCTTACTGTCTATGTTTTGAACCTTTCCTGTGAGACCAGTTTTAGATTCCGATGCTTCACTTCAGGTTTACTGTATCCCTTGGACGTTCTTATTGACGATGAAACACTGAAATTGCATCGGAATTACATACAAAAAGCACAATGCCGACTTTAATACAAGAAGACTGAATCTTCTGACTGTCTATGTTTTAAACCTTTCCTGTGAGACTAGTTTCAGATTCCGATGCTTCAAATCAGGTTTACTGTATCCCTTGGACCTTCTTATTGCCGATGAAAAACAGAAATTGCATCGGAATTAAATACAAAAGGCACAATGCCGACTTAAGTACAAGTGGAATGTCTCTTCCTACTGCCTATGTTTTGAACCTTTCCTGTGAGACCAGTTTTAGATTCCGATGCTTCACTTCAGGTTTGCTGTATCCCTTGGACCTCCTTATTGACGATGAAACGCAGACATTGCATCGGAATTAAATACAAAAGGCACAATGCTGACTTAAGTACAAGAAGACTGACTCTTCTTACTATCTCTGCATTGAACCTTTCCTGTGAGAGCAGTTTTAGATTACGATGCTTCACGCAATGTTTACTGTATCCCTTGGACCTTCTTATTGACGATGAAACACAGATATTTCATCGGAATTAAATACAAAAGGCACAATCCCGACTTAAGTACAAGAAGACTGACTCTTATTACTGTCTAGGCTTAGAACCATGCCTGTTAGGCCAGTTTTAGATTCCGATGCTTCACTTCAGGTTTACTGTATTTCTTGGACCTTCTTATTGACGATTAAACACAGATATTGCATCGGAATTAAATACAAAAGGCACAATGCCTATTTAAGTACCAGAAGACTGACTCTTCTTACTGTCTATGTTTTGAACCTTCCCTGTGAGACCAGTTTTAGATTCCGATGCTTCACTTCAGGTTTACTGTATCCCTTGGACCTTCTTATTGAAGATGAAAAACCGAAATTGCATCGGAATTAACTACAAAAGGCACAATGCCGACTTAAGTACAAGAAGACTGACTCTTCCTACTGTCTGTTTTGAACATTTCCTGTGAAAGCAGTTTTACATTCCGATGCTTCACTTCATGATTATTGTATTACTTGGACCTTCTTATTGACGATGAAACACAGAAATTGCATCAGCGTTAAATACAAAAGGCACAATGCCGACTTTAATACAAGAAGACTGACTCTTCTGACTGTCTATGTTTTAAACCTTTCCTGTGAGACTAGTTTAAGATTCCGATGCTTTACCTCAGGTTTACTGTATCCCTTGGACCTTCTTATTGCCGATGAAACACAGAAATTGCATCAGCATTAACTACAAAAGGCACAATGCCGACTTAAGTACAAGAAGACTGACTCTTCTTACTGTCTATGTTTGAACATTTCCTGTGAGACCAGTTTTAGATTCCGATGCTTCACTTCAGGATTACTGTATTATTTGGACCTTCTTATTGACGATGAAACACAGAAATTGCATCAGAATTAAATACAAAAGGCACAATGCCGACTTTAATACAAGAAGACTGACTCTTCTGACTGTCTATGTTTTAAACCTTTCCTGTGAGACTAGTTTCAGATTCCGATGCTTTACCTCAGGTTTACTGTATCCCTTGGACCTTCTTATTGCCGATGAAACTCAGAAATTGCATCGGCATTAACTACAAAAGGCACAATGCCGACTTAAGTACAAGAAGACTGACTCTTCTTACTGTCTATGTTTGAACCTTTCCTGTGAGACCAGTTTTAGATTCCGATGCTTCACTTCAAGTTTACTGTATCCCTTGGACCTTCTTATTGACAATGAAACACAGAAATTGCATCGGAATTACATACAAAAGGCACAATGCCGACTTAAGTACAAGAGGAATGTCTCTTCTTACTGCCTATGCTTTGAACCTTTATTGTGAGACCAGTTTCAGATTCCGATACTTCACTTCAGGTTTTCTATATCCCTTGGACATTCATATTGAAGATGAAAAACCGAAATTGCATCGGAATTAACTACAAAAGGCACAATGCCGACTTAAGTACAAGAAGACTGACTCTTCCTACTGTCTGTTTTGAACATTTCCTGTGAAAGCAGTTTTACATTCCGATGCTTCACTTCCATGATTATTGTATTACTTGGACCTTCTTATTGACAATGAAACACAGAAATTGCATCAGCGTTAAATACAAAAGGCACAATGCCGACTTAAGTACAAGAACACTGACTCTTATTAACCGTCTATGTTTGAACCTTTCCTGTGAGACCAGTTTTAGATTCCGATGCTTCGCCTTAGGTTTACTGTATCCCTTGGATTTTCTTATTGACGATGAAACACAGAAACTGTATCGGAATTAAATGCAATAGGACAATGCGGACTTAAGTACAAGAAGACTGACACCTCTTACTGTCTTTATTTTGAACCTTTCCAGTAAGACCAGTTTTAGTTTCCGATGCTTCACTTCAGGTTTACTGTATCCTTGGACCTTCTTATTGACGATGAAACACAGAAATCGCATCGGAATTAAATACAAAGGGAACAATGAAGACTAAAGTACAAGAGGACTGACTGTTCTTACATTCTATGATTTGAGCATTTCCTGTAAGACCAGTTTTAGATATCGATGCTTCATTTCAAGTTTACTGTATCCCTTGGACCTTAATATTGACGATGAAACACCGAGATTGCATCGGAATTAAATACAAAAGGCACAATGCCGACTTAAGTACAAGAAGACTGACTCTTCTTACTGTCCAATTTGTGAACCTTTCCGGTGAGACCAGTTATAGATTCCGATGCTTCACTTCAGGATTACTGTATTACTTGGACCTCCTTATTGACGATGAAACACAGACAATTGCATCGGGATTAAATACAGAAGGCACAATGCCGACTTAAGTACAAGAAGGCTGACTCTTCTTACTGTCTATTTTTTTGAGCCTTGCCTGTCAGACCAGTTTTAGATTCCGATGCTTCACTTCAGGTGTACTGTATCCCTTGGACCTTCTTATTGACGATGAAACACAGAAATTGCATCGGAATTAAATACAAAAGGCACAATGCCGACTTAAGTACAAGAAGACTGACTCTTTTTACTGTCTATGTTTTTAACCTTTTCTGTGAGACCAGTTTTCGATTCCGATGTTTCACTTCAGGTTAGCTGTATCCCTTGGATTTTCTTATTGATGATGGAACACACATATTGCATCGGAATTAAAAACAAAAGGCACAATGCCGACTTAAGAACAAGAGGACTGACTCTTCTTACTGTCTATGATTTGAACCTTTCCTGTGAGACCAGGTTTAGATTCCGATGCTTTACTTCAGGTTAACTGTATCCCTTCGACCTCATTATTGACGATGAAACACAGAAATTGCATCGGAATTAAATACAAATGGCACAATGCCGACTTAAGTACAAGAAGACTGACTCTACCTACTATCTATGTTTTGAACCTTTCCTGTGAAAGCAGTTTTAGATTCCGATGCTTCACTTCAGATTTACTGTATCCCTTATCCCTTCGTATTGACGATGAAACACAGAAATTGCATCGGAATTAAATAAAATAGGCACAATGCCGACTTAAGTACAAAATGACTGACTCTTCTTACTGTCTATGTGTTGAGTCTTTCCTGTGAGACCAGTTTTAGATTCCGATCCTTCACTTCAGGTTTACTGTATCCCTTCGACCGTCTTTTTGACGGTGAAGCACAGAAATTACATCGGAAATAAATACTAAATGCTCAATGCTGACTTAAGTACAAGAAGACTGACTGATCTTACATTCTATGATTTGAGCATTTCCTGTGAGACCAGTTTTAGATATCGATGCTTCATTTCAGGTTTACTGTATCCCCTGTACCTTTTTATTGACGATGTAACACTGATTTTGCATCGGAATTAAATACAAAAGGCACAATGCCGACTTAAGTACAAGAAGACTGACTATTCTTACTGTCTATGTTTTGAACATTTCCTGTGAGACCAGTTTTAGATTCAGATGTATCACGTCAGGTTTACTGTATCCCTTGGACGTTCTTATTGACGATGAAACACTGAAATTGCATCGGAATTACATACAAAAAGCACCATGCCGAATTAAATACAAGAAGACTGACTCTTCTGACTGTCTATGCTTTAAACCTTTCCTGTGAGACTAGTTTCAGATTCCGATGCTTCACCTCAGGTTTACTGTATTCCTTGGACTTTCTTATTGCCGATGAAACATAGAAATTGCATCGGAATTAAATACAAAAGGCGCAATGCCGACTTAAGTACAAGAAGACTGACTCTTATTACTGTCTATGCTTTGAACCTTTCCTGTGAGACCAGTTTTAGATTGCGATGTTTCGCCTTATGTTTACTGTATCCCTTGGATCTCCTTATTGACGATGAAACACAGAAATTGCATCGGAATTAA
The DNA here is from genome assembly GCF_021461385.2 of Schistocerca piceifrons. NCBI lineage: Eukaryota > Metazoa > Arthropoda > Insecta > Orthoptera > Acrididae > Schistocerca > Schistocerca piceifrons. The sequence continues at coordinate 835,681,953 of NC_060141.1, forward strand.
ATACAAAAGGCACAATGCCGACTTAAGTACAAGAAGACTGGCTCTTCTTACTGTCTATGTTTTGAACCTTTCCTGTGAGACCAGTTTTAGATTCCGAGGCTTCACTTCAGGTTTACTGTATCCCTTGGACGTTCTTATTGACGATGAAACACTGAAATTTCATCGGATTTACACACTACAAACACAATGCCGACTTAAATACAAGAAGACTGACTCTTCTGACTGTCTATGCTTTAAACCTTTCCTGTGAGACTAGTTTCAGATTGCGATGCTTCACCTCATGTTTACTGTATCCCTTGGACCTTCTTATTGCCGATGAAACACAGAAATTGCATCGGAATTAAATACAAAAGGCACAATGCCGACTTAAGTACAAGAAGGCTGACTCTTCTGACTGTCTATGTTTTGAACCTTTCCTGTGAGACCAGTTTTAGATTCCGATGCTTCACTTCAGGTTTTCTGTATACCTTGGACCTACTTATTGACGATGAAGCACAGAAATTGCATCGGAATTACATACAAAAGGCACAATGCTGACTTAAGTACAAGAGGAATGTCTCTTCTTACTGCCTATGCTTTGAACCTTACCTGTGAAACCTGTTTTAGATTCCGATGCTTCACTTCAGGTTTACTGTATACCTTGGACCTTCTTATTGACGATGAAACACAGAAATTGCATCGGAATCACATACTAAAGGCATAATGCTGACTTAAGTACAAGAGGAATGTCTCTTCTTACTGCCTATGCTTTGAACCTTACCTGTGAGACCTGTTTTAGATTCCGATGCTTCACTTCAGGTGTACTGTATCCCTTGGACCTAATTATTGACGATGGAACACAGAAATTGCATCGGAAATAAATACAAAATGCACAATGCCGACTTAAGTACAAGAAGACTGACTCTTCTTACTGTCGATGATTTTAACCATTCCTGTGAGTCCAGTTTTAGATTCCGATGCTTCACTTCAGGTTTACTGTATCCCTTGGACCTTCTTATTGACGATGAAACACAGAAATTGCATCGGAATAAAATACAAAGGAGCAATGAAGACTAAAGTTCAAGAGGACTGACTGTTCTTACATTCTATGATTTGAGCATTTCCTGCAAGACCAGTTTTAGATATCGATGCTTCATTTCAAGTTTACTGTATCCCTTGGACCTTCATATTGACGATGAAAAACCGAAATTGCATCGGAATTAAATACAAAAGGCACAATGCTGACTTACGTACAAGAAGACTGACTCTTCTTACTGTCTATGTTTTGAACCTTTCCTGTGAGACCAGTTTTAGATTCCGATGCTTCACTTCAGGATTACAGTATTACTTGGACCTTCTTATTGACGATGAAACACAGAAATTGCATCAGAATTAAATACAAAAGGCACAATGCCTACTTAAGTACAAGAAGACTGACTCTTCTTACTGTCTATGATTTGAGCCTTGCCTGTGAGACCAGTATTAGATTCCGAAGCTTCACTTCAGGTGTACTGTATCCCTTGGACCTTCTTATTGACGATGAAACACAGAAATTGCATCGGAATTAAATACAAAAGGCACAATGCCGACTTAAGTACAAGAAGATTGACTGTTCTTACTGTCTATGTTTTGAACCGTTCCTGTGAGACCAGTTTTCGAATCCGATGCTTCACTTTAGGTTAGCTCTAACCCTTGGTCTTTCTTATTGACGATGAAACACAGATATTGCATCGGAATTAAATACAAAAGGCACAATGCCGACTTAAGTACAAGAAGACTGAATCTTCTTACTGTCTATATTTGAACCTTTCCTGTGAGACCAGGTTTAGATTCCGATGCTTTACTTCATGTTAACTGTATCCTTTCGACCTCATTATTGACGATGAAACACAGAAATTGCATCGGAATTAAATACAAATGGCACAATGCCGACTTAAGTACAAGAAGACTGACTCTTCTTACTATCTATGCTTTGAACCTTTCCTGTGAGAGCAGTTTTAGATTCCGATGCTTCACTTCAGGTTTACTGTATCCCTTATCCCTTCTTATTGACGATGAAACACAGAAATTGCATCGGAATTAGATAAAATAGGCACAATGCCGACTCAAGTACAAAATGACTGACTCTCCTTACTGTCTGTGTGTTAAGCCTTTCCTGTGAGGCTAGTTTTAGATTCCGATGCTTCACTTCAGGTTTACTGTATCCCTTGGACCTACTTTTTGACGGTGAAGCACAGAAATTACATCGGAAATAAATACTAAATGCACAATGCCGACTTAAGTACAAGAAGACTGACTCTTCTTACTGTGTATGCTTTGAACCTTTCCTGTGAGACCAGTTTTAGATTCCGATGCTTCACGTCATGTTTACTGTTTCACTTGGACCTTCCTATTGACGATGAAACACAAATATTTCATTGGAATTAAATACAAAAGGCACAATCCCGACTTAAGTACAAGAAGACTGACTTTTATTACTGTGTATGCTTTGAACCTTTCCTGTGAGACCAGTTTTAGATTGCAATGTTTCGCCTTAGGTTTACTGTATCCCTTGGATCTTCTTATTGACGATGAAACACAGAATTTGCATTGGAATCAAATACAATAGGCACAATGCGGACTTAAGTACAAGAAGTCAGACTCTTCTTACTGTCTATGGTTTGAACCTTTAATGTAAGACCAGTTTTAGTTTCCGATGCGTCACTTCCGGTTTACTGTATCTCTTGGACGTTCTTATTGACGATGAAACACAGAAACTGCATCGGATTTACATACTAAAAGCACAATGCCGAGTTAAATACAAGAAGACTGACTCTTCTGACTGTCTATGATTTAAACCTTTCCTGTGAGACTTGTTTTAGATTGCGAAGCTTCACCTCAGGTTTACTGTATCCCTTGGACCTTCTTATTGCCGATGAAACACAGAAATTGCATCGGAATTAAATGCAAAAGGCACAATGCCGACTTAAGTACAAGAAGACTGACTCTTCTTACTGTCTATGTTTTGAACTTTTCCTGTGAGACCAGTTTTAGATTCCGATGCTTCACTTCAGGTTTACTGTATACCTTGGACCTTCTTATTGACGATGAAACACAGAAATTGCATCGGAATCACATACAAATGGCACAATGCTGACTTAAGTACAAGAGGAATGTCTCTTCTTACTGCCTATGCTTTGAAACTTACCTGTGAGACCTGTTTTAGATTCCGATGCTTCACTTCAGGTGTACTGTATCACTTGGACCTTCTTATTGACGATGAAACACAGAAATTGCATCGGAATTAAATACAAAAGGCACAATGGCGATTTAAGTACAAGAAGACTAACTCTTATTACTGTCTATGCTTTGGTCCTTTCCTGTGAGACCAGTTTTAGATTCCGATGTTTCGCCTTAGGTTTACTGTATCCCTTGGATCTCCTTATTGACGATGAAACACAGAAATTGCATCGTAATTAAATACAAAAGGCACAATGCCGACTTAAGTATTAGAGGAATGTCTCTTCTTACTGTCTATACTTTGAAACTTTCCTGTGAGACCAGTTTTAGATTCCGATGTTTCGCCTTAGGTTTACTGTATCCCTTGCATCTCCTTATTGACGATGAAACACACATATTGCATCGGAATTAAAAACAAAAGGCACAATGCCGACTTGAGTACAAGAGTACTGACTCTTCTTACTGTCTGTATTTTGAACCTTTCCTGTGAGACCAGTTTTCGATTCCGATGCTTCACTTTCGGTTAGCTGTAACCCTTGGACTTTCTTATTGACGATGAAACACAGAAATTGCATCGCAATTAAATGCAAAAAGCACAATGCCGACTTAAGTACAAGAGGACTGACTCTTTTTACATTCTATGCTTTGAGCCTTTACTGTGAGACCAGCTTTAGATTCCGATGGTTCACTTCAGGTTTACTGTATCCCTTGGACCTTCGTATTGACAATGAAACACAGAAATTGCATCGGAATTAAATACTAAAGACACAATGCCGATATAAGTACAAGAAGACAGACTCGTCTTACTATCTAAGTTTTGAACCATTCCTGTGAGACCAGTTTTAGATTCCGATGCTTCACTTCAGGTTTACAGTATCCCTTGGACATTCTTATTGACGATGAAACACAGAAATTGCATCGGAATTAGATAAAATAGGCACAATGCCGACTCAAGTACAAAATGACTGACTCTTCTTACTGTCTTAGTGTTGAGCCTTTCCTGTGAGACCAGTTTTAGATTCCGATGTTTCGCTTTAGGTTTACTGTATCCCTTGGATCTTCTTATTGACGATGAAACACAGAATTTGTATTGGAATCAAATACAATAGGCACAATGCAGATTTAAGTACAAGAAGTCAGCCTCTTCTTACTGCCTATGGTTCGAACCTTTCCTGTAAGACCAGTTTTAGTTTCCGATGCTTCACTTCCGGTTTACTGTATCCCTTGAACGTTCTTATTGACGATGAAACACAGAAATTTCATCGGAATTAAATACAAAAGGTACAATGCCGACTTAAGTACAAGAAGACCGACAGTTCTTACATTCTATGATTTGAGCCTTTCCTGTGAGACCAGTTTTAGATATCGATGCTTCACTTCAGGTTTACTGTATGCCTTGTACCTTATTATTGACGATGTAATACTGATATTACATCGGAATTAAATACAAACGGCACAATGCCGACTTAAGTACAAGAAGACTGACTATTCTTACTGTCTATGCTTTGAACCTTTCCTGTGAAACCAGTTTTAGATTCCGATGTTTCACCTTAGTTTTCTGTATCCCTTGGATTTTCTTATTGACGATGAAACACACATATTGCATCGGAATTAAAATCAAAAGGCACAATGCCAACTTAAGTACAAGAGGGCTAACTCTTCTTACTCTCTATGTTTTGAACCTTTTCTGTGAGACCAGTTTTCGATTCCGATGCTTCACTTTAGGTTAGCTGTAACCCTTGAACTTTCTTATTGACGATGAAACACAGATATTGCATCGGAATTAAATACAAAAGGCAGAATGCCGACTTAAGTACAAGAAGTCAGACTCTTCTTACTGTCTACGATTTGAACCTTTCCTGTGTTACCAGTTTTAGATTCCGATGCTCCACTTCAGGTTTACTGTATCCCTCGGACCTTCTTATTGACGATGAAACACAGAAATTGCATCGCAATTAAATACAAAAAGCACAATGCCGACTTAAGTACAAGAGGACCGACTCTTTTTACATTCTATGATTTGGGCCTTTACTGTGAGACCAGTTTTAGATTCCGATGGTTCACTTCAGGTTTACTGTATCCCTTGGACCTTCGTATTGACGATGAAACACAGAAACTGCATCGGAATTAGATAAAATAGGCACAATGCCGACTTAAGTACAAGAAGTCAGACTCTTCTTACTGTCGATGATTTTAACCATTCCTGTGAGTCCAGTTTTAGATTCCGATGCTTCACTTCAGGTTTACTGTATCCCTTGGACCTCCTTATTGACGATGAAACACAGAAATTGCATCGGAATAAAATACAAAGGAGCAATGAAGACTAAAGTTCAAGAGGACTGACTGTTCTTACATTCTATGATTTGAGCATTTCCTGCAAGACCAGTTTTAGATATCGATGCTTCATTTCAAGTTTACTGTATCCCTTGGACCTTCATATTGACGATGAAAAACCGAAATTGCATCGGAATTAAATACAAAAGGCACAATGCTGACTTACGTACAAGAAGACTGACTCTTCTTACTGTCTATGTTTTGAACCTTTCCTGTGAGACCAGTTTTAGATTCCGATGCTTCACTTCAGGATTACAGTATTACTTGGACCTTCTTATTGACGATGAAACACAGAAATTGCATCAGAATTAAATACAAAAGGCAAAATGCCTACTTAAGTACAAGAAGACTGACTCTTCTTACTGTCTATGATTTGAGCCTTGCCTGTGAGACCAGTATTAGATTCCGAAGCTTCACTTCAGGTGTACTGTATCCCTTGGACCTTCTTATTGACGATGAAACACAGAAATTGCATCGGAATTAAATACAAAAGGCACAATGCCGACTTAAGTACAAGAAGATTGACTGTTCTTACTGTCTATGTTTTGAACCTTTCCTGTGAGACCAGTTTTCGAATCCGATGCTTCACTTTAGGTTAGCTCTAACCCTTGGTCTTTCTTATTGACGATGAAACACAGATATTGCATCGGAATTAAATACAAAAGGCACAATGCCGACTTAAGTACAAGAAGACTGAATCTTCTTACTGTCTATATTTGAACCTTTCCTGTGAGACCAGGTTTAGATTCCGATGCTTTACTTCATGTTAACTGTATCCTTTCGACCTCATTATTGACGATGAAACACAGAAATTGCATCGGAATTAAATACAAATGGCACAATGCCGACTTAAGTACAAGAAGACTGACTCTTCTTACTATCTATGCTTTGAACCTTTCCTGTGAGAGCAGTTTTAGATTCCGATGCTTCACTTCAGGTTTACTGTATCCCTTATCCCTTCTTATTGACGATGAAACACAGAAATTGCATCGGAATTAGATAAAATAGGCACAATGCCGACTCAAGTACAAAATGACTGACTCTCCTTACTGTCTGTGTGTTAAGCCTTTCCTGTGAGGCTAGTTTTAGATTCCGATGCTTCACTTCAGGTTTACTGTATCCCTTGGACCTACTTTTTGACGGTGAAGCACAGAAATTACATCGGAAATAAATACTAAATGCACAATGCCGACTTAAGTACAAGAAGACTGATTCTTCTTACTGTGTATGCTTTGAACCTTTCCTGTGAGACCAGTTTTAGATTCCGATGCTTCACGTCATGTTTACTGTTTCACTTGGACCTTCCTATTGACGATGAAACACAGATATTTCATTGGAATTAAATACAAAAGGCACAATCCCGACTTAAGTACAAGAAGACTGACTCTTATTACTGTGTATGCTTTGAACCTTTCCTGTGAGACCAGTTTTAGATTGCAATGTTTCGCCTTAGGTTTACTGTATCCCTTGGATCTTCTTATTGACGATGAAACACAGAATTTATATTGGAATCAAATACAATAGGCACAATGCGGACTTAAGTACAAGAAGTCAGACTCTTCTTACTGTCTATGGTTTGAACCTTTAATGTAAGACCAGTTTTAGTTTCCGATGCGTCACTTCCGGTTTACTGTATCTCTTGGACGTTCTTATTGACGATGAAACACAGAAATTGCATCGGATTTACATACTAAAAGCACAATGCCGAGTTAAATACAAGAAGACTGACTCTTCTGACTGTCTATGATTTAAACCTTTCCTGTGAGACTTGTTTTAGATTGCGAAGCTTCACCTCAGGTTTACTGTATCCCTTGGACCTTCTTATTGCCGATGAAACACAGAAATTGCATCGGAATTAAATGCAAAAGGCACAATGCCGACTTAAGTACAAGAAGACTGACTCTTCTTACTGTCTATGTTTTGAACTTTTCCTGTGAGACCAGTTTTAGATTCCGATGCTTCACTTCAGGTTTACTGTATACCTTGGACCTTCTTATTGACGATGAAACACAGAAATTGCATCGGAATCACATACAAATGGCACAATGCTGACTTAAGTACAAGAGGAATGTCTCTTCTTACTGCCTATGCTTTGAAACTTACCTGTGAGACCTGTTTTAGATTCCGATGCTTCACTTCAGGTGTACTGTATCACTTGGACCTTCTTATTGACGATGAAACACAGAAATTGCATCGGAATTAAATACAAAAGGCACAATGGCGATTTAAGTACAAGGAGACTGACTCTTATTACTGTCTATGCTTTGGTCCTTTCCTGTGAGACCAGTTTTAGATTCCGATGTTTCGCCTTAGGTTTACTGTATCCCTTGGATCTCCTTATTGACGATGAAACACAGAAATTGCATCGGAATTAAATACAAAAGGCACAATGCCGACTTAAGTATTAGAGGAATGTCTCTTCTTACTGTCTATACTTTGAAACTTTCCTGTGAGACCAGTTTTAGATTCCGATGTTTCGCCTTAGGTTTACTGTATCCCTTGCATCTCCTTATTGACGATGAAACACACATATTGCATCGGAATTAAAAACAAAAGGCACAATGCCGACTTGAGTACAAGAGTACTGACTCTTCTTACTGTCTGTATTTTGAACCTTTCCTGTGAGACCAGTTTTCGATTCCGATGCTTCACTTTCGGTTAGCTGTAACCCTTGGACTTTCTTATTGACGATGAAACACAGAAATTGCATCGCAATTAAATGCAAAAAGCACAATGCCGACTTAAGTACAAGAGGACTGACTCTTCTTACATTCTATGATTTGAGCCTTTACTGTGAGACCAGCTTTAGATTCCGATGGTTCACTTCAGGTTTACTGTATCCCTTGCACCTTCGTATTGACAATGAAACACAGAAATTGCATCGGAATTAAATACTAAAGCCACAATGCCGATATAAGTACAAGAAGGCAGACTCGTCTTACTATCTAAGTTTTGTACCATTCCTGTGAGACCAGTTTTAGATTCCGATGCTTCACTTCAGGTTTACAGTATCCCTTGGACATTCTTATTGACGATGAAACACAGAAATTGCATCGGAATTAGATAAAATAGGCACAATGCCGACTCAAGTACAAAATGACTGACTCTTCTTACTGTCTTAGTGTTGAGCCTTTCCTGTGAGACCAGTTTTAGATTCCGATGTTTCGCTTTAGGTTTACTGTATCCCTTGGATCTTCTTATTGACGATGAAACACAGAATTTGTATTGGAATCAAATACAATAGGCACAATGCAGATTTAAGTACAAGAAGTCAGCCTCTTCTTACTGCCTATGGTTTGAACCTTTCCTGTAAGACCAGTTTTAGTTTCCGATGCTTCACTTCCGGTTTACTGTATCCCTTGAACGTTCTTATTGACGATGAAACACAGAAATTTCATCGGAATTAAATACAAAAGGTACAATGCCGACTTAAGTACAAGAAGACCGACAGTTCTTACATTCTATGATTTGAGCCTTTCCTGTGAGACCAGTTTTAGATATCGATGCTTCACTTCAGGTTTACTGTATGCCTTGTACCTTATTATTGACGATGTAATACTGATATTTCATCGGAATTAAATACAAACGGCACAATGCCGACTTAAGTACAAGAAGACTGACTATTCTTACTGTCTATGCTTTGAACCTTTCCTGTGAAACCAGTTTTAGATTCCGATGTTTCACCTTAGTTTTCTGTATCCCTTGGATTTTCTTATTGACGATGAAACACACATATTGCATCGGAATTAAAATCAAAAGGCACAATGCCGACTTAAGTACAAGAGGGCTAACTCTTCTTACTCTCTATGTTTTGAACCTTTTCTGTGAGACCAGTTTTCGATTCCGATGCTTCACTTTAGGTTAGCTGTAACCCTTGAACTTTCTTATTGACGATGAAACACAGATATTGCATCGGAATTAAATACAAAAGGCAGAATGCCGACTTAAGTACAAGAAGTCAGACTCTTCTTACTGTCTACGATTTGAACCTTTCCTGTCTTACCAGTTTTAGATTCCGATGCTCCACTTCAGGTTTACTGTATCCCTCGGACCTTCTTATTGACGATGAAACACAGAAATTGCATCGCAATTAAATTCAAAAAGCACAATGCCGACTTAAGTACAAGAGGACCGACTCTTTTTACATTCTATGATTTGGGCCTTTACTGTGAGACCAGTTTTAGATTCCGATGGTTCACTTCAGGTTTACTGTATCCCTTGGACCTTCGTATTGACGATGAAACACAGAAACTGCATCGGAATTAGATAAAATAGGCACAATGCCGACTTATGTACAAAATGACTGACTCTTCTTACTGTCTATGTGTTGAGCCTTTCCTGTGAGATCAGTTATAGATTGCGATGCTTCACTTCAGGTATACTGCACCCCTTGGACCTTCTTATTGAAGATGAAACACAGAAATTGCATCAGAATTACATACAAAAGGCACAATGTCGACTTAAGTACAAGAACACTAACTCTTATTACCGTCTATGTTTGAACCTTTCCTGTAAGACCAGTTTTAGTTTCCGATGCTTCACTTCAGGTTTACTGCATCCCTTGGACCTCCTTATTGACGATGAAATACAGAATTTGAATCTGAATTAAATTCAAAAGACACAATGCCGGCTTAAGTACAAGAAGACTGACTCTTCTTACTGTCTATGATTTGAACCTCTCCTGTGAGACCAGTTTTAGAGTCCGATGCTTCACTTCAGGTTTACTGTATTCCTTGGACCTTCATATTGACGATGAAACACAGAAATTGCATCGCAATTAAATACAAAAGGCACAATGCCGATTTAAGTACCAGAAGACTGACTCTTTTTACTGTCTATGTTTTGAACCTTCCCTGTGAGACCAGTTTTAGATTCCGATGCTTCACTTCAGGTTTACTGTATCCCTTGGAATTTCGTTTGACGATGAAGCACAGAAATTGCATCGGAATTACATACAAAGGGAGCAATTAAGACTAAAGTACAAGAGGACTGACTGTTCTTACATTCTTTGATTTGAGCATTTCCTGTAAGACCAGTTTTAGATATCGATGCTTCACTTCAAGTTTACTGTATCCCTTGGACCTTCTTATTGACGATGAAACACAGAAATTGCATCGGAATTAAATACAAAAGGCACAATGCCGACTTAAATACAAGAACACTGACTCTTCTGACTGTCTATGTTTTAAACCTTTCCTGCGAGACTAGTTTCAGATTGCGATGCTTCACCTCGTGTTTACTGTATCCCTTGGACCTTCTTATTGCTGATGAACCACAGAAATTGCATCGGAATTAAATACAAAAGGCACAATGCCGACTTAAGTACAAGAAGACTGACTCTTCTGACTGTCTACGTTTTGAACCTTTCCTGTGGGACCAGTATTAGATTCCGATGCTTCACTTCAGGTTTTCTGTATCCCTTGGACCTTCTTATTGACGATGAAACACAGAAATTGCATCGGAATTACATACAAAAGGCACAATGCTGACTTAAGTACAAGAGGAATGTCTCTTCTTACTGCCTACGCTTTGAACCTTACCTGTGAAACCTGTTTTAGATTCCGATGCTTCACTTCAGGTGTACTGTATCCCTTGGACCTTCTTATTGACGATGAAACACAGAAATTGCATCGGAATTAAATACAAAAGGCACAATGCCGACTTCAGTAGAAGAAGACTGATTCTTATTACTGTCTATGATTTGAACCTTTCCTGTGAGACCACTTTTAGATTCCGATGTTTCGCCTTAGGTTTACTGTATCCCTTAGATCTCCTTATTGACGATGAAACACAGAAATTGCATCGGAATTAAATACAAAAGGCACAATGCCGACTTAAGTACAAGAGGAATGTCTCCTCTTACTGTCTATATTTTGAAACTATCCTGTGAGACCAGTTTTCGAATCCGATGCTTCACTTTAGGTTAGCTCTAACCCTTGGACTTTCTTATTGACGATGAAACACAGATATTGCATCGGAATTAAATACAAAAGGCACAATGCCGACTTAAGTACAAGAAGACTGACTCTTCTTACTGTCTACGTTTTGAACCTTTCCTGTGAGACCAGGGTCAGATTCCGATGCTTTACTTCAGGTTACCTGTATCCTTTCGACCTCATTATTGACGATGAAACACAGAAATTGCATCGGAATTAAATACAAATGGCACAATGCAGACTTAAGTACAAGAAGACTGACTCTTCTTACTATCTATGCTTTGAACCTTTCCTGTGAGAGCAGTTTTAGATTCCGATGCTTCACTTCAGGTTTACTGTATCCCTTATCCCTTCTTATTGACGATGAAACACAGAAATTGCATCGGAATTAGATAAATTAGGCACAATGCCGACTCAAGTACAAAATGACTGACGCTCCTTACTGTCTGTGTTTTAAGCCTTTCCTGTGTGACCAGTTTTAGATTCCGATGCTTCACTTCCGGTTTACTGTATCTCTTGGACGTTCTTATTGACGATGAAACACTGAAATTGCATCGGATTTACATACTAAAAGCACAATGCCGAGTTAAATACAAGAAGACTGACTCTTCTGACTGTCTATGATTTAAACCTTTCCTGTGAGACTAGTTTGAGATTGCGATGCTTCACCTCAGGTTTACTGTATCCCTTGGACCTTCTTATTGCCGATGAAACACAGAAATTCCATCGGAATTAAATGTAAAAGGCACAATGCCGACTTAAGCACAAGAGGACTGACTCTTCTTACATTCTACGATTTGGGCCTTTACTGTGAGACTAGTTTTAGATTCCGATGGTTCACTTCTGGTTTACTGTATCCCTTGGACCTTCGTATTGACGATGAAACACAGAAACTGCATCGGAATTAGATAAAATAGGCACAATGCCGACTTATGTACAAAATGACTGACTCTTCTTACTGTCTATGTGTTGAGCCTTTCCTGTGAGATCAGTTATAGATTGCGATGCTTCACTTCAGGTTTACCGCACCCCTTGGACCTTCTTATTGAAGATGAAACACAGAAATTGCATCAGAATTACATACAAAAGGCACAATGCCGACTTAAGTACAAGAACACTGACTCTTATTACCGTCTATGTTTGAACCTTTCCTGTAAGACCAGTTTTAGTTTCCGATGCTTCACTTCAGGTTTACTGTATCCCTTGGACCTCCTTATTGACGATGAAATACAGAATTTGAATCTGAATTAAATTCAAAAGACACAATGCCGGCTTAAGTACAAGAAGACTGACTCTTCTTACTGTCTATGATTTCAATCTCTCCTGTGAGACCAGTTTTAGATTCCGATGCTTCACTTCAGGTTTACTGTATTCCTTGGACCTTCATATTGACGATGAAACACAGAAATTGCATCGCAATTAAATACAAAAGGCACAATGCCGATTTAAGTACCAGAAGACTGACTCTTTTTACTGTCTATGTTTTGAACCTTCCCTGTGAGACCAGTTTTAGATTCCGATGCTTCACTTCAGGTTTACTGTATCCCTTGGAATTTCGTTTGACGATGAAGCACAGAAATTGCATCGGAATTAAATACAAAGGGAACAATGAAGACTAAAGTACAAGAGGACTAACTGTTCTTACATTCTTTGATTTGAGCATTTCCTGTAAGACCAGTTTTAGATATCGATGCTTCACTTCAAGTTTACTGTATCCGTTGGACCTTCATATTGACGATGAAACACCGAAATTGCATCGGAATCAAATACAAAAGGCACAATGCCGCCTTAAGTACAAGAAGACTGACTCTTCTTACTGTCTATGTTTTGGACCTTTCCTGTGAGACCAGTTTTAGATTCCGATGCTTCACTTCAGGATTACTGTATTACTGGGGCCTTCTTATTGACGATGAAGCACAGAAATTGTATCACAATTGAATACAAAAGTCACAATGCCGACTTAAGTACAAGAACAATGACTCATATTACTGTCTATGTTTGAACCTTTCCTGTGAGACCAGTTTTAGATTCCGATGCTTCACCTCAGGTTTACTGTTTCCCTTGGACCTCCTTATTGACAATGATACACAGAAATTGCATCGGAATTAAATAAAAAAGGCACATAGCCGACTTAAGTACAAGAAGTCTGACTCTTCTTACTGTCTATGATTTGAGCCTTGCCTGTGAGACCAGTTTTAGATTCCGATGCTTCACTTCAGGTGTACTGTATCCCTTGGACCTTCTTATTGACGATGAAGCACAGAAATTGCATCGGAATTGAATACAAAAGGCACAATGCCGACTTAAGTACAAGAAGACTGACTCTTCTTACTGTCTATGTTTTTAACCTTTCCTGTGAGACCGGTTTTCGATTCCGATGTTTCACTTCAAGTTAGCTGTATCCCTTGGATTTTCTTATTGATGATGAAACACACATATTGCATCGGAATTAAAAACAAAAGGCACAATGCCGACTTAAGTACAAGAGGACTGACTCTTCTTACTGTCTATGTTTTGAACCTTTCCTGTGAGACCAGTTTTCGATTCCGATGCTTCACTTTAGGTTAGCTGTAACCCTTGGACTTTCTTATTGACGATGAAAATCAGATATTGCATCGGAATTAAATACAAAAGGCACAATGCCGATTTAAGTACAAGAAGTCAGACTCTTCTTACTGTCTACGTCTTGAACGTTTCCTGTGAGAGCAGTTTTAGATTCTGATGCTTCACTTTAGGTTAGCTGTAACCCTTGGACTTTCTTATTGACGATGAAACACAGATATTGCATCGGAATTAAATACGAAATGCACAATGACGACTTAAGTACAAGAGGACTGACTCTTCTTACATGCTATGATTTGAGCCTTTACTGTGAGACCAGTTTTAGATTCCGATGGTTCACTTCAGGTTTACTGTATCCCTTGGACCTTCGTATTGACTATGAAACACAGAAATTGCATCGGAATTAAATACAAAACCCACAATGCCGACCCAAGTACAAGAAGACTGACTCTTCTCACTATCTATGTTTTGAACTTTTCCTGTGAGACCAGTTTTAGATTCCGATGCTTCACTTCAGGTTTACCGTATCCCTTGGCCCTTCTTATTGACGATGAAAGACAGATATTTCATCGGAATTAAATACAAAAGGCACAATCCCGACTTAAGTACTAGAAGACTGACTCTTCTTACTGTCTATGATTGGAACCTTTCCTGTGAGACCAGTTTTAGATTCCGATGGTTCACCTCAGGTTAGCTACATCCCTTGGACCTACTTATTGACGATAAAACACAGAAATTACTTTGGAATTAAATACAAAAGGCACAATGCCGACTCAAGTACAAGAAGACTGACTCTTCATATTGTCTATGCTTTGATCCTTTCCTGTGAGACCGGTTTTAGATTCCGATGCTTCACTTCAGGTTTATGTATCCCTTAGACCTTCTTATTGACGATGGAACTCAGAAATTGCAACGGAATTAAATACAAAAGGCACAAAGCCGACTTAATTACAAGAAGACTGACTCCTCTGACTGTCTATGTTTTGAACCTTTCCTGTGAGACCAGTTTCTGATTCCGATGCTTCACCTCAGGTTTACTGAATCCCTTGGACCTTCTTATTCACGATGAAACACAGAAATTGCATGGGAATTACATACAAAAGGCACAATGCCGACATAAGTACAAGAGGAATGTCTCTTCTTACTGCCTATGTTTTGAACCTTTCCTGTGAGACCAATTTTAGATTCCGATGCTTCACTTCAGGTTTTCAGTATACCTTGGAAACTCATATTGACGATGAAACACAGAAATTGCATCGGAATTAAATACACCAGGCACAACGCCGACTTAAGTACAAGAGGAATGTCTCTTCTTACTGTCTATGATTTCAACCTTTCCTGTGAGACCAGTTTTAGATTCCGATGCTTCACGTCAGGTTTACTGTATCCCTTGGACCTTCTTATTGACGATGAAACACAGATATTTAATCGAAATTAAATACGAAAGGCACAATCCCGACATAAGTACAAGAAGACTGACTCTTCTTACTGTCAATGCTTTGAACCTTTCCTGTGAGACCAGTTTTAGATTCCGATGGTTCACCTCAGGTTAGCTGTATCCCTTGGACATCCTTATTGACGATGAAACTCAGAAATTGCATCGTAATTAAATACAAAAGGCAGAATGCCGACTCAAGTACAAGAACACTGATTCTTCATATTGTCTATGCTTTGAAAATTTCCTGTGAGACCGGTTTTAGAATCCGATGCTTCACTTCAGGTTTATGTATCCCTTGGACCTTCTTATTGGCGGTGAAACACAGAAATTGCATGGGAATTACATACAAGAGGCACAATGCCGACTTAAGTACAAGAGGAATGTCTCTTCTTACTGCCTATGCTTTGAACCTTACCTGTGAGACCTGTTTTAGATTCCGATGCTTCACTCAGGTGTACTGTATCTCTTGGACCTTCTTATTGATGACGAAACACAGAAATTGCATCGGAATTAAATACAAAAGGCACAATGCCGATTTATGTACAAGAAGACTGACTCTTCTTACTGTCTATGATTTTAACCTTTCCTGTGAGACCAGTATTCGATTCCGATGTTTCACTTCAGGTTAGCTGTATCCCTTGGATTTTCTTATTGACGATGAAACACAGAAATTGTATCAGAATTAAATACAAAAGGCTCAATGCCGACTTAAGTACAAGAATACTGACTCTTATTACCGTCTATGTTTGAACCTTTCCTGTTTGACTAGTTTTAGATTCCGATGCTTCGCCTTAGGTTTACTGTATCCCTTGGCCCTTCTTATTGACAGTGAAACACTATAAATTGTACCTGAATTAAATACAATAGGCCAATGCGGACTTATGTACAAGAAGACTGACTCTTCTTACTGTCGTTGGTTTGAACCTTTCCAGTAAGACCAGTTTTAGTTTCCGATGCTTCACTTTAGGTTTACTGTATCCCTTGGACCTCCTTATTGACGATGAAATACAGAAATTGAATCTGAATTAAATACAAAAGACACAATGCCGGCTTAAGTACAAGAAGACTGACTGTTCTTACCGTCTATGATTTGAACCTCTCCTGTGAGACCAGTTTTAGATTCCGATGCCTCACTTCAGGTTTACTGTATCCTTTGGACCTTCTTATTGACGATGAAGCACAGAAATTGCATCGGAATTAAATACAAAACGCACAATGCCGACTTAAGTACAAAATGACTGACTCTACTCACTGTCTATGTATTGAACCTTTCCTGTGAGACCAGTTTTAGATTCCGATGCTTCGCTTCAGCTTTACTGTATCCCTTGGAATTTCGTTTGACGATGAAGCACAGAAATTGCATCGGAATTAAATACAAAAGGCACAATGCCTACTTAAGTACAAGAGGACAGACTGTTCTAACATTCTATGTTTTGAGCCTTTCCTGTGAAACCAGTTTTAGATATCGACTCTTCACTTCAGGTTTTCTGGACCTTCTTATTGACGATGATACATTGAAATTGCATCGGAATTAAATACAAAAGGCACAATGCCTACTTAAGTACAAGAGGACAGACTGTTCTAACATTCTATGTTTTGAGCCTTTCTTGTGAAACCAGTTTTAGATATCGACTCTTCACTTCAGGTTTTCTGTATCACTTAAACCTTCTTATTGACGATGAAACACAGAAATTGCATCGGAATTAAATACATTAGGCACAATGCCAACTTAAATACAAAAAGACAGTGTCTTCTTACTGTCTATGTTTTGAACCTTTCCTATGAGACCAGTTTTGATTCCGATGCTTGACTTCAGGTTTGCTGTCTCTCTTGGACCTTCTTATTGACGATGAAACACTGAAATTGCATCTGAATTAAATACAAAAGACACAATGCCGACTTAAGTACAAGAAGACTGACTCTTCTTACTGTCTATGATTTGAACCTCTCCTGTGAGACCAGTTTTAGAGTCCGATGTTTCACTTCAGGTTTAGTGTATCCCTTGGAACATCTTATTGACGATGAATCACAGAAATTGCTTAAGGGATTCAATACAAAAGACACAATGCAGAATTAAGTACAAGAAGAGTGACTCTTCTTACTGTCTATGTTATGAACCTTTCCTGTGAAACCAGTTTTAGATTCCGATGCCTCACTTCAGGTTTACTGTATCCTTTGGACCTTCTTATTGACGATGAAGCACAGAAATTGCATCGGAATTAAATACAAAAGGCACAATGCCGACTTAAGTACAAAATGACTGACTCTACTTACTGTCTATGTCTTTAAACCTTTCCTGTGAGACCAGTTTTAGATTCCGATGCTTCACTTCAGGTTTACTGTATCCTTTGGACCTTCTTATTGACGATGAAACACAGAAATTGCATCGGAATTAAATGGATTAGGCACAATGCCAACTTAAATACAAGAAGACTGTCTCTTCTTACTGTCTATGTTTTGAAACTTTCCTATGAGACCAGTTTTAGATTCCGATGCTTCACTTCAGGTTTGCTGTATCTCTTGGACCTTCTTATTGACGATGAAATACTGAAATTGCATCTGAATTAAATACAAAAGACACAATGCCGTCTGAAGTACAAGAAGACTGACTCTTCTTACAGTCTATGATTTGAACCTGTCCTGTGAGACCAGTTTTAGATTCCGATGCTTCACTTCAGGTTAACTGTATCCCTTGGGCCTTCTTATTGACGATGAAACACAGAAATTGCATCGGAATTAAATACAAAAGGCACTATGCCGACTTAAGTACAAGAAGACTGATTCTTCTTACAGTCTATGTTTTCAACCTTTCCTGTGAGACCAGTTTTAGATTCCGATGCTTCACTTCAGGATTTCTATATCCCTTGGACCTTCTTATTGACATTCCAACACAGAAATTACATCGGAATTAAATACAAAAGGCACAATGCCGATATAAGTACTAGAAGACTGACTCTTCTTATTGTCTATGCCTTGAACCTTTCCTGTGTGAAACGTCTTACATTCCGATGCTTCACTTCAGGTTTACTGTTTCCCTTGGGCCATCTTATGGACGATGAAACACAGAAATTGCATCGGAATTAAATACAATAGGCATAATGGCGACTTAAGTACAAGAGGAATGTCTCTTCTTACTGTCTATGCTTGTAACCTTTCCTGTGAGACCAGTTTTAGATTCCGATATTTCACTTCGTGTTTACTGTATCCCTTGGACCTTCTTATTGACGATGAAACACAGAAATATCAGAGGAATTAACTACAAAAGGCACAATGCCGACATAAGCACTAGACGTCTGATTCTTCTTACTGTCTATGATTTGAGCCTTTCGTTTGAGACCAGTTTTAGATTCCGACGCTTCACTTCAGGTTTACTGTATCCCTTGGACCTTCTTATTGACGATGAAACACAGAAATTGCATTGGAATTAAATACAAAAGGCACAATGCCTACTTAAGTACAAGAGGACAGACTGTTCTAACATTCTATGTTTTGAGCCTTTCCTGTGAAACCAGTTTTAGATATCGACTCTTCACTTCAGGTTTTCTGTATCACTTAAACCTTCTTATTGACGATGAAACACAGAAATTGCATCGGAATTAAATACATTAGGCACAATGCCAACTTAAATACAAGAAGACTGTGTCTTCTTACTGTCTATGTTTTGAACCTTTCCTATGAGACCAGTTTTAGATTCCGATGCTTCACTTCAGGTTTGCTGTCTCTCTTGGACCTTCTTATTGACGATGAAACACTGAAATTGCATCTGAATTAAATACAAAAGACACAATGCCGACTTAAGTACAAGAAGACTGACTCTTCTTACTGTCTATGATTTGAACCTCTCCTGTGAGACCAGTTTTAGAGTCCGATGCTTCACTTCAGGTTTAGTGTATCCCTTGGGACATCTTATTGACGATGAATCACAGAAATTGCTTAAGGGATTCAATACAAAAGACACAATGCAGAATTAAGTACAAGAAGAGTGACTCTTCTTACTGTCTATGTTATGAACCTTTCCTGTGAAACCAGTTTTAGATTCCGATGCCTCACTTCAGGTTTACTGTATCCTTTGGACCTTCTTATTGACGATGAAGCACAGAAATTGCATCGGAATTAAATACAAAAGGCACAATGCCGACTTATGTACAAAATGACTGACTCTACTTACTGTCTATGTCTTTAAACCTTTCCTGTGAGACCAGTTTTAGATTCCGATGCTTCACTTCAGGTTTAATGTATCAATTGGACCTTCTTATTGACGTTGAAAAACAGAAATTGCATCGGAATTAAATACAAAAGGCACAACGCCAACTTAAGTACAAGAAGACTGACTCTTCTCACTGTCTATGATTTGAACCTCTCCTCTGAGAAAGTTTTAGATTCCGATGCTTCACTTCAGCTTTACTGTAACCCTTGGACCTTCTTATTGACGATGAAACACAGAAATTGCATTGGAATTAAATACAAAAGGCACAATGCCTACTTAAGTACAAGAGGACAGACTGTTCTAACATTCTATGTTTTGAGCCTTTCCTGTGAAACCAGTTTTAGATATCGACTCTTCACTTCAGGTTTTCTGTATCACTTAAACCTTCTTATTGACGATGAAACACAGAAATTGCATCGGAATTAAATACATTAGGCACAATGCCAACTTAAATACAAGAAGACTGTGTCTTCTTACTGTCTATGTTTTGAACCTTTCCTATGAGACCAGTTTTAGATTCCGATGCTTCACTTCAGGTTTGCTGTCTCTCTTGGACCTTCTTATTGACGATGAAACACTGAAATTGCATCTGAATTAAATACAAAAGACACAATGCCGACTTAAGTACAAGAAGACTGACTCTTCTTACTGTCTATGATTTGAACCTCTCCTGTGAGACCAGTTTTAGAGTCCGATGCTTCACTTCACGTTTAGTGTATCCCTTGGGACATCTTATTGACGATGAATCACAGAAATTGCTTAAGGGATTCAATACAAAAGACACAATGCAGAATTAAGTACAAGAAGAGTGACTCTTCTTACTGTCTATGTTATGAACCTTTCCTGTGAAACCAGTTTTAGATTCCGATGCCTCACTTCAGGTTTACTGTATCCTTTGGACCTTCTTATTGACGATGAAGCACAGAAATTGCATCGGAATTAAATACAAAAGGCACAATGCCGACTTAAGTACAAAATGACTGACTCTACTTACTGTCTATGTCTTTAAACCTTTCCTGTGAGACCAGTTTTAGATTCCGATGCTTCACTTCAGGTTTAATGTATCAATTGGACCTTCTTATTGACGTTGAAAAACAGAAATTGCATCGGAATTAAATACAAAAGGCACAACGCCAACTTAAGTACAAGAAGACTGACTCTTCTCACTGTCTATGATTTGAACCTCTCCTCTGAGACCAGTTTTAGATTCCGATGCTTCACTTCAGCTTTACTGTAACCCATGGACCTTCTTATTGACGATGAAACACAGAAATTGCATTGGAATTAAATACAAAAGGCACAATGCCTACTTAAGTACAAGAGGACTGACTGTTCTAACATTCTATGTTTTGAGCCTTTCTTGTGCAACCAGTATTAGGTATCGGCTCTTCACTTCAGGTTTTCTGTATCACTTGGACCTTCTTATTGACGATGAAACACAGAAATTGCACCGGAATTAAATACATTATGCACAATGCCAACTTAAATACAAGAAG
Organism: Schistocerca piceifrons; assembly: GCF_021461385.2. Classification (NCBI taxonomy): domain Eukaryota; kingdom Metazoa; phylum Arthropoda; class Insecta; order Orthoptera; family Acrididae; genus Schistocerca; species Schistocerca piceifrons. The sequence continues at coordinate 835,703,124 of NC_060141.1, forward strand.
ACTGACTATTCTTACTGTCTATGTTTTGAACCTTTCCTATGAGACCAGTTTTAGATTCCGATGCTTCACTTCAGGTTTGCTGTCTCTCTTGGACCTTCTTATTGACGACGAAGCACTGAAATTGCATCTGAATTAAATACAAAAGACACAATGCCGACTTAAGTACAAGAAGACTGACTCTTCTTACTGTCTATGATTTGAACATGTCCTGTGAGACCAGTTTTAGATTCCGATGCTTCACTTCAGGTTAACTGTATCCCTTGGACCTTCTTATTGACGATGTAACACAGAAATTGCATCGGAATTAAATACAAAAGGCACTATGCCGACTTAAGTACAAGAAGGCTGACTCCTCTTACTGTCTATGCTTTTAACCTTTCCTGTGAGACCAGTTTTAGATTCCGATGCTTCACTTCGGCTCTTCTGTATCAATTGGATCATCTTATTGACGATGAAACACAGAAATTGCATCGGAATTAAATGCAAAAGGCACAATTCCGACATAAGTAGGAGAAGACTTACTCTTCTTACTGTCTATGTCTTGAACCTTTCCTGTCAGAAAAGTTTTAGATTCCGATGCTTCACTTCAGGTTTAGTGTATCCCTTGGAACATCTTATTGACGATGAATCACAGAAATTGCTTAAGGCATTCAATACAAAAGGAACAATGCCGAATTAAGTACAAGAAGAGTGACTCTTCTTACTGTCTATGTTATGAACCTTTCCTGTGAGACCAGTTTTAGATTCCGATGCCTCACTTCAGGTTTACTGTCTCCTTTGGACCTTCTTATTGACGATGAAGCACAGAAATTGCACCGGAATTAAATACAAAAGGCACAATGCCGACTTAAGTACAAAATGACTGACTCTACTTACTGTCTATGTTTTGAACCTTTCCTGTGAGACCAGTTTTAGGATCCGATGCTTCACTTCAGGTTTACTGTATCCCTTGGAACTTCTTATTGATTATGAAACACAGAAATTGCATTGGAATTGAATACATAAGGCACAATGCCTACTTCAGTACAAGAGGACAGACTGTTCTGACATTCTATGTTTTGAGCCTTTCCTGTGAAACCAGTTTTAGATATCGACTCTTCCCTTCAGGTTTTTTGTATCACTTGGACCTTCTTATTGACGATGAAACACAGAAATTGCATCGGAATTAAATACATTAGGAACAATGCATACTTAAATACAAGAAGACTGTCACTTCTTACTGTCTATGTTTTGAAATTTTCCTATGAGACCAGTTTTAGATTCCGAAGCTTCACTTCAGGTTTGCTGTATCTCTTGGACCTTCTTATTGACGATGAAATACTGAAATTGCATCTGAATTAAATACAAAAGACACAATGCCGTCTGAAGTACAAGAAGACTGACTCATCTTACAGTCTATGATTTGAACCTGTCCTGTGAGACCAGTTTTAGATTCCGATGCTTCACTTCAGGTTAACTGTATCCCTTGGGCCTTCTTATTGACGATGATACACAGAAATTGCATCGGAATTAAATACAAAAGGCACTATGCCGACTTCAGTACAAGAAGACTGGCTCCTCTTACTGTCTATGATTTTAACCTTTCCTGTGAGACCTGTTTTAAATTCCGATGCTTCACTTCAGCTTTACTGTATCAATTGGAATTTCTTATTGACGCTGAAAAACAGAAATTGCATCGGAATTAAATACAAAAGGCACAACGCCAACTTAAGTACAAGAAGACTGACTCTTCTCACTGTCTATGATTTGAACCTCTCCTCTGAGACCAGTTTTAGATTCCGATGCTTCAATTCAGCTTTACTGTAACCCTTGGACCTTCTTATTGACGATGAAACACAGAAATTGCATTGGAATTAAATACAAAAGGCACAATGCCTACTTAAGTACAAGAGGACTGACTGTTCTAACATTCTATGTTTTGAGCCTTTCCTGTGCAACCAGTTTTAGGTATCGGCTCTTCACTTCAGGTTTTCTGTATCACTTGGACCTTCTTGTTGACGATGAAACACAGAAATTGCACCGGAATTAAATACATTAGGCACAATGCCAACTTAAATACAAGAAGACTGTGTCTTCTTACTGTCTATGTTTTGAACCTTTCCTATGAGACCAGTTGTAGATTCCGATGCTTCACTTCAGGTTTGCTGTCTCTCTTGGACCTTCTTATTGACGATGAAACATTGAAATTGCATCTGAATTAAATACAAAAGACACAATGCGGACTTAAGTACAAGCAGACTGACTCTTCTTACTGTCTATGATTTGAACCTCTCCTATGAGACCAGTTTTAGAGTCCGATGCTTCACTTCAGGTTTAGTGTATCCCTTGGAACATCTTATTGACGATGAATCACAGAAATTGCTTAAGGGATTCAATACAAAAGACACAATGCAGAATTAAGTACAAGAAGAGTGACTCTTCTTACTGTCTATGTTATGAACCTTTCCTGTGAGACCAGTTTTAGATTCCGATGCCTCACTTCAGGTTTACTGTATCCTTTGGACCTTCTTATTGACGATGAAGCACAGAAATTGCATCGGAATTAAATACAAAAGGCACAATGCCGACTTAAGTACAAAATGACTGACTCTACTTACTGTCTATGTTTTTGAACCTTTCCTGTGAGACCAGTTTTAGATTCTGATGCTTCACTTCAGGTTTACTGTATCCCTTGGACCTTCTTATTGACGATGAAACACCGAAATTGCATTGGAATTAAATACAAAAGGCACAATTCCTACTTAAGTACAAGAGGACAGACTGTTCTAACATTCTATGTTTTGAGCCTTTCCTGTGAAACCAGTTTTAGATTTCGACTCTTCCCTTCAGGTTTTCTGCATCACTTGGACCTTCTTATTGACGATGAAACACAGAAATTGCATCGGAATTAAATACATTAGGAACAATGCCAACTTAAATACAAGAAGACTGTCACTTCTTACTGTCTATGTTTTGAAATTTTCCTATGAGACCAGTTTTAGATTCCGATGCTTCACTTCAGGTTTGCTGTATCTCTTGGACCTTCTTATTGACGATGAAATACTGAAATTGCATCTGAATTAAATACAAAAGACACAATGCCGTCTGAAGTACAAGAAGACTGACTCATCTTACAGTCTATGATTTGAACCTGTCCTGTGAGACCAGTTTTAGATACCGATGCTTCACTTCAGGTTAACAGTATCCCTTGGGCCTTCTTATTGACGATGAAACACAGAAATTGCATCGGAATTAAATACAAAAGGCACTATGCCGACTTCAGTACAAGAAGACTGACTCCTCGTACAGTCTATGATTTTAACCTTTCCTGTGAGACCTGTTTTAAATTCCGATGCTTCACTTCAGCTTTACTGTATCAATTGGAACTTCTTATTGACGTTGAAAAACAGAAATTGCATCGGAATTAAATACAAAAGGCACAACGCCAACTTAAGTACAAGAAGACTGACTCTTCTCACTGTCTATGATTTGAACCTCTCCTCTGAGACCAGTTTTAGATTCCGATGGTTCACTTCAGCTTTACTGTAACCCTTGGACCTTCTTATTGACAATGAAACACAGAAATTGCATTGGAATTAAATACAAAAGGCACAATGCCTACTTAAGTACAAGAGGACTGACTGTTCTAACATTCTATGTTTTGAGCCTTTCCTGTGCAACCAGTTTTAGGTATCGGCTCTTCACTTCAGGTTTTCTGTAATACTTGGACCTTCTTATTGACGATGAAACACAGAAATTGCACCGGAATTACATACATTAGGCACAATGCCAACTTAAATACAAGAAGACTGACTCTTCTTACTGTCTATGTTTTGAACCTTTCCTATGAGACCAGTTTTAGATTCCGAAGCTTCACTTCAGGTTTGCTGTCTCTCTTGGACCTTCTTATTGACGATGAACACTGAAATTGCATCTGAATTAAATACAAAAGACACAATGCCGACTTAAGTACAAGAAGACTGACTCTTCTTACTGTCTATGCTTTGAGCCTTACCTGTGAGACCAGTTTTAGATTCCGATGCTTCAGTTCGGGTTTACTGTATCGCTTGGACCTTTTTATTGACGATAAAACACAGAAATTGCATCGGAATTAAATACAAAAGGCACTATGCCGACTTAAGTACAAGAAGACTGACTCCTCTTACTGTCTATGCTGTTAACCTTTCCTGTGAGACCAGTTTTAGATTTCGATGCTTCACTTCGGCTCTTCTGTATCAATTGGACCATCTTATTGACGATGAAACACAGAAATTGCATCGGAATTAAATGCAAAAGGCACAATTCCGACATAAGTACAAGAAGACTTACTCTTCTTACTGTCTATGCCTTCAACCTTTCCTGTCAGAAAAGTTTTAGATTCCGATGCTTCACGTCAGGTTTAGTGTATCCTTTGGAACATCTTATTGACGACGAATCACAGAAATTGCTTAAGGGATTCAATACAAAAGGCACAAAGACGAATTAAGTACAAGAAGAGTGACTCTTCTTACTATCTATGTTATGAAGCTTTCCTCTGAGACCAGTTTTAGATTCCGATGCCTCACTTCAGGTTTACTGTATCCTTTGGACCTTCTTATTGACGATGAAGCACAAAAATTGCATCGGAATTAAATACAAAAGGCACAATGTCGACTTAAGTACAAAATGACTGACTCTACTTACTGTCTATGTTTTGAACCTTTCTGTGAGACCAGTTTTAGATTCCGATGCTTCACTTCAGGTTTAATGTATCCCTTGGACCTTCTTATTGACGATTAAACACAGAAATTGCATTGGAATTAAATACAACAGGCACAATGCTACTTAAGTACAAGAGGACAGACTGTTCTAACATTCTATGTTTGAGCCTTTCCTGTGAAACCAGTTTTAGATATCGACTCTTCTTAGTGCCTATGATTCGAGCCTATCCTGTGAGACCAGTTTTAGATTCCGAAGCTTCACTTCAGGTTTGCTGTATCCCTTGGACCGTTTCATTGACGAAGAAGGAGAGAAATTGCATCGGAATTAAATACAAAAAGCACAATGCCAACTTAAGTACAAGAAGACTGACTCTTTTTACTGTCTATGTTTTGAACCGTTCCTGTGAGACCAGATTTAGATATCGAGGCATCGCTTCAGGTTTACTGTATTTCTTGGACCTTTTTATTGACGATGAAACACAGAAATTGCATAGGAATTAAATACAAAAGGCACAATGCTGACTTAAGTACAAGAAGAATGACTCTTCTTACTGTCTAAGATTTGAGCCTTCCCTGTGAGACCAGTTTTAGATTTCGATGCTTCACTTCAGGTTTATTGTATCCCTTGAACCTTCTTATTGACGATGAAACACAGAAATTGCATAGGAATTAAATACTAAAGGCACAATGCCGACTAAAGTACAAGAAGACTGACTCTTCTTACTGTCTATGGTTTGTACCTTTCCTGTGAGACCAGTTTTAAATTCCGATGCATCACTTCAGGTTTACTGTATCCCTTGGATCTTCTTATTGACGATGAAACACAGAAATTGCATCGGAATTAAATACTAAAGGAACAATGCCGACTGAAGTACAAGAAGACTGACTCTTCTTACAGTCTATGTTTCGAACCTTTCCTGTGAGACCAATTTTAGATTCCGATGCTTCACTTCAGGTTTACTGTATCCCTTGGACCTTCTTATTGACGATGAAACATAGAAATTGCATCGGAATTAAATACAAAAGGAAATATGCCAACTTAAGTACAAGAGGACTGACTGTTCTTACATTCAATGATGTGAGCATTTCCTGTGAGACTAGTTGTAGATATCGGTGCTTCACTTCAGGTTTACTGTATCTCTTGGACCTTCTTATTGAAGATGAAACACAGATATTGCATCGGAATTAAATACAAAAGTCACAATGCCGACTTAAGTAAAAGAAGATTGACTCTTCTTACTGTCTATGCTTTGAACCATTCCTGTGAGACCAAATTTAGTTTCCGATACTTCGCGTCAGGTTTACTGTATCCCTTGGATCTTCTTATTGTCGATAAACCAGAGAAATTGCATCTGAATTAAATACAAAAGGCACAATGCCGAGTTAAGTTAACGAAGACTGACCACTCTTACTGTCTATGTTTTATCCTCTCCTGTGAGACCAGTTTTAGATTCCGATGCTTCACTTCAGCTTTACTGTATCTATTGGACTTTCTTATTGACGAAGAAAAACAGAAATTGCATTGAAAATTAATACAAAAGGCACAACGCCGCCTTAAGAACAAGAAGACTGACTCTTCTCACTGTCTAAGATTTGAACCTTTACTGTGAGACCAGTTCTCGATTCCGATGCTTCACTTCAGGTTTATTGTATCCCTTGAACCTTCTTATTGACGATGAAACACAGAAATTGCATAGGAATTAAATACTAAAGGCACAATGCCGACTGAAGTACAAGAAGACTGACTCTTCTTACTGTCTATGCTTTGTACCTTTCCTGTGAGACCAGTTTTAAATTCCGATGCTTCACTTCAGGTTTACTGTATCCCTTGGACCTTCTTATTGGGGATGAAACACAGAAATTGCATCGGAATTAGATAAAATAGGCACAATGCCGATTTAAGTACAAGAGGAATGTCTCTTCTTACTGTCTATGCTTTGAACCTTTCCTGTGAGACCAGTTTTATATTCCTATGCTTTACTTCAGGTTTACTGTATCCCTTGGACCTTCTTATTGACGATGAAACACAGAAATTGCATCGGAATAAAATACATTAGGCACAATGCCGACGTCAATACAAGAAGACTGACTCTTCTTACTGTCAATGTTTTGAAACTTTGCTGTGAGACCAGTTTTAGCTTCCGATGCTTCACTTCAGGTTTACTGTATCCCTTGGACCTTCTTATTGACGATGAAGGAGAGAAATTGCATCGGAGTTAAATACAAAAGGCACAATGCCGACTTAAGTACAAGAAGACTGACTCTTCTTACAGTCTATGTTCTGAACCTTTCCTGTGAGACAAGTTTTAGATTCGGTTGCCTCACGTCAGGTTTACTGTATCCCTTGGACCTTCGTATTGACGATGAAACACAGAAATTGCATCGGAATTAAATACAAACGGCACACTCGCAACTTAAGTACAAGAAGACGGACTCTTCTTAATGTCTATGTTTTGAACCTTTCCTATGAGACCAGTTTTGGATTCTGATGCTTCACTTCAGGTTTACTATATCCCCTGGACCTTCTTATTGACGATCAAACACAGAAATTGCATCGGAATTAGATAAAATAGGCACAATGCCGACTTAAGTACAAGAGGAATGTCTCTTCTTACTGTCTATGCTTTGAACCTTTCCTGTGAGACCAGTTTTATATTCCTATGCTTTACTTCAGGTTTACTGTATCCCTTGGACCTTCTTATTGACGATGAAACACAGAAATTGCATCGGAATAAAATACATTAGGCACAATGCCGACGTCAATACAAGAAGACTGACTCTTCTTACTGTCTATGTTTTGAAACTTTACTGTGAGACCAGTTTTAGCTTCCGATGCTTCACTTCAGGTTTACTGTATCCCTTGGACCTTCTTATTGACGATGAAGGAGAGAATTTGCATCGGAGTTAAATACAAAAGGCACAATGCCAACTTAAGTACAAGATGACTGACTCACCTTACTGTCTATGCTTTGAACCTCTCCTGTGAGACCAGTTTTATATATCGAGGCATCACTTCTGGTTTACTGTATCCCTGGGACCTTCTTATTGACGATGAAACACAGAAATTGCATGGGAATTAAGTTCAAAAGGCACAATGCTGACTTAAGTACAAGAAGACTGACTCTTCTTATAGTCTATGATTTCAACATTTCCTGTGTTACCAGTTTTAGATTCCGATGCTTCACTTCAGGACTACTGTATACCTTGGACCTTCGTATTGACGATGAAACACAGAAATTGCATCGGACTTAAATACCAAAAGCACAATGCTGACTTAGGTACAATAAGACTGACTCTTCTTACTGTCTATGTTTTGAACTTTTCCTGTGAGACCAGTTTTAGATTCCGATGCTTCACTTCAGGTTCACTGTATCCCTTGGACATTCTTATTGACGATGAAACACAGAAATTGCATCGGAATTAAATACCATAGGCACAATGCCCACTTAAGTACAAGAAGAGTGACTCTTCTTACTGTCTATGCCTTGAACCTTTCCTGTGAGAAAAGTTTTAGATTCCGATCTTCACTTCAGGTTTACTGTATCTCTTGGACCTTCTTATTGACTATGAAACACAGAAATTGCATCGGAATTAAGTACAAAAGGCACAATGCCGACTTAAGTACAAGAAGACTGACTCTTCTTACAGTCTATGTTGTGAACCTTTGATGTGAGACCAGTTATAGCTTTCGATGCTTCACTTCAGGTTTACTGTATCCCTTGGACCTTCTTATTGACGATGAAAAACAGAAATTGCATGGGAATTAAGTTCAAAAGGCACAATGCTGACTTAAGTACAAGAACACTGCCTCTTCTTATAGTCTATGATTTCAACATTTCCTGTGATACCAGTTTTAGATTCCGATGCTTCACTTCAGTATTACTGTATCCCTTGGACCTTCGTATTGACGATGAAACACAGAAATTGCATCGGACTTAAATACCAAAAGCACTATGCTGACTTAGGTACAATATGACTGGCTCTTCTTACTGTCTATGTTTTGAACCTTTCCTGTGAGACCAGTTTTAGATTCCGATGCTTCACTTCAGGTTCACTGTATCCCTTGGACATTCTTAATGACGATGAAACACAGAAATTGCATCGGAATTAAATACAAAAGGAACAATGAAGACTAAAGTACGAGAGGACTGACTGTTCCTACATTCTACGATTTGAGCATCTCCTGTGAGACCAGTTTTAGATATCGATGCTTCACTTCAGGTTCACTGTATCCCTTGGATCTTCTTATTGACGATGAAACACAGAAACTGCATCGGAATTAAATACAAAAGGCAAAATGCCGATATAAGTACAAGAAGACTGACACTTCTTACTGTCTATGTTACGAACCTTTCCTGTGAGTCCAGTCTCAGATTCCGATGCTTCACTTCAGGTTTACTCTATCCCTTGGATCTTCTTGTTGACGATGAAACACACTAATTGCATCGGATTTAAAAACAAAAGGCACAATGCCGATATAAGTACAATAAGACTGACTCTTCTTACTGTCTATGTTTTTAACCTTTCCCGTGAGACCAGTTTTATATTCCGATGCTTCACTTCAGGTTTACTGTATCCCTTGGACATTCTTATTGACGATGAAACACAGAAATATCATCGGAATTAAGTACACAAGGCACAATGCCGACATAAGTACAAGAAGTCTGACTCTTCATACTGTCTATGATTTGAGCCTTTCCTGTGAGACCAGTTTTAGATTCCGATGCTTCACTTCAGGTTTACTGTATCCCTCGGATCTTCTTATTGACGATGAAACACAGAAATTGCTTCGGAATTCAATACAAAAGGCACAATGCCGACATAAGTACAAGAAGAGTGACTCTTCTTACTGTCTATGCCTTGAACCTTACCTGTGAGAAAAGTTTTAGAGTCCGATGCTTCACTTCAGGTTTACTGTATCTCTTGGACCTTCTTATTGACTATGAAACACAGAAATTGCATCGGAATTAAGTACAAAAGGCACAATGCCGACTTAAGTACAAGAAGACTGACTCTTCTTACTGTCTATGTTGTGAACCTTTGATGTGAGACCAGTTATAGCTTCCGATGCTTCACTTCAGGTTTACTGTATCCCTTGGACCTTCTTTATGACGATGAAACACAGAAATTGCATGGGATTTAAGTTCAAAAGGCACAATGCTGACTTAAGTACAAGAAGACTGACTCTTCTTATAGCCTATGATTTCAACATTTCCTGTGATACCAGTTTTAGATTCCGATGCTTCACTTCAGTATTACTGTATCCCTTGGACCTTCGTATTGACGATGAAACACAAAAATTGCATCGGACTTAAATACCAAAAGCACTATGCTGACTTAGGTACAATATGACTGACTCTTCTTACTGTCTATGTTTTGAACCTTTCCTGTGAGACCAGTTTTAGATTCCGATGCTTCACTTCAGGTTCACTGTATCCCTTGGACATTCTTATTGACGATGAAACACAGAAATTGCATCGGAATTAAATACAAAAGGAACAATGAAGACCAAAGTACGAGAGGACTGACTGTTCCTACATTCTACGATTTGAGCATCTCCTGTGAGACCAGTTTTAGATATCGATGCTTCACTTCAGGTTCACTGTATCCCTTGGATCTTCTTATTGACGATGAAACACAGAAACTGCATCGGAATTAAATACAAAAGGCACAATGCCGATATAAGTACAAGACGACTGACACTTCTTACTGTCTATGTTACGAACCTTTCCTGTGAGACCAGTCTCAGATTCCGATGCTTCACTTCAGGTTTACTGTATCCCTTGGATCTTCTTATTGACGATGAAACACAGAAATTGCATCGGAATTATATACAAAAGGCACAATGCCGATATAAGTACAAGAAGACTGACTCTTCTTACTATCTATGTTCCGAAGCTTTTCTGTGAGACCCGTTTCATATTCCGATGCTTCACTTCAGGTTTACTGTATCCCTTGGACGTTCTTATTGACGATGAATCACAGAAATTGCTTCGGAATTCAATACAAAAGGCACAATGCCGACATATGTACAAGAAGAGTGACTCTTCTTACTGTCTATGCTTTGAACTTTTCCTGTGAGACCAAATTTAGATTCCGATGCTTCACTTCAGGTTTACTGTATCCCTTGGACCTTCTTATTGACGATGAATCACAGAAATTGCTTCGGAATTAAATACAAAAGGCACAATGCTGACTTAAGTACAAGAAGATTGACTCTTCTTATAGTCTATGATTTCTACATATCCTGTGATACAAGTTTTAGATTCCGATGCTTCACTTCAGGTTCACTGTATCCCTTGGACATTTTAATCGACGATGAAACACAGAAATTGCATCGGAATTAAATACAAAAGGGACAATGAAGACTAAAGTACGAGAGGACTGACTGTTCCTACATTCTACGATTTGAGCATCACCTGTGAGACCAGTTTCAGATATCGATGCTTCACTTCAGGTTTACTGTATCCCTCAGATCTTCTTATTGACGATGAAACACAGAAATTGGATCGGAATTAAACACAAAAGGCAAAATGCCGATATAAGTACAAGAAGACTGAGTCTTCTTACTGTCTATGTTTCGAACCTTTCCTGTGAGACCAGTTTCAGATTCCGATGCTTCACTTCAGGTTTACTGTATCCTTTGGACCTTCTTATTGACGATGAATCAGTGAAATTGCTTCGGAATTAAATACAAAAGGCACAATGCTGACTTAAGTACAAGAAGACTGACTCTTCTTATAGTCTATGGTTTCAACATTTCCTGTGATTTAAGTTTTAGATTCCGATGCTTCACTTCAGGATTACTGTATCCCTTGGACCTTCTTATTGACGATGAAAGACAGAAATTGCAACGGAATAAAATACCAAAAGCTCAATGCTGACTTAGGTACAATAAGACTGACTCCTCTTACTGTCTATATTTTGAACCTTTCCTGTGAGACCAGTTTTAGATTCCGATGCTTCACTCCAGGTTCACTGTATCCCTTGGACATTTTAATCGACGATGAAACACAGAAATTGCATCGGAATTAAATACAAAAGGAACAATGAAGACTAAAGTACGAGAGGACTGACTGTTCCTACATTCTACAATTTGAGCATCACCTGTGAGACCAGTTTCAGATATCGATGCTTCACTTCAGGTTTACTGTATCCCTCGGATCTTCTTATTGACGATGAAACACAGAAATTGGATCGGAATTAAACACAAAAGGCAAAATGCCGATATAAGTACAAGAAGACTGACTCTTCTTACTGTCTATGTTTCGAACCTTTCCTGTGAGACCAGTTTCAGATTCCGATGCTTCACTACAGGTTTACTGTATCCTTTGGACCTTCTTATTGACGATGAATCAGAGAAATTTCTTCGGAATTCAATACAAAGGGCACAATGCCGACATAAGTACAAGAAGAGTGACTCTTCTTACTGTCTATGCATTGAACCTTTCCTGTGAGACCAAATTTAGATTCCGATGCTTTACTTCAGGTTTACTGTATCCCTTGGACCTTCTTATTGATGATGAAACACAGAAATTGCATCGGAATTGAATACATTAGGCACAATGCCGACGTCAATACAAGAAGACTGACTCTTCTCACTGTCTATGTTTTGAACCTTTCCTGTGAGACTAGTTTTAGATTCCGATGCTTCACTTCTGGTTTACTGTATGCCCTGGACCTTCTTATTGACGATGAAACACAGAAACTGCATCGAAATTAAATACCAAAGGCACAATGCCGCCTTAAGTATTAGGCGACTGACTCTACTTACTGTCTATGATTTGAACCTTTCCTGTGAGACCACGTTTGGATTCTGATGCATCACTTCAGGTTTACTGTATCTCTTGGACGTTCTTATTGACAATGAAACACAGATATTGCATCAGAATTAAATACAAAAGGCACAATGCTGAGTGAAGTACAGTAAGACTGACTCTTCTTACTGTCTATGCTTTGAACCATTCCTGTGAGACCAGTTTTAAATTCCGATGCTTTACTTCAGGTTTACTGTATCCCTTGGATCATCTTGTTGACGATGAAACACAGAAATTGCATCGGATTTAAATACAAAAGGCACAATGCCGGTATAAGTACAATAACACAGATTCTTCTTACTGTCTATGTTTTCAACCTATCCCGTGAGACCAGTTTTATATTCCGACGCTTCACTTCAGGTTTACTGTATCCCGTGGACATTCTTATTGACGATGAAACACAGAACTTGCATCGGAATTAAATACAAAAGGCACAATTCCGACATAAGTACAAGAAGACTGACTCTTCTTACTGTCTATGCCTTGAACCTTTCCTGTGAGAAAAGTTTTAGATTCCGATGCTTCACTTCAGGTTTACTGTATCCCTTGGATCTTCTTATTGATGATGAATCACAGAAATTGCTTCGGAATTCAATTCAAAAGGCACAATGCCGACATAAGTACAAGAAGAGTGACTCTTATTACTGTCTATGCTTTGAACCTTTCCTGTGCGACCAAATTTAGATTCCGATGCTTCACTTCAGGTTTACTGTATCCCTTGGACCTTCTTATTGACGATGAATCACAGAAATTGCTTCGGAATTAAATACAAAAGGCACAATGCTGACTTAAGTACAAGAAGACTGACTCTTCTTATAGTCTATGATTTCAACATTTCCTGTGATTCAAGCTTTAGATTCCGATGCTTCACTTCAGGATTACTCTATCCCTTGGACCTTCTTATTGACGATGAAAGACAGAAATTGCAACGGAATAAAATACCAAAAGCTCAATGCTGACTTATGTACAATAAGACTGACTCTTCTTACTGTCTATGTTTTGAACCTTTCCTGTGAGACCAGTTTTAGATTACGATGCTTCACTCCTGGTTCACTGTATCCCTTGGACATTTTAATCGACGATGAAACACAGAAATTGCATCGGAATTAAATACAAAAGGATCAATGAAGGCTAATGTACGAGAGGACTGACTGTTCCTACATTCTAAGATTTGAGCATCACCTGTGAGACCAGTTTCAGATATCGATGCTTCACTTAACGTTTACTGTATCCCTCGGAACTTCTTATTGACGATGAAACACAGAAATTGGATCGGAATTAAACACAAAAGGCAAAATGCCGATATAAGTACATGAAGACTGACTCTTCTTACTGTCTATGTTTCGAACCTTTCCTGTGAGACCAGTTTCAGATTCCGATGCTTCACTACAGGTTTACTGTATCCTTTGGACCTTCTTATTGACGATGAATCAGAGAAATTGCTTCGGAATTCAATACAAAAGGCACACTGCCGACATAAGTACAAGAAGAGTGACTCTTCTTACTGTCTATGCATTGAACCTTTCCTGTGAGACCAAATTTAGATTCCGATGCTTTACTTCAGGTTTACTGTATCTCTTGGACCTTCTTATTGACAATGAAACACAGATATTGCATCAGAATTAAATACAAAAGGCACAATGCTGAGTGAAGTACAATAAGACTGACTCTTCTTACTGTCTATGCTTTGAACCATTCCTGTGAGACCAGATTTAAATTCCGATGCTTTACTTCAGGTTTACTGTATCCCTTGGATCATCTTGTTGACGATGAAACACAGAAATTGCATCGGATTTAAATACAAAAGGCACAATGCCGGTATAAGTACAATGACACAGATTCTTCTTACTGTCTATGTTTTCAACCTTTCCCGTGAGACCAGTTTTATATTCCGATGCTTCACTTCAGGTTTACTGTATCCCGTGGACATTCTTATTGACGATGAAACACAGAACTTGCATTGGAATTAAATACAAAAGGCACAATTCCGACATAAGTACAAGAAGACTGACTCTTCTTACTGTCTATGCCTTGAACCTTTCCTGTCAGAAAAGTTTTAGATTCCGATGCTTCACCTCAGGTTTACTGTATCTCTTGGACCTTCTTATTGACGGTGAAACACAGAAATTTGCTTCGGAATTAAATACAAAAGGCACAATGCCGACTTAAGTACAAGAAGACTGACTCACCTTACTGTCTATGTTTTGAACCTCTCCTGTGAGACCAGTTTTATTTATCGAGGCATCACTTCAGGTTTACTGTATCCCTTGGACCTTCTTATTGACGATGAAACACAGAAATTGCATGGGAATTAAGTTCAAAAGGTACAATGCTGACTTAAGTACAAGAAGACTGACTCTTCTTATAGTCTATGTTTTGAACCTTTCCTGTGAGAAAAGTTTTAGATTCCGATGCTTCACCTCAGGTTTACTGTATCTCTTGGACCTTCTTATTGACGATGAAACACAGAAATTGCATCGGAATTAAATACAAAAGGCACAATGCCGACTTAAGTATAAGAAGACTGACTCTTCTTACTGTCTATGTTTTTGAAACTTTGCTGTGAGACCAGTTTTTGCTTCCGATGCTTCACTTCAGGATTACTGTATCCCTCAGACCTTCTTATTGACGATGAAGGAGAGAAATTGCTTCGGACTTAAATACCAAAAGCACAATGCTGACTTAGGTACAATAAGACTGACTCTTCTTACTGTCTATGTTTTGAACCTTTCCTCTGAGACCAGGTTTAGATTCTGATGCATCACTTCAGGTTTACTGTATCCCTTGGACCTTGTTATTGACGATGAAACACAGATATTGCATCAGAATTAAATACAAAAGGCACAATCCCGATATAAGTACAATAAGACTTACTCTTCTTACTGTCTATGTTTTCAACCTTTCCCGTGACACCAGTTTTATATTCCGATGCTTCACTTCGGGTTTACTGTATCCCTTGGACATACTTATTGACGATGATACACAGAAATATCATCGGAATTAAGTACAAAAGGCACAATGCCGACATAAGTACAAGAAGTCTGACTCTTCATACTGTTTATGATTTGAGGCTTTCCTGTGAGACCAGTTTCACTTTCCGATGCTTCACTTTAGGTTTACTGTATAACTTGGATCTTCTTATTGACGATGAAACACAGAACTTGCATCGGAATTATATACAAAAGGCACAATTCCGACATAAGTACAAGAAGGCTGACTCTTCTTACTGTCTATGCCTTGAACCTTTCCTGTGAGAAAAGTTTTAGATTCCGATGCTTCACTTCAGGTTTACTGTATCTCTTGGACCTTCTTATTGACTATGAAACACAGAAATTGCATCGGAATTAAATACAAAAGACACAATGCCGATTTAAGTACAAGAAGACTGACTCTTCTTACTGTCTATGTTTTGAACCTTTGATGTGAGACCAGTTATAGCTTCCGATGCTTCACTTCAGGTTTACTGTATCCGTTGGACCTTCTTATTGACGATGAAAGAGAGAAATTGCATCGGAATTAAATACAAAAGGCACAATGCCAACTTAGGTACAAGATGACTGACTCTTCTTACTGTCTATGTTTTGAACCTCTCCTGTGATACCAGTTTTAGATTCCGATGCTTCACTTCAGTATTACTGTATCCCTTGGACCTTCGTATTGACGATGAAACACAGAAATTGCATCGGACTTAAATACCAAAAGCGCTATGCTGACTTAGGTACAATATGACTGACTCTTCTTACTGTCTATGTTTTGAACCTTTCCTGTGAGACCAGTTTTAGATTCAGATGCTTCACTTCAGGTTCACTGTATCCCTTGGACACTCTTATTGACGATGAGACACAGAAATTGCATCGGAATTAAATACAAAAGGAACAATGAAGACTAAAGTACGAGAGGACTGACTGTTCCTACATTCTACGATATGAGCATCTCCTGTGAGACCAGTTTTAGATATCGATGCTTCACTTCAGGTTCACTGTATCCCTTGGATCTTCTTATTGACGATGAAACACAGAAACTGCATCGGAATTAAATACAAAAGGCACATTGCCGATATAAGTACAAGAAGACAGACACTTCTTACTGTCTATGTTCCGAACCTTTCCTGTGAGACACGTTTCAGATTCCGATGCTTCACTTCACGTTTACTGTATCCCTTGGACCTTCTTATTGACGATGAATCACAGAAATTGCTTCGGAATTCAATACAAAAGGCACAATGCCGACATAAGTACAAGAAGAGTGACTCTTATTACTGTCTATGCTTCGAACCTTTCCTGTGCGACCAAATTTAGATTCCAATGCTTCACTTCAGGTTTACTGTATCCCTTGGACCATCTTATTGACGATGAATCAGAGAAATTGCTTCGTAATTACATACAAACGGCACAATGCTGACTTAAGTACAAGAGGACTGACTCTTCTTATAGTCTATGTTTTGAACCTTTCCTGTGAGACCAGTTTTAGATTCCGATGCTTCACTTCAGGTTCACTGTATCCCTTGGACATTTTAATCGACGATGAATCACAGAAATTGCATCGGAATTAAATACAAAAGGAACAATGAAGACTAAAGTACGAGAGGACTGACTGTTCCTACATTCTACGATTTGAGCATCACCTGTGAGACCAGTTTCAGATATCGATGCTTCACTTCAGGTTTACTGTATCCCTCGGATCTTCTTATTGACGATGAAACATAGAAATTGGATTGGAGTTAAACATAAAAGGCAAAATGCCGATATAAGTACAAGAAGACTGACTCTTCTTACTGTCTATGTTTCGAACCTTTCCTGTGAGACCAGTTTCAGGTTCCGATGCTTCACTTCAGGTTTTCTGTATCCTTGGGACCTTCTTATTGACGATGAATCAGAGAAATTGCTTCGGAATTCAATACAAAAGGCTCAATGCCGACATAAGTACAAGAAGAGTGACTCTTCTTACTGTCTATGCATTGAACCTTTCCTGTGAGACAAAATTTAGATTCCGATGCTTCACTTCAGGTTTACTGTATCCCTCGGATCTTCTTATTGACGATGAAACACAGAAATTGCTTCGGAATTCAATACAAAAGGCACAATGCCGACGTCAATACAAGAAAACTGACTTTTCTCACAGTCTATGTTTTGAACCCTTCCTGTGAGACCAGTTATAGATTCCGATGCTTCACTTCTGGATTACTGTATCCCCTGGACCTTCCTATTGACGATGAAACACAGAAATTGCATCGAAATTAAATACCAAAGGCACAATTTCGCCTTAAGTATTAGACGACTGACTCTACTTACCGTCTATGATTTGAGCCTTTCCTGTGAGACCACGTTTAGATTCTGATGCATCACTTCAGGTTTACTGTATCCCTTGGATCATCTTGTTGACGATGAAACACAGAAATTGCATGGGATTTAAATACAACAGGCACAATGCCGGTATAAGTACAAGAAGACTGACTCTTCTTACTGTCTATGTTTTTGAAACTTTGCTGTGAGACCAGTTTTAGCTTCCGATGCTTCACTTCAGGTTTACTGTATCCCTTGGACCTTCTTATTGACCATGAAGGAGAGAAATTGCATCGGAGTTAAATACAAAAGGCACAATGCCAACTTAAGTACAAGATGACTGACTCACCTTACTGTCTACGTTTTGAACCTCTCCTGTGAGACCAGTTTTATATATCGAGGCAACACTTCAGGTTTACTGCATCCCTTGGACCTTCTTATTGACGATCAAACACAGAAATTGCATCGGAATTAAATACAAAAGGCACAATGCCGATTTAAGTACAAGAAGACTGACTCTTCTTACTGTCTATGTTTTGAACCTTCGATGTGAGACCAGTTACAGCTTCCGATGCTTCACTTCAGGTTTACTGTATCCCTTGGACCTTCGTATTGACGATGAAACACAGATATTGCATCGGACTTAAATACCAAAAGCACAATGCTGACTTAGGTACAATAAGACTGACTCTTCTTACTGTCTATGTTTTGAACCTTTCCTGTGAGACCAATTTTAGATTCCGATGCTTCACTTCAGGTTCACTGTATCCCTTGGACATTCTTACTGACGATGAAACACAGAAATTGCATCGGTATTAAATACCAAAGGCACAATGCCGACTTAAGTATTAGACGACTGACTCTACTTACAGTCTATGATTTGAGCCTTTCCTGTGAGACCAGGTTTAGATTCTGATGCATCACTTCAGGTTTACTGTATCCCTTGGACCTTCTTATTGACGAAGAAAAACAGATATTGCATCAGAAATAAATACAAAAGGCACAATGCAGAGTGAAGTACAATAAGACTGACTCTTCTTACTGTCTATGATTTGAGCCTTTCCTGTGAGACCAGTTTTAGATTCCGATGCTTCACTTTAGGTTTACTGTATAACTTGGACCTTCTTATTGACGATGAAACACAGAACTTGCATCCGAATTAAATACAAAAGGCACAATTCCGACATAAGTACAAGAAGACTGACTCTTCTTATAGTCTATGATTTCAACATTTCCTGTGATACCAGTTTTAGATTCCGATGCTTCACTTCAGTATTACTGTATCCGTTGGACCTTCGTATTGACGATGAAACACAGAAATTGCATCGGACTTAAATACAAAAGGCACAATCGCAACTTAGGTACAAGAAGGCGTACTCTTCTTACTGTCTATGTTTTGAACCTCTCCTATGAGACCAGTTTTGGTTTCCGATGCTTCACTTCAGGTTTACTATATCCCTTGGACCTTCTTATTGACGATCAAACACAGAAATTGCATCGGAATTAGATAAAATAGGAACAATGCCGACATAAGTACAAGAGGAATGTCACTTCTTACTGTCTATGCTTTGAACCTTTCCTGTGAGATCTGTTTTAGATTCCGATGCTTTACTTCAGGTTTACTGTATCCCTTAGACCTTCTTATTCACGATGAAACACAGAAATGGCATCGGACTCGAATACATTAGGCACAATGCCGACGTCAATACAAGAAGACTGACTCTTCTTTCTGTCTATCTTTTGAACCTTTCCTGTGAGACTAGTTTTAGACATCGATGCTTCACTTCAGGTTTACTGTATCCCTTGGACCTACTTATTGAAGATGAAACACAGAAATTGCACCGGAATTAAATATAAAAGGCACAATGCCGAAATAAGTACAAGAAGACTGACTCTTCTTACTGTCTATGCTTCGAACCTTTCCTGTGAGACCAGTTCAGATTCCGATGCTTCACTTCAGGTTAACTGTATCCCTTGGACCTTCTTATTGACGATGAATCACAGAAATTGCTTCGGAATTCAATACAAAAGGCACAATGCCGACATAAGTACAAGAAGAGTGACTCTTCTTACTGTCTGTGATTTGAACCTTTCCTGTGAGACCAGTTTTAGATATCTATGTTTCACTTCAGGTTTACTGTATCCCTTGGACCTTCTTATTGGCGATGGAACACAGAAATTGCATGAGAATTAAATACCAAAAGCACAATGCTGACTTAGGTACAATAAGACTGACTCTTCTTACTGTCTATGTTTTGAACCTTTCCTGTGAGACCAGTTTTAGATTCCGATGCTTCACTTCAGGTTCACTGTATCCCTTGGACATTTTTATTGACGATGAAACACAGAAACTGCATCGGAATTAAATACAAAAGGCTCAATGCCGATATAAGTACAAGAAGACTGACACTTCTTACTGTCTATGTTACGAACCTTTCCTGTGAGACCACTGTCAGATTCCGATGCTTCACTTCAGGTTTACTGTATCCCTTGGATCTTCTTATTGACGATGAAACACAGAAATTGCATCGGAATTATATACAAAAGGCTCAATGCCGATATAAGTACAAGAAGACTGACTCTTCTTACTGTCTATGTTCCAAACCGTTCCTGTGAGACCAGTTTCAGATTCCGATGCTTCACTTCAGGTTTACTGTATCCCTTGGACCTTCTTATTGACGATGAATCGCAGAAATTGCTTCGTAATTCAATACAAAAGGCACAATGCCGACATAAATATAAGAAGAGTGACTCTTCTTACTGTCTATGCTTTGAACCTTTACTATGAGACCAAATTTAGATTCCGATGCTTCACTTCAGGTTTACTGTATCCCTTGGACCTTCTTATTGACGATGAAACAGAGAAATTGCATCGGAATTAAGTACAAAAGGCACATTGCCGACTTAAGTTCAAGAGGACTGACTCCTCCTACTATCTATGTTTTAACCTTTCCTGTGAGACCAGTTTTTGATTCCGATGCTTCACTTCAGCTTTACTGTATCAATTGGACCTTTTTATTGACGATGAAACACAGAAATTGCATCGGAATTAAATGCAAATGGCACAATGCCGATTTAAGTACATGAAGACTGATTCTTCTTATTGTCTATGTTTTGAACCTTTCCAATGAGACTAGTTTGAGATTCGGATGCCTCACGTCAGGATTACTGTATGCCTTGGACCTTCGTATTGACGACGAAACACAGAAATTGCATCGGAATTAAATACAAAAAACACAATCGCAACTTAGGTACACGATGACGGACTCTTCTTACTGTCTATGTTTTGAACCTTTCCTATGAGACCAGTTTTGAATTCCGATGCTTCACTTCAGGTTTACTATATCCCTTGGACCTTCTTATTGACGATCAAACACATAAATTGCATCGGAATCAGATAAAATAGGCACAATGCCGACCTAAGTACAAGAGGAATGTCACTTCTTACTGTCTATGCTTTGAACCCTTCCTGTGAGACCTGTTTTAGATTACGATGCTTTACTTCAGGTTTACTGTATCTCTTGGACCTTCCTATTCACGATGAAACACAGCAGTTGCATCGGAAATGAATACATTAGGCACAATGCCGACGTCAATACAAGAAGACTGACTCCTCTTACTGTCTATGTTTTGAACCTTTCCTGTGAGACTAGTTTTAGATATCGATGCTTCACTTCAGGTTTACTATATCCCTTGGACCTACTTATTGAAGATGAAACACATAAATTGCACCGGAATTAAACATAAAAGGCACAATGCCGATATAAGTACAAGGAGACTGACTCTTCTTACTGTCTATGTTTCGAACCTTTCCTGTGAGACCAGTTTCAGATTCCGATGCTTCACTTCAGGTTTACTGTATCACTTGGACCTTATTATTGACGATGAATCAGAGAAATTGCTTCGGAATTCAATACAAAAGGCACAATGCCGACATAAGTACAAGAAGAGTGACTCTTCTTACTGTCTATGTTTGAACCTTTCCTGTGAGACCAGTTTTAGATATCTATGCTTCACTTCAGGTTTACTGTATCCCTTGGACCTTCTTATTGGCGATGGAACACAGAAAATGCATGGGAATTAAATACCAAAAGCTCAATGCTGACTTAGGTACAATAAGACTGACTCTTCTTACTGTCTATGTTTTGAACCTTTCCTGTGAGACCAGCTTTAGATTCCGATGCTTCACTTCAGGTTCACTGTATCCCTTGGACATTCTTATTGACGATGAAACACAGAAATTGCATCGGAATTAAATACAAAAGGAACAATGAAGACTAAAGTAAGAGAGGACTGACTGTTCCTACATTCTACGATTTGAGCATCTCCTGTGAGACCAGTTTTAGATATCGATGCTTCACTTCAGGTTCACTGTATCCCTTGGTTCTTCTTATTGACGATGAAACACAGAAACTGCATCGGAATTAAATACAAAAGGCACAATTCCGACATAAGTACAAGAAGACTGACTCTTCTCACTGTCTATGTTTTGAACCGTTCCTGTGAGACCAGTTTTAGATTCCGATGCTTCAATTCAGGATTACTGTATCCCCTGGAACTTCTTATTGACGATGAAGCACACAAATTGAATCGGAATTAAACACAAAAGGCACAATTCATACATAAGAACAAGAAGACTGACTCTTCAAACTGTCTATGCCTAGAACCTTCCCTGTGAGAAAAGTTTTACATTCCGATGCTTCACTTCAGGTTTACTGTATCTTTTGTACCTTCTAATTGACGATGAAACACAGAAATTGCATCGGAATTAAATACAAAAGGCACAATGCCGACTTAAGTACAAGAAGACTGACTCTTCTTACTGTCTATGTTTTAAACCTTTGCTGTGAGACCAATTTTAGATTCCGATTCTTCACTTCAGGTTTACTGTATCCCTTGGACCTTCTTATTGACGATGAAAGAGAGAAATTGCATCGGAATTAAATACAAAAGGCACAATGCCAACTTAAGTACAAGATGGCTGACTCTTCTTACTGTCTATGTTTTGAAACTTTGCTGTGAGACCAGTTTTAGATTCCGATGCTTCACTTCAGGATTACTGTATCCCTTGGACCTTCTTATTGACGATGAAACACAGAAATTGCATCGGAATTAAATAGAAAAGGAACAATGAAGACTAAAGTACAAGAGGACTGTCTGTTTTTACATTCTATGATTTGAGCATTTCCTATGAGACCAATTTTAGATATCGATGCTTTACTTCACGTTTACCGTATCCCTTGGACCTTCTTATTGACGATGAAACACAGAAATTGCATCGGAATTAAATACAAAAGGCACAATGCCGATATAAGTACAAGAAGACTGACTCTTCTTACTGTCTACGTTCCGAACCTTTCCTGTAAGACCAGTTTCAGATTCCGATGCTTCACTTCAGGTTTACCGTATCCCTTGGACCTTCTTATTGACGATGAATCGCAAGAAATTGCTTCGGAATTCAATACAAAAGGCACAATGCCGACATAAGTACAAGTAGATTGACCCTTCTTACTGTCTATGTTTCGAACCTTTCCTGTGAGACCAGTTTCAGATTCCGATGCTTTACTTCAGGTTTACTGTATCCCTTGGACCTTCTTATTGACGATGAATCACAGAAATTGCTTCGGAATTCATTACAAAAGGCACAATGCCGACATAAGTACAAGAAGAGTGACTCTTCTTACTGTCAATGTTTTGAACCTTTCCTGTGAGACCAGTTTTAGATATCTATGCTTCACTTCAGGTTTACTGTATCCCTTGGACCTTCTTATTGTCGATGAAACACAGAAATTGCATCGGATTTAAATACCAAAAGCTCAATGCTGACTTAGGTACAATAAGACTGACTCTTCTTACTGTCTATGTTTTGAACCTTTCCTGTGAGACCAGTTTTAGATTCCGATGCTTCACTTCAGGTTCACTGTATCCCTTGGTCATTTTAATCGACGATGAAACACAGAAATTGCATCGGAATTAAATACAAAAGGAACAATGAAGACTAAAGTACCAGAGGACTGACTGTTCCTACATTCTACGATTTGAGCATCTCCTGTGAGACCAGTTTCAGATATCGATGCTTCACTTCAGGTTCACTGTATCCTTCGGATCTTCTTATTGACGATGAAACACAGAAATTGCATTGGAATTAAACACAAAAGGCAAAATGCCGATATAAGTACAAGAAGACTGACTATTCTTACTGTCTATGTTTCGAACCTTTCCTGTGAGACCAGTTTCAGATTCCGATGCTTCACTTCAGGTTTGCTGTATCCCTTGGACCTTATTGACGATGAATCAGAGAAATTGCTTCGGAATTCAATACAAAAGGCACAATGCCGACATAAGTACAAGAAGAGTGACTCTTCTTACTGTCAATGTTTTGAACCTTTCCTGTGAGACCAGTTTTAGATATCTATGCTTCACTTCAGGTTTACTGTATCCCTTGGACCTTCTTATTCACGATGAAACACAGAAATTGCATCGGAATTGAATACATTAGGCACAATGCCGACGTCAATACAAGAAGACTGACTCTTTTTACTATCTATGTTTTGAACTTTTCCTGTGAGACTAATTTTAGATATCAATGCTTCACTTCAGGTTTACTGTTTCCCTTGGACCTACTTATTGAAGATGAAACACAGAAATTGCACCGGAATTAAATATAAAAGGCACAATGCCGAAATAAGTACAAGAAGATTGACTTTTCTTACTGTCTATGATTCGAACCTTTCCTGTGGGACCAGTTTCAGATTCCGATGCTTCACTTCAGGTTTACTGTATCCCTTGGACCTTTTTATTGACGATGAATCACAGAAATTGCTTCGGAATTCAATACAAAAGGCACAATGTCGACATAAGTACAAGAAGAGTGACTCTTCTTACTGTCAATGTTTTGAACCATTCCTGTGAGACCAGTTTTAGATATCTATGCTTCACTTCAGGTTTACTGTATCCCTTGGACCTTCTTATTGGCGATGGAACACAGAAATTGCATGGGAATTAAATACCAAAAGCTCAATGCTGACTTAGGTACAATAAGACTGACTCTTCTTATTGTCTATGTTTTGAACCTTTCCTGTGAGACCAGTTTTAGATTCCGATGCTTCACTTCAGGTTCACTGTATCCCTTGGACATTCTTATTGACGATGAAACACAGTAATTGCATCGGAATTAAATACTAAAGGAACAATGCAGACTAAAGTGCGAGAGGACTGACTGTTCCTACATTCTACGATTTGAGCATCTACTGTGAGACCAGTTTTAGATATCGATGCTTCACTTCAGGTTCACTGTATCCCTTCGATCTTCTTATTGACGATGAAGCACAGAAACTGCATCGGAATTAAATACAAAAGGCACAATGCCGATATAAGTACAAGAAGACTGACACTTCTTACTGTCTATGTTACGAACCTTTCCTATGAGACCAGTCTCAGATTCCGATGCTTCACTTCAGGTTTACTGTATCCCTTGGATCTTCTTATTGACGATGAATCGCAGAAATTGCTTCGGAATTCAATACATAAGGCACAATGCCGACATAAGTACAAGAAGAGTGGCTCTTCTTACTGTCTATGCTTTGAACCTTTACTATGAGACCAAATTTAGATTCCGATGCTTCACTTCAGGTTTACTGTATCCCTTGGACCTTCTTATTGACGATGAATCACAGAAATTGCTTCGGAATTAAATACAAAAGGCACAATGCTGACATAAGTACAAGAAGACTGACTCTTCTTATAGTCTATGATTTCAACATTTCCTGTGATACAAGTTTTAGATTCCGATGCTTCACTTCAGGATTACTGTATCCGTTGGACCTTCCTACAGATGATGAAACACAGAAATTGCATCGGAATTGAATACCAAAAGCTCAATGCTGACTTAGGTACAATAAGACTGACTCTTCTTACTGTCTATGTTTTGAACCTTTCCTGTGAGACCAGTTTTAGATTCCGATGCTTCACTTCAGGTTCACTGTATCCCTTGGACATTTTAATCGACGATGAAACACAGAAATTGCATTGGAATTAAATACAAAAGGAACAATGAAGACTAAAGTATGAGAGGACTGACTGTTCCTACATTCTTCGATTTGAGCATTTCCTGTGAGACCAGTTTCAGACATCGATTCTTCACTTCAGGTTCACTGTATCCCTTGGATCTTCTTATTGACGATGAAACACAGAAATTGCATCGGAATTAAACACAAAAGCCTAAATGCCGATATAAGTACAAGAAGACTGACTCTTCTTACTGTCTATGTTTCGAACCTTTCCTGAGAGACCAGTTTCAGATTCCGATGCTTCACTTCAGGTTTACTGTATCCCTTGGACCTTTTTATTGACGATGAATCAGAGAAATTGCTTCGGAATTCAATACAAAAGGCACAATGCCGACATAAGTACAAGAAGAGTGACTCTTCCTACTGTCTATGCATTGAACCTTTCCTGTGAGACCAAATTTAGATTCCGATGCTTCACTTCAGGTTTACTGTATCCCTTGGACCTTCTTATTGACGATGAAACAGAGAAATTGCATCGGAATTAAGTACAAAAGGCACAATGCCGACTTAAGTTCAAGAGGACTGACTCCTCCTACTGTATATGTTTTAACCTTTCCTGTGAGACCAGTTCTTGATTCCGATGCTTCACTTCAGCTTTACTGTATCAATTGGACCTTTTTATT
This sequence comes from Schistocerca piceifrons, assembly GCF_021461385.2. NCBI lineage: Eukaryota > Metazoa > Arthropoda > Insecta > Orthoptera > Acrididae > Schistocerca > Schistocerca piceifrons. The sequence goes on from NC_060141.1 coordinate 835,729,594, forward strand.
GACGATGAAACACAGAAATTGCATCGGAATTAAATGCAAATGGCACAATGCCGATTTACGTACAGGAAGACTGATTCTTCTTATTGTCTATGTTTTGAACCTTTCCAATGAGACTAGTTTGAGATTCGGATGCCTCACGTCAGGTTTACTGTATCCCTTGGACCTTCTTATTGGCGATGGAACACAGAAATTGCATGGGAATTAAATACCAAAAGCTCAATGCTGACTTAGGTACAATAAGACTGACTCTTCTTACTGTCTATGTTTTGAACCTTTCCTGTGAGACCAGCTTTAGATTCCGATGCTTCACTTCAGGTTCACTGTATCCCTTGGTTCTTCTTATTGACGATGAAACACAGAAACTGCATCGGAATTAAATACAAAAGGCACAATTCCGACATAAGTACAAGAAGACTGACTCTTCTTACTGTCTATGTTTTGAACCGTTCCTGTGAGACCAGTTTTAGATTCCGATGCTTCACTTCAGGATTACTGTATCCCCTGCAACTTCTTATTGACGATGAAACACAGAAATTGCATCGGAAATAAATACCAAAGGCACAATGCCGAATTAATTACTAGACGACTGACTCTTATTACTGTCTACGATTTGAGCCTTTCCTGTGACACCAGATTTAGATTCTGATGCATCACTTCAGGTTTATTGTATCCCTTGGACCTTCTTATTGACGATCAAACACTGATATTGCATAGGAATTCAATACAAAAGGCACAATGCCAACTTAAGTACAAGAAGACTGACTCTTCTTACTGTCTATGATTGAACCTTTCCTGTGAGACCAGTTTCAGATTCCGATGCTTAACTTCAGGTTTACTGTATCCCTTGGACCTTCTTATTGACGATGAATCACAGAAATTGCTTCGGAATTCAATCCAAAAGGCACAATGACGACATAAGTACAAGATGAGTGACTCTTCCTACTGTCTATGCTTCGGACCATTGCTGTGAGACCAGTTTTAGATTCCGATGCTTCACTTCAGGTTTACTGTATCTTTTGTACCTTCTTATTGACGATGAAACACAGAAATTGCATCGGAATTAAACACAAGAGGCACAATGCCGACTTAAGTACAAGAAGACTGACTCTTCTTACTGTCTATGTTTTGAACCCTTGCTGTGAGACCAATTTTAGATTCCGATTCTTCACTACAGGTTTACTGTATCCTTTGGACCTTCTTATTGACGATGAAAGAGAGAAATTGCATCGGAATTAAATACAAAAGGCACAATGCCAACTTAAGTACAAGATGACTGACTCTTCTTACTGTCTATGTTTTGAAACTTTGCTGTGAGACCAGTTTTAGATTCCGATGCTTCACTTCAGGATTACTGTATCCCTTGGACCTTCTTATTGACGATGAAACACAGACATTGCATCAGAATTAAATAGAAAAGGAACAATGAAGACTAAAGTACAAGAGGACTGTCTGTTTTTACATTCTATGATTTGAGCATTTCCTGTGAGACCAATTTTAGATATCGATGCTTCACTTCAGGTTTACTGTATCCCTTGGACCTTCTTATTGACGATGAAACACAGAAATTGCATCGGAATTAAATACAAAAGGCACAATGCCGACTGAAGTAAAAGAAGACTGACTCTTCTTACTGTCTATGTTTTGAACCTTCCCTGTGAAACCAGTTTTGGATTCCAATGCTTCACTTCTGGTTTACTGTATCCCTTGGACCTTCTTGCTGACGATGAAACACATAAATTGTATCGGAATTAAATACAATAGGCACAATGATGAATTAAGTACAAGAAGACCGACTCTTCTTACTGTCTATTCTTTGAACCTTTCCTGTGAGACCAGTATTAAATTCCGATGCATCACATTAGGTTTACTGTATAACTTAAACCTTCTTATTGACGACGAAACACAGAAATTGTATCGGAATTAAATACAAAAGGTACAATACCGACTTAAGTACAAGAGGACTGACTGTTCTAACATTCTTTCTTTTGAACCAATCCTGTGAGACCAATTATAGATATCGACTCATAACTTTAGGTTTACTGTATCCCTTGGACCTTCTTATTGACGATGAAACACAGAAATTGCATCGGAATTAAATACAAAAGGCACAATGCCGACTTAAATACAAGAGGACTAACTCTTCTTACATTCTATGATTTGAACCTTTCCTGTGAGACCGATTTTTGAAATCGATGCTTCACTTCAGGTATATTGTATCCCTTGGAATTTCTTATTGACGATGAAACACAGAAATTGCATCGGAATTAGATAAAATAGGCACAATGCCAACTTACGTACAAGAGGGATGTCTCTTCTTACTGTCTATGGTTTGAACTTTTCTTGTGAGACCAGTTTTCGATTCCGATGCTTCCCTTCAGGTTTACTGTATCCCTTGGACCTTCTTATTGACGATGAAACAAAGAAATTGCATCGGAATTAAATATAAAAGGCACAATGCCGACATAAGTAAAAGAAGACTGATTCTTCTTGGTGACTATGATTTGAGCCTTTCCTGTGAGACCAGTTTTAGATTACGATGCTTCACTTCAGGTTTACTGTATCCCCTGGACCTTCTTATTGACGATGAAATACAGAAATTGCATAGGAATTAAATACAAAAGGCACATGCCGACTTATGTACAAGAATACTGACTAATCTTACAGTCTATGCTTTCAACCTTTCCTGTCATACCAGTTTTAGATTCCGATGCTTCACTTCAGGTTCACTGTATCCCTTGGACCTTCTTATTGACGATGAAACACAGAAATTGCATCGGAATTAAATACAAAACGCACAATGCCGATTTAAGTACAAGAAGACTGACTCTTCTTACTGTCTATGTTTTCAACCTTTCCTGTGACACCAGTTTTAGATTCCGATGCCTCACGTCAGGTTTACTGTATCCCTTGGACCTTCTTGTTGACTTTGAAACACAGAAATTGCATCGGAATTAAATACAAAAGGCACAATGCCGTCATAAGTACAAGAAGACACTCTCTTCTTACTGTCTATGTTTTGAACCTTTCCTAGGAGACCAGTTTTGGATTCCGATGCTTCACTTCAGATTTACTATATCCCTTGGACCTTCTTATTGACGATGAAACACAGGAATTTCATCGGAATTAGATAAAATAGGCACAATGCCGACTTAGTTACAAGAGGAATGTCTCTTCTTACTCTCTATGCTTTGAACCTGTCCTGTGAGACCAGTTTTCGATTCCGATGCATCACTTTAGGTTTACTGTATCCCTTGGATCTTCTTATTGACGAAGAAACACAGAGGTTACGTCCGAATTAAATCCAAAAGGCACAATGCCGATGTAAGGACAAGAAGACTGACTCTACTTACTGTCTATGTTTTGAACCTTTCCTGTGAGACCAGTTTTAGATTCCGATGCTTCACTTCAGGTTCACTGTATCCCTTGGACCTTCTTATTGACGATGAAACATAGAAATTGCTTCGGAATACAATACAAAAGGCACAATGCCGACTTAAGTACAAGAAGACTGACTCTTCTTACTGTCTATGATTGAACCTTTCCTGTGAGACCAGTTTAAGATTCCGATGCTTAACTTCAGGTTTACTGTATCCCTTGGACCTTCTTATTGACGATGAATCACAGAAATTACTTCGGAATTCAATACAAAAGGCACAATGCCGACATAAGTACAAGATGAATGACTCTTCCTACTGTCTATGTTTTGAACCATTCCTGTGAGACCAGTTTTAGATTCCGATGCTTCACTTCTGTTTTACTGTATCTTTTGTACCTTCTTATTGACGATGAAACACAGAAATTGCATCGGAATTAAATACAAAAGGCACAATGCCGACTTAAGTACAAGAAGATTGACTCTTCTTACTGACTATGTTTTGAACCTTTGCTGTAAGACCAATTTTAGATTCCGATTCTTCACTTCAGGTTTACTGTATCCCTTGGACCTTCTTATTGACGATGAAAGAGAGAAATTGCATCGGAATTAAATACAAAAGGCACAATGCCGTCATAAGTACAAGAAGACACACTCTTCTTACTGTCTATGTTTTGAACCTTTCCTAGGAGACCAGTTTTGGATTCCGATGCTTCACTTCAGATTTACTATATCCCTTGGACCTTCTTATTGACGATGAAACACAGGAATTTCATCGGAATTAGATAAAATAGGCACAATGCCGACTTAGTTACAAGAGGAATGTCTCTTCTTACTCTCTATGCTTTGAACCTGTCCTGTGAGACCAGTTTTCGATTCCGATGCATCACTTTAGGTTTACTGTATCCCTTGGATCTTCTTATTGACGAAGAAACACAGAGGTTACGTTCGAATTAAATCCAAAAGGCACAATGCCGATGTAAGGACAAGAAGACTGACTCTACTTACTGTCTATGTTTTGAACCTTTCCTGTGAGACCAGTTTTAGATTCCGATGCTTCACTTCAGGTTCACTGTATCCCTTGGACCTTCTTATTGACAATGGAACATAGAAATTGCTTCGGAATACAATACAAAAGGCACAATGCCGACTTAAGTACAAGAAGACTGACTCTTCTTACTGTCTATGATTGAACCTTTCCTGTGAGACCAGTTTAAGATTCCGATGCTTAACTTCAGGTTTACTGTATCCCTTGGACCTTCTTATTGACGATGAATCACAGAAATTACTTCGGAATTCAATACAAAAGGCACAATGCCGACATAAGTACAAGATGAATGACTCTTCCTACTGTCTATGTTTTGAACCATTCCTGTGAGACCAGTTTTAGATTCCGATGCTTCACTTCTGTTTTACTGTATCTTTTGTACCTTCTTATTGACGATGAAACACAGAAATTGCATCGGAATTAAATACAAAAGGCACAATGCCGACTTAAGTACAAGAAGATTGACTCTTCTTACTGACTATGTTTTGAACCTTTGCTGTAAGACCAATTTTAGATTCCGATTCTTCACTTCAGGTTTACTGTATCCCTTGGACCTTCTTATTGACGATGAAAGAGAGAAATTGCATCGGAATTAAATACAAAAGGCACAATGCCAACTTAAGTACAAGATGACTGACTCTTCTTACTGTCTATGTTTTGAAACTTTGCTGTGAGACCAGTTTTAGATTCCGATGCTTCACTTCAGGATTACTGTATCCCTTGGACCTTCTTATTGACGATGAAACACAGAAATTGCATCAGAATTAAATAGAAAAGGAACAATGAAGACTAAAGTACAAGAGGACTGTCTGTTTTTACATTCTATGATTTGAGCATTTCCTGTGAGACCAATTTTAGATATCGATGCTTCACTTCAGGTTTACTGTATCCCTTGGACCTTCTTATTGACGATGAAACACAGAAATTGCATCGGAATTAAATACAAAAGGCACAATGAAGACTGAAGTAAAAGAAGACTGACTCTTCTTACTGTCTATGTTTTGAACCTTCCCTGTGAAACCAGTTTTGGATTCCAATGCTTCACTTCTGGTTTACTGTATCCCTTGGACCTTCTTGCTGACGATGAAACACATAAATTGTATCGGATTTAAATACAATAGGCACAATGATGAATTAAGTACAAGAAGACCGACTCTTCTTACTGTCTATTCTTTGAACCTTTCCTGTGAGACCAGTATTAAATTCCGATGCATCACTTTAGGTTTACTGTATAACTTAAACCTTCTTATTGACGACGAAACACAGAAATTGTATCGGAATTAAATACAAAAGGTACAATACCGACTTAAGTACAAGAGGACTGACTGTTCTAACATTCTTTGTTTTGAACCAATCCTGTGAGACCAATTATAGATATCGACTCATAACTTTAGGTTTACTGTATCCCTTGGACCTTCTTGTTGACTTTGAAACACAGAAATTGCATCGGAATTAAATACAAAAGGCACAATGCCGTCATAAGTACAAGAAGACACTCTCTTCTTACTGTCTATGTTTTGAACCTTTCCTAGGAGACCAGTTTTGGATTCCGATGCTTCACTTCAGATTTACTATATCCCTTGGACCTTCTTATTGACGATGAAACACAGGAATTTCATCGGAATTAGATAAAATAGGCACAATGCCGACTTAGTTACAAGAGGAATGTCTCTTCTTACTCTCTATGCTTTGAACCTGTCCTGTGAGACCAGTTTTCGATTCCGATGCATCACTTTAGGTTTACTGTATCCCTTGGATCTTCTTATTGACGAAGAAACACAGAGGTTACGTCCGAATTAAATCCAAAAGGCACAATGCCGATGTAAGGACAAGAAGACTGACTCTACTTACTGTCTATGTTTTGAACCTTTCCTGTGAGACCAGTTTTAGATTCCGATGCTTCACTTCAGGTTCACTGTATCCCTTGGACCTTCTTATTGACGATGAAACATAGAAATTGCTTCGGAATACAATACAAAAGGCACAATGCCGACTTAAGTACAAGAAGACTGACTCTTCTTACTGTCTATGATTGAACCTTTCCTGTGAGACCAGTTTAAGATTCCGATGCTTAACTTCAGGTTTACTGTATCCCTTGGACCTTCTTATTGACGATGAATCACAGAAATTACTTCGGAATTCAATACAAAAGGCACAATGCCGACATAAGTACAAGATGAATGACTCTTCCAACTGTCTATGTTTTGAACCATTCCTGTGAGACCAGTTTTAGATTCCGATGCTTCACTTCTGTTTTACTGTATCTTTTGTACCTTCTTATTGACGATGAAACACAGAAATTGCATCGGAATTAAATACAAAAGGCACAATGCCGACTTAAGTACAAGAAGATTGACTCTTCTTACTGACTATGTTTTGAACCTTTGCTGTAAGACCAATTTTAGATTCCGATTCTTCACTTCAGGTTTACTGTATCCCTTGGACCTTCTTATTGACGATGAAAGAGAGAAATTGCATCGGAATTAAATACAAAAGGCACAATGCCGTCATAAGTACAAGAAGACACACTCTTCTTACTGTCTATGTTTTGAACCTTTCCTAGGAGACCAGTTTTGGATTCCGATGCTTCACTTCAGATTTACTATATCCCTTGGACCTTCTTATTGACGATGAAACACAGGAATTTCATCGGAATTAGATAAAATAGGCACAATGCCGACTTAGTTACAAGAGGAATGTCTCTTCTTACTCTCTATGCTTTGAACCTGTCCTGTGAGACCAGTTTTCGATTCCGATGCATCACTTTAGGTTTACTGTATCCCTTGGATCTTCTTATTGACGAAGAAACACAGAGGTTACGTTCGAATTAAATCCAAAAGGCACAATGCCGATGTAAGGACAAGAAGACTGACTCTACTTACTGTCTATGTTTTGAACCTTTCCTGTGAGACCAGTTTTAGATTCCGATGCTTCACTTCAGGTTCACTGTATCCCTTGGACCTTCTTATTGACGATGGAACATAGAAATTGCTTCAGAATACAATACAAAAGGCACAATGCCGACTTAAGTACAAGAAGACTGACTCTTCTTACTGTCTATGATTGAACCTTTCCTGTGAGACCAGTTTAAGATTCCGATGCTTAACTTCAGGTTTACTGTATCCCTTGGACCTTCTTATTGACGATGAATCACAGAAATTACTTCGGAATTCAATACAAAAGGCACAATGCCGACATAAGTACAAGATGAATGACTCTTCCTACTGTCTATGTTTTGAACCATTCCTGTGAGACCAGTTTTAGATTCCGATGCTTCACTTCTGTTTTACTGTATCTTTTGTACCTTCTTATTGACGATGAAACACAGAAATTGCATCGGAATTAAATACAAAAGGCACAATGCCGACTTAAGTACAAGAAGATTGACTCTTCTTACTGACTATGTTTTGAACCTTTGCTGTAAGACCAATTTTAGATTCCGATTCTTCACTTCAGGTTTACTGTATCCCTTGGACCTTCTTATTGACGATGAAAGAGAGAAATTGCATCGGAATTAAATACAAAAGGCACAATGCCAACTTAAGTACAAGATGACTGACTCTTCTTACTGTCTATGTTTTGAAACTTTGCTGTGAGACCAGTTTTAGATTCCGATGCTTCACTTCAGGATTACTGTATCCCTTGGACCTTCTTATTGACGATGAAACACAGAAATTGCATCAGAATTAAATAGAAAAGGAACAATGAAGACTAAAGTACAAGAGGACTGTCTGTTTTTACATTCTATGATTTGAGCATTTCCTGTGAGACCAATTTTAGATATCGATGCTTCACTTCAGGTTTACTGTATCCCTTGGACCTTCTTATTGACGATGAAACACAGAAATTGCATCGGAATTAAATACAAAAGGCACAATGCCGACTGAAGTAAAAGAAGACTGACTCTTCTTACTGTCTATGTTTTGAACCTTCCCTGTGAAACCAGTTTTGGATTCCAATGCTTCACTTCTGGTTTACTGTATCCCTTGGACCTTCTTGCTGACGATGAAACACATAAATTGTATCGGAATTAAATACAATAGGCACAATGATGAATTAAGTACAAGAAGACCGACTCTTCTTACTGTCTATTCTTTGAACCTTTCCTGTGAGACCAGTATTAAATTCCGATGCATCACTTTAGGTTTACTGTATAACTTAAACCTTCTTATTGACGACGAAACACAGAAATTGTATCGGAATTAAATACAAAAGGTACAATACCGACTTAAGTACAAGAGGACTGACTGTTCTAACATTCTTTGTTTTGAACCAATCCTGTGAGACCAGTTATAGATATCGACTCATAACTTTAGGTTTACTGTATCCCTTGGACCTTCTTATTGACGATGAAACACAGAAATTGCATCGGAATTAAATACAAAAGGCACAATGCCGACTTAAATACAAGAGGACTAACTCTTCTTACATTCTATGATTTGAACCTTTCCTGTGAGACCGATTTTTGAAATCGATGCTTCACTTCAGGTATATTGTATCCCTTGGAATTTCTTATTGACGATGAAACACAGAAATTGCATCGGAATTAGATAAAATAGGCACAATGCCAACTTACGTACAAGAGGGATGTCTCTTCTTACTGTCTATGGTTTGAACTTTTCTTGTGAGACCAGTTTTCGATTCCGATGCTTCCCTTCAGGTTTACTGTATCCCTTGGACCTTCTTATTGACGATGAAACAAAGAAATTGCATCGGAATTAAATATAAAAGGCACAATGCCGACATAAGTAAAAGAAGACTGATTCTTCTTGGTGACTATGATTTGAGCCTTTCCTGTGAGACCAGTTTTAGATTACGATGCTTCACTTCAGGTTTACTGTATCCCCTGGACCTTCTTATTGACGATGAAATACAGAAATTGCATAGGAATTAAATACAAAAGGCACATGCCGACTTATGTACAAGAATACTGACTATTCTTACAGTCTATGCTTTCAACCTTTCCTGTGATACCAGTTTTAGATTCCGATGCTTCACTTCAGGTTCACTGTATCCCTTGGACCTTCTTATTGACGATGAAACACAGAAATTGCATCGGAATTAAATACAAAACGCACAATGCCGATTTAAGTACAAGAAGACTGACTCTTCTTACTGTCTATGTTTTCAACCTTTCCTGTGACACCAGTTTTAGATTCCGATGCCTCACGTCAGGTTTACTGTATCCCTTGGACCTTCTTGTTGACTTTGAAACACAGAAATTGCATCGGAATTAAATACAAAAGGCACAATGCCGTCATAAGTACAAGAAGACACACTCTTCTTACTGTCTATGTTTTGAACCTTTCCTAGGAGACCAGTTTTGGATTCCGATGCTTCACTTCAGATTTACTATATCCCTTGGACCTTCTTATTGACGATGAAACACAGGAATTTCATCGGAATTAGATAAAATAGGCACAATGCCGACTTAGTTACAAGAGGAATGTCTCTTCTTACTCTCTATGCCATGAACCTGTCCTGTGAGACCAGTTTTCGATTCCGATGCATCACTTTAGGTTTACTGTATCCCTTGGATCTTCTTATTGACGAAGAAACACAGAGGTTACGTCCGAATTAAATCCAAAAGGCACAATGCCGATGTAAGGACAAGAAGACTGACTCTACTTACTGTCTATGTTTTGAACCTTTCCTGTGAGACCAGTTTTAGATTCCGATGCTTCACTTCAGGTTCACTGTATCCCTTGGACCTTCTTATTGACGATGAAACATAGAAATTGCTTCGGAATACAATACAAAAGGCACAATGCCGACTTAAGTACAAGAAGACTGACTCTTCTTACTGTCTATGATTGAACCTTTCCTGTGAGACCAGTTTAAGATTCCGATGCTTAACTTCAGGTTTACTGTATCCCTTGGACCTTCTTATTGACGATGAATCACAGAAATTACTTCGGAATTCAATACAAAAGGCACAATGCCGACATAAGTACAAGATGAATGACTCTTCCTACTGTCTATGTTTTGAACCATTCCTGTGAGACCAGTTTTAGATTCCGATGCTTCACTTCTGTTTTACTGTATCTTTTGTACCTTCTTATTGACGATGAAACACAGAAATTGCATCGGAATTAAATACAAAAGGCACAATGCCGACTTAAGTACAAGAAGATTGACTCTTCTTACTGACTATGTTTTGAACCTTTGCTGTAAGACCAATTTTAGATTCCGATTCTTCACTTCAGGTTTACTGTATCCCTTGGACCTTCTTATTGACGATGAAAGAGAGAAATTGCATCGGAATTAAATACAAAAGGCACAATGCCAACTTAAGTACAAGATGACTGACTCTTCTTACTGTCTATGTTTTGAAACTTTGCTGTGAGACCAGTTTTAGATTCCGATGCTTCACTTCAGGATTACTGTATCCCTTGGACCTTCTTATTGACGATGAAACACAGAAATTGCATCAGAATTAAATAGAAAAGGAAAATGAAGACTAAAGTACAAGAGGACTGTCTGTTTTTACATTCTATGATTTGAGCATTTCCTGTGAGACCAATTTTAGATATCGATGCTTCACTTCAGGTTTACTGTATCCCTTGGACCTTCTTATTGACGATGAAACACAGAAATTGCATCGAAATTAAATACAAAAGGCACAATGCCGACTGAAGTAAAAGAAGACTGACTCTTCTTACTGTCTATGATTTGAACCTTCCCTGTGAGACCAGTTTTGGATTCCAATGCTTCACTTCTGGTTAACTGTATCCCTTGGACCTTCTTACTGACGATGAAATACATAAATTGCATCGGAATTAAATGCAATAGGCACAATGATGAATTAAGTACAAGAAGGCCGACTCTTCTTACTGTCTATTCTTTGAACCTTTCCTGTGAGACCAGTTTTAGATTCCGATGCTTCACTTTAGGTTTACTGTATAACTTAAACCTTCTTATTGACGACGAAACAAAGATATTGTATCGGAATTAAATACAAAAGGTACAATACCGACTTAAGTACAAAATGACTGACTGTTCTAACATTCTTTGTTTTGAACCTATCCTGTAAGACCAATTTTAGATATCGACTCATCACTTCAGGTTTACTGTATTCCTTGGACCTTCTTATTGACGGTGAAACACAGAAATTGCATCGGAATTAAATTCAAAAGGCACAATGCCGACTTAAATACAAGAGGACTAACTCTTTTTACATTCTATGATTTGAACCTTTCCTGTGAGACCGATTTTTGAAATCGATGCTTCACTTCAGGTATATTGTATCCCTTGGAATTTCGTATTGACGATGAAACACAGAAATTGCATCGGAATTAGATAAAATAGGCACAATGCCAACTTACGTACAAGAGGAATGCCTCTTCTTACTGTCTATGGTTTGAACCTTTCTTGTGAGACCAGTTTTCGTTTCCGATGCTTCACTTCAGGTTTACTGTATCCCTTGGACCTTCTTATTGACGATGAAACACAGAAATTGCATCGGAATTAAATATAAAAGGCACAATGCCGACATAAGTAAAAGAAGACTGATTCTTCTTGGTGACTATGATTTGAGCCTTTCCTGTGAGACCAGTTTTAGATTACGATGCTTCACTTCAGGTTTACTGTATCCCTTGGACCCTCTTACTGACGATGAAATACAAAAATTGCATAAGAATTAAATACTTTAGGCACAATGCCGACGTAAATACAAGAAGACTGACTCCTCTTACTGTCTATGTTTTCAACCTTTCCAGTGATACCTGTTTTAGATTCCGATGCTTCACTTCAGGTTTACTGTATCTCTTGGACGCTCTTATTGACGATGAAATACAGACATTGCATCTGAATTAAGTACAAAAGACACAATGCTGGCTTAAGTACAAGAAGACTGACTCTTCTTACTGTCTATGATTTGAACCTCTCCTGCGAGACCAGTTTTAGATTCCGATGCTTCACTTCAGGTTTACTGTATTCCTTGGACCTTCTTATTGACGATGAAACACAGAAATTGCATCGGAATTAAATACAAAAGGCACAATGCCGACTTAAATATAAGAAGACTGACTCTTCTTACTGACTATGTTTTGAACCTTTGCTGTAAGACCCATTTTAGATTCCGATTCTTCACTTCAGGTTTACTGTATCCCTTGGACCTTCTTATTGACGATGAAACAGAGAAATTGCATCGGAATTAAGTACAAAAGGCACAATGCCGACTTAAGTTCAAGAGGACTGACTCCTCTTACTGTCTATGTTTTAACCTTTCCTGTGAGACCAGTTTTTGATTCCGATGCTTCACTTCAGCTTTACTGTATCAATTGGACCTTTTTATTGACGATGAAACACAGAAATTGCATCGGAATTAAATGCAAATGGCACAATGCCGATTTACGTACAGGAAGACTGATTCTTCTTATTGTCTATGTTTTGAACCTTTCCAATGAGACTAGTTTGAGATTCGGATGCCTCACGTCAGGTTTACTGTATGCCTTGGACCTTCGTATTGACGACGAAACACAGAAATTGCATCGCAATTAAATACAAAAGGCACAATCGCAACTTAGGTACAAGATGACGGACTCTTCTTACTGTCTATGTTTTGAACCTTTCCTATGAGACCAGTTTTGGATTCCGATGCTTCACTTCAGGTTTACTATATCCCTTGGACCTTCTTATTGACGATCAAACACAGAAATTGCATCGGAATTACATAAAATAGGCACAATGCCAACCTAAGTACAAGAGGAATGTCACTTCTTACTGTCTATGCTTTGAACCCTTCCTATGAGACCTGTTTTAGATTCCGATGCTTTACTTCAGGTTTACTGTATCTCTTGGACCTTCTTATTCACGATGAAACACAGCAATTGCATCGGAATTGAATACATTAGGCACAATGCCGACGTCAATACAAGAAGACTGACTCTTCTTACTGTCTATGTTTCGAACCTTTCCTGTGAGACCAGTTTCAGATTCCGATGCTTCACTTCAGGTTTACTGTATCCCTTGGACCTTCTTATTGACGATGAATCAAAGAAATTGCTTCGGAATTCAATACAAAAGGCACAATGCCGACATAAGTACAAGAAGAGTGACTCTTCTTACTGTCTATGTTTTGAACCTTTCCTGTGAGACCAGTTTTAGATATCTATGCTTCACTTCAGGTTTACTGTATCCCTTGAACCTTCTTATTGGCGATGGAACACAGAAATTGCATGGGAATTAAATACCAAAAGCTCAATGCTGACTTAGGTACAATAAGACTGACTCTTCTTACTGTCTATGTTTTGAACCTTTCCTGTGAGACCAGCTTTAGATTCCGATGCTTCACTTCAGGTTCACTGTATCCCTTGGTTCTTCTTATTGACGATGAAACACAGAAACTGCATCGGAATTAAATACAAAAGGCACAATTCCGACATAAGTACAAGAAGACTGACTCTTCTTACTGTCTATGCCTTGAACCTTTCCTGTGAGAAAAGTTTTAGATTCCGATGCTTCACTTCAGGTTTACTGTATCCCTTGGATCTTCTTATTGATGATGAATCACAGAAATTGCTTCGGAATTCAATTCAAAAGGCACAATGCCGACATAAGTACAAGAAGAGTGACTCTTATTACTGTCTATGATTTGAGCCTTTCCTGTGACACCAGATTTAGATTCTGATGCATCACTTCAGGTTTATTGTATCCCTTGGACCTTCTTATTGACGATGAAACACTGATATTGCATCGGAATTAAAAACAAAAGGCACAATGCTGACTGAAGTACAATAAGACTGACTCTTCTTACTGTCTATGCTTTGAACCTTTCCTGTGAGACCAGTTTTAAATTCTGATGCTTTACTTCAGGTTTACTGTATCCCTTGGATCTTCTTGTTGACGATGAGACACAGAAATTGCATCGGACTTAAATACTAAAGGCACAATGCCGATATAAGTACAATAAGACAGACTCTTCTTACTGTCTATGTTTTCAACCTCTCCCGTGAGACCAGTTTTAGATTCCGGTACTTCACTTCAGGTTTACTGTATCCCTTGGACCTTCTTATTGACGACGAAACACACAAATTGAATCGGAAATAAACACAAAAGGCACAATTCATACATAAGAACAAGAAGACTGACTCTTCAAACTGTCTATGCCTTGAACCTTCCCTGTGAGAAAAGTTTTAGATTCCGATGCTTCACTTCAGGTTTACTGTATCTTTTGTACCTTCTAATTGACGATGAAACACAGAAATTGCATCGGAATTAAATACAAAAGGCACAATGCCGACTTAAGTACAAGAAGACTGACTCTTCTTACTGTCTATGTTTTGAACCTTTGCTGTGAGACCAATTTTAGATTCCGATTCTTCACTTCTGGTTTACTGTATCCCTTGGACCTTCTTATTAACGATGAAAGAGAGAAATAGAATCGGAATTAAATACAAAAGGCACAATGCCAACTTAAGTACAAGATGACTGACTCTTCTTACTGTCTATGTTTTGAAACTTTGCTGTGAGACCAGTTTTAGGTTCCGATGCTTCACTTCAGGATTACTGTATCCCTTGGACCTTCTTATTGACGATGAAACACAGAAATTGCATCGGAATTAAATAGAAAAGGAACAATGAAGACTATAGTACAAGAGGACTGTCTGTTTTTACATTCTATGATTTGAGCATTTCCTGTGAGACCAATTTTAGATATCGATGCTTTACTTCAGGTTTACTGTATCCCTTGGACCTTCTTATTGACGATGAAACACAGAAATTGCATCGGAATTAAATACAAAGGGCACAATGCCGACTTAAATACAAGAGGACTAACTCTTCTTACATTCTATGATTTGAACCTATCCTGTGAGACCGATTTTTGAAATCGATGCTTCACTTCAGGTATATTGTATCCCTTGGAATTTCTTATTGACGATGAAGCACAGAAATTGCATCGGAATTAGATAAAATAGGCACAATGCCAAATTACGTACAAGAGGAATGTCTCTTCTTACTGTCTATGGTTTGAACCTTTCTTGTGAGACCAGTTTCCGGTTCCGATGCTTCACTTCAGGTTTACTGTATCCCTTGGACCTTTTTATTGACGATGAAACACAGAAATTGCATCGGAATTAAATATAAAAGGCACAATGCCGACATAAGTAAAAGAAGACTGATTCTTCTTGGTGACTATGATTTGAGCCTTTCCTGTGAGACCAGTTTTAGATTACGATGCTTCACTTCAAGTTTACTGTATCCCTTGGACCTTCTTATTGACGATGAAATACAGAAATTGCATAGGAATTAAATACAAAAGGCACATGCCGACTTAAGTACAAGAGAACTGACTCTTCCTACAGTCTATGCTTTCAACCTTTCCTGTGAGACCAGTTTTAGATTTCGATGCTTCACTTCAGGTTCACTGTATCCCTTGGACCTTCTTATTGACGATGAAAAACAGAAATTGCATCGGAATTAAATACTTTAGGCACAATGCCGACGTAAATATAAGAAGACTGACTCTTCTTACTGTCTATGTTTTCAACCTTTCCAGTGATACCAGTTTTAGATTCCGATGCTTCACTTCAGGTTTACTGTATCTCTTGGACCTCCTTATTGACGATGAAATACAGACATTGCATCTGAATTAAGTGCAAAAGACACAATGCCGGCTTAAGTACAAGAAGACTGACTCTTCTTACTGTCTATGATTTGAACCTCTAATGTGAGACCTGTTTTAGATTCCGATTCTTCACTTCAGGTTTACTGTTTTCCTTGGACCTTCTTATTGACGATGAAACACAGAAATTGCATCGGAATTAAATACAAAACGCACAATGCCGATTTAAGTACAAGAAGACACACTCTTCTTACTGTCTATGTTTTGAACCTTTCCTATGAGACCAGTTTTAGATTCCGATGCCTCACGTCAGGTTTACTGTATGCCTTGGACCTTCGTATTGACGACGAAACACAGAAATTGCATCGCAATTAAATACAAAAGGCACAATCGCAACTTAGGTACAAGATGACGGACTCTTCTTACTGTCAATGATTTGAACCTTTCCTATGAGACCAGTTTTGGATTCCGATGCTTCACTTCAGGTTTACTATATCCCTTGGACCTTCTTATAGACGATCAAACACAGAAATGGCATCGGAATTAGATAAAATAGGCACAATGCCGACCTAAGTACAAGAGGAATGTCACTTCTTACTGTCTATGATTTGAACCCTTCCTGTGAGACCTGTTTTAGATTCCGATGCTTTACTTCAGGTTTACTGTATCTCTTGGACCTTCTTATTCACGATGAAACACAGCAATTGCATCGGAATGAATACATTAGGCACAATGCCGACGTCAATACAAGAAGACTGACTCTTCTTACTGTCTATGTTTCGAACCTTTCCTGTGAGACCAGTTTCAGACTCCGATGCTTCACTTCAGGTTTACTGTATCCCTTGGACCTTCTTATTGACCATGAATCAAAGAAATTGCTTCGGAATTCAATACAAAAGGCACAATGCCGACATAAGTACAAGAAGAGTGACTCTTCTTACTGTCTATGTTTTGAACCTTTCCTGTGAGACCAGTTTTAGATATCTATGCTTCACTTCAGGTTTACTGTATCCCTTGAACCTTCTTATTGGCGATGGAACACAGAAATTGCATGGGAATTAAATACCAAAAGCTCAATGCTGACTTAGGTACAATAAGACTGACTCTTCTTACTGTCTATGTTTTGAACCTTTCCTGTGAGACCAGCTTTAGATTCCGATGCTTCACTTCAGGTTCACTGTATCCCTTGGTTCTTCTTATTGACGATGAAACACAGAAACTGCATCGGAATTAAATAAAAAATTCACAATTCCGACATAAGAACAAGAAGACTGACTCTTCTTACTGTCTATGTCTTGAACCGTTCCTGTGAGACCAGTTTCAGATTCCAATGCTTCACTTCAGGATTACTGTATCCCCTGGAACTTCTTATTGACGATGAAACACAGAAATTGCATCGGAAATAAATACCAAAGGCACAATGCCGACTTAATTACTAGACGACTGACTCTTATTACCGTCTATGATTTGAGCCTTTCCTGTGACACCAGATTTAGATTCTGATGCATCACTTCAGGTTTATTGTATCCCTTGGACCTTCTTATTAACGATGAAACACTGTTATTGCATCGGAATTAAAAACAAAAGGCACAATGCTGACTGAAGTACAATAAGACTGACTCTTCTTACTGTCTATGCTTTGGACCTTTCCTGTGAGACCAGTTTTAAATTCTGATGCTTTACTTCAGGTTTACTGTATCCCTTGGATCTTCTTGTTGACGATGAGACACAGAAATTGCATCGGACTTAAATACAAAAGGCACAATGCCGATATAAGTACAATAAGACAGACTCTTCTTACTGTCTATGTTTTCAACCTCTCCCGTGAGACCAGTTTTAGATTCCGATACTTCACTTCAGGTTTACTGTATCCCTTGGACCTTCTTATTGACGACGAAACACACAAATTCAATCGGAAATAAACACAAAAGGCACAATTCATACGTAAGAACAAGAAGACTGACTCTTCAAACTGTCTATGCCTTGAACCTTCCCTGTGAGAAAAGTTTTAGATTCCGATGCTTCACTTCAGGTTTACTGTATCTTTTGTACCTTCTAATTGACGATGAAACACAGAAATTGCATCGGAATTAAATACAAAAGACACAATGCCGACTTAAGTACAAGAATACTGACTCTTCTTACTGTCTATGTTTTGAACCTTTGCTGTGAGACCAATTTTAGATTCCGACTCTTCACTTCTGGTTTACTGTATCCCTTGGACCTTCTTATTAACGATGAAAGAGAGAAATAGAATCGGAATTAAATACAAAAGGCACAATGCCAACTTAAGTACAAGATGACTGACTCTTCTTACTGTCTATGTTTTGAAACTTTGCTGTGAGACCAGTTTTAGATTCCGATGCTTCACTTCAGGATTACTGTATCCCTTGGACCTTCTTATTGACGATGAAACACAGAAATTGCATCGGAATTAAATAGAAAAGGAACAATGAAAACTAAAGTACAAGAGGACAGTCTGTTTTAACATTCTATGATTTGAGCATTTCCTGTGAGAGCAATTTTAGATATCGATGCTTTACTTCAGGTTTACTGTATCCCTAGGACCTTCTTATTGACGATGAAACACAGAAATTGCATCGGAATTAAATACAAAGGGCAGAATGCCGACTGAAGTAAAAGAAGACTGACTCTTCTTACTGCTATGTTTTGAACCTTCCCTGTGAGACCAGTTTTGGGTTCCAATGCTTCACTTCAGGTTTACTGTATCCCTTGGACCTTCTTACTGACGATGAAACACATAAATTGCATCGGAATTAAATAGAATTGGCACAATGATGAATTAAGTACAAGAAGACCGACTCTTCTTACTGTCTATTCTTTGAAACTTTCCTGTGAGACCAGTTTTAGATTCCGATGCTTAACTTTAGGTTTACTGTATAACTTAAACCTTCTTATTGACGACGAAACACAGAAATTGTATCGGAATTAAATACAAAAGGTACATTACCGACTTAAGTACAAGAGGACTGACTGTTCTAACATTCTTTGTTTTGTACCTATCCTGTGAGACCAATTTTAGATATCGACTCATCACGTCAGGTTTGCTGTATCCCTTGGACCTTCTTATTGACGATGAAACACAGAAATTGCATCGGAATTAAATAAAAAAAGGCACAATGCCGACTTAAATACAAGAGGACTAACTCTTCTTACATTCTATGATTTGAACCTATCCTGTGAGACCGATTTTTGAAATCGATGCTTCACTTCAGGTATATTGTATCCCTTGGAATTTCTTATTGACGATGAAACACAGAAATTGCATCGGAATTAGATAAAATAAGCACAATGCCAAATTACGTACAAGAGGAATGTCTCTTCTTACTGTCTAGGGTTTGAACCTTTCTTGTGAGACCAGTTTCCGATTCCGATGCTTCACTTCAGGTTTACTGTATCCCTTGGACCTTTTTATTGACGATGAAACACAGAAATTGCATCGGAATTAAATATAAAAGGCACAATGCCGACATAAGTAAAAGAAGACTGATTCTTCTTGGTGACTATGATTTGAGCCTTTCCTGTGAGACCAGTTTTAGATTACGATGCTTCACTTCAGGTTTACTGTATCCCTTGGACCTTCTTATTGACGATGAAATACAGAAATTGCATAGGAATTAAATACAAAAGGCACATGCCGACTTAAGTACAAGAAAACTGACTCTTCCTACAGTCTACGCTTTCAACCTTTCCTGTGAGATTAGTTTTAGATTCCGATACTTCACTTCAGGTTTACTGTATCCCTTGGACCTTCTTATTGACGACGAAACACACAAATTCAATCGGAAATAAACACAAAAGGCACAATTCATACGTAAGAACAAGAAGACTGACTCTTCAAACTGTCTATGCCTTGAACCTTCCCTGTGAGAAAAGTTTTAGATTCCGATGCTTCACTTCAGGTTTACTGTATCTTTTGTACCTTCTAATTGACGATGAAACACAGAAATTGCATCGGAATTAAATACAAAAGACACAATGCCGACTTAAGTACAAGAATACTGACTCTTCTTACTGTCTATGTTTTGAACCTTTGCTGTGAGACCAATTTTAGATTCCGACTCTTCACTTCTGGTTTACTGTATCCCTTGGACCTTCTTATTAACGATGAAAGAGAGAAATAGAATCGGAATTAAATACAAAAGGCACAATGCCAACTTAAGTACAAGATGACTGACTCTTCTTACTGTCTATGTTTTGAAACTTTGCTGTGAGACCAGTTTTAGATTCCGATGCTTCACTTCAGGATTACTGTATCCCTTGGACCTTCTTATTGACGATGAAACACAGAAATTGCATCGGAATTAAATAGAAAAGGAACAATGAAGACTAAAGTACAAGAGGACTGTCTGTTTTAACATTCTATGATTTGAGCATTTCCTGTGAGACCAATTTTAGATATCGATGCTTTACTTCAGGTTTACTGTATCCCTAGGACCTTCTTATTGACGATGAAACACAGAAATTGCATCGGAATTAAATACAAAGGGCAGAATGCCGACTGAAGTAAAAGAAGACTGACTCTTCTTACTGTCTATGTTTTGAACCTTCCCTGTGAGACCAGTTTTGGATTCCAATGCTTCACTTCAGGTTTACTGTATCCCTTGGACCTTCTTACTGACGATGAAACACATAAATTGCATCGGAATTAAATAGAATTGGCACAATGATGAATTAAGTACAAGAAGACCGACTCTTCTTACTGTCTATTCTTTGAAACTTTCCTGTGAGACCAGTTTTAGATTCCGATGCTTAACTTTAGGTTTACTGTATAACTTAAACCTTCTTATTGACGACGAAACACAGAAATTGTATCGGAATTAAATACAAAAGGTACATTACCGACTTAAGTACAAGAGGACTGACTGTTCTAACATTCTTTGTTTTGTACCTATCCTGTGAGACCAATTTTAGATATCGACTCATCACGTCAGGTTTGCTGTATCCCTTGGACCTTCTTATTGACGATGAAACACAGAAATTGCATCGGAATTAAATAAAAAAAGGCACAATGCCGACTTAAATACAAGAGGACTAACTCTTCTTACATTCTATGATTTGAACCTATCCTGTGAGACCGATTTTTGAAATCGATGCTTCACTTCAGGTATATTGTATCCCTTGGAATTTCTTATTGACGATGAAACACAGAAATTGCATCGGAATTAGATAAAATAGGCACAATGCCAAATTACGTACAAGAGGAATGTCTCTTCTTACTGTCTAGGGTTTGAACCTTTCTTGTGAGACCAGTTTCCGATTCCGATGCTTCACTTCAGGTTTACTGTATCCCTTGGACCTTTTTATTGACGATGAAACACAGAAATTGCATCGGAATTAAATATAAAAGGCACAATGCCGACATAAGTAAAAGAAGACTGATTCTTCTTGCTGACTATGTTTTGAGCCTTTCCTGTGAGACCAGTTTTAGATTACGATGCTTCACTTCAGGTTTACTGTATCCCTTGGACCTTCTTATTGACGATGAAATACAGAAATTGCATAGGAATTAAATACAAAAGGCACATGCCGACTTAAGTACAAGAAAACTGACTCTTCCTACAGTCTACGCTTTCAACCTTTCCTGTGAGACCAGTTTTAGATTTCGATGCTTCACTTCAGGTTCACTGTATCTCTTGGACCTTCTTATTGACGATGAAATACAGACATTGCATCTGAATTAAGTGCAAAAGACACAATGCCGGCTTAAGTACAAGAAGACTGACTCTTCTTACTGTCTATGATTTGAACCTCTCCTGTGAGACCTGTTTTAGATTCCGATGCTTCACTTCAGGTTTACTGTTTTCCTTGGACCTTCTTATTGACGATGAAACACAGAAATTGCATCGGAATTAAATACAAAACGCACAATGCCGATTTAAGTACAAGAAGACACACTCTTCTTACTGTCTATGTTTTGAACCTTTCCTATGAGACCAGTTTTAGATTCCGATGCTTCACTTCAGGTTTACTGTATCCCTTGGACCTTCTTATTGACGACGAAACACAGAAATTGAATCGGAATTAAACACAAAAGGCACAATTCATACATAAGAACAAGAAGACTGACTCTTCAAACTGTCTATGCCTTGAACCTTCCCTGTGAGAAAAGTTTTAGATTCCGATGCTTCACTTCAGGTTTACTGTATCTTTTGTACCTTCTAATTGACGTTGAAACACAGAAATTGCATCGGAATTAAATACAAAAGGCACAATGCCGACTTAAGTACAGGAAGACACACTCTTCTTACTGTCTATGTTTTGAACCTTCCCTGTGAGACCAGTTGTAGATTCCGATGCTTCACTTCAGGTTTACTGTATCCCTTGGACGTTCTTATTGACGATGAAACATAGAAATTGCATCGGAATGAAATACAAAAGGAACAATGAAGACTAAAGTACAAGAGGAGTGACTGTTCTTACATTCTATGATTAGAGCATTTCCTGTAAGACCAGTTTTAGATATCGATGCTTCACTTCAAGTTTACTGTATTCCTTGGACCTTCTTATTGACGATGAAACACAGAAATTGCATCGGAATTAAACGCAAAAGGCACAATGCCGAGTTAAGTACAAGAAGACTGACTCTTCTTACTGTCTATGTTTTCAAACTTTCCTGTGACACCAGTTTTAGATTCCGATGCCTCACGTCAGGTTTACTGTATCCCTTGGACTTTCTTATTGACTTTGAAACACAGAAATTGCATCAGACTTAAATACAAAAGGCACAATGCCAACTTAAGTACAAGAAGACACACTCTTCTCACTGTCTATGTTTTGAACCTTTCCTATGAGACCAGTTTTGGATTCCGATGCCTCACTTCTGATTTACTATATCCCTTGGACCTTCTTATTGACGATGAAGCACAGAAATTGCATCCGAATTAGATAAAATAGGCACAATGCCGACTTAGTTACAAGAGGAATGTCTCATCTTACTCTCTATGCTTTGAACCTTTCCTGTGAGACCAGTTTTCGATTCCGATGCATCACTTTAGGTTTACTGTATCCCTTGGACCTTCTTATTGACAAAGAAACACAGAATTTGCAACGGAATTAAATACAAAAAACGCACAATGCCGGCTGAAGTAAAGAAGACTGACTCTTCTTACTGTCTATGTTTTGAACCTTTCCTGTGAGACCAGTTTTAGATTCCGATGCTTCACTTCAGGTTCACTGTATCCCTTGGACCTTCTTATTGACGATGAAACACAGAAATTGCATCAGAATTAAATAGAAAAGGTACAATGAAGACTAAAGTACAAGAGGACTGTCTGTTTTTACATTCTATGATTTGAGCATTTCCTGTGAGACCAATTTTAGATATCGATGCTTCACTTCAGGTTTACTGTATCCCTTGGACCTTCTTATTGACGATGAAACACAGAAATTGCATCGGAATTAAATACAAAAGGCACAATGCCGATTGAAGTAAAAGAAGACTGACTCTTCTTACTGTCTATGATTTGAACCTCTCCTGTGAGACCTGTTTTAGATTCCGATGCTTCACTTCAGGTTTACTGTTTTCCTTGGACCTTCTTATTGACGATGAAACACAGAAATTGCATCGGAATTAAATACAAGACGCACAATGCCGATTTAAGTACCAGAAGACTGACACTTCTTACTGTCTATGTTTTGAACCTTCCCTGTGAGACCAGTTTTAGATTCCGATGCTTCACTTCAGGTTTACTGTATCCCTTGGACGTTCTTATTGACGATGAAACATAGAAATTGCATCGGAATTAAATACAAAAGGAACAATGAAGACTAAAGTACAAGAGGACTGACTGTTCTTACATTCTATGATTAGAGCATTTCCTGTAAGACCAGTTTTAGATATCGATGCTTCACTTCAAGTTTACTGTATCGCTTGGACCTTCTTATTGACGACGAAACACAGAAATTGCATCGGAATTAAACGCAAAAGGCACAATGCCGAGTTAAGTACAAGAAGACTGACTCTTCTTACTGTCTATGTTTTCAACCTTTCCTGTGACACCAGTTTTAGATTCCGATGCCTCACGTCAGGTTTACTGTATCCCTTGGACCTTCTTATTGACTTTGAAACACAGAAATTGCATCGGAATTAAATACAACAGGCACAATGCCAACATAAGTACAAGAAGACACACTCCTGTTACTGTCTATGTTTTGAACCTTTCCTATGAGACCAGTTTTGGATTCCGATCCTTCACTTCAGATTTACTATATCCCTTGGACCTTCTTATTGACGATGAAACACAGAAATATCATCGGAATGAGATAAAATAGGCACAATGCCGACTTAGTTACAAGAGGAATGTCTCTTCTTACTCTCTATGCTTTGAACCTTTCCTGTGAGACCAGTTTTCGATTCCGATGCATCACTTTAGGTTTACTGTATCCCTTGGACCTTCTTATTGACGATGAAACGCAGAATTTGCAACGGAATTAAATACAAAAAGCGCACAATGCCGGCTGAAGTACTAGACGACTGACTCTTCTTACTGTCTATGTTTTGAACCTTTCATGTGAGACCAGTTTAAGATTCCGATGCTTCACTTCCGGTTTACTGTATCCTTTGGACCTTCTTACTGACGATGAAACACAGAAATTGCATCGGAATTAAATACAAAAGGCACAATGCCGAATTAAGTACAAGAAGACTGACTCTTCTTACTGTCTATGTTTTGAACCTTTCCTGTGAGACCAGTTTTAGATTCCGATGCTTCACTTCAGGTTCACTGTATCCCTTGGACCTTCTTATTGACGATGAAACATAGAAATTGCTTCGGAATACAATACAAAAGGCACAATGCCGACTTAAGTACAAGAAGACTGACTCTTCTTACTGTCTATGATTGAACCTTTCCTGTGAGACCAGTTTAAGATTCCGATGCTTAACTTCAGGTTTACTGTATCCCTTGGACCTTCTTATTGACGATGAATCACAGAAATTGCTTCGGAATTCAATCCAAAAGGCACAATGCCGACATAAGTACAAGATGAGTGACTCTTCCTACTGTCTATGATTTGAACCATTCCTGTGAGACCAGTTTTAGATTCCGATGCCTCACTTCTGGTTTACTGTATCTTTTGTACCTTCTTATTGACGATGAAACACAGAAATTGCATCGGAATTAAATACAAAAGGCACAATGCCGACTTAAGTACAAGAAGACTGACTCTTCTTACTGTCTATGTTTTCAACCTTTCCAGTGATACCTGTTTTAGATTCCGATGCTTCACTTCAGGTTTACTGTATCTCTTGGACGCTCTTATTGACGATGAAATACAGACATTGCATCTGAATTAAGTACAAAAGGCACAATGCTGGCTTAAGTACAAGAAGACTGACTCTTCTTACTGTCTATGATTTGAACCTCTCCTGTGAGACCAGTTTTAGATTCCGATGCTTCACTTCAGGTTTACTGTATTCCTTGGACCTTCTTATTGACGATGAAACACAGAAATTGCATCGGAATTAAATACAAAAGGCACAATGCCGATTTAAGTACCAGAAGACTGACTCTTCTTACTGTCTATGTTTTGAACCTTCCCTGTGAGACCAGTTTTAGATTCCGATGCTTCACTTCAGGTTTACTGTATCCCTTGGACGTTCTTATTGACGATGAAACATAGAAATTGCATCGGAATTAAATACAAAAGGAACAATGAAGAATAAAGTACAAGAGGACTGACGGTTCTTACATTCTATGATTAGAGCATTTCCTGTAAGACCAGTTTTAGATATCGATGCTTCACTTCAAGTTTACTGTATCCCTTGGACCTTCTTATTGACGATAAAACACAGAAATTGCATCGGAATTAAACGCAAAAGGCACAATGCCGAGTTAAGTACAAGAACACTGACTCTTCTTACTGTCTATGTTTTCAACCTTTCCTGTGATACCAGTTTTACATTCCGATGCCTCACGTCAGGTTTACTGTATCCCTTGGACCATCTTATTGACTTTGAAACACAGAAATTGCATCGGAATTAAATACAAAAGGCACAATGCCAACTTAAGTACAAGAAGACACACTCTTCTTACTGTCTATGCTTTGAACCTTTCCTATGAGACCAGTTTTGGATTCCGATGCTTCACTTCAGATTTACTATATCCCTTGGACCTTCTTATTGACGATGAAACACAGAAATTGCATCGGAATTAGATAAAATAGGCACAATGCCGACTTAGTTACAAGAGGAATGTCTCTTCTTATTCTCTATGCTTTGAACCTTTCCTGTGAGACCAGTTTTCGATTCCGATGCATCACTTTAGGTTTACTGTATCCCTTGGACCTTCTTATTGACGATGAAACACAGAATTTGCAACGGAATTAAATACAAAAACCGCACAATGCCGGCTGAAGTACAAGAAGACTGACCCTTCTTACTGTCTATGTTTTGAACCTTTCCTGTAAGACCAGTTTAAGATTCCGATGCTTCACTTCCGGTTTACTGTATCCCTTGGACCTTCTTATTGACGATCAAACACAGAAACTGCATCGGAATTAAATACAAAAGGCACAATGCCGAATTAAGTTTAAGAAGACTGACTCTTCTTACTGTCTATGCTTTGAAACATTCCTGTCAGACCAGTTTTAAATTCTGATGCTTCACTTCAAGTTTACTGTATCCCTTGGATCTTCTTACTGACGATGAAACACAGAGGTTACGTCCGAATTAAATCCAAAAGGCACAATGCCGATTTAAGTACAAGAAGAGTGACTCTTCTTACTGTCTACGTTTTGAACCATTCCTGTGAGACGAGTTTTAATTCCGATGCTTCACTTCAGGTTTACTGTATCCCTTGGACCTTCTTATTGACGATGAAACACAGAAATTGCATCGGAATTAAATATAGAGGGCACAATGCCGACTTAAGTACAAGAAGACTGACTCTTCTTAGTGTCTATGATTCCAGCCTATCCTGTGAGACCAGTTTTAGATTCCGATGCTTCACTTCTGGTTTACTGTATCCCTT
Organism: Schistocerca piceifrons; assembly: GCF_021461385.2. NCBI lineage: Eukaryota > Metazoa > Arthropoda > Insecta > Orthoptera > Acrididae > Schistocerca > Schistocerca piceifrons. The sequence goes on from NC_060141.1 coordinate 835,756,575, forward strand.
GGTCCTTCATATTGACGATGAAACTCTGAAATTGCATAGGAATTAAATACAAAAGGAACAATGAAGACTAAAGTACGAGAGTTACTGACTGTTCCTACATTCCATGATTTGAGCATCTCTTGTGAGACCAGTTTTAGATATCGATGCTTCACTTCAGGTTACTGTATCCCTTGGACCTTCTTATTGACGATGAAACACAGAAATTGCATCGGAATTAAATATAGAGGGCACAATGCCGACTTAAGTACAATAAGACTGACTCTTCTTACTGTCTATGTATTAAACTTTTCCTGTGAGACAAGTTTTAGATTTGGATGCCTCACGTCGGGTTTACTGTATCCCTTGGAGCTTCGTATTGACGATGAAACACAGAAATTGCATCGGAATTAAATACAAAAGGCACAATCGCAACTTAAGTACAAGAAGACGGACTCTTCTTACTGTCTATGATTTGAACCTTTCCTATGAGACCAGTTTTGGATTCCGATGCTTCACTTCAGGTTTACTATATCCCTTGGACCTTCTAATTGACGATCAAACACAGAAATTGCATCGGAATTAAATACCAAAGGCACAATGACGACATAAGTACTAGACGACTGACTCTTCTTACTGTCTATGATTTGAGCCTTTCCTGTGACACCAGGTTTAGATTCTGATGCATCACTTCAGGTTTACTGTATCCCTTGGACCTTTTTATTGACGATGAAACACAGAAACTGCATCGGAATTAAATACAAAAGGCACAATGCTGACTGAAGTACAATAAGACTGACTCTTCTTAATGTCTATGTTTTCAACCTTTCCCGTGAGACATGTTTTAGGTTCCGATGCTTCACTTCAGGTTTACTGTATCCCTTGGACATTCTTATTGACGATGAAACACAGAAATTGCATTGGAATTAAATACAAAAAGCACAATGCGGACTTAAGTACAAGAAAACTGACTCTTCTTACTGTCTATGTTTTGAACCTTTCCTGTGAGACCAGGTTTAGATAACGATGATTCACTTCAGGCTTACTGTGTCCCTTGGACTTTCTTATTGACGATGAAACACAGATATTGCATCGGAATTAAATACAAAAGGCACAATGCCGACATAAGTACAAGAAGAATGACTCTTGTTACTGTCTATGATTTAAACCTTTCCTGTGAGACCAGTTTTAGATTCCAAGGCTTCACTTCAGGTTTACTGTGTCCCTTGAACCTTCATATTGACGATGAAAACCAGAAATTGTATCGGAATTAAATACAAAAAGCACAATGCCGTATTAAGTACAAGAAGACTGACTCCTCTTATTGTCTATGCTTTTAACCTTTCCTCTGCGACCAGTTTTAAATTCCGATGCTCACTTAAGGTTACTGTATCACTTGGATCTTCTTATTGACGATCAAACACAGAAATTGCATCGGAATTAAATAGAAAATGCACAATGCCGATATAAGTACACGAAGACTGACTATTCTTACCCACCATGTTTTGAACCTTTCCTGTGAGACCAGTTTTAGATTCCGATGCTTTACTTCAGGTTTACTGTAACCCTTGGACCTTCTTATTGACGATGAAACACAGAAATTGCGCCGGAATTAAATACAAAAGGAACAATGCCGACTTAAGTACTTGAGGACTGACTGCTCTTACATTCTATGATTTGGGCATTTCCTGTGAGACCAGTTTTAGATATCGATGCTTCACTTCAGGTTTACTGTATCCCTTGAACACTCTTATTGACGATGAAACAAAGAAATTTCATCGGAATTAAATACAAACCGCACAATGCCGACTTAAGTACTAGAAGGCGGACTCTTCTTTCTGTCTGTGATTTTGGCCTTTCCTGTGAGATCACTTTTAGATTCCGATGCTTCATTTCCGGTTTACTGTATCCCTTGGATCTTCTTATTGACGATGAATTACAGAAATTGCATCGGGATTAAACACTAAACGCACAATGCCGACTTAAGTACAAGAAGACTGACTCTTCTTACTGTCTATCTTTTGAACCTTTTCTGTGAGACCTGTTTTAGATTCCGCTGCTTAACTTCAGGTTTACTGTATCCCTTGGACCTTCTTATTGACGATGAAAGACAGAAATTGCATCGGAATTAAATACAAAAGGCACAATGCTGACTTAAGTACAAGAAGACTGACTCTTCTTACTGTCTATGCTTTGAACCTTTCCTGTGAGACCAGTTTTAGATTCCGATGCTTCACTTCAGGTTTACTGTATCCCTTGGACCATCTTATTGACGATGAAACACAGAAATTGCATTGGAATTAAATACAAAAAGCACAATGCGGACTTAAGTACAAGAAAACTGACTCTTCTTACTGTCTATGTTTTGAACCTTTCCTGTGAGACCAGGTTTAGATAACGATGATTCACTTCAGGCTTACTGTGTCCCTTGGACTTTCTTATTGACGATGAAACACAGATATTGCATCGGAATTAAATACAAAAGGCTCAATGCCGACATAAGTACAAGAAGAATGACTCTTGCTACTGTCTATGATTTAAACCTTTCCTGTGAGACCAGTTTTAGATTCCAAGGCTTCACTTCAGGTTTACTGTATCCCTTGGACCTTCTTATTGACCATGAAACACAGATATTGCGTCGGAATTAAATACAAAAGGCACAATGCCGACTTAAGTACAAGAAGACTGACTCTTCTTACTGTCTATGTTTTGAACCTTTCCTGTGAGACCAGTTTTAGATTCCGATGCTTCACTCCAGGTTTACTGTGTCCCTTGGACCTTCTTATTGATGATGAAAAACAGAAATTGCATCGGAATTAAATACTAAAGGAGCAATGAAGACTAAAGTACAAGAGGACTGACTGTTCTTACATTCTATGATTAGAGCATTTCCTGAAAGACCAGTTTTAGATATCGATGCTTCGCTTCAAGTTTACTGTATCCCTTGGACCTTCTTATTGACGATGAAACACAGAAATTGCATCGGAATTAAACGCAAAAGGCACAATACCGAGTTAAGTACAAGAAGACTGACTCTTCTTACTGTCTATGTTTTGAACCTTTCCTTTGACACCAGTTTTAGATTCCGATGCCTCACGTCAGGTTTACTGTATTCCTTGGACCTTCTTCTTGACTTTGAAACACAGATATTGCATCGGAATTAAATACAAAAGGGACAATGCCAACTTAAGTACAAGAAGACACACTTTTCTTACTGTCTATGATTTGAAACTTTTCTATGAGACCAGTTTTGGATTAGGATGCTTCACTTCAGATTTACTATATCCCTTGGACCCTCTTATTGACGATGAAACACAGAAATTGCATCGGAATTAGATAAAATAGGCACAATGCCGACTTAGTTACAAGAGGAATGTCTCTTCTTACTCTCTATTCTTTGAACCTTTCCTGTGAGACCAGTTTTCGATTCCGATGCATCACTTTAGGTATACTGTATCCCTTGGACCTTCTTATTGACGATGAAACACAGAATTTGCAACGGAATTAAATACAAAAAGCGCACAATGCCGGCTGAAGTACAAGAAGACTGACCCTTCTTACAGTCTATGTTTTGAACCTTTCCTGTTAGACCAGTTTAAGATTCCGATGCTTCACTTCCGGTTTACTGTATCCCTTGGACCTTCTTATTGACGATGAAACACAGAAATTGCATCGGAATTAAATACAAAAGGCACAATGCCGAATTAAGTACAAGAAGACTGACTCTCCTTACTGTCTATGCTTTGAAACATTCCTGTCAGACCAGTTTTAAATTCTGATGCTTCACTTAAAGTTTACTGTATCCCTTGGATTTTCTTATTGACGAAGAAACACAGAGGTTACATCCGAATTAAATCCAAAAGGCACAATGCCGATGTAAGGACAAGAAGACTGACTCTTCTTACTGTCTATGTTTAAGAACCTTTCCTGTGAGACCAGTTTTAGATTCCGATGCTTCACTTCAGGTTCACTGTATCCCTTGGACCTTCTTATTGACGATGAAACATAGAAATTGCTTCGGAATTCAATACAAAAGCCACAATGCCGACTTAAGTACAAGAAGACTGACTCTTCTTACTGTCTATGATTGAACCTTTCCTGTGAGACCAGTTTCAGATTCAGATGCTTAACTTCAGGTTTACTGTATCCCTTGGACCTTCTTATTGACGATGAATCACAGAAATTGCTTCGGAATTCAATACAAAAGGCACAATGCCGACATAAGTACAGGAAGAGTGACTCTTCTTACTGTCTATGATTTGAACCATTCCTGTGAGACCAGTTTTAGATTCCGATTCTTCACTTCAGGTTTACTGTATCCCTTGGACCTTCTTATTGACGATGAAACACAGAAATTGCATCGGAATTAAATACAAAAGCAACAATGCCAACTTAAGTACAAGAGGACTGATTGTTCTTACATTCTATGATTTGAGCAATTCCTGTGAGACTAGTTTTAGATATCGATGCTTCACTTCAGGTTTACTATATCCCTTGGACCTTGTTATTGACGATGAAAAGAGAAATTGCATCGGAATTAAATACAAAAGGCACAATGCCGACTTTAAGTTCAAGAAGACTGACTCCTCTTACTGTCTATGTTTTAACCTTTCCTGTGAGACCGGATTTAGTTTCCGATGCTCCACTTCAGCTTTACTGTATTAATTGGACCTTCTTATTGACGATGAAAAACAGAAATTGCAACGAAATTTAATACAAAAGGCTCATCGTCGACTTAAGTACAAGAAGACTGACTCTTCTCACTGTCTATGTTTTGAACCTTTCCTGTGAGACCAGTTTTAGATTCCGATGCCTCACTTCTGGTTTACTGTATCCCTTGGTCCTTCTTATTGACGATGAAACTCTGAAATTCCATCGAAATTAAATATAGAGGGCACAATGCCGACTTAAGTACAAGAAGACTGATTCTTCTTACTGTCTACGAATAAAACTTTTCCTGTGAGACAAGTTTTAGATTTGGATGCCTCACGTCGGGTTTACTGTATCCCTTGGACCTTCGTATTGACGATGAAACACAGAAATTGCATCGGAATTAAATACAAAAGGCACAATCGCAACTTAAGTACAAGAAGACGGAATCTTCTTACTGTCTACGATTTGAACCTTTCCTATGAGACCAGTTTTGGATTCCGATGCTTCACTTCAGGTTTACTTTATCCCTTGGACCTTCTTATTGACGATCAAACACAGAAATTGCATCGGAATTAAATACCAAAGGCACAATGCCGACATAAGTACTAGACGACTGACTCTTCTTACTGTCTATGATTTGAGCCTTTCCTGTGACACCAGGTTTAGATTCTGATGCATCACTTCAGGTTTACTGTATTCCTTGGACGTTTTTATTGACGATGAAACACAGAAACTGCATCGGAATTAAATACAAAAGGCACAATGCTGACTGAAGTACAATAAGACTGACTCTTCTTACTGTCTATGTTTTGAACCTTTCCAGTGAGACCAGGTTTAGATATCGATGATTCACTTCAGGCTTACTGTATCCCTTGGACTTTCTTATTGCCGATGAAACACAGATATTGCATCGGAATTGAATACAAAAGGCACAATGCCGACATAAGTACAAGAAGAATGACTCTTGTTACTGTCTATGATTTAAACCTTTCCTGTGAGACCAGTTTTAGATTCCAAGGCTTCACTTCAGGTTTACTGTATCCCTTGGACGTTCTTATTGACCATGAAACACAGATATTGCATCGGAATTAAATACAAAAGGCACAATGCCGACTTAAGTACAAGAAGACTACCTCTTCTTACTGTCTATGTTTTGAACCTTTCCTGTGAGACCAGTTTTAGATTCCGATGCTTCACTCCAGGTTTACTGCGTCCCTTGGACCTTCTTATTGACGATGAAACACAGATAATGCATCGGAATTAAATACAAAAGGCACAATGCCGACTTAAGTACAAGATTACTGACTATTCTATCATTCTATGATTTGAGCCTTTCCTGTGAGACCAGTTTTAGATACCGATGCTTCATTTCAGGTTTACTGTATCCCTTGGACCTTCTTATTGATGATGAAACGCAGATATTGCATCGGAATTAAATACAAAAGGCACAATGCCGACTTAAGTGCAAGAAGACTGACTCTTCTAACTGTCTATGATTTGAACCTTTCCTGTGAGGCCAGTTTTAGATTCCGATGCTTCACTTCAGGTTTACTGCATCCCTTGGACCTTCTTATGGACGATGATACACAGAAAATAAGTCGGAATTAAATAAAATAGGCACAACGCCGACTTAAGTACAAGAGTAATGTCTTTTCTTACTGTCTATTTTTGAACCTTTCCTGTGAGACCAGTTTTAGATTCCGATGCTTCACTTTAGGTTTACTGTATCCCTTGGACCATCTTATTGACGATGAAACACAGAAATTGCATTGGAATTAAATACAAAAAACACAATGCGGACTTAATTACAAGAAAACTGACTCTTCTTACTGTCTATGTTTTAACCTTTCCTGTGAGACCAGGTTTAGATATCGATGATTCACTTCAGGCTTACTGTATCCCTTGGACTTTCTTATTGCCGATGAAACACAGATATTGCATCGGAATTAAATACAAAAGGCACAATGCCGACATAAGTACAAGAAGAATGACTCTTGTTACTCTCTATGATTTAAACCTTCCCTGTGAGACCAGTTTTAGATTCCAAGGCTTCACTTCAGGTTTACTGTATCCCTTGGACCTTCTTATTGACCATGAAACACAGATATTGCATCGGAATTAAATACAAAAGCACAATGCCGACTTAAGTACAAGAAGACTGAATCTTCTTACTGTCTATGTTTTGAACCTTTCCTGTGAGACCAGTTTTAGATTCCGATGCTTCACTCCAGGTTTACTGTGCCCCTTGGACCTTTTAATTGACGATGAAACACAGATAATGCATCGGAATTAAATACAAAAGGCGCAATGCCGACTTAAGTACAAGATTACTGACTATTCTGTCATTCTATGATATGAGCCTTTCCTGTGAGACCAGTTTTAGATATCGACGCTTCACTTCAGGTTTTCTGTATCCCTTAGACCTTCTTATTGTCGATAAGACACAGAAATTGCATCGGGATTAAACACTAAAGGCACAATGCCGACTTAAGTGCGAGAAGACTGACTCTTCTTACTGTCTATGATTTGAACCTTTCCTGTGAGAACAGTTTTAGATTCCGCTGCTTAACTTCAGGCTTACCGTATCCCTTGGACCTTCTTATGGACGATGAAACACAGAACTTGCATCGGAATTAAATACAAAAGGCACAATTCCGACTTAAGTGCAAAACACTGTCTCTTCTAACTGTCTATGTTTTGAACCTTTCCTGTGAGACCAGTTTTAGATTCCGATGCTTCACTTCAGATTTACTGTATCCCTTGGACCTTCTTATTGATTATGAAACACAGAAATTGCATCGGAATTAAATACAAAAGGCACAATGCCGACTTAAGTAAAAGAATACTGACTATTCTATCATTCTATGTTTTGAGGATCTCCTGTGAGACCAGTTTTAGATATCGATGCTTCACTTAAGGTTTACTGTATCCCTTAGACCTTCTTATTGACGATTAACGACAGAAATTGCATCGGAATTAAATACAAAAATCACAATGCCGACTTAAGTACAAGAAGACTGACTCTTCTTACAGTCTATGTTTTGAACCTTTCCCGTGAGACCAGTTTTAGACTCCGACGCTTCACTTCAGGTTTACTGTGTCCCTTGGTCATTCTTATTGACGATGAAAACAGAAATTGTATCTGAATTAAATACAAAACTCACAATGTCGACTTAAGTACAAGAAGACTGACTCTTCTAACTGTCTATGATTTGAGCCTTTCCTGTGAGACCAGTTTTAGATTCTGATGCTTCACTTCAGGTTTACTGTATCCCTTGGACCTTATTATTGAGATGAACGACAGAAATTGCACCGGAATTAAATACAAAAGGCACAATGCCGACTTAAGCACAAGACGACTGACTCTCCTTCCTGTCTATGCTTTGAACCTTTCCTGTGAGACCAGTTTTAGATTTCGATGCTTCACTTCAGGTTTACTGCATCCCTTGAACCTTCATATTGACGATGAAACACAGAAATTGCATGGGAAGTAAATACAAAAGGCACAATGCTGACTTAAGTACAAGAAGGCTGACTCTCCCTACTGTCTATGTTCTGAACCTCTAGTGTAAGACTAGTTTTAGATTCCGATGCTTCACTTCAGGTTTACTGTATCCCTTGGACCTTCTTATTGACGATTAAACACAGAATATGCATCGGAATTAAATACAAAAGGCACAATACCGACTTAAGTACAAGAGGAATGTCGCGTCTTACTGTCTATGTTTAAACCTTTTCTGTGAGAGCAGTTATAGATTCCGATGCTTCACTTCATGTTTCCTGTATCCCTTGGACCTTCATATTGACAATGAAACACAGAAATTGCATCGCAATTAAATATAAAAGGCGCAATGACCACTTAAGTACACGAAGACTGACTCTTCTTACTTTCTATGTTTCGAACCTTTCCTGTGAGACCAGTTTTAGATTGCGATGCTTCACTTTAGGTTTACTGTATCCCTTGGACCTTTTTATTGATGATGAAACACAGAAATTCCATCGTAATTACATACAAACGGCACAATGGCGACTTAAGTACAAGTAGACTGTCTCTTCTTACTGACTATGTTTTGAACCTTTCCTGTGAGACCAGTTTTAGATTCCGATGCTTCACTTCAGGTTTACTGTATCCCTTGGACCTTCTTGTACGATGAAACTCAGAAATTGCTTCGCAATTATATACAAAGGCACAATGCCGACTTAAGTACAAGAAGACTGACTCTTTTTACTGTTTATGTTTTGAACCTTTCCTGTGAGAGCAGTTTTAGATTCCGATGCTTCACTTCCGGTTTACTGTATCCCTTGGTCCTTTTTATTAATGATGAAACACAGAAATTTCATCGGAATGAAATACAAAGGCACAATGCCGACGTAAGTACAAGAGGACTGGCTGTTCTTACATTCAATGAATTGAGCCTTTCCTGTGGGACCAGTTTTAGATATCGATGCTTCACTTCTGGTTTACTGTATCCCTTGGACCTTCTTATTGACGATGAAACACAGAAATTGTATGGGAATTAAATACAAAAGGCACAATGCTGACTTAAGTACAAGAAGACTGACTCTTCTTACAGTCTATGTTTTCAACCTTTCCTGTGGGACCAGTTTTAGATATCGATGCTTCACTTCAGGTTTACTGTATCCATTGGACCTTCTTATTGAGATGAACGACAGATATTGCATCGTAATTAAATACAAAAGGCATTATGCCGACTTAAGTACAAGAAGACTGACTCTTGTTACTGTCTATGTTTAGAATCCTTCCTGTGAGACAAGTTCTAGATTCCGATGCTTCACTTCAGGTTTACTGTATCCCTTGGACCTTCTTATTGACGATGAAACACAGATAATGCATCGGAATTAAATACGAAGGGCACAATGCCGACTTAAGTACAAGAGGACTGACTATTCCTACATTCTATGATTTGAGCCTTTCCTGTGAGACCAGGTTTCGCTATCGATGCTTCACTTCAGGTTTAGTGTATCTCTTGGCCCTTCTTGTTGACGATGAAACACAGAAATCGCATCGGAATTAAATACAAAAGTCACAATGCCGACTTAACTATAAGAACACTGACTCTTCTTACTGTCTATGTTTTGAACCTTTCCTGTCAGACCAGTTTTAGATATCGGTGCTTCACTTCAGGTTAACTGTATACCTTGGACCTTCTTATTGACGATGAAACACAGAAATTGCATCGGAATTAAATACAAATGGCACAATGCAGACTTAAGTACAAGAGGAATGTCGCTTCTTACTGTCTATGTTTTGAACCTTTCCTGTGAGACCAGTTTTAGAAATCGATGCTTCATTTCAGGTCTACTGTATCCCTTGGACCTTCTTATTGACGATGAGACACAGAAATTGCATGGGAATTAAATACAAAAGGCACAATGCTGACTTAAGTACAAGAAGACTGACTCTCCTTACTGTCTATGTTCTGAACCTTTAGTGTAAGACTAGTTTTAGATTCCGATGCTTCACTTCAGGTTTACTGTATCCCTTGGACCTTCTTATTGACGATTAAACACAGAAATTGCATCGGAATTAAATTCAAAAGGCACAATACCGACTTAAGTACAAGAGGAATGTCGCGTCTTACTGTCTATGTTTAAACCTTTTCTGTGAGAGCAGTTATAGATTCCGATGCTTCACTTCATGTTTTTTGTATCCCTTGGACCTTGATATTGACAATGAAACACAGAAATTGCATCGCAATTAAATATAAAAGGCGCAATGACCACTTAAGTACACGAAGACTGACTCTTCTTACTTTCTATGTTTCGAACCTTTCCTGTGAGACCAGTTTTAGATTGCGATGCCTCACTTTAGGTTTACTGTATCCCTTGGACCTTTTTATTGATGATGAAACACAGAAATTCCATCGTAATTACATACAAAAGGCACAATGGCGACTTAAGTACAAGTAGACTGTCTCTTCTTACTGACTATGTATTGAACCTTTCCTGTGAGACCAGTTTTAGATTCCGATGCTTCACTCCAGGTTTACTGTATCCCTTGGGCCTACTTATTGACTATGAAACACAGATATTGCATCAGAATGAAATACAAAAGGCCAATGCCTACTAAAGTACAAGAGGACTGACTGTTCTTACATTCTATGATTTGAGGCTTTCCTGTGAGACCAGGTTCAGATATCGATGCTTCACTTCAGGTTAACTGTATCCCTTGGACCTTCGTATTGACGATGAAACACAGAAATTGTATCGGAATTAAATACAAGAGGCACAATGCCGATTTAAGTACAAGAAGAGTGACTCTTCTCACTGTCTATGTTTTGAACCTTTCCTGTGAGACCAGTTTTAGATTCCGATGCTTCACTTCAGGTTTACTGTATCTCTTGGACCTTCTTATTGACGATGAAACACAGAACTTGCATCGCAATTCAATACAAAAGCCACAATGCTGACTTAAGTATGCTTTGAACCTTTCCTGTGTGACCAGTTTTAGATTCCGATGCTTCACTTTAGGTTTACTGTATCCCTTGGACCTTCTTATTGCCGACGAAACACAGAAATTGCATCGGAATTAAATACAAAAGGCACAATGCCGACTTAAGTACAAGAGGACTGACTGTTCTTACATTCTATGATTTGAGCCTTTCCTGTGGGACCGGTTTTAGATATCGTTGCTTCCTTTCAGGTTTACTGTATCCCTTGGACCTTCTTATTGACGATGAAACACAGAAATTGAATCGGAATTAGATACAAAAGGCACAATGGCGACTTAAGTACAAGAAGACTGACTCTTCTTACTTTCTATGTTTCGAACCTTTCCTGTGAGACCAGTTTGAGATTGCGATGCTTCACTTTAGGTTTACTGTATCCCTTGGACCTTCTTATTGACGATGAAACACATAAATTTCATCGGAATTACATACAAAAGGCACAATGGCCACTTAAGTACAGGAAGACTGCCCCTTCTTACTGTCTATGTTTGAACCTTTCGTGTGAGACCAATTTAGATTCCGATGCTTCACTTCAGGTTTACTGTATCCCTTGGACCTTCTTATTGACGATGAAACACAGATATTGCATCGGAATTAAATAGAAAAGGCACAATGCCGACTTAAGTACAAGAAGACTGAATCTTCTTACTGTCTATGTTTTGAACCTATCCTGTGAGAGCAGTTTTAGATTCCTATGCTTCACTTCAGGTTTACTGTATCCCTTGGACCTTCTTATTAACGATGAAACACATAAATTGCATCGGAATTAAATACAAAAGGCACAATGCCGATTTAAGTACAAGAGGACTGACTGTTCGTACATTCTATGTTTGATCCTTTCCTGTGAGACCAGTTTTAGATATCGATGCTTCATTTCAGGTCTACTGTATCCCTTGGACCTTCGTATTGACGATGAAACACAGAAATTGCATGGGAATTAAATACAAAAGGCACAATGCTGACTTAAGTACAAGAAGACTGACTCTCCTTACTGTCTATGTTCTGAACCTTTAGTGTAAGACTAGTTTTAGATTCCGATGCTTCACTTCAGGTTTACTGTATCCCTTGGACCTTCTTATTGACGATTAAACACAGAAATTGCATCGGAATTAAATACAAAAGGCACAATACCGACTTAAGTACAAGATGAATGTCGCGTCTTACTGTCTATGTTTAAACCTTTTCTGTGAGAGCAGTTATAGATTCCGATGCTTCACTTCATGTTTTCTGTATCCCTTGGGCCTTGATATTGACAATGAAACACAGAAATTGCATCGCAATTAAATATAAAAGGCGCAATGACCACTTAAGTACACGAAGACTGACTCTTCTTACTTTCTATGTTTCGAACCTTTCCTGTGAGACCAGTTTTAGATTGCGATGCTTCACTTTAGGTTTACTGTATCCCTTGGACCTTTTTATTGATGATGAAACACAGAAATTCCATCGTAATTACATACAAAAGGCACAATGGCGACTTAAGTACAAGTAGACTGTCTCTTCTTACTGACTATGTTTTGAACTTTTCCTGTGAGACCAGTTTTAGATTCCGATGCTTCACTTCAGGTTTACTGTATCCCTTGGACCTTCTTATACGATGAAACTCAGAAATTGCATCGCAATTATATACAAAGGCACAATGCCGACTTAAGTACAAGAAGACTGACCCTTTTTACTGTTTATGCTTTGAACCTTTCCTGTGAGAGCAGTTTTAGATTCCGATCCTTCACTTCCGGTTTACTCTATCCCTTGGAGCTTTTTATTAATGATGAAACACAGAAATTTCATCGGAATGAAATACAAAGGCACAATGCCGACTTAAGTACAAGAGGACTGGCTGTTCTTACATTCAATGAATTGAGATTTTCCTGTGGGACCAGTTTTAGATATCGATGCTTCACTTCTGGTTTACTGTATCCCTTGGACCTTCTTATTGACGATGAAACACAGAAATTGTATGGGAATTAAATACAAAAGGCACAATGCTAACTTAAGTACAAGAAGACTGACTCTTCTTACAGTCTATGTTTTCAACCTTTCCTGTGGGACCAGTTTTAGATATCGATGCTTCACTTCAATTTTACAGTATCCATTTTACCTTCTTATTGACGATGAGACACAGATATTGCATCGTAATTAAATACAAAAGGAATAATGCCGACATAAGTACAAGAAGACTGACTCTTCTTACAGTCTATGTTTTGAACCTTTCCTGTGGGACCAGTTTTAGATTCCGATGCTTCACTCCAGGTTTACTGTATCCCTTGGCCCTACTTATTGACTATGAAACACAGATATTGCATCAGAATTAAATACAAAAGGCCAATGCCTACTAAAGTACAAGAGGACTGACTGTTCTTACATTCTATGATTTGAGGCTTTCCTGTGAGACCAGGTTCAGATATCGATGCTTCACTTCAGGTTAACTGTATCCCTTGGACCTTCGTATTGACGATGAAACACAGAAATTGTATCGGAATTAGATACAAAAGGCACAATGCCGATTTAAGCACAAGAAGAGTGACTCTTCTCACTGTCTATGTTTTGAACCTTTCCTGTGAGACCAGTTTTAGATTCCGATGCTTCACTTCTGGTTTACTGTATCTCTTGGACCTTCTTATTGACGATGAAACACAGAACTTGCACCGCAATTCAACACAAAAGGCACAATGCTGACTTAAGTATGCTTTGAACCTTTCCTGTGTGACCAGTTTTAGATTCCGATGCTTCACTTCAGGTTTACTGTATCCCTTGGACCTTCTTATTGCCGACGAAACACAGAAATTGCATCGGAATTAAATACAAAAGCACAATGCCGACTTAAGTACAAGAGGACTGACTGTTCGTACATTCTATGATTTGAGCCTTTCCTGTGGGACCAGTTTTAGATATCGTTGCTTCATTTCAGGTTTACTGTATCCCTTGGACCTTCTTATTGACGATGAAACACAGAAATTGAATCGGAATTAGATACAAAAGGCACAATGGCGACTTAAGTACAAGAAGACTGACTCTTCTTACTTCCTATGTTTCGAACCTTTCCTGTGAGACCAGTTTGAGATTGCGATGCTTCACTTTAGGTTTACTGTATCCCTTGGACCTACTTATTGACGATAAAACACATAAATTTCATCGTAATTACATACAAAAGCCACAATGGCGACTTAAGTACAAGAAGACTGCCTCTTCTTACTGTCTATGTTCGAACTTTTCCTGTGAGACCAATTTAGATTCCGATGCTTCACTTCAGGTTTACTGTATCCCTTGGACCTTCTTATTGACGATGAAACACAGATATTGCATCGGAATTAAATAGAAAAGGCACAGTGCCGACTTAAGTACAAGAAGACTGAATCTTCTTACTGTCTATGTTTTGAACCTATCCTGTGAGAGCAGTTTTAGATTCCTATGCTTCACTTCAGGTTTACTGTATCCCTTGGACCTTCTTATTGACGATGAAACACAGAAATTGCATCGGAATTAAATAGAAAAGACACAATGCCGACTTAAGTACAAGAGGACTGACTGTTCTTACATTCAATGAATTGAGCCTTTCCTGTGAGACCAGTTTTAGATATCGATGCTTCACTTGAGGTTTACTCTATCCCTTGGACCTTCTTATTGACGATGAAACACAGAAATTGCATGGGAACTAAATACAAAACGCACAATGCCGACTTAAGTACAAGAAGACTGGCTCTTCTTACTGTCTACGTTTTGAAACTTTCCTGTGAGAGCAGTTTTAGATTCCGATGCTTCACTTCAGGTTTACTGTATCCCTTGGACCTTCTTATTGACGATGAAACACAGAAATTGCATCGGAATTAAATACAATAGGCACAATGCCGACCTAAGTACAGGAAGACTGACTTTTCTTACTATCTATGTTTGAACCTTACCTGAGAGACCAGTTTTAGATTCCGATGCTTCACTCCAGGTTTACTGTATCCTTTGCACCTTCTTATTGACGATGAAACGCAGAAATTGCATCGGAATTAAAAACAAAAGGCACAATGCCGACTTAAGTACAAGAGGACTGACTATTCTTACATTCTATGAATTGAGCCTTTCCTGTGAGACCAGTTTTAGATATCGATGCTTCACTTCAGGTTTACTGTATCCCTTTGACCTTCTTATTGACGATGAAACACAGAAATTGCATGGGAATTAAATACAAAAGGTACAATGCTGACTTAAGTACAAGAAGACTGACTCTTCTTACTGTCTATGTTTTCAACCTTTCCTGTGGGACCAGTTTTAAATATTGATGCTTCACTTCAGGTTTACAGTATCCATTGGACCTTCTTATTGACGATGAAACACAGATATTGCATCGGAATTAAATAGAAAAGGCACAATGCCGACATAAGTACAAGAAGACTGAATCTTCTTACTGTCTATGTTTTGAACCTATCCTGTGAGAGCAGTTTTAGATTCCTATGCTTCACTTCAGGTTTACTGTATCCCTTGGACCTTCTTATTAACGATGAAACACATAAATTGCATCGGAATTAAATACAAAAGGCACAATGCCGATTTAAGTACAAGAGGACTGACTGTTCGTACATTCTATGTTTGATCCTTTCCTGTGAGACCAGTTTTAGATATCGATGCTTCATTTCAGGTCTACTGTATCCCTTGGACCTTCGTATTGACGATGAAACACAGAAATTGCATGGGAATTAAATACAAAAGGCACAATGCTGACTTAAGTACAAGAAGACTGACTCTCCTTACTGTCTATGTTCTGAACCTTTAGTGTAAGACTAGTTTTAGATTCCGATGCTTCACTTCAGGTTTACTGTATCCCTTGGACCTTCTTATTGACGATTAAACACAGAAATTGCATCGGAATTAAATACAAAAGGCACAATACCGACTTAAGTACAAGATGAATGTCGCGTCTTACTGTCTATGTTTAAACCTTTTCTGTGAGAGCAGTTATAGATTCCGATGCTTCACTTCATGTTTTCTGTATCCCTTGGACCTTGATATTGACAATGAAACACAGAAATTGCATCGCAATTAAATATAAAAGGCGCAATGACCACTTAAGTACACGAAGACTGACTCTTCTTACTTTCTATGTTTCGAACCTTTCCTGTGAGACCAGTTTTAGATTGCGATGCTTCACTTTAGGTTTACTGTATCCCTTGGACCTTTTTATTGATGATGAAACACAGAAATTCCATCGTAATTACATACAAAAGGCACAATGGCGACTTAAGTACAAGTAGACTGTCTCTTCTTACTGACTATGTTTTGAACTTTTCCTGTGAGACCAGTTTTAGATTCCGATGCTTCACTTCAGGTTTACTGTATCCCTTGGACCTTCTTATACGATGAAACTCAGAAATTGCATCGCAATTATATACAAAGGCACAATGCCGACTTAAGTACAAGAAGACTGACCCTTTTTACTGTTTATGCTTTGAACCTTTCCTGTGAGAGCAGTTTTAGATTCCGATCCTTCACTTCCGGTTTACTCTATCCCTTGGACCTTTTTATTAATGATGAAACACAGAAATTTCATCGGAATGAAATACAAAGGCACAATGCCGACTTAAGTACAAGTGGACTGGCTGTTCTTACATTCAATGAATTGAGATTTTCCTGTGGGACCAGTTTTAGATATCGATGCTTCACTTCTGGTTTACTGTATCCCTTGGACCTTCTTATTGACGATGAAACACAGAAATTGTATGGGAATTAAATACAAAAGGCACAATGCCGATTTAAGCACAAGAAGAGTGACTCTTCTCACTGTCTATGTTTTGAACCTTTCCTGTGAGACCAGTTTTAGATTCCGATGCTTCACTTCTGGTTTACTGTATCTCTTGGACCTTCTTATTGACGATGAAACACAGAACTTGCACCGCAATTCAACACAAAAGGCACAATGCTGACTTAAGTATGCTTTGAACCTTTCCTGTGTGACCAGTTTTAGATTCCGATGCTTCACTTCAGGTTTACTGTATCCCTTGGACCTTCTTATTGCCGACGAAACACAGAAATTGCATCGGAATTAAATACAAAAGCACAATGCCGACTTAAGTACAAGAGGACTGACTGTTCGTACATTCTATGATTTGAGCCTTTCCTGTGGGACCAGTTTTAGATATCGTTGCTTCATTTCAGGTTTACTGTATCCCTTGGACCTTCTTATTGACGATGAAACACAGAAATTGAATCGGAATTAGATACAAAAGGCACAATGGCGACTTAAGTACAAGAAGACTGACTCTTCTTACTTTCTATGTTTCGAACCTTTCCTGTGAGACCAGTTTGAGATTGCGATGCTTCACTTTAGGTTTACTGTATCCCTTGGACCTACTTATTGACGATAAAACACATAAATTTCATCGTAATTACATACAAAAGCCACAATGGCGACTTAAGTACAAGAAGACTGCCTCTTCTTACTGTCTATGTTCGAACTTTTCCTGTGAGACCAATTTAGATTCCGATGCTTCACTTCAGGTTTACTGTATCCCTTGGACCTTCTTATTGACGATGAAACACAGATATTGCATCGGAATTAAATAGAAAAGGCACAGTGCCGACTTAAGTACAAGAAGACTGAATCTTCTTACTGTCTATGTTTTGAACCTATCCTGTGAGAGCAGTTTTAGATTCCTATGCTTCACTTCAGGTTTACTGTATCCCTTGGACCTTCTTATTGACGATGAAACACAGAAATTGCATCGGAATTAAATAGAAAAGACACAATGCCGACTTAAGTACAAGAGGACTGACTGTTCTTACATTCAATGAATTGAGCCTTTCCTGTGAGACCAGTTTTAGATATCGATGCTTCACTTGAGGTTTACTCTATCCCTTGGACCTTCTTATTGACGATGAAACACAGAAATTGCATGGGAACTAAATACAAAACGCACAATGCCGACTTAAGTACAAGAAGACTGGCTCTTCTTACTGTCTACGTTTTGAAACTTTCCTGTGAGAGCAGTTTTAGATTCCGATGCTTCACTTCAGGTTTACTGTATCCCTTGGACCTTCTTATTGACGATGAAACACAGAAATTGCATCGGAATTAAATACAATAAACACAATGCCGACCTAAGTACAGGAAGACTGACTTTTCTTACTATCTATGTTTGAACCTTACCTGAGAGACCAGTTTTAGATTCCGATGCTTCACTCCAGGTTTACTGTATCCTTTGCACCTTCTTATTGACGATGAAACGCAGAAATTGCATCGGAATTAAAAACAAAAGGCACAATGCCGACTTAAGTACAAGAGGACTGACTATTCTTACATTCTATGAATTGAGCCTTTCCTGTGAGACCAGTTTTAGATATCGATGCTTCACTTCAGGTTTACTGTATCCCTTTGACCTTCTTATTGACGATGAAACACAGAAATTGCATGGGAATTAAATACAAAAGGTACAATGCTGACTTAAGTACAAGAAGACTGACTCTTCTTACTGTCTATGTTTTCAACCTTTCCTGTGGGACCAGTTTTAAATATTGATGCTTCACTTCAGGTTTACAGTATCCATTGGACCTTCTTATTGACGATGAAACACAGATATTGCATCGGAATTAAATAGAAAAGGCACAATGCCGACATAAGTACAAGAAGACTGACTCTTCTTACAGTCTATGTTTTGAACCTTTCCTGTGGGACTAGTTTTTGATTCCAATGCTTCACTCCAGGTTTACTGTATCCCTTGGACCTTCTTATTGACAATGAAACACAGATATTGCATCGGAATTAAATACAAAATGCCAATGCCTACTTAAGTAAAAGAGGACTGACTGTTCTTACATTCTATGATTTGAGGCTTTCCTGTGAGACCAGGTTTAGATATCGTTCTTCACTTCAGGTTTGCTGTATCCCTTGGACCTTCTTATTGACGATGAAATACAGAAATTGCATCGGAATTAAATACAAAAGGCACAATGCCGACTTAAGTACAAGAAGACTGACTCTTCTTACTGTCTAGGTTTTGAACCTTTCCTGAGGGATCAGTTTTCGATTCCGATACTTCACTTCAGGTTTACTGTATCTCTTGGACCTTTTTATTGACGATGAAACACAGAAATTGCATCGGAATTAAATACAGAAGGCACAATGCCGACGTAAGTACAAGAAGACGCAGAGTGCTCCGAGACGGCGTGGGAGAAAAAGCTCTCAGCAGAAATCAGCGGCCGGCTCTCTCCGCGGTCGGTCGAGGACAGGGGTGTAAAACGCGCGAGTGGAGCGGCGACAAAAACGGCGCCCATTTGTTCCGACACCCGGCGGTCGGCAGGGAGATTAGGGGGTGTTACGGCGACAAGGCGGCAACCGGCCATTTCCTCTCTGTCTAGCACTTTTTCCATCCGTTCCCTCAAACTGCCATTTCAAAACTAACATTTCCACTGCCACATAAGGGCCGAAATACTGTTAATATCACAGGTAAACAAAAACCGCTAACGGCGCGGGGGTGTAGCGCGGACGGTGGGAAACCAGAAACAAAAATCCTCAACTATTGAAGGAGACTGGTTTGATGCTTTTTTTTTTTTTAACTCGTAACTGGTATTGCACACTTATGGAACTACACTACTGGCCATTAAAATTGCTAAACAAAGAAGAAATGCTGATGATAAACGGATATTCATTGGACAGATATATTATACTAGAGCTGACATGTGATTACATTTTCATGCAATTTGGGTGTATAGATCCTGAGAAATCAGTACCCAGAACAACTACCTCTGGCCGTAATAACGCCTGGGCATTGTGTCAAACAGAGCTTGGATGGCGTGTACAGGTACAGCTGCCCATGCAGCTTCAACACGTTACCACAGTTCTTCAAGACTAGTGACTGGCGTATTGTGACGAGCCAGTTGCTCGGCCACCATTGATCAGACGTTTTCAGTTGGTGAGAGATCTGGAGAATGTGCTGGCCAGGGCATCAGTCGAACATTTTCTGTATCCAGAAAGGCCCTTACAGGACCTGCAACATGCGGTCCTGCATTATCCTGCTGAAATGTAGGGTTTCGCAGGGATCGAATGAAGGGTAGAGCCACGGGTCGTAACACATCTGAAATGTAACGTCCACTGTTCAAAGTGCCGTCAATGCGAACAAGAGGTGACCGAGACGTCTAATCCATACCATCACGCGTGTATGGCATGACGAATACACGCTTCCAATGTGCGTTCACCGTGATGTCACCAAACACGAATGCGACCATCATGATGCTGTAAACAGAAACTGGATTCATCCGAAAAAATGACGTTTTGCCATTCGTGCACCCAGGTTCGTCGTTGAGTAAACCATCGCAGGAGCGGCGCTCCTGTCTGTGATGCAGCGTCAAGGGTAACCGCAGCCATGGTCTCCGAGCTGATAGTCCATGCTGCTGCAAACCTCGAACTTTTCGTCAGATGGTTGTCGTCTTACAAACGTCCCCATCAGTCGACTCAGGGATCGAGACGTGGCTGCACGATCCGTTACAGCCATGCGGATAAGATGCCTGTCATCTCGACTGCTAGTGATACGAGGCCGTTGGGATCCAGCACGGCGTTCCGTATTACGCTCCTGAACCCACCGAATCCATATTCTGCTAACAGTCATTGGATCTCGACCAACGCGAACAGCAATGTCGCGATACGATAAACCGCAATCGCGATAGGCTACAGTCCGACCTTTATCGATGTCGGAAACGTGACGGTACGCATTTCTTCTCCTTACGCGAGGCATCACAACAACGTTTCTCCAGGCAACGCCGGTCAGCTGTTCTTTGCGTATAAGAAATCGGTTGGAAACTTTCCTCATGTCAGCACGTTGTACGTGTCGCCACCGGCTCCAACCTTGTGTGAATGCTTAGCTTTTTTAAGCTAATCATTTGAACATCACAGTATCTTCTTCCTGTCGGTTAAATTTCCCGTCTGTAGCATGTCATCTTCGTGATGTAGCAATTTTAATAGCCAGTAGTGTATTTGAAAAAATACGTAAATTACTTACAAACTACGGCGTGCAACACTTTCTTCACCATGTAAACGTCACTACAGACATTCGAATTTAGATTATGACACGTTCGATATGCCTGCCATCACTGACGATGGTGTGGCGCAGACGAATAGCGAAATTCTGCATGACCCGCTGAAGTGTCGGGACACCGATGCTCTCAATGACCTCCTGAATGGCGGTTTTCATGTCAGCAATGGTTTTGCGGTTACTGCTGTACACCTTGTCTTTAATACAATCCCACAAAAAGGAGTCACATGTGTTCTGGGTGCGCCACATCTTGTGGAAATCAGCGTCACTTCGGATAACGGGGATGAAATCATCTGCCAAAACCTTCACGTACCGTTTGGTAGTCACCGCGCCATCGAGGAATATCTGACCGGTTATACCGTGACTGGAGGCTGCACACCACACAGTCATCCGTTGACGGTGAAGAGACTTCTCGATGGCGAAATGCGGATTCTCAGTCCCCCAAATGCGCCAGTTTTCCTTATTGACGAACCCATCAAAATGAAAGAGGACTTCGTCGCTAAACTAAACCATAGGAATTCGCACCATGCCCCGCGGCCAACAGTGTAGCTTTAATGTCCCAAGGCTATCCGTTCACACGTTGTGACGATTTTATTTCATGCAGTTCAATAATTGTCACCCTGTACAATAAAGCAAAAAGAAATCCACATTCTGCTGCAATACCTCTTATCCGTATCAATAAAAATGAAATGCCGTTCCCTGATAAGGCATCAGCTGACAGCGGCATGCCCGACTTCGCTAATTAAAAAAATGTTCGAAATACTCTGTATAAGCTCATTTGGCGAAATAAAAATTCGGAAAAGTTGCCTGGAAAATTGGGAAATTCCGAAAAAAGTTGAAAGTGCTGTCTTCAACGAGAGTTTTTAAAAACTCACGGTTTAACGATGGGTATGCGTAATATTTTTTTTTTTTTTTTTTTTTGTTTCCTTCATTATCATCCTGGAATATTTTTCCCGGAAAAAAATTGAGCAATTACAAGTGGAAATCGGAAAATGCAGACAACTTGCTAAATTCATAATCTTTTATGTACTCTCGACCGTAACTGACGATAGCAAAGATAAATTTCGTTGATTCTTTTCCTGTCCTTATGGTCTCGGCATGGACTCGCATTCGGGTGGACGACGGTTCAAACCCGCGTCCGGGCATCCTGGTTTAGATATTCCGTGATTTCCCTAAATCGCTTCGGGCAAATGCCGGGACGGTTCCTGTGAAAGGGCACGGCCGCCGTCCTTCCCCGTCCTTCCCTAATACGATGGGACCGATGACCTCGCTGTCTGGTCCCCTCCCCCAAATTATCCAACCAGTCATGGAAAATGACTCATGTCGAAAAATCTGAAAGACCTGGACAAAAATCTGGAAATATGCGTCCTAACCTAAAATAAAATTACTTTTGTGTTTCTTCGCCATCAGTCCAACAGATAAGTTACATTGGTGTTTTCGTTTTCATTTTGCTGTTCTGGTTGTTATAGGTTTATTTATCTATTGTCATTTTTTACTTGAAATTCACTGTTGCTATTGGAGTTTACAATTTGTCGTTTTGTCCTTTGGAAATAGTGAGTGAAGCAGTGGACGTTAAAAAATAAAGTGCCAAGTGGAGAAATCGAAACATTTCCGACATATTCTACTGTTTGAGTTTAATAGACAGTACGCAAACGGCGTAGGCTCTGAGCACTATCGGACTTAACTGCTGAGGTCATCAGTCCCCTAGAACTTAGAACTAATTAAACCTAACTAACCTAAGGAGATAACACACATTCAATCCCGAGGCAGGATTCGAACCTGCGACCGTATCGGCGACAGCACACAGTCAGATTGTGAATAAAGCTAGTCGGTTACATGTCACGAAAAACTGATTCGGTTATTAACTTCCAGTTGAATTGTGATTGTGGTCCCCGCGCGGCTCGCATTCGCAATGACAACAGACATATTACAAGGGGAGTCATTGAGTGTGTGCGACAGTAACCCTGAAAAATCCATCCTTCTCGCATGGCTAATTGTATGTAGCCCGTTCCTGTACCGGAATATCATCAGCTTTGTTTGTTCACGCGCCACACAACAAGCCAAAAAAAGTCCTGTATCGTGAAGCACTGCAATGAACGAAACGATGTCACAGCAAATCACTCAAAACAAAGCAGTTTCTTGATATGATTGTTTTCTCGAAAATCAATCTTCCAATCGAGATGTAAATAAAACACCTTGAGATTCATTGTGATTTCGAATTTAACGGAAGAAAATATGTTACTTGGTTGACATGCAGTTGTGACTTACTTGAACTGAGACCTTGAAGATTCAAAATCTTAATACATTCCACGCACATCACACATTTCCACCTCTTCAGCGTTGTAATGCGGTAAGAATTCATCTCGCGTGTAAAATTTCCCGTTGGCGCACATCCGAACGTACTCGACCTGAAATTGAGTCCCCACGGCCAAAGTCGTTAATACGCAATGCCCACTCAAAAATTCGTTTTTTTCCTCGTTTCGACTTTGTTTACACATTTCCAGTAGCTTTCCACAAATTAACAATAGGCTCACAAACAAATTTATTGACATTTGCAAAGGACAAAATCTGCGCCCGGGTTCCCGGGTTCGATTCCCGGCGGGGTCAGGGATTTTCTCTGCCTCGTGATGACTGGGTGCTGTGTGCTGTCCTTAGGTTAGTTAGGTTTAAGTAGTTCTGAGTTCTAGGGGACTGATGAGCATAGCTGTTGAGTCCCATAGTGCTCAGAGCCATTTGAACCATTTTTTGAACAAAATCTGCGGCGTCAGCTAGTAGGGAATAAATACCGCTGTTACCGATTTGTTTTCGACGGCTGTCCACATTTCAAATTACGTTATTCTCTACGCACGATGTTCGGTGACTGTGGCCAACGCTTCTCGGGGTGTTCGTGTCCTACAGCAGAAAACGGTGTAAAGAAAATGATTATTTTTTCTGTCAGATAAGCTACAGTGTGTACGTTGATGTTAACACAAGAAATTCGCACGGGTCAGCGAACACAATACATTACGCGTTGTCGGACGGCTTTTCCGGTGCCTTCAGATTTTATTTTATTGCCACTGAAGGCTATAGCAATACTTTCCCGGGCATATAGCTTAGGCAGCATCACGTGCATGGTTTTTAAATGAAATGAGGTTCTTCAAAATGCTGCCATCAATGTTTTATTTCTGTTCAAGGATGCACTGGAGACAACTACCTTTACAAAAGATATCATAACAGAAAGCTACATTAGATATTAACATATTCCTGCTTCTTTTTCCAGAAATGTTTTTCTTGCTATTGCGAGGCTGCGTTTGACATCCCCTGCACCTACCGTCAGTTATTTTGTTTCCCAAATAGAAACAATTCGTGACCTGATTTAACTCTACTACATTTCATTATCCTAGGTTTACTATTGTTGACGTTCATCTTGTAATCCCTCTTCAAAACACTATCCATTCTGTTCAACTGCTCTTCCAAGTCCTTTCTTCTCTCTGGCACAATTACATTATCTCTTCGGTAAAGGTCTAAAGCTTCTATTTCTTCTGAAGGAATTTCAATTCGCTGTCTGAATTTGACCTAACTTTCCTTTACTACATTTTTCGAGTGTATCATTCGCTGTCTACACTTGACGTAACTTTCCTTTATTACCCTTTTGGTGGTGGTGTGTTGGGGCTTATGGGCGCTCAACATCGAGGTCATCAGCGCCCTGACACACAGTAAAAGGAACGAATGTGGACAGACCTAAGAAAACTAAAGCACACACTCAAAGAAAGCAGGAAAAGAAGGAAAATGCTACATAAGAAAGTAAAACCTAAGGAAAGGGGAAACACAGCAACAAGAATGTCACAGGAAATTGTTATTGGCTGGCGCTTACATAAAATATGGGTGAGCTTGTCACACAGTGAGCAAATTAAAATCCTCTCCCTAAAATCTTTGTAGAAACATTTGACAGGGCACAGAACTTTAAAACTTTAACCGCATTCGTCCGAGTGTTGCCTAAAAGAGGCGGCAGGTCCGCTGGAAAGTCAGCCGCGACCCGCTGGTCAGAAAATAAAACGCACAGTGACCTGGACGCCGCAAGCACCACACATTGGAGGGTCCTCTCGCCGGAGCAGGAAGCCATGCGTCATAGGACTGTGGCCTATTCGAAGCCGCGTGAGGAGAACCTCGTCCCGTCGATGGGGCTGAAAGGAAGTACACCACACACGCGTTGTGGGCTCGACTATACGGAGCTTATTGTCAGTCACTTCCAGCCACTCACCCTCCCACCGACGCATGACCCGTGAGCTCAACAGCGAGGTGAGTGCGTGCAGGGGGATAGCACACTGAGATACTTGTGGGGCGAGACACGCCTCCTCGGCTGCGAGATCTGCCCTTTCATTCCCAGCAATGCCGACATGCCCCGGAACCCAGCAGAAAGCAGCAACCTTCCCCAGTCGCTGTAGTCGGAGGAGGGCATCCTGGATGGTCTGGACAATTTTGTCTGCCGGATACAAACGTTGCAATGAGTGAAGGGCACTGAGTGAATCGGAACAGACAAGAAATTTAGGAGAGGAAGAATGCCTCATGTGCTCCAGTGCCCGCAAGATCGCAAACAATTCTGCATCAAAGACAGTAAAAGTCTGAGGCAGTCGGACCTTGAGGACACGACATGGAAAAACAACTGAGCAACCAACAGAATCCCCTTGTTTCGACCCACCCGTAAAAACAGTCACATAGTCGTGGCGCTCAGATAAAATGGCAGAAAATGCTGCATTAAAAGCGGTGTATCACGAGCGGGAACTTAACAATTTTCACAAGAAGAATTATCGTCGCCGTCTGAAGAGTACGCCTTGCCGCTGCAATCATTTTCCTCTGTTTCTGGTTGTCTTCTTCACTGCTTGATGATTTTGTACTTAGTTATTTCCATTACATCGTCGACTATTTTCTTTCTTGGTCTCTCCTTGATTTTCTTTCCAATAATTTCTCCTTCCAATATGTGTGCTGGAAACATATTTTGTATAAATTAATGTTCAAAAAGTTTTGTTTTTATCTTTTTCATTGCTACTACGAAGTTTCTTCTTTCGTTGATCCATTTCAGAACACCATCATCGGATTTATCTTTCAGTCCGTCCGTTCCCTCCTGAGCCAATTTTCCGTCGCTTCTCGGCGCTTTATTTCCGCGGCCAGTTAGCACAGCGCGCCTCTGTAAAACTGCTCTTTCTTCCTTTCTATGGTGAACGACTTGTTCTATTTCATCACTGAAAGCACATTTACGCGTTCTTCCCAGATTTGCATGCTGCATCTGTTGTCTTCTGTAATTACAGAGACAACGCGAAGGAATTTATCTGCTTTCCCCATTTAATTTATTTCCATTAGGGTATCGTATGTCTTCTTGTTGCTCACCATTATAATTTGGTTTTAGACTGTTAATTTTAAATTAAATCTTGTTTCATAACTGAAAAAATGTAGAAAGCATATTTTGCGCAAGTTTATTATAATTACCTATTAAGGCAATATTATTTGTGAATCGTAGGCTATGAATGGAAATTCTATTCAGTCGTTTTCCCTCTGAAGATCCTCGTAGAATGTGAGCACCCTTTTCTTACGTCTTTTCTAATTTTGTGTCTGCATTGTTCCGCATAAGTATCAGATCTCACATTCTGATTTGTATTTGTGATTAACCCTCGCAATACAAAGGGGGGAGGAGGCGTGGTATTTTACGCCCATCTTTTGAAAAATGCTAATCTAGTCACTTCATATTTTAAAATTTTGAAAAAATGTATGTCGTTTTTAATTAACTCTTCTTCCCAATTAGATAAACATTCAAAATTTTTCAGTTAAACTTAACCCAAAAATTTAAGTCTCTGTAGCGGATGGCACATTTCACAATGCATGTCATATTCAAAATTTTCAGGTTCAGGAACCTACTTACAATGTAGTATATCTTTCAAAAGTATGTTGTGAGTACAAGTCAACAACAATCAACGAGATTTACATTTTTTTCATTTTTATTGGGTGGGCAGTGGGCATTACTGAAAGTGCCTCTTTCAAAAGTATGTTGTGAGTAGAAATCAACAACAATTAATGAACTTTAGGTTTTTTTCATTTTTATAGGGTGAGCAGTAAGCGTTATTCAAAGTGCGTTGGTACTGCTCACTGGTTACTAGAAGTATTTTAATTTTCTGGACCCTAGTAACACATCAATCCCTTCTTAAAAAGTGTTGTCAGTATAAGTCAACAATATCGGTAACGAATTTTAAAATTTTTTTTTTTTGTGGGCATAAAATACCCTCCATTGGTAACGCACATTATGGAAAATGCGTTGGTAGCGCTAGAGTTAATATCGTTCTGTCTTTCCAGTTCACATTTAAGCCTTCCAACATCTTGAAGAGTTTTCTACAACTAACACCGTCAGCCGCATTTTCTAGATCAGTACGGGCTACTAAGAATCCACATTTACTTCTCACCTCTTCCCTAGCAATCCCCCGAGCGCAGTCATTCTTCCTTTGGCCACATTTCTTGGCCTAAAACCAAAAGTGGTCTTCAACAAGAGGAACAGCGAAGAGAAAATTTTGGAGAATGCGTGTCTGGGATCTCAGAGATTGATAATTTGTCTTGATGGGGCTATACCAATTTTTCTCTTGTGGAACTAAATTCGGAGGACGCTTTCAGAGCCCATAGTGAGAACATAATCAGGCAGAAATCGTTTACTGCTTAAATTTCTGTGGTCATTTTCCTTACAAAAGTTTCCTTTCAAAGTGGTACAAATGGCTCTGAGCGCTCATCACTCCCCTACAACTTAGAACTAGTTAAACCTAACCAACCCAAGGACATCACACACATCCATGCCCAAGGCAGGATTCGAACCTGCGACCGTAGCGGTCGCGCGCTTCGAGGCTGTAGCGCCTAGAACCGCTCGGCCACCCCGGCCGGCAGTTTCCTGTCCAAGGTACGTATAGAGGCATTCCTTCACACCTCATCTGTAGGAAAACTTGTCACCAGTGTTGATGATTACCAACAAAGAAGCTACGGAGTTAGAATTGCGGCAGGAAAACCAAGTTTTAATACATTTCCACATGTTATTTTTATTTATTTAGTGATAAAAATTATCAATAAATTCGGAACACTGTTACACAAATAAAAACCATTTGCATCAGAGTGTTAACGACAGACATGTCACTATTTAGGTTCGACTGTTCGAGTGGACTTTTGAAAATACTGCTGTTTCTTAATGATTTCTTTTACAAGATTCCGCAAATGTTTTAAATTTTTGAGACAAACTAAATGCAAAAATTCAGACCTTTGTAGTAGATGTGACTTTTGACAATGAACAATGCATCAAATATTTTCAGATTTGGGGTCCTACTTACACGTCAACAGTATGTTGTCAACAACTACTAACAAATTCTGTTTTTGTTTTACTTCTTTTGGGGTAGGCATAAAGTACTCCTTCTCTTCCCCTAGTCAACTGGGTAAGAGATGTTACTGAATACGTTCTACATCTACAGCTACATCTACATCCATTCTCCGCAATCCACCATACGGTGCGTGGCGGAGTGTACCTCGTACCACAACTAGCATCTTCTCTCCCTGTTCCACTCCCAAACAGAACGACGGAAAAATGACTGCCTATATGCCTCAGTACGGGCCCTAATCTCTCTTATCTTATCTTTGTGGTCTTTCCGCGAAATACAAGTTGGTGGCAGTAAAATTGTACTGCAGTCAGCCTCAAATATTGGTTCACTAAGTTTCCTCAGTAGCGATTCACGAAAAGAACGCCTCCTTTCCTCCAGAGTTTCCCACCCGAGTTGCTGAAGCATTTTCGCAACACTCGCGTGGTGATCAAACTTATCAGTAACAAATGTAGCAGCGCGCCTCTGAATTGCTTCCATGTCCTCCCTCAATCCGATCTGATAGGGATCCCAAACGCTCGAGCAGTACTCAAGAATAGGTCGTATTAGTGTTTTATAAGCGGTCTCCTTTACAGATGAACCACATCTTCCCAAACTTCTACCAATGAACCGAAGACGACTATCCGCCTTCCCCACAACTGCCATTACACGCTTGTCCCACTTCATATCGCTCTGCAATGTTACGCCCAAATATTTAATCGACGTGACTGTGTCAAGCGCTACACTACTAATGGAGTATTCAAACATTACGGGTTTCTTGTTCGTATTCATCTGCATTGATTTACATTTATCTAAATTTAGAGTTAGCTGCCATTCTTTACACCAATCACAAACCCTGTCCAAGTCATCTTGTATCCTCCTATACGTTGGTACAGTGAGTATTAATGTTTGAAATGTTCAAAAAAAGCAGTGGTAGACTGTAAAGGCTGAAGAATTGTATAGAATTATATAAAACTTTGAAGGAAGGACAAACCTGGGAGAGGCGCAGACACGACAATGGGGCGGACAACGCTGTTGTCTTGTTTTGTTCTAGGGCGCAAGAACAACCTGACGACAGCGCACCAGACTGCTGAGCTTTTGGCTCGGGTTCGATCCTTACTACCGCCTCTCTGCTGTTCGGTGTTAAGTAAGGAAACCAGACGAAGATCTGGTGCGGCGACGGCGCCTGTGGCGCGTGCAACACTCTTACTGGCTAACTTCAGAGCCAGTTAACTCTGATACGGCGAAACGTATAGGGTTTTTTGTCTAAGAATAACTTCTCAGCACAACCTTCTGTGCAATACACTTACAAGCTTTTCACTCTGTTTCTGACCATGCCGTATTTCACCTTTATTTAGAACGTACTCGCAAAATTAGTCAGAGGCGACTCATAGACAGAGCTGTACTAATATACGGCCAAAGTGTAGGCACGGTTAAGATATACCGGAGCTGAAAGCGCAGGACATCTTGAAGCCACGCTAATTAAAACGGACAACGTTTGAAGAAAAGAGTACCACTTGCATGAATATCAAGAGCTCAGGTGGAAACCCAGTTCTAAGCAAAAATGGGAAAGCAGAAAGGTGGAAGGAGTATATAGATGGTCTATCAAGGGCGATGTACTTGAGGACAATATTATGGAAATGGAAGAGGACGTACATGAGGATGAAATGGGAGATATGATACTCCGTGAAGAATTTGACAGAGCACTGAAAGACCTGAGTCGAAACAAGGCCCCGGGAGTAGACAATATTCCATTACAACTACTGACAGCCTTGGGAGAGCCAGTCCTGACAAAACTCTACCATCTGGTAAGCAAGATGTACGAGACAGGCGAAATATCCTTAGACTTCAAGAAGAATATAATAATTCCAATCCCAAAGAAAGCAGGTGTTGTCAGATGTGAAAATTACCGAACTATCAGTTTAATAAGTCGCGGTTGCAAAATACTAACGCGAATTCTTTACAGACGAATGGAAAAACAAGTAGAAGCCGACCTCGCGGAAGATCAGTTTGGATTCCGTAGAAATATTCGAACACGTGAGGCAATACTGACCCTACGACTTATCTTAGAAGCTAGATTAAGGAAAGGCAAACCTACGTTCCTAGCATTTGTAGACTTAGAGAAAGCTTTTGACAATGTTGACTGGAATACTCTCTTTCAAATTCTGAAGGTGGCAGAGGTAAAATACAGGGAGCGAAAAGCTATTTACAATTTGTACAGAAACCATATGGCAGTTATAAGAGTCGAGGGACATGAAAGGGAAACAGTGGTTGGGAAGGGAGTGAGATAGGGTTGTAGCCTCTCCCCGATGTTATTCAATCTCTATATTGAGCAAGCAGTGAAGGAAACAAAAGAAAAGTTCGGAGTAGGTATTAAAAAACATGGAGAAGAAATAAAAACTTTGAGGTTCGCCGATGACATTGTAATTATGTCAGAGACATCAAAGGACTTGGAAGAGCAGTTGAACGGAATGGATAGAGTCTTGAAAGGGGTATATAAGATGAACATCAACAAAAGCAAAACGAGGATAATGGAATGTAGTCGAATTAAATCGGGTGATGCTGAGGGAATTAGATTTGGAAATGAGACACTTAAAGTAGTAAAGGAGTTTTCCTATCTGGGGAGCAAAATAACTGATGATGGTCGAAGTAGAGAGGATATAAAATGTAGACTGGCAATGGCAAGGAAAGCATTTTTGAAGAAGAGAAATCTGTTAACATCGAATATAGGTTTAAGTGTCAGGAAGTCGTTTCTGAAAGTATTTGTATGGAGTGTAGCCAAGTATAGAAGTGAAACATGGAAGATAAATAGTTTGGACAAGAACAGAATAGAAGCTTTCGAAATGTGGTGCTACAGAAGAATGCTGAAGATTAGATGGGTAGATCACATAAGTAATGAGGAGGTATTGAATAGGATTGGGGAGAAGAGAAATTTGTGGCACAACTTGTGTTGTGTCGGTATCTGTGCCGACACCGTGAAGTTGAGATGGCTGAAAAGGCAAGCTAGACTAACGCAGACGGGCGTGATGTACTGGAACAGGATACGTAATTAATGTTAGGAAGAAAAGTACGGAGCAGGTTTAATACTTAACTTTACTCATTCCTTGTGGTACATCGATCTTGACGATACACAGAAGACTTTAAGTACAATCACTGTATGACTAATGGCGCCTTGCTAGTTCGTAGCCATTAACTTAGCTGATGGCTCTCTCGGCTAATGAGAGAGAAAGGCTTCGTACATCTGGTCGGTAGCTAGGTTCTCGTACAACTGGGCGGTTGCTAGGTTCTCGTACAACTGGGGCGAGTGCTCTCTCGTATCACGAGACCTGCCTTGGTGGTGGCGCTAGGTCTGCGATTACACAGTGGCGACACGCGGGTCCGACATGTACTAAATGGACCGCGGCCGATTTAAGCTACCACCTAGCAAGTGTGGTGTCTGGCGGTGACACCACATTCCTCCCCCGCAAATCGGCGAACGGTCGTGTGATAAGGCTTCCGCCCGCCGTGGGGAGGACCACATGTTGACGTATGCGATGAGGTGGGGAGCCTAACAACAGGCGAGGCTGTGCCACCCGCACCCGGCCATTCGGTCCGAGGGGAGCTAGGAAACGCCTGAAAAACTAGTCCAGGGTGCACGTCAACATGCGGTGTATGCGCCCGTAAAGAGACAGGAGTGACCGAAGGATCAACCTCCATTGCGTCGGGGTAGCCGACGCGCGATGACGTCATGTGGTCCGGAGCGGGCGGGAGTTCCATGGCGGAGGACAGCTGGTCACGGAAAGCGATCGGCGGCGCGTGACCCTGGGAGGCGCTTGGCGGCTGCAACGAAGCGTCGAATGCGGGCGGCGCCGGCGGGAAAACAAGCGGCGGCGGCGGCGGCGGCGGCTGCTGCTGCTGCAGCGGCGGCGGCGCGTCGCCATGGGGCAAAATGGAAGGCATCGTCGGTAACACCTGGGGATGAGGCGAGCCAGTAGATGGGTCCCCAGGGCGCTGACCGGACGGCACCGTCGCTGAAAGCAGACGGGGAGCGGCAGAACCCGAGCGACGACAGAGGCGCAGCTGATTGAGATGCCGACGCACCACACCAGAGGCCCCCAAAACCAAATACATCGCGCGGCCGAGGCAGCGAAGAATGCGCCCTGCGAGCCAACGCCGTGAACCTCGATAGTTGCGATAAAATACAACGTCGCCTGGAGCAAAAGCAGGAGTCTGCCGCTGCACAGGAACCTGATGCGGCGGATGCAGCAAAGACATCAAGGTGCGATGAGGACGACCGTGTAGCAACTCAGCCGGCGAGTGACCATCTCGGGGCTGAGAGCGATACGAAGACAAAAAGAGCAACAATGCGTCCTCCCGAGAATGCGACTCTTTCAATTTCAACATCTGTGACTTGAAAGTCCGGACCAATCTTTCAGCTGCACCGTTGGACTGAGGCGAAAACGGCGCAGATGTCAGATGTTGAATACCATTGGCCTGGCAGAATGACTGAAATTCTGCGGACATGAATTGTGGGCCATTGTCGGAAACAATAGTCTGCGGAAGACCTTCAATGCAAAAGATAGCAGACAACGCTTGGATGGTGGCGGTGGACGTCGTGGAAGACATCCGGACAACAAAAGGAAAATTACTGAAGGCGTCGACCAGAACCAACCATCGAGCATTCCAGAATGGACCAGCAAAATCAATGTGCAAGCGTTGCCAAGGGGAAGTGGCTTTTGGCCACGCAAAGACTTTCCGCGGCGGTGCGGACTGTTGTTCGGCACACGCCGGGCACGAAGAACACATATTCGTAATCGCAGCATCGATTCCGAACCAAGTACAGTGCTGACGAGCAAGTTGTTTCGTTCGCACTATACCCCAATGTCCTTGGTGAAGAAGCCGTAAAACAGAGGACTGTAACGAACGTGGGACCACGACTCTGGACTGATCATTATCAGAACGCAACAACAAAACACCACGTCGAACAAAAAGTCTCTCCTTGTGAGCAAAAAATCGGCGAACCAACGGATCCTCGATCCGAGACTTTGACAAAGGCCATTGCGTAGCAACAAAACGTAAAACAGTAGCAAGGACAGGGTCAGCAGCTGTGGCTGTAGCGACACGACGAAAATCAATCGGAAACGATTCGACCACTTCATCGGTTTCCGAATCAATGAACATGCAAGCAAGTTCGGAAGAATCGAATGCTTGATCCTCAGCAACAGGCAAACGGGACAACGCATCGGCGTTTCCGTGCTTAGCAGTGGACCGATACAAGATATCGTAGCGGTACTGCGAGAGGAAAATAGACCAGCGAATGAATTTCTGCGCTGTACGCGGAGGTACAGGCTTGTTCGGATGAAAAAGCAATGTCAAAGGTTTTTGGTCTGTGATGATGGTAAAGTGACGACCATACAAGAAATCATGGAACTTAGTAACACCAAACACGAGAGCCAAAGCTTCTTTCTCTATCTGTGAATAATTTCTTTGCGCAGACGAGAGCAATTTGGACGCAAAGGCAATAGGGCGATCATGGGAGCCAACTTTGTGCGCAAGCACAGCACCGATCCCGAAATCCGATGCATCTACCATCAACTAAAGGGGTTTCTGGGGATCGAATGGCGTAAGGCAAGTATTAGAAAGCAACGCCGATTTCAACTGGCGAAAGGCGCGTTCACATTCCGTCGTCCAGACGAACGGAACACCTTTACGGCGTAAGCGATGAAGCGGAGCTGAAATGGAAGAGGCATTGCGCACATATTTATTGTAATAATTAATTTTACCCAACACACTCTGCAGCTGTTTCACATTTTGAGGGGAAGGCAATTCTGGTATGGCACGGAGGTGCTCTGGACTCGGATGTATGCCTTGGGCATTAATGACATGTCCCAGGTATGGTAAGTCACGAGCAAAAAACACACATTTGTCCTTCCTCAAGCGAAGACCATTTTGCCGCAAGACCTGAAATAATGTTCGTAAATTCGCAAGATGATCTTCTTCTGTCTGTCCGGAGATCACTATATCGTCCAGATAGTTTGCTGCAGTAGGGACCGACGCACAAATAGTTTGTAAATATTGCTGAAACAAGGCAGGGGCGGACGCACACCCGAAAGGCAGTCTTTTGAAGCGGTACAATCCAAGATGCGTGTTAACCACCAATACGCGCTGGGATTCGTCGTCCACCGGTATTTGCAAGTACGCATCGGCTAGGTCCAACTTTGAAAAATATTTTCCCGGGCACAGTTTAGCAAAAAGATCTTCCGGGCGGGGCAAAGGAAAAGTAGCAGTCACTAGCTGTGGATTCACTGTGGCCTTGAAGTCCACGCAAAGTCTCAATTTTCCGGAAGGTTTTGGCAAAATGACTAAGGGTGAGGCCCAGAGAGAAGCTTGCACACGTTCAATTACACCCTGTGATTCGAGATCGTGTAACGTTCTTGCGACCTCATCACGCAATGCGTGGGGAACATTGCGCGCCCTGAAAAATTTCGGTTGCGCGTTTACCTTCAGTTCTAAATGTGCTTCATAGTTTTTAGCGCAACCTAAGCCCGGTGCAAAAATATCTGCAAATTCGTCACACAGCCGAGAAACACTGTCTGTAGGCACAGTCTGATTCACTGATAGGACCTGATTTACAATAGACATGTTAAACAACTGAAATAAATCTAGACCAAACAAGTTCACAGCAGAAGAAGAACGAAGAACGTAAAATGACACAAGTTTTGTTTGTCCCTTGTATGTTGCAAGAAGGCTGCACTGTCCTAACACAGGAATTGTCTGTCCTGAATATGTGGTTAGCTTAACATTTGCGGAACGCAACGGAGGTTTGCCCAGTTGTTTGTACGTGTCGTGATTGAGCAATGAAACTGCAGCTCCGGTATCGAGCTGGAATGGTATCACTTTGCCTTCAAAGTCTAAGTCCACAAAAAGTTTATTGTTCTGCTGACGACAAGAGCGACTGTTTTGTGCAATTGGAACAGACACTGGTACAGAATCACTTGCTAATTGACGTGATTTCCGGCGACGTCGACGCACAGTTTTTGTGGGACGATCACAGTTACTGTGAGAGAAAGTGTCACTGGACGAAGTGGAATTAACGACATGAATGTCCATAGGCGAAGGTCCACGAGCCTGAGTGTCCTTGGTTCGATTCCGGCGCAAAGCAAAGGGCCTGGAATGATTGTGATTGTCTGATCTGAGCTTTTTCTGGCAAACACTTTGAACATGTCCTTTCTTATTGCAGAAAAAGCAAATAGCTTGGCGTGACGGGCAGTGTTCACGCGAATGTCTAGTAGCACACCGCGGGCACGATTTCACTACATGTGTGTGCTGGCGCGGCACACCTGGCTTAGCGCGCGGCGGCAGCTGTGCGGACGGCCGCGAGGGCAGTTGACCGGGCCGCGTTGCGCGAGCGCGCCCGGCGGGCCGGTTAATGTTACACACAGCTGGCGAAGTTGCAAAAGATTCCTGAGCACAGTCAAGTGTGTCCTGTCTATCCAATATGTCTATCACTTGTTGAAGGGAGGGATTAACTAGTTTCAAAATTTGCTCCCGTATGCGAACATCAGAAACGTTCTGTGCAATTGCATCACGCACCATTGTATCTGAATAAGAAAGACCACAGTCACATTCAAAGGCACAGTCCCTAGTAAGTCCTTGCAATGTTGCTACCCACTCCCTATTAGTTTGACCGGCCGTACGTTTTGTACGAAAGAACGTATACCGTTTTGCAACCACATTAACTGTTTCTTTGAAATAGGCATCTAATGCAGACAAAATTTCCTCGTAGGACAGAGTTGCTACGTCGCGTCTGGGAAACAATTTCACTATCACACGGTATGTGGACACACCGACACAAGAAAGCAAAAACGGCTGCCGCTCTTTACCTTGAATTCTGTAGGCTGCTAGATGAAAGTTGAACTGGCGAGACCACTCGTGCCAGGTCTCATCGGCTGCCACGTATGGTCGAAAGGGTGGTGCAACAGCGCTTAGTGGCAGCGGTAGCGAAGAAGCGGCGGCGGCCGCATCGGTTTGAATGGTACGTTGACCCTGGACGAGCTGTCCAAGGGCATCCAGTAACGCCTGCGTCTGCTGATTCTGCAAGCGATAAAATTCGGACAGTACATCTGGAGAATGTGGCGAAGCCATGACACAATTAAATGTAAGCAATCAGAAAGAACCCTTTTATCCCATCCTCGTCGCCAATGTTGTGTCGGTATCTGTGCCGACACCGTGAAGTTGAGATGGCTGAAAAGGCAAGCTAGACTAACGCAGACGGGCGTGATGTACTGGAACAGGATACGTAATTAATGTTAGGAAGAAAAGTACGGAGCAGGTTTAATACTTAACTTTACTCATTCCTTGTGGTACATCGATCTTGACGATACACAGAAGACTTTAAGTACAATCACTGTATGACTAATGGCGCCTTGCTAGTTCGTAGCCATTAACTTAGCTGATGGCTCTCTCGGCTAATGAGAGAGAAAGGCTTCGTACATCTGGTCGGTAGCTAGGTTCTCGTACAACTGGGCGGTTGCTAGGTTCTCGTACAACTGGGGCGAGTGCTCTCTCGTATCACGAGACCTGCCTTGGTGGTGGCGCTAGGTCTGCGATTACACAGTGGCGACACGCGGGTCCGACATGTACTAAATGGACCGCGGCCGATTTAAGCTACCACCTAGCAAGTGTGGTGTCTGGCGGTGACACCACAACTTGACTAGAAGAAGGGATCGATTGGTAGGACATGTTCTGAGGCATCAAGGGATCACCAATTTAGTATTGGAGGGCAGCGTGGAGGGTAAAAATCGTAGAGGGAGACCAAGAGATGAGTACACTGAGCAGATTCAGAAGGATGTAGGCTGCAGTAGGTACTGGGAGATGAAGAAGCTTGCACAGGATAGAGTAGCATGGAGGGCTGCATGAAACCAGTCTGAGGACTGAAGACCACAACAACAACAACAACAACAACAACAACGTTATGACGGAAGAATAAAGCTATAACGTAAGTGATGGAATGTGGTAAAGAAGAAAGAGCCCAAGTCCGAATTCACGTAGGTATAGAGCTAGTTTGTTCCCCTCCTTTTATAGGAAGTAACATCTGCAGGTATTTTCAGCCATAATGGCTGTGTTTGTGCACCGTGACTGTGTAGGATAATTATTTATTTCAAGTTTCTGCTACCAGTCACTTTTTATTTTCTGCTTAATCTAACATAATGCAACGCGTTTCTAACATGTTCTGTTCATTTTCATGCGTTTATACATACATACATAGATACTAGATTAATCTAGAACTTTTCCCATTGTCTTTTACTGTAGCTGCTGGTGTGGCATTTAGGGGGAAGGACGGGGGCAGTGTATGGCTAGAAATCGAAGTCAGTGATGTCTTCTGCTGGTTTTCTTCCTTTTGGTTGATTATGTGGATCACAGCAATATCATCATCTTGCTGCTTCACTTGCATCACTGGTGTAATGCTGGAGCTGTTTATTGACACTACACTATTGCACATTATATTTGTCACTGATTGCCAACGTAATTCACTGCACGAATTGCTTCGATTGATCTCTTTGTAATCAGTTCCCCAATCCATTTATTTGCTTTTCTTTTCTCCCAGCAATTTGCAGCACGCTTTTCTCCATTAGTCGATGAGACAGCCAAAAAATTTTGGATTGATTTTGTAGTGTTGGCAGAAGACCCAATACTGTGTTTCTAGAGGAGACCGAAATGCACGCGTTTAATTACACGCTGACTGGCGTGAGGTCTGGAACAGGACAATATCTTGAGAACTGCAAATAAAGTACGTAGATGATGTAATACTTAACTTTAATCCACAATTGTAGAACATCTCTCTTGATGATACATGCTTCACATAATAAATATCAATTGAATACGGCGCCTTGCTAGGTCGTAGCAAATGTAGCTGAAGGCTATGCTAACTATCGTCTCGGCAAATGAGAGCGTATTTGTCAGTGTAGCGTCGCTAGCAAAGTCGGCTGTACAACTGGGGCGAGTGCTAGTAAGTCTCTCTAGACCTGCCGTGTGGTGGCGCTCGGTCTGCTATCACTGACAGTGACGACACGCGGGTCCGACGTATACTAATGGACCGCGGCCGATTTAAAGGCTGCCACCTAGCAAGTGTGGTGTCTGGCGGTGACGCCACAGATTTCGTGTCGCGTCTCACTGTCACGAATCAAAACATGGTACCAAGTGTTTGTAAACGTTAGTTTCCTATACATCAAAAAAATTCCTTTGAATCTGTATTTAGTTCAGCAGCAGCACTCAGAGTCACCGTTACTCTTTTGTCGTTCCAGTGACAGTAATAACTTGCCACAGTAATAAAGTCTAAAAGTAACTGCATTTTCAAACTTCCAAAACTGATGTGGGCTTCCGTGGATGTTCGAATATTAAGGTATACTGAAATTCGAGCCAAAGACCAATTTCTTTTGCTTTGCAACACACTAGAAATCGATTTTCATTCAACAGAACTGATATTATTTCAGCGAACGTTTTGACGTTAGTAGCTGTTATTCCTGGAACAACTGTTATGATTACGTGTACAATTCGCCACAACTTAGAAATGTGAAACTAGGCTACCGACCGGAGTACCGAGGAAACAAAAGAAAAAATATGAACAACTTACCGAACTTGGTACATGGCTTCAGATGTGCAATTACGGACACCAAACCACATACAAAATATTGTTAGAGTAAGCAGATCGAGATAATTCTTCGACTGACTACTTTTACGTTTATCTGTATACGGACAGAACTCGAGTGCTTGCTGCTTCTCTTCGAAATACACTGAAGCGCCAAAGAAACTGGTATAGGTATGCGTATTCAAATACAGAGATATGTAAACAGGCAGAATACGGCGCTGCGGTCGGCAAACCCGATAAAAAAAAATGGTTCAAATGGCTCTGAGCACTATGCGACTCAACTTCTGAGGTCATCAGTCGCCTAGGACTTAGAACAAATTAAACCTAACTAACCTAAGGACATCACACACATCCATGCCCGAGGCAGGATTCGAACCTGCGACCGTATCGGTCACGCGGTTCCAGACTGAAGCGCCTTTAACCGCACTGCCACACGGGCCGGCACCCGATAAAAGACAAGTGTCTGGCGAAGTTCTTAGATGGTTTACTGCTGCTGCACTGGTAGGTTATCGAGATTTAAGTGAGTTTGAAATTGGTGCTATAGACGGCGCACGAGCGATAGGACTTCTCCGAGGTAGCGATGAAGTGGAGATTTTCCCCTTCGACCATTTCACACGAGTGTACCGTGAATATCAGGAATCCGATAAAACATGAAATCTGCGACATCGCTGCGACCGGAAAAAGATCCTGCAAGAACGGGACCGACAACGACTGAAGAGAATCGTTCAACGTGACACAAGGTTTCAATGCTGGGCCATCAACAAGTGTCAGCATCCGAACCATTGAAAGAAACATAATCCATATGGGCTTTCGCAGCAGAACGCCTTCTCGTATACCCCTGATGACTGTACGACACAAAGCTTTACGCCTCGCCTGGGCCCGTCGACAGCAACACCGGATTGTCGATGACTGGAATCGTGTTGGCTGGTCGGACGAGCCTCGTTTCACATCGTGTCGAGCGTTGGGACGCGTACGGGCATGGACACGGTCTGTCGAATTCATGGACCCTGCACAGTTCAAGATGGTGCAGGCTCTCTAACTTGCAGGTAGTGTGCAGTTGGAGTGATATGGGACCCCTTATACGTCCTGATACGATTCTGACATGTGACACGCACGTAAGCGTCCTGTCTGATCACCTGCGTCCATCCCTGTCCACTGTGCGTTCCGACGGACTTGGGCAATTCCAGCAGGACAACGTGACACCCCACACGTCCAGAATTGCTACGCTATGACCCCAGGAACACTCTTCCGAGTTTAAACACTTCTGCTGGCCGCCAAACTCCCCAGACATCAATATTATTGAGTATATCTGGGATGCCTTGCAAAGTGCAGTTCAGAAGAGACCTCCACCCCATCGGACTCTCACGGATTTATGGGCAGCCCTGCAGGATTCGTGGTGTCAGTCCCCTGCAGTACTACTCCAGATATTAGTCGAGTCAATGTCACGTCGTATTGCGGCACTCCTGCGTGCTCGCGGCGGCCCTACGCGATATTAGGCAGGTGTACCAGTTTCTTTGGGTCTTCAGCGTATACGGGGTGGAAGCTGCATGGACACTGACATT
Source organism: Schistocerca piceifrons (assembly GCF_021461385.2). Classification (NCBI taxonomy): domain Eukaryota; kingdom Metazoa; phylum Arthropoda; class Insecta; order Orthoptera; family Acrididae; genus Schistocerca; species Schistocerca piceifrons. Next base: position 835,797,222 of record NC_060141.1, read on the forward strand.
ATCGTACAGACTTTACTTTCGTTCTTAGGTGCTGGACCCTATATGTTATCTGTAGCAGTTTTGTGTATCCGGCCCTATCCGCTATATACAGGTTGAGTCACTAACTGTTGCCACCTAAAATAGATCTGAAAAGTGTGATAGTAGCTGAGAAGTTGGTGGGACAGATGTTGCATGGGGCAACGGAGGCCATAAAATGACGTTGCTAGGTGGGGTGGCGTCAGAGATATGAAGGGCAACTGCTTTTTTTTAGGGGATGCTATAGTTTGGAACTTATTTTCTTAGCGGCTATCGAGACGAATGCAATGACGTGTAACAGTAAGGTCTTTGAAGGTCAACGAAAGTCAAAGGGGCGACGCGAACGTCCATTTACAGAAGGTGTTCGAAATGATTACCATTGGTATCAATGCAATGCTGCAATCTTCTTATCGTGGATTGGTGGTATTCCTTATCACATTGGCAATTATTGAAGCACAAGCTCCGACAATTCTCTTTCGCATATCTTCAGGTGTAGTTGGAACGTCTTTATAAACAATGTCTTTTACAAATCCCCACAAGAAAAAATCCAGAGGCATCAAGTCTGGCGAACGAGCCGGCCACGACACATCTCCTCCGCGTCCAATCCAACGATTTGGGAATTGTCTCTCCAACTCATTTGTAGCCGTCAACGAAAAATGTGGGGACACCCATCGTGTTCATACCACATTCTGTTCCCTCTTCCTAAAGGTATTCAAAAAATGGTTCAAACGGCTCTGAGCACTATGGGACTTACGTTCTGAGGTCATCAGTCCCCTAGAACTTAGAACTACTTAAACCTAACTAACCTAAGGACATCACACACATCCATGCCCGAGGCAGGATTCGAACCTGCGACCGTAGCGGTCGCGCGGTTGCAGACTGTAGCGCCTAGAACCTCTCGGCCACCAGGGGTGGCTAAAGGTATTCCTTCCAATAACAGCCCTAATGTTTCTTGCAGGAATGTAGTGTACTTCCTACCATTAAGATTTCCTTCGATGAAATAGGGGGATTCCGTCCTTCAGAATGCCACACCATACATTTACCGACCACGGTTTATGGTATGCAATTTGCCGCAGCCAACATGGATTTTCAGCTGCCTAATAACGTATGTTACGCAAATTAACATTTACATGGTTCGTGAATGTAGCCTAGTCAGTAAATAAAATCGAATTAATAAATGTGTCATCCTTCTGAATCTGAAGATGAGCCTATCGACGCAAACAATCCCGTACCAATTAATACAGTTCATACTTGGTGGAGACTGATACGGTAAAGATGATATTTATGGCGATGCAGAACAGTACGCCGCCTCATTCCATTGCGATTTGACGCGAACTAACGCAAGGATCTCGAACCACATTGGCAAGAGTACCAATTTCCGTTTCCTCGTTAGTAACTTTCTTTTGTCGGATATGTTTCCGATGCATTACAGATACAGTTGTTCTCAATCTATCATACACATATTTAAATATCGACGTGTAGAGTGAATACGTTGAGGATATATTTCAGCGTATAAGTCTCCAGCTCTCACTTAATGCCATTGGCATCCTCCGTAAATGAGAAGCATATCGACTTGTTCTTAGAAGGAATACATCATTCCCATTCGCTTGATTCGACGATACTAGACTTACCGTTCCTATTAGTGTTGTCTTACGAAACCGTCGAATGGTGTTTACATGTCAATGGCACGTTAGATGGATAAGCCGTATTCGATAAGTGCCGAAGTGGTAAGGAATACCACTCAATGCATGAGAAGAAGATCGCAGCACTGCACTGATACCAATGGTCATCACTTCGAACACCTTCTGTAAATGGACGTTCATGCCACCTTTGTGACCTTCGTTGACCTTCAAAGACCTTACTGTTACACATCATTGGATTCGTCTCGATAGCCGCTATCAGATAATCAGTAGCAAGCTATAGCATCCCATTAAAAAAAAAAAACAACGTAGTTGACCTTCATATCTCTGACGCGACCTCGCCTAGCAACAAAGAACGAACGTCATATTATGGCCCCCGTTGTCCCATGCAACATTTCTCGCACAAACTTTTCAGCTACTGTCATACTTTCGGATTTATTCTTGGTGGCAACAGTTAGTGACTCACCCTGTATATATAAATGATGACAGCTTTTTATGACGTATGGGGATCCACGACTACAGAAGAGCAATGTGAGGACGAAAGTTTAGAATACTGAAAAGCGATAACCGCTATATTGTGCTAGTAAGAACTTACTCCTCCTACCTTACTTTGTTCCGGCCACCTGGTTTACTTGCACGAGGACTGTGAGCGGTTGACATACATGGAACGAAAAAAGAAAACTAACATTTAACACGAGCACACTCCTGATTCTCTCTCTCTCTCTCGTGGATTGCTGTCAACCTGCTTCCTTAGGTTAACAATTTCAGTTTTAAAAGTTTGCTTGGCCCTATTGTATTTTTCCTTGAAAACCTGCATAGCAGTACCTTTATAAAGCTGGTTTAGATGATGTACTTGCTGCCTGAGCCTAATCAGATTTGGTGGGAGTTTTAGTCTAGGATTACTTCCATTCTGACAGTGTTTAACTACCTTCTGGATTTCTCTGGCTGGACAACTATATTCATAATGATGCAGTAGGGTTGAGTAGAATTCATTCCATTTCTCATCCGATCCTTTTACCTGGTACACAGAATCCCATTTCTCATTCGCTGGTTTGTCTTTAAGAGCATCAATATTTGACGTATTCAGCATTCGTTTCTGAAGCATAATTTTTGTTATTTTAGGCACAACTGAATTTATGTATTCTGTCACCTGACAGAAGTGGTCAGAATAAAGAAAATCTAAGTTACTGTAATTTACCTTATCTATAACATCTTTGTTGATTACAGCATAATCTATTCTAGTGAAACTCTATTCTAGTGGAACTCTGGTGTCAGTGAAATGGTACAGTACCGCGCGACATTGAAAATAGGTACAACATACTTCATTATTTTTGTCAGAACAACACATTTTTTTTGTAAAATAACTCAATTTCAATTAATACAGCGAAGCCGGATACCAGCGTGAGAAAGAATGACAATTTATTTATCTAATTGATCACATGTGCACTCCCACAAAGTAAATCCCTACATCCAGTTTGGTGAGATCTGTGAAATGAATGAATGTATGGTCGTCTGCTAACCGCAGATAGTGAATGTGAATATATGACCATCTTTGAGACGATCCTGTGGCCACCTTTGGTGGGACCAAAGAGATGAAATTTACCTGAGCTTTGAGCACCTGAAATGTGGCTGACCAATACGGTAGCATGGTCTTCCCCCACCTCAAGTTAGGTGCAAGATGACCTGGAGAACGGCCATGTTTCAGCACTCTGCCGCTGGATCTTGTGCTGTTAAGACCTGTTTTAGCTGTGCTCCGTAACGACAAAAGAGTGGAGGCATGGTATGCATGTGGAATATTTAAGAATAGTTTGAAATAATAATTTCTCTATTTCAGGAACTTTTGTGGGGAGAATTAAATGTCAGGCAGGTAATATTAATGGGATTGTAGTAATGTTCAGAAGTGACCAACGGTCACAATGAAACCAAGTGTAGCAATAAGTTGAAATACTTCCGTGTGCTTACGTTAAGCTGAATTACTAGCGTATTTACAATAAGTTGAAATATTTAAGAAATAGCGTGTGTACCATAAGTTGAAATATTTAAGAAATGGCGTGTGCAGGACTTGAAATTAGAGACGAGTACTTCCACGTGGTGAGTACTGTGTGAGTCTCAATCTGTGTATGAGACAAAAGATAAAGAGAAGTACTCGTCCATGGTATCAGTTGAGGACTCGCGTGTGTGATGAATACGTTCTTAATATTACTTCGCGTGATATGATTCCGTGTGACGCTTGATTCAAACTCTGAGAGAGAAGCAAGGTGAGTCGGCCGTCTATCCAGCAACGCCACTTGGCTTGCATTGCACAGGAAGGCGTGCATATATCTCCAGAGTTCATAGTAGGAAAGTAGAATTACGAAGTGGGGCAGTGTCGTGTGAAACTGGGATAAATATTAATTGAAGTGGGAAAGCTGAAAGTGATAGTGTTGTGACTATTTAGTGTTTTATATTTCTTATTGCAGTGTGATGTATGTCATGTAATTTGGGTATGTGTGGTTTGCATGGGAGAGTAGCAAGGTAGTTCCAAAAGATTAGTGGGTTATGCTTGTTCCTTCTGTACTGCTCGGTCTGGAGGATAGTTTCGTGATGATGATTGAGAGAGTCGAAGTGTGAGAAATAATAAAAGACCCACCATCCTATCCAGAAAGTGCACTGTAACGTTAAAAGTAATTACGAGACCATAGTATAGAGATTCACCAATGTAAAGCCATGCCCACTGGGCGGAATTTCTCATGTGTTATTGTTGTAGGTTATAGAATTTGTGTGTTTAGGTTAGAGAATTTATCGGAATAAATCAGATAGTGAAAAGAAAAAGATTGGTGGACTTTTCCTTCGAATTGTATGTTGTCATGATGTCCCGAATTTATAATGTGTGCGCCACTCATATTCAGTGCGGTGGCCACGTGTTGACAAAAGCCGTTAAATAAAAAAAGAAAGAAAATGTGGTATTGCCAGTGCGTAGTGTACAGTCAGAGTTCTGTAAATCACTGATAGTCAGATGCGTGTTTCCGTTGCGTATTAATCATATAGGAGGATAACTTGTAACTTAAGTGTGAGTACGAGAGTTCATGTTACTCGATAAATAAGAATGAGTCCACTCGCTTGGCAGACCACTCATCTTGCTGGCCTGACTGCTTGATGCCACAGTATGAGCAAGGCATGTGGGTGCCTCTCAGCAGACTTCACTATAGTTACAAGATTGTATGAGGTCAGTACATCACTGAGCTTCAAGTTTACTATACTGTTTGAGTTTGCATCCATACTAAAGTCACCTAATACAGTTAGGTCATTAGAACCGGCTTGAGCAACAATACTACTAAGTTTATCCATAAACAGCATTACACCAGAATTTGGTGGCGTACATAATCCAATCACTTTATGATTTATTAACTTAAGATGACTACTGTGGAGTACAATATCTGTCGTTTCAATTGATCCTTCATTGGTGTGATTTCAAGAAAGGAAATTTTTTTTTGCTTCTATATCCTTATTAACATAAACTGCCACACCACCACTTTTATGGTTTGCCCACAATAACTATTTGCTAGTATGTAGCCTTCTAATCTATAATATATTATTTCACTGCATTTTAGCCCATGTTCCGTTATTACTAGCACATGTGGCAAGTGTTCCTCTATGAATATTTGTAGTATGTCTAGTTTGTTTCTGAGATATTGCACATTTAAGTGCATTAACTTTAAAGGTGTTACCCTTCTTGTTTATTTACCATCTTGCACGAATCAAAATTGTTTGAGTTACACTTCTTACGACATTTTGCATATACTGGTTTTTTACAACTGTCCTGCAATGACTGATCACTTATTTCACAGCCTGGCTTTTCTTTGCGTGAACGGGACTCAGTCATATCCGAAATACATCCCTGAAAACTATTATTATGGTCCTTTATTCTAAGAAAGTCTCGTGGTTGTAGCCCAGAGCAATTGGAGCTTTCTCCACACTGTCTTTCTCGCACAGTTTGCTTATGTGGGAAACTAGCTTGGCCTTCCATTTCCTGTTTAAGTGGGATCCGTGTTTCATGTGTTCATCACGACACATCTTACTTAAGTATATCAAATGTATATGGCTAAATTAATCACACAGTTTCTTTAGCTCGGAATTGTAGTGTCGAATCTCTTTGATTCTACACGACCACAGTGGTAAATCATGTCGCACTGGCACGTTTGTGATGACAATGTTCGTTTGAAATGGTTTTGGTAATGGGCCTATGTTACGGAAACACCGCAGGGATGTCTAGCTTTCGTTTTTGTATTCGTCGTTGCCGCCGCCTACTTTCACAACGTGAGCGTCTTTGTTCAATTGACTTGTTTCTGTTGTAATATTCTCCACCACTGCATTTAACATTGCACCAGGCTTGATCACCACGAAAACTGAATGCTTTGAACGTATACTTTCGTGAAAACTTTCGGATAGATCTTTTCCGTGACTGTCGGCATACAGAAGGAGCCCTTTGGTGCATCTTAAGGTTGGCATGTTCTTTTTTGGTTCTTTAGAGGGAGTTTTGTGATTACTTTGTGGTTCGTTTATGTCTGTTGTGTCACCACAATCCGCTACCAGTGCTGAGAGTTTGTTTGATAACGGTATCACTGGGGCTGTACTTACATGTAGTAGTGGGATGACCATTAACAACGGCGTTCTCTTGAGTTAGGCGATAATTCCTATCCACTGCTTTATATTTCGTTTCCAGCTCTTGATACTTCCTCAGAAGTTGTTGATATTTTGCATTGATTGACAGTAAATCATCTGTTAACACGCTCATTATTTTTTCTTTTGTCTTTAGCGTGTTCGTGTTATTATTACATAACATGTAAGTCTTTGTTTTCTCATGTCACCATGTATATCTGTGCATTCTTCTATTTCCTTATTACTTCTCAGCCCATAAATTTCTCTGTTAGTAATTTTGGGGCCTAATATTTTCCTAATAATCTTTCTTCCTTTCATTCTTTTGAAATTCTTCAATATCCCTCTTTCTATTTAAAATTAAAGTTTCTGCTCCATAAAGACATTCGGGTTTAACAAGTTTGTTTCTGCGTCGATCCTCGGCAGCGAGCGTAGAAATACTTGTTTTCTAAATAAAACCACCTTTTCCTGCTGCCACTTAATTTATTTTTCCCAGACAAGTTTCGCCTTTTTCTTGTTCTAAGGCATCGTCATTGGGGTCTATACAGTGTTGTTATTTTTAGATTATCAAACAGTTCACATCGCGATTTTTTATGTTACAAAGTAATTACTTACGATTTGCCGTCATCTGCGTCGGTAATAAAGTGGTAGTGCGACCTCCAGAGCAGATGAGAGGAAACGCAGATTACAGCAAATCGAAAGTCATTACTTTTTAACATAAAAAATCGTGACGTGAACTGTTTGATAATCTGAAAATAACAAAACTGTATCATTGAAGATCCCAGTAATGATGCCTTCGAACAAGAAAAAGGCGAAACGCGTCTGGGAAAAATAAATTAAGAGGCAGCAGGAAAAGGCGGTTTTATTTACAAAAAATGTACATTCAGGTTTGATTAAAGTGCCGCAATGACTACGTTTACTGAATGTAGAAGGTGCCCGCGTCAGTCTTCGGCGGCTGGCGCGCTGCCAAGATGGAATTCAACCGCCTTATCGGCGGGGTCAAAGGTCACGCGCTCAGAGAGCTGACGTAACATGCTGTTGCATACTCTATGTCGACAGATTCGAGATGTACGCTTACAGGTACTTTTTATTATAAATATTTTGCGTTAATCTGAACGCATATTTTTTTTTTTTTTTTTTTTTTTTTTTTTTTTTTTTTTTTTTTTGACAGCGATCTTCCTTTGCAGATTTTTCCAGGCCGCTTTCTTGTATGATTTCCCCCAAAGTGTATTTAAACTGAGAAGCCTTTTTTTTATTTTTCCATATTTTGTGTTAAAAAACTTTGGTGCTTGTTTGTTGCATTTCATATATTACGCTACCTTCTTTACTATACTCTTTCAGTTCTTTGCGCGTATCGTGGAGGTTTTATCTGGCCATGCTAAATGGTAATGACACGGCATGCGAAAGTTACTTTATATCTTTGGGTTTTGCATACCAGCATTTCACAAGGCGAGTCGGAAAAAAAAGAAAGAAAGAAAATGGTCCAAATGGCTCTGAGCACTATGGGACTTAACATCTTAGGTCATCAGTCCCCTAGAACTTAGAACTACTTAAACCTAACTAACCTAAGGACATGACACACATCCATGCCCGAGGCAGGATTCGAACCTCCGACCGTAGCAGTCCCGCGGTTCCGGACTGCAGCGCCTAGAACCGCACGGCCACCGCGGCCGGCCACAGAAAGAAAAAAACGAAAAGAGAGATAGTTATCAAGAGCGATCTGCATGTGTTTGACAAATCCCTTACCTCGAAAATTTCTCTCCTTCAAACCTCCGCTGTGTTACCACAGATGAGGTGTCACTGATCTCGTTTGTACTAAGACTGCAGTGCACGCGATGTGCCTAGTCGCTTCCACCGTCCTGAGTGGAATACATAACTTCTGTAAGTAGGCTGTTTAGGTTTTTTTATTGGTGACGCCACCTCTGTATGAAAATCACTGGCTGTGCTGTGTGCAGTCTGTGGCTGCTTTGCATTGTTGTAATACTCGCCATTGTAGTGTTAGGCAGCTGGCTGTGAACAGCGCGTAGCGTTGCACAGTTGGAGGTGAGCCGCCAGCAGTGGTGGATGCGGGGAGAGAGATGGCGGAGTTTTGTAATTTGTCATGAACTGCTATATATATAATGACTATTAAGGTAAATACAGTGTTTGTTCTCTATTAATATCTTTCATTTGCTAACTATCCCTATCAGTAGTTAGTGCCTTCCGTAGTTTGAATCTTTTATTTAGCTGGCAGTAGTGGCGCTCGCTGTATTGCAGTAGTTCGAGTAATGAAGATTTTTGTGAGTTAAGTGATTTCTGGAAGGTATAGTTTAATGTTAGTCAGGGCCATTCTTTTGTAGGGATTTTTGAAAGTCAGAATGCGTTCCGCTAAAAATATTGTGTGTCAGGTTAAGCACAGCCCTGTATAATTGTTCAAAGGGGACGTTTCGTATGTCGACCCTTAGCCGAGGATACCTCACTGGAATCTTCTGATTTTTTCCTTGTAGTTTGTGTAATTAGTGTAGATTTTGTTTATTGCTAGCGCGTAATTGTAGAGAGAATCTCCTTTGTAGTAGCAGTCTTTCATTGTTGTACAGTAAAACAGTAGTGGCATGCATGTAGATTTGCACCAAGTATTTCGCTGCTGCGCTTGCAATTAACTAGATATTATTTTCAGTGCTATGTTAATGTGTTCTCTTATTTTTGCTCTTCAAATTGTGTATTTCTGTGTTGTCGTGTGAAATATTGTGACAATAATGGCGTGTGAAAAACGTAATACTAGGCTTCAAAGTAAACTGAGAAATTACAGTGAAGACGAAAGCAGTGTGTTAGCGCCGCAGAGTAATGAATTAACTAATGTTCAAAGTAGTAATTTGGTAATTGTGCATAGGGAAATGGAGCGGGCTGTAAATAATGGTGTAGGCAGTGAAACAATTAGTGAACAGGGAAGCGTTATCGATCGATCGGTCGCCAACAGCTCGCCTCAGGATTCCGAAATGACAGGACACAATCTTGCAAATACTGTAGATTCAGGTTTTGCGTCCTCACCGTTTTCTCAAATAAATCAAGACACATTTTCTGCTTTACAAAATGCGAATATTGCCGGTTCAAATGCGCTGCCGAATAGCACTGAGGAATATGTTTCAGACACCAGTGCACTGTTATTACAGTTAATGCAACAAATGGGACAAAGGCTACAAAAGTTAGACACAACGCTTGAACAAAATCAGAAACAAATGGGACAAAATGTTCAAAAGTTAGACACAATGGAACAAAATCTTCAAAAGTTAGACGCAATGGAACAAAATCTTCAAAAGTTAGACACACTGGAACAAAATCAGAGACAAACACAGCAACAGCTTCAAAAGTTAGACTCATTGGAACAAACTCTTGAACAAACGCGTGAAGATTTAACTACTGAGTTACATAACATTGAATCGAAATGTCAAAAAGTCTGCAATAACGTAAAAACTCAAATTTGTGAGCATTTTCAACCTATTTTTTCGCGGCATGAAAATGCATTACAGAATCACGAAGCAGCCATAAAAGAACTGAAAATTATTGTTCATGAAAATCATGAGACCTTGCAAGCTAAAATTGACTCAGTTGTGTCTACCAATTCGGTTACGGAACTTGCAAAAACTCAGGAAAACTTAAAGGACACAGTAGAAAGACACATGGAGAAAATTAGTGCTTTATCAGAGAAAGTAGTTGAACTTTCGGATCAGCTAAATAATTTATCTACGAAGGTAGATGATAATCTGAATGACACAAAACCTGTAGTCTTTAATGACACAGAAGAGTGCGAACAAATTAGAAAATTCAAACAAAATCAGAATCAAATTAATACGCAACACCAAAGAGAAATCCGCGAAGTACAAGATCAGCTGACACAGGTAGTACAAGAATTACGTATTTCAGAGGACACTCGCGCCCCAATACGGGAAGAGGGACATAGAAATACGGAACAGCCACAAAATAATAACACAGCGCATTTCGGAAATTATGAAAGAAATTGGCAAGGTGCATCGAATTTTGAAATGGAACCGCCGAAACGACGTAACAATGACCGATATGCGACTCGCCGACATGATGACTTTGACTATAAGCCGTTCATTACTACACGTAAATTCAAAACATTTAAGAATTCTGGCAACGACATACATCCACAAGCATGGCTCCATCAATTCTCTCATTGTTTTCCTCCCAACTGGTCGTTAGAACACAGATTAGAATTTATGTGTGGCTATTTAGAGAATGAACCAGCTGTAAGAATGCGATCGGTCATTCACGATTGTCACAGTGAAGGAGAATTTTACCATGCCTTCCTCTCAGCATATTGGTCTCAAGCTACACAAGACCGAGTAAAACATAGCATCATGATGATGAAACACTTTGAACAATCTGAATTTTCCCGTCTTGTGAAATATTTTGAAGACATGTTGCACAATAATCAGTACCTGTCAAACCCATACAGCCCCTCAGAACTCATCCGCATTTGCTTACTCAAAGCCGGTCGGAGTGGCCGTGCGGTTCTAGGCGCTACAGTCTGGAGCCGAGCGACCGCTACGGTCGCAGGTTCGAATCCTGCCTCGGGCATGGATGTGTGTGATGTCCTTAGGTTAGTTAGGTTTAATTAGTTCTAAGTTCTAGGCGACTGGTGACCTCAGAAGTTAAGTCGCATAGTGCTCAGAGCCATTTGAACCATTTTGCTTACTCAAATTGCCTGAACATTTACGACATATTATTTTAGCAGGACGTTGCAAAGACGACATTGAAGCTTTTGAGGGACTCTTACAAGAATTAGAAATTGACACAGACAGTCGCGGGATGCGAAAACAGGAAAACAATCACTACAGGTCACATCCGTCACAATTCCGTGACGACAGAAACAATAACTGGACACGACAGGTCTATTCTTACAACGCAAATCGTGACCAAAATAGACACCACCCGTACGACAACCGTTGGCAGAGTAGTAATAATTACAGGGAAAGATCACCTCTCCGCGGTAATGACTATCACAGAGACAATCAGAGAAACAGACAATATGGGAACCAAAATAATTGTTATCAAGGGAGACAGAATAACTTTAGACGCAACGGTCCAGTGCGCAGTTACGATTCAGGGAGAAATTCTCCACCACGTGACGGACAAGGAAGAAACTACGGAACCTACCGACATGACGACAGACGATATACTCGTAACGACAGACCTGAATTGCATCAGAACTGGCGGGATTCAAACAGAGCAGGGCACTTTCGACAACGTGAATTTGTAGGAGCTAGGTCTCCTAATCCCAATAACGACGCGCGCCAACAAAGGGACAGACAATGACTCGCACCGCAGGCAGCCGCTTGCGCCAGCTGGCTCAGAGAAAAATGACATAGACGCTAACCTTAAGAAAAATTCCAGTATTGTTTAACGACGTATACCGCATGATAATTGCGTTGAAGCTGAAACTCTGTGTACTAGGAAGAGTAAAGGTTTACACCACATTTCACATGTAAAACCATTTATTGAGAGATAATCTGCTTTTTAACTTTGTCTTTGCCATAAAACTTTTCACTTCACATTTCTAGTATCCTTTGTCAGACTTAAGAAACTGTTAACTTGTAACAATGTTTGAAGTTAAATATCCAGTCAAGAACCAAGAGAACTTATTTAAACAGAAATTACGAATGCATTGTTATAGTGAACAGACGACGCAATGTTGTTATTTGTACATTCTTGCTTGTTAGTTGCATGATTGCGTAACGACTATCAGGCTTACATACTTCGAACATGTACAGGTACTGCTAATGAGATTTTAATGCAACATTTTGGTTTACTTGAAAATACATTATGGATTCAAAGTGCTTTCTGAGAGATACCAGATAACACAGTGGTTAGTTTATGTGACAGCTACACGATTTTATCACGACGCTACTAAAGAGTGACAATTTACAATGTTGTTTTTGCGGTGTATCTGTTTTATATCTGCACAGTTTTCTGTTTTATTCTGGAAAGTAAAACATGTTTTAGTAGTAACTTTTGTGGTATAGCTACATGAGACAGCCTTTTCCGTAGCACAACAATACATTACAGCACAGTATTTTCTTCATCACGGCAATAAGCGTAATAACTAAGATATCTATACGGAAAGCATTTCACTTTTGTTTATGATGAGGTAAGTACATTGGCTTCTGCAGAACTTAGCTTTCGGAGGACAATAACTCCGACACTTCCACAGAGATTATCTGACAGCAAGACGCACATTTAGCGCTACAGGACACGCATTTGAGAGATTTTGTACTTAAGCCATTTATTTTTCAAGATTTTTGAATTACAAAGAAAGTTTTCCGTGATATATTTCATTCCATTGCTGTAATCTGTAACACCTGAGGGTATAATTACATTAATCCTCAGGGGGGTACACGCTTACTTTGTGTATCATGTGTTTGGCAAGCACGAGGAGCCCTAGCTAATATGGTATTTGCTTATACAACTTTACACATCGGTACCATATTTCTCTAACACAGAATTACACAGCTATCTGATCATTTAACTGAGAGATAAACATTTTTTTTTGCTACATCAGTGACACATGTTTACACAATTACACAGTTGGGTAACTTCACACTTATGAAATTGTATTTTGTCTGTACTTTGTGAACTGCTCATATTTTTTCGGAACCATTGTGATACTACGAGAGCTTTGAATGATGTATTTGGTATGAGATCATGATTTTTAAAGTACGTTTGAGGTAGATGACATTATTGAAATGAGCAGGGAATATTTTTTAGGGTTTGAAATTATTGCAGAAAGCTACGACGTTTTTGAGATTTGACTGAGGTGTTATGATGTTATTATTACGACGACGATGTGTATTATGTTGTTGAGGAATGTTTATTATGCTACGTATTTCTCATGATGAAATATTGAAGAAGTGTCGATGAATATGTATATGTATAATGAGGTAAGGAATAATGAGTAGTGTTTAGGGACTCTGATTTGTGGAAAAGGTTGTTGGAAACCAAGAATCGTACTTTAAGAGTTATGAAATGTGTGTAAATACGTGAATGTATCACAATGCTGTTTATTTCTATTCTGTTGTAAAGCCTGTACTACAAATGTTATCTGTATTGTTATGTTCTTTAATGATGTATTTTGTACCTTTGTAATTGTATTCTTATGTTATAAAATTGTACTTGACACCAGTTCATTATATTATTAACATGTAAGTTACATTTCACTGCCCACGTTTCTGTTGGTCATAATATATGCACAGTATGTGAGAAGTTGGGACTGTTAGTGTTTGCACGTGTGTTAATAATTCAGCAAGGGACTGGATAACAGCATTGCTGGTTCTAAGGACAATTCCAAAAACTTTGTGAGTGCACAAGTGGTGGTTATGGACTTGCTATATTCTCTGCAAGACTCTTCGATGGTGAATGTGCACCTGCACAATCGCAACAGATGGCTGCTGGCCATCTCTACAAGGATTACAGTGGGTCTGCACCTCTGGTGGCCCACCAATACCACAATCTCTACCAGGACTCCAGTGGGTCTGCTCTGTGATGACCTACCTACCAATATTCTTCAAAACTTCGAATGACTCTGCTGTGGGTTTGCTCCATTGTGGCCCATTACCTGTATGCATGTCAAGATCAGCACTGTCTTTCCGTTGGAAGGACAACACTACTTCTTCAAGATTGCATGGAAATCCACTACTTCCGTTCCGTGTGCATTTTCTTCTACTGCTCAGACTTTGAGAAAAACACTACTATTTTACCGTGATGAACGATCAGGACTGTCTTTATAGACTGTGAGAAAATTTGAGCTTTTGACCAACATAGTATCAATAAGTGTGTGCATTTGATTTCTTTGTTATTGTAATTATGAAAAATTTTTTCAAATCTGTATTGGCCACTGCTCAATCCAATTTGTAAAATTTTTTGTGGGGAGCATGGGCGCTATGTAAGTAGGCTGTTTAGGTTTTTTTATTGGTAACGCCACCTCTGTATGAAAATCACTGGCTGTGCTGTGTGCAGTCTGTGGCTGCTTTGCATTGTTGTAATACTCGCCATTGTAGTGTTAGGCAGCTGGCTGTGAACAGCGCGTAGCGTTGCGCAGTTGGAGGTGAGCCGCCAGCAGTGGTGGATGTGGGGAGAGAGATGGCGGAGTTTTGTAATTTGTCATGAACTGCTATATATATTATGACTATTAAGGTAAATACAGTGTTTGTTCTCTATTAATATCTTTCATTTGCTAACTATCCCTATCAGTAGTTAGTGCCTTCCATAGTTTGAATCTTTTATTTAGCTGGCAATAGTGGCGCTCGCTGTATTGCAGTAGTTCGAGTAATGAAGATTTTTGTGAGGTAAGTGATTTCTGGAAGGTATAGTTTAATGTTAGCCAGGGCCATTCTTTTGTAGGGATTTTTGAAAGTCAGATTGCGTTGCGCTAAAAATATTGTGTGTCAGGTTAAGCACAGTCCTGTATAATTGTTCAAAGGGGACGTTTCACTTCTAATAATTGTTCACGAACCTGCAGCCTTCTATAGTTACCCCTCTCGCAGAAGAAAGCACGTAGTTCGGGAATCCGTTATCTTGAGGCTGTAAGAAACTCTTAGCGAGGAACTGATATTGCATGAATAACAAAATTTTTAATCAGTTTGTTTACACAGGATGCGACTCGCTTTGTATTAGCAGAATAGGAGAAGTTGCACAATAGATTTTTAAAAAAAGGTTCAAATGTATCTGAGCACTATGGGACTTAATTTCTGAGGTCATCAGTCCCCTAGAACTTAGAACTACGTAAACCTAACTAACCTAAGGACATCACACACATGCATGTCCGAGGCAGGATTTGAACCTGCGACCGTAGCGGTCGCGCGGTTCCAGACTGTAGCGCCCAGAACCGCTCGGCCACTTCTGCCGGCAATAGCTTCCACTTTACGAATTACACATAATTTCCATTCTTCAACAAAATAATTGACTGCGTATTTGCGTAATTACTATCAAACCGTTCTCAGTTTCACATCCAAATAATCAGAGATTGCTGATTAAGTTGTTAACGAATACCGACCAAGGAGGACGACAGTTCAATCCCGCGTCCGGCCATCCTGATTTAGTTTTTCCGTGTTTTCCGTAAATCGCTCCAGGCAAATGTCGGGATGGTTCCTTTCAAAGGGCACGGCCGACTTCCTTCCCCGTCCTTCCCTAATTCGAATAGACCGATGACCTAGCTGTCTGGTCTCCTTCCCCCAACCAACTGACCAAGGCAGACAAGAGGTCTTTTCTACGAGACTGTCGGACCAGCTCTGATCTCATAGCCGAATCACTTCGCCCGCTATCCAAGTTAGTGCTTCGACTGACTTTTCGTTCCGTTATTGTTTATTATTCTGCTGGTAATTAACACTTTTGAAGTAACAGAATTATAGCCTGCTTTTGAGAGTTGCTTTTGTATGAAATGCAAGAGAAGTTTATCATTCTGGCCCGCAGCAACCAGAAGGGAAAAGGAACCACAATTTAGGCGGTCTTCCTCACGACACACGTGCCGAATAAACCGTCTGTCGCCGGTACCTCAGAGGACACTACGTCACTTCCCACTTCTGCCCTCTCAACGGCTGTAAGAAGAGCGTCTTGCAGCTGAGTACGACGGCTGTGAAGCCACAAGTACTACGAGCGACTCTCACTCCACACTGCCGCTCGCCACCCATACCGTCCCGCATACGGATGCAGCCAGGTTTCGTCATCTGTAGCGATCCGTGGCGGAAAGACGTCTCCACTGACCTGAGACTGCTCTAACACTTGAGATGAAATGGCGTTGCTTCGAATCTCGTCGTGTGCTGCAAGCATTCCTGGAACCGTTGTTGCGTTGATATCCAAAAACCTATGTCAATCAAAGGACACTGCAAAGCCACAAAAAACAATAAATGAAGATTGGTGCGTCAGAGACGGCTTCGAAATAAAAACAGAAATGATGGCGCTAAGAAATGGAGGAAGAGCACCAGCATCAGCCGATATCTTCGTACGCGAGAGAAAACTGAAAATCGTACCAAGACTTCGAATGCATAGGGAACCCGACTCAGACAAGTGCGAAATGTTCCACAAAACATGTAACAGAGAAAGCAGTGCGAGCAATAATGGCTGTCCATGAAGTAGAGAACACAGTACATTCTTCAGCTTAGAGGTAGCAATGGCACTATTCAGAGCCAAAACCCCGCCAGTACTGACGTATGGCGTGGAAATCGTCGGACCACATCTCACAGTGTAATATCTAACTATACTAGAAAGAGTAAGGGTCACCTATATAAAAAGACGAGATCTTTGTGTACAAAACTGCCCAAAATAACACGATCCAGAGTCGTATACCAGCTGGCGAGGGAATCCTTCCTCATTTGAGACCTACACCTACACTACAGAGATACTGCACAAGCCGCTGTACGGCGTTTCGTGGAGGTTACCCTGTACCGCTACTAATCGTTTTCTTTCCTGTTCCACTCGGGAACAGAGCGACGGAAAAACGGCTGTCTATATGTCTCCGTAAGAACTCCATCTTCTCGTATCTTATCTTCGTGCTCCTTACGCGCAATGAACACTGTGTCTTCAAAAGTATCCGGACACCTGGCTGAAAATATCTTACAAGTTCGTGGCGCCTCCATTGGTATGCTGCAATTCAGTATGGTGTTGGCCCACCCTTAGCCTTTATCACAACTTCCACTCTCGCAGGCACGCGTTCAGTCAGGTGCTGGAAGGTTACTTGGGGAACGGCAGACCATTCTTCACAGGGTGCTGCACTCAGGAGGGGTATCGATGTCGGTCGGTGATGCCTGGCACGAAGTCGGCGTTCCAAAACATCCCAACGGATTCAGGCCAGGACTCTGTGCATGACAGTCCATTACAGGGATGTTATTGTCGTGTAACCACTCCACCACAGGCCGTGCATTATAAACAGGTGCTCGATCGTGTTGAAAGATGCAATCGCAATCCCCAACTTGTTCTTCAACAGTGGGAAGCGAGAACGTGGTTAAAATATCAGTGTAGCCTTGTGCTGTGATAGTGCCACGCGAAACAACAAGGCCTGCAAGCCCCCTCCATTAAAAACACGACCACACCATAACACCACCGCCTCCGAATTTTACTGTTGGCACTACACACGCTGGCACATGACGTTCACCGGGCATTCGACATACCCACACCGTGCCATCTGATCGCCACATGGTCCAATTTTTACAATCCTTACACCAAGCGAGGCGTCGTTTGGCATTTACAGGCGTGATGTGTGGTTTGTGAGCAGCCGCTCGACCGTGAAATCCGTGTTTTCTCACCTTCCGCCTGACTTTCACAGTAGTTGCAGTGGATTCTGATGCATTTTTGCCGCGCTGAGCGGTCTAGGGCGCTGCAGTCATGGACTGTGCGGCTCGTCCCGGGGGAGGTTCGAGTCCTCCCTCTGGCATGGTGTGTGTGTTTGTCCTTAGGATAATTTAGGTTAAGTAGTGTGTAAGCTTAGGGGCTGAGGACCTTAGCAGTTAAGTCCCATAAGATTTCACACAGATTTGAACATTTTTCATGCAGTTTGGATTTCCTGTGTGATGGTCGGGATAGATGTCTGCCTATTACACATTATGACCCTTTTCGACTGACGGCTGACTCTGTCAGTCAACAGACGAGGTCAGCATGTACGCCTCTGTGCTGTACGCGTCCCTTCACGTTTCCATTTCACTATCACATCGGAAACAGTGGTTCAAATAGCTCTGAGCACTATGCGACGTAACTCCTGAGGTCATCAGTCCCGTAGAACTTAGAACTACTTAAACCTAACCAACCTAAGGACATCACACACATCCATGCCCGAGGCAGGATTCGAACCTGCGACCGTAGCGGTCGCGCGGTTCCAGACTGTAGCGCCTAGAACCACTCAGCCACAACGGCCGGCGGAAACAGTGGACCTAGGGATATTTAGGAGTGTGGAAATCTCGCGTACAGACGTATGACACAAGTGACACCCAGTCACCTGACCACGTTCTCCTGTCTTACCATGTGTAATGACTTCTGACGTGGCTGATATGTGAAACGTCCCCTTTGAACAATTTATATAGGACTGTGCTTAAACTGACACACAATATTTTTGTTAGCGCAACGCAATCTGACTTTCAAACATCCCTACAAAAAATGGCCCTGACTAACATTAAACTATACCTTTCACAAATCACTTACCTCACAAAAATCTTCGCTGCTCAAGCTACTGCAATACAGCAAGCGCCACTACTGCCAGCTAAATAAAAGATTCAAACTACTAAAGGCACTAACTACTGATAGGGATAGTTAGCAAATGAAAGATATTAATAGAGAACAAACAATGTATTTACCTTAATATCATCACAAGTCATAATATATATATCAGTTCATGACAAATTGCAAACCTCCGCCATCTCTCTCCCCACATCCACCACTGCTGGCGGCTCACCTCCAACTGCGCAACGCTACGCGCTGTTCACAGCCAGCTGCCGCTGCCCAACACTACAATGGCAGACAACAATGCAAACTAGCCACAGACTGCACACAGCACAGCCAGTGATTTTCATATTGAGCGGTACGTAACGTTGCCAATAAGAAAACATAAACAGCCTACTTACATAGAGAAAACATAAACAGCCTACTTACATAGAGAAAACATAAACAGCCTACTTACATAGAGAAAACATAAACAGCCTACTTACATAGAGAAAACATAAACAGCCTACTTACATAGCCCCCATGCTCCCCACAAAAAATTTTACAAATTTTGTTGGGCAGTGCCCAATAATGATTTGATAAAATTTTTCATAATTACAATAACAAACATGTCAAATGCACACACTTATTGATATAATGTTGGTCAAAAGCTAAAATTTTCTCACAGTCCATAAAGACAGTCCTAATCGTACATAACAGTAGAATAGCAGTGTTTTTTCTCAAAGTCTGAGCAGTAGAAGAAAATGCACACGGAAGTAGTGGATTTCCATGCAGTCTTGAAGAAGTAGTGTTGTCCTTCCAACGGAAAGACAGTGCTGACTCTTTACATGCTGACAGGTAATGGGCCACAATGGAGCAAACCCACAGCAGAGTCATTCGAAGTTTTGAAGAATATTGGTAGGTAGGTCATCACAGAGCAGACCCACTGTAGTCCTGGTAGAGATTACGGTATTGGTGGGCCACCAGAGGTGCAGACCCACTGCAGTCCTTGTAGAAATAATGGTATTGGTGGGTCATCAAAGATGCAGACCCACTGTAGTCCTTGTAGAAATAATGGCGTTGGTGGGTCATCATAGATGCAGACCCACTGCAGTCCTTGTAGAGATAATGGTATTGATGGATCATCAAAGAGGTAGACCCACTGTAGTCCTTGTAGAGATGGCCAGCAGCCATCTGCTGCGACTGTGCAGGTGCACAATCACCATCGAAGAGTCTTGCGGATAATGTAGCAAGTCCATAACCACCACTTGTGCACTCACAAAGTTTTTGGAATTGTCCTTAGAACCAGCAATGCTGTTATCCAGTCCCTTGCTGAATCATTAACACACGTGCAAACACTAACAGTCCCTACTTCTCACATATTGTCCATATACTATGACCAACAGAAACGTGTGCAGTGAAATGTAACTTAATTTGAAGAACTGGTAACAATTACATTTTTATAACATAAGAATACAATTACAAAGGTACAAAATACATCATTAAAAACATAGCAATATAGATAACAATTGCAGTAACACAGGCTTTACAAAAGAATAGAAATAGACATATACGTCAGTGTTACAGGAATTATGACATGAGTACATACATAAAAGATCAGAATAACTTTTGAAACATCAACTTCACACATGAGCATTAAACAGAATAAATAATGTGTAAGCATATTTATAAGGTAAATAACATATTATTAATGCCAATTATATTTGAGGATAACAGTGTTCCTCATCATAGTGAATGTAGCTTAATATTAAAAGAAGAAAAAATTCTATGAAACTACACAGAGACAGGAAGAAAACAAATACACAAGGGTACACAAACATATAATGGGATAACACAAAAGGGAAAGGACAGGGTTCGTTTTCAGTGTAACATGTGGTACTGCAGTCCAACCCAAAACTTCATATATCTTTCCTCTTATTTCATCCTTTGTTTCCACTCAAAAAAAATTCTATCTAAGCATGCTTTCTGTATTTATATGTTCATACATTTCTTACCTCAACATTTATTTCCAAGAAAATCCTACCTAAACCTGTTTTCTCAATGCATTTCTTTACCTATTCTCCATAGTCAGTTTCTTATATAGTCTACCCCCTCTTAAGCTAACTTAAATCTACTGAGCTCAGATAGTAAACTAAGGGACGAGGCAATGCAGCAGCACAAAACAATTAATACAAACAGCAATGATAAAAAATACAAAAGGCAAAGCAAGCAGCATAAATTACAACTAATATAAGGCAATGAGCAGCAAACAAAACAAAACAAGAAAAATCTGGCTTAGCAGAGTAACACAAATTAAAGTTCAGTAGCACTATGCCTGGCAAACAGCAGCTTATATCTAAACATGACATAGCTCAAGCAGAAAAAATAGTACACTAAAGATAACAATGCAGATAAGGGAAATGTATAATCACATCTTAATGTCTATGTAATTAAAGTGGTGCACCACAAGAAGTTATTCTACCAAAAAGTTACCAATTACTTGAAAAGAAAATTATGAATGCAGTTATTGGTTCCTTCTTATTGTTCTTTCCTGTCCAAGTGCTCCTTTTTTAAAGAATGTGGATCATAAAATAATTATTTAATAGATCTGTTGACAGAAAGTGTTCACATTAGCAAATGCATTTCATTTTATAAAAGCAATGCTGCAACACAGCTGAAAACCAGATATCAAATGAAATAAGCAATTACGCAAACCAAAGCATAAAAACATCATTCAATAGCTATGTGGCATTTCGTAAGTCAGTAGCGCTCAATTCTCGTAGAAAGACACTTGTCATTATCAGGTTTGCAGATGTAAGAATATTTCCAGAATCTTATTCATCAACACGTCTTCAATATTTCATCATAATAGCTACATAGCATAATCAGATTCCTCATATAGCATCAGCTTATTTATCATAAACATACCTCAACAGCATAGTACACATCGTCGTCGTAATAATAACATCATAACACTTCAGTCAAATCTTAAAATCGTCGTAACTTCCTCCAATAATTTCAAAACGTAAAAAAAATTCTCTGCTCATTTCAATAGTGTCATCTACCTCAAACGTACTTTAAAATCATGATCCCATACCAAATATCTCAAAGCTCTCATAGTATCACAATGAATCCGAAAAAATATGAACATTTCACAAAGTACAGACAAAATACAGTTTCATAAGTGTGAAGTTATCCAACTGTAATTGCGTAAACATCTGTCAATGACGTAGTAAAAAGAATGTTTGTTTCTCTGTCAAATAATCAGATAGCTGTGTAATTCTGTGTTAGAGAAATATGGTACCGACGTGTAAAGTTGTATAAGCAAATACCATATTAGCTAGGGTTCCTTGTGGTTGCCACACACATGGTACACAAAGTAAGCGTGTACCCCCCTGAGGATTAATGTAATTATACCCTCAGGTGTTATAGATTACACCAATGGAATGAAATATATCACGGAAAACTTTCTTTGTAATTCAAAAATCTTTAAAAATAAATGTTTTAAGTATCAAAATTAATCACTCAAATACGTGTCCTGTAGCGCTAAATATGCGTCTTGCTGTAAGATAATCTCTGTGGAAGTGTCGTAGTTATCGTCCTCCGAAAGCTAAGTTCTGCAGAAGTCAATGTACTTACCACATGATAAACAAAAATGAAATGCTTTGCGTATAGATATCGTAGTTATAATGCTTATTGGCGTGATGAAGAAAGTACTGTACAGTAACGTAATGTTGTGCCACGAAAAAGGCTGTCTCATTGTTGCTATACCACAAAAGTTACTACTAAAACATGTTTTTCTTTCCAGAAGAATTTAGAAAACTGTGCAGATATAAAACAGATACACCGCAAAAGCAACATTGTAAATTGTCACTCATTAGTAGCGTCGTGATAAAATCGTGTAGCTGTCACATAAACTAACTATTGTCTCATCTGGTATCTCACAGAAAGTACTTTAAATCCGGAATGTATTTTCAAGTAAACCAAATTGTTGCATTAAAATCTCATTAGCAGTACTGGTAAATGTTCTAATCGTGCAACTAACAAGCAAGAATGTACACACACAATTACACTGTGTCGTCTGTTCGCAATAACAATGCATTCGTAATTTCTGTTTAAATAATTTCTCTTGGTTCTTGGCGGGATATTTAACTTCAAACATTGTTGCATGGTAACAGTTTCTAAAGCATACTAGTAACGTGAAGTGAAACGTTTTATGGCAAAGACAAAGTTAAAAAGCAGATTATCTCTCAGTAAGCGGTTTTACATGTGAAGTGTGGTGCAATCCTTTACTCTTCCTAGTATGCAGACTTTCAACTTCAAAGCAATTATCATGTTGTTTACATCGGTAAAGAACGCTAAATCTTTTCTCAAGGCTAGCGTCTTTGTTATTTTTCCCTGAGCCAGCGGCCGCACGCGGCTGCCTGCGGTGTGAGTCATTGTCTGTTTCTTTGTTGGCGCGCGTCGTTATTGGGATTAGGAGACCTAACTTCTACAAATTCACGTTGTCGAAAGTGCCCTGCTCTGTTTGAATCCCGCCAGTTCTGATGCAATTCAGGTCTGTCGTTACGATCATATCGTCTGTCGTCATGTCGGTAGATTCCATAGTTTCTTTCTTGTCGGTCACATGGTGGAGAATTTCTCCCTGAATCGTAACTGCGCGCTGGTCCGTTGCGTCTAAAGTTATTCTGTCTCCCGTAATAATAATTATTTTGGTTCCCATATTGTCTGTTTCTCTGATTGTCTCTGTAATAGTCATTACCGCGGAGAGGTGATCTTTCCCTGTAATTATTACTACTCTGCCAACGGTTGTAATACGGGTGGTGCCTGTTTCGGTCACGATTTGTGTTGTGAGAATAGCCTTGTCGCGTCCAGTTATCGTTTCTGTCGTCACGGAATTGTGACATATGTGACCTGTAATTGTTGTGTTCCTGTTTTCGCGTTCCGCGATTGTCAGTGTCAATTTCCAGTTCTTGTAACAGTCCCTGAAAGGCTTCAATGTCGTCTTTGCAACGTCCTGCTAAAATAATATGCCGTAAATGTTCAGGCAATTTGAGTAAGCAAATGCGGATGAGTTCTGAGGGGCTGTATGGGTTTGACAGGTACTGATTCTTGTGCAACATGTCTTCAAAGTATTTCACAAGACTGGAGAATTCAGATTGTTCGAAATGTTTCATCATTATGATACTATGTTTTACACGGTCTTGTGTGGCTTGAGACCAATATGCTGAGAGGAAGGCATGGTAAAACTCTCCTTCACTGTGGCAATCGTGAATTACCGATCGCATTCTTACAGCTGGTTCATTCTCTAAGTAGCCACACATAAATTCTAATCTGTGTTCCAACGACCAGTTGGGAGGAAAACAATGAGAGAATTGATGGAGCCATGCTTGTGGATGAATGTCGTTGGCAGAATTCTTAAACGTTTTGAATTTACGTGTAGTAATGAACAGCTTATAGTCAAAATCATCATGTCGGCAAGTCGCATGTCGGTCATTGTTACGTCGTTTCGGCGGTTCCATCTCAAAATTCGGCGTACCTTGCCAACTTCTTTCACAATTTCCGAAGTGCCCTGTGTTGTTATTTTGTGTCTGTTCCGTATTTGTATGTCCCTCTTCCCGTATTGGGGCGCGAGTGTCCTCTGAAATACGTAATTCTTGTACTACTTGTGCCAATTGATCTTGCACTTCCCGGATTTCTCTTTTGTACTGTGTATTGATTTGATTTTGATTTTGTTTGAATTTTCTAATTTGTTCATACTCTTCAGTGTCCATGAAGGCTACAGGTGTTGTGTCATTCAGATCATCATCTACCTTTGTAGATAAGTTAGTGAACTGATCTGAAAGTTCGGCTACTTTATCCGATAGTGAAATTATTTCCTCTGTATGTTTTTCTGAACCAAGTTTCAGAGTGTCCATTTGTGTTGAAATCGTGTCTACTGTGACCTTTAAGTTTTCCTGAGTTTTTGCAAGTTGCATAACCGTATCGGTAGATGCAACTGAGTCAAATTTTGCTTGCAAGGTCTCATGATCTTCATGAACAATAGTTTGCAGTTCTTTTATGGCTGCTTCGTGATTCTGTAGTGCATTTTCATGACGCGAAAAAATAGGTTGGAAATGCTCACAAATTTGTGTTTTTACGTCATTACAGACTTTTTGACATTTCGATTCAATGTGATGTAACTCAGCAGTTAAATCCTCACGTGTTCGTTCAAGAGTTTGCTCCAATGAGTCTAACTTTTTAAGATTTTGTTCCATTGTGTCTAACTTTTGAAGCTTTTGCTGTGTTTGTCTCTGATTTTGTTCCATTGTGTCTAACGTTTGAAGCTTTTGCTGTGTTTGTCTCTGATTTTGTTCCATTGTGTCTAACTTTTGAAGCTTTTGCTGTGTTTGTCCCATTTGTTGTATTAATTGTAATAACAATGCATTGGTGTCTGAAACATGTTCCTCAGTGCTTTTCGGCAGTGAATTTGCACCGGAAACATTCACATTTTGACAAGCAGAAAATGTGTCTTGACTCATTTGAGAAAACGGTGAGGACGCAAAACCTGAATCTACAGTGTTTGCAAAATTGTGTCCTATCATTTCGGATTCCTGAGGCGAGCTGTTGCCGACTGATCGATCGATAATGCTTCCCTCTTCACTAATTGTTTCACTGTCCACGCCATTGTTTGCCGCCCGCTCCATTTCCCTATGCACAATTACCAAATTACTACTTTGAACATCAGTTAATTCATTACTCGGTGGCGCTAACACACTGCTTTCATTTTCACAGTCATTTCTCAGTTTACTTTGGAGCCTAGTATTACGTTTTTCACACGCCATTATTGTCACAGTATTTCACACGACAACACAGAAAAACACAATTTGAAGAGCAAAAATAAGAGAACACATTAACATAACACTGAAAATAATATCTAGTTAATTACAGCTGCGAAATACTTGGTGCAAATCTATATGCATGCCACAACTGTTTTACTGTACAACAATGAAAGGCTACAACTACAAAGGAGATTCTCTCTACAATTACGCGCTAGCAATAAACAAAAGCTACACTAAATACACAAACTACAAGAAAAGTCAGAAGATTCCAGTGAGGTATCCTAGGCTAAGGGTCGACATATGAAACGTCCCCTTTGAACAATTTATATAGGACTGTGCTTAAACTGACACACAATATTTTTGTTAGCGCAACGCAATCTGACTTTCAAACATCCCTACAAAAAATGGCCCTGACTAACATTAAACTATACCTTTCACAAATCACTTACCTCACAAAAATCTTCGCTGCTCAAGCTACTGCAATACAGCAAGCGCCACTACTGCCAGCTAAATAAAAGATTCAAACTACTAAAGGCACTAACTACTGATAGGGATAGTTAGCAAATGAAAGATATTAATAGAGAACAAACAATGTATTTACCTTAATATCATCACAAGTCATAATATATATATATCAGTTCATGACAAATTGCAAACCTCCGCCATCTCTCTCCCCACATCCACCACTGCTGGCGGCTCACCTCCAACTGCGCAACGCTACGCGCTGTTCACAGCCAGCTGCCGCTGCCCAACACTACAATGGCAGACAACAATGCAAACTAGCCACAGACTGCACACAGCACAGCCAGTGATTTTCATATTGAGCGCTACGTAACGTTGCCAATAAGAAAACATAAACAGCCTACTTACATAGAGAAAACATAAACAGCCTACTTACATAGAGAAAACATAAACAGCCTACTTACATAGAGAAAACATAAACAGCCTACTTACATATGGAGTACCTGGCAGTAGGTGGCAGCACGATGCACCTAATATTAAAATCGTATGGTTTTGGGCGTGTCCGGATACGTTTGATCACATAGTGTGTGTTGGACGCAGTAGAATGGTTTCGCAGTCAGAATTAAATGCTGGTTCTCTAAATTTTCTCAATAGCATTTTTCGAAAATAACGTCACCTTCGTTGCACGGATTCCCATACGAGTTTCCAAAATATCTGCGTTAACACTTACTTGTTGTTCGAAGCTACCGATGGTAACAAATCTAGCAGCTCGCATCTGAACTGCTTCGACGTCTTCCTTCAATCCCACCTGGTACGGATCCCAGACAGTCGCGCAGTACTCAAAAATACGTCGCACCTGCGTTCTATATACGGTCCCCTTTCCATGCGAACTACTCATTCCTTGAGTTCTCCCATTAAACCGAAGTCGCCTTCCCTAGCACAGTTCTCATTCTCGTTCCACTTCATACCGCTTTGCAACGTTATGCTAGATATTCAAACAACTAAACTGTGTCAAGCGGGACACTTGTAATACTGTATCCGATCATTGCAGGTTTGATCCTCATGCATAGGGCTGGTGTTGTCAGGCTGTCAGTGTGGCAGGGGGACGATTATGCGAGGGGTGGATCACTTGCAGGTACAGAAGCGAGGGGGCGGGTTTTTACACAAAAGGGGCGGGGCAGCAGCCAAGATGGCTTACGTTGGCGCGGCGGGTGGGGGGGGAGGGGGGAGAGGGGAAAGAGGGAGGAGGGGTGGACGACTTGGGTCACCAGCTGTTGCGGTCAGGGCGAGTGGCGGCTGGGCTCTTCCCCCCGCCCTGAACACAACTCAACTGAACCGTGGCCGCTCGTGCGAAATACTGAGGTTTGCGATCTCATCTCTGACCCGGCGCTTTCAGTCACTAAACGCACCCCGTGGCGGACTCGGCGTCTGCCGGTTTGACACGGTGCTGGCGATTAAAACTTGCAACACCTGGTGCAGCGCGTACCGTGATTTTCCGCCTTCCAGCAGCAACGAAATAATAAGCAGAGATTCAAAGAGTAAGCTCAGTTCTATGTGACGCAAAGTCGCAAGTACATCTCTGCCTCGCTTCTTACGTTTTATTTTGAGACTAGTTCATCCACATCTACTCTGCGCTCATCTTGCGTTGTCTGGCGGAGGGTACTTTGTGCGCCACTGTTGTTTCCCTAGGTTCCTTTCAGAGTATGCTGATACAATAGTTCCACACTTCAGAACCGTATAGAACCGCTCGCTCGACGAAAGATCCGTGTCCAAAGAGTGGAGAGTAGGACAGGTCACACCAATATTCAAGAAATGCAGCACGAGTGATCCACTAACTTACAGGCCCATATCATTAACATCGATATGCAGCATGATTTGGGACATACAGTGAGTTCGGATATTACGGATTACCTGGAACAAAACCGTCTATTGACACACAGTCAACAAGGACGTAGAAAACATCGTTCTTTGAAACTTCCTGGCAGATTAAAACTGTGTGCCGGACCGAGACTCGAACTCGGGACCTTTGCCTTTCGCGGGCAAGTGCTCTACCAACTAAGCTACCCAAGCACGACTCACGCGCTGTCCTCACAACTTTAATTCCGCCAGTACCTCGTCTCCTACATTCCAAACTTCACAAAGCTCTCCTGTTGTGAGGACGGCGCGTGAGTCGTGCTTGGGTAGCTCGGTTGGTAGAGCACTTGCCCGCGAAAGGGAAAGGTCCCGAGTTCGAGCCTCGTTCCGGCACACAGTTTTAATCTGCCAGGAAGTTTCATATCAGCGCACACTCCGCTGCAGAGTGAAAATTTCATTATAACTAGCTCTTTACTGACACGAAGTGTTGAGTGCCGGTGACAAAGGATTTCAGACTGATTCCGTATTTCTAGATTTCCAGAAGGTTTTTGACAGTGTACCACACAAGTGGCTTGTAGTCAAATTGCGTGCTTTCGCAATATCGTCTCAGTTATGTGACGGGATTCAGGATTTGCTGTCAGACACGTCACAGTTCGTAGTAATTGACGGAAAGTCATCGACTAAAATAGAAGTGATTTCTGGCGCTCCTCAAGGTAATGTTATAGACCCTTTGCTGTTCGTTATCAATATAAACGATTTGGGAGACAATCTGAGCAGCCGTCTCCCATTGTTTGCAGATGACGCTGTCGTTTATGGACTAATAATGTCATCAGAACATCAAAACAAATTGCAAAATGATATAGAAAAGATATCTGTATGGTGCGCAAATTGGCAGTTGACCCTAAATAACGATAAGTGTGACGTCGTCCACATGAGTGCTGAAAGGAATCCGTTAAACTTCGGTTACGCGATAAATCAGTCAAATCTAAAGGCTGTAAATTCAACTAAAAAACTAGGAATGACAATTACGAACAACTTAAATTGGAAAGAACACATAGGAAATGTTGTGGGGAAGGCTAACCAAAGACTGCGTTTTATTGGCAGGACACTTAGGAAATGTAACAGATCTACTAAGAAGACTCCCTACACTACCCTTGTCCGCCCTCTTTTAGAATACTGCTGCAAGGTATGGGATCCTTACCATATACGATTGACGCAGTACATCGAAAATGTTTTGTATTATCGCGAAATAGGGGACAGACTGTGTCTCAAATGGTACAGGATTTGGGGTGGACATCATTAAAACAAAGGCGTTTTTTGTTGCGGCGGAATATTCTCGCGAAGTTTCAATCGCCAATTTTCTCCTCCGAATGCGAAAATATCTTGCTGACGCCGACCTACATAGGGAGAAACGATCGCCATAATGAAATAAGGGAAATCAGAGCTCGCATGGAAAGAGACACGCGCTATACAAGACTGGAATAACAGAGAATTGCGAAGGTGGTTCTACGAACGCCTTTCCAGGCACTCAAATGCGATTTGCAGAGTATCCGTGTGGATGCAGATGTAGACCTGTTCCAGTTAGCGAATGGTTCGCAGGCAGGAGTATTGCGTGTAATCCTTCTTGTGGGCGCCATCTATCTAACTTTTTTCTCTCTCTTCACGAGATACCCATAGCAGGATGCAAAATATTGTCGTGTCCTATGTAATGGGGCGGGAAATTAAAGCGTCACCCATCTACAAGGATCAGCTCAGTTTTCAGGTAAATGTAAGTTTAATTTAGTGTTTTGTTTATGTATCTGAAATATTTTGTTGTGTTTGTAAAATATTTAAAGTTTTGTATTTTTGTTTTGTGTGTTGTAGCCTCTGCCCGATGTTATTCAGTCTGTATATTGAGCAAGCAGTAAAGGAAACAAAAGAAAAATTCGGAGTAGGTATTAAAATCCATGGAGAAGAAATAAAAACTTTGAGGTTCGCCGATAACATTGTTATTCTGTCATAGACAGCAAAGGACTTGGAAGAGCAGTTGAACGGAATGGATAGTGTCTTGAAAGGAGGATATAAGATGAACATCAACAAAAGCAAAAGGAGAATAATGGAATGTAATCGAACTAAGTCGGGTGATGCTGAGGGAATCATATTAACAAATGAGACACTTAAAGTGGTAAAGGAGTTTTGCTATTTGGGGAGCAAAATAAATGATGATGGTCGAAGTAGAGAGGATATAAAATGTAGACTGGCAATGGCAAGGAAAGCATTTCTGAAAAAGAGAAACTTGTTAATATCTAGTATAGATTTAAGTGTCAGGAAGCCGTTTCTGAAAGTATTTGTATGGAGTGTAGCCATATATGGAAGTGAAATATGGACGATAAATAGTTTAGACAAGAAGAGAATAGAAGCTTTCGAAATGTGATGCTACAGAAGAATACTGAAGATTAGATGGGTAGATCATATAACTAATGAGGAGGTATTGAATAGGATTGGAGAGAATTTTGTGGCACAACTTGACCAGAAGAAGGGATCGGTTGGTAGGACATGTTCTGAGGCATCAAGGGATCACCAAATTAGTATTGGAGGGCAGCGTGGAGGGTAAAAATCGTAGAGGGAGACCAAGAGATGAATACACTAAGCAGATTCAGAAGGATGTAGGCTGCAGTAAGTACTGGGAGATGATAGGATAGAGTAGCATGGAGAGCTGCATGAAACCAGTCTCAGGACTGAAGACGACAACAACAACAACAATGTTCCATGTTTGGAGAGAGCAGCGCAACTGGCGGGAACAGCATCTTCACTGCTGGAACCAGAAAGAAAATTATTGGCCACTAGGCGTCATGGGTCAACGGCCAAAGAGCAGCAGAAGATCCTGTGACCGGGTTGTTGCGTCGAACCTCCAACATTCAAATAAATAAAAATTTGTAATTTTCCATTGTAATGACGTCACAGAATGTTTAGTGGGTGTTGTATTTTGTTCAGTTGTGTTTTGTCGAGTCTGATGTTCACATCTGTATGTCGCATATACGGAGACAATAAAACAGTGTGTGCTCTAAAGCTTAAATGCGTGTTCGAGAATTATTTATGAAGAGTTATATAGAGGAAGAATTACTACTGAATTTTTCCAATATATTAATTTTCAGAAGAGTTTGATTTCGATTTTTGAATCTTAAACGTTTTACAGTCTGATTTTTATTACGGAAAAAATAAGACAACTTGCAAGAATATAATTTCCAAGAAGAAACAAACGACATCTAAATTAGAAAAGTTTGCGCAAACCAGTTGGACTGAGTGACGTCATTTTGCACAAACGACTCAACTGAATGTGTTTTAATTAGAGTTTCGTTCAAGAATCTTTTATAGAGAACTTTAAAAGAATTTAAATATTTTTTTTGCAGTGTTTTGAAAACGACGTAGGTGACGAAGTCTGCACATGGTCATATTTCAGACAAAAATTATTGAGTCTAACGCGTCGTTCACTACACCTGGCGCAGAATGGAGGGAAGTCGGGGGCGTCTGAGGTCGGTCTAAAACTGCCGAGCGGTAGGAGCAAAGGTGGAGGAAGGAATTCCCAGTGAAGGCAGGGTGATGGCTGGGGTCAGCGCCAAACAACACTCGCACAGCACAGCTACGGGAGACGCGGATTCTGGGACTCGAGAGGGCGCTTGCAGCAGAGTCCAGGGGTCTGGTGAACACTGTTTATTAGCGAGCAGAGTAACTACCCCACTGAAGGGTACACTAGAAACAGCGGAGGAGGCAGCTGGATGTGCGGCGCGGCACGTTACTTTTTACCGTCCTGCCAGTGTCCAGCAATGTTCATTTGTCTGGTTAAAAGCTGTAGTAGGGAATACTAGACCACTACTGTCTACTTCAGGTCGCAACATATATAGAATTGTCCGGTAAACGGGATGTGGCTAGTACTGAAATAAAAGTTTTAACTTGGCAATGTAAATTTTCAGGTGTATTTTTTCGATAAAGATCGCAGTTAATGCTGCCAAGTCCGTACTAAGTGTCTACACAATGTAACGCTCCCACGCACGCCACAATCACACACGTAGCCAGTTTAAGGTATTCATACCCGTTACCGAAGTTAATAGAGTTCACCGGATCGTTTAGTTATGAAAATGCTCGCTCGAATGTTGTGCAGCCTGCTCTACACGTAATACCTATTCCAGTCTTAGATCGCACAACACGCCACGCGGTTTTAACTTACAGTCAAAAGCAATAATTTTGATATTCCGTCCGAAATTCCACACGTCTTCCATTATACCGTTCAGTTAAATACACTTTGTACTACTTCGCCAACTCGTAATTAGCATTTTTCCGCGATTTTACAGTACTTTTGTCGGAGCTGCTTTCAATGAAATGTTACTAGTTCGAACCCTCAGCCCGAACTTGCTAGGTCACACCAAAGTCTTTGTTCCCAGCATAGATTGGCGCGACTCTGCAATTTTCTGATTGGCTGATAACACAAACAGCAAATCAGGCTGCCGTATTATCCCGCGCTAACCCGCGATTTACTTCAATGACCAATCATAGTAAAACATTTCTTTCTATGGCAATTGCTAAATAAATAAATTTAGAAAAGTATCAAATATAAAATTACTCCTTCCGAAATTACCGATTAATTTGTGTTCTACTCACGATTTATTAGTACCATAAACTGACTGCACATTTAATTATAGTAAATCCCCTGTATAGTTTTTAACTGGTACTTCGTGAATAAACAAAACAATTTTCATTTACTTCTGTTCTTCTTCACTCATACAACACTCACACTGCTAATTACTACACATATAAAACAACTATAATTATGCAAATACATTAAATATTAGTCAAACATTATTGCTTTGACTACGACTGATAGCACTGTCCGTCAACTGCTGACCTCTGCCGGCTACTAGTACAACTACGTGCAGCTCTGTAACTCAGGTCCATGTCAGCTGGTGACATGTGTCGATGAGTCGTGCCTATAACGATATCGTCCTAACAAGTGACAGGAGCGATGCGAAGGCGCGACGCCTCAGGTGCACGACACGTATCAGTGTATCAGTCCACAGGGCGTGCTCTCACCGGCAGCACGGTAAGCGCAAATTCGAGGGCAGCACTCCGAGTGAGGGGCTCACCGAGGCTGGCCACGGAGTCGGCGCCCCAGCGGTCTGACTCTCACCACAACTCCACCTCTGAATACAAAAACCGTGTTTTCTTTTTTTTTTTAAAAAAAAAAAAAAAAAAAGAATCGGGGCGGCGCACTATCTCTCCCTTCCTATACTCGACCCAGTAACCCACCGGCACCTAACCAGCTTCGGCCAATCCGGGGAATCATTGTGCACATCCGAGGCTCCTCTGGCCAACCACATCTAGATTCCTCTCCTTCTCCGACTTGTTTGGTGCGGATGCTTCTGGATTTTACCAAGTTTGGAAGCAACGGCGTGGTGAGAGGTGGCATGAGCTCCCTCTCTTATTTCTATCTTACTCTGAGTAGTTCGATTTTCCTCTCTAATTGCATGCAGTGTAAAGTCGCTATTCCTTCACACGCGGATTTCCCACGCAGCGTCTCTCGTCACCCGGGTTGTCCGGTGACAGGCGGGTTATGCCGACGGGTGTGAGGGAGTCGAGTGGATGCTGTCCAGACGCCGACATTGTCATAAGAGCGGCGGCGACACGCCCACAGGGGCCTGACGGAGCGGCTGGGGTTAGAGATTCTGTTACTTCGCAGAAACGTAGTGAAAACACATTCTGGCGGGCTACCAGTGAGGCGTGGGGATGTCTTGTGTTCCCAGGCAGTCTTCGCGGGCAAATTCCCGCGTTTTCTCCAAAATCGTAACTGTGATTGGCTTGCTCAGGGCATAGCTCCGTGACGTAGCAAAATCGGCGCAGATATTGGCGCCAAGAATCCACTGGTGGAATGGTAGTGCTTCGGCAATAGAGTGGAATTTTCCGCCGGTTTTCGTGTTGCTGATTGGAACGTTTAACCACGGCCACTGTCGTGGGGGCGGGAATGTTCTGTGTTCGGTTTGTACGGGTGCTCTTGTGAGAGTCGGCTCTCGCCTTTCGGTCGGTGTAGGTTACAAGACTGAGCTCTCGCTGCTCTGGACAGGCTGCCTTCCGTTGGCTGTCTAATATACTTTTATTTGATTGTAACTGTTTTTACGGAGTTGCTCAAGTTTCGACTTCAACGTAACTTGCCGAGTACAGTTGGCAATCGACCGTTCTGCGTACAAGCGGCCTATGTTGTCTGTCTTGAGCACTTTTGGCTAAAGTTGACTATCGGAGCTACTGTGTGACTTGCCTTCTCAAAATCAATCACTGTACCGTCAGTGATTGTGTGGCGAGCCCTTTTCGTCTCCCTCAAAGGTGCATTTGTATTGCTAGTAATTCTTTAGTCTGGAACAACCAGACAAGGATAATTTGTTTCGGGCTATACTCGCGACATTATCATCACCACGACGGGACGTCGAAGCAACCAGCCATAGCTTCCGGTACGCCACATTGTGTCCTTGCAGTTACGAAGACAGTTTGCTAATGTATGTCCGCAGCACCTGAAGTTTAGGGAATTTTGCTTTTCTAACTTTGTTCTGTCTTGGGTGTTCATTGTCTGAGTTCTCACTACTGTTGTTATGTTGTTGTGGTCTTCAGTCCTGAGACTGGTTTGATGCAACTCTCCATACTACTCTATCCTGTGCAAGCTTCTTCATCTCCCAGTACCTACTGCAGCCTACATCCTTCTGTATCTGTTTAGTGTATTCATCTCTTGGTCTCCCTCTACGATTTTTACCTTCCACGCTGCAATCCAATACTACATTGGTGATCCCTTGATGGCTCAGAACGTGTCCTACCAACCGACCCCTTCTTCTAGTTAAGTTGTGCTAAACTCTTCTCCCCAATTCTATTCAATACCTCCTCATTAGTTAGTCTACTCATCTAATCTTCAGCATTCTTCTGTAGCAACACATTTCGAAAGCTTCTACTCTCTTCTTGTCCAAACTAGTTATCGTCCATATTTCACTTACATACAAATACTTTCAGAAATGACTTCCTGACACTTACATCTACCATTGATGTTAACAAATTTCTCTTCTTCAGAAACGCTTTCCTTGCCATTGCCAGTCTACATTTTATATCCTCTCCACTTCGACCATCATCAGTTATTTTGCTCCCCAAGTAGCAAAACTCCTTTACTACTTTGTCTCATTTCCCAATCTAATTCCCTCAGCATCACCCGACTTAATTCGACTACATTCCATTATCCTCGTTTTGCTTTTGTTGATGTTCATCTTATGTCATCCTTTCAAGACACCATCCATTCCGTTCAACTGCTCTTCTAACTCCTTTGCTGTCTCTGACAGAATTACAATGTTATCGGCGAACCTCAAAGTTTTTATTCTTCTCCATGGATTTTAATATCTACTCTGAATTTTTCTTTTGTTTCCTTTACTGCTTGCTCAATATACAGATTGAATAATATCGGGGACAGGCTACAACCCTGTCTCACTCCCTTCCCAACCACTGCTTCCCTTTCATGTCCCTCGACTCTTGTAACTGCCATCTGCTTTCTGTACAAATTGTAAATAGCCTTTCGCTCCCTGTGTTTTACCCTGCCACCTTCAGAATTTGAGAGAGAGTATGCCAGTCAACATTGTCAAAAGCTTTCTGTAAGTCTACAAATGGTAGAAACGTAGGTTTGCCTTTCCTTAATCTAGCTTCTAAGATAAGCCTTTGGGTCAGTATTGCCTCACGTGTTCCAATATTTCTACGGAATCGAAGCTGATGTTCCCCCAGATCGGCTACTACCAGTTTTTCGATTCGTCTGTAAAGAATTCGTGTTAGTATTGTTCGGTAATTTTCACATCTGTCAACATCTGCTTCCTTTGGGATTGGAATTATTATATTCTTCTTGAAGTCACTACTGTAGTAGCAATTAATGTTGAGTTGGCTGGGAGTTTCTCTTGAGATTTTCGTTGCAAGGATTTGGCTCCACATACCACTTGGTCATAAATGTCACAATCTAGTTTATGGACAACCTCACCTTCACAGCATTTATTTGAGTATCCAATTTGATGTAAGTGTTTCATGTGTTTTGTTTATTATTTTGAATTTAGTCATAATAAATCAAATTGTTATTTTGGACAGAACTTTCTTTCTGTTAATCGGTAGAGCAACCCATTCATTTCTCACTTCGCTAATGAAACTTTCCTTTATCTAATTAATTTCTATCCAATTAAATTACTGCAGGTGCCAAACTCTTTTCTACTCCACTTGTAGGGTTGATTACAGTCAGTTCGCATTTCTTCTTAATCCATGTGCAACAGCAAAAGTCGGATTTAGAAAAGGGGGGCTTAGAGCATCATTTCCATACGAATATTCTAGAAGAATTTAGTGTTAATGTGGTGTGTGTACTGTAAGACCCTTGGTACACACACCATCAGATTATTTGACTTGTCGCTCTAACGAAGTAGGCGAGTGTCAGCAATATGTCTCGTGGTCTTATCGTGGAGTGTTTATCTTCTGCCGTTAGCCCAGACGATAGAAATGCCTCTTGCATGCTTAGAGTAGCACATATTGACGTTGACCAATTTTAAACAGAACTTGATTAATTTTCACACACATTTATTAAAATAACAACAAGCATAAAAATTACTTAACTTGGTTCTGGATGCTATTTACAATTGACAATCTGAAGTTCCTTTGGTCTTGGTACGTTAATCTTATTCTCACATATCTCTGATACTTGACAAAGTGTCTATACATTTATATTCATGGCTATGTACAGGAATATGGTAATCTTATTAGGTGCAGACTGAAACTTGACTATAGACTATTGCAGACTAATGCAGCCTAATGCAGACTGACTAGTCGGAGGTCTGTACACTCGTTATAATACCTCACTCGTTCAGATATCACTGCGCGAGTGTGATCCGCGAACAGAAAAGGTTCTACGTTAGCAGCAATCTCATTGGCTGCGAGACATATTAATACGCAGATCGGAGGAAGCAGAATTTGGTCCGTCTCTAAGGCAGCGCCATCTCGTAGTGCGGAGACAGACGAGCGCTGCGCCTGCGCTGTTGTGCTTAGCGGGGCGCGCTCTAGTGGGAAAGTTGTGTATGCGCTGACTATGCGGAACTATGTACACAACAGTTAAATACACTGCTAGCCCCGGCACCTCGCAAGCGTTCAGCTGAAAGCTGCCACAGCGTCTTACGTCATGGGTCCCCAGCCTCCATCGTGCTGGAGCAGCATCTGGCCTGTGTAAACTGACTGACGCTGCACTCCTCGGCTCTCTGACTCTGCTGAGGCGTGCCTTTTCGGGGCCATCTTCTACTGAGATGCTTTACAACAGTGTCTACGCGATGGACGGACTTTCCAGCTAATTCTCTAGAGTGGAACTTTTCCCCTGCCCAGAGCGTCTGTAATTTGCGGGTTTCTAGTGTTTGTCCTTATAAGGCAACCTCCCCATTGCACCGCCCTCAGATTTAGTTATAAGTTGGCACAGTGGATAGGCCTTGAAAAACCAAACACAGATCAATCGAGAAAACAGGAAGAAGTTGTGTGGAACTATGAAAAAAATAAGCAAAATATGCAAACTGAGTAGTCCATGCGCAACATAGGCAACATCAAGGACAGTATGAGCTCAGGACCGCCGTGGTCCCGTGGTTAGCGTGAGCAGCTGCGGAACGAGAGAGGTCCTCGGTTCAAGTCCTTCCTTGAGTGAAAAGTTTACTATCTTTATTTTCTCAAAGTTATGATCTGTCCGTTCGTTCACTGACGTCTCTGTTCACTGTAATAAGTTTAGTGTATGTGTTTTGCGACCGCACCGCAAAACCGTGCGATTAGTAGACGAAAGGACGTGCCTCTCCAATGGGAACCGAAAACATTTGATCGGAAGCTCATAGGTCAACCGATTCCTGCACAGGAAAACACGTCTAATATATTCTATACGACACTGGTGACGGCATGTGCGTCACATGACAGGAATATGTTGTCGACCCACCTAACTTGTACATTTGGCGAATGGGCAAAAAGATTCTACCTTCCCCGATTTAGGTTTTCTTGCGGATGAGATAATCACTCCCAAAAAAGTGATGAAAACATAAGAGTGTGTCACATAAACTGCAACAAATGAATGCAAAAGTTTCACAGTCGCACAGTTTTCCCTGTGCTCTGTCAAAACATATGTTTTTAATGTTTTCAAATTTTTCCGCGTGTAGACCGTCAAATCTTGCATATGTCCAAGCAAATCTGAACATGTCCTGCAATTTTGGAGAGCGAAGTTGATTATGTGTGAGTGCCTGAACTTTGAAAATTGTCTGAAGATAAAAAAAACAAACTTTTCAGTCGAGGGAAGCCTTGAACCAAGGACGTCTCGTTCCGCAGCTGCTCACGCTACCCACGGGACCACGGCGCTCCTGAGTAACATTATCCTTGATGTTGCCTATCGTTCACATCAAGGATACTCAGTTTGTATATTTTGCTTATTTTTTTCATAGTTCCACACAACTTCTTCCTGTTTTCTCGATTGATCTATGTTCAGTGTTTAAAGGCCTATCCACTGTGCTAACTTGTAACTAAATCTGGGGGGATGCGATGGGGAGGTTCCCTTGTTAGCTCCGGTAAGGTAGGCGCCACCGCTTGCGCCCGCCGTCTCCTTTCCTACCTTGCAGCGCCTCTGATGACTCCCAACAGCCTTAAGCGTAACACCGTACGAGTCATTAAGTCAGTGTTTGACAATATTTGCTGACTCTTGTAGGAATCTACAGTCCAGAAACTTTAAATGTAAACCACATCGTCCCCTCTTCAAGTCAACTTGTGACGAACCTCGCTGCTCTTCTTTTCAATCTTCTCTCTCTCTTCTGTTACTTCTATCTTGTACGGATCGCGGACTGACGAGCAATATTCAAGTATTGGTCCAACGAGAGTTTTGCAAGCAATTTCCTTTGTGGGTGGATTACAGCGCAATTCGGAGAATGTTCAGGAAGCAAAGACAGTTGCACTCGCGGTACAAGAAAGATCGGGTGAACGAGGACAGGAAAGAGATTCGTCCTGCTGTAAAAAGAGCGAAGCGCGAAGCATTCAACCACTACCACCGTCATACCGTAGCAAAAGATCTTGCTGAAAACCCAAGGACATTCTGGTCTTACGTAAACTCGGTAAGCGGGTCGAAGGCTTCCATCCAGTCACTCACTGATCAGTCTGGCCTGGAGACGGAAGACAGCAAAACGAAAGCTGAACTTTTAAATTTAGCATTTGAGAAATCTTTCACGCAGGAGGATCGTACAAACATACCGCCGTACAGATTCCCGTATGGAGGACATAGTGATAGACATCCCTGGGGTTGTGAAGCAGCTGAATGGGTTGAAAATAAATAAATCGCCAGGACCTGATGGGATTCCAATTCGGTTTTACAGAGGGTACTCTACTGCACTGGCTCCTTACTTAGCTTGCATTTATCGCGAATCTCTTACCCAACGTAAAGTCCCGAGCGACTGGAAAAAAGTGCAGGCGACGCCTGTATATAAGAAGGGTAGAAGGACGGATCCTCAAAATTACAGACCAATATCCTTAACATCGGTTTATTACAGGATTCTCGAACATGTTCTCAGTTCGAATATAAAAAATTTCCTTGAGACAGAGAAGTTGCTGTCCATGCATCAGCACGGCTTTAGAAAGCATCGCTCCTGCGAAACGCAATTCGCCCTTTTTTTCACATGATATCTTGCGAACCATGCACGAAGCGTATCAGACGCATGCCATATTCCTTGACTTCCGGAAAGCGTTTGACTCGGTGCCCCACTGCAGACTCCTAGCTAAGGGACCAGAATATTGGATTGGTTCCCAAATATGTGAGTGGCTCGAAGACTTCTTAAGTAACAAAACCCAGTAAGTTGTCCTGGATGGTGAGTGTTCATCGCAGGTGAGGGTATCATCTGGAGTGCCCCAGGGAAGTGTGGTAGGTCCACTGTTGTTTTCTATCTACATAAATGACCTTTTGGATAGGGTGGATAGCAATGTGCGGCTGTTTGCTGATGATGCTGTGGTGTACGGGAAGGCGTCGTCGTTGAGTGACTGTAGGAGGATGCGAGATGACTTGGACAGGATTTGTGATTGGTGTAAAGAATGTCAGCTAACTCTAAATATAGATAAATGTAAATTAATGCAGATGAATAGGAAAAAGAATCCTGTAATGTTTGAATACTCCAATAGTAGTGTAGCGCTTGGCACAGTCACGTCGATTAAATATTTTGGCGTAACACTGCAGAGCGATATGAAGTGGGACAAGCATCTAATGGCAGTTGTGGGGAAGGCGGATAGTCGTCTTCGGTTCATTGGTAGAAGTATGGGAAGATGTGGTTCATCTGTAAAGGAGACCGGTTATAAAACACTAATACGACCTATTCTTGATTACTGCTCGAGCGTTTGGGATCCCTATCAGGTCGGATTGAGGGAGGACATAGAAGCAATTCAGAGGCTGGCTGCTAGGTTTGTTACTGGTGGGTTTGATCATCGCGCGAGTGTTACGGAAATGCTTCAGGAACTCGGGTGGGAGTCTCTGGAGGAAACGAGGGGTTCTTTTCGTGAATCGCTACTGAGGAAATTTAGAGAACCAGCATTTGAGGCTGACTGCAGTACAATTTTACTGCCGCAACTTACATTTCGCGGAAAGGCCACAAAGATAAGATAAGAGAGATTGGGGCTCGTACAGAGGCATATAGGCAGTCATTTTTCCCTCGTTCTGTTTGGGAGTGGAACAGGGAGAGAAGATTCTAGTTGTGGTACGAGGTACCCTCCGCCACGCACCGTATGGTGGATTGCGGACTGTGTATATAGATGTAGAGGTAGAGTACACTTCTTGAGGACTCTTCCAATGAATCTGTGTCTGGCATCTGTCTTATACTCGCTACCTCTTGGATCATTTTTTATATTTACGCTAAAACGTAATGGGTCTCTCTGAGTAAGCTTAGTAAGGATTTTGTTTTATACAGAAAATTGAAACTTTTGTAATATTTTGGATGTCACGCATAAAAGTAAAGGTTCGATAGCATCTGAGTAACAGAGGGATACATCTCTGCCAAAGAGGTTGCGCTGTTAGTGAAACCTCTGCTTGTCAGTGGAGACGGGAGTCGAGCTGTATGTTGTCATGGAGTTACACTTTTACGCCGTGCTGTGTGTCGACAATAATTTTCTTGTGTAATTTTTCATTTATGGAGAGATGATTCAAATGGCTCTGAGCACTATGCGACGTAACATCTGAGGTCATCAGTCCACTAGAACTTAGAACTACTTAAACCTAACTAAACAAAGGACATCACACACATCCATGCCCGAGGCAGGATTCGAACCTGCGACAGTAGCGGTCGGGCGGGTCCAGACTGAAGCGCCTAGAACCGCTCGGCTACCGTGGCCGGCTATGCAGACACGTTTTGTAAATTCATTTAGAACACTATAATAGCGCATGTGCCGAGATATCCAGATGTAGTAATTAATTTGGTCACGCGTTTACAACTGGAGAATTTTACTGTAACGTAACACTGTCTGATGCACTGTATTTTTTTTTTTTTTTTTCAAAGGTGAATAGCATACATGTTTGTAAGGGAGCAAAGAGAATTTGTTCAGGTTTTGCCAGTATTAACATAAAGTAAATTTTTAATATTTGAAGTGTTAAAATTTTTTTTGTCTTAGCGATGTAAAGCTCTATTAATATAGTTACTTTGTTGTTTTTTCATCAATCAGCGTTCGTCTTCTATTTCAAGTTTCACATATACAATTTTGGTTTTCCGAGGTCCTCAGTAACAGAACTTAAATTGACAAAGATCGTTTCACTAATGAGATTTATTAGCACTGAAGTTATGTGGGTATCTCTGTAGTTTAAAGCACTCATTGCACATCTCTTTGTTAATAGCTTGGACTTTTTTTTTTAACTAACATAGCAGCAGCAACCGCAGTAGTTTGGAGAGGGCAGCAGCAGAGCATTCATTCATTGTCCAAACATGTAGGCCATTTATAATTTACGAATGATATTTCAACAGTGACATACTTTTCACAGAGGGCACTTTTGGTAGTTAATATTTCATATTTTTCTCGCTATCACATTCTTTGTATTATTGCTAACACGGCAGTTTTCTTAAATTTGACAGAACAGACTGTACTTTAGCCACGAGCGATTCAGTAGACAGTTTTATGTTGTACTTCTGACTAACTTTTCCATTCCTGATCACTTTTCAAGAATGACGAGACGTTAGTTACGAACTTAAATACAAGCTTAACTGTTTCTCTAATCACGCGTTCAGCATCACATTATCACACAGACAAAATACCAGTAAATGTAACTGTACATTACCATACAACAAAAACTAACTAGCTACTTTCGAACTGAAGAACAGAGGACTTGATGTAATCGCACAAGAACTCATAAAAGAAATTCTGACATACACAAAAGCAAGGGTGAGATTCAGAGGAGCACTGTCATAAAAATTTGAGATCAAGACTGCTGTTAAACAGGGAGATGGATTGTCAGCATTGTTGTTCAATATAGCACTGGACGAAGTGATCAGGCAGTGGAGAGCAATAAACGAGGAAATGGGAATACCAAAGACCCATGTGGGGGACAAATAGGACAACAGGGCTCAAGTGGACTGCCTAGCCTTTGCAGATGACATAGCAATAGTAAGTGAGACTGAAGAAGACACAAATGGACAACTTAAGTAAGGTAGCCAGAAAGATGGGACTAAGGGTCGCCTATAACAAGACAAAGACACTAAACACCACTGCAGACTGGGAAACACCGGAAGGCACTGTGCAAATGGTGGACAAATTTAAATACCTGGGAGAATTTATAACAGGAAGGAACAGGAGCAAGGAGGGAATAACAGAGAGGATAAAGAAGGTAAGGTCGGCCTTCTGCATGACGAGAGAGATATAGAATAAAGAGAATATATCCACAGAGGCAAAGATACGCCACTACAAGGCAATGGTATTATATGCTGCTGAGACGATGACACTAGGAAGAAATGGGGCAGAACTAGAGATAGAAGAGAGAAAAATACTAAGAAAAATACCAGGTCCCAAAAGAGGTGGAGAGAGGTGGATGCGAACACCTAGGGAACAATATCCGGGGAAATCAGACTCAAAAGGGCAAGGTTTGCTGGACATGTAGTTAGGATGAGTATGGACAGAATGACGAAGAGAGTGTGGGAAACAACAGGGAGAACAAGGGGAAAGACAGAAACCAAGTGGATTGTTGAACTTCGGAAGGACTGGTTGAAATTGGGGATCGAGGTCGAAGGAAAGGAAAATTGGAGGAACAAATATACACCGACCAATATGCCGTAGATCAATGGCAGAGCGGAATACAGGAAAAGATGAGAGCTTTACCAGTGGATCCGACAGAAGAAACGGAAACTGAAGATCTTGGAAGAAGAGCGGGAGAGAAGAAGAGAAAGAATGAAGAGGTTCTGGGAGAAGAAGTGGAAAATGCAGTCCACAAAGGGGCTACCCGCGGTCCTACAGAGACCGTAACGCAAGAAGAAGAAAACTGGAGCTAGTTTTACGTCTTAAATCTCTCAATTCAGAATGACATTTGTGGTATGTTTGCTATAAACTTTTTAATCCAGTCACACAGTTGGGTCTCATAGTTCGCACACTCGTATGATGCCCATTAGAGTGCAGTGTGGGACTGTATCTAACAGTAGTCAGGGACCACGTGGTGTAAGTGCGTGCCTTCATCTGCTGCTTTCCGTGTCTTGTGGGCGAACACAGCGCCAAACAGTTTTCAGCAAAAAAAAAAAAAAAAAAAAAAACCGCATCACTTGTCTGTATTGCTTCAACTTACCATCGATTTTTATGTGCTAGGAGAATGAAGAGATTATGTTGTTTGTATGGTTTTCTTAAATTTTCGTGTTGAAATGTTGTAGATACGTGACACCCGATGGTCGAGAAAAACTGCGTCGTGTTAAGTCAGCGGGTTTGCAACGCCCAGCATTCTGCTGAACAGCGGCGTGCGGCATAAGATGACAACGACGGAACAGCTGACCACTGGAAACGTTGTTAAAGACAGAATTGGCGCAATATGTTTGTTCGCAGACAAAGGTTCTTGATTTGTCCTTTTACAATTTCAGTAGTACTATCGGGGAATCGTTCGAGTTACGAGCCTCTAGAGCAGGGATCGGCAAGTAGATTTCAGTGGGGTCCGGATTCGGTGTAAAATTTTTTATGGAGGTCCAGAAAAAACTAATAATGAAAAGGTACTGTATTTTATTTTGTTTTCGAGTGGAGTTAGTTTCCAAAAAAAGGGTAAAACAAGTAGTTCTCAGTTAATGTTGTAATACACTACTGGCCATTAAAATTTCTACACCAAGAAGGAATGCAGATGATAAACGGGTATTCATTGGACAAATATATTGTACTAGAACTGACAGGTGATTACATATTCACGCAATTCTGGTGCATAGATCCTGAGAAATCAGTACCCAGAACAACCGCCTCTAGCCGTAACAACGGCCTTGATACGCCTGGGCATTGAGTGAAACAGAGCTTGGATGGCGTGTACAGGTACAGCTGCCCATGCAGCTTCAACACGATAACACACTTCATCAAGAGTAGTGACTGACGTATTGTGACGAGCCAGTTGCTCGGCCACCATTGATCAGACGTTTTCAGTTAGATCTGGAGAATGTGCTGGCCAGGGCAGCAGTCGAACATTTTCTGTATCCAGAAAGGCCCGTACAGGACCTGCCACATGCGGTCGTGCATTATCCTGCTGAAATGTAGGGTTTCACAGGGATCGAATGAAGGGTAGAGCCACGGGTCGTAACACATGTAACGTCCACTGTTCAGAGTGCCGTCAATGCGAACAAGAGGTGACCAAGACGTGTAACCAATGGCACCCCATACCATCACGCCGGGTGATACGCCAGTATGGCGATGACGAATACACGCTTCCAATGTGCGTTCACCGCGATGTCGCCAATCACGGATGCGACCATCACGATGCTGTAAACAGAACCTGGATTCATCCGAAAAAATGACGTTTT
The DNA here is from genome assembly GCF_021461385.2 of Schistocerca piceifrons. NCBI lineage: Eukaryota > Metazoa > Arthropoda > Insecta > Orthoptera > Acrididae > Schistocerca > Schistocerca piceifrons. The sequence continues at coordinate 835,841,847 of NC_060141.1, forward strand.
GCCATTCGTGCAACCAGGTTCGTCGTTGAGTACACCATCGCAGGCGCTCCTGTCTGTGATGCAGCGTCAAGGGTAACCGCAGCCATCGTCTCCGAACTGATAGTCCATGCTGCTGCAAACGTCGTCGAACTGTTCGTGCAGATGGTTGTCGTCTTGCAAACGTCCCCATCTGTCGACTCAGGGATCGAGACGTGGCTGCACGATCCGTTACAGCCATGCGGATAAGATGCCTGTCATCTCGACTGCTAGTGATACGAGGCCGTTGGGATCCAGCACGGCGTTCCGTATTACCCTCCTGAAACCACCGATTCCATATTCTGCTAACAGTCACTGGATCTCGACCAACGCGAACAGGAATGTCGCGATACGATAAACCGCATTAGCGATAGGCTACAATCCGACCTTTATCAAAGTCGGAAAGGTGATGGTACGCATTTCTCCTCCTTACACGCGGCATCACAACAACGTTTCACCAGGCAACGCCGGTCAACTGCTGTTCATGTATGAGCTCATGTCAGCACGTTGTAGGTGTCGCCACTGGCGCCAACTTTGTGTGAATGCTCTGAAAAACTAATCATTTGCATATCACAGCATCTTCTTCCTGTCGGTTAAGTTTCGCGTCTGTAGAAAGTCATCTTCGTGGTCTGGCAATTTTAATGGGCAGTAGTGTATATTCAATGTGAGAAATTACATCGACGGTCTTGAGCCAGTTTTTTAAAGTTCAGTGTTCGAGGGGTACAGCAAATGCGAAGTATGTCTTCGAGGTGGGCGTCCGTCAACCTTGACCGATATGTGTTCTCCGAAAAATTCATTTTCGAGAACGACGATTCGCATATATATATATATATATATATATATATATATATATATATGCTTACCCCAAAATGATTCAGTGGATACAGTTTTATACATTTGCAAAGAAATATCTTCTTGCAAGTCGATTATCTCCACTCTAAGCGAAGACTCTGAAACGCTGAACAACTCAGCAGCCACATCAGTCCATTCTGCCGATGCATTGACTTCATAAGGAAATTTTAGGAATGGAGACAGCTTTCCAGTTTCTGCAAAGTCTTGAAATCTTGTAGCAAATTCGTCCCTTAGATCGGAGAGAAATCTTACAAACGTGCAATGTTTTCTTCAGAGTTCTCTTTTTTTATACTCAAGAATTGTTGGGAAATGAATAAATTCGTGCCTCGCAATATCTTTTTTCAAAAATATCCAGCTTACGACGAAAAGCAGACTCGCTTTGTATCAGATCACATATTAATTTCCCATTCCCTTGTAACTCTGTGTTGAGCGCATTTAAATATTTCAGAATATCCTTCAGAAAAGTCACATGTAGCATATTGCGCTCGTTTGTTATGCTTCTTTGCTCCCTGAGTATCCAAGATTTACAAGAAGGAGGTTACATCTTCCTCTATCGGACAGAAACGTTCAAAAACTTGACCTTTACATAACCAACGAACATTGTTGTATTGCAATAAGTCAGAATACGCTGCATCACATCCGAAAGAAACTTCTCAAACTTTCGGCATCGGAGAAGAAAGAGATCTCATAAAATTAATGAACTGCACCAAGCTGTTCATTACTTCTTTCAGTGTAGCACTGAGTTTTCCACAAAGGGCAGTCTTATGAATCATACACTGATACGGTATTAGACCCGGATTCATATCCCTGATTTTCTTTACTGTACCGTTTTCTTTGTCAATCACCGCTGGGGCGACGTCAGTTGAAAGCGACACTATTTTATCATAACAAATGTAGGAATTATTAATAAATTCGTCAATAGCTTTGAATAAATCTTCTCCTCGAGTGTTACCTTTCAGAGGCAATATTGCGAGCAATTCTTCCCTGAATATCTTATTTTCAATGTCGAAAAATCTCACGAAAATAGATATTTGTTCATCATCAACAATGTCACATGATTCGTCAAGTGCAATGGCGAAGAATGGTGTATTTTCCAAAAGTTCAAGCAGAATGCTTTTAATATCAGTAGCTAAAATATCCGTTCTTCTTGAATTACTTCTTGCCGACATTGGAATACTTTGAATTACAGCGACAACATCCTTTTTTTCTTCAAAAAGTTCCGAGGCTACTTCCAACATGCATTCTTTCATTATTTCAGAATTTGAAAATGGTTTTTGGTGTTTACTAAGTGTACACACACGTAACGCTGCTTCTGCCGATTTTTCTTGCTCACTCATGCAATTCAAATTTTATCGTGATAAGTTTACAAAGCAGTTATACATATCATATTTATACATTATCTCTTAGCATTATATTACCTGGAGTTTTTCTTTGCGAGCCTCACTGCCAAGAGGAAAGTTTTTGTGGAATTGCTGATGAGTTGTTTCACAGTGTCGCTTTATATAGCCGCTTTTAATAACAGCGACAGTTTCATTACATATTAAGCAAACTGGAACCACTTGAGGCCTATCAGGTAGCGTAAACCATTCGGTCATAAAAAATCTCCTATTTTCAGTGTCCACTTTTCGCCTTTTTAGGACCCATTATCAATGTAGGTACGTATGTACGAAAAGGTTTTTCACACGACAAATTGTAAAACAAATGAATAATTGCTGTGCGGCCCGCGTGCGATTGACGAAACGCAGTGCAGACCGATCGCCCACTGCGCTCTCTCTGACTAAAACGGCAGGTCCGCACTTGTTTAACAGTGGCGCGTGGTGGGAGGCGCAACTCGCCGAAAAAATGGAAATGTCGTGTGGCTATGGCCTCCCGTCGGGCAGACCGGTCGCCTGGTGCAGGTCTTTCGATTTGACGCCACTTCGGCGACCTGCACGTCGATGGGGATGAAATGATGATGATTAGGACAACACAACACCCAGTCCGAGAAAAATAGAACGAAATGTATCAACTCGCCTAAATGATTTGCTAATCTACTCGACAAAGTTTTTGTTGTTCAGACACGTTTAGTTACTGAATTACTCAGAACTCGATTAAATTTCTAGCCTAATGCGAACGAGGCTCCGGGATACTTGGACGTCGGACTGTCTTTAAGAATATTCGGCGGTCCGAGGTTCGACCTCCCGCGGTCGGCCTGTTGCCGATCTCTGCTCTAGAGAGATTATCTCGAGCATGGTGAGTTCGGCTCAGACGATACATGGCGTAGTCTGCAATTGGGATAGAACTCAAAAGTGTTCGGAGCAGTTCTAAGTCGTTTAGAATGTTGTTGTTGTTGTTGTCGTCTTCAGTCCTGAGACTGGTTTGATGCAGCTCTCCATGCTACTCTATCCTGTGCAAGCTTCTGCATCTCCCAGTACCTACTGCAACCTACATCCTTCTGAATCTGGTTAGTGTATTCATCTCTTGGTCTCCCTCTACGATTTTTACCCTCCACGCTGTCCTCCAATGCTAAATTTGTGATTCCTTGATGCCTCAGAACATGTCCTACCAACCAGTCTCTTCTTCTTGTCAAGTTGTGCCCAATTCTATTCAATACTTCCTCGTTTAGGAAAGTACTTTGAAATGATTACCGGCTTATGCAGGGAATGATTACTTAGCCGATTTCTGGTAGTGTGTAGACTCACCAGGTACAGGAAAAGCTCCGATTCATTAAAGCGTGGGATCAGTTTCTCCTGGGTGCTTTGTGCCGTTTAATAGCCACGCGATGGTAGGTGAACCGTGTTTCAATATTTTTGTGAGATTTTCCGTTGGATGGTGTATCTGAAGAGACGCGTTCACGCGAAGTCGTTTAGTTGCTTTGTGGTTGGGGATTAAAGGACGCACAAAGGGATAGTAGCGTTGCGATGTATTACTGTGGCTGTATAGGTGTACGCAAGCACTAAGGGCCGGACACTTGTCGATATTTGGGCTAGGATTTATTGTGCGAGTTCGGCGTGAGCGTCGCAGTATACCAAATTCAGGAAATCTCGTTGGGTGCACTGAATGTGTAGTCTATGTTAAAGAGAACGGTCGTTCTACGCAATAGTTATTTATTGAGGAACAATCGGAAGTTTATTGAGAACGTGATCCTTTTCCCTTATACCTCAAATGACAAATCAAGAACGATATAAAAGAGAACACGCTAATTGTCTCTGAAAGAGATCGTCGAATGCTGTGGTTTGGAATTTTAAATATTAGTGGGTCGAGGAAGTCAACGCCTGCAGTTGTTGATCTTCGTGCGATTATTCGAGTCCACCTATGTGCGTATTGCAGTGCTGATAGAGCTTGCTCATACGGTATATCTCCTACGATTGAGACATGGTGCAAAGTTGGCGTTAGTGGTATCTAAAGGGTGACGCAGTACGCCGGGTTTTACACGATCGTCGTTTCCCGAACCCACGTCGAATCCTAGAGACGAGATTTTCCATCTCCAGACATATCACAACACGAGTAATGGGACAAAACGGCTGTCACCCCACTCTCCATTGTTGCAAAATGACCTCATACAAGATGGAGGCATATAGACTTGGCAACAGCGCATGACGTCATCCAAGATGGCGGCTTTTGGCGGGAAAGTAGGCCAATTGTGCTATGTCCACTAACCTAACCTCCAGAAAAAATGGCGGGAATTTTGAATTTTGGCGGGAAAATAGACCAATTGGGCTATGTCCACTAACCTAACCTAACCCTCCAGAAGGAAAAATGGCGGGAAGTTTGAATTCCAACAGGATAATGGTGGGCTTCTCATTATTATTTATTATCATTTATTATTACTTATGTTCATTTATTATTATTATTCATTATTATTGATTATCATTTATTACCATTCATTATCGTTCATTATCATTTATTATCATTTGTTATTATTTATTATTATTATTTATTATTATTGGCCTACCTCTACTAGATCCCTCCAAATTCAAATTCCAAAACGATAATGGCTGCAAAACCATACTTGTCTTTATTATTATTCATTATCGTTCATCATTTATTATTAATATTATTATTATTATTATTATTATTATTACTATTATTATTATTATTATTACTATTATTGCCTTCATTGGACCACTCTAGTCAAAAATACAAAGTTTTAAATGAGTTGTTACACAGGGATACAACTTGGCTCAACAATAACCTAATATGATATTTAGGTAATACAATTATTAGAGTCTATTCTTATATGAAAGGTGTTTTGCTCTTCTGTCTGCCCAATATTTTTTCATTCATTCAGATATTTTCTTTCTTTCTTCATCTGAGATCACTCTTCCTGTACTCCTTTTACTGATTTTCATTTGTAGTCTAGTTTGTGGGTCTTGCAGTATTCTGGGTTTCTCTGTCTTGTTTTTAGGTCATCTACTGTAGTTTGGAGTTCTTTTATATCTTCCTTAATTTCTGTGATCCATTTAATGTCGCTCTTGCTATTCCACAATTTTTGTATTATTTTTTCACTAATTCTGTTTTCTGGAGTTCTCATCAGATGTCCAAAGAATGAGAGGCGTTTCTTCCTGATCGTGCTGATGACTGGTTCTATTTTCTTATATACTGTTTCACTTGATGCTATTCTCCAATGTCCATTTATTTTATACTGTTTATTTATACATGTCCTAATTATTCTTCTTTCTATTTTTAGTACTCTGTCATTTACTGCTGTATTAGTTGTTTTGAAGATAGTTTCAGCTGCATACGTTATTTCTGGTTGTGTAACTGTTTTATAGTGTTTTAATTTTGCATCTATAGATAGGCTTTTTTTGTTGTATGTAGTTTTGGTAATGTAGTTTGCGTACTTCAGTTTTTTTATTCTATTCTGCCATGATGGCTTCTCATTTAGACTGTATGTTATTATTTCGCCTAAATATTTAAATTTATCAACAATTTTGATTTCCTGTTCTCCTATTGTAATTTTGTTTGCAAGTGGTGGATCAGTTAGAATATCATTTGAAAAAACGGAGATTATGCTAAGGTCTACTTTCTCTGCTATTTCTTGTAGTGATTTCACTTGTTGCCTGTCTTCTTGAACGGTGTTGGCTAGGAGAGCAAGATCATCAGCGAATGCCAAGCAGTTTAAGCTAATATCATCTTTTGCACTTCCAATCCTTATCACCTTTGGATTCTTCTTCTTCTTCTGCTTTTACGGCCTCATTGGACCACTTCAGTCAATCATTTCTGGTCCTCTTCTTTGGTATTTTCCCCTTCCGAGTGGCCCAGTATCTCTTCATTCGCTCCGATGCTTTTCGTCGTTCCTCATCTGTAAATACCCTTTTCATTGTATGTCGTTTGTCAATTTTTGGTTTAAATCTTATTTCTGTGTCCCTCAACTTCTTTAAATTTGGCGTTTTGTTCTGCAAGTCATCCAGAGTTATTTCCAGTTCTTCCACATCCTCTCTTATTTCCTTAAGCCATCCTCCTTGTTGTTTCAAATTCCAGAGTTTCTCAATAATTTTCCTTGATAATCTGGTTTCTGGTGTCCTCAGAATGTGACCACAAAAAGAGATCCTTTTCTTTCGTATAGTATCGGTGATGGGCTCCAGTTCTCTGTATACCACTTCATTTGGAACTATTCGCCACTGCCCAGCTTTTTGATATTTCTTATTTATGCATGTTCTAGCAATTCTTCTCTCTACTTTTAAAATTTTGTCAATTCTGTTTTTCTGGGTGACTTTAAAAAGAGTTTCACTTCCGTATGTAACCTCTGGTTGAACCACCGTCTTGTAATGTTTTAATTTTGTTTTAATTGATAGACATTTTTTATTGTACGTAGACCATGTTAGTTTTTGAGCTTTTATCATTTTATTAGTTCTTGCTCGCCATGCAGGTTTCTCGTCCAATTTATGTGTTCTAATTTCACCCAGGTATTTCAATTGTTTCACTGTTTTAATTTCCCTATTGTTCACTGTGATGTGATCTATTACAAGTGGATCCGTTACCATTATTTCAGTCTTTTCAAATGATATCTGGAGTCCTAATTTTTGTGCTATATTTTGTAAGCTTGTTATTTGTTTCGTGGCTTCCTGAATATTGTTAGCTAGTAATGCTAGGTCATCAGCAAATCCCAAGCAATTTAGGTTTATTTTATCTTTCTTAGTTCCAATTTTAATATTCATAGGATTTTCCTTGTACCATTCTCTCATTACATATTCAAGAGCACAATTGAATAGCAATGGTGATAAACAATCTCCCTGTCTCAACCCTGTTTTAATCGTAAATGGTTCAGATATTTCTCCTCTAAATTTTACTTTGGATTTGGTGTTTGTTAAGGTTAACTGTATCATTTTTATTAATTTAGGATGAAGTCCAAAATTCCTTAATATTTTCATCATTGAAGATCTATGGATGCAATCATACGCCTTTTTGAAATCTACAAAGGTTATGACTAGTTGTTTTTGCCTTCTTTTGCAGACATCCATAACTAACTTCAAGGTGATTATCTGTTCTGGGCAGCTTCTCCAGGATCTAAATCCTCCTTGATATTCTCCCAGTTCCAGTTCCAGTTGATCTTTACAGCGGTTGTATAGTATTCTTGACATGATCTTATACGTGCAGTCCAAAAGGGAAATTCCTCTATAGTTGTCTGGATTTGATTTTTCTCCTTTCTTATGTAATGGATGTATTATAGCAGTAGTCCAATTTTCTGGTAATTTCTCTTCATTCCAGATTTTGACTATGCACTGGCGTAATGCTATCGTTACTGGTTCTGCTGCATATTTCCAAAGTTCAGCAAACGTTTGATCTTCTCCACTTGCTTTGTAGTTTTTGAGTTCTTTCAAAGCTCTGTAGACCTCATTAATTGTAGGTGGATTTATATTTTCTGCTGGTGTTTTAATTGGGGATTCTGTGTTTATCTGAAGAAGTTCTGGGGGATCTTCACAATTTAGTAACTTGTTAAATGTTTCTGCTAGAATTTCTGTATTTTTACTATTGCTATGGGCTAGGTTATTATCTTTATCTTTTAACATTGATGTTGGAGGATCATATCTTTGTAATTGTCTGCCAAACATTTTGTAATAGTCTCTTGAGTTTGGTTTTTCACTATTTGTTTCTATCATTAGAAGTATATCTTTTTGGTACTGACGTTTAACTCTCCTTATTATTTTTTGTGTTGTCTTCCTTTGTTTTGTGAGTTCCAAATATGATTTTTCTGTTTTTTCATTTTGATGCCTTAACCAGGCTTGGTGTCGATCCAACACTGCTTCATCACATTCATCGTTCCACCACTGGTGTTTTTTCCTTGGATTTATAGGGGCAACTTGTTCAGCTATTTGTTTCAATTTGGGAATTATTTCTTCCAGATCATCTGTTATTTTTATATCCCTGGTTTGTGCTTCATAATCCTCATTTTGTATCAGTTTATGAGGGTCATAGGTTCTCTTCTTCTTCTGGTAGGATTTTTTCTTTGCTAATGGGGTTAATTTAATTTTAATTTTTATCATGTAATGATCTGATCTGGTATCTTTCCCTCTCAGTACTTTCACATTGTAAATTTCCTTGTGGTAATTCTTATCCATGCAGACATGGTCCAGTTGCCATTCTCCTTTTTTCCAGTCCGGATGTTTCCAAGTTTTTAGTTTACTTGGTCTTCTCTTAAAATACGTCGACTTTGAGATCATGTCATGGTTTCTGGAAAATTCCACTAGTCTTATGCCATTTTTGTTTGTTCTTCTTTGTGCTGTCCATTTCCCTATTATGTCTCTATATCTCTTTTCCCTTCCTAACTGGGCATTGAAGTCTCCAATTAAAATTTTGATGTGATTTTTATTAATGTTATTTGTCGTTTGATCTAAGAGCTCCCAAAATTTTTCTACCTCTTCTCTGTGTTCTTTTTTATTATTTTTATCATTTGTTGGGGCATGGGCATTTATTATTGTGTACATTTTATTTGCAGCTTTTAGAGTTAACGTTGAGAGCCTGGGAGATTGTGCTTTAAATTCTATTATGGACTCTATTATTTTCAGACTCGCCACGAATCCTGTTCCAAATTGTGGACACTGTTTCATGACTCTTTTCCCTGGTATTCCCTTATAAATCCTATATCCTTGTGATTCTATCGGCTCCTGATCAGTATTTCTCATTTCTTGAAGTCCGGTTATGAGAATCCCCTTGCGATCCATTTCATCCGTCAGAATTTTGAGTTTGCCTGGTTGTATGAGTGAATTTATATTGTGTGTCGCAATGTAGTTTATTTGTCCTGTCTTGAGTTTTGGTCGTCTGTCCGTTTTGGGTATTTTCAGATGCTCCGACTCATCCAAGTTATCTTTCAGGTGACTGCCCACCGTATCCGAGTGCAGTCTTCCTTGGTTATTGCCAAGCGGTGGATTATTCCTTGAAAGATTTCCTTCCATGTTTGACTTTCAAAGGTAGTCAACCTTGTATGGAGCAAGCTCCGAGTTACAACTACGGTTGTTAGCCGTAGAGGTTGTTTAGTGTTTGGTCCGCGAGAGCTATTTTATTTCGCTCAAGTCCGCCGGTAAGCCGGTGAGGACCCCCCTATCCGCCACCTGGGACGCGCCACGTCGGAGTATCACCTCTCCGCCTGCTACGACACCGTAGTAGGTTCGTGGCATCTTTGGATTATTATGATTTATTATTATTTATTATCATTGGCCTACCTCCACTACCATAGAAAATCCCTTCATGTTCACATTCACACGCCATAATCTCTGGAAAACCGTACTTCTATTTATTATTATTAATATTTGATATTATTTATTAGCATTTATTATCGTTTATTATTATTATTATTTATTCAAGATGGTCGAGTTTTGTGGCAAGAAAGCAATTCCGTTACATCCATGACAAAAAATCTTTCACAAATTCCAATTCAAACGCGATAATGTGTCACACCCACGAAAAAAAAAAAAAAAAAAAAAAAGAAACCAATTGGGCTATATGCACTAGCCTAAGTCCACCTCATCGTAAGAAGTTTGAATTTTTCGCTGTCACTTATTGTTTCACTCGTAAGCTTGAAAATCGCGTCAAATAATAATAAAGTACACTTTTACTAATGTAAGTCACCTCCTGTGATTTCGTGGGAAAAGGACTTTATTTCAAACAGTACCGTCAGCACTTGTTCTCCAACGGAGTTATTGCACATCCTAGCGATCGCAGTCCAGCCGCCACGAGGCCCCCAGTCCGGCTGAATTAGTTCACAATGTCGCCGCCGGACCGCGCGCCACCGGCGAGCGAGCGGTCGCCTCACGTGACTGCCGCCTGATGCGGCCGCGGCCGCTCACGCCACAGCCTACTGCCGCCGGCTCGCTTCGCAGGCCCGCGATGTAAACATGTTTTCGTGGACAGTGGAGTCCGCCCCCACCGACCAGTTGGCGCCAAAGCTGTTCGCTGGACAGGTCGGAACCTGCCGACTTCGTAACGGTAGGTCGGTTCATCCGGCACCTGGTTGACAAAGAATGCCCTGCCGCACATTTGGCGCGAAAGTTTGCTCGAAAGTGGAATCCGCCATGACGTCACAACAGGTGGTCCAGCACGTGTGCTCGCCACGACGTCCCTTGCTAAGTTAAAATGGCTCTGAGCACTATGCGATTTAACTTCTGAGGTCATCAGTCGCCTAGAACTTAGAACTACTTAAACCTAACTAACCTAAGGACATCACACACATCCACGCCCGAGGCAGGATTCGAACCTGCGACCGTAGCAGCAGCACGGTTCCAGACTGTAGCGCCTAGAACCACACGGCCACTCCGGCCGGCTCGCTAAGTTAATTGATCAACTGACTCTCATTATTCAATCCACATTCTGTACACACCTAATCCAAGATCGTCGCCAAAACACACGCCCGGACACATATTCACCATTGTAGTGTTGGGCTGTTGGCTGTTAACAGCGCGTAGCGTTGCGCAGTTTGAGGTGAGCCGCCAGCAGTGGTGGATGTGGGGAGAGAGATGGCGGAGTTTTGGGAGCGGATGATCTGGACGTGTGTCCATCAGAAACAGTACATTTGTAAGAATGGATGTCATGAACTGCTATAGATATTATGACTTTTGAACACTATTAAGGTAAATACATTGTTTGTTCTCTATCAAAATCTTTCATTTGCTAACTATGTCTATCAGTAGTTAGTGCCTTCAGTAGTTTGAATCTTTTATTTAGCTGGCAGCATTGGCGCTCGCTGTATTGCAGTAGTTCGAGTAACGAAGATTTTTGTGAGGTAAGTGATTTGTGAAACGTATAGGTTAATGTTCGTCAGGGCCATTCTTTTGTAGGGATTTTTGAAATACAGATTGCGGTGCGCAAAAAAATATTGTGTGTCAGTTTAAGCACAGTCATGTATAATTTTTCTAAGGGGACCTTTCACCCTTACCGACCCATGTTCGTTGGCTAACATGTGCTAATGTGTACTGCCGTTTACTAACGTGCACTAACCTACATAAACGTATATCGCATTTTGTCTATGCAAATAAGCCAAGTTTGAATTCAGATAGTCAGTTTGTGTTTCGCTACCAACACAAGAAAATTGTGGCAGACGAAGCCACTAACCTAAGTAACCTGTGATGATTCAAAATCGTCGGCTTTGCCTCTCTCACACACCACGAGCGCGAGACCGCCCACGTCACAGCCTGGACCTTTATACTGGCGTCGGACATACTCCTCCGTAAATATTCTAGCTAAACTATGGCCCGAATACTGTTGTTCAATCCACACGGTCTATGACATGACCAGAGCACACCCCCAGTACCTAAGCCGAGGACATCGCCCGCCCCACCTGTAGTTAACCGCTGAGAGACGAAGATATACTGCAATCACATCCCTCGCGCTCTCGTATCTACTTGCCTCGGCAATTCGATCTAACAACATTTTATTTAGGCATCGAGTATATCTATCACTCTCAAACAACAAACACTCCCCCTGACGGACCTGGTGTCATGTTGCACAGTCGGCAGACACGCAAACAGCTCCTAATTTCAGTGCACAATATCAAACTGCTCCTAAATAATGCAGTACACATAACTGTAAACATCATCAGTACTCGTAATCCGTCCAAATAACGCATAGCAAAATAACTCAACAGACGCCCGCATTGAACCTGTCCCACACCAAGTCACACGTCCGACAGCTCTCAATTCACTCAAAGGTCTCTGTTCAACCCCTCAAACATGACTTGATCACAGCCGCATTCGCACCTAACATCTGAGAAATTCATATCACCTACACGCCGAACATGACTATCCAAGCCAGGCCGCGCGCGTCCTCTGTCTGACACCTTCTTAACTCAGTGCGGTCCAACACACATGTTAAGGCCGCATTCCATTGCTTGCCGGCTTATTTGCGGCACATCTCCACCTTCACGTCTGTTGTCAGAATAGCCGAGAGCGAGTTCACACACACACACACACACACACACACACACACACACACACACACACACGGTCATCCCCTCTACTCATCCCATACCATAACCAATACTAACTCAAATTGTTTAGCCGAGCGGTCTGAGGCGCTGCAGCCACGGACTGTGCGGCTGGTGCCGGCGGAGGTTCGAGTCCTCCCTCGGGCATGGGTGTGTGTGTTTGTCCTTAGGATAATTTAGGTTAAGTAGTATGTAAGCTTAGGGACTGATGACCTTAGCAGTTAAGTCCCATAAGATTTCACACAGATTTGACCATTTTTTTTAACAATTTAATAAGTACAGGGTAGCAGGGTATGGACTGAGTGAAAACCAAGGAAAGACAGAAGTTATGGAGAGTGACAGCTACGAAACTAGCGATAAACTTAATATACAGACTGGCAACCACGCAACAGACGGTATGAAGGCAAATACGTCTGACGGGCGTAGCAACGACGTAATAAGAAGCAGACTAGTGGAGGCAAAGACGGCTTACCGAGCGAAAAGAAGCCTGTAGGTGTCAAACAAAGGGTATAATTTGAGGAAGAAATTTCTGAAGAAGTATATTTGGACCACGACGGTGTGTGGCGATGATTGATGGGCAGTGGGAATACCGAAAGTGAGGAGAATCGAAGCATTTGAGAAGTGGTGCTACAGAAGAATGTTGAAAATTGGGTGGACAGATAAGGTAAGAAAGGAGGAGGTTCTGCGCAGAATCGGCGAGGAAAGAACTGTGTGCAAATACTGTCAAGGAGAAGGTGCAAGATCATAGGACATCAGGGGATAACGTTGAGGGAGCTACAGAGAGTAAAAACTCTACGGCAAGACAGAGACTGGAATACACTGAAGAGCCAAAGAAACTGGCACACCTGTGTAATATCGTGCAGGCCCCCGGGAGGATCGAAGTGTCATGGAGCCGACTGATGTCTGAAGTAGTGCTGGAGGTATCTGACACCATGAATCCTGCAGGGCTCTCCACAAATCCGTAAGAGGGGGTGGGGAGCTCTTCTGAACAGCACGCTGCAAGGCATCCCAGATATGCTCAATAATGTTGTCTGGGGAGTTTGGTGCCCAGCGGAAGTGTTTAAATTCAGAAGAGTGTTCTTGGAGCCACTCTGTAAGTGGCTGTCACATTGTCCTGCTGGAATTGCCCGAGTCCGCGGGATGCACAATGGACACGGATGGATGCAGGTAATCAGACAGGATGTTTACGTATGTGTCACCTGTCAGAGTCGTATCCAAACGTATCAGGGGTCCCATATCACTCCAACTGCACACGCCCCTCACCATTACAGAGCCTCCACTAACTTGAACAGTCCCCTGCTGACATGCCGGGTCCATAGATTCATGAGGTTGTCTGCAAACCCGTACACGTCCATCCGCTCCATACAATTTGGAACGAGACTCGTCCGACCGGGCAACATGTTTCCAGTCATCAACAGTCCAATGTCGGTGATGACGGGGTCAGGCGAAGAGTAAAGCCATGTGTCGTGCAGTCACCGAAGGTACAAGAGTCGGCCTTCGGCTCCGAAAACCCGTATCGATGGTTTCGTTGAATGTTTCGCACACTGACACTTGCTGATGGCCCAGCATTCAAATCTGCAGCAATTTGCGGAAGGGTCGCACTTCTGTCACGATGAATGATTCTCTTCAGTCGTCGTCGGTCCCCTTCTTGTAGGGTCTTTTTTCCGGTCGTAGCGATGTCGGAGATTTGGTGTTTTAGCGGATTCCAGATATTCGCGGTACGCTTCTGAAATGGTCTACGCGTAAATACCAACGCCATCGCTATGCTGTCTCACATCGCTCCTGCGCCGACTATAATACAAAGTTCAAACTCACTTAAATCTTGATAACCTGCCATTGTAGCAGAAGTAACCGATATAACAAGTGCGCTAGACACTCGTTGTCTTATGCAGGGTGTTACAAAAAGGTACGGCCAAACTCTCAGGAAACATTCCTCACACACAAAGAAAGAAAAGATGTTATGTGGACATGTGTCCGGAAACGCTTACTTTCCATGTTAAAGCTCATTTTATTACTTCTCTTCAAATCACATTACTCATGGAATGGAAACACACAGCAACAGAACGTACCAGCGTGACTCCAAACACTTTGTTACAGGAAATGTTCAAAATGTCCTCCGTTAGCGAGGATACATGCATCCACACTCCATCGCATGGAATCCCTGATACGCTGATGCAGCACTCGAGAATGGCGTATTGTATCACAGCCGTCCACAATATGAGCATGAAGAGTCTCTACATTTGGTAGCGGGGTTGCGTAGACAAGAGCTTTCAAATGCCCCCATAAATGAAAGTCAAGAGGGTTGAGGTCAGGAGAGCGTGGAGGCCACGGAATTGGTCCGCCTCTACCAATCCATCGGTCACCGAATCTGCTGTTGAGAAGCGTACGAACACTTCGACTGAAATGTGCAGGAGCTCCATCGTGCACGAACCACATGTTGTGTCGTATTTGTAAAGGCACGTGTTCTAGCAGAACAGGTAGAGTATCCCGTATGTAATCGTGATAACGTGCTCCATTGAGCGTAGATGGAAGAACATGGGGCCCAATCGAGACATCACCAACAATGCCTGCCCGAACGTTCACAGAAAATCTGTGTTGATGACGTGTTTGCACAATTGCGTGCGGATTCTCGTCAGCCCACACATGCTGATTGTGAAAATTTACAATTTGATCACGTTGTAATGAAGCCTCATTCGTAAAGAGAACATTTGCACTGAAATGAGGATTGACACATTGTCGGATGAACCATTCGCAGAAGTGTACTCGTGGAGGCCAATCAGCTGCTGATAGTGCCTGCACACGCTGTACACGGTACGGAAACAACTTGTTCTCCCGAAGCACTCTCCATACAGTGACGTGGTCAACTGTACCCTGTACAGCAGCAACTTCTCTGACGCTGACATTAAAGTTCTCGTCAATTACACGAAGAATTGCCTCGTCCATTGCAGGTGTCCTCGTCATTCTAAGTCTTCCCCAGTCGCGAGTCATAGGCTGCAATGTTCGGTGCTCCGTAAGACGCCGATCAATTGCTTCGAACGTCTTCCTGTCGGGACACCTTCGTTCTGGAATTCTGCCTCGATACAAACGTACCGCGCCACGGCTATTGCCCCGTCCTAATCCATACATTAAATGGGCATCTGCATTTGTAAACATTGCACTGACTGGAAAACCACGTTCGTGATGAACACTAACCTGTTGATGCTACGTACTGATGTGCTCGATGCTAGTACTGTAGAGCAATGAGTCGCATGTCAACACAAGCACCGAAGTCAACATTACCTTCCTTCAATTGGGCCAACTGGCGGTGAATCGAGGAAGTACAGTACATACTGACGAAACTAAAATGAGCTCTAACATGGAAATTAAGCGTTTCCGGACACATGTCCACATAACATCTTTTCTTTATTTGTGTGTGAGGAATGTTTCCTGAAAGTTTGGCCGTATCTTTTTGTAACAGCCTGTATAAGCATTGCCGATCGCTGCGCCGTGTTCTGCCTATTTACATATCTCTGTATTCCAATACTCGTGCCTATACCAATTTCTTTGATGCTTCCTTGTACATCCGGGAAATAATTCAGGTCTTACGTTGCAAAGTTGCACTCGGGGATGAAGATCTTGGCACCGCATGGGAATGAGTGCTGGGCCACATGAAGCTAGTCAGCAGACTGACGATTCAGAAATAAAAACAGAAGTACCATTATTAATTCTTATTGGGTGAGTCCCTACGTGCCAGAAGGTATTTATCTAATGAGCAACAACCCCGCTCACCCACAAGGCAGGCACGTTTTATGGTCGACAAACACGCTCGGCGGTAACGAGACCGCCGGGCGGTGTCCTGTGACGACGGCGCGATCTGCCGGCCGGCGGCCGAACCAGCGGCCAATTAGAAGGCGGCGTCGTAAAACCCAACCCTGCACCCCGCTACAATCCACTGGTCGCCGTATTTGGGCGGCGCCTGTTCTCACACACCTGCCGTAAAGAAAAAGAACCTAAAGAAAGCGGGCGACTCAGGGGCGCTGAGACCAAATGAAGCAATCACCGGCGCAGTCGACGTCTGCCACCATCTGCTGCAGGGGTAGTCGCGGAGGCTGGGGGACGGCGCCACTGCCTCTCCACGTATTCACCCCACAGAGCCACACACTTTTCCCAACGACGGATGACACACAGGAGACCTTGGTTGTACAATCCTGCATCCTGGGTGTTGAGGAACGTGTGTCCCCCCCCCCCCCCTCCCCCCCCGAGAAAATCGCCTGATCTTATTTCTGGAAAGGCCTGTCACGGAATAACAGACTGTCTGAAAACTAGCGACGAATATCAATGGCCTATAGAACCGGGTTTCAAATTGTAAGACAGATGAACTGTAGACTAAAACTGAAGAAACCGCGAAAAGGTGGGAATTTAAGGAGATGGGACCTGGATAAATTGAAAGAAACAGAGGTTGTAGAGAGTTTCAGGGAGAGCATTAGGGAACGATTGACAGGAATAGGGGAAAAAATACAGTAGAAGAAGAATGGGTAGCTTTGAGGGATGAAGTAGTGAAGGAAGCAGAGGATCAACTAGGTAAAAAGACGAGGGCTAACAAATCCATGGGTAACAGAAGATACAATGAATTTAATTCATGACACGAGAAAATATAAAAATGCAGTAAATGAAGCAGGCAAAAAGGAATACAAACGTCTCAAAAATGATATCGGCAGGAAGTGCAAAATGGCTAAGCAGGGATGGCTAGAGGAAAAATGTAAGGATGTAGAGGATTATCTTACAAGGGTAAGATAGATACTGCCTACAGGAAAATTAAAGAGATCGTTGGAGAAAAGGGAACCACTTGTCTCAGTATCAAGAGCTCAGATGGAAACCCAGTTCTAAGCAAAGAAGGGGAAGGAGTATATAGAGGGTCTATACAAGGGCGATGCACTTGAGGACAATATTATGGAAATGGAAGAGGATTTATATGAAGATGAAATGGGAGATACGATACCGCGTGAAGAGTTTGACAGAGCACTGAAAGACCTGAGTCGAAACAAGGCCCCGGGAGTAGACAATATTCCATTAGAACTACTGACGGCCTTGGGAGAGCCAGTCCTGACAAAACTCTACCATCTGGTGAGCAAGATGTACGAGACAGGCGAAATACCCTCAGACTTCAAGAAGAGTATTGTTATATTGCTAGAGAAGGCCGAAATGCACGCTATAAGTTCACGCAGGATGGCCTGAGGTCTGAAACAGGATACGTAATGAATGCTATAAAGGAAAGTACGTAGCTTCTGGAATACTTAACTTTAATCCATCATTTGTATCTTGATGAGACATGCTTCATACGATAACTATCACTTGCTATGGCGCCTTGCTAGGTCGTAGAAATTGACTTAGCTGAAGGCTATTCTAACTATCTTCTCTGCAAATAAACGAGGCTTCGTCAGTGTTGCATCGCTAGCTACGTCGTCCGTACAACTGGGGTGAGTGCTTGTAAGTCTCTCTAGACCTGCCGTGTGGTGGCGCTCGGTCTGCGATCACTGACAGTGGCGACACGCGGGTCCGACCTGTACTAATGGACCGCGGCCGATTTAAAGCTACCACATAGCAAGTGTGGTGTCTGGCGGTGACACCACAAGTATAATAATTCCAATCCCAAAGAAAGCAGGTGCTGACAGGTGTGAAAATTACCGAACTATCAGTTTAATAAGTCACGGCTGCAAAATACTAACGCGAATTCGTTACAGACGAATGGAAAAACTAGTAGAAGCCGACCTCGGGGAGGATCAGTTTGGACTCCGTAAAAATCTTGGAACACGTGAGGCAATACTGACTCTACGACTTATCTTAGAAAATAGATCGAGGAAAGGCAAACCTACGTTACTAGAATTTGTAGAGAAAGCTTTTGACAATGTTGACTGGAATACTCTCTTTCAAATTCTGAAGGTAGCAGGGGTAAAATACAGGGAGCGAAAGGCTATTTACAATTTTTACAGAAACCAGATGGCAGTTATAACAGCCGAGGGACATGAAAGGGGAGCAGTGGTTGGGAAGGGAGTGAGACAGGGTTGTAGCCTATCCCCTATGTTATTCAATCTGTATATTGAGCAAGCAGAAAAAGGAAACAAAAATTCGAAGTAGGTATGGAGAAGAAATAAAAACTTTGAGGTTCGCCGATGACATTGTAATTCTGTCAGAGACAGCAAAGGACTTGGAAGAACAGTTGAACGGAATGGACAGTGTCTTGAAAGGAGGGTATAAGATGAATATCAACAAAATCAAAACAAGGATAATGGAATGTAGTCGAATTAAGTCGGGTGATGCTGAAGGAATTTGATTAGGAAATGAGACACTTAAAGTAGTAAAGGAGTTTTGCTATTTGGGGAGCATAATAACTGATGATGGTCGAAGTAAAGAGGATATAAAATGTAGACTGGCAATTGCAAGGAAAACGTTTCTGAAGAAGAGAAATTTGTTAACACCGAGTATAGTTTTAAGTGCAAGGAAGTCACTTCTGGCCGGCCCCGGTGGTCTCGCAGTTCTAGGCGCGCAGTCCGGAACCGTGCGACTGCTACGGTCGCAGGTTCGAATCCTGCCTCGAGCATGGATGTGTGTGATGTCCTTAGGTTAGTTAGGTTTAAGTAGTTCTAAGTTCTAGGGGACTGATGACCACAGCAGTTGAGTCCCATAGTGCTCAGAGCCATTTGAACCATTTTGAAGTCGTTTCTGGAAGTATTTGCACAGAGTGTACCCATGTATGGAAGTGAAACATGGACAATAAATAGTTTGGACAAAAAGCTTCAGAAATGTGGTGCTACAGAAGAATGCTGAAGATTAGATGGGTAGATCACGTAATTAATGTGGTGGTACTGAAGAGAATTGGGTAGAAGAGAAATTTGTGGCACACCTTGAATAGAAGAAGGGATCGCTTAGTAGAAAATGTTCTGAGGCATCAAGGGATCACCAATTTAGTGTTGGAGGGCAGCGTGGAAGGTAAAAATTGAAGAGGGAGACCAAGAGATGAATACACGAAACTGATTTAGAAGGATGTAGGTTGCAGTAGGTACTGGAAGCTGAAGAAGCTTGCACAGGATAGAGTAGCATGGAGAGCTGCATCAAACCAGTCCCTGGACTGAAGACCAGATTAACAGAAATAGAACATACAAAATATATTGAAAATGTAATGATATTTTTCTTTGTTTTTGTTTTTTGCAAACGCTTACTGGAAAAGTTGCGCATGTCACAGCAATATTCAAGAAAGGTAGTTGGAGTCATCCACTAAATTACAGGCCCATATCATTAACATCAACATGCAGGAGGATTTTGGAACATATAGCGTGTTCGAACATAATGAATTACGTCGAACAAAACAGTCTATTGACACACAGTCAACACGGATTTAGAAAACAGCGTTCTTGTGAAACACAACTAGCTCTTTATTCACATCAAGTGTTGAGTGCTATTGGTAAGGGATTTCTAATTAATTCCGTATTTCTTGGCTTCTGGGAGGCTTTTTAGACTGTACCGCACCAGCGACTTGTAGTGAAATTGCGTGCTTATGGAATATCGTCTCGGTTATGTGGCTGGATTCGTGACTTCCTGTCAAAGAATTCACAGTTCGCAATTATTGACGGAAAGTCATCGAGAATAACAGAAGTGATTTCTGGCGTTTACCAAGGTAGTGTTATAGGCCCTTTGCTGCTCCTCACCTATATAAACGATTTGGGAGACAATCTGAGCAGCCGTTTAGATTGTTTGCAGATGGCTCAAATGGTTCAAATGCCTCTGAGCACTATGGGACTCAACTGCTGAGGTCATTAGTCCCCTAGAACTTAGAACTACTTAAACCTAACTAACCTAAGGACATCACACACATCCATGCCCGAGGCAGGATTCGAACCTGCGACCGTAGCGGTCTCGCGGTTCCAGACTGCAGCGCCAGAACCGCGCGGCCACTTCGGCCGGCTGTTTGCAGATGACGCTGTCGTTTATCGACTAGTAAAGTCATCAGAAGATAAAAAAAATTGGAATACTATTCAGAAAAGATATGTGTATGGTGCGAAAGCTGGCAGTTGATCCTAAATAGGGAAAAATGTGCGGTCATCCACATGAGTGCTAAAAGGAATGGATTAAACTTGGGTTACACGAGAAATATGTCAATTCTAAAGGCCGTAAATTAAACTAAATACCTCGATATTACAATTACGAATAGTTTAAATCGTAACGAACACATAGAAAATGTTGTGGGGAAGTCTAACCAAAGACTGCGTTTTACTGATAGGACACTTGGAAAATGTAACAGATCTAAGGAGACTACGCTTGTCCATCCTCTTTTAGAATACTGCTGCTCATTGTGGGATCCTTACCAGATAGGATTGACGGAGTACATCGAAAAAGTTCAAAGAAAGGCAGCACGTTTTGAATTATTGCGAAATATGGGAGAGAGTGCCACTGAAACGATACAGGATTTGGGTTGGACATGATGAAAGCAAAGGCGTTTTTCGTTGCGGCCGAATCTTCTCACGAAATTTCAATCACCAACTTTCTCCTCCGAATGCGAAAATAGTTTTCTAACGCCGACGTATATAGGGAGGAACGATCACCATGATAAAATAAGGGAAATCAGAGCTCGTACGGAAAGATATAGGTGTTCCTTCTTTCCGCGCGCTGTACGATATTACAATAATAGAGAACTGTGAGGGTGGTTCAATAAACCAGCTGCCAGGCACTAAAATGTGATCTGCAGAGTATCCGTGTAGATGTAGATGTAGATGTAGATACGTGTGAATGATTATATCCTCCATATGACCACCCAAGACCGCGCAGCAACGGACAATGCGTTCATTCAAGTTCTCGATGACGCGTTCACAAAGATCTCGTGGGATGCCGTTAACAACACTTTCAGTTCCACCCCTCAGTTGGTGTTGTGTTTGCGATTTCTTCATTTACGCTTCTGATTTCACAAATGACCACAAAAAGGGCAGATCATGCTTAAGATCGCATGATCCGGCAGGCCATGCCTGGTCACCACACGGCGAAATAATTTTTTGAGGAAACTTTTCATTCAGCAGAGCAATCGTTTCAGGGGATGTGTGGCACGTCGCACAATCTTGTTGAAACAAAAAATCGTCATTTTCACCAATAAGGGGGAAAAACCGACCAGAAACCGTGTTGCGGTAACGGACGCCGTCCACAGTGACGGCAGCTCCCTCATCAGTTTCAAAACAATTCGAGCCGATCACTCGTCCAGCCCAGAACCCACACCACACAGCCGTGCGTCGTAGACGCATTTCGTCTTCCAGAGTCATTCTCGGATTTTCGTCACCCCACATTCTGCAGTTCTGCTTACTGGCGTACCCGCTGAGGTGGAAAGCGCTCCTCATCTGAGAAAATTACTCATTTTGCGAAGTTCTCAGCTTGTCGAGCCGAGACCCACCGAGAAAATCGATATCTTTTTCCGTGATCTGCAGGCTACAAGTCTTGTGTAAGTTGAATCTTGTACGCATGCATTTTCAGACCTTTAGAAAGATTTCGTGCAGTGAACTTTGTGATAAATTCAGTTGTTGAGCTCGTCGGCGAACCGATTGTCAGGGGCTTATGGTCACATCGTCACGCACGACGTCTCAACGTCTGAAACAGAACCCGTGGTCTCAGACTTCCGGGTCAGCTTCGGAACTGATGACGTTGGGTTTGGAGCAGCCCGAGTGTCAGACGCAGTTCAAGAACGGCTGCCCAGGGACTTTCACTGTTCCTGTAGTAACTTTTTATCACTTGGACACGTTGCTCAGTTGTCATCTGCTCCGCGACGAAAATAAACGTCAAACAACAGTGCTCAGCGCACAAAAGCTATCGGGCTACTAATGGGAAGGATCGCACATAACGAACACGAAAAAACGACGGCTGCCAACAGTCCATATGACAAAATGGGGTAAGATTCAATTCGCCCTTCCCTTGGTGTGCAAAAGTTATATTGGCGTGCAAAAGGTAAGGACGAAATTAACTTTCACTTCAGGTGTCACAGCCAAGTAACATAAGTCTACGAAATCTGGACCGTACATAGAAGGAAGTGTACCTTAGTACAGAAGGTACTGGAGGTAGGGCGTCAAAAATAAATAAAAAATACCGGTTTTTCAGAAACATGCCTATTTTGTAGCACACATTTTCTTAAATAGTTTACTGTATGAAACATAGATATTTGAGAGATTGCCAGGCACGTTATTTAGTCTTAAGTGTACCAACAGGCAGCGCCACACCCCATTTCACAGCATTCTTCTGTGATACGTAAGTGTATTTCGCTCTGTAGAATTCGAATGTTTACATCAGAGATTGTCATACGTGAAAAAATGGCTCTGAGCACTATGGGACTTAACATCTGTGGTCATCAGTCCCCTAGAACTTAGAACTAATTAAACCTAACTAACCTAAGGACATCACACACATCCGTGCCCGAGGCAGGATTCGAACCTGCGACCGTGGCGGTCACGCGGTTCCAGACTGAAGTGCCTAGAACCGCACGGCCACACCGGCCGGCTGTCATACGTGAAACGAAGGACTATTGATATTGATACTTTCTTTGAAGCAATTTGATCATGGCGGTACCCAAAAGCCAAATGAAAATTTTAACCAATTTGTATGGAAAAGAGTGCCAAGAACCATTTTTGTGCGAAGAAGTGCACTTGCTAATGGTGTTTATGGTGCATTTTCATGTTTTAATTTTGGTGTGCAAAGCAGGAAATATGTTTTAGAGAAAATGGGAATCAAGCCCGCAGTGAACTGCATCAAAGCTTTGTATGCGATGGACAGAGCGCGTGTAGTGAAAGCACATACATAAATCATTTCTGGAGGTGATAGAATCAAGAAGAGTGCATAATAGGAATGTGGAAAGGAAGAGAACTGATTTAGAAAATGAAAGAGAACCTACTTACCGTGCTGGAAAGTTCTAAAAGAAAGCAAATACAAGCAGAAACTTTAACGGCCATTTTCCGCAAAACACAAATTTCTGTACTTGGATACATTGTTGTTGTTGTGGTCTTCAGTCCTGAGACTGGTTTGATGCAGCTCTCCATGCTACTCTATCCTGTGCAAGCTTCTTCATCTCCCAGTACCTACGGCAACCTACATCCTTCTGAATCTGCTTGGTGTATTCATGTCTTGGTCTCCCCCTAAGACTTTTACCCTCCACGCTGCCCTCCAATACTAAATTGGAGATCCCTTCATGCCTCAGAACATGTCCTACCAACCGATCCCTTCTTCTAGTCAAGTTGTGCCACAAACTCCTGTCCTATTCGGTACATGTAACATCCAAGATAAATATCCTATTTTTTTCAAACTCGGTATGGTTATTAAACAGAAGCTCCTTAATGTAAAACTCTAGAATTTTCAAATCTATTAAAAACTGTGGTATAAATTGAGATAATTAACGATAAATATTCAGTTTTTTCTCAACATGAAGTGTAAAATGTAACAGCTCATTCATTTGTTCCGAAGTTAAGTAAATTCTAAAATTTTATACAAGTGAAGGTATGGTTAGTATACTGTGCCAAATTCGTCGAAGAATTTCTCTTACTTATGAAGAAAAGCGTACCTGTAGCAACAAATGCAGCAAATACTAAGTGAAAAAGTGATGAAATTTCACATGCAAACAAGATTTATTTCGTTACGTTTTTGAACTCCCACTGCTATGAGTGTAAATCCTGAATCCTTCCTGGTCGTGCTGACAAAGTTTACTAAATTAATTTGTAAAAATGTAGACCGTGGAAATTAAAATGTCCTGTTGTGCCTCTCTTGCTCTAGGTCGGCCCGTTTGACGTCTCAGCTCCCTTAAGTGAAAGAAACCCACAACGACACAGAAGAGACGCTTTTATTCGAAGAGAATAATTGCACTGAAGTCGCCACTATTCACGACAGTGCCCTGGAGACTACAGAGGGCCGGACGTGGTTCTTAATGCAGTGAGCGATCACCACGAACGTCACTGGAACGAGCCCTACATGCCGGACATGGCTTAAGGCGTGTTCCCCAGTGCGTTACGTATTGTCACCTGGCGCCATACGAGGGTCTATTTAGCACTGTCGAGTACGATTATTCTGGTGTCCCACGTTTTACGGTGTGGAGAAGCATAACGTTCACCACGGTACACTCGCTGGTCAACGTTATCGCCACACTGTAAGACGTCGGTGTCTCCTGACCTTCACTGCTTACATATTCCGCCCTCACAAACATATTCCGCACATCAAGAAGCTTCATTCGAACCCAAACTCGCTAAGATAAAGTCAGTGTTGTATGAATTCATGTAAACGATATGCAAATAAGAAGTGCGCACCGAGATTCAAATACTCGAGGCTGTCGTACACACACACACGTTCAAAACACGACAGTCACACTGGCTTTTAGTTCAGGAGAGGCGGACCGCACGCCAGGAGGCCGGTCCCTTCAGAGGACGAGTCAACCTATCTACGTCGGCCGGCGACCGCCCGTAGAGCAGACAGCGTTTGCCAGAGCGGAAGGGAAGAACGACCCCGTGGTCGGCTTAAAAGCAAATTCCGCTACATTGTGTGGGAGCGTCCAGCCTAAACATTCTTTACAGACATAAGACGCAGTTTCAGAGGTTTTCACAGGGAGACAGCAAACGCCAAACGCCCAAGCTACAGATATCCAGATTGGTAGCCTTAAACGAAACGTCATTCTCGCGTTTTAGAAGAGCAATGCCGATTGGCAGACAATATTCCTGATGCCTCGAGCTGAAGGAGTAATGGAAGAGACCGACCCCTTCACGTCTGGCGTGGAGAGGGGCCGTTCCGTTGTCTCCCTCGGAGCAACACTTAACGAGAGCGTGTGCGCTCGTACATGTACTCAAAGAGCGAGGAACAAGTGTCTCCTCAGTACTTCACTGGGACAGCACCTCCGTCGAGAGCGAATCGGAGTGCGACTCTATATCGAGTCCTTGCAATTAAGTGTCGTTCAATGTGTCGGCCGCCACACTTATTGTGCGGTGTGAACGGACAGAGTTATAGTTAAACGCCTGCGAGTGAATTTTGACTGGCATCGTGGTGGACTGATTATCTGACCAGTGTATCGCGCCAATAGTTAGACTACGGGCGAACAGGAATCCTCGACTTCATCGAGGCACAGCGAGAGTTTGATTGGCGAAGGTCAGTCCAGATAGAACGAGAGCTATCTTATTTGTCAGCAGCGAGTGGCTTATGGTATTGTGCGCTACAGCTATAGCGAGGCCCATATTTCCTCCACAACAGTACACTTCACTGCATTTCACATGCGACACCCTCGACCGTACCTAGCAACATTCTAACGGATAATTATTCGAGTTCAGTAGGCGCAGCTCTCAGCCATTCTGCCAAGTCAACAGCCATCTTAAACTTTGTATACAAATTTCATTAGCGAATCCTATCTTTAAAAGGTAACTTCACATTCCAAAAAGAACCCGGAAATAACTTGTTCAGTTCATAACTAAAAGTGCGATTGTGATTTCTCAGAATATGTGCAAAAAAAAAAAAAAATTTCGTTAGTTTCATGTTTTTGTTTCACTAACTAGCACTACTCCAGTACCCAAGTATCCCACTAGTTACGTAAGAAATTTTGTGAATTGTTGTGTCATTTCCTTACAGCGGGCGACTCCAGAAGATATTTACTGCTGAAAGTTTTTCAGGCGTTTCTCTTTAGAACGTTAGGAGCGTCTGTCTGACTTCTGTAGTAGTGTGGGGGTGGAAATTGCATCTTGCAGGAGCCACAGGGTAAAGGGTACATTTCAGATTAATTAGTTGCACAGAATGACAGAATAGCACCCACATGTCACTCACAACACTACACTCCTTCGTAACGTGTGTCCTTCCAGGATGACAATGCGTGACCGTATCAAACAGAGAATGTGCAGGAGGTCTTGGAACGATATTCTTGTGATGGAGTGTCCTGCCCGTTTCACGACTCTAATCCCATCCAGCACATGTAGCACTCTTTGGGGAGTCGTACACAGGTACCAACGGCCATGCTGGAGGAATGGATCGCCCTGCCACCTGACATCCTCAACAACCTGGTGCCCAGGATGGCAGCACGCTGCAGACGTGTGTGTATTGCCGTCTGTGGCGACGACCGCGTCCCGGCTTTTGTAGTATCCACGCGACCAGCGACAATCACGGTGACTTCTTCAGTTACCTCCTCAACTGCACTGTGACACCATACCAAAGATACTTTCGTACTTGCGTTTCGCACACTGGCGTATTTTTTTCAAACAAGAAAAGAGGAAGAAATCAGTGAGTGACACGTCAGAAGGATATGGCGAAGAAGCGATAAACCTGAATGTCCTGTGCAGAACCGTATGGCGTGGTGTCCCGCAGTAAAAACACACACACACTGACAGGCAATATACTCCTGTCATGGTTTGCAACTTACGGCCATAATTGTGTTTGAATCACACGCTGGCAGTGACAAAATTAACAGTCTGCTTCATCATGTCCAATGCTGGTTGGGTCACGACATTTTTCGGCAGTTATCTGGTTCTGTTACAGGACAGATTTCCAGTAAACAATCTCACAACATATGTAAATCACTAATTAAACTCCCATTTGATCTGAGTACTTACACTGAAGCGCCAAAGAAACTGGTATCGCTATACGAATTCAATATGTAAACGGCGCTGCGGTCGGCAACAAGTGCCTGGCACAGCTGTTATATCGGTTACTGCTGCTACGATGGCAGATTATCAAGATTTAAGCGAATTTGAACGTGTTGTTATAGTCGGTGCACGAACGTTGGGACACACCTTCTCCGAGGTAGCGATGAAGTGGGGATTTGGTATGTCACTAGTGTACCGTGAATACCACGAATACGGTAAAACATCGAAACTCCGACATCGCTGCGGCCGGGAAAAGATCCTGAAAGTACGGGACCACCGACGACTGAAGAGAACCGTTCAACGTGACAGAAGTGCGACCCCTCGCAAACTGCGGCAGACTTCAAAGCTGCGCTATCAACAAGTGGCAGCATGTCAACCATTCGACGAAACATCATTGATACGCGCCTTAGGAGCTGAAGACCCACTTGTAACCTTGCTGACTGGACGACACAAATCTTTACGCCTCGCCTAGGCCCGTCAACACCGACATTGGGCTGTTGATGACTGGAAACATGTTGCCTGGTCGGACGAGTCTCGTTTAAAATTTTTATCTAGAAGATGGAAGTGTACGGGTATCGAGACAATCTCATGAATCCGTGGATGTACGGATATGGAGACAACCTCATGAATCCAAGGACCGTACACGTCAGCATGGGACTGTTCAAGCTCTGTAATGGTGTTGGGGCGTGTGCAGCTGGAGTGATATGGGAACAGGTGACACGTACGTAAGCATCCTATCTGATCACATGCATCCATTCGTGTCCATTGTGCATTCCGACGGACTCGTGCAATTCCAGCAGGACAATGCGACACCCCACACGTCCAGAATTGCTACAGAGTGGCACCAGAAACCCTCTTCTGAGTTTGAACACTTCCGCTGACCACCAAACTCCCCACACATGAACATTATTGAGCATATCTGGGACGCCTTGCGACGTGGTGTTCAGAAGAGATCTCCACTGCCTCGTGCTCTTACGGATTTATTCACACCTCTGCAGGATTCGTGGTGTCAGTTCCCTCCAGCACTACTTCAGACACCAGTCGAGTGCATGCCACGTCGTGTTGCGGCACTTCTGTGTGCTCGCGGAGGTACTGAAGTATCAGTGTCTTTGGCTCTTCAGTGTAACGAGTGTTTTGGTCCTCTGTCTGCCCAATACTTCTTCATTCTTTCAGATATTTCCTGTCGCTCTTCCTCTCACATCTTTTTTCCTGTAGCCCTTTTATTGATCTTCGTTTCTAGCGTGGTTTGTGTGTCTTGCATTATTCTGGTTTTCTATGTTTTGTTTTTTAAGTCGTCTACAGTAATTTGCACTTTTCTTATATGTTCGTTAATTTCTGTTATCCATTTAATGTTGTTCTCACTATTCCACAATTTTTCTATCACCCTCACTAATTCTGGTATTCTCTTCAGATGTTCCTTATCGTGCTCATTATTGGTTCCATTGTAATGAATACTATTTCATTTGCAGCTAATCTCCAACATCCATTTACATGATATTGTTTATTTATGCATTGCTAACTATCCTTTTTCCTGTCTTTGGTATTTCGTCAATTTTTGCTGCAATAGTTGTTTTGAAAATGGTTTCAGCTGCGTAAGTTATTTTTCGTTGTGTTTTATAATGTTTTAATTTTGCATCTATGGATACGTTTCTTCGTTGTAACTGTTCTTGGGCATATATTTTGCTTTGTTCTGCTTTTTATCCTACTTTGTCACGCTGACTTCTCATTTAGATTGTAAGTTGTGATTTTACCTAAATATTTAACATCAATTTTGATTTCTTGTTCTCCAATTGTAATTTTGTTTGCAAGTAGTGAGTCAGTTCGCACAGTCTCTGTTTTTTCAAATGATATTCTAAGACCATTTTTCTTTGCTATTTCTTGTAGTGATTTAACTTGACGCCTGGTTCTTGAACATTGTTGCCTAGGAGAGCAACATCATCAGCAAGCAGTTCATAATTATATCATTTTAGCACTTCCAATTCTTATGTTCTTTGGGTCATTCTTGCACCATTTTCTCATTATGTATTAGAGTGCACTTTTGAACAGTAATGCTGATAGACAGTCGTCTTGCCTTAAGCCTACTTTTATGAGGAATTGTTCAGAAAATTCTCCTCTAAATTTAACTTTAGATTAGAGTAAGCCCTATTAATTTAATTAGTTTTGCAGAGAGTCCTAGATTCCTTAAAATTTTTTGCTATGTAGGTCTATAGGGGCAGTCATATGCCTTCTTAAAATCTACGAATGTTATTGCCAGACGTTTGTTCTGTTTCCCGTAGTATGCCATAATCAATCTTAGACTGATGATCCACTCTGCACAGCTTATCCATGGTCTGTAACCTCCCTGCCAGTGTCCTAGCTCCGGCTCTAGTTGTTCCTCGACGCTTTCATAGGGGATCTTGAATAAAATCTTGTATGTGCAGTCTAGGAGAGAGATTCCTCTGTGGTTCCCAGCTGGGCGTTGAAGTCTCCCAATAATATTTTTACACAGCTTTCATTTATTCCACAGTTTGTTGGAGAAGGTCCCAAGATTTATCTCTCTCTTCCTTCGTGTGTGTTTGAATTTCTTTTTTTCATTTGTAACGGCATGAGGTATGTTCATTGTTTTAAAAGTCAGAGTTGCCGCTCTTGGCGATATTGCTTGGAAATGAGATACTGAATCTATTTTTTTATGTTTACTATAAATCCTACACCATATTGGGGACATTGCTTCTGTCCTGGCTTCCCATAAGAATTCCATATCCCTGTGATTCGAGCGTGTCCTCCATCGTGTTTCCAGTTCCTTAGAGCCCCGCTATTAAAGCTCTGTGAAAATTTTGATTTTCCGATCTTAAGTAGCGACTTTGTGTTGTGTGTTGCTATGTAATTTATTTGCTTATGTTGAATCTTCTTCTTGTGTGTGAGTGATTGCACTGCTGTCTCTTTATAAACGATTTGATCATGTTAATTTGCCACTTGTTCAATAATCATTTTTATTGCAATAAATCGAAGTCATTATAACCCTTGTTTCTTTCACGAGTCATAAGTTTCCCCGTTCACAATTTCGGACGCTACATTTGCATGTTTATCGGTATCTCGCTTAATCTGACTGCATTTTGAACCTTGTCCTCCAGCACATGGGCCCGGAACACCTCCTCTGCTGCCTCTTGTCACATTCGGAATGTCGTGCGACAAGTTGGACTGTTATTGGTTATCAAGTAACATAATTAAAAAGACAATACACTCGATCGCCAAACCATTAACTCTTATTTTTAGTAAATATGTAGAATTTGGAGTTTTTCCAGATGCACTTAACGTATCAAAAGTTTTTAAAAAAGGGGACAAACATTTTCCCCAAAGCTACAGACCAGTCTCCATTGTTCCAATATTCTCAAAGATATCTGAGGCGCTGATACACACACAAATCAGCAGCTTCTTTGAAAAACACGATACCCTATGTAGCAATCAGTTTGGTTTTCTCAAAGGGAAAAATACAACAGGAGCCGTCTTGTAAATCATTGACCAAACCTTAACAGCTTTTGAAAACAATAACATCGTATCACTGGTATTATGTAACCTAAGCAAAGCTTTCGATTGCATTCCTGCTGACGCACTACTGGGGAAACTTGATTTTTATGGGGTGAGAGAGAGCACTTTAGCTGTGATAAATTCTTATTTAAGTAACCGATACAATTCGTTTCAGCCAGAAATGTACATTCTTGCGTAATGGAAATAAGCACAGGTGTACGACAAGGATCTATCCTTGGACCCTTCTTCTTCATTGTAGCTATTAATGATTTACCTAAAAACATAGCCCACCCCGTCGTGTGTTATGCTGACGATACAACGCTACTTACCACACATCAGAACATTTCAAACCTGAATAAACTACCAAAAGAAACACTTGATAAGGCCCTGGACTGATTTGCAGCCAATAAGCTCCTGTGCAATCCTGATAAAGCCCAACAACTTTTAATGGGAACATCAAATGAAGTAGGTAATAAGTCGGTAAACCTCTTAGGTATTCACATTGACTCTAAACTCTATTGGGAGGAACATGTCAATCACGTATGTGAAAAAATATGTCGGGTGGCATACCTTATCTTGTAACTAAGGGAGGTACTAAGCTTAGAGTACCTTAGGGTGACATACCGGGTGATCAAAAAGTCAGCACAAATTTGAAAACTGAATAAATCACGGAATAATGTAGATAGAGAGGTACAAATTGACACACATGCTTGGAATGACATGGGGTTTTATTAGAACCAAAAAAAAAAAATACAAAAGTTCAAAAAATTTCCGACAGACGGCGCTTCATCTGATCAGAATAGCAATAATTAGCATACCAAAGTAAGACAAAGCAAAGATGATGTTCTTTATAGGAAATGCTCAATATGCCCACCATCATTCCTCAACAATAGCTGTAGTCGAGGAATAATGTTGTGAACAGCACTGTAAAGCATGTCGGCAGTTATGGTGAGGCATTGGCGTCGGATGTTGTCTTTCAGCATCCCTAGAGATGTCGGTCGATCACGATACACTTGCGACTTCAGGTAACCCCCAAAGCCAATAATCGCACGGACTGAGGTCTGGGGACCTGGGAGGCCAAGCGTGACGAAAGTGGCGGCTGAGCACACGATCATCACCAAACGACGCGCGCAAGAGATCTTTCACGCGTCTAGCAACAAGAGGTGGAGCCCCATCCTGCATAAACATCGTACGTTCCAGCAGGTGTTTATCAGCCAGGCTGGGGATGATGCGATTCTGTAACATATCGGCGTACCTCTCACCCGTCACGGTAGCAGTTACAAAACCAGAATCACGCATTTCCTCGAAGAAAAAAGGCCCGATAACGGTAGATGTGGTAAATCCAACCGATGCCGTGACTTTCTCGTCGTGCAATGGTGTTTCCACGACAGTTATAGGGTTTTCGGTAGCCCAAATCCTGCAGTTGTGGGCGTTGACAGACCCTCGGAGCGTGAAATGAGCTTCGTCGGTCCGCAACACGTTACTCAACCAATCGTCATCTTCCGCCATCTTTTGAAACGCCCACACCACAAATGCCCTCCGCTTCACTAAATCGCCAGATAATAGTTCATGATGGCGATGGATTTTGTACGAATAGCATCGGAGGGTACGCCTCAGTGCCAACCAAACAGTAGTGAATGGAATGCCGGTGCGACGTGCGACTGCACTAGCGCTGACTTCTCCGTGAATAGACGAACCCGCTACAGTCTCCATTTCTTCCCGAACTGTCTCAACAGCATTACGCCTTGTGCTCGGTCGGCCACTACGGGGTCTATTGTCTAAACAATCCGTGGCTTCGAACTTCCAAATCATTCTCGCCACAGCTGCGTTTGCCAACGGACCTTTACCCGTTCGAATCCCCTTCCTATGGCGATAGGATCGTAACGCTGAACTAGCACATTCCCCATTCTGATAATACAGCTTCACTAAAAGCGCCTTTTCAGGTACAGTAGAACCCCTCTAATCCGTCACCTTCGGGACCGGGACCACGGTCGGAACGAAAAAAAGGTCGGATTATCCGAAAAATCTAACATTTATTGGAAAAATATAAAAAGACATTTAGTACAAAAATTAAACGATTTAAGAACTAAAAGACGTCTACACTAATATAAAAAATGTGTTTCTTACACAGTGTTAAACAATATATTAACTAAAAAACGTCTACACACACTATAACTGTACTTAATAACGTATAAACGATATATACTGTAAACTAAAAAATGTTTATAGCACTGTACATAAAAAAGAAATTTTTTACAAAGAAAGAAACTACTGTATGTATAAACTAAGAAATGATTATACTGTATGCATTGTTTTAACAGCAAAAACGAAAACAAATTACTTGGGAAAAAAGTCAGTGCTACATTTTTGTTTAGCAGGTGTTATTCTAGATTGAGCTGCAGTGTCCCTCTATTTCTTTATCCACAAAACATCCATTGGAGTTGAAGCTGGATTCTGCTCGATGTATTGAAGGGCGATGTCAAAAGCGTTTTTTGTGGTGTCACCGCCAGACACCACACTTGCTAGGTGGTAGCCTTTAAATCGGCCGCGGTCCTCTAGTATACGTCGGACCCGCGTGTCGCCACTATCAGTGATTGCAGACCGAGCGCCGCCACACGGCAGGTCTAGAGAGACTTCCTAGCACTCGCCCCAGTTGTACAGCCGACTTTGCTAGCGATGGTTCACTGACAAATTACGCTCTCATTTGCCGAGACGATAGTTAGCATAGCCTTCAGCTACGTCATTTGCTACGACCTAGCAAGGCGCCATTATCAATTGCTATTTATCTTGCGATGCATGTACCGTCAGACCGATGTTCACCAATTATGGATTAAAGTTAAGTATTCCAACAGCTACGTACTTTATTTGCTACACTCAAATCCTTTAACTGTTCCAGACCTCACGCCAGCCTGCGTGAGCTTAAACGCGTGCCTTTCGGCTTCACCTCCTAGTGGCTTGGCTGTCTTGCCAAGTTACAACATTTTTTGCATCGTTGTGTGAAATCCCGGCGCGGGGTTCGTATTCCCCTTCCGAGTCCTCATTCACAGTTTTCTGGCTAACAACGGCAACAACCTGGTCGTCACTGAGCTCTCGATGAGTGTCACGGTCTTTGTCACACTCACTGAGCCACACTTCATTGGCAGGGGCGTTCGGCTCCAGAGTTTGTAGATCTTTAACGATTTCCAGTGCAGCGTCGTTTTGCTCATCTTCAGCATGGTCATTTTCAGTCATAACTTGTGGCCAAAGCCACGATTTCAGCAGTGTATCAGGTTTCAGCTCATTCCATGCTGCAGCAATTGTGTAGATAGCATCTTTGATGTTCAGAAATTTCATTGCCTCAAATAAGTTATGACCTCCTTCAGATTTTTCCAAGAATGAGCTGATATACTTTCTGCGATATCGCCTTTTTAACCATTCGATGGAGCCCTGATCCATTGGTTGGATGAGTGGGATCACATTAAGAGGCAGAAAGAGAGCTTTTATGTCCACTTTCACCAAATCTTCCTCAGATGGATGTGATGGCGCGTTATTCAACAGCAGTAGAGCCCGAACAGGCAGATTTTTTTGCTTCAAGTGTTTTTCGACCGATGGAACAAACTCGCCGAAAAACCATTATTTAAAAAGGTTGCAGTCCCTGCAAGTAGATTTTTGATTGCGGTAACGAACTGGCAAGGAAGATACGTTTATATTTTTGAATGCCCTTGACTTCTTAGATTTGCCAATGACGGACAAGGGAAGCTTGTGGGTACCATCTGCGTTGCTTCAGGGAATGACTGTTATTC
Organism: Schistocerca piceifrons; assembly: GCF_021461385.2. Classification (NCBI taxonomy): domain Eukaryota; kingdom Metazoa; phylum Arthropoda; class Insecta; order Orthoptera; family Acrididae; genus Schistocerca; species Schistocerca piceifrons. Next base: position 835,875,998 of record NC_060141.1, read on the forward strand.
TATCTTTTATAGGTTTCGTTCCTACCACGAATTCATTTGAAGCTGCGAGCGTTTTTGTTGGCAACATTTTAAAGTTCAGCCCTCTCTCGTCAATGTTATACACTTGGCAGGGTAACAGTTCATTTTCTTCTATAATTTCTTGAAACTTAACAGAAAACTCCTTAGCAGCTGCGGCATCGACAGATTGTTTTTCACCGGAAATAGAAATAGATCGGACAACATGACGAGTTTTCCAACTATCAATCCAGCCTTCACTGGCAGCAAATTTACTTTCGGCTTCCAGTTTTTTGTGCAAAACTATCGCCTTTTCTTTGAGAACTGGCCCAGATATTGGAGTTCCTTTCCTTCTTTCTTGACAAAACCGCATCCACAGTGCCTTATCAAGCAGTTAAAGTTTAAGCTTTTTTAATGTTTTGCGATTCTTCAGAGTGTTTTCACCATCAATCGTAACTGTATAGGATTCAATGTCTTTCCGATTCTTCCTCCAATCCTTAATTGTCGAAACACCTACATTCAGTTCCTCTGAAATTTTTTTGAGCGATTCTCCTTCTTCCGGTCTTTGTAGCACTGCTAATTTTTCATTTAGTGAAAGAGTTACGTGTTTACGTTTGAATCCAGACATGTTGAAAAACAGACAACTGTACATACAATGAATCTACAATAATAAGTACTGTAGAGAACACGGAATAAAGCAAACAACGACGTTTTGTAATCCTAACAAAGGATAAAACTGCACAATGACGTACAGTATAACAATATGCACAGCGATAACACCGCAACAATGGCCCGCCTGGCGTCCAGTCAGTGACTAGTCGGCACGGGCTCGCCAGCCTGAGCATGGTCCGACTAACCGGAGTGACGGACCACCCAAGGTCGGATTACAGGGGTTCTGCTGTAACGTCAACATGCTGCGACTGCTGGCGCATCTCATTCTCTCTCTCATAACAACTCCTTTTGTACACGATTGTCATGCGCAGTCACCGACGATTTGCTGTCCAGCGCCATCTGTCGGACATTTTGTGAACTTTGTTTTTTTTTTTTTTTTTTGTTCTAATAAAACCCCATGTCATTCCAAGCATGTGTGTCAATTTTTACCTCTCTATCTACGTTATTCCCTGGTTTGTTAAGTTTTCATATTTATACTGACTTTTTGATCACCCGGTACTGCGGGCTATTCCAGTCACATATTTCACATGGTCTGATTATATGGGGGCACTAACCTCACATGAAGAACATTTTGAGATTACAAAAAAAAGCCTTACGCATAATACGTAAAAGAGGTCATAGACCCAGAATACTCACAATTATAAGTTTATACATCTATGTGTCTGTAGCCTACATTAAAAATAATATTTCAGAATTTATGGCCAGAGGGGAAATACATGAACACAACACCAGGGCTAAGGGTAATTTAGACATACGGCGCCACAGGTTAGCAAGAACAGGAAATTCCCACGAAGTAAACCCACTCAAAATGTTGAATAAACTGCCAATTCATGTTCGGTCTATCGATATAATTTTTTTTTTAATTAAATGATACAGCTGCCTGTCACATCATCCAGTCTATGACATTAAAGAAGTGTTTGAGATGACTGAGGAGGAAATTAGCATTTAAAAGTTGTCTGTAGTTAAACATATTATTGTGTGCTGTGGTTAATCGTGTGTAATTACATAGTGTATATAATAAACAATACAATAGTTTTATTATATTAGATTATAGTATAGCTTATTGCATTAACTTTTAGAAGCTATCCTGGTGTAATTTGGCACACTGTCATGCTTGAAATGGATTCTATAATGTGCAGACACTTGTTTATATTATTATTCTGTGTGTACTAGTACATCCTGTATGCAGAAGCTATTATCATTGTAAAATGATCTATGGTGAATAAAATTCTTGATTCACACGTACAGAATTGCTACAGAGGGGCTCCAGGAGCAGTCTTCTAAGTTTTAACACTTCCGCTGCCCACCAAACTCCCCATACATTAACGTTATGTATCATATCTGGGATGCGTTGTAACGTGCTGTTCGGAAGAGATCTCCACTGCCTCGTACTCTTACGGATCTGTGGACAGGCCTGCAGGATTCATGGTGTCAGTTCCCTCCAGCGCTACGTCAGACATTAGTCGAGACCACGCCACATTGTGTTGCGGAGCTTCTGCGTGCTCGCGGGGGCCCTACACGATATCAGGCTGGTTATGTCCATTATGATTATCCGGGCTGTTATGCCGTGGTCGGTTGATGAATTTTGTCTCAATTCCCAACGTTTCGTCTCCGACTGCGGGAGACATCTTCAAGGGGATCCGTAGCTCGATGGAAGGTCCAACTGACTGCCGCTAAATTCCGTGTCCGCGCCGCGGCGTGACGTCACGTGTTTTGAAAACGTCAGTGCAATTGGCCGCTGTCCGCTGCCGTCGACCGCCGTTGCCATCAGCCAGTAGTGGACGAGTGGTACACATCTTCTTTAACACCGGCATCCATATACCGTTTAATTTCACGTCCTCCTCCTTTCGGCTGAAATTATTTGGGTGTTAGCGATTTCGATTGCCTCCCTGTAGAGCCTTTCGTAATATCCGCTTGTGGCCGCTATTACTTGCGTCTCCTCGAAACGATTATGGTGGTTCCCTGGCTGGAAAGCATGCTCCGCAACAGCTGATCGTTCCGTTTCTCCTCTTCTACGATTTCCCTTGTGCTCTTCCAAACGTTTTGAAACAGTTCTTTTAGTGGTTCCCGCATAAACATCTCCACAGCTGTATGGGATCCTATACACTCCAGCTTCTTCCAATGGTTTGCGTGCGTCCTTGGCAGGCTTAAGGTATTCCTGTATCTTGCTGGTGGGCGCTTGTAAATTACGGTAAATTCCGCTTCGTCGAGATCCTCCCTATTCTTTCCGTTACATTTTTTAACAAACGGCAGGAAAACCTTAGATTTTGCAGTAGCCTGAACGTCACTACGATTTCTGCGTGGCTGCCTCAACGCACGTTTTATTTCGGCGGACGAATATCCGTTCTTCATTAGTGCATTGTGGAGATGTCCCATCTCAGCGTCGAGCAACTCAGGTTCACAAATATTTCTAGCTCTGTCCGCTAACGCCTTGATAACACCCCGCTTCTTTTGTGGGTGGTGGTTCGAACCCCGGTGCAAATAACGGTCCGTCTGCGTTGGTTTGCGGTATACTGAGTGGCCCAAACTGCCATTTTCGTTTCTAAAAAATAGAAAGAATAGATAGGATCTTGACGAAGCGGAATATTACCCTAGTTTACAAGCCGACGAGGAAGGTACAGGAATACGTCAAGCCTGCCAAGGACGCACGCAAACCATTGGAAAAAGCTGGAGTGTATGGGATCCCATACAGCTGTGGTGATGTTTACGTGGGTACCACTAAAAGAACTGTTTCTAAACGTTTGGAAGAGCACAAGGGAAATCGTAGAAGAGGAGAAACGGAACGATCAGCTGTTGCGGAGCATGCTTTCCAGCCAGGGAACCACCATAATCGTTTCGAGGAGACGCAAGTAATAGCGGCCACAAGCGGATATTACGAAAGGCTCTACAGGGAGGCAATCGAAATCGCTAACACCCAAATAATTTCAGCCGAAAGGAGGAGGACGTGAAATTAAACGGTATATGGATGCCGGTGTTAAAGAAGATGTGTACCACTCGTCCACTACTGGCTGATGGCAACGGCGATCGACGGCAGCGGACAGCGGCCAATTGCACTGACGTTTTCAAAATACGTGACGTCACGCCGCGGCGCGGACACGGAATTTAGTGGCAGTCAGTTGGACCTTCCATCGAGCTACGGATCCCCTTGAAGATGTCTCCCGCAGTCGGAGACGAAACGTTGGGAATTGAGACAAAATTCATCAACCGACCACGGCATAACAGCCCGGATAATCATAATGGACATGATATTTTGGGCCGTGAAAGTCAACATTTTAGTATCAATAGGCAGGTTCACCAGTTTCGCAGGTTGTTATTCATTCCCTGGGGCCGTACAAGACTGCAGACACCCTGGTGCGGCAGACGTCTGTGCGAGGAGTTTGCTGGCGAGTGCTCGGCACGTTTTGTCCATAAGGCAGGCGGCCGGCGATAAGGCAGGGCAGGGCAGAGGAGGGGCCCAGCTCGTGCTGGCCGCGACGATGGGAGAGACTCGAGGCGAGACGGCGAGGGAGAGACGCGGGGAGGGCACAGCGGGGCAGATCCACAGCAGGCCACTGGAGCCTGGTGCAGTCCTCTCGCAGAGGCCAGCGCGCATCTCCGCTGACGGGCTCTGCTGTACTCCGGCAGGAGTCGCACCTGCGCCGCGGACTCTTCGACAGCCAACGAGCCGCCGGCAGCACCGTGCGCGCTCTGCCGCCACCGCACACCCTAGGCACCGCAGACTGCGCGTGCCGTCGTCTTACTGAAATCACCATCTAAGTCGCGTGACTAGGGCCACGAAGCCCGGTGTGTCTTCACGCACTTAAAGTGCACAATTCATGATATTTTTGTTACAGGTTAAATGTTATGCTTTTCACTAGAGTGCGCGTCATTTACGACGGCGGCCGAGTTTAGGTTCGTTCTGCGCGTCTGTCTGTCAATGAACAGAGAGCGACGTTGCCAGAGCTCGACTGCAGTGCAGAACACGGACGAGTGTCTTCAGTTTTAGAAACATTCAGTCATAAATAAAGTAATTGAATAAAAGCAATGTCTTGATAGCAGACTTCCTTTTATAGAAAGTTTGGAAAAAGCATTCTTTATACCAATTGCTTCATATTCTATTACTTAATTAAACCAAACAAGCAATAAGCCTCCTAATCAAGGCGATAGCAAGGAAATTCATTCTCACTAACCGCTTTTCCGCAATAAAGAACAGCGGTAATTGTTTATTTCCTGTTGTACTTCGACGAAACGTGAGTAATTCACAGTCATACCAACAGTGTTTGTCGGTATTTTGCGTCCTAGTTTAAAGTCCTTCAGGAAATCCATCGAATAACGATCCGCGTTAGCATAATGGTTATAGTATTTGGCTGCTAAGTGAAAGATTCCGAGTTGAAACCTTGTTCGGCGCATAAATTTTCTTTATTTAAAAACAATATCGAAGTGTCTTACTTCATGAATTTTATTCGTTTCAATGTAATTTTTTGAAATTTCTAGTGGCAACTAAAATCGACCATACGGAAAGTATACGCTATGGGCTTTTACCTCCTCAAAATTTCGTGCAATGATTTACTACATTTAATGCTGCACAATAACTGCGTTGAACATCGAAACAAAATTAAGTCATTTATGGGGGGGGAAGGTATCAGTCAAGAAAATGTGTAAAAATCAAATTTTTGGGCCAAATAGGTTTTGTGAAATCGAATGATAAGAGTGTCAAAGCAGTCGGAACACGATGTGTCTGCACAGGCGAGCAGTGCAGTGATGACAAAATCGCGCACAGAGCGGAACGCGGGAGCACGTCTCTGTAGCAGCGAAAGGGTTAATGCGGCCGTGGTGGCTTTACTTCATGAACTGCGCGCTCCCCCTTAAACGTTTAAGTTTGCTTGGCGCGTGCAAGTGGCAACGCAGCAATCTCCCGCGTCTGGGCGGGCATGCGCGAACCGCCAAGATAAAAGAATCGAACTATAGTACTGTGAGAGAAATTACAACGTACCGTATGTGAAATTAAGGATTTATCTGTTTTTGACCATGAAGCCGATTTCTGTCTTATGCCAGGCTGAAGGGGCCATACAGCTTGAAGCAGCTGTGAGAGTCTGGTCACATATGCGGAACAGCGGAGAAAAGTTTGATTTCAGAAGGACGTTTGTGAACACTACTATTGATAGTCAAAATATCCACGGGTGTGCTGCCGGTCTATAGTGTCCAACGGGCACAATATTTCGGCGATCATACATGTCGCCATCATCAGGTGAACTGACGGACTGAGCTCCTGTGAACGTGCCGGCACGGAGATCCGTACGCTATGGCTGCTCAGAGGGAACTGGGTTCGGTCGTGGCGGCAGCTGATTTAAATACCCTCCGCCCGCGGCGCGCTCCCTCCGCCGTCCGCGCCCCACGCCACGGTCGCGCGGTGGAACAGATTGCGACGGCGTCTGAGATGACGTCGGAGTGATGGCTCTGTCCGCCGTGGTCGTCACAACTATACGTTTGCTCGATTTACTCTTGATTAACCCGATCGCTGGTTCCCAAGCCTTGCTAAGATTATAGCCACAGTCACGGTTTATGAGGTCGTCATTGGTGCGAATTTCGATGGCCTCTCTAACAACGCTGTCCCAGTATCTCGACGTCTGTACCAGAATCCTCGTGCGGTCATATTCCATGGCGTGATTTTCCGACAAACAATGTTCAGCGACCGCCGACTTGCTCGGATACATCAGGCGAGTGTGCCTCTGGTGTTCACGGCATCGATCCTCGACGGTACGCATCGTCTGACCAATATACGACTTGCCACATTGACACGGAATCTGGTACACGCCGGCCTTCCTCAAACCGAGGTCATCTTTGGCGCTCCCCACCAGTGCACGAGTTTTATTTGGAGGACAAAACACAGTTCCGACCCGGTGTTTCTTCAGAATGCGAGCGATTTTCCCCGAGAGTGCGTCTGTGTATGGAATAAATGCAGTGCCTACCTCCTCCCTGGTGACTTCATCCATCTCAAGAGGTTGTGCTGCAGTGGTTGGGCGGAGAGCACGTTGAATCTGCCACTCTGAGTACCCATTTTTTCGAAATACAGTTCTCAGATGTTCCAATTCCTGGGGTAGACTCTCTGCGTCAGAGATAGTGCGCGCCCTATGTACTAGAGTTTTAAGCACCCCATTCCTCTGTGAAGGGTGGTGGCAGCTGTCTGCGTGCAAATACGGATCAGTGTGCGTTGTCTTCCGATACACCCCATGACCTAGGGTGCCGTCAGCCCTTCTCTTGACCAAGACGTCAAGGAAAGGTAATTTACCCTCCGTTTCAGTCTCCATAGTGAATTTGATGTTGGGGTGTATGGAGTTTAGATGTGTAAGGAAGTCAAGGAGTTTATCCATACCATGTGGCCAGATGACGAACGTGTCGTCCACGTAACGGAAAAAGCAAGTAGGTTTCCATACGGATGACGACAGGGCTTCCTCCTCGAAGTTCTCCATGTACAAATTCGCTACCACCGGTGAGAGTGGGCTACCCATGGCGACTCCCTCCGTTTGTTCGTAGTATTCTCCATTAAAAAGAAAATACGTGGAAGTCAAGACATGCCTAAAAAGTTCAGTGGTCTTCTCGTCAAACTTCTGACTAATCAATTCTAGTGACTCTCGCATGGGTACCCTCGTAAACAAGGAAACGACGTCAAAACTCACCATGATATCTGACTCATCCAACCTGAAGCTGTCAAGGCGTTTAACAAAATCCACGGAATTACGGATGTGATGAGGGCATTTACCCACATAAGGACTTAATATTGCCGTCAGGTATTTGGCCAACAAATATGTAGGTGCCCTGATGTTGCTGACAATGGGGCGTAATGGTATCCCCTCTTTGTGAACCTTCGGGAGTCCATATAGTCTAGGCGGTACCGGACCTTGGGGTAACAATTTCTTAGCGTCACCCTCCGGTAAATCTGCGTCCTTGAGAAGCGCCCTCGTCTTGTTCTCCACCTTCTTTGTAGGGTCAACGCTGATCTTCCGGTAGGAATCGTCATTTAGCAGGCTCTGCATCTTATCAGTGTAGTCCTTATGGGAGACAACAACTGTAGCATTGCCTTTGTCAGCCGGTAAGACAACAATTTCAGAGCGCTCCCTCAGATCACGAATGGCCGCCCTCTCTTTACTGCTGATATTTGACTTCATCGGCTTGGATTTCGTCAACGCACGACAAGTTTCACGACGTATTTCCTCGGCTGATTCTGGAGGAAGTCGAGCTGCAACCTGTTCAACAGCACTAAGAATTTATGCGACTGGAGTGAACTTGGGGGTGGGAGCTAAGTTGAGACCTTTCTGCAAAACCGAGACTGCATCATCACTCAACACCATGCCACTCAAATTGATGACAGTCTTGCACGGAACCTGCAGAGATGGTTTGTCAACGAGACGTGAGAACTTAGCTGTTTGACGTCCCGTAGCCTTCTTATGGGCGGAATCAGCTGACACCCAGGTGACACCATCAATCCAATTCCAGGAACAAGAAGTAAACTTACTAGCCAGTTGCAAATGTAGTTTGAGTAATTCCTGTGAGATAAACTCAAGGCTCCGGCGGGTGAATTGCACTCTCTCACGTACCAATGCGAGGCTGGCTCGTTTCTTGATTCTCTTAGCTGCTGCAGAATCGATGTGATGCATGACCTTAGCAAAATTTGGAACAACATTCTCGGAACGACATCTCTTTAGAAAGGCAAGAGTACTTAGCAAACGACATCTACGGTGGCGCAACTTTTCAAATTTCTTCATGCTGCGATACATCTCCTCCCCGTAAAGGTGTATGATGTGATTCTTGAGTTTCTCCCGGCGTACTTGATAGTCAAAATATCCACGGGTGTGCTGCCGGTCTATAGTGTCCAACAGGCACAATATTTCGGCGATCATACATGTCGCCATCATCAGGTGAACTGATGGACTGAGCTCCTGTGAACGTGCCGGCACGGAGATCCGTACGCTATGGCTGCTCAGAGGGAACTGGGTTCGGTCGTGGCGGCAGCTGATTTAAATACCCTCCGCCCGCGGCGCGCTCCCTCCGCCGTCCGCGCCCCACGCCACGGTCGCGCGGTGGAACAGATTGCGACGGCGTCTGAGATGACGTCGGAGTGATGGCTCTGTCCGCCGTGGTCGTCACAACTATACGTTTGCTCGATTTACTCTTGATTAACCCGATCGCTGGTTCCCAAGCCTTGCTAAGATTATAGCCACAGTCACGGTTTATGAGGTCGTCATTGGTGCGAATTTCGATGGCCTCTCTAACAACGCTGTCCCAGTATCTCGACGTCTGTACCAGAATCCTCGTGCGGTCATATTCCATGGCGTGATTTTCCGACAAACAATGTTCAGCGACCGCCGACTTGCTCGGATACATCAGGCGAGTGTGCCTCCAGAGCAGGCGCCAAGCTGCAACAACTAGCGCGCGCCCACCACTTCGAAACATGGGGTCCAGTCGAGCCCACACATTTTCCGAAAAACGGAAGCAGGCCCGATGTGTTAGACATAGCTCTCACTAGGAGGATCGCAGGATTTGTGACCGCAAGGACAATCAACAGAATGTCCTCCGACCACAACCCAGTGATTCTAGAAGTAGATGTGGGAGAATGGGTAGCACTCCCACGGTACCAGACGTCTTACAAACGAACAGACTGGGAGCGATACCAAGAAACTGTCGCCTCTGATATCGCTCGCGCTCCGCCACCTACTGCCGAAACAGTAGATCAAGCGCTACTAGACTTCACAGGCAGCATCTTGCAGGCAGCGGAAGAGGCCACCCCACCACAGAGGGATGGCCCTCCACCGCAAATACAGCTCCCGGAACACTTACTAGCTCAAATCCGTGACAAGAACAGAGTGGCAAAAGAGTGGAAGATCACCAGAAATCAGGCCACCAGGAGGCTGCTCAATCGTCTACAGAGAGAACTGAAGGTAGCGCTCAATGAGCACAGAAACCAGCAATGGCAAAACCGCCTCACAGCTCTCAAAGTAGACGTTCATACACTTTGGCAAGCAACCAAACAATTCACAAAAAGACGCGCTAGGATGCCGCCACTGCGTGGCGAGCGGGGATTGGTCTACAGCAATGCTGAGAAGGCCAACGCCCTCGCCGACTCCTTCGAGAAGCAGTTTCAAACGGCAGAACCCGAGGATGAAGAGCATGAAGAGGTAGTCAGTCGTCAACTGGCCGTCTTCCTCAATGCTGAGGAGGACCCAGAGGACGAACCCATACTTTTTGCCCCCGAGGACGTGGCAAGAGTAATCAGGTCCCTCCCTACTAAAAAGGCGCCAGGGCACGACAGTGTCACAAACCAGTTAGTCAAAAAACTCCCACCCACAGCGATCACACATCTCGCGAACGTCCTCAACGAGATTACTCGTTCCCGTGAGTTCCCAGCTTGCTGGAAACATGCGGAAGTGGTCGCGATACACAAACCAGGAAAAGACCCTCTATTCCCGCAGCACTACAGGCCGATTAGCCTCTTGCCAACACTCAGCAAGATCTATGAGCGCCTCCTGCTAAAACCCATGCAAGAACATATTACCAGAGAGCAAATTCTGCCGGATTTCCAATTTGGATTCCGGCAGAACCACTCTGCCCCACAACAGGTCATGAGAATGGTTGAAGCAGCCACAGAGGGCTTCAACCACAGAGGCTACTGCGGGATAGTGCTACTAGACGTAGCCAAAGCCTTTGATTCAGTATGGCATAGAGGGCTACTCTACAAGTTGTACTCACAAGGGTTTCCAGGGAGCATAGTTCAGCTAATCAAGAGCTACCTCACGAATAGGACTTTCTCCGTCAAAGTGGAAACTGCCACCTCCACCAGAAGGCGTATTCGTGCCAGGGTGCCACAGGGATCGGTCCTGGGGCCCGTATTGTACAGCTTGTACACTGCGGAGACTCCAACGGCCCCCCTGGTGCACACCGCGCAGTACGCAGATGACACAGCCTTTTACACGAGAACTGCGAACAAGGACCTGGTCATACGTAGGCTACAAAGGGTTTTAGATGACACAGAAACCTGGGCCCGTCGCTGGCGCATCACCATCAACTCGGAGAAGACGCAGGCAATGCTGATTACCCGCAGGCTCGGAAGGCGCGAACCTCCTCAACGTCCCCCCCTCCACCTCCACCTAAATGGAACCCAACTCCCCTGGCGCAGAACCGCCAAGTACCTTGGCGTAACCTTGGACTCTCGTCTTACGTGGAAACCCCACATAGACGAGGTCCACAGGAAGGTCTGCGCCAGAATGTCCATCCTATACCCTATCCTGAACACAAACAGCTCCCTTCCCTGCCCAGTAGCAGTAAACGTTTACCAGGCCCTGATCCGGCCAGTAATGGAGTATGCGTGCCCTGTCTGGGGATACGCGGCGAAGCAGCACCTGGACAAACTCCAGAGGCTGCAAAACCGCGCCCTCAGAAGGGCACTGCATCTACCTCTCGGATTCCCAACAGACGACCTGCACGCCGCAGCCGATATCCCACTCCTGAGAGAGCGTTTCCAGGATCTGGCAAGGGCCTTCTATGAAGGTACTTCCAGATCTGGAAATGCACTCATCCACTCCCTTGGTCGGTATGACATGTCTCGCGATAAACACAAGCGCCCTATGACGATCTTCGACGATTAAGTCGAAGAGAAAAATCCCAATACCCAATCCCTAATCCAGTTCCTTCCCATATATCACCAATCATCTCGCCTACCTCAGGCAAGTCCCAGATACACACACAACAATTCATCACATATCACAGCCACCAGAAATATATAGAAAAATCACACACACATGTACACAGGGGAGTAAAAGCCAAACGGCTACAAACTCCCCCTCACACTTCCCCAAAGAGGGGAAAGTATTAGATGAGTGCAGGCAGACGACCGAACCCAGTTCCCTCTGAGCAGCCATAGCGTACGGATCTCCGTGCCGGCACGTTCACAGGAGCTCAGTCCGTCAGTTCACCTGATGATGGCGACATGTATGATCGCCGAAATATTGTGCCCGTTGGACACTATAGACCGGCAGCACACCCGTGGATATTTTGACTATCAAATACGCCGGGAGAAACTCAAGAATCACACTACTATTGATATTACCTTAATGGTGTTGTGTAACTTCTTTGTCTGTTTTTACTTAATGTGATTTCTGTATTCTACGGTCTTTGATGTAAATGTTTTGTTGATTATTGATTATTTGCAATAATACGATATTTATATGATAATATGATAGTTATGATAATTTACGTAATTGTAATTAATCTATGAATGAAATATCGAAACCGATGAGCTACAAAAGAACTAAAATGTCATATTTTAGTGGTTCACGTATAGGGAAAGTAGGTTTATAATCATGTAAAACTTGGAGGGAAGTCCCTCCACAAAAGAACTTGCTAGACAGGCATAAAAAAGGTGGACGAGCGGTCGAACTGCAAGGCTCCTGTGTAGGAGCACGCAGAGGGTGCGCATCTTGTGATCTGAAAGAGGCGAGAACAATAGTGTAGCTTCGGATGCGGAAGTAATGCGGCTCATCATTCATGGCACACTTTTGTTAGCTCTGTACTGTGAAAATCCGACGCTAAGAAGAGAATAGAATTTTCAGAGCCTGCTACACAGGAAGAGGCGTGGATAGTTCTGCCGCCCTTTTTTCAACAGATCAGGCCCTCGACGCCGCCCCCACCTTCATCTCACGTAAGCAGGTGAGTACTGCGTAACTGCACGCATCACTTGTGTGGTTTCGTTTTAAGTAATGATTTTGTGTTCTGTTAACTTTGTGTTGAGCCACCGTATTTGATCCTTATTCATTTACGTACACAGGGTGTTATCCCAAGTGCTACCCCGAGTCCGAGTATCCTGTTTTACTGAACTGAAAAGCAATTATTTTTCCTCGACAAAAGGCAATAGTCTTTGTGGAATTGTAAAGTGCATAATTGTTTAGTGAGCGTAAGTTCCGAAATTCTCCACGTAGTTTTCATGAATGGACATTTAAGGAACTCAATTCAAAGATTCTTTTAATTGAAATACGATTGTTTGCAGTTTCATGTGTAATGTAGTTAATCGTGCTTCCCATCTTGTGTTGTAACTAAAGAGTTGTTCAGCCACGATCTGAATCTACCGATAAACCAGGCTGGCTGTTGAGCCAAATTTAAATGTCATGTCGTAACAATTATCAAAAACAAGCAACTGGCGACAATTATTAGAACTATACTACATCCAGATGCCACATATTTCATTTGAGCTAAATACTTAAATTATGTAAGGTTGTGAATACTCCTTGAGAATGCAAATAATATTCAGTACAAAAGATACTATTAAGTCATAACTATTCCAATAGTGATAACTTCCTTTAATTAAACTAAAAAACCCTTGTCCTTGTCAATAGTGTCCCATCGTTAATAATCATTTACCTGTGATTATCGTCATTTCCCTACAGTAATGTACAGATAGTGAGTGTTGTTCACAGCCAGTTGTTGCCTAAACGCATTAATCCTTCTCCAGTATAGTTCAAGTCAATTGACTGGAACGCTACTTACAAAATTGTGCTACTGTCCTGTATATTATCAGCAAAATCGAAGTAAAGTCAATCCAGATACACTACTGCCCATTAAAATTGCTACGCCAAGAAGAAATGCAGATGCTAAACGGCTATTCATTGGACAAACATATTATACTAGAACTGACATGTGATTACATTTTCACGCAATTTGGGTGCATAAATCCTGAGAAATCAGTACCCAGAATAACCACCTCTAGCCGTAATAACGGCCTCGATACGCCTGGGCATTGAGTCAAACAGAGCTCGGATGGCGTGTACAGGTACAGCTGCCCATGCAGCTTCAACACGATACCACAGTTCATCAAGAGTAGTGACTGGCGTATTGTGACGAGCCAGTTGCTCGGCCACCATTGACCAGACGTTTTCAGTTGGTGAGAGATCTGGAGAATGTGCTGGCCAGGCCAGCAGTCGAACATTTTCTGTATCCAGAAAGGCCCGTACAGGACCTGCAACATGCGGTCGTGCATTATCCTGCTGAAATGTAGGGTTTCGAAGGCATCGAATGAAGGGTAGAGCCACGGGCCGTAACACATCTGAAATGTAACGTCCACTGTTCAGAGTGCCGTCAATGCGAACAAGAGGTGACCGAGACGTGTAACCAATGGCATCCCATACCATCACGCCGCGTGATACGCCACTATGGCGATGACGAATACACGCTTCCAATGTGCGTTCACCGCGATGTCGCCAAACACGGATGAGACCATCATGATGCTGTAAAAAGAAGCTGGCTTCATCCAAAACATGACGTTTTGCCACTCGTGCACCCAGGTTCGTCGTTGAGTACACCATCGCAGGCGCTCCTGTCTGTGATGCAGCGTCAAGGGTAACCGCAGCCATGGTCCCCGAGCTGATAGTCCATTTTGCTGCAAACGTCGTCGAACTGTTCGTGCAGATGGTTGTTGTCTTGCAAACGTCCCCAGTGATCGGGACGTGGCTGCACGATCCCTTACAGCCATGCGGATAAGATGCCTGTCATCTCGACTGCTAGTGATACGAGGCCGTTGGGATCCAGCATGGCATTCTGTATTACCCTCCTGAACCCACCGATTCCATATTCTGCTAACAGTCATTGGATCTCGACCAACGCGAACAGGAATGTCGCGATGCGATAAACCGCAATCGCGTTAGGCTACAATCCGACCTTTATCAAATTCCGAAACGTGATGGTACGCATTTCTCCTCCTTACACGAGGCATCACAACAACGTTTCACCAGGCAACGCCGGTCAACTGCTGTTTGTGTGTGAGAAATCGGTTGGAAACTTTCCTCGTGTGAACACCTTGTGTGAATGCTCTGAAAAGCTAATCATTTGCATATCACAGCATCTTCTTCCTGTCGATTAAATTTCGCGTCTGTAGCACGTCATCTTCGTGGGGTAGCAATTTTAATGGCCAGTAGTGTAGTTAACTTTCTTTATAAATCATGCTAGTATTGGCGTAAAACCTTGCCTAATTAGGTCGGCCACAGTTTCTTTTTACGTAATAACAGCTTGCTTGATTAATGATAGCACCTTAATTCGATTCCACTTCGTTTTGCTATTGATTGCTCTCAATGACAATCTTTCCAGAATGGAAAAACAGTCCGATACCTTTCCATTGCGCAAGTCACTGGTCACAAAAGTCGTTTCACAGGAATAACATTATCGGTATACTGCAAATTCAGCCGGCAGTGTTACACGCTAATCACACTTGGTAACCCGTATGTCGAACCGACGCAGTAACTCCAAGGCAAAGATCGTGGCGTCTAAGGATGGTTCACCAGTTAACTACGGTAACAGTTGCGCTTTTGCTTCTGCCAGGAGGTTGAAAGAAAGGTGTACGTCGAAAACTGAATGGAGGTATTTGCACAGAAAGGTAAGTGGCGTGGTGACAACCAGCAGCTACTAACTCTAATATTTTAAGGATTCGGACTTTCACGTACAAAAGAGCTATAAACGTTTGATTGCTTTACAAATGAGTTTATCGGTACGCATGCGAAAGCGTGTGCTACCTAATACGAATATGTTCCAAAACCCCGCACATAAAAACGGGATTCTTCTGGGGCTCATGCGTCTGGTTCTATTGGTGTTACAAAGGTGGAGTGAAGTGTTTTGATAACCCTTGCGCCGGGTGTCATTTGTGTACCCAACAGGAGGGTCGCAACTGCAACTGTCGAAGTGAGAACACTGCGCACTTACTGCGGCTCAGGCAAATGGAGCAAAGCGGTTGTGATCCATGGCGCGGGAGGCACCATTTAGTTCATTTACGGTTCCTGAGAAATACCGAAAACGTGTTTTTTGGGTTCCGAAGCCGAGCCACCAATTAAAAAACAGCTATGCACAACAAATAACTGTAATTTGTACTATATTTTCCTAAGATATCGAACTCTTACAACGTGGAAAGTTCTCTCGATATGTTTAGCTGTTTCAGGGATGCAGAGGTTGAAAGTTGCCCTACTTGCACACGAAAGATATGCACGTAATATCCTGTGTGAGGCGAAAACGTAGTTTAGAAAGTGACGCAGCACGGAGAAATATGCTGCGGAGTGTCTCCATCATGATCAGAAGGACTCTGGGAGCCCTGTGTTGTAGTTGTGAAGGCCATGCAAAATTTTTGTTCACATAAAATTCGGTCTGAGGTGTAAAATTAGTTTTGCATTATTTCAATTTCACGTCAGTAAACTATCAAACTTTTACTGGCCGGTATAGTTCTTTTCACATAAGTGACATGCTCTGCTGTAGCAGGGGAAAGAAGGGAATGATCGAAAAATTCTCCGACCGAAAGATAAAAAAGGCTAATATGCTCTTCTTTTAATAGACCGTATGGAAAAATTGGGGCACCAACTGCCTCATTCTGCGTTCCTCAGAACATATAAAAATTATCCCAAAAATTTTGGCGTGAAAACATATTTGCAAATTTTTTTGGTGAGAGATAAGGAGGCAGGCCGTTGTGGCCGAGAGGTTCTAGGCACTTCAGTCTGGAACCGTGCTGCTGCTACGGTCGCAGGTTAGAATCCTGCCTTGGGCACGGATGTGTGTGATGTTAGGTTTAAGTAGTTCTAACTCTTGGGGACTGATCACCTCAGATGTTAAGTCCCATTGTGCTCAGAACCATTTGAACCAATTTAGAGATAAGGAGACAGTGGTTATGGAAAAGAGACGGAAACGTAATAAATCCTGTAAGACAGTAGACAGTGGTCGTGGTACAGAGAGAGTGAAGGAGAAAATGACAGGAATAACGGGGGGACGAATAAAGAGAATGAGAAAGTGGAGACAGTTGAGAGCCAGTGATAATGGGACACTGTGACAGTGACAACAAGCAAGAGATAGCGACAGCGAGAAGAGATGAGACAGCAGCAGCAAGAGAGAGGGACAGCAGCAGTAGGACAGAACTAAGGGGTCAGTGGCTGTGATACAGGAGACAAGAGCTGGAGAGACACAAAGAGTGAGTGAGGAAGGCCAGCTGGGAGAGGATGGGTGCGAACGACCTGCAGAGGTGCACTAGCAGGTGTGAGCGAGTTGCAGTTACGGCAGCTTGTGGAAGTGGGGGGTAAGTTGCATGTTTGCATGGGAAAATTTTTAAAGATGCTAAGGAAGGCAGAATGATAGAGAAATGATTTGAAATTACGTGTAAAGATTGTCAGAATTCGGTGAGTCACACAATGGGTGAATATAGCCTGGGTACTTCGTGTGCAATGAGTTAGCTGACTCGAGCCGTAGACACGGTTTCCAGTCTAGTATTTCTCATATCGAGAACGTATAATTACACCTCTTTATGAGTAGTTTATTATTGCAGTTCAAATTTTTGAAATTCGTTCATTAACTATACTGAAAAATTAAAATCTTTGTTGTTCCTCAAGTGGTAAGGCTGGCAAGCTGCAACTGCGAGCGAATGAGACGTGACGATTTCTTGTCTTTACTTATACAGTGTTGTCAGAAACAGTCTGCAAAGCTTGTAAGGGCGTTGCAGAGTGGGCTGTGTTGAAAAATAATTGTTAAGAAAATAATTCGATACGTTCCGCCGTTTCAGAATTAATTGGGACTGAAGTTAAGCAATGAGGTTGTTGCGCGCGCAAATTCAAGCGGCCCGACAGAGACGGTGTCGCTAAACCTGTTCTTCGTTCGTTTTCCAACAACGGAACAAGAGATCGATACAAAGATCTGACATCGATCGGTGGTGAGGATCGAACCAAACGCGGTCAGTCTCGTGTGCTGCCATCTATGAGAATAACGACACTAATTGTTGTCTGGCGCTCAGCGGCCTGGCCAATGCTAAGCGGCGCAAAGTATGGAATTTTTTTTCTTAATAGCTATTCCTCCGTCCAATCAACTCTGCAGCACCTTTACAAGCTTTTCGTACAGTTCCTGAGGGTGTTTTTGTACTGTCATTGCAACTACAAAAATGCGTGCTTTAGTTTCACCAGACGTAACTTCTACGTCTGCATCCCTGAAACGGATAAACATAACGAGCAAACTTTCAATGTTTTTACAGTTCGGTATCTTAGGCAAATATCGTAAAAATTACAGTTATTTGCTGTGCATAGTTGTTTTTTAATTGGTGGCTCGGCTTTGGTACCCAAAAAAACACGTTTTTCGGTTTTTCGCTTTGTTGAGGTGGTCTGTAATTAAATTATTTACATTTTCATTTGCTTTTAGACCGAAAAGCAGTTCGTTAAGGACACGTTGATTTGTACTTACGGTGATTTGCGCTTGATTTCTCGCTTACATCGGGAAATGCCGTCTGCTAGCACATGGTTGTTTTCACGCGTTAGACACACGATCTTGGTCTAATATTTATTTGTATTGCAGCACTGTGCATTTTTTATGTTTTCCACAACACCTTTTTCTGCACACCACTGTGTTATGTTTGTTTATGTCCCTCTAAAAGTACCTTCACACCGAAAATAACTAGCCGGTCTCTGTGGCCGAGCGGTTCTAGGCGCTTCAGTCCGGAACCGCGCGACTGCTACGGTCGCAGGTTCGACTCCTGCCTCGGGCATGGATGTGTGTGTTGTCCTTAGGCTAGTTAGGTTTAAGTAGTTCTAAGTTCTAGGGGAATGATGACCTAAGGTGTTAAGTCCCATAGTTCTCAGAGCCATTTGAACCGAAAATAACTCCAACAAACAAAAACATACAATTGTTGTAAATTTGGCAAATTTGCAACTGTTGCGAGTTTCGCAAACTTAGAACTGTTGACAACTGCTGATAACAGTTTCAAACTCTTGCAAACACATGTTCGGCGTTTTTATTTTTTGTTACAGAAGAGCAGTGAAATCGATTCTGAGTGTGAAGATTTGCCATTTGTTATGGTGGGAGATGATGCTTTTGATCTTTCAGAGAACATGACGAAAGTATACGCAGGATGGCAAGAGAAAGGCAGAGAATATTTCGTTACCGAATATCTCTCGCGAGAAAGATTGGGGAGAACTTTTTTTGGAATATTGCAAGCAGTTTTTCGGTGTCTTAGAACAACTATGCGCTTCAGTCCTGAAAAAGCAACGTGAATATGCCTTCTGCAACTGTCTCTCTGCACAGTTTTCCTGAAAGAAATAAAGAAAGTGCCACAGTTTACTCACCACCTGGCAGTTTTGATGTTTAAGATCCAGAAACATGCAGCGTTTCGGATGGTAGTTGGACGATATCTCCGCAAAATAAATGTCTTCAGAGGAGGGGAAGCAACGCGGGAAGATGGTGGTAAAGTGAAATGGCGAGAGAAATAAGAATAAATAAATATCGTGTGAAAAGACAAATGTAATTAAAAACTTCCGAACAAAAAGCTTTAGTTATTAACAACGTAAGCCATTAATTGGCAACTATTTTGTATCAGATGTTGACAAAATGACATGACAAGAGAAATAAATAAATTTCCGGTGAAAACACAGTTGTAATTATAAAATTTGCGACCAAAAGTCTTATAGCTTTAGTTACGCTAGTGAATAACATATTACTAACGATTGTAAATATTTTTCTCCCTGTCTAGTTCACGCGTTCCTAATACTTCAGATGGTCGTAAAATATCCATTTCGGAGCGTAGATCTCAGCTGTGCCAGGCCCACTTTTAGTTCTGACCATTTTACAATGCTCACGATTGCACTGTGTTTTTATATTTCTCCATTTCCTTTCACACTCCACAAGCGGTACACCAATTTTATCCGTAACTTCTTTCAACAAACGTTTCCTTTTATATCTCTATTTTTTTGCGGAATCAGAAGGATCCTGCAGAGGTTTCCTCATTTCAATTTCTAACCAAAACTGGCATGTTGGATCTGTTGACGACTCGCGAGTTGCCATTGTCGAAAGAAACACAGCGGACGAAGGACGAAAAACAACAGACGACACGGCAAATGCGCATGCGCAATTCACACAACTCTGCCGTGGTTTTGGTCACTGACAAACTACCAAGTCGAGACAAAACTTCCCTCAACTAGTTGGTCAGATTCGCGACTTCAAACAACAGTTGAAAACTTAGTCAAACTACGAGTTGAAAACAGTTGCTAACATAGTTTGTTAGAGTTGGTTTTCAGTGTGAAGGCACCGTAAGCATGTGTTGCGGTTTGTGTTTTGTACTGTTGCCAACATAACCTTTCCACTACTTTGTCTTTGACCTACAACCTTTTTAATTTATTTAGTATTGTATGTGTAAAGAAAAAGTAGTGGAAGTACGAAAACAAACACGATACAGAGGTGTGCTTAAAAGTATGTTGCGAAAAGCATAACAAATGCGTAGTGCCGCAGAACAACTAAATATTAGATCAGAATTATCAGTGTCTACCGCAGGAAAACAACAATGTGCTAGCAGACGGTATGTCCCGATGTAAGCGAGAAATCAAGCGAAAATCGTCGTAAGTACAAATCAACATATCCTTAACGTACTGCTTTTCGGTCTAAAAGCAAATGAAAATGTAAATAACTTAATTGGAGACCACTGATAATGCTCTACCTCAATAAAGCGAAACGCGTCTGGTGAAAAAAGTCACGCATTTTTATAGTTGCAACCACAGAACAAAAATACCCTCAAGAATTGCAAAGCAACTACAGACACTATGGCAACACAAAAGAAGAATTTTCATACAGTTTCTGACCAACCTGTAGACCACATTATTTTTTTGCACCAAGCCACCGGAGAATATGGATCTGTGCTACCTAAATACCCGGAGAACATCCCCGAAGACATTCCGAAAATTTGTTGTGAGATGGGCCGGCCGTGGTGGCCGGGCGGTTCTAGGCGCTACAGTCTGGAACCGCGCGATCGCTAGCGTCGCAGCTTCGAATCCTGCCTCGGGCATGGATGTGTTTGAGGTCCTTAGGTTAGTTGGGTATAAGTAGTTCTAAGTTCTAGGGGAGTGATGACTTCAGAAGTTAAGACCCATAGTGCTCAGAGCCATTTTTTGTTGTTGTGAGATGCGGAGTTCTGCTGCCGGTGTGTGACTATAGAATGAGAGGACAGTCCGGAGTAAAAAAAAAAAAAAAAAAAAAAAGAGAGAGAGAGAGAGAGAGCTCATGTGTGCGCTGGCGCATGTTTCGATGACTTCTTGTCTTCGCTCAGCTATCCTTTTTCCCGGACCTGTTCAGTGGCATCGGAGGAAAAAGTTTATTCCTTAAAGAGAGCCTCGCGTCGCGGCAACAACTTGCAGCTGTGTTGTGGTTGTCGCGGGCGCCTTGGTGAGCTAATGTACGACAGCAAATGGAGCGCGACGTTGTAATCGCCGCAAAAATCCGGCGGCGAACGTCGCAAATGGGCGCCCTAGTTGCGCGGCTTGCCGCCAGGAGCGCCACGAGGCGGGTCGCCGCAGGAGGCGCGCGGCGGAGAGGGCTTATCTCGCTTTTGTCCGGACGCGCCATAAATCAAGCGCTGTCCGTCCCAGCGCGGCAGGGAAGCGTGCTTTCGTCCCGGGCGCAACTGGCGAGCGCGTCTTCGTGTGGGACTCTCCAAAAACACGCATCACGCGAAACCCGTGGCGCGTTCTTCTCATGACGCGGCCTCGAAGCCGAGGTTGTGACAGTTCCATGGAGTGGGTCTCGCACGGAGAGGGAATGTGTTGACGTCTGCACGGGGCCCAGCACACTGCGGCTGGTGGACAGGGTGTTCCAGAAGTTAGGACAGTCGGCCGCTACCTGCGACGTAATCTGGGGAGCGCCAAGGCCAGTCTCCCGCGACAAGTTCTCTGTCCCCGCACCAGCTGGTAGGGTGCGCGGCTTTCTCCCAGAGTTCAGTACTGCAGTTGACCTCTGACTGGCGAGTAGTGTTTTCTGTTTCAGTGCCGAAATAATGGAGTTCGCCGAGACCACGAAATGGAAGTCTTGACTTATAATGGCCGTCGCTACATACTACGCTATACAGACAGACAAGAAGCGGTTTATTGGCGCTGTATAAACATGAATAAACGCAAAGGAATACTGTCCACACACAAAAAAAACGCAGTTGATCCTTATTGACATACAGCAGTCATTGTCCAAGTCCTCGAACAGATACGACTTTTCTCCTGCTAGTAGGAAGTAGTTATGTTCTCAATTTTCCAATGTGCAAGGCTGGCGCCTGCCTAACAGTCTCGGCAAAAGCAGGACGCCGTTTAACCTGTCGTTTGCTACTCTGTCACAAAAGCTGACTGAACTAACTCCTAAACATTCTGCCAGTGTGGCCTGTGGCGAAAGTCGTGGGCTGCTACTTCGTAACATAGGGTGACCAAACATCCCGGAAACCGGGATTGTCCCGGTTTTCATCCCTGTGTTTCGGTGCCCCGAAAATTTGTTTCGGGACGCTCAAAAATCTCGGAATTCAGTTTTTAAATGCATTTCGTGGAACTTTCTCAAATTTTTGGGATTTCGCTATATTAAAGGAAATACAACACAAGAAATTAACATATTTTAGCTTATTTGTCTAAAACCTCCATTGTCCCATACTAGTAACCACAGTATCAGTA
The DNA here is from genome assembly GCF_021461385.2 of Schistocerca piceifrons. Classification (NCBI taxonomy): domain Eukaryota; kingdom Metazoa; phylum Arthropoda; class Insecta; order Orthoptera; family Acrididae; genus Schistocerca; species Schistocerca piceifrons. The sequence continues at coordinate 835,898,101 of NC_060141.1, forward strand.
TTGATACACTCAGGCAATAAATTACTTTGAGCGGTACTTTGGCCAACAAGTAGTAAGTTGTATTATTGTAACAGAGCTATGAAACCGTCCGATTGTCGCGCCACTTACTCACACACTCATTGTCAGAACAGTGTAGTAGTTGATGTTTTGTCAGACAAACTGCAATAGTTTTTTCTCATATTAGTGGTATTGTTGCTGCAGTACTGTGAAACGCAATGCCGAAACGTGCCTGCAAGTTCAGTGACTGTTATTCCAAGAAATTGAATTTCATTAAGAAAGGTCGTTTTGATTACGAAGCAGAGTGTTCCGTATGTAACTGTTTTATTAGTATAAGTCATGGTGGACGTTCCGACATAGTTGATCACATCAGGTCAAAGAAACACACTAACAGATACAGTGCACCGAGCTGCAGTAATATCTTGTGAAACATCAGTCAAGTGAAGAGACGAAAGTTCGAGCAGCCGAGCTTACACTAGCCTACCACACGGTAAAACATGACCGAACTTATAGATCTAGTGATTGTACTAATGAGCTTAACAGCATTATGTTTGATGAGTCTTCCATTGCAAAAAAGTTTAGTTCAGCAAGAACTAAAGTGTCAGCCTTAGTGAAAGGAGTTATTGCTCCCCAGAGTGTAAAGGAAAGCCTTGAATACATCGAAAAGTCTTCTTTCTACGGGATATCCACTGATGCCAGCAATCATAAGGCCACTAAAATATTTCCGTTTGTTGTTCAGTTTTTCGATATTAATCAGGGAATTCAGACCAAACTTTTGAAGGTGAGTTCCCTACCTAATGAAACGTATGACGAAGTTTCAAGATTTTGTATGAATACTATCTAAATGTTTGATCTTGAGAAAAAGAAATGTGTGGCATTTTGTGGCGACAACTCCAACACAAACTTTGGTGGTTTAAAAAGGCAAGGCAAATGCAACGTATTTACCAAATTAAAGGGAACATTGCATGAAAACATTGAAGGCATAGGGTGCCCTGCACATGTTTTGCACAATGGCGTGCAGACATCTGCTGATAGTTTAAGCTGTGATGTTGAAACTAACGTCATGAAGGTATACTCACACTTTTACAAATATACTGTTAGAACAGAGAGGCTTAAGGAGTTCTGAGATTATGTGGGAACTGAATATATGAATGTAATGTGTCACTCGAAAACTCGCTGGTTATAACTGTTTCCAGCGGTTGAAAGAGTAATCCGCCTCTTTGAACCGTTAAAAGGTTTTTTTGCTAAATGAAGACAAAGCCCCCAAAATATTGGTTCAGTTTTTCAGTAACCCTTTAAGTGAAGCCTACTTATGGTTCATTCACAGTCAGCTCAGCACTTTGCAGCATGGGGTAAAGGAAATTGAGGGAAGCATGAAATGTGTAATAGAGGTAAATGATGAAACTTCCTGGCAGATTAAAACTGTGTGCCCGACCGAGACTCGAACTCGGGACCTTTGCCTTTCGCGGGCAAGTGCTCTACCATCTGAGCTACCGAAGCACGACTCACGCCCGGTACTCACAGCTTTACTTCTGCCAGTATCTCGTCTCCTACCTTCCAAATCTGCCAGGAAGTTTCATATCAGCGCACACTCCGCTGCAGAGTGAAAATCTCATTCTGAGGTAAATGGTGTTTTGAAAAATACTCTGGAAACTGTTACTAAGAGGAGAGAACAGCAGTTCGTTTCTTTTAATGTTAAATCTGTCCTTAAGTGCAGAACTATCAGAAGCAGCGGAAATGAGCTTTAGAGAAGAAGTTAACAAGTTTTATGGCACTTGTGTAGAATATCTCAGCAAGTGGAGCGCCTCATATTTACCCTCATCGCCGGTGTTTGATTCGATGTTACTGAAGAGAGTGCCAAAATGGGAACGTGTTGAAGAGACAGTTTCTTATTTGAAGAGTAAAGAGATTGAAATCGATGATTGCATTCTCTTTGATCAGTTCGGCATACTGACAAATTTTGTTGAAGAAAATTTTCACAAGTGGAATGATGAAAAAAAAACACCATTGGAATGTCATGAGAAGTGGGTGAGTTTTTTTAAAAGCTGTGACTGTCTTCAGCATTACTCTGAGTTGTTAATAATTGCAAGATATTTATTTGCAATCCCAGCCCATAATGCCAATGTGGAAAGAATATTTTCGTTCATGAATATCCAGTGGACTGATGAAAGAAACAGAATGGAGGTGGACTCTCTTGAAGCAATCCTTAGATCCTGTACAACTACAAAATGGATTGTGCCGAGTTTTATCACTGTGTCTCAAAGAACAAAGACATGATCAAGAAGGCTAGAGGCAGCGAAAAATACCCTTTTCTCCAAGGACAGTCAATTCCATCTACAAGTGCTCAGTAATACTAAAGTTCATGTTAATATTAATTGATTAAAAGTTGAATAGCTGTAAAATTTTGTAGAATCGTAATACATTTCTTTATTACTGTATACGTTTATTAAATGTCATTAAATATACAGATAATCTAGATTATATCAATCTTTTGTATCCTCTTATTAGTTATAATAATCGGGTTAACAAAATGTATCAACAAAACATTAATATTTAAAATTAAGAAACCTGGGTACATGTGGAATGAGGTGTCCATTGGCATCCGGGTGAATGTGTCCCGGTTTTCACCGAAAATAATTTGGTCACCCTATCGTAATACCGTCGTGCTGTGCTGGCGCTATCTGATGGTATAGTTCAGGTAAGTGGGAACTTTCCTAGCGCCTTCACACACAGGATGGCATATTGTCTTAACCTCTTTCTTTTAATTAGGACCACCTCTCATTCCTGACGTCTATGACGGATGAGTATTGTACTCAGTTGCTTCTGAGTAAGTTTTGACGCAGTATATGTTTCAATTTATTCATTCCCGTAGTCGTACAAGGTATGACCGTGCCCCTCCCTCTGTTTCCTATTAATGGATTATTTTCTAGTTTTCAAGACAATGTGATGCCCAAAAAGGGCAATCCAGACTGTCTTGCAATTTGAAATTACTATGAATTCACCACTCGTGGATTTTATATACAGCCTTTCTCGACGAGATGTGAAACAGGGATACGAAAGGAAACCATCACACAGGTTAATCGTAGCAGGTAGCAGACTTTGCTTTGTTGGTAGAACACTTGTAAACTGCATTCAGGGGAGACTGCTTACAAAACACTAGTGTGATCCATCCTCGAATACTGCTGAAGTGCGGGGAACCCGTACCAAACAGGTCGTCATTTTCTCTTTTTCAGTTTCGTACAAACAACCCAGAATGAATATCTATTCATGACTATCTGAAAAGTTAGGTCATTTCATATATATTCACCCAAAAATAAAACACTGCGTTACCTCTCATAACCATAATTTTCTTCACCATCTACACAAAACGTTAGCCGAAAAGTACAACAGAATCAGCGCTGTCTTGAGCTAATGTCTTCATCAACACAAAGAACCCATAGCTTACAATATGGCTCCAAGAACGACCTACGTCATGCTGATGTCAATAAATATCGGACAGTGTAAGATTTATTAATTTTATTGCAGCGGTACGAGTTACGAGATGGCACAATAGCGGGTGCCGCAGATGGAATGGTCAGCATTCAGGGATATGACACGAACCATCACTCGAAGCAAAAAAGTTTGCTAAACATGGCACTCGAGCTTACCCTTACGAACACTTTATCGTTCTTCTGCGAGGACGGCCGGTGTGGCCGAATGGTTCTAGGCGCTTCAGTATGGAACCGCGCGACCGCTACGGTCGCAGGTTCGAATCCTACCTCGGGCATGGATGTCTGTGATGTCATTCGGTTAGTTAGGTTTAAGTAGTTCTAAGTTCTAGGGGACTGATGACCTCAGATTTTAAGTCCCATAGTGCTCAGAGCCCTTTGAACCATTTTTTTCTACTGTGAGCTCGTTCCTTCCCCATATTTTGACAAGTAGTGCTATCGACCAAAAAGAAAAACAAATCGTCTAATAAAAATGGCTCTGAACTACTTATCTTATGACCTACGAGTACATGTTTATCTTGCCTACAATGAAGCACATCTCTTCTAATCGAAAACTCATCATAGCTCTTCAGTCCAGAGACTGGTTTGATGCAGCTCTCCATGCTGCTCTATCCCGTCCAAGCTTCTTCATATCCCAGTACCTACAGCAACCTACATCCTTCTGAATCTGCTTACTGTATTCATCTCTTGGTCTCCCTGTACGATTTTTACCCTCCACGCTGTCCTCCAGTACTAAACTGGCGATGCCTTGATGTCTCAGAATGTGCCCCACCAACTGATCCCGTCTTCTAGTCAAGTTGTTCCACAAATTCCTCTTCTCTCCAATTCTATTCAGTACCTCCTCATTAGTTACGTGATCTACCCATCTAATCTTCACCATTATTCTGTAGCACCACATTTCGAAAGCTTCTGTTCTCTTGTTGTCTACATGGGTTATCGTCCATGTCTCACTTAAAAAAAAAAAAAGCTCCAAATGGTTCTATGCACTATGGGACTCAACATCTGGGGTTATCTGTCCCCTAGACTTAGAACTACTTAAAGCTAACTAACCTAAGGATATCAAACACTGCCGGCCGCGGTGGCCGTGCGGTTCTAGGCGCCTTAGTCCGGAACCGCGTGACCGCTACGGTCGCAGGTTCGAATCCTGCCTCGGGCATGGATGTGTCTGATGTCCTTATGTTAGTTAGGTTTAAGTAGTTCTAAGTTCTAGGGGACTGATGACCTCAGATGTTAAGTCCCATTGTGCTCAGAGCCACATCAAACACATCCATTCCCGACGCAGGATTCGAACCTGCGACTGTAGGAGCAGCGCGGTTCCGGACTGAAGCGCCTAGAACCGCTCGTCCACAGCGGCCGGCTGTCTCACTTCCATACATGCATACGCTCCATACAAATACACACATCAAAAAAAGTTTCGCATCACCCTGGTTCCCACACCACCTTAAGATAGACGTAGCCGGTGAATATTGTACGACAGACACAGTCCTTGTGACTGTTCAGAGATGTCACTAAACCCGCCTAAAGATGTAAACAACCATATGAGCAGCGACTATAAACGGAGGCAGTCCGACAGCCGATAAGTCCCAGTCATCCCACCAAGAAGGAGGTACACGGCTCGTGTTGTCCGTAGTTCAACATTTTTTTGAAGTGAGATATGGACGGTCAGTACCGCGGTTCGATCGCTCCCGCATTGTTACTATGTGCCAGGAAGGGCTCTGAGCAAGTTAAGTGTCCAGGCGTCTCGCAGTGAATCAAAGCGATGTTGTTCGGACATGGAGGAGACAGAGAGAGACAGGAACTGTCGATGATGCCTCGCTCAGGCCGCTCGAGGGCTGCTGCTGCAATGGATGACCGCTACCTACCGATTATGGCTCGGAGGAATCCCGACTGCAACACCACCGTGTTGAATAATTCTTTTCGTGCTGCCACAGGACGTCGTGTTACGACAAAAACTGTACGCAATAGTCTGCACGATGCGCAACTTCACTCCCGACGTCCATGGCGCGGTCCATCTTTGCAACCACGACACCTTGCAGCTCATTACACATGGGCCCAACAACATGCCGAATGGACCGCTCAGAATTGGCATTACGTTCTCTTTACCGGTGAGTGTCACATATGCCCTCAACCAGACAATCGTCGGAGACGTGTTTGGAGGCAACCTGGTCGGGCAGAACGCGTTAGACACACTGTCCAGCGAGTGCAGCAAGGTGGAGGTTCCCTGCTGTTTTGAGGTGGCATTACGTGGGACAGACGTAGGCCGCTGGTGGTCACGGAAGGCGCCGTAACGGCAGTACAATACGTGAATGCCATCCTCCGACCGACAGTGCAACCATATCGGCAGCATATTGGCGAGGCATTCGTCTTCGTGGACGACAATTCGCGCCCCCATCGTGCACATCTTCTGAATGACTTCCTTCAGGATAACGGCATCGCTCGACTAGAGTGGCCAGCATGTTCTGCAGACATGAATCCTATCCAACATGCCTGGGATAGATTGAAGAGCGCTGTTTATGGACGTCGTGACTCTGAGGGATCTACGCCGAATCGCCGTTGATGAGTGGGACAATCTGAACCAACAGTGCCTTCATGAACTTGTGGATAGTATGCCACGACGAATACAGGCCTGCATCAGTGCAAGAGGACGTGCTGCTGGGTATTAGAGGTACCGGTGTGTACAGCAATCTGGACCTCCACCTCTGAAGGTCTCGCTGTATGGTGGTACAACATGCTACGTGTCGTTTCATGAGCAATAAAAAGCGTGGCAATGATGTTTATGTTGATCTCTATTCCAATTTTCTGTGCAGATTCCGGAACTCTCTGAACTGATGTTAGCAAATTTATCTTCTGCAGGAACGGTTTCCTTCTCATAGCCAGACTACATTTTATATCCGCTCCACTTCGACCATCATCAGTTATTTCGCATTTTGCTCTCCAAATAGCAAACTCATCTACTACTTTAAGTGCCTCATTTCGTAATGCAATTCCTTCAGTATCACCTGATTTAATTCGACTATATGCCAGTATCCTCGTTTTGCTTTTGTTGATGTTCATCTTATATCCTCCTTTCAAGACACTGTCCAGAGACCCGACAGCGAGGTCATCCGTCTCATCGGATTAGGGAAGGATGGGGAAGGAAGTCGGCCGTGCCCTTTCAAAGGAACCGTCCCGGCATTTGCCTGGAGCGATTTAGGGAAATCACGGAAAACCTAAATCAGGATGGCCGGACGCGGGATTGAACCGTCGTCGTCCCGAATGCGAGTCCAGTGTCTAACCACTGTCTCACTGCCTTTTCAATCACTGCTTCCCTTTCAAGCCCCTCGAGTCATATAACTGCCATCTGGTTTCTGTACAAATTGTAAATAGCCTTTCACTGTGCATAAGGTGGAATTACACGAATATCCACCGCGAACGGTGCTGGTCTAGCGCAACAGCCACCTACCGGTAGAACGGGTGAATCTACGAAAATTCGCAGACACGTTATGCGCGCGTCATAATAGACAGCATTTCAAAACTGTTTGAGTAATATGCATATAACGTCTCACGGTGATTTTCGATTTGTATGGTAATGCCCCAGCATCCGTAAGTTGATGTTAGATTTGATTGCATCTCTTGCTTCATTTCAGCATGCCAGAAAAGAGAAACAGGCAGTGATAGGCGAGAAAGTCCGTGCAGTTTCGCACTGTACGACAGACAAGGACTACAAAACTGAGCACCGCATGTATATACATATTCCAAACTCGGAAAAATAGCACAAGTGCACTTTTAAGTATTGGTCCTTTAAAGTGTTGCATATTGGAGTGTATGCATCCAAGACAAATTCTGAAATGGTGGACTCTGCTATTCTGTGGCTAAAAGCCGGACTCGTAACAGATTCGCCAGTCGCCAGACAACGCAATGTTACAACCAGTCTGCAACGTAACAGGACATTTACCGGTATTTTATTCGTGATGTACGCTGGTATGGCCACAAAACATATGATTTATTACTGCGAGAGAGCCTCCGTCATGACTGTGTGAGACTTGCTAATTCCATCTTCCATGATAGACAGCAGCTTCTCGAAACAGGCCACCTCCATCCTCACGAAGGTCTGAAATTTTTGCGGACCTTCGAGCCTCAGTTCTTTCATCAGCAGTGAATATAATCCCCCGCCTTCGACCCTTCTTTTCATCCAAGGTCGAACTCAACAACGTCTGGCTTTTCGTCTTCGTCGCCGTTCTGCCCTAATCCCATTATTTACTGTCACTGGCAGGGCAACAGCTACGAAAACGAGTGGGTCTTCCGTGTGCAAAATGCTGTATAAATACATACAGCTGTGTAACCACGTGTCGTAATATAAAACTAACTGTTGAGACTGTAATTCATAACTGTAGAAACCCACATAAGAGAATAACAATTACTTAATACATAATGATAAAACTACAAGTCGTTATTCAATAGGACCCTTGAGCTCACATAAGTAATATGAACGAATGACGTACCAGTATATTACACGGCCCCCCTTGTGTTTCGCGCGGTAGAACGAACGACTTCACAAGAGATCAGACAGTCCCATTTGCGTTTTGCTCGTTATTACCGTCTGCTGCGCATGTGCGCAGGGATATCGCGTTGGTGTATCACGCGTGGATGGTGCAATAGGTTTACATGAAGCAGCCTGTAGTCACAGGAAAGTTGGAAAGCTGTGGAAAGGTCTTATGGGACCAAACTGCAGGGGTCATCGGTCCCTAAGGCTAAACACTACTTGTTGTTGTTGTTGTTGTTGTTCTTGTTGTGGTCTTCAGTCCTGAGACTGGTTTGATGCAGCTCTCCATGCTACTCTATCCTGTGCAAGCTTCAACATCTCCCAGTACTTACTGCAACCTACAACCTTCTGAATCTGCTTAGTGTCTTCATCTCTTGGTCTCCCTCTACGATTTTTACCCTCCACGCTGCCCTCAAATGCTAAATTCGTGATCCCTTGATGCCTCAGAACATGTCCTACCAACCGGTCGCTGCTTCTTGTCAAGTTGTGCCACAAACTCCTCTTCTCCCCAATTCTATTCAATACCTCCTCACTAGTTATGTGATCTACCCATCTAATCTTCAGCATTCTTCTGTAGCACCACATTTCGAAGCTTCCATTCTCTTCTTGTCCAAACTGCTTGTCATCCATGTTTCACTTCCATACATGGCTACACGCCATACAAATACTTTCAGAAACGACTTTCTGACACGTAAATCTATACTCGATATTAGCTAATTTCTCTTCTTTAGAAACGCTTTCCTCGCCATTGCCGGTCTACATTTTATATCCTCTCTACTTCGACCATCGTCACTTAATTTGCTCCGCCAATAGCAAAACTCCTTTACTACTTTAAGTGTCTCATTTCATAATCTAATGCCCTCAGCATCACTCTACTTAGTTCGACTACATTCCATTATCATCGTTTTGCTTTTGTTGATGTTCATCTTATATCGGCCTTTCAAGACATTGTCCATTCCGTTCAGCTGCTCTTCCAAGTCGTTTGCTGTCTCTGACAGGATTACAATGTCATCGGCGAACCTCAAAGTTTTTATTTCTTCCCCATGGATTTTAATACCTACTCCGAATTTTTCTTTTGTTTCCTTTACTACTTGCTCAATATACAGATTGAACAACATCGGGGATAGATTACAACTCTGTCTCACTCCCTTCCCAATCACTGCTCCCCTTTCATACCCCTCGACTCTTATAACTGCCATCTGGTTTCTGTACAAATTGTAAATAGCCTTTCGCTCCCTGTATTTTATCCCTGCCATCTTGGATATTTGGAAGAGAGTATTCCAGTCAACTTTGTCAAAAGGTTTCTGTAAGTCTACAAATGCTAGAAGCATAGGTTTGCCTTTTCTTAATCTAGTTTCTAAAGTAAGTCGTAGGGACAGTATTGCCTCACGTGTTCACATATTTCTACAGAATCCAAACTGATCTTCCCCGAGGTCGGCTTCTACCAGTTTTTCCATTCTCTGTAAAGAATTCGCGTTAGTATTTTCCAGGCGTGACTTATTAAACTGATAGTTCGGTAATTTGCACATCTGTCAACGCCTGCTTTCTTTGGGATTGGAATTATTATATTATTCTTGAAGTCTGAGGGTATTTCGCCTGTCTCATACATCTTGCCAACCAGATGGTAGAGTTTTGTCAGGACTGGCCCTCCCAAGGCCGTCAGTAGTTCTAATGGAATGTTGTCTACTCCCGGGGCCTTGTTTCGACTCAGGTCTTTCAGTGCTCTGTCAAACTCTTCACGCAGTATGTCCCATTTCGTCTTCTACGTCCTCTTCCATTTCCATAATATTGTCCTCAAGAAATCGCCCCTGTATAGACCCTCTATATACTCCTTCCACCTTTCTGCTTTCCCTTCTTTGCTTAGAACTGCGTTTCCATCTAAGCTGTTGATATTCATACAAGTGGTTCTCGTTTCTGTAAAGGTCTCGTTCATTTTCATGTAGGCAGTATCTATCTTACCCCTAGTGAGATAAGCCTCTACATCCTTACATTTCCCCTCTAGCCACTTCTTAATCTAACTTAAACTAACTTACGCTGTGGACAACACACATACCCATGTGCGAGGGAGCACTGTAAGCTCCGACGTGGGTGTTTAGATTAGATTACATTAGATTAATACCCGTGGTCTAGGGGTAGCGTCTTTTATTCATAATCAAAGACGTCTTCGGTCCCGGGTTCGCCACTGCCTAAATTTTGATAAATAATTAGCATTGGCGGCCGAAGACTTCCGGCATAAGAAGTCAGCCTCATTCTGCCAACAGCCTTGTCAAAGAGGGCGGAGGAGCGGATAGAGGTTCAGGGCACTCTCTTGTCCTAGGGGTGGGAAATTGCCCCTAAAGGCGGAAGAATCAGCAATGATCAACGACATGAGGATGCAGAAGGCAATGGAAAGCACTGCATTAAAGACACGTAACGTGTATCCACAGGACATGTGACCTGTAATCGAAGAAGTGTCATGATGATCTCTCCATTGGCAAAAGATTCCGGAATAGTCCCCCATTCGGATCTCCGGGAGGGGACTACCAAGGGGCAGGTTACCGTGAGAAAAAGATTCAATAATCAACGGAAGGATAACGTTCTAGGAGTCGGGGCGTGGAATGTCAGAAGCTTGAACGTGGTAGGGAAACTAGAAAATCTGAAAAGGGAAATGCAAAGGCTCAATCTAGATATAGTAGGGGTCAGTGAAGTGAAGTGGAAGGAAGACAAGGATTTCTGGTCAGATGAGTATCGGACAATATCAACAGTAGCAGAAAATGGTATAACAGGTGTAGGATTCGTTATGAATAGGAAGGTAGGGCAGAGGGTGTGTTACTGTGAACAGTTCAGTGACCGGGTTGTTCTAATCAGAATCGACAGCAGACCAACACCGACAACGATAGTTCAGGTATACATGCCGACGTCGCAAGCTGAAGATGAACAGATTGAGAAAGTGTATGAGGATATTGAAAGGGTAACGCAGTATGTAAAGGGGGACGAAAATCTAATAGTCATGGGCGACTGGAATGCAGTTGTAGGGGAAGGAGTAGAAGAAAAGGTTACAGCAGAATATGGGCTTGGGACAAGGAATGAAAGAGGAGAAAGACTAATTGAGTTCTGTAACAAGTTTCAGCTAGTAATAGCGAATACCCTGTTCAAGAATCACAAGAGGAAGTGGTATACTTGGAAAAGACCGGGAGATACGGGAAAATTTCAATTAGATTACATCATGGTCAGACAGAGATTCCGAAATCAGTTACTGGATTGTAAGGCGTACCCAGGGGCAGATATAGACTCAGATCACAATATAGTAGTGATGAAGAGTAGGCTGAAGTTCAAGACATTAGTCAGGAAAAATCAATACGCAAAGAAGTGGGATACGGAAGTACTAAGGAATGACGAGATACGTTTGAAGTTCTCTAACGCTATAGATACAGCAATAAGGAATAGCGCAGTAGGCAGTACAGTTGAAGAGGAATGGACATGTCTAAAAAGGGCCATCACAGAAGTTGGGAAGGAAAACATAGGTACAAAGAAGGTAGCTGCGAAGAAACCATGGGTAACAGAAGAAATACTTCAGTTGATTGATGAAAGGAGGAAGTACAAACATGTTCCGGGAAAATCAGGAATACAGAAATACAAGTCGCTGAGGAATGAAATAAATAGGAAGTGCAGGGAAGCTAAGACGAAATGGTTGCAGGAAAATTGTGAAGACATCGAAAAAGATATGATTGTCGGAAGGACAGACTCAGCATATAGGAAAGTCAAAACAACCTTTGGTGACATTAAAAGCAACAGTGGTAACATTAAGAGTGCAACGGGAATTCCACTGTTAAATGCAGAGGAGAGAGCAGATAGGTGGAAAGAATACATTGAAAGCCTCTATGAGGGTGAAGATTTGTCTGATGTGATAGAAGAAGAAACAGGAGTCGATTTAGAAGGATAGGGGATCCAGTATTAGAATCGGAATTTAAAAGAGCTTTGGAGGACGTACGGTCAAATAAGGCAGAAGGGATAGATAACATTCCATCAGAATTTCTAAAATCATTGGGGGAAGTGGCAACAAAACGACTATTCACGTTGGTGTGTAGAATATATGAGTCTGGCGATATACCATCTGACTTTCGGAAAAGCATCATCCACACAATTCCGAAGACGGCAAGAGCTGACAAGTGCGATAATTATCGCACAATCAGCTTAACAGCTCATGCATCGAAGCTGCTTACAAGAATAATATACAGAAGAATGGAAAAGAAAATTGAGAATGCGCTATGTGACGATCAGTTTGGCTTTAGGAAAAGTAAAGGGACGAGAGAGGCAATTCTGACGTTACGGCTAATAATGGAAGCAAGGCTAAAGAAAAATCAAGGCACTTTCATAGGATTTGTCGACCTGGAAAAAGCGTTCGACAATATAAAATGGTGCAAGCTGTTCGAGATTCTGAAAAAAGTAGGGGTAAGCTATAGGGAGAGACGGGTCATGTACAATATGTACAACAACCAAGAGGGAATAATAAGAGTGGAAGATCAAGAACGAAGTGCTCGTATCAGCGAGAAACTTAACATCAGGGTTGATGGTCACGAAGTCAATGACGTTAAGGAATTCTGCTACCTAGGCAGTAAAATAACCAATGACGGACGGAGCAAGGAGGACATCAAAAGCAGACTCGCTATGGCAATAAAGGCATTTCTGGCCAAGATAAGTCTACTGATATCAAATACCGGCCTTAATTTGAGGAAGAAATTTCTGAGGATGTACGTCGGGAGTACAGCATTGTATGGTAGTGAAACATGGGCTGTGGGAAAACCGGGACAGAAGAGAATCGAAGCATTTGAGATGTGGTGCTATAGACGAATGTTGAAAATTAGGTGGACTGATAAGGTAAGGAATGAGGAGGTTCTACGGAGAGGAAAGGAATATGTGGAAAACACCGATAAGGAGAAGGGACAGGATGATAGGACATCTGCTAAGACACGAGGGAACGACTTCCATGGTACTAGAGGGAGCTGTAGAGGGCAAAAACTGTAGAGGAAGACAGAGATTGGAATACGTCAAGCAAATAATTGAGGACGTAGGTTGCAAGTGCTACTCTGAGATGAAGAGGTTAGCACAGGAAAGGAATTCGTGGCGGGCCGCATCAAACCAGTCAGTAGACTGATGACAAAAAAAAAAAAGATTAATACTCGTTCCATGGGTCATGAATACGATATTTCGTAATGATGTGGAACGTGTCAAATTTTCGAATACATGACATAATTAAGTTAATTTAACAACATAATTAAGTTAATATAACAACTGTTTTATTTTTGTTTTTTTATAAATTTTTTATAATTTTTTTGTTTGGTTTTTTTCTCTTTTTCTTAACTTATATCTAAAAATTCCTCTATGGAATAGAAGGAGTAGTCATTCAGAAATTCTTTTAATTTCTTCTTAAATACTTGTCGGTTAGACTTTTGATACTATTTGGTAAGTGACCAAAGACTTTAGTGGCAGTATAATTGACCCCTTTCTGTGCGAAAGTTAGATTTAATCTTGAATAGTGAAGATCATCATTTCTCCTAGTATTGTAGTTATGCACACTGCTATTACTTTTGAATTGGGTTTGGTCGTTAATAACGAATTTCATAAGAGAGTATATATACTGAGAAGCTACTGTGAATATCACTAGATCATTAAATAAATGTCTGCAGGATGATGTTGGGTGGACTCCAAGTATTATTCTGATTACACGCTTTTGTGCAATAAATACTTTATTCCTCAGTGATGAATTACTTCAAAATACGATGCCATATGCAAGCAATGAGTGAAAATAGGCGTAGTAAGCTAATTTACGAAGATGTTTATCACCAAAATTTGCAATGACCCTTATTGCATAAGTAGCTGAACTCAAACGTTACAGCAGACAGTGAATGTGTTTCTTCCAATTTAATCTCTCATCAAAGGACATACCTAAAAATTTTGAATACTCTGCCTTAGCTATATGCTTCTGATTAAGGTCTATATTTATTAATGGCGTCATACCATTTACTGAACGGAACTGTATGTACTGTGTCTTATCAGAATTCAGTGAGAGTCCGTTTACAAGGAACCACTTAGTAATTTTCTGAAAGACATTATTGACAATTTCATCAGTTGATTGTTGTTTGTCAGGTCACAGAAAAGCACGCCCGGGGCACTGGTGCACAGGGGTACGGTTTACGTTCTTCGTGTAGTTGGGGCTTAAGAGGGCAGGCAGTTGCTGCTGCAGGTTGAACGGAGGCGGTGCCTCGAGAGGGCAGTGGAGGAGCCTGCCTTCTAGAAATAATTTCCGGACATGTGTCACGGCCGACGGCGCAGCTGTTTGTCTAACTCTACGCCGCCTGTGCGTGCGTGTGCGTGTGCGTGTCAGAGGGAGGGAGGACTCGCGAGTGCAGCGCACACAAAGCCGCCAGCCCGGGCCGCACAATGACCACCAGGCGCTGCTGCGGTGTTTCGGGCTTCCCGAAGAGAAACTGCGGCGGAGCGGGCGGGTGTCGGCTGTGGGATTCACAGCGGCGAATGCGGCCGGGCCGGCGCTCTGCTGGAGGCCGCGCGCACCTGCTGGCGTCAGGGAGCGGGGCCGCGCTCTGCCATTCAGAGAGGGCAGCGCAGCCGTGCTGTTTCGCAAAGAGACCGACCACGAGTTTACCGCAAGGAGCTTAGTTACCGACGGAAAGACGAAATCTGGACCCCTACCCGGGCTCTGAACCCCGGCCCCCCCACCACCGCCTCGGCCTGATCGCTGGCCAGCGTCAGCGTGAACTGAACGCACACTAGACGCCACCTCGACGGCTACCACCACGTGCAGCACACGAAGCGTAGTCCACACACTGGGACTGTTGATAATACCGGGTGATCCAAAAGTCAGTATAAATTTGAAAACTGAACAAATCACGGAATAATGTAGATAGAGAGGTACAAATTGACACACGTGCATGGAATGACATGGGGTTTTATTAGAATAAAAAAAAAAAAAAGTTCACTGGATTCATGATTTCCTGTCAGGAAGGTCGCAGTTCGTAGTAACAGACGGCAAATCGTCGAGTAAAACTGAAGTGATATCAGGTGTTCCCCAGGGAAGCGTCCTGGGACCTCTGCTGTTCCTGATCTATATAAATGACCTGGGTGACAATCTGAGAAGTTCTCTTAGGTTGTTCGCAGATGATGCTGTAATTTACCGTCTAGTAAGCTCATCCGAAGACGAGTATCAGTTGCGAAGCGATTTAGAAAAGATTGCTGTATGGTGTGACAGGTGGCAGTTGACGCTAAATAACGAAAAGTGTGAGGTGATCCACACGAGTTCCAAAAGAAATCCATTGGAATTCGATTACTCGATAAATAGTACAATTCTCGAGGCTGTCAATTCAACTAAGTACCTGGGCGTTAAAATTACGAACAACTTCAGTTGGAAAGACCACATCGATAATATTGTGGGGAAGGCGAGCCAAAGGTTGCGTTTCATTGGCAGGACACTTAGAAGATGCGAAGTCTACTAAAGAGACAGCTTACACACTCGTTCGTCTCTGTTAGAATATTGCTGCGCGGTGTGGGATCCTTACCAGGTGGGATTGACGGAGGACATCGAAATGGTGCAAAGAAGGGCAGTTCGTTTTGTATTATCACGTAATAGGGGAGGGAGTGTGGCAGATACGATACGCGAGTTGGGATGGAACTCATTAAAGCAAAGACGTTTTTCGTCGCGGCGAGATCTATTTACGAAATTTCAGTCACCAACTTTCTCTTCCGAATGCGAAAATATTTTGTTGAGCCCAACCTACATAGGTAGGAATGATCATCAAAATAAAATAAGAGAAATCAGAGCTCGAACAGAAAGGTTTAGGTGTTCGCTTTTCCAGCGCGCTTTTCGGGAGTGGAATGGTAGAGAGATAGTTTGATTGTGGTTCGACGAACCCTCTGCCAAGCACTTAAATGTGAATTGCGGAGTAATCATGTAGATGTACAGGTAGATGTAGAAAACGTCCGACAGATGTCACTTCATTTGATCAGAATAGCAATTTTTAGCATAACAAAGTAAGACAAAGCAAAGATGATGTTCTTTATAGGAAATGCTCAATATGTTTACCATCATTCCTCAAAAATAGCTATAGTCGAGGAATAATGTTGTGAACAGCTCTGTAAAGCATGTTCGGAGTTATGGTGAGGCATTGACGTCGGATGTCGTCTTTCAGCATTCCTAGAGATGTCGGTCGATCACGATACACTTGCGACTTCACGTTACCCCAAAGCCAGTAACGGACTGAGCTCTGGGGACCTGGGAGGGCAAGCATGACGAAAGTGGCGGCTGAGCACACGATCTTCAAAAAATGGTTCAAATGGCTCTGAGCACTATGCGACTTAACTTCTGAGGTCATCAGTCGCCTATAACTTAAAACTAATTAAACCTAACTAACCTAAGGACATCACACACATCCATGCCCGAGGCAGGATTCGAACCTGCGACCGTAGCTGTCCCGCGGACACGATCATTACCAAACGACGCGCGGAAGAGATCTTTCACGCGTCTAGCAATACTTTATTTTTTTTCCTTAATAAAACCCCATGTTATTCCAAGCATGTGTGTCAATTTTTACCTATCTATCTACATTATACCGTGGTTTATTAAGATTTCAAATTTATAGTGACTTTTTGATCACCCGGTATATCGATATATATATATATATATATATATATATATATATATATCGGCGATAATTTCTTCCCTCGACATATCGATATCAAAATGGCAAAATCCAGTGCCGATTTCTTTATTTTATATTATATTTTTCTCACAACTTTCTTTGACTGTGTGTAGCAACTATACGTGGCACAAAAGAAGTTGTCCCATTATACTGGAGGCAGTGGAGAGGTCGGGGGGAGGGAATAGCGATGTGAGTCCAATAACAAGACATGTGAAGAAGTACCACACCAGCGGCGTTAAAAAAGTTCTCGACGTCGGTATTCTTCAAAAACAGTTGCCGAAAATGATGAACAAAAATCTAAGTGACAAGACTTGTGGTGGGCGGAGACTTGTGGGAGGAAATGCTGACGTAATCGGCGATCGGCGTACCAGCACAAACTGCAACGTTCAGCTTCAGCACGCAGTTCTGACACTGCAACTGCTAGCTCCCTCGCACTTGCAGAAATGAGGAAACAGGGAAGTCGACACGAGGTCTTCCGGACAAATCCGACGAGTGACAAAGTAGAACGGCGGATCCACATTTTACTGCGCTACTTACATGTACTTACCATTGTTAGCAAAGCGCATCGTTTTGCTGTAAGGGCACAAGCAGCGTGCTAACTTGTTGATGTACAGAATATCTCATATCGTGTAGCACGCAAAATCCGCGCAACACGTCGTGAGATTCGACTAATGTTTGAAGTAGTGCTGGAGGGAACTGACACCATGAATCCTGCAGGCGTGTCCAAAAACCCATGGGAGTACGACGGGGTGGAGGTCTCTTCTGAACAGTATATTGCAAGGTACCGCAGATATGTTCAATAATGTTCGTGTCTAAGAAGTGTGGTGGCCAGCGTAACTGTTTAAACTCAGAAGACTGTTCCTGCAGTCACTCTGTACCAATTCAGGACGTGTGGGGTGTCGCATTGTCCTGCTGGAAATGCCCAAGTACGTCTGAATGCACAATGGACACGAATGGACGCGGGTGATCAGACAGGGTGCTGACGTACTTGTCACCTGTCAGAGTCGTATCTCGACGTATTGCGTGGCCCCTCCCGCCAGAAGTTCGAGTCTTCCCTCGGGCATGGGTCTGTGGGTACTTCTTAACATAAGTTAGTTTCAGTAATGTGTAAGTCTAGGGACCCATGACCTCAGCAGTTTGATCCCTTAGGAATTCATACGAATGCCGGACATTTGCCACGCCGGACATTTGCCATACTTGCCCCTTCGCCAGGTAGCTTGAGTAGCGATCCCTCAGGTAAGGGACGCCCTTCTCCGTACTTCTTCTGTCTGCTTTCAAACCGCCGCCTCCACATCTTACTCGATACAACCAGTACGTAAGGGACCTTCTTCCTCGACATCTTGGAGAAATACAGAGCTCCTTCTCCGAAATCGAAATATTTATAACTTTTAGGAAACGAAAGCAATACCGACGATTATGTCAGTATGTAACTAGTTCTGCCTGTACGGTAGCTTCCTTTCACGCTTACTGATTGCGACAGAAACAGTCCATCGCCATGGGTGCAACAAGAAAGGAACGATGTAAAGAGAATTCGAATGTACGCTAATCATTTCTTTTTGATCACTGCATTTGTGCCTACTTTAACTACTGCAACTGCATGCCCAAAAGACAACAAGGAAAGAAGGAATGGGTATGTGAATGTTTGAAAAGAAGAACGACATACTCCATATTAATTTACTCTCTAAAATCCGATATCCTTTGTGATAAAACATTAGTTAATAAAGTGTAGCGGGACAATGTTCAAAACATGACTGAAATACGTTCACTAAATAGAGGTAAGAACATCTATGATTGACATGTCATCTAAATGCGACGTACAGTTTTAACATGTTAGAAATAAAGAAATGAAGTAATACAGAATCCTATGCTTGTAACGTACGTTGTTCTTCTACATTGTCTAGCTGTGGTATTTACAGGGTCACAGAGAAAGCATCCTAGGTTTTGGAGGGAAAACCCGTAATTGTAATGATCTCCACAACAACAGAAACAAGAAGCACAACTTAAGGAAAAATAATGTAATGTGTGTTCCAGCTCACAAGTGACATTGAAGCAGGTAGTTCCTGTGACTTAGTATGGGCAGAGGTTATATTCGACAACCGGAATAAATTAATAACTGGCCCCTTTTACCGACCCCCTGTCTCAGATGAAACAGTTGCTGAACAGTTCAAAGAAAAGAAAACTTGAGTCTCATCACAAATAGGTACCCTACTCATACAATTATAGTTGGCAGTGACTTGAATCTACCTTCTGTATGTTGACAAAAATACATTTTCAGACCCTACTGTAGACAGAAAACAACTTCCGTAATTGTTCTAAATGCTTTTCTTAAAATTATTTTGAACAATTAGTTCACGACGCCATTCAAATTGTAAATGGTTACGAAAACACACTTGACCTCTTGGCCACAAATAATCCTGAGCATCACGACGGATACAGGGATTAGTGAACACACAATCGTAGCGAGGCTGAATTCCGTAACAGAGAAATTCACCAAAACTAAACGCGAAATATATCTATTTATAAAAGCAACTGAAAATTCGGTTGAATCCTTTCAAACTATGTAAGTGAAGACCATATGTGACTTAAGTTCAAAGAAATAGTATCAACAGCACTCGAGAGATTCATAACAAAAGAGACGGAACTGATCCTCCATGGTACACAAAACAAGACAGAAAACTGCTGCAGGAGCACCGAAAAAGGCACGTATAGTTTAGACGAACGCAAAATCTGCAGGTTAGGCGAAGTTTTACTACTGGGACTCGAAATTTGATGCGGATTTCAATGCGAGATGCATTTAATAGTTTCCACAACGAAACTCTCTCTAGAAACGTTGCGGAAAACCCATAGAAATACTGGTCCTATGTTAAGTAAATCAGCGGAAAGGCTCAGTAAGCATTGAGGAGGAGGGGGAGGGGGAGACAAGGGACCCAACCCTTCGGAGCAGGTAAAACCGTGGCAAATGTCCGGCGTGGTAAATGTCCGGCGTGACAAATGTCTGCACCCCATCCGTACACAACATCAACAGTCCAATGTCGGTGAGGCGTAAAGCTTTGTGTCGTGCAGTCATCAAGGGTAGACATGTGAGCCTTCGGCTCCGAAAGCCCATATCGATGACGTTTCGTTGAACGGTTCGCACACTGACATTTGTTGGTGGTCCAGCATTGAAATCTGCAGAAATTTGCGGAAGGGTTGCGTTTCTGTCGTGTTCAACGTTTCTCTTCAGTCGTCGTCGGTCCCGTTCCTGCAGGATTTTTTTCTGACCGCAGCGATGTCGAAGGTTTGATGTTTTACCTGATTCCTGATGTTCAAGATACATTCATCAAATCGTCGTACGGAAAAATCCCCACTTCGCTACCTCTGAGATGCTGTGTCCCATCGCTCGTGCGGCGACTATAACACCACGTTCAAAATAACTCAAATCTTGATATCCTGCCGTTGTAATAGCAGTTAACGATCTAATAACTGCGCCAGACACTTGTTGTCTTATATAGGCGTTGCCGACCGCAGAGCCGTATTCTGCCTGTTTACGTATCTATCTATTTTATGCGCATGCCTATACCAGTTTCATTGGCGCTTCAGCGTAAATCATTTGTCAAATATACAGCTCTAAAACTGGAAGGTTATTTACAAAGTGCAGCCGATATTTTTATTGCCATGTATGTCGATATTTTGCTTCGATATAGTGGTACATCCTTGCTATTTTTCAATAGTTCGAGTGTTGATAGCAATTTCTTTTAAATATCGATACATCGGATTGCCAATATTTTTAAAAATATCATCAGCCCTATTTCACAGAGACATACTTCGTTGCGAAACTAGGTTTCGAAGCTGTGCAGCTAACTGCCGCACATAAGCCTCCTGCAGTCGCGAAAGTGGTTGCCCGAACTATTCAATGTCGGGGCATAGCATTTTTTTCACGCAACGAAACCATCTGTCGGGTGTGTTTTTAGGTTAAGTGACGTTTCTGTACACGCGACATGGAGTGCGGCGACTTAGGAAATTTTCAACAGGTGCGCTGTGCACAGGCGCCGCAAGGACGTGAAGTATAATCTGCACGACAAAGATGTGCGACGAAGTACTGCGCTTTAGACAATTATTCGTGATACGAACATCGTACAACTGACGATGTTACTGACTGAAATACGTCTGTAGGAAATAATAAGTCATCAAAAACTAATGAAGATCCCTTTCTGCACTGATCGAAATTCTCAATTTTCAACTTATTTTTTATTTATTACTAGATGTCGTGACGATAAGTTCCCCTAGTTACAATTACGACATTGCAATTACGAAGCGTCTGATGCGAGCTGTCTGTACGCCAACTTGTTGAAGCTCTTCAATAGCAGCTCCGTGAAGAGCAAGTGTGGGAATTACATTCAAACAAACTCGCACGAGATACTTCTAGAAGGCAGTGCGATATACTCTCTGGTTTTACAGATCATTTGTGATTCTGTTCTGTATCTTACAAGCAATAACCAGTAGTAGTTCTTGCGCCGGCAGCAGTGGCCGAGCGGTTCTAGGCGCTTCAGTCTGGAACCGCACGACCGCTAGGTCGCAACTGGTTTGATTCCTGCCTCGGGCATGGATGTGTGTGATGTGCTTAGGTTAGTTGGGTTTGGAGTAGTTCTAAGTTCTAGGGGACTGATGACCGCAGATGTTAAGTCCCATAGTGCTCAGAGCCATTTGAACCATTTTCAGTAGTTCCTGTTCTGCATCATTTTCATGTTCTACAATTGTCAGCCTCCCCCCCTGAACCATGGACCTTGCCGTTGGTGGGGAGGCTTGCGTGCCTCAACGATACAGATAGCCGTACCGTAGTTGCAACCACAACGGAGGGGTATCTGTTAAGAGGCCAGACAAACGTGTGGTTCCTGAAGAGAGGCAGCAGCCTTTTCAGTAGCTGCAGGGGCAACAGTCTGGATGATTGACTGATCTAACCTTGTAACACTAACCAAAATGGCCTTGCTGCGCTGGCACTGCGAACGACTGAAAGCAACGGGAAACTACGGCCGTAATTTTTCCCGAGGGCATGCAGCTTTACTGTATGATTAAATGATGATGGCGTCCTCTTGGGTAAAATATTCCGGAGGTAAAATAGTCCCCCATTCGGATCTCCGGTCGGGGAATACTCAAGAGGACGTCGTTATCAGGAGAAAAAAAAACTAGCGTTCCACGGATCGGAGCGTGGAATGTCAGATGCCTTAATCGGGCAAGTAGGTTAGAAAATTTAAAAAGGGAAATGGATAGGTTAAAGTTACATACAGTGGGAATTAGTGAAGTTCGGTGCCAGGAGGAACAAGACTTTTGGTCAGGTGAATACAGGGTTATAAATACAAAATCAAATAGGGTTAATGCAGGAGTAGGTTTAATAATGAATAAAAAAATAGGAGTACGGGTAACCTACTACAAACAGCATAGTGAACGCATTATTGTGGCCAAGATAGACACGAAGCCCACGCCTACTACACTAGTACAAGTTTATATGCACACTAGCTCTGCGGATGATGAAGAAATTGATGAAATGTATGATGAGATAAAAGAAATTATTCAGGTAGTGAAGGGAGACGAAAATTTAATAGTTATGGGTGACTGGAATTCGAGAGTAGGAAAAGGGAGAGAAGGAAACATAGTAGGTGAATATGGATTGGGGCTAAGAAATGAAAGAGGTAGTCGCCAGGTAGAATTCTGCGCTGAGCATAACTTAATCATAGCTAATACTTGGTTCAAGAATCATGAAAGAAGTTTGTATACATGGAAGAACCCTGGAGATACTGAAAGGTATCAGATAGATTATATAATGGTAAGACAGAGATTTAGGAACCAGGTTTTAAATTGTAAGACATTTCCAGGGGCAGATGTGGACTCTGACCACAATCTATTGGTTATGAACTGTAGATTAAAACTGAAGAAACTGCATAAAGGTGGGAATTTAAGGAGATGGGACCTGGATAAACTGACTAAACCAGAGGTTGTACAGAGTTTCAGGGACAGCATAAAGGAACAATTGACAGGAATGGGGGAAAGAAATACAGTAGAAGAAAAATGGGTAGCTTTGAGGAATGAAATAGTGAAGGCAGCAGAGATCAAATACTTAAAAAGACGAGGGCTAGTAGAAACCCTTGGGTAACAGAAAAATGTCGAATTTAATTGATGAAAAGAGAAAATATAAAAATGCAGTAAATGAAGCAGGCGAAAAGGAATACAAACGTCTCAAAAATGAGATCGACAGGAAGTGCAAAATGGCTAAGCAGGGATGGCTAGAGGACAAATGCAAGGATGTATCGGCATATCTAACTAGGGGTAAGATAGATACTGCCTACAGAAAAACTAAATAAACCTTTGGAGAAAGGAGAACCACTTGTATGAGTATCAGGTGCTCAGATGGAAACCCAGTTCTAAGCAAAGAAGGGAAAGCAGAAAGGTGGAAGGAGTATATAGAGGGTCTATACAAAGGCGATGTACTCGAGGACAATTTTATAAAAATGGAAGAGCATGTAGATGAAATGGGAGATATGATACTGCGTGAAGAGTTTGACAGAGCAAACAAGGCCCCCGAAGTAGACAACATTCCATTAGAACTACTGACAGCCTTGGGAGAGCCAGTCCTGACAACTCTCTACCATCTGGTGAGCAAGATGCATGAGACAGGCGAAATACCCTCAGACTTCAATAAGAATATAATAATTCCAATCCCAAAGAAAGAAAGCGTTGACAGATGTGAAAATTATCGAGCTATCAGTTTAATAAGTCACAGCTGCAAAATACTAACATGAATTCTTTACAGACGAATGGAAAAACTGGTAGAAGCGGACCTCGGGGAAGATCAGTTTGGATTCCGTAGAAATGTTGGAACACGTGAGGCAATACTAACCTTATGACTTACCTAAGAAGAAAGATTAAGAGAAGGCAAACCTACGTTTCTAGCATTTGTAGACTTACAGAAAGCTTTTGACAATGTTGACTGGAATACTCTCTTTCAAATTGTGAAGGTGGCAGGGGTAGAATACAGGGAGCGAAAGGCTATTTACAATTTGTACAGAGAGTAGATGGCAGTTATAAGAGTCGAGGGACACGAAAGTGATGCAGTGGTTGGGAAGAGAGTGAGACAGGGTTGTAGCCTACCCCCAATGTTATTCAATCTGTATATTGAGCAAGCAATAAAGGAAACAAAAGAAAAGTTCGGAGTAGGTGTTAAAATCCATGGAGAAGAAAGAGAACTTTTGAGTCTCGGCGATAAAATTGTAATTGTGTCAGAGACAGCAAAGGACTTGGAAGAGCAGTTGAACGGAATAGACAGTGTCTTGAAAGGAGGGTATAAGATAAACATCAACAAAAGCAAAACGAGGATAACGGAATGTAGTCGAATTAAGTCAGGTGATGCTGAGAGAATTATATTAAGAAATGAGACACTTAAAGTAGTAAAGGAGTTTTGCTATTTGGGTAGCAAAATAACTGATGATGGTCGAAGTAGAGAGGATATAAAGTGTAGACTGGCAATGGCAAGGAAAGCGTTTCTGAAGAAGAGAAATTTGTTAACATCGAGTATAGATTTAAGTGTCAGGAAGTCGTTTCTGAAAGTATTTGTATGGAGTGTAGTCATGTATGGAAGTGAAACATGGATGATAAATAGTTTGGAGAAGAAGAGAATAGAAGCTTTCGAAATGTGATGCTACAGAAGAATGCTCAAGATTAGATGAGTAGATCACATAAGTAATGACGAGGTGTTGAATAGGATTGGGGAGAAGAGGAGTTTGTGGCACAACTTGACAAGAAGAAGGGACCGGTTGGTAGGACATGTTCTGAGGCATCAAGGGATCACAAATTTAGCATTTGAGGGCAGCGTGGAGGGTAAAAATCGTAGAGGGAGACCAAGAGATGAATACACTAAGCAGATTCAGAAGGATGTAGGTTGCAGTAAGTACTGGGAGATGAAGAAGCTTGCACAGGATAGAGTAACATGGAGAGCTGCATCAAACCAGTCTCAGGACTGAAGACCACGACAACAACAACAGTTGTCAGAATTGCAATTTATGAAGCAGTTCCTGTATTAATGATAGGAACGTAGGGAGCATGAAACTAAGGCAGAATGCGCTTCAAGACAGGAAATTGCACTCAAAACCTGCTGAGCGACACAGATTTACAGGACCTCTCTGCAACTGCAAAGTCAAGTGAAGACCTCGTAAAGGAGAGCAAGTCAGGAAACAAGAAACGAGAACAGAAGGGTAGAAGGGAAAGAGAACCCTGAGTGAAAATGTGGGGCCTTCTGAAGAGGTGACATAAGGAAAAATGTTAAGCTCAACTTTAAATTGTATTTTCAGAAAATAATGTTTTTCAAATTTTATGTAGCTTTACCTCAGAATCTATGAAGGCTAGATTTACGAAATTTCGTCATTTTTTTTCTATAAACCCAATAAATCCTGTCTCAAGAAGAAATTTTGAAATTCTGAGTGTAAGCTGAGAAATGGGGCAAAGTGCGTGGAATTTTGCACAAATTTTATTTATGCTCACAGAATTACAATTAAAAAATCTTAATTCTCCTATTCGATATATTAAAAAAATCTGCATGTGTTTATTATGTGCAACGAGATTAAACGGAGAAAATGCTGAAAAAAGTCTTTAATAGTTTCTGAGAAAAGGTACATATTTTTAGAAAATTAAATTTTTCAGTTGAATAAAAATAAGTGAAATATGTATCATCTAAGGAGCTTGACGGTAAATTTGTTAATTTTACGTAAAGCATGGTACAAAATTTCATTGCAGTCTCTTCAAAGTAGCTGATTTCGTGCATCTTTTAAACAGTGTGTGTTTTTCACGAACGTCCCTCCTTTACCTAGTACGAAGGCATCTTGCAGAGACTGACTTTGGAACAAGCACGGCTGCACAAATGCGGAAACTACACAAAGGATACATTGTCGACCTAACTGTGGAAATAGAAAATATTTAACACGTACGAAGCGAAAATCCTGATGTCCCGTAGTCAGAGAAAACACACTCCACAAGTTGGTGGGTTCATCAACATCGGTAACGCAACTAAAGCCCCGACACAACAGAGCAGTGTGGCTACAGTCAGAAACAGAACCTCGTGGAACATACTGGCGGTCTTTCATTTGGCTTACTCGTTTCGACCCGTGACGCAGCTCATCTTCAGACTACGGGGGCGACGAGGGAAACTGTCTGCTTGCTTCTACTTTCAATGCTATAATGCTTCAATCATTATTGTACACTCATGTTCATAAAAAAAGACGGAACACGTTGAACGACAAGTGATAGGACGTTCATACTCATAGGACACGTACATTAGTATGTCCTGCAGAAATGTTTAGCATTTGAACCACGTCGGCCCGTGGTTTCGAGATCAACATGGATATCGCGGCGCAACACCACCCACCGGTAAAGTGTGCCTGGGGCTCTCGTTGTCGCCGTAAACCGAAGGCAGTGGATCAGTGCGACCTGGCAGGGTGCCTCGCAGAAGTAGGCGCCAACCGCACAGTCAGATCAGAGAGTTTGAAAGAGGGCGCATTATTGGCACGAGATGATGTGATGCATCCATACGGGGAATCGCTGCTGGTGTGGGACGACGTGTTTCGGCACAGCAACGGGGTTTGTGCACAATGATTCCCGGAAGGCCGCAGAACACGTCGAGATGGGTCAGGTCGCACCAGCCAGATCGACCCCTGGAAGATCCACACCTCATCGGAATGGCACTGCAGGGACTGCTCTCCGTCGTCCTCAGCTCTAGTGGAACAATGGAACGCATCGATCACTGGCAGGGGTGACAGTCCGTCGCCGTTTATCACGGCATGGGTTACACTATTGGATGGAAAGTATCCGGACTCCCCCAAAAAGATACGATCTTCATATGAGGTGCATTGCGCTGCCACCTACTACCAGATACTTCATATCAGCGACCTCTTTACAGACGAATGGAAAAACTTGTAGGAGCCGACCTCGGGGAAGATCAGTAGAAATATTGGAACACGTGAGTCAATACTGGCCCTACGATTAAGGAAAGGCAAACCTACGTTTCCAACATTTGTAGACTTGGAGAAAGCTTTTGACAATGTTGACTGGAATACTCTCAAATTCTGAAGCTGGCAGGGGTAAAACACAGGGAGCGAAAGGCTATTTACAATTTGTACAGAAACCAGATGACAGTTATAAGAGTCGAGGGGCGTGAAAGGAAAGCAGTGGTTGGGAAGGGAGTGAGACAGGGTTGTAGCCTCTCCCCGATGTTATTCGATCTGTATATTGAGCAAGCAGTAAAGGAAACAAGAGTAGGTTTTAAAATCCATGGAGAAGAAATAAAAACTTTGAGTTTCGACGATGACATTGTAATTCTGTCAGAGATAGCAAAGGACTTGGAAGAGCAGTTGAACGGAATGGACAGTGTCTTGAAAGGAGGATATAAGATGAACATCAACAAAAGCAAAACGAGGATAATGGAATGTAGTCGAATTAAGTCGGGTGAGTCATGGCTCTGAGCACTATGCGACTTAACTTCTGAGGTCACCAGTCGCATAGAACTTAGAACTAATTAAACCTACCTAACCTAAGGACATTACACACATCCATGCCCGAGGCAGGAATCGAACCTGCGACCGTAGCGGTCGCTCGGCTCCACACTGTAGCGCCTAGAACCGCACGGCCCCTCCGGCCGTCTAATCGCGTGATGCTGCGGGAATTAGATAAGGAAATGAGACGCTTAAGGTAGTAAATGAGTTTTGCTATTTGGGGAGCAAAATAAGTGAGGTTGGTCTAAGTACAGAGGATATAAAATGTAGACTGGCAATGGCAAGGAAAGAGTTTCTGAAGAAGAGAAATTTGTTAACATCGACTATAGATTTAAATGTCAGGAAGTCGTTTCTGAAAGTATTTGTATAGAGTGTAGCCATGTATGGAAGTGAGACATGGACGATAAATAGTTTGGACAAGAAGAGAATAGAAGCTTTCGAAATGTGCTGCTACAGAAGAATGCTGAAAATTAGATGGGTAGATCACATAACTAATGAGGAAGTGTTGAATAGAATTGGGGAGGAGTTTGTGGCACAACTTGACTACAAGAAGGGATCCGTTGGTAGGGCATTTTCTGAGGCATCTAGGGATGACCAATTTAGTATTGGAAGGCAGCGTAGAGGGTGAAAATCGTAGAGGGAGACCAAGAGATGAATACACTAAGCAGATTCAGAAGGATGTAGGCTGCAGTAGGTACTGAGAGATGAAGAAGCTTGCACAGGATAGAGTAGCGTGGAGAGCTGCATCAAACCAGTCGCAGGGCTGAAGACCACAACAACAACAACAACAGTAGTCATTAGACATTGTGAGACTTGCGGACTTCGAATGTGGTCAGGTGGTTGGGTGTCACTTTTGTCATACGTCTGTACGCGAGATTTCCACACTCCTAAACATCCCTAGGTCCATTGTTTCTGATGTGGTAATGAAGTGGAAACGTGAAGGGACATGTAGAGCACAAAAGCGTACAGGCTGACCACATCTGCTGACTGACAGAGACCGCCGACAGTTGAAGAGAGTGGTAATGTGTAATAGGCAGACATCTATTCAGACCGTCACACAGGAATTGCAAACTGGATCAGGATCCACTGCAAGTACTACGACAGTTAGGCGAAATGTGGGAAAACTTGGATTTCATGGTAGAGTGGCTGCAAATAAGCCACACATGACACCGGTTGATGTCGAAAGACGCCTCGCTCGGTCCAAGGAGCGTGAACATTGGTCGATTGAACAGTGGACAAACGTTGTGTGGAGTGACGAACCACGTTACACAATGTGGCGATCCGATGGCGGGGTGTGGCTATGGCGAATGCCCGGTGAACGTCACCTGCCAGCGTGTGTAGTGCCAACAGTAACATTCGGAGGCGGTGGTGTTACGGCGTGGTCGTGTTTCTCGTGGAGAGGGCTCGCATTCCTTATTACGTGGTACAATCACAGCACAGGCCTACATTGATGTTTTAAGCACCTTCTTGCTTTCCGCTGTTGAAGAACAATTCGGGGATTCCGATTGCATCTGTCAATGCGATCGAGCACCTGTTCATAATGCACGGCCTGCGGCGGAGTGGTTTCACGACAATAACATCCCTGTAATGGACTGTCATGCACAGAGTCCTGGCCTGAATCCGTTGGGATGTTTTGGAACGCCGACTTCGTGCCAGGGCTCACCGACTGACATCCATACCTCTCCTCAGTGCAGCACTCCGTGAAGAATGGGCTGCCAATCCCCAACAATCTTTCCAGCACTTGCTTGAACGTATGCCTACTCAAGGCTAAGAGTAGGCGAACATCATACTGAATTCCAGCATTACCGATGGGGGGGCGTCACGAACTTGTAAGTCATTTTCAGCCAGGTGTCCGGATACTTGCGCCTCGTCCACTTCTCCGCCTACCTTCCACGGATGTGCAGAAACGTGCTACAAGGCCATGGTGTATGGAGCGACGTCACTGGGGACAGGAACAGCATCAGATAGTGTTTCCGGTTGAATCCAGGTTCTGTTTGAAAATGACGGCGGCATTTTAGTTCGCCGCAGACAGGGAGAGCAGTATCACAGTAGCATTGGCAAAAGACAAGCTGAACGCCAGTTCGACGCCTTAAGCCGTCGGCACACTGACCGTGGTGTCGAACGTTAACGCTGATCGTGCCAAGTTCAACGTGCTGCTGAACGCTCAGGAACGATGCGAAACGTGCACACGGTACGTGGGCCCCAACGTGGTATACGCGATCGCAACGCACTCCAGCGGCAGTTGAGGGATGTTTCCTCCATCGTCCACGAAAAGGGAAGTACCATGTCCAATCAATAAGGGCACAGGCTTATAAAAGTTCCATTAGAAACAGTGCGGTACAAATTTGGAATACTTCTCCGCATGACATAAAAATTATTTCATCTTTCTCACATTTTAGTAAAACTCCAAGGTCAGTCTTACTTGATCACTGTTCCTACCCAGTACCAGAATCTTTGCAACATGTGAATTGCGAAGGAGCAAAATATTTCTAGACAAGTAGCGCAACCTGTCCTGTAGATTAAGCTAATCGAACAAAGTCATCCCTCAAAAAAAGGTGAACTTATATTTACATAACATCAAATATTATTATATACTTACATTGAACTAATAATAAAGTATCAGAACCTAATAAAAACGCGAATATTAGAAAAAACAATTTGGAAGTGGCAAGACGCGAACCACCCCCCCCAACAGACACCTCTGCAAGGGACAGTGACACTACTCGCAACAACACACACACTTAGTCTCTCATCATTTTATTTTACCCGTTGCTGAAAACCTTAATCGCAGCGCCGCATTGTGCCTGTTGTAAGCGCAGGCTGTTCAGGTTTATATGTTGGTAACGCCACATGGCGCTCTCTATGAAAATCACTGGCTGTGCTCTGTGCAGTCTGTGGCTGGGTGGCATTGTTGGAATATTCGCTTGTGTAGTGTTGGTGGAGTTGGATGTGAACAGCGCGTAGCGTTGCGCAGTTGGAGGAGAGCCGCCAGCAGTGGTGGATGTGGGGAGAGAGATGGCGGAGTTTTGAGAGCGGACGGTCTGGACGTGTGTCCATCAGAGACAGTACAGTTGTAAGACTGGATGTCATGAACTGATATATGATGACTTTTGAACAATATTAAGGTAAATACATTGTTTGGTCTTCGTCAAAATCTTTCATTAGCTGACTATGCCGATCAGTAGTTAGTGCCTTCAGTAGTGAGAATCTTTTATTTAGCTGGCAGTAGTGGTGAAGTCAGATTGCGTTGCGCTAAAAATATTGTGTGTCAGTTTAATGTTGATCAGAATAAGTAAAGAGAGAAATGTTTGAGTACGTTCAGTTTTGCTCATCTGTTTGAAAATCAAATAACATAAGAGGCGGAATCAAAGCTGTGAGGACGGGGCGTGAGTCGTGCTTGGATAGTTCAGTTGGTAGAGCACTTGCCCGCGAAAGGCAAAGGTCCCGAGTTCGAGTCTCGGTCCGGCACACAGTTTTAATCTGCCAGGAAATTTCATATCAGCGCACACTCCGCTGTAGAGTGAAAGTTTCATTCTAGGAACATAAGAGGTTTATCAGCACAGTAATTCAGTAATTTTTATAAGGGGACGTTTCACTGTCTACGTCTGTACCTGAATAATCACGCCTACACCAGTTCCTCTGGCGCCAGAGTGTACGTATGTACTCCGCCAAGTCAACCACGACTCTCACGTTGCTTGCGGAACATCGTAACCTTTGTCGATGGAACCCATCCTTTTTCAGCGGGCGCTTACACGATCATTGTGTGTGTTGCCAGTATTAAATTACCGCACACACTGAAGTCAGCGTGCAGGAGATCATTATAGACAGAAGACAATTTGGTATTTTTTTTTCTTTTTGCACTGCTGAGAAATAAGTTTCTCTTTCTGGCACAGGAAAATGAGCTAGATTGGCTCCTCTGTGTGCAGTTTGCAACAAGCCAGCCACACACAGCGCCGCAGAGCAGAAGGGACTCGGGCGGCGCCGGGCGCCCTCTGTGGGGACAGCCGCCGCTGTGACTGCAGCCACGAGCACAGCCTCGTGGACCACCGGCCGCCTTTCATTTGGATTAGCAGTTTAGTCCCGTGACGCGGTTCATCTTCAGAGAGACGTAACAAAGGCGCCAAGTGCACTTTGTCGGCGGGGTGGCCATTTAGAAGAAGATGCTGATATTCAGCTACACTACTGGCCATTAAGACTGCTACACCAAGAAGAAATGCAGATGATAAACGGGTATTCATTGGACAAATACATATACTAGAACTGACATGTGACTACATTTTCACGCAATCTGGGTGCACAGATCCTGAGAAATCAGTACCCATAAGAACCACCTCTGGCCGCAATAACGGCCTTGATACGCCTGGGCATTGAGTCAAACAGAGCTTGGATGGCGTGTACAGGTATAGCTGCCCATGCAGCTTCAACACGATACCACAGTTCATCAAGAGTAGTGACTGGCGTATTGTGACGAGCCAGTTGCTCGGCCACCATTGACTATCAATTGGTGAGAGATCTGGAGAATGTGCTGGCCAGGGCAGCAGCCAATTATTTTCTGTATCCAGTAAGGCCTGTACAGGACTTGCAACATTCAGTCGTGCATTATCCTGGTGAAACATAGGGTTTCGCAGGGATCGAATGAAGGGTAGAGCCACGGGTCGTAACACATCTGAAATGTAACGTCCACTGTTCAAAGTGGTGACCGAGACGTATAACCGATGACACCCCATACCATCACGCCGCGTGATACGCCAGTATGGCGATGACCAATACACGCTTCCAATGTGCGTTCACCGCGATGTCGCCAAACACGGATGCGACCGTCATGATGCTGTAAACAGACCTGGATTCGTCCCAAAAAAGAACGTTTTGCCATTCGAGCATCGACGTTCGTTGTTGAGTACACCATCGCAGGCGCTCCTGTCTGTGATGCAGCGTCAAGGGTAACCGCAGCCATGGTCTCCGAGTTAATAGTCCATGCTGCTGCAAACGTCGTGGAACTGTTCGTGCAGATGGTTGTTGTCTTGCAAACGTCCCAATCTGTTGACTCAGGGATCGGGACGTGGCTGCACGATCCGTTACAGCCATGTGGATAAGATGCCTGTCATCTCGAATGCTAGAGATACGAGACCATTAGGATCCAGCATGGCGTTCCGTATTACCCTCCTGAACCCACCGATTCCGTATTCTGATAACAGTCATTGGATCTCGACCAACGCGAGCAGCAATCTCGTGATACGATAAACTGCAATCACGAAAAGCTACAATCCGACCTTTATCAAAGTCGGAAACGTCATGGTACGCATTTTTCCTCCTTACACGATTCATCACAACAACGTTTCACCAGGCAACGCCGGTCAACTGCTGTTTGTGTATGAGAAATCGGTTGTAAACTTTCTTCATGTCAGCACGTTTTAGGTGTCGCCACCGGCGCCAAACTTGTGTGAATGCTCTGAAAAGCTAATCATTTGCATATCCCAGCATCTCCTTCCTGTCGGTTAAATTCCGCTTCTGTAGCACGTCAGCTTCGTGCTGTAGCAATTTTAATGGCCAGTAGAGTAATACAACGTGACATAGTTTGTTAAGAGTAAGATGGCAAACCCAGTCCTAGATGTTTACAAAAATTAGTGTAGTACGTTTATTTTTCTCAGAATTTACATTCTTGAAATGAGATACCAAGAGCAATATCCTACAGCTGAAGATAACATTGACTACATAATTTTATAATTAATGTTTAAGCTACAATACATAAAAACTCAAAATTGTTGCAATTTAGGCAACTGTCCTTTCACTGTTATCCCCAGACTGAAAAGAGACAAGGAATAAAGTAGTTTAATTTGATACTTCAATTTACACGCCCTAGATTAAGAAAAACCAGATCTTACAGTATCGAATTTCCATTTTCTCGAAAGCACTATATCTGTGAAACACAAACAGGGCAACTAGCTTCTTGGTATGAAAAATATTTAATTGCCGTAAGCCTACAGAAAGAAGAAATGCATGCTGTTGGCTGACGAAGATGCAGCTCAGACTTTTATGAAGAGAGAAAGCAAATGTGTTGTTGTTATCAGTTTTCAGAAGAAATAACCTTTACCACATGCCCGTAACAAAAACGCATTCACTTGTTTACCGCAGTAAACAAGAAGCGCGTTACAGAATTAGCTGTGCACGGGAGGCAGTTCTGGTTACGTTTTCATAAATGATTGAGCTTTAAATGTTTTGTATCGCAATATGAAGTTTAAATTTTTGTCGAGAGAAGAGATTCCTTAAAACATTAATAACGTGCAATTATAGAATTTCCTACACTGCACCTGGAACTGATACCTATTATCACGGATTTTCTTTTGCCGTCACTAATATTCTGAGGAACGACTAGAATTTATTTTTGTGTAAGGGGACTTGAACTGGAGAAGAGCATTACACTGGACTTATTTCTACAGTGTACCACTGGCTATGATATTTGTTGGATACGTCGAGAAACAAACTCAAGTCTGTGAGGTGATGACCGGCTGAGTGCTATTAGCTTCGCTCGCTCGACAGTACCTCGCAATTTCAGTATGAGCACGCGAAGAAAGCATGCCTTACTGTACTGACAAATATTTTTATCAACAGATTTTTCAAAGATTGGTCACAGGCATCCTGGACTTTACTTACCACAAGTACTGCACGTGTGTATGATAAGCTTCTGCCGTAGGCACTCACCTGCAACAAAACAGAAACAAATGAGCTGTTAGTTGTGAGGAATAAATATAATCGATACCATAATACACAGTGTACCATGAAGAATCATTCGATCTGGCTCGTCTGTACAGGGTGTTACAAAAAGGTACGGCCAAACTTTCAGGAAAGATTCCTCACACACAAAGAAAGAACATATGTCATGTGGACACGTGTCCGGAAACGCTTACTTTCCATTTTAGAGCTCATTTTATTACTTCTCTTCAGATCACATTACTCATGGAATAGAAACACACAGCAACAGAACGTGAGTTCAAACACTTTGTTACAGGAAATGTTCAAAATGTCCTCCGTTAGCGAGGATACATGCATCCACCCTCCGTCGCATGGAATCCCTGATGCGCTGATCAGCCCTGCAGAATGGCGTGTTGTATCACACCCGTCCACAATACGAGCACGAAGAGTCTCTACATTTGGTACCGGGGTTGCGTAGACAAGAGCTTTCAAATGCCCCCCATAAATTAAAGTCAAGAGGGTTGACGTCAGGAGAGCGTGGAGGCCACGGAATTGGTCCGCCTCTACCAATCCATCGGTCACCGAATCTGTTGTTGAGAAGCGTACGAACACCTCGAGTGAAACGTGCAGGAGCTCCATCGTGCACGACCACATGTTGTGTCGTACTTGTAAAGGCACATGTTCTAGCAGCACAGGTAGAGTATCCCGTATGAAATCATGATAACGTGCTCCATTGAGCGTAGATGGAAGAACATGGGGCCCAATCGAGACATCACCAACAATGCCTGCCCAAACGTTCACAGAAAATCTGTGTCGATGACGTGATTGCACAATTGCGTGCGGATTCTCGACAGCCCACACACGTTGATTGTGAAAATTTACAATTTCATCACGTTGGAATGAAGCCTCATCTGTAAAGAGAACATTTCCACTGAAATGAGGATTGACACATTGTCGGATGAACCATTCGCAGAAGTGTACCCGTGGAGGCCAATCAGCTGCTGATAGTGCCTGCACACGCTGTACACGGTACGGAAACAACTGGTTCTCCCGTAGCACTCTCCATACAGTGACGTGGTCAACGTTGCCTTGTACAGCAGCAACTTCTCTGACGCTCACATTACGGTTATCGTCAACTGCACGAAGAATTGCCTCCTCCATTGCAGGTGTCCTCGTCGTTCTAGGTCTTCCCCAGTCGCGAGTCATAGGCTGGAATGTTCCGTGCTCCCTAAGACGCCGATCAATTGCTTCGAACGTCTTGCTGTCGGGACACCTTCGTTCTGGAAATCCGTCTCGATGCAAACGTACCGCGCCACGGCTATTGCCCCATGCTAATCTGCACATCAAATGGGCATCTGCCAACTCCGCATTTGTAAACATTGCACTGACTGCAAAACCACGTTCGTGATGAACACTAACCTGTTGATGCTACGTACTGATGTGCTTGATGCTAGTACTGTAGAGCAATGAGTCGCATGTCAACACAAGCACCGAAGTCAACATTACCTTCCTTCAATAGGGCCAACTGGCGGTGAATCGAGGAAGTACAGTACATACTGACGAAACTAAAATGAGCACTAACATGGAAATTAAGCGTTTCCGGACACATGTCCACATAACAGCTTTTCTGTATTTGTGTGTGAGGAATGTTTCCTGAAAGTTTGGCTGTACCTTTTTGTAACACCCTGTATTTCTGAAACTAATAAACGTATACAATGATTTCATAGGTGTTCTATACGCCCCCCTTGAGATGCACAGGACATCTAACTGCAGTATTCAGATTGTTGCCATACTGCAGCGAGCGTGTCTGGAGTTACAGCTTCCACAGCTGCTGTTGTGCGATGTGTCAGTTAATTCATTGTTGTTGGTGACGGAGGCACATAAACTGAGTCTTTTACAAACCCCGACAAGAAATAATCACATACAGTCAGGTCCGGTGACCATGGAGGCCAGTAACGTAAGGCTGAATCATTAGGTCCAGTGCGAGTGATCCATCGTTCAGTAAATCCTTTGATTCCCGCACATCCACATGCCAGTGTGGCGGTGCCCCGTCCTGTTGGTAAATGAAGTCGTTTGAATCAGTCTCCAACTGTGGGAAATGAAACTTCTCAAGCGAATCGATATATGTGCCTCCTGCTGCAGCGTTCTCAGCAAAGAAAAATGGACTGTACACCTTTTGCCGTGAAACTGCACGAAACACATTAAATTTTGGAGAGTCCCCTCGCATGCCTGTCACATTGTACAACTTGTTGTGGTTGTTCTGTACGCAATATTCTTACACGATGACGGTTCACCTTTCCGTTGAAATGGAATATTGACCAGTTACTAAACACTAGGTGTGGAAGGAAACTGTGATCCTCAAATTACAGAAATCCACACGTTGTTCTTGTTTGTCACCTTCACGACGAGCTTGCAGTAGCTGAATTTTGTACGGTTTCACGTGTAAACGTAGACGCCACACACGCCAGACGGACGTCGGGGTCATGCTGAGCTGGCGAGCTGCACGGCGAACGGATTTCTGCGGACCCCTGCCTCTACACAAACAACATGTTTCTCGGAATTATTCATGCCATCGTGTAATGCTCTGCGCTATAAGACGATCCACACCATACCTAGTACGAAAGTCACGCTGAACAGTCATTACTGACCCATACTGCGCAAAACATAGAACACAAAACGCTTTCTGTTGCCCCGACATCATTTTTACTAGAACTGAAGTGGGTCCGCACTGCTGCTACCTAGCGAGAACCGAGTAAAACCAACACCGACTCAAAGGAAGGCCTCGGCGCTTGTTGGTGACGTCACGTCAGCTAGGCACGGCGAACGCCAGGTCTGTTGCACGCAGAAACGCCTTGGCGTGCTTATCACTATAAACCTCTTATTTTTGGACAAAATGTTTGGTATTCTTTTGGATTCTGCAGTTTTATTTAGATGAAAGATTTTCTTACTATCGTAAAGCTACAAATGAAGATCACAGTTCTGTATTACTGGATCCTGTCGAAACAAACGTAGATCAATATGAGAAGATGCTTTGCCCCATTGCGAGCTTCGGAAATTTTACATTCAAGTAACTATATTTAGTTGATCCATTTTGCTATCGAAAATTACCCCAACCCCCTTACAATTGACTCGTTTCTTTTATTTATATTCGTTTGACATCGTCACTGGAAATGTGAACTAAGTTACACATGTAAATGTCCAACTGTTGTCAGTCATTAGATTACAGTCGTTTTCAACGAAAGGAATTCTAAACAGGAAACAAAATAGCTTCATACATCGAAAATACCGCTGAGTTTAAACTTTTTTAAACATGCACATTACAAAAGATAAATATTCTTATCTCGCAACTGAAAGGAGAAACTTTATAAGATAAAAAAAATTTATTTGATAAAACAAGTATCTCTCTTTTGCCTCTTCTTCTGTCCCCCATCCCCTCCCCCAACGTGTACAATCGCAAGATATTTCATTAACATTCAATGGTCCTCACCCCATAGTCAACCAAGATACCTAAAGAAGAGCACCAATACGCTCACAGTTTCTTGTAAAAGCAACCCAGTGCAAATGTAACTTCCCCAGATTTACAAATAAGGTAAAGAAGCACCAATTCTGTTGCTGCTGGACCATGAAGTTGTTTTTGTATGTCAATCCTTAAAACAGGTGGAAATTTAAGTTCAGGAGTACACTGTTTGTTAAGAAGTCAAATGAATTGCAGAAATCGCTCAGAACAATGTGTGTCGGTCAACTACCGCCAATAATTTCACATTTTCCTGTGTCAGAGAGGGAGACACCGCCATTATGAGTATGCCTGCAACAGATGTGGCGTTCGCCGTGCCTAGCTGACGTGACGTCTCCAACAAGCGCCGAGGCCTTCCTTTGAGTCGGTGTTGGTAAAACTCGATCGTTTGCTCTCTCTAACAGTACGTTGCTCGCGCACATGTATCAAGTAACATCATAGTTGTGATTTTTTTTTTAAATCGGATGATTGTTTGTGATACACTGTGTGTGTATTGTATGACTTCAGGTTTCTGGGATCACTAATGCCTATAATATGTTTTGGCATACAACAAATACTGTCTACTCGCCTTTACCTATGTAAGCCGCCAGCAAGCACTCACAAAAGAGCGGTCAACCTGTCTGTATAATGTTATGAACCATGAAGACTGAGATGTAACATATCACTTTTGGGGAAAGTGATGTGTTATATCTCTCTCTTACCGACCAAGGGTGGCCGTAACCTTGAACACGCATTTTTGTTGTTTTAGTGAGTGTTTCTTTCGGTGCGGCAAATTTTGTTTCTTTTGTGCCGGTCATGAGAGGCAAAGTGGACGGAGCCCATCTTGAAGGCATGGGTGTTGGGCATCTGGATTCCTGCGCGGGGAAGCACCTGCTGGTCGGGAAAGTTGTTCTGTGGGAAGGCGTTCCCACCTCGGAGAGTCACTGCGGACGGCAGAAACTGGCCGCGCGAGACAGCCGTCACGACAGAATCCGTCAAGGGAGAGTCACCAATGACAGAGCAAAATGACAAAAGGCGTACGTGCATTGTTTCACTATACCAAAAGCTAACACGGAATAAAATAAAAGAGGTGAAATACCGGCGTGATAAAGAACCAGCACGTGAATTTACACTGAAGCGCCAAAGAAACTGGTACAGGCATGCGTATTCAAATACAGATATAAGTAAACAGGCAGAATACCGAGCTGCGGTCGGCAACGCCTGTATAACCCGAGTGTCTGGCGCAGTTGTTAGGTCGCTTACTGCTGCTACAGTGGTAGGTTATTAAGATTTAAGTGAGTCTGAACGTGGTGTTATAGTCGGCGCACGACCAGTGGCACAGATGGTCTCCGTACGACGATTTCGTGAGTGTACCGTGAATATCAGGAATCCGGTAAAAACATCAAATCTCCGGCATTGCTGCAGCCGGAAAAAGATCCTGCAAGAACAGGAGAAACGACTACCGAAGAATTTAGTTCAACTTGACAGAAGTACAACCCTTCTGCAAATTGATGCAGATTTCAATACTGGACCATCAACAACTGTCAGTGTGCGAACCATTCAACGAAACATCATCGATATGGGCTTTCGGAGCTGAAGGCCTACCCGTCTACCCTCGATGACTGCACGACACAAAGCTTTACGCCTCGCCTGGGCCCGTAAAACCGACGCTGGATTGTTGATAACTGTGTGAGCGTGTGGGTGCTATTCTGTCGTTCTGTGCAACGAATTAATCTGAGATGTACCCTTTACCCTGTGACTCCTGCAAGATGCAATTTCCACCCCCACACTACTACAGAAGTCAGACAGACGCTCATAACGTTCTAAAGAGAAATACCTAAAAAACTTTCAGCGATAAATATCTTCTGGAGTGGTCTGCTGTAAGGAAATGACACAAAAATTCACAAAATTTCTTACGTAACTTGTGGGATACTTGGGTACTGGACTAGTGCTA
This sequence comes from Schistocerca piceifrons, assembly GCF_021461385.2. Lineage (NCBI taxonomy): Eukaryota > Metazoa > Arthropoda > Insecta > Orthoptera > Acrididae > Schistocerca > Schistocerca piceifrons. Next base: position 835,937,449 of record NC_060141.1, read on the forward strand.
GTTAGTGTAAGAAAAACATGAAACTAACGAAAACTGTTATTTATTTTGCAAAAATTCTGAGAAATCACGATGCCACTTTTAGTTATGAAGTGAACAAGTTATTTCCGCGTTCTTTTCGGAATATGAAGTTACCTCTTAACGATAGGATTGGCTAATGAAATTTCTTTACAGAGTTTAAGATTGTTATTGACTTGGCAGAATGGCTGACAGCTGCTGCTACTCAACTTGAATAATTATCCGTTACAACATTACTAGGTACGGTTGAGGCTGTCGCGTGTGAAATGGAGTGAAGTGCACTGTTGTGGAAGAAATATGGGGCTCGCAAGAGCTGTAGCACACAATACCGTAAGGTGCGATGACTGCTGTCTGCGCCGCTCGCTGCTGACAAATAAGATAACTCTCGTTCTATCTGGACTGACCTTCACCAATCAAACTCTCCCTATGCCATGATGAAGTCGAGGACTCCTATTCGCCCCTAGTCTAACTATTGGCGCGATACACCGGTCAGATAACCAGTCCACCGCGATGCCACTTAAAAATTCGCTCGCAGTCGTTTAACTGTAACTCTGTCCGTTCACACCGCACAATAAGTGTGGCGGCCGACACGGTGAACAACGCTTAATCGCAAGGACTCAATACAGAGTCGCACTCAGATTCGCTCTCGACAGAGGTGCTCTCCCAGTGAAGTACTGAGGAGAGACTTGTTCCTCGCTCCAAGAGCGACAACGGAACGGCGCCTCTCCATGCCAGACGTGAAGGGGTATATATTTCAGTCTCTTCCATTACTCGTTCAGCTCAAGGCGTCAGGAATATCATCTGCCAAGCAGCACTGCTCTTCTAAAACGGGAGAATGACGTTTCGTTTAAGGCGACCAATCCGGAAATCTGTAGTATCGGCGTTTGGCGTTTGCTGTCTCCCTGTGAAAATCTCTGAAGCTGCGTGCTATGTTTGTAAAGAATGCGTAGGCTGGCCGCTCCCACACAATGTAGCGGAATTTGCTTTTAAGCCGAACAAGGGCACACACTGTTTGCTCCACGGGCGGCCACAGGCCGACGTAGGTGGGTTGGGACCGGCCTCCTGGCGTGCGGTTGCTTCTCTCGAACTAAAAGCTGCTGTGTGTGACCCTCATGTCTTGAATGTGTGTGTGTACGCCAGCCTCGAGTATTTCAACCACGGTGCGCACTTGCGATTTACTAGTTATTTGCATATCGTTTACATGAATTCATACAACAACTCGGAGATGAAAAAGCTTGCACAGGATAGAGTAGCATGGAGAGCTGCATCAAACCAGTCTCAGGACTGAAGACCACAACAACAACAACATACAACATTGACATTATCTTATCGAGTTTGGGTTCGAATGAAGCGTCTTGATGTGTGGAATATGATTGTGAGGGCGGAATATGTAAGCAATGAAGGTCAGGAGACACCGACACTGGACTCTTGATGACTGGAAACATGTTGCCTGGTCGGACGAGTCTGGTTTTAAATTGTATCGAGCGGATGGTGGTGTACGGGTATGAAGATAACCTCATGAATCCATGGACCCTGCATGTCAGCAGGCTACTATTCAAGCTGGTGGAGGCTCTGTAATGGTTTGGAGAGTGTGCAGTTGGAGTGATATGATACCTGCGATACGCTGAGAAGCGACTCTTGACACGTGACACTTACGTAAGCATACTGTCTGATCATCTGCATCAATTCACGTCCATTGTGCATTCTGACGGACTTGGGCAATTCCAGAAGGACAATGCGACACCCCATGCACCCAGACTTGCTATAGAGTGGCTCCAGGAACACTCTTCTGAGTTTAAACACTTCCGCTGGCCACCAAACTCCCCAAACATGAGTATTATTGAGCATATCTTGTAAGCCTTGCAACGTGCTGTTCAGAAGAGATCTCCAGCCCCTCGAACTCTTACGGATTTATGGACAACCCAGCGGGATTTACGGTGTGAGTGTTCCCTCCAGCACCACTTCAGACATCAGTCGAATCAGTGCCACGTCGTGTTGCGGCTCTTCTACGTCTCGGCTGGGCCCTACAGCGTATTAGGCCGTCCGCCAGTTCCTCCGGCTCTTCGTCGTATTTTGCAGCGAGTCGTGTTTGCGTTTTCCAGTTGATATCGACTTGGCATCTTCGAGAACGGAATCTAATGCGTCGAGATAGAGCAACATTGTCCAGTATAACAGTTAATACGGGTAAGAAACTGAATCTTGTAGTATGTTTTGCCGACCTTCACACGACGCCTAAACTGTGGTAGGCGCGTTACATTCCAACACCTATATCAATTTTGGTTGCTCAAAATGAAATGTTTCTCTTTTTTGGCTCCTGAACAGCAATAGTATATCTAATGATTGCAACTAATTATTTCGTAGCTATGACAGATTATGCGAACCATTCATTAAAAATTGTGATGGTATCTTGTTGTGGAGGGCTGAATGAATATCACTTGGAAGCTTACGCCATTCTGGCCAGTGAAGTGTTTTGTCGAGAGGTAAGAGTAGCTGAACAGAATGGTCAGTGTCTTGAAAGGAGGATATAAGATGATCATCAACAAAAGCAAAACGAGGATAATGGAATGTAGTCGAATTAAGTCAGGTGATGCTGAGGGAATTAGATTAGGAAATGAGGCACTTAAAGTAGTAAAGGAGATTTGCTATTTGGGGAGCAAAAAAACTGATGATGGTCGAAGTAGAGAGGATATAAAATGTAGACTGGCAATGGCAAGGAAAGCGTTTCTGAAGAAGATAAATTTGTTAACATCGAGTATAGATTTAAATGTCAAGAAGTCGTTTGTGAAAGTATTTGTATGGAGTGTAGCCATGTATGGAAGTGAAACGTGCGCGATAAATAGTTTGGACAAGAAGAGAATAGAAGCTTTCGAAATGTGGTGCTACAGAAGAATGCTGAAGATTAGATGGGTAGATCACATAACTAATGAGGAGGTATTGAATAGAATTGGGGAGAAGAGGAGTTTGTGGCACAATTTGACCAGAAGAAGGGACCGGTTGGTAGGACATGTTCTGAGGCATCAAGGGATCACCAATGTAGTATTGGAGGGCAGCTTGGAGGGTAAAAATCGTAGAGGGAGACCAAGAGGTGAATACACTAAGCAGATTCAGAAGGATGTAGGCTGCAGTAGGTACTGGGAGATGAAGAAGCTTGCACAGGATAGAGTAGCATGGAGAGCTGCATCAAATCAGTCTCAGGACCGAAGACCACAAGAAAAACAGGCGAGATTTGAGAAAGTGACGTATTACACTTCTTTAACAAATAAACTTCGGCAAAGAAATTTGATAGCGTAACTCGGCCTAAGGGTTATTTCATAATTAGCATTTGACCAAGATTGAAAGTTTTATTTGGCGACACTGCACACGTGCGCAACACAGGGCTAACCGGCAGCCATGCAGTATTGTTTTTCGTTTCTGTTCAGAACTCGGCTGCAGTGGCTGGCGCGCCCTGCGGCTCCCGGTAACGACTGCACCTCTGCCGCTGCCCGCCTTTGGCCGGTAGCCGTCCGCTGTGGCCGCCACCGGTGGTTTAACGAAGCGACGCTCCCTCCATTAGGCGGGCACGGCGCGCCCTATCTGCGCCGCATCTCGCGCACACCACGCCAGACCGGTTCGCGGCCACCCACCCTCGCCCACGCACCGCGCCGCTCGCCTGCGCAGAACTGGCAGGGTCGCACTTCTGTCGCGTCGAACGATTCTCTTCAGTCGTCGTCGGTCCCGTTCTCGCAGGATCTTTTTCCGGCCACAGCGCTATCGGAGATCCGATATTCGAGGCACACTCTTGATACGATCGTACTGGAAAATGCCCCGCTTCATCGCTGCCTCGCAGATGCTGTGTCCCATCGCTCGTGCGCCGACGATAACACAACGTTCAAACTCACTTAAATCTCAAACTGCCATTCTAACAGCAGAAACATATGTAAAAATTGCAGCAGACACTTGTTCTCTTACATAGGTGTTACTGACTGGAGCGCCGTATTCTGCCTGTTTACCTATCTATGTACACTACTGGCCATTAAAATTGGTACACCACGAAGACGACGTGCTACAGACGCGAAATTTAACGGACAGGAAGAAGATGCTGTGATATGCTTTTCAGAGCATTCAGACAAGGTTGGCGCCGGTGGCGACATCTACAACGTGCTGACATGAGGAAAGTGTCCAACCACTTTCACATGCACAAACAGCAGTTGACCGGCGTTGCCTGGTGAAACATTATCGTGATACCTCGTTTAAGGAGGAGAAATGCGTACCATCACGTTTCCGACTTTGATAAAGGTCGGATTGTAGCCTACCGCGATTGCAGTTTATCATATCGCGGCATTGCTGCTCGCGTCGGTCGAGATCCAATGACTGTTAGCAGAATATGGAATCGGTGGGTTCAGGAGGGTAATACGGAACGCCATGCTGGATCCCGACGGCCTCGTATCACTAGCAGTCGAGATGACAGGCATCTTATCCGCATGGCTGTAACGGATCGTGCATCCACGTCTCGATCCCTGGGTCAACAGATGGGGACGTTTGCAAGACAACAACCATCTGCACGAACAGTTCCACGACGTTTGCAGCAGCATGGACTATCAGCTCGGAGACCATGGCTGCGGTTACCCTTGACGCTGTATCACAGACAGGAGCGCCTGCGATGGTGTACTCAACGACGAACCTGGGTGCACGAATGGCAAAACGTCTTTTTTTCGGATGAATCCAGGTTCTGTTTACAGCATCATGATGGTCGCATCCGTGTTTGGCGACATCGCGATGAACGCACATTGGAAGCGTGTATTCGTCATCGCCACACTGGCGTATCACCCGGCGTGATGGTATGGGGTGCCATTGGTTACACGTCTCGGTCACCTCTTGTTAGCATTGACGGCACTCTGAACAGTGGACGTTAAATTTCATGTGTGTTACGAGCGGCGGCTCTACCCTTCATTCGATCCCTGCGAAACCCTACATTTCAGCAGGATAATGCACGACCGCATGTTGCAGGTCGTGTACAAATACAGAAAATGTTCGACTGGTGCTCTGTCCAGGACATTCTCCAGAAATGTCACCAATTGAAAACGTCTGATCAATGGTGTGCGAGCAACTGGCTCGTCACAATACGCCAGTCACTACTCTTGATGAACTGTGGTATCGTGTTGAAGCTGCATGGGCAGCTGTACCTGTACACTCCATCCAAGCTCTGTCTGACGGATTGCCCAGGCGTATGAAGGCCATTATTACGGCCAGAGGTGATTGTTCTGCGTACTGATTTCTCAGGATCTATGCACCCAAATTGCGTGAAAATGTAATGACATGTCAGTTCTAGTATAATATATTTGTCCAATGAATACCCGTTTATCGTCTGCATTTCTCATTGGTGTAACAATTTTAATGGCCAGTAGTGTATTTGAATTCGCATGCCTGTACCAGTTTCTTTGGCGCTTCAGTGTGTATGTCAGCAACATTATATTCTGTTTAAAGCGCTGCATCTTCGACGAAACTCGGGTCAACAACATATGTTGACTCGCAAAACAGCAGGTCGAAGAAATGAAGACGCGAAACGGCACGATGGTTCGCTGGAACACCGACAGCCAGCGGAACACGTGCGAGCACCTCCGAACACGACGGGACGCAGTCCCCGCTCGCGGTCGCATGACGATCGCACAGTGCTCGTTCGGTGTTGCAGGTTCCCTTGGGTTTGCCGCGGCTGGAGCCAGCCACTCTCCGTGAGTCCCTTTGTGAGTTTAGTAAGTCGGTGACGAGGTTGCCGGGCCGGCAGCGGTCGCTCAGGGTACGTGTGAGTGCAGCGGCGCGCAGGGGCTGGCCGCGTTAAGCCGACCTGCGTGGCCTCGCAGGAGCCCACCCTGCTGCTGAGACCGCCCGCCAACGTCCAGCCAGTTCACTACTTCCAACACCACTGGAAATATTACAAGCCTTAAATGATGAAATGTAGCCAGTTAGAGTCACCTTTCATCTTCCCGCGGCGTATCGTTATGCAGGTCATGTATAACAATCTTAGAATAACTCAGGTTTTATAGAACTGATAGCTTTTCATATAGTTGGTTCGAGTGATACTTAAGGGGGGTAGGACGTCAAACGGGCCGCCTTGGAGCAGGAGAGGCACCACAGGACAATTTAATTTCCACTGTCTATACTTTTACAAGTAAATTCATGACCAGGAAGGATTCAGGATTCACACTTGTAGCAGCCGAATTTCAAAAACATAACAAAATAATTTTTTTTTTACGTGTGAAATTTCATGATTTTTTCACCTACTATTGGCTGCATTTGTTGCTATAGGTACACTTTCCTTCATAAGTAAGAGAGACTGTCCGATGAATTTTGCACGGCATACAAACCATACTTACAGCTGTCTCAACTCTAGAATGTATTTAATTTATAAACAAAAATGAATGAGCTGTTACGTTTTAAACTTTATGTTTAGAAAAAAAATTAAATTTTGTAGTTAATTATCTTAATTTTTACCACAGTTTTTAATAGATTTGGAAAATTCTAGAGTTTCATACACCTGTAAGTATGGTTTGTATGCTGTGCAAAATTCATCAAAGAATCTCTCTTACTTGTGAAGAAAAATGTACGTATAACAACAAATGCAGCTAACTGTAAGTGAAAAAATGATGAAATTTCATACCTAAAAAAAATTATTTTGTTATGTTTTTGCTCTTCCACTACTATGAGTGTGAATCCTGAATCCTTCCTGGTCATACTGACAAAGTTTCATGAATTTATTTGTAAAAGTACAGACAGTGGAAATTAAAATTTCCTGCGGTGCCTCTCCTGATCCAAGTCGGCCCGTTTGACGTACTACCCCCCTTAAACAAAATGCAAAGAGTTGTAACGAGTAGTTCTAACAATGTTGAGAGGGTAGAAAGGTTTAGTGACTGAGTAGACATCAGAAAGAGAGTCCCAGAGGGTTCAGTTTTGAGTCCAGACTGTTAGGGAGTAAGTGCAGATATTTTTACTGGTGACTGACGTTGTACCGAATGACATTACGTCAGAATTTACTTCATTTCCAAACTAATAATTATAGTTATTATGAGTGGTATGTCTTAGGTTGGTTTGTACCACCAAGTGCATATGGCGGTAAGAGCCGAGCCATTGTTGCTTATCTTCTATTGGGCAACAGGTCGGGTGTTGAAGTGAGGATACAGAGCGGTTAGTCTATACTGACAGGCGTAATCAACTTACAAGGGGAGGCCGCCAATTGTGAAATTCAGATTCGATTCATACTGCGCATAATAAAAGCTCATGGCCAGAGGTGTAATGTGGCAAAGCGCCAAGATGCACTTCTCTGCCGTTGTCGAGAAAATCGACAGTTAAAAGAAACCGTTGCCGTGAAATACTCTCTACGATAAATAATTCTCCATAGCGTCGTGGCGCAGCGGTACGCGCTCGGGTTCGTAATCCGAAGGTCGTCGGATCGAATCTCGCGCCGTGCAACATTTTTTTATTATTAGTTTATTGTAATTCAAATATAACATGCATAAGCAATTCATTAATAGTTTATATATATATATAACTGTTAATGAATTGCTTATGCTTGTTGGTGAAGGCGGATCGCTCTCCAATTGTACTGCCTCCATTTTTCCGTTTGTTTAACAGGGTGTACCAAAGCTCTCACGTCCGCACTGATTTTCGACGATGTTATAAGTTGCGCTAGGGAGCGCATCTACCTTCTTTCGAAGTTAGCAGGCAACTACGCCGTTATGCGGCGGCTCGTTTCGGCCCATTCAACATCTGTCCTTCAGGTGTAACGAGCGAGTAACGGAGTTTATATTTCATACCTGCCACAGCAATATTGTGTTCGTGGGGTTTCTATTCTAATTCGAACGTTTGACTTACGCTATACGTATTCGTTTCGGAATATTGTTTTTACGTCTTCCGTTAACTATACGTGGTTAACATTATGAAGACAATTAATAACATTTGTGAAATACAACTTTGTTTGGGGAAAACATAATGATGTTCGAAGTCGCCTGTTTTTCCACGACAAACGACTTTCAACAACTTATGCGTAATTGTTGCAACTGATTGCAGGGAATTATATATATATATATATATATATATATATATATATGTGTGTGTGTGTGTGTGTGTGTGTGTGTGTGTGTGTGTGTGTGTGCATATATATACACATATTTGAATTACAAGAAACAAATACTAAAAAAAAAAAAAAAAAGGTTGCATGGCACGAGATTCGATCCGGCGACCTTCGGATTACGAACCCGAGCGCTTACCGCTGCGCCACGACGTTGTAGAAAATTCTGACTCGTAGAGAGTATTTAACAGCAACGGTTTATTTTTAACTGTCGATTTTCTCGACAACGGCTGAGAAGTGCATCTTGGTGCTTTGTCACATTACACCTCTGGCCATGAGCTTTTATTATGCGCAGTCTGAATTGAATCTGAATTTCACAATTGGCGGCCTCCCCTTGTTAGTGGTGCAGTTTGTAATGGGATACTCTTTTCTAACATAACAACTTTTTTATATGGAAGTAGCCGATACCAGGATTAATCCCGAACGTTCTCACCTGTTTCACAGAAAGAAATCATTTGATTTTGTATATGATGTACTGTATTTCAGACTAAAATGTATAAAAAGAAATTAACTTGTTACACTCTGTATGGGCAATTAAAATCACTCTTCTTTTGGAAATGTTTGAAACTACGAAATGTCTCGCATACTTAAAATTCATATTATTAAAATTAGAAGAACGGTCAGCATTGGCCGTAATTTTGATGATTTATTAACAACAAAATCGATTTTCGATCACATAATGGTCACCTTCAGGGCTGGAAGTTAAACATTTCGCATAGCGATCAGTGAACAAGAGACACAAGACCACAAATACACCTGAGTATAAACCAACTGTACAACTGTTGGTTTATACTCAGCTCTATTTGTGGTCTTTTGTCTCTTGTTCACTGATCGCTATGCGAAATGTTTAACTTCCAGCCCTGAAGGTGACCATTATGTGATCGAAAATCGATTTTGTTGTTAATAAATCATCAAAATTACGGCCAATGCTGATGTTCGTTCCAATTTTATTTGTCATATGGTCGTTGTGCACACAGCACTCTATGGAGTAGCCAATCAATTCATATCACACAGCACTCTATGGAGTAGCCAATCAATTCATATTATTAATTGCACAATGTAAGGGGGAATTATTAAATTAATTTCTGGACTGATTTACAAAGTAGTGACGTAATTCGCCGAGTATTCTGCTTTTGTCAAGAAAGTTTATAAACTCTTTGGAGTATTGTGAGTACCACAGAATGTAAGGAGTAGTGGGCATGCCGTGTTTCTCATTGTGTCACAAATAATCTAATTTGTGGTGTGATAAAAGTGGAAATTGTAAGGACGTTGTGATGTTTAATAATGTGACAAAGAATAAAATTCAAGAAATATACAGGCAAATCGTCAGCAGTTATTAGTAACCAGGAACCAACAAAGTAAAATCAAAATTTCAGCCGCAACAATGTACCCATAGACGTAAGACTTGGAGCCACCAACAAGAGAAAATGAAGTAAAAAAGATTTTCTTTTATATGTCTTACGCCTCTCGAAGCTTTTGAAACTAATGACGACACTAAGAAAAATTGGCAGTGACGTGTGAGAGGCTAAGATTACAAGTTTCAGCCAAGCAGAAGACTGTTAGGCACAGAGAAAAACCTACTAACACACTGAAGTGTGTACCAATGACCACAGTATATGCATTCTTATCATTAAGGTCACGTACATGGGAATGACCTCCCACTTAACATTCAACAAGCAGCTTCAGTACTTTTTGCAGACAATACCAGCGTTATAATAAATCTCATTAGATAGAATATGAAGAAGAAATTTTTAATGACATTTCACAAAGAATTAATAAATTGTTCTCTGGAAATGGACTAAGTTTCGAAACAGCACATTATATTCGTTTCTGTACAACAAAGTCATATAAACAAGCGATATAGCTCATATACAGGATTCACTCACTAGTATGGAATGTTTCAAATTTTTTGATCATACGTGTCTATGATGAAGAACTGCAAGAAGGATATTACTGAGCTTCTCAAATTGTTACGTTCACCTAATTTTGCTCTTCGTACAATTGCTACTCTTGGAAACAAAGGGATCAACTGTATCATATATTCTGGATATTTCCACTCAAAATAACGCCTAATGGAATAGTTTTTTTTACAAACAAAGCAGTCAGTTGGACAAAAGCGAGCAGTAACAATAATATGTTGTGTTCATCCACGAATGTAATGTAGGAACTTCTTCAAGGAGCTAGACATTTGAACTGCACCATCACAATACATACATTCGCTTGGATGACGTCACAGTCGCCATCTTGGATGACGTCATTGCCGCCATCTTGGATGACGGTACTTTGCGCCAGAATCACCCTTACCGCAATACTGTTGGCAATCGTTTGTTTCTGAGTAATATGCATATGACGTTACAAGGTGATTTTCGATTTGTATCGTACTGCCTCATCTTACGAATGTTCATGTTTGATTTGATTGCATCTTTGATTGCTCAGCAAGCCAGGAAAGAGAAACTGGTAGTGAAGGCGAGACAGTCCATGCAGTTTCGCCCAGTGCGACAGATGAGAACTGGAAAACTCTAACTGGCAAACGCACACACACCGCTCACACACACACACACACACACACACACACACACACACACACACATACACACACACACCAAACTCGGAAAAGTAACACAAACCCATCTTGAAGTTCTGGTCCTTTAAAGTGTCGCAAATTGCAGTGCCTACATCCACAACAACTTTTAAATGGTGGGCTGTGCTATCCTCTGGCTAAAACCCAAACTCTTAAAAGACCAGGAAATGTTATGTTACAGCCAGCCTGCAATATACAGGGCATGTACGGATATTTTATCAATAATCTAGGCTGGTACGATGACAAAAGGTATAAACATTTGATTTTATTCTTAGTTTCGAGAAGGTGAGAGAGCCTCCCTCGTGACTGTGTCACACTTGCTAATTCCACCTTCTGTCATAGACAGCAGCTTCTGAAAACAGGCCATGTCCGTTGTCACGAAGTTCGGAAATTCTTGTAGATCTTTGGTCCTCAGTTCTTTCGTAAGCAGTCAATATTTTTCCCTGCCTTTGCCCTTTGTTTTCAGCCTCGGTAGAACCCAACAATGGCTGTCTTTTCGTTTTCGTCGCCCTTCTGGCCCAATCCGAAGACACTGTAACAGCCAGGGCAATCTCCAAAAACAAGTGGATCCTCCATGTGCAAAATGCTGTAGAAATGTGAATTTAGATATACATATGCCTGTGTAGACCATGTATAAAATTTATCTCCTGCCAATCATGATGTATAGTCTAGAGGCCCGTGTCATAAATAAGAGAGAAGAGAGTCAAATACGAACACGTGAAACGTTCCTTAGGTCACTTCTGCAATAAGCTAGGAGAGACCTGCAGGTGACTACAGAGGAGAGGGTGAGTGCTTTCAGACTGAAGTGGTTCGGTCATGTGAAGCGAATGCACCCGACCCCAACTCCACGCCAGTATTTGGAGATGGAGATACCAGGAAGAAGACCAATTGAGTTGCCTAGAAAGAGATGAACAGACCAGGTTAAGGAATATCTCATGAGGAGCGGAGTAACATGGGATGTAGTGGAGAGGGAAAAGCTATACCAGAACAGAAACCAATGGAGGCATATCGTTCACAAAGTTCCTACCCGGTTCGCTGGAAGGAAATCCTCTTGATTATGATATGCCTGTGTAACCATGTAATATAAAACTAACTGTTGAGTCTCTTCTTCAAACCAGTAGTAGCCTACGTAAGAGAATAAAAATTACTTAATAAATAATGATAAAAACAATTTCTTATTAAACAGGAACCTTCAGCTGACAGAGATAACTTGAACGAATGGCGGACCAGTATATTACACGGCCTTCCTTGTGTTTCGCGCGGTAGAAGGAGCGACTTCACAAGAGATCAGAAAGTTACATTTGCGTTTCGCGCGTTATTACCGTCTACACTTCGTTCGTCATAAGAATAAACCTGATGCAAACAAACACAAACGCGATGAGTGCTCAGAAGCCGTGTTGTTGTTGTTGTTGTTGTTGTTGTCTTCAGTCCTGAGACTGGTTTGATGCAGCTCTCCATGCTACTCTATCCTGTGCAAGCTTCTTCATCTCCCAGTACTTACTGCAACCTACATCCTTCTGAATCTCCTTAGTGTATTCATCTCTTGGTCTCCCTCTACGATTTTCACCCTCCACACTGCCCTCCAATGCTTAATTTCTGATCCCTTGATGCCTCAGAACACGTCCGACCAACCGGTCCCTTCTTCTTCTCAAGTTGTGCCACAAACTCCTCTTCTCCCCAATTCTATTCAATACCTCCTCATTAGTTATGTGATCTACCCATCTAAGCTTCAGCATTGTTCTGTAGCAAAAAAATGGTTCAAATGGGTCTGAGCACTATGCGACTTAACTTCTGAGGTCATCAGTCACCTAGAATTTAGAACTACTTAAACCTAACTGACCTAAGGACATCACACACAGCCATGCCCGAGGCAGGATTCGAACCTGCGACCGTAGCGGTCACTCGGCTCCAGACTGTAGCGCCTAGAACCGCTCGCCCACTCCGGCCGGCTCGTCTGTAGCACCACATTTCGAAAGCTTGTATTCTCTTCTTGTCCAAACTATTCATCGTCGATGTTTCACTTCCATACATGGCTACACTCCATACAAATACTTTCAGAAACGACTTCCTGACACGTAAATCTATACTCGATGGTAACAAATTTCTCTTCTTCAGAAACGCTTTCCTTGCCATTGCAAGTCTACATTTTATATACTCTCTACTTCGACCATCATCAATTATTTTGCTCCCCAAATACCAAAACTCCTTTACTACTTTAAGTGTCTCATTTCCTAATCTAATTCCCTCAGCATCGCCCGATTTAATTCGACTGCATTCCATTATCCGCTTTTTGCTTTTGTTGATGTTCATCTTATATACCCCTTTCAAGACACTGTCCATTCCGTTCAACTGCTCTTCCAAGTCCTTTTCTGTCTCTGACAGAATTACAATGTCATTGGTGAACCTCAACGTTTTTATTTCTTCTCCATGGTCTTTAATACCGACTCCGAATTTTTCTTTTGTTTCCTTTCCTGCTTGCTCAATATACAGATCGAATAACATCGGGGAGAGGCTACAACCCTGTCTCACTCCCTTCTCAACCACTGCTTCCCTTTCATGCCCCTCGACTCTTATAACTGCCATCTGGTTTCTGTACAAATTGTAAATAGCCTTTCGATCCCTGTATTTTACCCCTGCCACCTTTAGAATTCGAAAGAGAGTATTCCAGTCAAGATTGTCAAAAGCTTTCTGTAAGTCTACAAATGGTAGATACGTAGGTTTGCCTTTCCTTAATCTACCTTCTAAGATAAGTCGTAAGGTCAGTATTGCGTTACGTGTTCCAATATTTCTACGGAACCCAAACTGATCTTCGCCGAGGTCGGCCTCTACCAGTTTTTGCATTCGTCTCTAAAGAAATCGCGTTAAAATTTTGCAGCTGTGACTTATTAAACTGGAAATTTGGTAATTTTCACATCTGTCAACACCTGCTTTATGTGGGATTGGAATTATTATATACTTCTTGAAGTCTGAGGGTATTTCGCCTGTCTCATACATCTTGCTCACCAGATGGTAGAGTTTTGTCAGGATTGGCTCTCCCAAGGCCGTCAGTAGTTCTAATGGAATGTTGTCTACTCCCGGGGCTTTGTTTCGACTCAGGTCTTTTAGTGCTCTGTCAACCTCTTCACGCAGTGTCATATCTCCCATTTCATCTTCATCTACATCCTCTTCCATTTCCATAATATTGTCCTCAAGTACATCGCCCTTGTATAGACCCTCTATATATTCCTTCCACCTTTCTGCATTCCCTTCTCTGCTTAGAGCTGGGTTTCCATCTGAGCTCTTCATATTCATACAAGTGGCTCTCTTTTCTCCAAAGGTCTCTTTAATTTTCCTGTAGGCAGTATCTATCTTTCCCCTAGTGAGAAGCCGTAGCACACGTTAAATGAAACTTTAAGATATTCGAATGTACTAGTAGCCATCAATGTTTTTTTTAATCAAGCTTTAATCACGTAGTTTTTATTTAAAAAGTCGTGTACAGTAACAGCCTCTGTGTGTGTGTGTGTGTGTGTGTGTGTGTGTGTGTGTGTGTGTGCACATATATACACACATTTGAATTCCAAAAAACAAATACTAAAAAAAAAAAAGGTTGCATGGCACGAGATTCGATCCGGCGACCTTCGGATTACGAACCCGAGCACTTACCGCTGCGCCACGACGCTGAAGAAAATTCTGACTCGTAGAGAGTATTTAACAGCAACGGTTTATTTTTAACTGTCGATTTTCTCGACAACGGCTGAGAAGTGCATCTTGGTGCTTTGCCACATTACACCTCTGGCCATGAGCTTTTATTATGCGCAGTCTGAATTGAATCTGAATTTCACAATTGGCGGCCTCCCCTTGTTAGTGGTGCAGTTTGTAATGGGATACTCTTTTCTAACATAACAACTTTTTTATATAGAAGTAGCCGATACCAGGATTAATCCCGAACGTTCTCACCTGTTTCACAGAAAGAAATCATTTGATTTTGTATATGATGTACTGTATTTCAGACTAAAATGTATAAAAAGAAATTAACTTGTTACACTCTGTATGGGCAATTAAAATCACTCTTCTTTTGGAAATGTTTGAAACTACGAAATGTCTCGCATACTTAAAATTCATATTATTAAAATTAGAAGAACGGTCAGCATTGGCCGTAATTTTGATGATTTATTAACAACAAAATCGATTTTCGATCACATAATGGTCACCTTCAGGGCTGGAAGTTAAACATTTCGCATAGCGATCAGTGAACAAGAGACACAAGACCACAAATACACCTGAGTATAAACCAACTGTACAACTGTTGGTTTATACTCAGCTCTATTTGTGGTCTTTTGTCTCTTGTTCACTGATCGCTATGCGAAATGTTTAACTTCCAGCCCTGAAGGTGACCATTATGTGATCGAAAATCGATTTTGTTGTTAATAAATCATCAAAATTACGGCCAATGCTGATGTTCGTTCCAATTTTATTTGTCATATGGTCGTTGTGCACACAGCACTCTATGGAGTAGCCAATCAATTCATATCACACAGCACTCTATGGAGTAGCCAATCAATTCATATTATTAATTGCACAATGTAAGGGGGAATTATTAAATTAATTTCTGGACTGATTTACAAAGTAGTGACGTAATTCGCCGAGTATTCTGCTTTTGTCAAGAAAGTTTATAAACTCTTTGGAGTATTGTGAGTACCACAGAATGTAAGGAGTAGTGGGCATGCCGTGTTTCTCATTGTGTCACAAATAATCTAATTTGTGGTGTGATAAAAGTGGAAATTGTAAGGACGTTGTGATGTTTAATAATGTGACAAAGAATAAAATTCAAGAAATATACAGGCAAATCGTCAGCAGTTATTAGTAACCAGGAACCAACAAAGTAAAATCAAAATTTCAGCCGCAACAATGTACCCATAGACGTAAGACTTGGAGCCACCAACAAGAGAAAATGAAGTAAAAAAGATTTTCTTTTATATGTCTTACGCCTCTCGAAGCTTTTGAAACTAATGACGACACTAAGAAAAATTGGCAGTGACGTGTGAGAGGCTAAGATTACAAGTTTCAGCCAAGCAGAAGACTGTTAGGCACAGAGAAAAACCTACTAACACACTGAAGTGTGTACCAATGACCACAGTATATGCATTCTTATCATTAAGGTCACGTACATGGGAATGACCTCCCACTTAACATTCAACAAGCAGCTTCAGTACTTTTTGCAGACAATACCAGCGTTATAATAAATCTCATTAGATAGAATATGAAGAAGAAATTTTTAATGACATTTCACAAAGAATTAATAAATTGTTCTCTGGAAATGGACTAAGTTTCGAAACAGCACATTATATTCGTTTCTGTACAACAAAGTCATATAAACAAGCGATATAGCTCATATACAGGATTCACTCACTAGTATGGAATGTTTCAAATTTTTTGATCATACGTGTCTATGATGAAGAACTGCAAGAAGGATATTACTGAGCTTCTCAAATTGTTACGTTCACCTAATTTTGCTCTTCGTACAATTGCTACTCTTGGAAACAAAGGGATCAACTGTATCATATATTCTGGATATTTCCACTCAAAATAACGCCTAATGGAATAGTTTTTTTTACAAACAAAGCAGTCAGTTGGACAAAAGCGAGCAGTAACAATAATATGTTGTGTTCATCCACGAATGTAATGTAGGAACTTCTTCAAGGAGCTAGACATTTGAACTGCACCATCACAATACATACATTCGCTTGGATGACGTCACAGTCGCCATCTTGGATGACGTCATTGCCGCCATCTTGGATGACGGTACTTTGCGCCAGAATCACCCTTACCGCAATACTGTTGGCAATCGTTTGTTTCTGAGTAATATGCATATGACGTTACAAGGTGATTTTCGATTTGTATCGTACTGCCTCATCTTACGAATGTTCATGTTTGATTTGATTGCATCTTTGATTGCTCAGCAAGCCAGGAAAGAGAAACTGGTAGTGAAGGCGAGACAGTCCATGCAGTTTCGCCCAGTGCGACAGATGAGAACTGGAAAACTCTAACTGGCAAACGCACACACACCGCTCACACACACACACACACACACACACACACACACACACACACATACACACACACACCAAACTCGGAAAAGTAACACAAACCCATCTTGAAGTTCTGGTCCTTTAAAGTGTCGCAAATTGCAGTGCCTACATCCACAACAACTTTTAAATGGTGGGCTGTGCTATCCTCTGGCTAAAACCCAAACTCTTAAAAGACCAGGAAATGTTATGTTACAGCCAGCCTGCAATATACAGGGCATGTACGGATATTTTATCAATAATCTAGGCTGGTACGATGACAAAAGGTATAAACATTTGATTTTATTCTTAGTTTCGAGAAGGTGAGAGAGCCTCCCTCGTGACTGTGTCACACTTGCTAATTCCACCTTCTGTCATAGACAGCAGCTTCTGAAAACAGGCCATGTCCGTTGTCACGAAGTTCGGAAATTCTTGTAGATCTTTGGTCCTCAGTTCTTTCGTAAGCAGTCAATATTTTTCCCTGCCTTTGCCCTTTGTTTTCAGCCTCGGTAGAACCCAACAATGGCTGTCTTTTCGTTTTCGTCGCCCTTCTGGCCCAATCCGAAGACACTGTAACAGCCAGGGCAATCTCCAAAAACAAGTGGATCCTCCATGTGCAAAATGCTGTAGAAATGTGAATTTAGATATACATATGCCTGTGTAGACCATGTATAAAATTTATCTCCTGCCAATCATGATGTATAGTCTAGAGGCCCGTGTCATAAATAAGAGAGAAGAGAGTCAAATACGAACACGTGAAACGTTCCTTAGGTCACTTCTGCAATAAGCTAGGAGAGACCTGCAGGTGACTACAGAGGAGAAGGTGAGTGCTTTCAGACTGAAGTGGTTCGGTCATGTGAAGCGAATGCACCCGACCCCAACTCCACGCCAGTATTTGGAGATGGAGATACCAGGAAGAAGACCAATTGAGTTGCCTAGAAAGAGATGAACAGACCAGGTTAAGGAATATCTCATGAGGAGCGGAGTAACATGGGATGTAGTGGAGAGGGAAAAGCTATACCAGAACAGAAACCAATGGAGGCATATCGTTCACAAAGTTCCTACCCGGTTCGCTGGAAGGAAATCCTCTTGATTATGATATGCCTGTGTAACCATGTAATATAAAACTAACTGTTGAGTCTCTTCTTCAAACCAGTAGTAGCCTACGTAAGAGAATAAAAATTACTTAATAAATAATGATAAAAACAATTTCTTATTAAACAGGAACCTTCAGCTGACAGAGATAACTTGAACGAATGGCGGACCAGTATATTACACGGCCTTCCTTGTGTTTCGCGCGGTAGAAGGAGCGACTTCACAAGAGATCAGAAAGTTACATTTGCGTTTCGCGCGTTATTACCGTCTACACTTCGTTCGTCATAAGAATAAACCTGATGCAAACAAACACAAACGCGATGAGTGCTCAGAAGCCGTGTTGTTGTTGTTGTTGTTGTTGTTGTCTTCAGTCCTGAGACTGGTTTGATGCAGCTCTCCATGCTACTCTATCCTGTGCAAGCTTCTTCATCTCCCAGTACTTACTGCAACCTACATCCTTCTGAATCTCCTTAGTGTATTCATCTCTTGGTCTCCCTCTACGATTTTCACCCTCCACACTGCCCTCCAATGCTTAATTTCTGATCCCTTGATGCCTCAGAACACGTCCGACCAACCGGTCCCTTCTTCTTCTCAAGTTGTGCCACAAACTCCTCTTCTCCCCAATTCTATTCAATACCTCCTCATTAGTTATGTGATCTACCCATCTAAGCTTCAGCATTGTTCTGTAGCAAAAAAATGGTTCAAATGGGTCTGAGCACTATGCGACTTAACTTCTGAGGTCATCAGTCACCTAGAATTTAGAACTACTTAAACCTAACTGACCTAAGGACATCACACACAGCCATGCCCGAGGCAGGATTCGAACCTGCGACCGTAGCGGTCGCTCGGCTCCAGACTGTAGCGCCTAGAACCGCTCGCCCACTCCGGCCGGCTCGTCTGTAGCACCACATTTCGAAAGCTTGTATTCTCTTCTTGTCCAAACTATTCATCGTCGATGTTTCACTTCCATACATGGCTACACTCCATACAAATACTTTCAGAAACGACTTCCTGACACGTAAATCTATACTCGATGGTAACAAATTTCTCTTCTTCAGAAACGCTTTCCTTGCCATTGCAAGTCTACATTTTATATACTCTCTACTTCGACCATCATCAATTATTTTGCTCCCCAAATACCAAAACTCCTTTACTACTTTAAGTGTCTCATTTCCTAATCTAATTCCCTCAGCATCGCCCGATTTAATTCGACTGCATTCCATTATCCGCTTTTTGCTTTTGTTGATGTTCATCTTATATACCCCTTTCAAGACACTGTCCATTCCGTTCAACTGCTCTTCCAAGTCCTTTTCTGTCTCTGACAGAATTACAATGTCATTGGTGAACCTCAACGTTTTTATTTCTTCTCCATGGTCTTTAATACCGACTCCGAATTTTTCTTTTGTTTCCTTTCCTGCTTGCTCAATATACAGATCGAATAACATCGGGGAGAGGCTACAACCCTGTCTCACTCCCTTCTCAACCACTGCTTCCCTTTCATGCCCCTCGACTCTTATAACTGCCATCTGGTTTCTGTACAAATTGTAAATAGCCTTTCGATCCCTGTATTTTACCCCTGCCACCTTTAGAATTCGAAAGAGAGTATTCCAGTCAAGATTGTCAAAAGCTTTCTGTAAGTCTACAAATGGTAGATACGTAGGTTTGCCTTTCCTTAATCTACCTTCTAAGATAAGTCGTAAGGTCAGTATTGCGTTACGTGTTCCAATATTTCTACGGAACCCAAACTGATCTTCGCCGAGGTCGGCCTCTACCAGTTTTTGCATTCGTCTCTAAAGAAATCGCGTTAAAATTTTGCAGCTGTGACTTATTAAACTGGAAATTTGGTAATTTTCACATCTGTCAACACCTGCTTTATGTGGGATTGGAATTATTATATACTTCTTGAAGTCTGAGGGTATTTCGCCTGTCTCATACATCTTGCTCACCAGATGGTAGAGTTTTGTCAGGATTGGCTCTCCCAAGGCCGTCAGTAGTTCTAA
This sequence comes from Schistocerca piceifrons, assembly GCF_021461385.2. Classification (NCBI taxonomy): domain Eukaryota; kingdom Metazoa; phylum Arthropoda; class Insecta; order Orthoptera; family Acrididae; genus Schistocerca; species Schistocerca piceifrons. The sequence goes on from NC_060141.1 coordinate 835,957,285, forward strand.
TGGAATGTTGTCTACTCCCGGGGCTTTGTTTCGACTCAGGTCTTTTAGTGCTCTGTCAACCTCTTCACGCAGTGTCATATCTCCCATTTCATCTTCATCTACATCCTCTTCCATTTCCATAATATTGTCCTCAAGTACATCGCCCTTGTATAGACCCTCTATATATTCCTTCCACCTTTCTGCATTCCCTTCTCTGCTTAGAGCTGGGTTTCCATCTGAGCTCTTCATATTCATACAAGTGGCTCTCTTTTCTCCAAAGGTCTCTTTAATTTTCCTGTAGGCAGTATCTATCTTTCCCCTAGTGAGAAGCCGTAGCACACGTTAAATGAAACTTTAAGATATTCGAATGTACTAGTAGCCATCAATGTTTTTTTTAATCAAGCTTTAATCACGTAGTTTTTATTTAAAAAGTCGTGTACAGTAACAGCCTCTGTGTGTGTGTGTGTGTGTGTGTGTGTGTGTGTGTGTGTGTGTGTGTGTGTGTGTGCACATATATACACACATTTGAATTCCAAAAAACAAATACTAAAAAAAAAAAAGGTTGCATGGCACGAGATTCGATCCGGCGACCTTCGGATTACGAACCCGAGCACTTACCGCTGCGCCACGACGCTGAAGAAAATTCTGACTCGTAGAGAGTATTTAACAGCAACGGTTTATTTTTAACTGTCGATTTTCTCGACAACGGCTGAGAAGTGCATCTTGGTGCTTTGCCACATTACACCTCTGGCCATGAGCTTTTATTATGCGCAGTCTGAATTGAATCTGAATTTCACAATTGGCGGCCTCCCCTTGTTAGTGGTGCAGTTTGTAATGGGATACTCTTTTCTAACATAACAACTTTTTTATATAGAAGTAGCCGATACCAGGATTAATCCCGAACGTTCTCACCTGTTTCACAGAAAGAAATCATTTGATTTTGTATATGATGTATTGTATTTCAGACTAAAATGTATAAAAAGAAATTAACTTGTTACACTCTGTATGGGTAATTAAAATCACTCTTCTTTTGGAAATGTTTGAAACTACGAAATGTCTCGCATACTTAAAATTCATATTATTAAAATTAGAAGAACGGTCAGCATTGGCCGTAATTTTGATGATTTATTAACAACAAAATCGATTTTCGATCACATAATGGTCACCTTCAGGGCTGGAAGTTAAACATTTCGCATAGCGATCAGTGAACAAGAGACACAAGACCACAAATACACCTGAGTATAAACCAACTGTACAACTGTTGGTTTATACTCAGCTCTATTTGTGGTCTTTTGTCTCTTGTTCACTGATCGCTATGCGAAATGTTTAACTTCCAGCCCTGAAGGTGACCATTATGTGATCGAAAATCGATTTTGTTGTTAATAAATCATCAAAATTACGGCCAATGCTGATGTTCGTTCCAATTTTATTTGTCATATGGTCGTTGTGCACACAGCACTCTATGGAGTAGCCAGTCAATTCATATTATTAATTGCACAATGTAAGGGGGAATTATTAAATTAATTTCTGGACCGATTTACAAAGTAGTGACGTAATTCGCCGAGTATTCTGCTTTTGTCAGGAAAGTTTATAAACTCTTTGGAGTATTGTGAGTACCACAGAATGTAAGGAGTAGTGGGCATGCCGTGTTTCTCATTGTGTCACTAATAATCTAATTTGTGGTGTGATAAAAGTGGAAATTGTAAGGACGTTGTGATGTTTAATAATGTGACAAAGAATAAAATTCAAGAAATATACAGGCAAATCGTCAGCAGTTATTAGTCACCAGGAACCCACAAAGTAAAATCAAAATTTCAGCCGCAACAATGTACCCATAGACGTAAGATTTGGAGCCACCAACAAGAGAAAATGAAGTAAAAAAGATTTTCTTTTATATGTCTTACGCCTCTCGAAGCTTTTGAAACTAATGACGACACTAAGAAAAATTGGTAGTGACGTGTGAGAGGCTAAGATTACAAGTTTCAGCCAAGCAGAAGACTGTTAGGCACAGAGAAAAACCTACTAACACACTGAAGTGTGTACCAATGACCACAGTATATGCATTCTTATCATTAAGGTCACGTACATGGGAATGACCTCCCACTTAACATTCAACAAGCAGCTTCAGTACTTTTTGCAGACAATACCAGCGTTATAATAAATCACATTAGATAGAATATGAAGAAGAAATTTTTAATGACGTTTCACAAAGAATTAATAAATTGTTCTCTGGAAATGGACTAAGTTTCGAAACAGCACATTATATTCGTTTCTGTACAACAAAGTCATATAAACAAGCGATATAGCTCATATACAGGATTCACTCACTAGTATGGAATGCTTCAAATTTTTTGATCATACGTGTCTATGATGAAGAACTGCAAGAAGGATATTACTGAGCTTCTCAAATTGTTACGTTCACCTAATTTTGCTCTTCGTACAATTGCTACTCTTGGAAACAAAGGGATCAACTGTATCATATATTCTGGATATTTCCACTCAAAATAACGCCTAATGGAATAGTTTTTTTTACAAACAAAGCAGTCAGTTGGACAAAAGCGAGCAGTAACAATAATATGTTGTGTTCATCCACGAATGTAATGTAGGAACTTCTTCAAGGAGCTAGACATTTGAACTACACCATCACAATACATACATTCACTTGGATGACGTCACAGTCGCCATCTTGGATGACGTCATCGCCGCCATTTTGGATGACGGTACTTTGCGCCAGAATCACCCTTACCGCAATACTGTTGGCAATCGTTTGTTTCTGAGTAATATGCATATGACGTTACAAGGTGATTTTCGATTTGTATCGTACTGCCTCATCTTACGAATGTTCATGTTTCATTTGATTGCATCTTTGATTGCTCAGCATGCCAGGAAAGAGAAACTGGTAGTGAAGGCGAGACAGTCCATGCAGTTTCGCCCAGTGCGACAGATGAGAACTGGAAAACTCTAACTGGCAAACGCACACACACCGCTCACACACACACACACACACACACACACACACACACACACACATACACACACACACACCAAACTCGGAAAAGTAACACAAACCCATCCTGAAGTTCTGGTCCTTTAAAGTGTCGCAAATTGCAGTGCCTACATCCACAACAACTTTTAAATGGTGGGCTGTGCTATCCTCTGGCTAAAACCCAAACTCTTAAAAGACCAGGAAATGTTATGTTACAGCCAGCCTGCAATATACAGGGCATGTACGGATATTTTATCAATAATCTAGGCTGGTACGATGACAAAAGGTATAAACATTTGATTTTATTCTTAGTTTCGAGAAGGTGAGAGAGCCTCCCTCGTGACTGTGTCACACTTGCTAATTCCACCTTCTGTCATAGACAGCAGCTTCTGAAAACAGGCCATGTCCGTTGTCACGAAGTTCGGAAATTCTTGTAGATCTTTGGTCCTCAGTTCTTTCGTAAGCAGTCAATATTTTTCCCTGCCTTTGCCCTTTGTTTTCAGCCTCGGTAGAACCCACCAATGGCTGTCTTTTCGTTTTCGTCGCCCTTCTGGCCCAATCCGAAGACACTGTAACAGCCAGGGCAATCTCCAAAAACAAGTGGATCCTCCATGTGCAAAATGCTGTAGAAATGTGAATTTAGATATACATATGCCTGTGTAGACCATGTATAAAATTTATCTCCTGCCAATCATGATGTATAGTCTAGAGGCCCGTGTCATAAATAAGAGAGAAGAGAGTCAAATACGAACACGTGAAACGTTCCTTAGGTCACTTCTGCAATAAGCTAGGAGAGACCTGCAGGTGACTACAGAGGAGAGGGTGAGTGCTTTCAGACTGAAGTGGTTCGGTCATGTGAAGCGAATGCACCCAACTCCAACTCCAAGCCAGTATTTGGAGATGGAGATACCAGGAAGAAGACCAATTGAGTTGCCTAGAAAGAGATGAACAGACCAGGTTAAGGAATATCTCATGAGGAGCGGAGTAACATGGGATGTAGTGGAGAGGGAAAAGCTATACCAGAACAGAAACCAATGGAGGCATATCGTTCACAAAGTTCCTACCCGGTTCGCTGGAAGGAAATCCTCTTGATTATGATATGCCTGTGTAACCATGTAATATAAAACTAACTGTTGAGTCTCTTCTTCAAACCAGTAGTAGCCTACGTAAGAGAATAAAAATTAATAAATAACGATAAAAACAATTTCTTATTAAACAGGAACCTTGAGCTGACAGAGATAACTTGAACGAATGGCGGACCAGTATATTACACGGCCTTCCTTGTGTTTCGCGCGGTAGAAGGAGCGACTTCACAAGAGATCAGAAAGTTACATTTGCGTTTCGCGCGTTATTATCGTCTACACTTCGTTCGTCATAAGATTAAACCTGATGTAAACAAACACAAACGCGATGAGTGCTCAGAAGCCGTGTTGTTGTTGTTGTTGTTGTTGTTGTTGTCTTCAGTCCTGAGACTGGTTTGATGCAGCTCTCCATGCTACTCTATCCTGTGCAAGCTTCTTCATCTCCCAGTACTTACTGCAACCTACATCCTTCTGAATCTCCTTAGTGTATTCATCTCTTGGTCTCCCTCTACGATTTTCACCCTCCACGCTGCCCTCCAATGCTTAATTTCTGATCCCATGATGCCTCAGAACACGTCCGACCAACCGGTCCCTTCTTCTTCTCAAGTTGTGCCACAAACTCCTCTTCTCCCCAATTCTATTCAATACCTCCTCATTAGTTATGTGATCTACCCATCTAATCTTCAGCATTGTTCTGTAGCAAAAAAATGGTTCAAATGGGTCTGAGCACTATGCGACTTCACTTCTGAGGTCATCAGTCACCTAGAATTTAGAACTACTTAAACCTAACTGACCTAAGGACATCACACACATCCATGACCGAGGCAGGATTCGAACCTGCGACCGTAGCGGTCGCTCGGCTCCAGACTGTAGCGCCTAGAACCGCTCGCCCACTCTGGCCGGCTCGTCTGTAGCACCACATTTCGAAAGCTTGTATTCTCTTCTTGTCCAAACTATTCATCGTCAATGTTTCACTTCCATACATGGCTACACTCCATACAAATACTTTCAGAAACGACTTCCTGACACGTAAATCTATACTCGATGTTAACAAATTTCTCTTCTTCAGAAACGCTTTCCTTGCCATTGCAAGTCTACATTTTATATACTCTCTACTTCGACCATCATCAATTATTTTGCTCCCCAAATACCAAAACTCCTTTACTACTTTAAGTGTCTCATTTCCTAATCTAAGTCCCTCAGCATCGCCCGATTTAATTCGACTGCATTCCATTATCCGCTTTTTGCTTTTGTTGATGTTCATCTTATATACCATTCCGTTCAACTGCTCTTCCAAGTCCTTTGCTGTCTCTGACAGAATTACAATGTCATCGGTGAACCTCAACGTTTTTATTTCTTCTCCATGGACTTTAATACCGACTCCGAATTTTTCTTTTGTTTCCTTTCCTGCTTGCTCAATATACAGATCGAATAACATCGGGGAGAGGCTACAACCCTGTCTCACTCCCTTCTCAACCACTGCTTCCCTTTCATGCCCCTCGACTCTTATAACTGCCATCTGGTTTCTGTACAAATTGTAAATAGCCTTTCGATCCCTGTATTTTACCCCTGCCACCTTTAGAATTCGAAAGAGAGTATTCCAGTCAAGACTGTCAAAAGCTTTCTGTAAGTCTACAAATGGTAGATACGTAGGTTTGCCTTTCCTTAATCTACCTTCTAAGATAAGTCGTAAGGTCAGTATTGCGTTACGTGTTCCAATATTTCTACGGAACCCAAACTGATCTTCGCCGAGGTCGGCCTCTACCAGTTTTTGGATTCGTCTCTAAAGAAATCGCGTTAAAATTTTGCAGCTGTGACTTATTAAACTGGAAATTTGGTAATTTTCACATCTGTCAACACCTGCTTTATGTGGGATTGGAATTATTATATACTTCTTGAAGTCTGAGGGTATTTCGCCTGTCTCATACATCTTGCTCACCAGATGGTAGAGTTTTGTCAGGATTGGCTCTCCCAAGTAGTTCTAATGGAATGTTGTCTACTCCCGGGGCCTTGTTTCGACTCAGGTCTTTTAGTGCTCTGTCAACCTCTTCACGCAGTGTCATATCTCCCATTTCATCTTCATCTACATCCTCTTCCATTTCCATAATATTGTCCTCAAGTACATCGCCCTTGTATAGACCCTGTATATATTCGTTCCACCTTTCTGCATTCCCTTCTTTGCTTAGAGCTGGGTTTCCATCTGAGCTCTTCATATTCATACAAGTGGCTCTCTTTTCTCCAAAGGTCTCTTTAATTTTCCTGTAGGCAGTATCTATCTTACCCCTAGTGAGAAGCCGTAGCACACGTTAAATGAAACTTTAAGATATTCGAATGTACTAGTAGCCATCAATGTTTTTTTTTAATCAAGCTTTAATCACGTAGTTTTTATTTAAAAAGTCGTGTACAGTGACAGCCTCTGGACTGCTGTGCTCCGATGTTCGCGCTGTTGATCGCTTGAAGACGGCTGAGGCTGCTTCCTGTTCTGTAGCGAAACACGCGTGTGGAACACAGTTGAAAAGTGCTCAGAAATAGGCTGTTGTTAATATTTGTCATAAATTTGGAGAGAAATCGATTTTGAAGTTGTCCGAGGAACTGTATTAAATACAGTTGAGCCACATACGGACGTCCGCGTACGGTGGAATCGGTAGCGTAGTAGATAAATAATTTATTGCAATATATGGTTCGCTGGTTCATGTCTCGCCAGTATCAAATTTTTTTCTCGTTCAGTTTGAATTATCTACATCTGGTATTTGTAAAATTCATCATTTTTTTATGAGTAATGCACATCTTCTTGTTTTTAATTACGTGTTGCACGCGAAATTCCTGTTTTCACTTCCATTATAAATTCTCAATTATCGATATTTTATGAAAGACTGTTAATAAAGGTAGCTTAAATTAGGAAAACATAACAATTTAATTTCTTAAGGCAAAAATGAAAAACTAAATACAGTTTATTTGGACTGTGTCCACTGTTTTATACCACAGATGTAGACTGTAAGTGGTATTTTTTTTTTTTTTTTCATGAGCCTTCTGATTGGTTTGATGTGGCCCGCCACGAATTCCTTTCCTGTGCTAACCTCTTCATCTCAGAGTAGCACTTGCAATCTGCATCCTCAATTATTTGCTGGATGTATTCCTATCTCCGTCTTGCTCTACAGTTTTGTGCTCTCTACAGCTGCCTCTAGTACCGTGAAAGTCATTCCCTCATGTCTTAACAAGTGTCCTATCATCCTGTCCCTTCACCTATTCCACATATTCCGGTCCTCTCCGATTCTGCGCAGAACTCCATCATTCCTTACCTTATCAGTCCACCTAATTTTCAACATTCGTCTGGAGCACCACATCTCAAATGATTCGATTCTCTTCTGTTCTGGTTTTCCCACAGCCGGCCGGCCGATGTGGCCGAGCGGTTCTAGGCGCTACAGTCTGGAACCGCGCGACCGCTACGGTCGCAGGTTCGAATCGTGCCTCGGGTATGGATGTGTGTGATCCTTAGGTTAGTCAGATTTAAGTAGTACTAAGTTCTAGGGGACTGATGACCTCAGATGTTAAGTCTCATAGTGCTCAGAGCCATATGAACCATTTTTCCCACAGTCCATGTTTCACTACCATATAATGCTGTACTCCAGACGTACGTTGTGAGAAATTTCTTCCTCAAATGAAGGCGTATGTTTGATACTAGTAGACTTCTCTTGTCCAGGATACCCTTTTTGCCACTGCTAGTCTGCTTGGTTATTTTATTGCCTAGGTAGCAGAATTCCTTAACTTCATCTACTTCGTGACCACCAATCCTGATGTTTAGTTTCTCGCTGTTTTCATTTCTACTACTTCTCATTATCCTTCGTCTTTCTTCGATTTACTCTCAATCCATTCATTCTCTGTACTCATTAGACTGTTCATCCCGTCCAGCAGATCTTGTAATTCTTCTTCACTTTCACTCACGATAGCAATGTATCATTGATATCCTTTCACCTTGTACTTTAATTCCACTCCTGAACCTTTCTTTTATTTCCATCATTGCTTCCTCGATGTACAGATTGAAGAGTAGGGGCGAAAGGCTACAGCCTTGTCTTACACCCTTCTTAATACGAGCACTTCGTTCTTGATCGTCCACTCTTATTATTCCCTCTTGGTTGTTGTACATATCGTATATGTCCCGTCTCTCCCTATAGCTTACTCCTACTTTTTTCAGAATTTCGAGTTATCTTGCACCATTTTAAATATTCGAACGCTTTTTCCAGGTCGACAAATCCTATGAATGTCTGTTGATTTTTCTTTATTCTTGCTTTCATTATTAACAGCAACGTTAGAATTGCCTCTGTCGTGAATTTACTTTTCCCAAAGCCAAACCGATCGTCATGTAGCGCATCCTCAATTTTCTTTTCCATTGTTCTGTAAATTGTTCTTGCAAACAACTTGGATTCACGAGCGATTGTGCGATAATTCTCGCAGTTGTCAGCTCTTGCCGCCTTCGGAATGGTGTGGATGATACTTTTCCGAAAGTCAGATAGTACGTCGTCAGACACATACATTCTACACACCAACGTGAATAATTTTGTTGCCACTTCCCCCAATGATTTTAGAAATTCTGGTGTAATGTTATCTATCCCTTCTGCCTTATTTGACGTTAAGTCCGCCAAAGCTCTTTTATGTTCTGATTCTAATGCCGGATCGCCTATCTGTTCTAAATCGACTTCTGATTCTTCTTCTATCACATCAGACAAACCTTCCCCCTCACAGAGGCTTTCAATTTATTCTTTCCACCTATCCCCTCTCTTGTCTGCGTTCAACAGTGGAATTCCCGTTGCACTCTCAATGTTACCACCCTTGCTTTTAATGTAACTGAATTGTGTCGTGGAAACATGAAAAACAACAGTTTTCACAGCATCGAGCACACCATACAAATGCTGCTTTTTTACATTTGCCACACTGTACGATTAGAATACGAACCCAACGGAACTGATCTGGAGCCGAGGCGCGGGATTTGGCCCGAGAAGCAACAAGACTGTTTAAGTAAGCTGCCACACGTACGGGAACTGACGCACGCAGATTTTTCACACGTCACTGCCGAACGCTGGCGGGAATAGAAAGTCTCGTCATAAAAGAAGAGGAGAAAATGCGGCGCCTGGGTGGCTTCGTGGATTCTGCTGTTGATCGACTCGTTATCAACGTGTCAAAAAATGGTTCAAATGGCTCTGAGCACTATGAGACTCAACATCTGAGGTCATCAGTCCCCTAGAATTTAGAACTACTTAAACCTAACTAACCTAAGGACACCACACACATCCATGCCCGAGGCAGGATTCGAACTTGCGACCGTAGCGGTCACGCGGCTCCAGACTGTAGCGCCTAGAACCGCACGGCCGCTGCGGCCGGCTCAACGTGTCAGATGGACAGTCCCAGAACTGAAATGTATTTCTCGGATTCGGATGAGGAAGGAGGTAAGAGATTACCAGACGACTGACTGTAATTCGTACTTCCAATGGCTTCAGTATTCAACAGTACGGTGAAACCCTTGCATCACATATAAATCGCTCAGGAAAATTACCCTGCGTTTAAGTTTGGAATTTTCATCACTCTTGTTTGTAATTAGAACACTTCGTCAGGTTATAACATACCAGCCACCCCCTCCCCCCCCCCCCCAACTTTACTATAATAGTCGATACCCAGAATGTGTAGCCTGGTAGCGACCATTTCAGTTATTAAATATATTAAATCTAAAACACTGTGGAAGAGTGATTTATGAGGTAATGGTATTATTTTGAGGAAAGACTGATATTTAAATACAACGACTAACAATTACATAATACGTAAGTGTGTAACATAATAATAACTATGAACCATCAATTTTTAATCACGAATATAATAATCAGTAGGTAATTCATTGAACAATAAGCAAACATAAATATTAGTATCGTTATTCCTTTCGTTAATGAACTGTAAATTGATCTCGAAATTTCTATTTGGGAAAGTTATTGTAGCCGAATCAAAAAGGTAGAACCAAAGCTGAAATTACGTAATTTCTAGCAATATGTAACTTCAAACCCAAATTTGTAAACCAGAGTTAATATCATTACCAAAATAATTAACTGATCATTGTCAGCACTCGTAATTAACTACATTACTTACGTTTGGACGCATATTTCGAAATTTTACTGTTGTAGAAAAATCAAACAGCTTGTGCATATCTAATGCAAATTTTAGGAACATTTTCTGTGCGGTAATTAATTTGTATTTTTTAAATTAACAAAATGCATTATTGTAAATAACTCATATTTACTTTTAAAGATTAAATTGTACTATTTCTAACCTGAAATTTTACGTAACAAAATGATATTTTATTTTGTACATACTCTCATTGTTAACCTTTTGTATATTTGTAAATTTTAATTGTAACTATTAATTTCACGATACTGTAATAATGAATATCAGAAACACTCATTGTTTGTGAAGTATAAATACGGAACGCTGCCATGCAGTGCCAGTTCAGTTCAGTTCTAGTTCAGTTCAGTGCTGTGAGTCTGTCTGTTTTAGTCTGTCGGTTGGTATGTGTGTGATCGCTTTTGTTCGGGAAAGTTCTCTCTGTCAGCTGTCGTATTATCAAAGAGAATATGTATCAAGTTGGATGTATCAAGGGCTTTGGAATGACAAATAAACGTGAATATTACTGACGAGACCTGGAATGTTATTAGAAGAAAACCACGGACACCAGAGCCAGGCAATATACGTAAAATTACAAAACAGTATTCATAGCCAGTACTTATCTCTACCCCAGGTGTAATAGATGATTTTTTAAAAAAAAAAAACATATATACACTTTCATATAATTAATAAAGTCGTAGATATGCGTTAAGGTGAGAACGAAAGCATGAGTTTTGCCGTATATTATTTCACTCTCTTTAAAAATTAAATTACATTCGAAGCTATGTTGTTTCTCTGCTCGTCTCTTTTCACGTCTGAACTGCAGCTACTCACACCAACGCAGGCTAGTTTGACCGCTGGCTGGCCGGCCGCTGCTGTCCGAGTTAAATGCGCCGCTAAAGCTGTTGCCCCGCACACTATCGCTCAGTCTGTGTGCGCGTAACACGGCACTAGGCGTATACCTTTGGTCGTACTCGACTGTACTGGTCACAGCTCGGCACCCCCTCCACGTGAGACGAAATCCAATGAGAGTCAAGCAATCGCAGAAGAATACACGGCGTGGTGTTTACATCAGGTTCATTCTTATAGCGTGCAAGTGCGCCAGCCAGGCACATCCCGCGTGCATGGTGTAGTAGGTTGACGTCAACCGGTCCGTAGTTACTGATACGTGCGCCTGGGGCGCTGGAGCATAGGTGTACGGTTCAGGCAGCTGCTGCACAGACCAGGTTCTAAGTCTAACGACATATATTGAAGCAGGTTAAAGACTTACGTAGCTTTCATAGACAGAACAGCTGCCTATGACACTGTTCGGAAGGAAGGACTTCTACACAAACTGATAAAAGTAATCCCCTGCCATGTGACACTGAGACTTATCAACAACATGCTTACGGACAGAGACTTCCAGGTGATACAGGGTAACGACGTAAGCAAACAGATGAAACTGACAATGGACTGCCTCAAGGATCAGTTCTAGCACCAATGCTCTTTAATCTTTACCTCTCTGACCTGCCTGAAACCATCTCAGGGAAGTTCAGCTATGCTGATGATATGGCCCTAGCTATCCACAGAAAACAGTTTGAAGACACTGAAAACATCCTCACAACTAAGCTAAACAAAATGCACGAGTATTTTACCAATTGCAGGCTAATACCAAATCCCACCAAGACTGAAGTCAACTGTTTTCATTTGAACAACAGAATGGCGGGATATGAGCTGAAAGTTCGTGTGAATAACCGTCAACTGCGATATCAGCCACATCCAAAGTACCGGGTGATCAAAAAGTCAGTATAAATTTGAAAACTGAATAAATCACGGAATAATGTAGATAGAAAGGTACAAATTGTCACACATGCTTGGAATGACATGGGGTTTTATTAGAACCAAAAAAATACAAAAGTTCAAAAAATTTCCGACAGATGGCGCTTCATCTGATCAGAATAGCAATGATTAGCATAACAAAGTAACACAAAGCAAAGATGATGTTCTTTACAGGAAATGCTCAATATCTCCAACATCATTCCTCAACAATAGGTGCAGTCGAGGAATAATGTTTTGAACAGCATTGTAAAGCATGTCCAGAGTTGTGGTGAGGCATTGGCGTCGGATGTTGTCTTTCAGCATCCCTAGAGATGTTGGTCGATCACGATACACTTGCGACTGCAGGTAACCCCAAAGCCAATAATCGCACGGACTGAGGTCTGGGGACCTGGGAGGCCAAGCATGACGAAAGTGGTGGCTGAGCACACGATCATCAGCAAACGACGCGCGCAAGAGATCTTTCACGCGTCTATCAATATGGGGTGGTTCTAATAAAACCCCATGTCATTCCAAGCATCTGTGTCAATTTTTACCTCTCTATGTACATTATTCCGTGGTTTATTAAGTTTTCAAATTTATACTGACTTTTTGATCACCCGGTACCTGGGGATCTCACTACATAGTACATTATCCTTCGAAAAACACCTGGAAAATGAATCGAATAAAATAAGCCCACGGAACAGCCTCATTGGGAGGCTCTGTAGCACTAACTGGGGAGCAGCAGCAGGCACACTACGAACCTCTGCACGCGCCTTGGTGTACTCTGCAGCCGAGTACTGTGCACCAGCTCTGTTAACCAGCAAGCGTGTAAACAAGGTGGACACCCAGCTCAACGCTGCTATGAGAACCATAACTGGATGCAGAAAGACTACCCCGCTATATTGGCTTCCAATAGTTAGTCATATAGCTCCACCCTCCCTGCGAAGACAGGAAGCTCTGACGAAGCAATACACAAAAATAATGAATAACCCCCTACTTCCTATCCATGAAGATGTCGGAACTTTGGAAAGAATACGACTCCGCTCCAGAAATCCCCCTTTAAGACTGGCCCAACAACTGTCAGCTGCCAACTTCAGCACGGATACTAAATGGCACGAAAGCTGGAGTGATAGCGCCTCCCCTGAACTTATCTGTCCATCAGAGAAACGTACGGGCTTTGAACTTCCACGACAGCAATGGAGATGCCTAAACAGAATCCGAACAGGTGGCGCCGTGTGAAACGGGCTCCAGGTTTTGAGGACAGCTGCGGCCGCGACGCCTCGGCGTGTTTCGGTTGGCGCCTTGCTCCGGCCACCGAGCGACGACAGCCCGATGGCGCGCCGACCAGAAATAACGGGCCCGCTGCTCCCGTGAATGGGGGACGTGGCTCGCCCCATCCGGGGGCCGCCCGCCGCTGCCAGCTGGGGAGGCCGCGTCGTCTGCGTCGCCTTCCGCCTAAAGACGTCGGCACACGGACCGTGCTGTCGAACGTCAACGTTGAGCGTGCCGAGTTCAACGTGCTGCTGAACGCTCAGGAACGACGCGACTCGCGCATACGGTACGTGGGCCCCAATGTGGTATACGCGATCGCAACGGACTCCAGCGGCAGTTGACGGATGTTCCTAGGTCGTAAATCACACTGTTTACTCAACGGACGCGCGTAAAAATCCCACGTTAGCTCCATTAAAACGCACATTTCCTCCATCGTCCACAAAAAGGAAAGTACCATGTCCAATCAATAAGGACATGGGCTTATAAAACTTCCATTACAAACAGTGCGGTACAAATTTCAAATACTTCTCCACATAAGATGATCATTATTTCATTATTCTCACATTTTAGGAAAACCCCACGGTCAGCCTTACTTGATCACTGTTCCTACCCAGTAGCAGAATCTTTGCAACATGTCAATTACGAAGCGCAAAAGAGAAAGGACCAAAATATATTTATACAAGTAGCGCAAGCTGTCCTGTAGATTAAGCCAATCCAACGAGTCACCCCTCAAAAAAAGCTGAACTTATATTTACATAACATCAAACTAATAAACTAATAACAAAGATCAAAACGTAATAAAAAATGTCAGGAAAAAAAATTTTGATGTGTCAAGGCGCGAACCACCGGCCACATCAACCAGACGCTACGCATTACGCTAAACCAACTTCACAGCCTTTACATCTAATCACATTATGTTACCGATTGCCGAAAACCTTAATCGTAGATATGTTACTAATTGAAATTTAATTATAACAAATTGTACCAAGAAATACACGTTGTGGGTGGATCATCCGTGTGTCGCTGCCTTCAAATAGCCTACTCTCATAATACGCAAGTTACAATAATTCTTTTGACACGAATATGATGTTTCTCATTATTTTATCGGAACGAATCACACAACTAACAACGGGTTTTCCAGTGATTCTCAATTTGCTGGTGCTCAGAAACGGCATATATGCATATAGGCTTGACATGAATGCCAATATCGCGCCTCACAACTCTGTACTGAAGGGAGACGGCGTGCTTCTGACGTAGGCGGCGTTGTGCCATCTTATTGGTCAACGCTCAGACCCACACTCAGAATATCTGACAAGCCAGATATTGCTCTGCACGTTCGGAAAGTCTCCCGAACGTGCTATTCCACGCTATGACGTCAGATACTCGGCACGCTCAACGCTCAACGTTCGGATGCACGGTCCGTGTGCCGACGGCTTAACGTCACTGGTCAAGCAGTGAAAACCACGTGGACGAGGAGCTGGCGACGAATTCCTCGCTCCAACTGACTGCGGGGGCGTGGAATGAGGAAACCGGCGCGTGGAGCGGCACGTGGCCAGCGAGAGGCAACATCAGTTTTACGTCACAAGCAGAACTGAGGAGCCGTCTTATTGTATGGAATTAACTCCGTATTTCGTATTTTTTGTTTTTGTTTATGATTATCATGGAGTCCGTGATACGCATATAAGCTATTTCAACCTGATCGAAACGCTTCGTTCGTTATAATAAAATCATAGCAAACTACATTTCGGTAGGTAACGGCTTCCTGTAGTTAATATCTGAAGTGGTGTAACGTCTGTGCTTCGGAAGTACAGTGAAGAGCCGAAGAAACTGGTACACATGACTGATACGGTGTAGGGCCCCACGACCACGCAGAAGTGCCGCAACACGACATGGCACGGACTCGACTGATGTCTCAAGTAGTGCTGGACGGAACTGACACCACGAATCCTGCAGGACTGCCCATAAATCCGTAAGGGTACGAGGGGGTGGAAATCTCTTCTGAACAGCACGTTCCAAGGCATCAAAAATGTACACATCTGGGGAGTTTGGTGGGCAGTGGAAGTGTTTAGACTCTGGAGAGTGTTCCGGGGGCCACTCTGTAGCAATTCTCGACGTGTGGGTGTCGCACTATCCTGCTGGAATTGCCCAAGTCCGTCAGAATGCACAGTCGACGTAATGGATGCAGGTGATAAGACAGGACGCTTACGTACGTGGCACCTGTCAGAGCCTTATCAAGACGTATCAGGGGTCCCACATCACTCCAGCTGCACAATACAAGCACACGCCCCACACCATTACAGAGCCTCCACCAGTTTAAGGTTGTCCCCGTACCCGTCGACGACAATCCGCTCGATACAATTTTTGCCGAATGCCCCATATTCACAGTCTATCTATACAAGGGCGATGTACTTGAGGACAATATTACGGAAATTGAAGACGATGTAGATGAAGATGAAATTGGAGATACAATACTGCGTGAAGAGTTTGACAGGGCACTGAAAAGACCTGAGTCGATACAAGGCCCCGGGAGTAGACAACATTCCGTTAGAACTACTGACGGCCTTGGGAGAGGCAGTCCTGACAAAACTCTACCATCTGGTGAGAAAGATGTACGAGACAGACGAAACACCCTCATACTTCAAGAAGAATATAATAATTCCAATCCCAAAGAAAGCAGGCGTTGACAGATGTGAAAATTACCGAACTATCAGTTTAATAAGGCACGGCTGCAAAATAATAACGCGAATTCTTTACAGACGAATGGAAAAACTGGTAGAAGCCGACCTGGGGGAAGATCAGTTTGGATTCCGTAGAAATGTTGGAACGTGTGAGTCAATACTGACCTTACGACTTACCTCAGAGGAAAGATTAAGGAAAGGCAAACCTACGTTTCTAGCATTTGTAGACTTGGAAAAAGCTTTTGACAATGTTGACTGGAATACTCTCTTCAAATTCTAAAGGTGGCAGGAGTAAACTAGAGGGAGGGAAAGGTTGTTTACAATTTGTACAGAAATCAGGTGGCAGTTATAAGAGTCGAGGGACATGAAAGGGAAGCAGTGGTTGGGAAGGGAGTGAGACAGTGTTGTAGCCTCTCCCCGATGTTATTCAATCTGTATATTGAGCAAGCAATAAAGGAAACAAAAGAAAAATTCGGAGTGGGTATTAATATCCATGGAGAAGTAATAAAAACTTTGAGGTTCGCCAATGTCATTGTAATTCTGTCAGACAGCAAAGGACTTGGAAGAGCAATTGAACGGAATGGATGATGTCTTGAAAGGGGGATCTAAGAAGAACATCAACAAAAGCAAAACGCGGATAATGGAACGTAGTCGAATTAAGTCAGGTGATGCTGAGGGAATTAGATTAGGAAATGAGACACTTAAAGTAGTACAGGAGTTTTGCTATTTGGGGAGCAAAATAAATGATGATGGTCGAAGTAGAGAGGATATCAAATGTAGACTGGCAATGGCAAGGAAAGCGTTTCTGAAGAAGAGAAATTTGTTAACATCGAGTATAAATTTAAGTGTCAGGAAGTCGTTTCTGAAAGTATTTGTATGGAGTTTAGCCATGTATGGAATTGAAACGTGGACTATAATACTGTATTTTGGACAAGAACAGAATAGAAGCTTTCGAAATGTGGTGTTACAGAAGAATGCTGAAGATTAGATGGGTAGATCACATAACTAATGAGGAGGTATTGAATAGGATTGAGGAGAAGAGAAGTTTGTGGCACAACTCGACTAGAAGAAGGGACCGGTTGGTAGGACATGTTCTGAGGCATCGAGGGATCACAAATTTAGCATTGGAGGGCAGGGTGGAGGGTACAAATCATAGAGGGAGACCACGAGATGAATACAGTAAGCAGATTCAGAAGGATGTAGGTTGCAGTAGGTACTGGGAGATGAAGAAGCTTGCACAGGATAAGGTAGCATGGAGAACTGCATCAAACCAGTCTCAGGACTGAAGACCACAATAACAACAACAACAACAACAACAACATGGTCAGACAGAGATCCCGAAATCAGATAATGGATTGTAAGGCGTACTGAGGAGGAGATATAGACTCAGACCACAATATAGTAGTGATGAAGAGTAGGCTGAAGTTTACGAGATCAGTCAGGAAGAAGTGGAATACGGAAGTTCTCTTAGGCTACAGACATCGCAATGAGGAATAGCTCAGTAAGCAGAACAGTTGAAGAGGAATGTACATCTCTAAAAAGGGCAGTGACACAAGTTGGAAACAAAAACATAGGTACAAAGAAGCTAACTGCGAAAAAACCGTGGGTAACAGAAGAAATATTTCAGATGACCGATGAAAGAAGGAAGCACAAAATTGTTCAGGGAAATCCAGGAGTACAGAAATACAAGTCGCTGAGGAATTAAATAAATAGGAACTATGGGGAAGGTAAGACGAAATGGCTGCACGAAAAATGTGAAGAAATCGAAAAAGAAATGATAGTCGGAAGGAACTGACTCAGTATATATAGAAAAGTCAAAACAACCTTCGGTGAAATTAAAAGCAAGGGTGGAAACATTAAGAGTGCAGAGGCAACTCCACTGTTAAATTAGATGAGATGGTCGATCCAGTATTAGAATCAGAATTTAGCACAGCTTTAGAAAACTTAAGATCAAATAAGGCAGAACTGATCGACAACTTTCAATCAGAACTTCTAAAATCATTGGGGAAAGTGGCAACAAAACAACTATTCAAGTTGGTTTGTAGAATGTATGGGTTTGGCGACATACCATCTCACTTCAGAAAAAAACACTATCCACAGAATTCCGAATAGACAAGAGCTGACAAGTGCGAGAATTGTCGCACAATCAGCTTAACAGCTCATGCATCAGAATTGCTGACAAGAATAATATACAGAAAAATTGAAAAGAAAAATTTGGAGATGTCAGATTACCAGTTTGGCTTTAGGAAAGGTAAAGGCACCATAGAGGTAATTCTGACGGTGCAGTTGATAATGGAAGCGAGATTAAAGAAAAATCAAAACAAGTTCATAGGATTTGTCGACCTGTAAAAGTATTTGACGATGTAGGATGGGGTAAGTTGTGTGAAATTCTTAGAAAAATTGGTATAATCTATAGAGACAGACGGGTAAAATACAATATATACAAAAGCCACCATCGAATAATAAGAGTGGAGTACCAAGAACGTAGTGATCGGAGCCGAAGGTCCACTCGTGCTCCCTCGATGACTGCACGACACACAGCTTTACTCCTCCCCTGGCCCGTCAAGACCGACAGTGGACTGTTCGTGACTGGAAACATGTTGCCTGGTCGAAGGAGTCTCGCTTCAAATTGTATCGAGAGGATGGACGTGTACGGGTATGGAGAAAGCCTCATTAACCCGTCGACCCTGCCTGTCAGCAGGGGACTGTTCAAGCTGGTGGAGGTTCTGTAATGGTGTAGCGCGTGTGCAGTGGGAGTGATATGGGTTCCCTGATACGTCTAGATACTACTGTGACAGATGACACGTACGTAAGCACCCTGTCTGATCTGCATCCATTCGTGTCCATTGTGCATGCCGACGGGTTTGGGCAGTTCCAGCAGGACAATGCGACACCGCAAACGTCCAGAATTGCTTCAGAGTGGCCCCAGGAACTCTCTACTGAGTCTAAACACTTCCGCTGCCCACCAAACTCCCCAGACATGAACATTACTGAGCACATCTGGGATACCTTGCAACGCGTTATTCTCTAACCCCTCGTACTATTACTGATTTATGGACAGCCCTGCAGAATTCGTAGTGTCAGTTCCCTCCAGCACTACTTCAGACATTAGTCAGGTCCGTGCCACGTCGTGTTGCGGCACTTGTGCTTGCTCGCGGGGCCCTACACGATATTAGGCAGGTTTACCAGTTTCTTTGGCGTTTCAGAGTAGGCTACATGTTATCCCGTGACTTTTGTCACCTCAGAGTAAATGGAAGACACGTGACAGAACTGCCTAGGCATGTCGCGAGTCTCCGAGTACTGTGGCACTCCCACAGCTGTCACCGGCCTGCTCTCGATATCTCGGTGCAGCCTGACGTATTGGGGCCAAATGTTAACTTGGGGTCTCGCGCTTAGTGACGCGTCCGTCTCGTCGAGTGCACAGTGTTTGGATTGTGTGGGCGGACAGGCGGCGGCATCCGTCCGATAGGCGGCCAGTCGCGGTCGACACGTCGCTGTTGTCCTCTCGTGGAGAGCAAACACGGCGGTCCTCTCCCTGCGCCACCGGCCGGGACTCTACTGGGCGCCAGCTGCAGCTCCGTACCAGACCAACGCCGACTCAGAGGAGGGCCTCGGCGCTTGCTGGTGACGTCACGTCAGCTAGGCACGGCGGACGCCACGTCTGTTGCAGGCATACTCATAATGGTGGTGTCTCCCTCCCTGACACAGGAAAATGTGAAACTACTGGCGGTAGTTGTCCAACACACATTGTTCTGACAAGGGAACCTCCCCATCGCACCCCCCTCAGATTTAGTTATAAGTTGCCACAGTGGACAGGCCTTGAAAAACTGAACGCAGATCAATCGAGAAAACATGAAGAATGTGTGTGGAACTATGAAAAAAATAAGCAAAATATGCAAACTGAGTAGTCCATGCGTAAGATAGGCAACATCAAGGATAGAACGAGCTCGCGAGCGCCGTGGTCCCGTGGTTAGCGTGAGCAGCTGCGGAACGAGAGGTCTTTGGTTCAAGTCTTCCCTCGAGTGAAAAGTTTATTTTCTTTATATTCGCAAAGTTATGATCTGCCCGTTCGTTCATTGACGTCTCTTTTCACTGTAATAAGTTTAGTGTATGTGTTTTGCGACCGCACCGCAAAACCGTGCGATTAGTAGACGAAAGGACGTGCCTCTCCAATGGGAACCGAAAGCATTTTATCGCAAGGTCATAGGTCAACCGATTCCTCCACAGGAAGACACGACTGATATATTCTATACGACACTGGTGACGGCATGTGCGTCACATGACAGGAATATGTTGTCGACCCACGTAACTTGTACACTTGGCGAATGGGTAAAACGATTCTTCTACCTTGCCCGATTTAGCTTTTCTTGTGGCTGTGATAAACACTCCCAAAAAGTGATGAAAACATAAGAGTTTGTCATATAAACTGAAAATAAAAAAATAAACTTTTCATTCGAGGGAACACCTGAACCCAGGACCTCTCGTTCCGCAGCTGCTCACGCTAACCAAGGGACCACGGCGCTCCTATTCTCACACTCTCCTTGATGTTGCCAATATTGCGCATGGACTACTCAGTTTGTATATTTTACTTATTTTTTTCATAGTTCCACACAACTTCTTCCTGTTTTCTAGATTGATCTGTGTTCGGTGTTTCAAGGCCTATGCCTATCCACTGTGCCAACTTATAACTAAATCTGCGGTGGGGTGTGGGGGGGGGGGGGGGGGTGCGATGGGGAGATTCCCTTGTGAGAGATTTCCGCAATCAATTGATTGTGCAATTCATTGCACTTCTTAACAAATAGTGTACTACTGAACTTAAATTTCCACCTGTTTTAAGCATTGACATACAAAAACAACTTCACGATCCAGCAGCAACAGAATTCGTGCTTCTTTACCTTATTTGTAAATCTGAGGAAGTTACGTTTGTACTGGGTTGCTTTTACAAGAAACTGTGAACATATTGGTGCTCTTCTTTAGGTATCTCGGTTGACTATGGGGTGAGGACCACTGAATGTTAATGAAATATCTTGCGATCGTACACGTTGGGGGAGGGGGTGGGGGACAGAAGAAGAGGCAAATGAGAGATACTTGTTTTATCAAATAAATTTTTTTATCTTATATTCTCCTTTCAGTTGCAAGAGGGGAATATTTAATTTTTCTAATATGCATGTTTAAAAAAGTTTAAGCTCAGTAGTATCTTCGATGTATGAAGCTATTTTGTTTGCTGTTTAGAATTCCTTTCTTTGAAAACGACTGTAATCTAATGACTGGCAACAGTTGGACATTTACACATGTAAATTAGTTCACATTTCCAGTGACGATGTCAAACGAATATAAATAAAAGAAACGAGTCAATTGTAAGGGGGTTGGGGTAATTTTCGATAGCAAAATGGATCAACTAAATATAGTTACTTGAATGTAAAATTTCCGAAGCTCGCAATGGGGCAAAGCATCTTCTCATATTGATCTACGTTTGTTTCGACAGGATCCAGTAATACAGAACTGTGATCTTCATTTGTAGCTTTACGATAGTAAGAAAATCTTTCATCTAAATAAAACTGCAGAATCCAAAAGAATACCAAACATTTTGTCCAAAAATAAGAGATTTATAGTGATAAGCACGCCCAGGCGTTTCTGCCTGCAACAGACCTGGCGTTGGCCGTGCCTAGCTCACGTGACGTCACGAACAAGCGCCGAGGTCTTCCTTTGAGTCAGTGTTGACCAGAACCGGCAGCCCCTAGTGGCTAAGGCCGCCTTCACACGGGACGCGGAAGGCACTGTGCACGCGGAATGAGACCGGCTTTGTGACGTCATAGCGCGGTATTAGACGCTTCATAACATTGCCAGGCACTGAAAGAGAGAGACAGACGCGACAGCGTGGAGAATAACGGGGCCAGTGAGTTGCACGACCGGTCCATAAGTCACAGCCACACCTAGAGCTCCTATGCAACAGGCTGAAACGTCAGCCATGTTTTCGCCATTTCTGAGGATTCAGCAATGTCTACCTTGTGGGTGGTTAACCCATTCACGAAACTTTTTACAGTATTTCTTATAAAATATTTGATATTGTATGTGTGAAGTGAACCGAACATTAATTAATGTTCACAGAGGTCAAATGAAACAAGAGGTTTACTATTACCAGTCAGTTTATTTACCTCCACGATGCGTTTCAACGGTTTCAACCTCCATCATCAGGTGGATATACATTTGTTACTATCTCATATCTGTATGTTCTGTTACGATGTTTGGAGGAACTAGTCTAATGGAGAAACAAAATATATATCTAATGGTAAAAATAAAATAACTAAAAGAGAGTACTTCCAGTAATTTTTTGTAAAAAAAAAAAGACCATGTTCTGAAATAGTGTTTTGTTTCCCCACTAGACAGTCCCACAAGTTCCTGCAAATATCGTAACACAACACACACAAGTTATACTACCAAATGTATAACCACCGTATGATGGAGATTTAAACCTTTGAAAGGCGTCATGGAGATATATAAACAGTGAATGGTAACAATAAACTTGTTGTTTCATTTGATATCAATAAGTGACGGTGAAACCTAAACTAAAAGGTTCGCATTTAAAGTTCATGGTTAATACGGTTGCATGCATAGGTTAACCACCAATCAGGTAAACACTGCTGAATCCTCAGAGATGGGGAAAACACGGCTGACCATTCAGCCTGTTACATTGCAGCTCTAGGTGTGGTTGTGACGTAGAGACCGGTCTTGCAGTTCACTGGCCGCGTTATTCTCAACGCTGCAAAAGTTCATTCTAAGAATGCCCTTTTCATGCAACAGAAAAATTGAAGTCTAATATTACACGGTGTAAGACGTCGTGGTATCGTGACCTTCATTCCTTACATATTCCGCCCTCACAATCATATTCCACACATCGAGACGCTTCATTCGAAGCGAAACTCGATAAGATAAAGTCAATGTTGTATGAATTCATGTAAACGATATGCAGATAACTGGTAAATCGCAAGTGCGTACCGTGGTTGAAATACTCGAGGCTGGCGTACACACACACACATTCAAGACATGACGGTCACACACAGCAGCTTTTAGTTCGAGAGAGGCAACCGCACGCCGGGAGGCTGGTCCCTTCAGAGAATGAGTCAACCTCGGCTGCCCGTGGAGAGGAAAGCGTTTGCCCGAGTGAAAGGAAGAACGACCCTGTGTTCGGCTTAAAAGCAAATTCCGCTACATTGTTTGGGAGCGTCCAGCCAACGCATTCTTTACAAACATAGCACGCAGTTTCAGAGGTTTTCACAGGGAGACAGCAAACGCCAAACGCCGATGCTACAGATTTCCGGATTGGTCGCCTTAAACGAAACGTCATTCTCCCGTTTTAGAAGAGCAGTGCTGATTGGCAGACGATATTCCTGACGCCTCGAGCTGGAGGAGTAATGGAAGAGACCGAACGATATCTATGACACTATCTCCCCTACTTCGCGATAATAAAAAACGAGTTGCCCTTCTTAGAACTCTCTCGATGTCATCCGTCAGTCCCACCTGATGCGGATCCCACGCCGCACAGCAGTACTCCAGAATAGGGCGGACAAGCGTGGTGTAAGCACTCTCTTTAGTAGGCCTGTTGCACCTTCTAAGTGTTCTGCCAATGGATGGCAGTCTTTGGCTCACTCTACTCGCAACATTATCTATGTGATCGTTCCAATTTAGTTTATTTGTAATTGTAATTCCTAAGTATTTACTTGAATTTACAGCCTTCAGATTTGTGTGACTTGTCGCTTAATCGAAATTTATCTCTTTTAGTACTCATGTGAATAACTTCACCCTTTCCTTATTCAGGGTCAATTTCCACTTTTCGCACCATACAGATCTCTTATCTAAATCGTTTTGCAATTCGTTTTGGTCATCTGGTGACTTTGCAAGACGCTAAATGACAGCATCGTCTCCAAGCAATCTAAGACGGCTACTCAGATTGTCTCCCATGTCGTTAATATAGATCAGGAACAATGGAGGGCCTATAACACTTCCTTGGGCAATGCCGGATATTACTTCTATTTTACTTGATCACATTCCGTGTATTAATACGAACTGCGACGTTTCTGACAGGAAATATCGAATCCAGTCGCACAAGTGAGGCGATATTCGATTGGCTCGCAGTTTGGTTAGAAGATGCTTGTGAGAAACGATGTCGAAAGCCTTCTGGAAGTATACAAATATCGAATCAATTTGACACCCGCTGTCGCTAGCACTAATTACTTCATAAAGAGATATTTGTCTTTAGTAATAACGAAATTTTCTGAATCCGTGCTGTCTGTGTGTCGATGAATCGTTTTCTTCGCGGTAATTAATAATGTTCGAAGACAGTACGGACGCGCGCAGTGACCGCTCGGTTGGAGGCGCCATGTCACGGATTGCGCGGCCCCTCCCGCCGGAGGTTCGAGTCCTCCCTCGGGAATGGGTGCGTGTGTTGTTATTTGAAGTGTTGGCAGAAGAGCCAACACTGTGTTGCTAGAGGAGGCCGAAATGCACACGTTTAATTACACGCTGACTGGCGCGAGGTCTGGAACAGTTAAGGGAATTAATAGTAGCAAATAAAGTACGTAGTGATATAATACTTAACTTTAATCCATAATTGGTGTACATCGCTCTTGACGGTACATGTTATAATCCCAATGTCAAATGCTATGGCGCCTTGCTAGGTCGTAGCAAATGACGTAGCTGAAGGCTATGCTAACTATCGTCTCGGCAAATGAGAGCGTAGTTGTCAGTGATCCATCTCTGGCTAAGTCGGCTGTACAACTGGGGCGACTGCTAGTAAGTCTCTCTAGACCTGCCGTGTGGCGGCGCTCGGTCTGCAATCACTGATAGTGGCGACACGCGGGTCCGACGTATTCTACCGGACCGCGGCCGATTTAAAGGCTACCACCTAGGAAGTGTGGTGTCTGGCGGTGACACCACATTATTAGCATATGTTACTTTAAGTAGTGTCTAAGTTTAGCGACCGATGATCTCAGCCGTTTGGTCCCTTAGGATTACACACACATTTGAACTTTTATCTTTGTTAACACAGTGTATGTTCCAAAACCCTACTTGAAATCGACGTTAGTGATACGGGCCTGTAATTCAGCGGTTTACTCCTATTGTAGCAGCATACTCTGAAAGGACGCTGACTGGTATACAATGTGGAACGGGGGCCTTGGCTTTATTGAGGGGGCTAAAACGTCAAACGGGCCGACTTGGAGCAGCAGAGGCATCTCAGGACATTTTAATTTCCACTGTCTATGCTTTTACAAGTAAATTCATAAAACTTTGTCAGCATCGTCAGGAAGGATTCAGGATTTACACGCATTGCAGTGGAAGTTCGAATACATAACAAAATAAATTTTTTTACGTGCGAAATTTCATTATTTTTTCACTTATTAATGGCTGCATTTGTTGCTATAGGTACACTTTTCTTCATAAGTTAGAGATTCGTCGATGAATTTTGCACAGCATACAAACCATACTTACACGTGTATGAAACTCTAGAATTTATTTATTTTATGAAAAAACGAATGAGCTGTTATATTTTAAACTTCATATTTAGAAAAAACACAAATTTTCTAGTTAATTACCTCAATTTTTACCACAGTTTTTAATAGATTTGTGAAATTCTAGAGTTTCATACACCTTTCAGTATGGTTTCTATACTGTGCAAAATTCATCGAAGAATCTCTCTTACTTATGAAGAAAAGTGTACCTATAGCAACAAATGCTGCCATTAATATGTGAAAAAGATGAAATTTCACATGTAAAAAAAATTTATTTTGTTATGTTTTCGAACTTCCACTGCTGTGAGTGTAAATTCTGAGTCCTTCCTGGTGATGCTGACAAAGTTTCATAAATTTATTTGTAAAAGTATAGACAGTGGAAATTAAAATGTCCTGTGATGCCTCTCCTGCTCCAAGTCGGCCCGTTTGACGTCCTACACCCCCCCCCCCCCCCCGCCCTCTTAAGGGATTTAAGCTATTTTGCAACACCGAGGGTTCTTCTTCTATGTTTCTCATCTTTGCAATTGTTCTTGATTGGAATTCAGGAATATTTACTTCGTCTTGTTTGGTGAAGGAGTTTCGGAAAACAGTGTTTAATAACTCTGCTTTAGTGGCACTGTCATCAGTGACTTCACCGTTGTTATCGCGCAGTGAAGGTATTGATTACGTGTTGCCACACGTTTGGATGCTTTATGTACAGGTTGGCGCACGAAATGTGTTACCAATTGCTTCTTTCACAATTTACGACGCACGTTAGGTATCCCACTGGGATATCTACAGCAGTACCAGCAGAGCTTGGAAAAACAAATGATTTACGAAATTACGTGTAATTCACGATACTGCCGCTAGGAGACTAGTAAGCAGCAATGGCTGACAATGGAAGACTTCAAAAATGGTTCAAATGGCTCTGAGCACTATGGGACTCAACTTCTGAGGTCATTAGTCCCCTAGAACTTAGAACTAATTAAACCTAACTAACCTAAGGACATCACAAACATCCATGCCCGAGGCAGGATTCGAACCTGCGACCGTAGCGGTCTTGCGGTTTCAGACTGCAGCGCCTTTAACCGCACGGCCACTTCGGCCGGCTGACAACGGAAGACTGACGACACGGCAACGATCAGCAATTGTGTTATTTTTTCATGAAACGAAAAGCCTTGTTGTGACTCAGAGGTGTTTTCGATAACAGTATAACACACGATGGGTCCCTTGCAAGAAGACCATCCACAGGTTGTACGATAAATTTGTACAGGAAGGAACAGTATTGGAAGCGAAGCGACCTCGGCCTACGTCTGTTTGTTCGCCGGAGAATATTGAAGCGGGACGAGTTGCTGTACAGACAAGTCCCGGGAATATGCAGACCCTCCATTCAACGCATTCTTAAAAGTGACCTCCATATGTACCCATACAAGATGACCTGTGCACAGAAGCTCACAGAAGAAGACAAGCAGCAGAGAGTATGATTTGCTCAGCGGGTGGAGGATAGGGAAGAAACTCTCAGCAACGTTTGGTTTTCAGACGAGTCGCATTTTCATTTACACGGTGTGGTTAACAAACAAAATGTACGCTTTTGGGCCACTGAAAACCCGCAAGTGCTTCATGAACGAGAACATTATGCTCCCAGGATTACAGCGTGGGCAGCCATTTCCAGTCACGAACTTACTGGATCCTTTTTCTTTGAAAAAACAGTGTACAGCGAGCGTTATTTGAGCATGCTTCGCAATAGCTTCATTCCACAGTTTCTTGCTACTACCTTGCCCTTCAACACGCAGTGGTTCATGCAAGATGGAGCAAGGCCACATACTGCAAACACTGTGTTGGTTTTCTTACACGAGCATTTCGACATGCGGATCATTTCAGTCAGGTTTCCAGCTTGCTTCAATGACGGACAAAATTGGCCCCCCAATAGTCCAACCCAAGTGACGTTTTTCTTTGGGGGTACCTAAAGGAAAAATTTTTCCCGAAGCGTCCACGTGATTTAATGGAGCTCAGAAGACTTCAAGCTTGCAGTGAAATTACGGAAGACATGTGGCGTAGGGTAATCACTAACTCCAGTGAAACTTCCTGGCAGATTAAAACTGTGTGCCGGACCGAGACTCGAACTCGGGACCTTTGCCTTTCGCGGGCAAGTGCTCTACCGACTGAGCTACCCAAGCACGACTCACGCCCCGTCCTCACGACTTTACTTCTGCCAGTACCTCGTCTCCTACCTTCCAAACTTTACAGAATCTCTCCTGCGAACCTTTCTTTCAGGAGTGCTAGTTCTGCAAGGTTCGCAGGAGAGCTTCTGTAAAGTTTGGAAGGTAGGAGACGAGATACTGGCAGAAGTAAAGCTGTGAGGACGGGTCGTGAGTCGTGCTTGGGTAGCTCAGTTGGTAGAGCACTTGCCCGCGAAAGGCAAAGGTCCCGAGTTCGAGTCTCGGTCCGGCATACAGTTTGAATCTGCCAGGAAGTTTCATATCAGCGCACACTCCACTGCAGAGTGAAAATCTCATTCTACTTACTCCAGTGTTCGTTTGAAGGAAGTTAGGAAACGAAATGGTGGACATATTGAGCATGTGCTGAGTTAGAACAAATCTCCATGGACGGCTCTTCATTGTAGTATATGTTCCTTTCAGTTTGTATCACATTTCGTGCGCCACCCTGTGTGACCAGAATGTATTAGGGTTTTCTGCCAGCTTCCGAGACAGGGTTCCGTTGTGGAAATTATTATTTTGAGTGGTTTTAGCAGTCGGGTTAACCTGGAGACCGAAACGAACCGACGTGACCGAGAGCCGGTCGTTTCAGCGGTAACCGCCGCCCCTGTGGCGGACTCGCGTGTGATGTGGAGCGACGGCACCGGCGTGGCGGGCGACCAGGGCTCGGTAGGCTGCGAAGTGGGGACGCGCGGGAAGCTGCCGCCCGCGGCCGGACAAACGGGCCCGGCCGCAGTCAGCGCTGCACAAAAGGTGGGCGCGCCGTATTTCACCTCCGCTGCCAACGCGGCTATTAAAACCGCTACCGAGCGCAGGCGCGCGGCGTGGCGCGGCGTGGCGCGGCGCGCAGATCCGTCGTAAAGAGCTGCGAGGCCCCTGTGTGTGCTGTCGCCCGGGGAACGACGGCGGGCGTCGTATCTCACCAGAGACTCAACGGCGTCACCGTCGAGGACTCAGCGGCGGCTGTCTGCTACGGGCACTGCTGTCGCCTCAGCGAGCTAAGACTGTTGATGTTTCTAAAAATACTGACAAGGGAACCTCCCCATCGCACCGCCCTCAGATTTAGTTGTAAGTTGGCACAGTGGATAGGCCTTGAAGAACTGAACACAGATCAATCGAGAAAATAGGAAGACGTTGTGTGCAACTATGAAAGAAAAAAATAAGCAAATCATACAAACTGAGTAGTCCATGCGCAAAATAGGCAACATCAAGGATAGAGTGAGCTCAGGAGCGCCGTGGTCCCGTGGTTAGCGTGAGCAGCTGCGGAGCGAGAGGTCCTTGGTTCAAGTCTCCCCTCGAGTGAAGAGTTTACTTTCTTTATTTTCAGACAATTATCAATGTTCAGGCACTCATACGTAATCAGCTTCGCTCTCCAAAATTCCAGGACATGTTCAGATTTGCTTGGACATATGCAGGATTGACGGTCTACACACGGAAAAATTTGAAAACGTTAAAAACATATGTTTTGACAGAGCACAGGGAAAAGTGTGCGACTGTGAAAGTGTTGCACTCATTTGATTCAGTTTATGTAACAAACTTATGTTTCCAAACTTCCTGATACATTAAAACTGTGTGCCCGACAGAGACTCGAACTCGAGACCTTTGCCTTTCGCAAACAAGTGCTCTACCATCTGAGCTACCCAAGCACGACTTGCAGAACTAGCACTCCTGAAAGAAAGGATACTGCGGAGACATGGCTTAGCCACAGCCTGGCGGATGTTTCCAGAATGAGATTTTCACCCTGGAGCGGAGTGTGCGCTGATAGGAAACTTCTTGACAAATTAAAACTGTGTGCCCGACCGAGACTCGAACTCGGTAGCTCAGTTGGTACAGCACTTGCCCGCGAAAGGCAAAGGTCCCGAGTTCGAGTCTCGGTCCGGCACACAGTTTTAATCTGCCACGAACTTTCATATAGCGCACACTACGCTGGAGAATGAAAATCTCATTCCTATGTTTTCATCACTTTTTGGGAGTGATTATCTCATCCACAAGAAAACCTAAATCGGGCAAGGTAGAAGAATCTTTTTTCCCATTCGCCAAGTGTACAAGTTAGGTGGGTCGACAACATATTCCTGTGATGTGACGCACATGCCGTCACCAGTGTCGTATAGAATATATCACACGTGTTTTCCTGTGGAGGAAACGGTTGACCTATGACCTTGCGATCAAATGTTTTCGGTTCCCATTGGAGAGGCACGTCCTTTCGTCTACTAATCGCACAGTTCTGCAGTGCGGTCGCAAAACACAGACACTAAACTTATTACAGTGAACAGAGACGTCAGCGAACGAACGGATCATAGCTTTGCGAAAATAAAGACAGTAAACTTTTCACTCGAGGGAAGACTTGAACCAAGGACCTCTCTTTCCGCAGCTGCTCACGCTAACCACGGGACCACACCGCTCCTGAGCTCTTGCTACCCTTGATGTTGCCTATCTTGCACACGGACTAATCAGCTTGTATATTTTGCTTGTTTTTTTCATAGTTCCACACAACTTCTTCCTGTTTTCTTGATTGATCTGTGTTCAGTTTTTCAAGGCCTATCCACTGTGGCAACTTATAACTAAATCTGAGGAGCGCGCGATGGGGAGGTTCCCCTGTGAGAAACCGATGTGTCGCGTTGTATCGTTATTACAAACGCAATATTCTGCCAACGATATACCGAAAACGTATCGAAACTTCACTCTTAAAGGACATCGACGTACAGGCCTATAAAAATATCGCTACACAATGTAAACATACTACCGGGTTCAGACATGTGTATGTAAGTGTGCTCCTGCAGTGCTGTCGCGTACCGGGGTTACTGTAGCTAAGAATGTTTCTAGTTTTAAAAAATCGAGAAACCGATATATTGATAATACAAAAGACAATAGTTGTCGATTCCCGATATACAGGGTGCGTAAAAAAAATGTATACACACTTTGAACTGTCATAGACAATTTATTTACCGTTCTACAAGGTGAAATATGTGTGAGAAAGTAATGTTATGTTTTTTCAACAGGTGGCAGCAGTGGCAAGGAAGTAAGTGCAACATGGCGGACGTACGTTTGAGCTTCGAAGCGCGGAAGCAGATAATTAAGTGGTACTGGAAGTTTGAGAATGTAGCTGCGGTTCGAAGACAGTGGAGAAGTGACTATGGTACAGAACCACCTCCAAGGTTAACAATTACACGTCTACGAGAGAAATTCGAAATTCGTGGAACAGTGTGTGATGTGCATAAAGGTCGATCAGGGCGACCTCGTACAGCTACAAGTGATGATTCCCCACAACTGCGGGCTCGCAACTGTTTCAGCGTTCACCTCAAAAATCTTCGAGGCAAGCGGCACGTGAGAGTAATGTAAGTGCTGGTAGTGTGCAACGCATTCTGAAGAAAGGCAAGTTTCGTGTGTACATTCCGAGGCTGCTGCAACAGCTAAGTGACGACGATCCAGATAGAAGGTTAGAATTTTGTGATGGGTTCAGGAGATGGTGAGACGTGAACCGGGATTTATGGGTAGCATAATTTGGTCGGATGAAGTCCAATACAAACTCAATGGAGCTGTCAATAGCCACAGTTGTGTGTACTGGGCTGAAGATAATCGTCACATTACAGTTGAAAAGGCTGTGAATTTGCCTGGTGTAAATGTGTGGTGTGGTTTGTCTGCAAGGGGACTCATTGGGCCTTTCCACTTTGAAGGTACTGTTACTGGAGAAACGTACCTAACAATGCTTGCTGACTCCATGTTCCCTGCCATTCGTGCATTATACGGTAATGATGAGTTTTATTTCCAACAAGATGGCGCCCCGCCGCACTATCATAGGGACGTACGAGCATACCTGGATCACGATGTGCCAGGCCAGTGGATAGGACGCAGGGGACCAATCCAGTTTCCTGCACGCTCTCCACACCTCACGCCGCTGGATTCCTTCTTATGAGGCACAGTAAAAGATGAGGCGTACAAACGTAAACCAAGTAACCTGGACACACTTTGGAATGAGATTCAGGCCGCGTGCGCAGAAATCTCATTGGACACTTTGGTACGATGTACGGAGTCAGTGGTGACTCATACTCAGAAATGTATTGATGCTAAAGGTCACCAGTTTGAACATTAATCACATTTGCAAAGTACATTTATTTTTCCAATTGGACTTTAAGCTTTCCATTTCCAGAAATTTCACATTGTAGAACGAGAAATAAATTTTCTATGATGCTTCAAAGTGTGTATACAGTTTTCTGACGCACCCTGTATATTGGAGAAAGTATCGATACACAGCCGGAAAAAAGTATTGACATACTGGACTATAAAAAAAAAAAAAACCGGCTGCACGTTGTAAATGTAGTGCCGGTTTTAGAGCTGTATATTTAAGTACTGATTTGTTATTAGATATTCTGTACCTCAAGAAGTTAGTAGGCTGTGTATCCGCCTCAGAGAAAGAACTGTGAGGAAAACGATGCGCCATCACGCTTGGCGGTAACCACTTTGTTTAAGAATGGTAACTGCATGCAAGTGGCAGAATGCGAGGTGTCCGATGGGTCCATTTATACGAAGACTTCGTGTCAACTACCCTGTTTTTTTTTCCGTTTCTGCCAACGCCAGCGACCTAGCTGCCGTAGTGTCATATCTGCGTGGTGAGGCTAAACGCTGCAGTTTGTGTTGGCAGCGGCGAGCGCTGATTACGTCACCATTTAACCCCCACACGACTCCGCCTACTGCAAAGACCGATCATGTCATTCTGATTTTTGTTCGTCGTTTTCGGCAGCTGATTCTGAAGAATGCCGATGTGAAGAAATAGCACACTAGTAGCGTTACAAAAAGAAAGACTGGACGTGTCGAAAGCTCAAAAAGTAGTAACGCTCCGTAACACAGTGAAAGTAAAATTATCTTCCACTACAAGTTCAGAAGAACAACTTCTAATATTTCCCGAAAATTTTTGAAAAAATAATAAAATAGAAATATCGGCACTGGTTATTGCGATATGGCGGGGAAGCGTAACGCCAATTTACTTATCTACATCTCCTTGAAAAGAATACCGATATTCGATATATCGATATTTTGTCAACAGCGCTGTACTGTAGGTGCCAAACATACACACCACCACCACCACCACCAGGGTCAGACGTGGCAGACTGTGAAGCAGCATTATCAAGTTATCGGTTTGTTTGTGTGTGAACTCTTATGGGACTTAACTGCTAAGGTCATCAGTCCCTAAGCTTACACACTACTTAACCTAAATTACCCTAAGGACAAACACACACACCCATGCCCGAGGGAGGACTCGAACCTCCGCCGGCACCAGCCCCACAGTCCATGACTGCAGCCCCTAAGACCGCTCGGCTAATCCCGCGCGGCTATCAAGTTATCGATGCGAGGACTGATGATCACCGTGAATCCACCGCTTGCGTACAGAGCACGTATTTTGTAGGTAGCCGCTAACGCGCCATGTATCGTTTCCGCTCGTACACGAGTTTACAGGAAGTTTATGGCCGCGTAGCCTCGCTTTCAGCTTTCAAATAAGATCACCCGAGGAAAACTTTTGTCACACCTAGGAAAATTATTAAAAGCATTACTTACAAGGGAACCTCCCCATCGGATCGCCCTCACATTTAGTTATAAGTTGGCACAGTCGATAGGCCTTGAAAAACTGAAGACAGATCAATCGATAAAACAGGAAGAAGTTGTGTGGAACTATGAAAAAATAAGCAAAATATACAAACTGAGTTGTCCATGCGCAAGACAGGCAACATCAAGGATAGTGTGAAGTCAAGAGCGTCGTAGTCCCGTGGTTAGCGTGAGCAGCTGCGGAGCGAGATGTCCTTGGTTCAAATCTCCCCTCGAGTAAAAAGTTTTTCTTTATTTTCGCAAAGTTATGATCTGTCCATTCGTTCATTGACGTCTCTGTTCACTGTAATAAGTTTAGTGTCTGTGTTTTGCGACCGCACCGCAAAACCGTGCGATTAGTAGACGAAAGGACGTGCCTCTCCAATGGGAACCGAAAACATGTGATCGCAAGCTCATAGGTCAACCAATTCCTCCACAGGAAAACAGGTCTGATATATTTGCTGGATTCATATTGCCCACGGAATATATCTCACGTATTTAATGCACTCTCGTCCAGAGTAGCGAACAGTCAGCTGGCAGCCAGGGAGGCTCGTTAGCAGGAATACCCTCTCTTCCGTGCGCTGTAGTCGACTGATGTCGTGTGTTTTGATGTTTGTTTAGGTGTAGCGTCCCCACACTACGGCGCAGTTACCTTGCATCGGACGGACGGACGGACAAATAATAATTGTCTGAAAAAAAAAATTAAACTTTGCACTCGAGGGAAGACTTGAACTAAGGACTTCTCGTTCCGCAGCTGCTCAAGCCAACCACGGGACCACGGCGCTCCTGAGCTCACATTGTCCTTCTACATCTACATCTACATCTATACTCCGCGAGCCACCTTACGGTGTGTGGCGGAGGGTACTTATTGTACCACTATCTGATCCCCCCTTCCCTGTTCCATTCACGAATTGTGCGTGGGAAGAACGACTGCTTGTAAGTCTCCGTATTTGCTCTAATTTCTCGGATCTTTTCGTTGTGATCATTACGCGAGATATATGTGGGCGGTAGTAATATGTTGCCCATCTCTTCCCGGAATGTGCTCTCTCGTAATTTCGATAATAAACCTCTCCGTATTGCGTAACGCCTTTCTTGAAGTGTCCGCCACTGGAGCTTGTTCAGCATCTCCGTAACACTCTCGCGCTGACTAAATGTCCCCATGACGAATCGCGCTGCTTTTCGCTGGATCATGTCTATCTCTTCTATTAATCCAACCTGGTAAGGGTCCCATACTGATGAGCAATACTCAAGAATCGGACGAACAAGCGTTTTGTAAGCTACTTCTTTCGTCGATGAGTCACATTTTCTTAGAATTCTTCCTATGAATCTCAACCTGGCGCCTGCTTTTCCCACTATTTGTTTTATGTGATGTTACCTATCTTTGCATGAACTACTCAGTTTGTATATGTTGCTCATTTTTTTCATAGTTCTACACAACTTCTTCCTTTTTTTCGATTGATCTGCGTTCAGTTTATCAAGGCCTATCCACTGTGCCAACTTACAACTAAATCTGACGGGGGTGCGATGGGGAGGTTCCCTTGTTAGCACAGTGTATGTGCTGCCCACGGAGTTGATAACCTAATGGAGTCGGTTAGGAAGTGAGTCCACAGGTACATCATATCTAGATTAGCCCTCTCGCTAAGGATTTGATCGCACATTTCCACCACATTGCTGAAATTTCGGCGTTTTATCCGCTGTTTCACACTCCACAGATTTTCTGTGGGGTTTAAGTTGGGTGATTTTGCAAACCAATCGAGACGTAACAGGAGGATGGACTGTCCAGTCAGATATTCTACCAAACCGATGAATTATATCTGCTTTTGTCGCCTTCATGTGGCTGTGTGAGCAATGACCTCTTGCGAGGTGACCGATCCGAAGTATCCAGAGCACGCGTTTCCCCTCGCAATGTCATCTCGCTAACAGGTTGCGATGGGTCTTCATTCGCTGCCCGCAGCAGTTGCTGTCGTCTTTGATCGGCTAGCGTGAAACGCGTCTCAGTCGGGACCCGCCTCCAGCCACAGGTGTGACGCCGTGTTTCGTGGCCACAGGCGCTACAGTCGGCGCTGGATACGGTGGTCGATGCTCAGAGACCAGCTGTCGTCAAAAGCACTGGGCGAGTCCATCCGTTCGTTCAGGAGGGGAAGCCGATCAGGAAATACAGAAGCGTCCGATCTTACCCGTCGGCTTTGACCCATGACGTCACAAATACCGCGGAAACGACTATAAACAATTCCAATATGGCGGATATAAAAACATCGCATACGTATTGTAAACACTGAAATACACAAGTTTCACAAAAAGCCTAATGACTGTAACGGGACAAGCGTGGGAAATTAGGGGTTTTTGGGTGCGGAGAAACTAAATATACAGAAATGTAGCCACCGACCGCCATTCAAAACCACGCAAAACAACGAAATAAATCAACATCACAAAACTGACCAAATACCAAAAAACACATTCCTATCCATAATCGGACACTTCCCTTAACCTATATAGCTCAACAGAACCTACCGATCACATCCCCCAATAGAAAACTAAGAAACGAAAGCTTCCCTTACACCTACATACATCGGCACTTATGCAGTTTAGCAGGTACGGAAAAAATTTTTCATTTTTTTTCAAAATTTGATCATCATGTGTCGTTATGCGGTGGGGGGAGTCTGCAGTGCCCCCCCATCCCCCCACAGGCTTCATTAGTGTCAAATCAATATTTTCGAATCATAGGCGGCCGCTGCCGCGGCCGCATTCCAAAAAAAAACTCCCAACCTAACCTCAAGTGGGCTACGCTACAGATCAATATGTTCATCAAATTGCTTCATATTACGTATACATGTTCATTAGTGTCAAATCAATATTTTCGAATCATAGGCGGCCGCTGCCGCGGCCGCATTATAAAAAAAAAACTCCCAACCTAACCTCAAGTGGGCTACGCTACAGATCAATATGTTCATCAAATTGCTTCATATTACGTATACATGTTCATTAGTGTCAAATCAATATTTTCGAATCATAGGCGGCCGCTGCCGCGGCCGCATTCCAAAAAAAAACTCCCAACCTAACCTCGTATTCAGGGCTACGCTACAGATCAATGTGTAGGTCCCTTACGTCACGGGTCAAAGCCGACGCGTGAGATCGGATGTTTCCAACCTATACCCAATACACAAAACATACATAAATAACAAAAAAAAAAAAAAACGGAACTTACCTCAAAAAACTCACTAATAGAAATTCCGCTTCAAATCCAACACCTGAGCAACAGAAAACTGACCCCACCACACGAAACAAACGAAAACCATGAACACACCACCAGAGAGCACGACAAACAAAAACAAGACATCTACAAACACGCCACAATCGCAAATCAAACTCCGCGCCGTAATGACGTCACACACCACAACACGCTTACGTCACGGGTCAAAGCCGACGGGTAAGATCGGACGCTTCTGTTGACCCGCCGATCAACCATGGCAGAAACGAGGCGCGCACCCTGCTATCCTTCTCAAACGATGTTACAAAAACTATTCGGTACAAAAATTTCATTTCTGCTTTGCTGATAACTTTGTACGTCAGGTTCGTGATGATGCGTCCATCATTTCGTCACCGGTCATAATTACTGTGACATTTACGCGAAAGTAAGACAGTGCGCAAAATTCGGAAAAGTGTGCAATAAAACATAAGAGTCGCTATGATTTTGCGTTTGGTGCATATTACATAATATGTTGCTGTGTATGAAATTTAGCTAAATATTAAATTTTCCTTTACACTTGGGTAGAGGTCACTAGTTTCGAGAACATTGATGTGACTTAGCGCACACATTTGCGATCGCGGCGCGCCAGCGATAAAGCCAGAGTGAAATATCCAAAACATTTCTCATATTTCATAAACGGTTTGAGATATCGAAATCAGATTTTGGGAGATGATAACATGCAAAGAGGAGAGTATTTTACCATACCGTTATTATATATTATCTACCACATTAGTGCAATAACCACACTTTTTTTAGTGAAAGAGAGTAATTTTTTACGGGCCATCGATAGCTGTTGCAACAAGAAATGTTATGGGTTTTGGAACAACATATGTGAAGACATTCTACTTTTTTTTTGTACTGAGGTTGAGCTTTTTCATAAGCTACTGACTTTATGTTTCATCAGTTCCTCATTTCATACACTCAATAAACAACTATTTCAGAATTCTCATCTGTGCAACATGTTAGAGAAGTGAGACAGCGTAAATTCCGTTGTGTTTTAGCAAAAGAACCAAATTTTGACATGGCAACCAGAGAAATGTGTAGGTTTTACCCAGAATTTGCCACTGATGACGATCTTCTGAGTTATAAATGGTTAACAAGCAAGGCGAAAATAGATCACCGCATTTTCGGTGCATTCCTTTTACATACTAACGAAAGCAGAGGTGACAGTCGAACTCTTTGAATGGCCACCATGCCAGTGCGGGCGTGCAGGGGCCCCCCATTGAATGTTTACATAAAATGTGCGCGCAAACTTCAGTTTAGAATGGCACTTCCCCTACGGAGCTCGGCACTTCCCCTCCGGAGCTCGGCACTTCCCCTCCGGCGATCGGCACTTCCCCTCCGGCGATCGGCACTTGGCCTCCGGCGCTCAGAGATGTCACTAAACCCGCCCAAAGATGTAAACAACCGTGCATGAGAAGAGCCTATTACACGGTGGGGGTCCGACGACCGATCAGTTCCAGTCATTCCACCAGGAAGGAGGTACACGGCTCGGGTTGTCTGTAGTTCAATCATGCTTAGATGGTCAATACCGCGGTTCGATCGCGTCTGAATTGTTACTTTGTGCCAGGGAGGGCTCTCAACAAGGGAAGTGTCCAGGCGTCTCGGAGCGAACCAGTCGTTTTACGACTCAAACTGTGCGCAACAGACCGAATGGATCGGTCAGGATTGGCATCACGTTCTCTTCCCCGGTGAGTGTCGCGTATGTATTGAACCACGCAATCGTCGGAGACGTATTTGGAGGCAACCCGGTAGGGCCGAACGCCTTAGACACACTGTCCAGCGGGTGCAGCAAGGTGGAGGTTCCCTGCTGTTTTGGGGTGTCATTATGTGGGGCCGACGTACGCCGCTGGTGGTCACGGAAGGCGCCGTAACGGCTGTGCAGTACGTGAATGCCATCCTCCGACCGATGGTGCAACCGTATCGGCAGCATATTGGCGAGGCATTTGTCTTCATGGATGACAATTCGTGCCCCCCCCCCCCCCCCCCCCTCGAGCACCTGTGAAGGATTTCCTTCAGGATAACGGCATCGCTCGACGCTCGACTAGAGTGGCCAGCATGTTCTCCAGACGTGAATCCCATCGAACATGCCTGGGATGCATTGGAAAGGGGTGTTTATGGCCGACCTGACCAACTAACTACTCTGAGGGATCTACGCCGAATCGCCGTTGAGGAGTGGGACAATCAGGATCAACAGTGCCTCGATGAACTTGTGGACAGTATGCCACGACGAATACAGGCATGCATCAATGCAAGAGGACCGGCTACTGGGTATTTGAGGTACCGGTGTGTACATCAATCTGGACCACCACCTCTGAAGGTCTCGCTGTGGTACAACATGCAATGTGTGGTTTTCACGTACAATAAAAACAGCAGAAATGACTTTATGTTGATCTCTGTTCCAATTTTCTTTATAGGTTTCGGAGCTCTCGGACCCGAGGTGATGCAAAACTTTCTTTGATTTGTGTATTTGTTTTAAAGAAAAATGAACATGGGCTTCATAGCGTCCCCCTCTCTTCCTTGGTATTAAAGTGTTTTGATTTTAAAGTAAGAAGTGCTCAGGATTGTTGGGGAAAAAGTAATTTAATACACTGTTGCCGTCGTGTGTATTCTGCACGCTCATTAATCCGACTTACATATACGCCGACGATAATCAAGGTTGCTACGCATGCTCAAATATCAGTAAAATGGCTACAGTTTTGGTTGTAATTGTTTAATTACGTTATCCAAACTCGAAACAGCTGAAAGATAATCAGAAGTGGCACGAAACTGTTACTGTTATTGCCCGATAAATTAATTGTTGCGAAGAGACATGCGATATAACCACCAACGTAGCGTAAGGATTTGTACTCACGATAAATAATTTCATTGATATGACACTGGTTTCAGTTTAGGTTAAGCGTCTCCCTGACTGTTACAAAACTAATTGCAAACTTAAAGATACCGTGAAGCAAGCCGAGCCTACTGCAGTAAATTCTATCCGCGCAATTCCGGAAAAGTTCTGATAAAATTAACTCCGCAACTATTAACAGTTGAAAATTATTTTCAGTATTCAACATATGTATTATGTTAACTTGAGGGTGGAGCCCAATATTTAATATTTTAGTCGAATTCCATGTAATGGCCGCCTGTGCGCTATTACGACGAAAGAAAGCCAGATGGGCAGTCTTCTACACAACTCGCTTTAAATAGTTACTGTCACCTAAATGTTTCCACCAGGAGAGAGAGGCTTGCATAAGAACAGGAGAACTTCACTTTCCACCGTATATTGTACGAGAAAATACGTACATCAAATACTGAATGCGTCAGAACGGCAGAGAGACTTAATTCTTCCACAGCAAAGGCAAAAATCTTTTTTAACAGTAATGAGAGAAGACGGCCATGGTTACGAAGACTGTCTTTACATTGTATAGTTACTCTATGATACTAAAATACATGTTTTATTAACATTTTTAACACAAAAATATCATGTTATCGAGATGAAGGGACGATTTTTACCGACATAAATACACTCAGTTTTGTACTTTCTGTACACCTCACATATACACGTCTGGTATAGGTTTCGTTTAATTTTTATTTGGCTTTCAAGGAGACGTCACACCTTTTTATAGGAATTTCAATGTAACTTAATTTCGCACTGGAATACGTTTTTGCTGGATGCCGTAGTTTTCGCTTTATACGAAAAAAAGTACAAAAGCGAACTTCAAACGCATCCCCACCCCCTCTCACCCAGGCCCCAGCGGTCAGGATTTCTATTGCGTTGTTCGTGGCAGTCCCTCCAACAACTGTATAAAAATTTGAGACTGTACAAATTATTTCGCACATTCGACCTTTTTTCGTCTTCATTGACTGCCCTTAGTACACCACCAGCTTAGTCGAGCTCTTGCAAAATATTAAAACTGACGTATGCGTAAATTTTACCTTATAATTTCGTGAATCTTATAATTAAATGTTTCCCTGAGACATTTAAGTCTCTTCATTGTCTACGATAATCAGTACTGTCTCGCGTGTTGCTACATTTCTTCTGAATCCAAGGTGATCTTTCCCGGAGGTCGGCTTCTACTAGTTTTTCCATCCTATCTGTAAAGGATTCGTGTTAGTGTTTTGCAACCGTGACTTATTACACTGATAGTTCGGTAATTTTCTCACCGGTCAGCAGCTGCTTTCTTTGGAATCGGAATTATTGTATTCTTCTTAAAGTCTACAGGTATTTCGCCTCTCTCATACATCTCGCTCACCGGATGGTAGAGTTTTGTCACGGCTGGCTCTCCCAAGGCTATCAGTATCTCCAACGGAATGTCGCTTACTACCGTGGTCTTGTTTCGACTTAAGTCTTTATTTAGGTGCTTTGACAAAGTGTTCACGCAGTATCTTACCTTCCTTTGCATCTTCATTGTCTAAATCATTTTGTAATTCAATTTGATCTTCATATGCAAACAGTCTACGAAGACTGCTCAGATTTTCTCCTAATTCCTTTATACAGGGTCATTCCGTGTTGATGTTGCAAACTTTCAGAGATGACGGAAAAAGGTAAATGTTTTCATCTGAGGAAAGGGACCTGTATGCGGTAACGACAGAGTGGAAGATTGTACGTGATAACCGTTATGATATTTCTGACAATGCATCTCTTCGAATTCAAGCTATTTGCTTTCCACCCTTTGGGAGGTGCTGGTACGGACCAAAAGCAGAAAAAATGTGCAGTAAACATGACCCCTGAAGTGCATACCTTAAGTGTATGGGCACTTGTTCCTCTTTGCTAGTTTGACACACATCTGTTCTGCTATACTAGCGCTAGTAGCTCCGAAGGTACGCACTTAAGAGCGCGCGTGTATACCGCACATTTCTTCCTGTTTCGGTTCGTACTACCTCTTCCCAAAGTATGTAAAACTTACAGTAGAACAGATCCGCAGTCTGAAGAATCAAAACGATTATCACGTACAGATTCTGGTCTTACGTAAAATCGGTAAGCGGGTCGAAGGCTTCCATCCAGTCACTCACTGATTAGTCTGGCCTGGTAACGGAAGACAGCAAAACGAAAGCTGAAATTTTAAATTTAGCATTTGAGAAACCTTTCACGCAGGAGGATCGTACAAACATACCGCCGTCTGAGTCTCGTACAGATTCCCGTATGGAGGTCATAGTGATAGACATCCCTGGGGTTCTGAAGAAGCTGAATGGGTTGAAAATTAATAAATCACCAGGTCCTGATGGGATTCCAATTCGCTTTTACAGAGAGTACTCCTTACTTAGCTTGCATTTATCGCGAATCTCTTGCCCAACGTAAAGTCCAGAGCGACTGGAAAAAAGGGCAGGTGACGCTTGTATATAAGAAGGGTAGAAGGACAGATCCTCAAAATTACAGAGCAATATCCTTAACATCGGTTTGTTGCAGGATTCTCGAACATATTCTCAGTTCGAATATAGTGAATTTCCTTGAGACAGAGAAGTTGCTGTCCATGCATCAGCACGGCTTTAGAAAGCATCGCTCCTGCGAAACGCAACTCGCCCTTTTTTCGCATGATATCTTGCGAACCGTGGATGAAGGGTATCAGACGGATGCCGTATTCTTTGACTTCCGGAAAGCGTTTGACTGGGTGTCCCAGTGCAGACTCCTAAATAAGGTACGAGCACATGGGATTGGTTCCCAAGTATGTGAGTGGCTCGAAGACTTCTTAAGTAATAGAACCCAGTACGTTGTCCTCGATGGTGAGTGTTCATAGGAGGTGGGGGTATCATCTGGAGTGCCCCAGGGAAGTGTGGTAGGTCCGCTGTTGTTTTCTATCTACATAAATGATCTTTTGGGTAGGGTGGATAGCAATGTGCGGCTGTTTGCTGATGATGCTGTGGTGTACGGGAAGGTGTCGTCGTTGAGTGACTGTAGGAGGATACGAGATGACTTGGACAGGATTTGTGATTGGTGTAAAGAATGGCAGCTAACTCTAAATACAGATAAATGTAAATTAATGCAGATGAATAGGAAAAAGAATCCCGTAATGTCTGAATACTCCATTAGTAGTGTAGCGCTTGGCAGAGAGAAGAGGAGGAGGAGATGAGTGTTTAACGTCCCGTCGACAACGAGGTCATTAGAGACGGAGCGCAAGCTCGGGTGAGGGAAGGATGGGAAAGGAAATCGGCCGTGCCCTTTCAAAGGAACCATCCCGGCATTTGCCTGAAGCGATTTAGGGAAATCACGGAAAACCCAAATCAGGATGGCCGGAGACAGGATTGAACTGTCGTCCTCCCGAATGCGAGTCCAGTGTGCTAACCACTGCGCCACCTCGCTCGGTCGCTTGACAGAGTCACGTCTATTAAATATTTGGGCGTAACACTGCAGAGCGATATGAAGTGGGACAAGCATGTAATGGCAGTTGTGGGGAAGGCGGGTAGTCGTCTTCGGTTCATTGGTAGAATTTTGGGTAGATGTGGTTCATCTGTAAAGGAGACCGCTTATGAAACACTAATATGACCTATTCTTGAGTACTGCTCGAGCGTTTGGGATCCCTATCAGGTAGGATTGAAGGAGGACATACAAGCAAGAGGCGGGCTGCTAGATTCGTTACTGGTAGGTTTGATCATCACGCGAGTGTTACGGAAATGCTTCAGGAACTCGGGTGTGAGTCTCTAGAGGAAAGGAGGCGTTCTTTTCGTGGATCGCTACTGAGGAAATTTAGAGAACCAGAATTTGAGGCTGACTGCAGTACAATTTTACTGCCGCCAACTTACATTTCGCGGAAAGACCACAAAGATAAGAGAGATTAGGGCTCGTACAGAGCCATATAGGCAGTCATTTTTCCCTCGTTCTGTTTGGGAGTGGGGCAGGGAGAGTAGATGCTAGTTGTGGTACGAGGTACACTCTGCCACGCACCGTATGGTGGATTGCGGATTAACTTTGGACTGGGTCGTTTCCAGACCAGGGACCGCTACCTCAAGTAC
Organism: Schistocerca piceifrons; assembly: GCF_021461385.2. Lineage (NCBI taxonomy): Eukaryota > Metazoa > Arthropoda > Insecta > Orthoptera > Acrididae > Schistocerca > Schistocerca piceifrons. Next base: position 836,000,678 of record NC_060141.1, read on the forward strand.
TCATGTTTACCTTTCCCTGTAATTCCTGAAATCCTGTAACGTAATCACAGAACCATTGCCTACAGATCTGAGACAGCAGAGCGTCTGTGACACTTCCTCGATAATACTTCAGTTTCTGTGGATGAGTTCACGTAAGTTACTACGAAGTGTGACATTTCTGACAGGAAATGTGGTTAGGACGCACTTGTGAGAAACGGCGTCACAATGGCTCTGGAAATCTGGATATATGTTTAACTCGAGACCCGCTGGCTACCCCAATTCGTGCGGATAAAGAGCCAGTTGTTGCGTCTCACATGAAGGAAACCGGTGACAGTACGGAGGTGACAACGACGCTTTACGTTCGTCGCTACTGCAGTTCCCGGTCCGGACCAGAGAGGCGGAGAGGGTGGGGACGCCAGAGGCGTGCGGCTGGCGCGCAGGTGCGTGGCCGTGCGTGGCCGTGCGTGGCCGTGCGTGGCAGTTGCGTTGCGCGGTCACGCACCGGACGGCGCTCGATCACGGCCCCCTGTGGTTGTCACCTGCGGGCTGCCGGCCGTCTTCCGGCGGAAGGCGCAGCCCAACTCACCGCAGCGGCAGCGGCAAGAATCTGAGCGCGGCTCAGCTCACAGGTGAGGCAGAGCGGCGACACGCGGCTCACGTGTCGTACAACGGATTTCACAACACTGACGGATCTCCGTACCCTTCTATAGTCCAACTCAAGAGCGAGCAGCGCTTTTGGTGGGGGAAGTGGCCTTTCCCGGAAGAACGCTGTCACCGGCCTACAGGGGCACCCACAATCTGTTGCCCGTTACCTGTCTAGAGGTGCAGTTCGGCGTGCAGCGATATACGTCTTTTCTGTTCGTGGGATCTTAGTTGCCAGTATCAGTTAACTTTGTATACTTACTGATGTACTTCGATGTCCGGAAGTGATGGATAATCGTGTAGCATTGCAAGAAAATGTGCAGAATAGGAAGAAGAGGAGGTATTTGCGGAGTAACGAGCTTTCGATCGTCTCTAATGTTATTACAGCGTGTATTAAAGAGGCGACCCAAAAAGAACTGTTGGCTAATATTAGCAGTCCCAATCAAAGGGCTGCAGTCCGTGCAGACGTCAGCCTCACCTAATAGTGCGCACAAGGAAGGTACGGAGAAATGAGCCGCACGGTTCACTGGAATCGCCACCAAGGAAAACAAATAATTTTGGGGGGATACCCATCGTTATAGACAGTTTCAAAATCACGTAAAACCTTTGATGCTAATGGAACACTAAAAGTGTAACTCGGTCACTATTCACTTGATTCTAAGACATATTGCTTAAAACACGTGCGCAATAGCTATTCTAAACACTGCTGAAATTTCCTTCGAAACATGTACACCGATTCTGGACTTCAAAGCAAAAATGATGACTAACTGACAACCTGAGCTGCTGGCAGGTGTTGCTGATATCGAGGTATATCAACAACACCCGTCGGCAGCTCAGGTTGTCAGTTAGTCATCACTTATTCCAGGGAAAACCTGCACGGTCATCAACAGTAACTGTTCTTTCGAGAACAAGTTACTGCCTTCGTATATATATTCAAAGCAAAAAGCTTGACTTTCGAGGTGTGTTCATATATTTATTTTTTGGTAAGAACTTTATTTGTTAATCTACAGCAATGTTATCTTCTTCAGAATACTATACCAGTGCTTTTTCAAATTCCCGTAACACTTAAGGAGCTATTTTTTCGGGACAGTTTATAGGTCTCTTAACTGTGCATTTTTAATCTCATTTATGCTTGTAAAACCGCTGTCCTTTGAGGCCTGCTTTGAAATGTTTATACCACTTGTCTGCCCTTGGTTTTCTCATAACGGGCTCACCAAAAGCAATATTTACCATTTCTAAAAATTTCATACACTTTATTCCATTCTTATAACAAAATTTAATACAGATTCTCTAATTTATTTTTATACAAAACAAATAATCGTTGATGCTACCAAAACACATGTAACCTTTCTGACAGCTGACAACAGAGTACATACACGTACATACATTGTACACATACTTCTGAGGCATGTTTACAAAGACAGTGACAAAAAAGTGGTGCAAATCGGACTAATACAACACTCAAAATTATAAATTTCTGCTTACTTTTTAAACACGCTTCGTGTTGCAAGAATTGTTAAGTTTCAGTGCAGTCCACAAAATAAGAATAAGCCTTAAATTCTTCAGACTGATTGCATTATATGGCTTTCGTTTTACGAATAGCAGTAGAGGAACATACTTTCACATGAACAGGCATTTGGTTCTATGTTTGTAGTAGAATCCTGACTTCCCTTCTTATGTTAATATTACTTACTCTATAATGTTGTGTTTCGGAAGAAGCTATCGTTTTTTTTTTATTCCTTATGCTCTTAATGCATTTGTCTGAAAATGAACGCAGCCGAGACGTATCTGAACACGGCGTCGCCACAGATTGAAATCGCGCGCCGCGGCAGGGCCGGCACTACGTTGTGAAACGGCCTGTAGAAGCGACCTGTGACGTAGCTGGGTAGGCAGAGTGGGGACTCGCTCGCCCGCCCGCTCTTCAGTTTACCGACAGACTACAGTAACTCTTCCCATATGACCACACTCGCAGCATGTCATTCTGAACGGACGCAAGTATTCAAACGTACAGGCTGGCAATTATTGAACAATATGAGATAAAATCGTCATAACGTCTGAACGCTTTGGAGGTCGAACTGCACGGTTGGCCGCGGGGCAAGATGGGAATTAGTATGGTTTAGTTTAGCGACGAAGCCCACGTTCATTTGGATGGATTAAGTACAATTGCTGCATTTAGGTGACCGACAATCCGCATTTCGCTATCGAGAAGTCTCTTCACGCTCAACAAGTGACTCTGTGGTGTGCAGTGTCCAGTCACGGAATAATAGGTGCGATATTCCTTAATGGGACGGTGCCTACCGAACGGTACGTGAAGGCATTGGAAGACGATTTCATCGACATTATCCAAAGCGACCCTGATTTCGACAAGATGTGGTTCATGAATAACGGAGGCAGGACAGTGGTTGATGTACTGGAGGAGGAGTTTGGGAACCGCATTCTGACTCTGTGGTACCCATAGGCCAATGGCATGGGCCTCAATTGGCCCCCATATTCTCCGGATCTCAACACATGCGACTCCTTTTGTGGGGCGATATTAAAGACAAGGTGTACAGCAGCAACACCAAAACCATTGCTGAGCTGAAAACAGCCATTCAGGAGGTCATCGACAGAATCGATGTTGCACACTTCAGCGAGTCATGCAGAATTTTGCTTTTTGTCTGTACCACATCGTCGCCAATGGTGGTAGGTGTCGTGTCACCGCCAGACACCACACTTGCTAGGTGGTAGCCTTTAAATCGGCCGCGGTCCGTTAGTATACGTCGGACCCGCGTGTCGCCACTATCAGTGATTGCAGACCGAGCGCCGCCACACGGCACGTCTAGTCTAGACAGACTCCCTAGCACTCGCCCCAGTTGTACAGCCGACTTTGCTAGCGATGGTTCACTTACTACATACGCTCTCATTTGCAGAGACGACAGTTTAGCATAGCCTTCAGCCACGTCATTTGCTACGACTTAGCAAGGCGCCATATTCAGTTACTATGTCTTCTGAACAGATAATATTGTGAATCATGTACCTTCAAGAGCGACGTTCATCATTAATGGATTAAAGTTAAGTATCAAACTAATTACGTCCGCTTTCTGAATTCTAATTCCTTGTCATGTTCCAGACCTCACGTCAGTATAGTTCTTCCGTTCTCACGCTAGCCTGCGTGAGCTAAAACGCGTGCATTTCGGCCTCCTCTAGTAAAACGGTGTTGGGTCTTCCGCCAACACAACAGTAGGCACATCGAACATGTCATAACCTAAATCCGAATATGTGTAGTGACGTTTACATGTTGAATAAAGTGTGTGCTCGCCGTGGATTGTAACGAATTTACCTTTTTTTTCATGTAGTTCAATAACTGTCACCCTGTAAAAGTAACTTCAGGCCTGACCCAAGGCAGTGTTACAGGACCTTTACTTTTCAGAACATACTAGAAATTACATGGTGGACAACGCCGGAATTTCCATCACGCTTTTCGCAGACGGTGATGCTCTCGTATACAGGGAAGTCGCAACGCTGGAAAATTATAGTACCAATGCAGGAATACCTCCAAGGGATCGACAACTTAGGCAGGAAGTGGCAGTTAAACCTCAACATAGCAAATTTGCGGATACAACAACAGAAAGATCCTCTACTGCATGATTAATTGAGTACCTGGCATTGCCTGCGTACGTCTTTATTCTAGTCTTCTATTACCCCATCTCTGCTTCCTTCCTCAACCTCCCTCCCTCCATTGTCCCTCCATCCATTCATCCACCCACCCTCCCTCCCTCCATTGTCCCTCCATCTATTCATCCACCCAACCTCCGTCCCTCCATTGTCCCTCCATCATCCACGCAACCTCCGTCCCTTCATTGTCCCTCCATCCATTCATCCACACAACCTCCCTCCCTCCCTAATCCCTCCCTCCCTCCCTAATCCCTCCCTCCCTCCCTAATCCCTCCCTCCCTCCTTCCCTCCCTAATCCCTCCCTCCCTCCCTCTCCCTCCCTCTCTCTCTCTGTCTCTTCCTCTCTCTCTCTCCCTCTCTCTCTCTCGCCATCCATCCATCCATCCAACCTCCCACTCTCCATCCATCCTCCTTGCATCCCCCCTTGACCCATCCTCCATCCAGCCATCTTCCCTCCATCTCTCCATGCATCCTGTATCCATCCTCCCTCCCTCCATCCAATTTCCCTCCCTTCATCCATCCATCCATCCATCCATCCAATCTCGCTCCATCCATCCTCCCTTCATCCATTCTCTATTGACTTCTCTATCTTCGTTCCATCCTCTCTCCATGAGTCAACCCTCCTTCCATCCATCCTCCCTCCAACGATCCTCCCTCTCTCTCTCAGTCACTCACTGTCCATCTCTTTCTCCCCCCGCTCTGTCTGTCTCCTCCGTCCATATCCATCTGTCTCATACACTCCTACTCCCACTGTTCAGCTTCTCCCCAGTCTCTCAATATCTCCTCCTCCGTCCTATCCCTGTCTGTCTCGTCCTTCTCTGCACACCCTCTGTCCCACTTTCCTCTGTTCATCACTGCCACCCCCATAGAATATTGGTGGTTCTTATCACCAAAGTAATTCCGTCCATAAAATAAATAAATTGTGCACTAAGTTTGGTTGCATTACAACCAGCCAATTAGGAGGAGAATTTTAACCACAGCTTCACCTGTGTAGGCACATATCGTCGTCATCATCATCAACTTTAACACTATCAACACATCATTGTCGTCCTCGTAGTCATCACGATCATTATCATAATTGTGCTCAACATCGTCGTTATCATGATCACCAATATCATCAAATGTTCAAATGTGTGTGAAATCTTATTGGACTTAACTCCTAAGGTCATCAGTCCCTAAGCTTACACACTACTTAACCTGAATTATCGTAAGGACAAACACACACACCCATGCCCGAGGGAGGACTCGAACCTCCACCGGGACCAGCCACACAGTTCATGACTGCATCGCCCTAGACCGCTCGGCTAATCCCGCGCAGCACTAATATTATCATCACGATCATCATGGTGCCCATAATGACAGTCATCAACATACTATTTAAGACGATGATCATGAAGGTCATCATGATTCTCACGATCATTATCCTTAGCGTGATTTTTTAATATTAAGTCCTAGCGATATTAAAAAAAAAGAAGCCGTAGTGACGTGTCCTTTTTATTTGCAGGCGGCAGCAGACTTGACGTCCAGGGCTGGGAACGGCCGCCCTACAGGCTGTGCGCCCAGAGGGACTGCAGCTGGGGCGTGGGCTGACGCCGGCTGCCCGCCGGGTCCCCGGTGTGGTCCGGCGCGTCAGCGGCGTCGCGACGCCCACGGCGCAGCGCGGACAGATGCGGCGCCCGCCGCCCCGCGACACTGACAGAGGCTCGCGGTCTGCCGCCTCATCTGTCAGTCCCCCCCCCCCCCCCTCCACAACCTGACCACCACTCACGGCAGCAGCGTCCACGCCCGTCCATATTAATGGACGAACAACGGGGCAGCAGCACCTCTAGCCCACAGCCCGGCGGTCACTATGTTACGCTCGCCGTCGACATTGCCACAGCGGCGCTGACGTCATACTACTGTGCCACGTCCACGGTCCGGGACATTACACAGGTTACTTACACGAAAACTATGTCGGATTCTATCGATCATTCACGTTTGCAGTCGAGAGTTTTCGATAGTCCTTTCCCTAGAGATCATTTACAGTGAAGGCGAAAAGAAACTGGTACACCTGCCCAATATCGTGTTGTGTAACACGCACAAGTGCCGCAACACGACGTGGTATGGACTCGACTAATGTCTGAAGTAGTGCTGGAGGGAATTCACGCCACGAATCCTCCAGGGCTGCCCATACATCCGTAACAGCTCGAAGGGGTGGACATCTCTTCTGAACAGCCCGTTGCAAGTGATACCAGATATGCTCGATAATGTTCATGTCTGGGGGGTTTGGTGGGCAGCGAAGGCGTTTAAACTCAGAAGAGTGTTCCTGGGGCCACTCTGTAGCAATTCTGGACGTGTGGGGTGTCGCATTGTCCTGCTGCATTTGCCAAAATCCGTAGGAACGCATGATGGTCATGATTGGATGCAGGTGATCGGATAGGATGCTTACGTACGTGTCACCTGCCAAAGTCGAATCTATACGTATCAGGGGTCACATATCACTGTAAATGCACTCCATCATATCGCTCTACCAGCTTCAACAGTCCCCTGCTGACATGCAGAGTCCATACCTGTACACGTCCATCCGCTCGATACAATTTGAAACGACACCCGTCCGACCACGCAACATGTTTCCAGTCATCAACAGTCGAATGTCGGTGTTGATGGGCCCAGGCTAGGCGTGAATCTCTGTGTCGTGCAGTCACCAAGGGTACACGAGAGGACCTTCGCCTCGATATTGTTTCGTTGAATCGTTCGATGACACTTGTTCATAGTTCAAAATGGTTCAAATGGCTCTGAGCACTATGGGACTCAACAACTGTGGTCATAAGTCCCCTAGAACTTAGAACTACTTAAACCTAACTAACCTAAGGACATCACACACATCCATGCCCGAGGCAGGATTCGAACCTGCGACCGTAGCAGTCACTTGTTCATGGCCTAGCATTGAAATCTGCGTCAACTGACGGAAGGGTTGCCCTTCTCTCATGTTGAACGTTTCTCTTCAGTCGTCGTTTGTCCTGTACTTGCAGGATCTTTTTCCGGCTGCAGCGATGTGGATGGCTTCCTAATATTCACGGTACTCTCATGAAATGGTCGTCCTGGGAAATCCCCACTTCACTGCTACGTCGAAGATCTGGTGTCTCGTCGCTCGTGCGCCGACTGTAGCACTACGTTCAAATGGCTCTGAGCACTATGAGACTTAACATCTGAGGCCATCAGTCCCCTAGAACTTAGAACTACTTAAACCTAACTAACCTAAGGACATCACACACATCCATGGCCGAGGCAGGATTCGAACCTGCGACGTAGCGGTCGCGCGGTTCCAGACTGTAGCGCCTAGAACCGCTCGGCCACACACACAAACTGTCAAAACTGCTCAAATTGAAAGGAAACAGCCCTCGGTCACTATTTTTAACGAATTAACCGGGTTTCAACACTACTAGGAGTGTCTTCTTCAGAATTTAAATCAAAGAATTATCTAGAACATGGTCACAGAATTATGACTAAAAATGTATGATACAGTGTATAAGTACAGAATCGTCGTGAATGGCTGGCAGTATTTATATGTCATTTATAAAATAATACATATGCCAAAAGGGCATTAGTCACAAAGATATTTAAGATAACAAATTGTGATGGCGAGCCACTAAGGGCTGCTCGTTACTTACACGGTTACAGGTTGCAAGCGGACTGAGGTGCCCGCGTTAACAAATGCGACCAGGTGGACATGGCAGTGCAACGGGCGCGCCATCTCTTAGCCGCAGTTTTAAAAAAGAAAATACTAAATACAAGTATGGCTATTAATTTTAATAAACAATGTGAAATAAGGGGATTAGTCGCTACCTGTAACTGACAAATATTTTTCGTACTAATTACAATTTTGATATTGACGATCTCTGGGCGATAATTGATGAACATTTAGAAATCTGTAAACTAGGCATAATACAGAAGCATGAAAAGAAACTCAACAAGCTTTTCTGTCTGTTTCCTAGTGAAAAGTGTCTTCAGAGTACGTTTAAAAAAAAGCATTCAAACTTTTTTACAAAAGAATTCAGAACTAAACTAACATTATTTTTACACAGAATGAAACGGTCCTGCTGGAAAAAAGGCTGAAGTATAATGTCTCGCCCAAGTTGTCAGACAGAAATGTAATTGAAAAAGTGCTTGTTGATCTTAAAGTTGGCCTCGATAGGAAAAAAATAATGCTTGTCGAACTCGTATTGCTTATGACGTAGCTAACATTTTCATGAAAAACACAGTCCCTATTCATAACGTTACGCATAATGATAGAAAATTGGTCATTTCCATTAATAATAAACTTAAAGAAGCAGAAACCCTAATTACTAAGTCAGACAAAGGGTGCTCTTTAGTTATTGCTTATAACTCTGAATATATTTCCAAAACCTTAGATTTCTTTAACGAAAATAATATTTCGGAACTACACGAGGATCCGACTCCAGTTTTACAAAAAGGGATCAGGACATTCATCAACAGCGCAAATTTCCTACTCAAACTGTTTCAGAAGAAAATGATCATTAACATGAACCCTCAGCCCCCAAAACTTCGGTCTCAATTTAACATCCACAAACCTAATCATCCGATACGCCCGATGTCTAATAGTACGAATAGTGCATACCATGATCTGGCCAAATTTCTACGTGAAACTCTGAGAAAATCAATCGTTTTTGTGAACAATTTTTCCGTCCCAAATAGTCACACTTTATTCCAAAAAATTAAAGATTTAGAATGCATTTCAGACACCAAGTTAGTTTCTCTCGATATCAAAAATCTTTATATTAACGTCCCCTGCAGGAAACGCTTATAATTGCAGAAAAAAAATTTACGTCGGTTCAAAAAAGATATTTCAGATTAACAAATCACAGACTTCATGAATCTCATCTCAGTCGTAGTCAAGTACAACTATTTCGAATTCAATGGACATTTGTACCAGCAATCCGACGGTCTCGCTATGGGAAATCCGTTACCTGGTACCCTCGCTGATATTTTCAACACCCTAGAAGAAAAAGTTTTTAATTGTTTTCCAGCTGCGTCACTAGGCATTCTTTCTTGTTCCAGATACGTTGACGATATTCTAATAATCTACGAAGGACCCGCTGACGGTGTTGATCGTATCTTTAACCTATTCAATGATCTTCATGAGAAAATTTCTTTCACCATCGAATTTGAAAATGAGGCCCGTCAATTAAACTTCCTTGACTTGACGCTTACCATAGAAACAAATAAAATTTCTTTCAGTATTTTTCCTAAAGCGACACACACCGACCAGACCGTTCCTGCATCTTCTACTCATCCGCAATCGCATAAAAAAGCCTTATTTCATTCTGATATTCACCGAGCCATTTCCATCCAACTTCCTAAAGAAAAGTTCAACGACGAAATCAATTTACTAAAAACAATAGCAGTTAACAACGAGTATAAACCTAACATAGTAGATGACGTCCTAAAAAAGAAAACTGCTAAAAGAATTACTACCCTAGGCACTTCTGTTATCGCATCCAACTTCCTAAAGAAAAGTTCAACGACGAAATCAATTTACTAAAAACAATAGCAGTTAACAACGAGTATAAACCTAACATAGTAGATGACGTCCTAAAAAAGAAAACTGCTAAAAGAATTACTACCCTAGGCACTTCTGTTATCGCGTCTAACTCAAAAAAATATTTCTCTATTCCTTTCGTGAGGCCTATCTCTTGTCAGAGCTAACGCATTCTTCGATATAAATACGATTGCAACGTTGCTTTTTCTACCAATAACAATTTGGAAAAAAAAACTTCGTTCATAATTTACATTCTGTTCGTTCCCCTCTAGAAAATTCTGGTGTCTACAAAATTGTCTGCGATAATTGCTCCTCTTACTATATAGAACTGGACGTGCCTTCACCACCAGATATAAAGAACACTTGCTAAGAAAAAATAGCATTAGCCCCCAAAATTCGACTTTCGGCGACCATCTTCTAATTAGAGGTCATTCACCAAAAGCCATCTGCGATAGCAACATGTACAGAAACAAGACGGCAGCCGTAGGAATCGATGTCTACGAAAGGAAACAGTGATTGAGAAGGGAGTGCGACAGGGTTGTAGCCAATCATGGATGTTACTCAATCTGTACATTGACGACGCAGTGAAGGAAGCTAAAGAAAAATTTGGAGTAGGAACTAAAGTTCAGGGAGAAGAAATGAAAACGATGAGGTTTACTGACGATATTGTGATTGTGCCAGAGACAGCAAAGGAATTGGAACAACAGCTGAAAGAAATTGACATTGTCTTGAAATAAGGATATAAGATGAACATCAACAAAAGCAAACCATGGACAATGGCATGTAGTTGAATCAAATCAGGTGAGACTCAGAAGATTAGATTACGTAACGAGACACTTGTAGTAGTAGATGGGTTTTGGTACTTGGGGAGCAAAATAACTGATTATGGCCGAAGTAGATAGGATATAAAATGTAGACTGGCAATGGCAAGGAAAGCGTTTCTGAAGAAAAGAAATTCGTTATTACTGAAACAGATTCAAGTGTTAAGAATCCTTTTCTGAACACATTTGTATGGAGTGTTGCTATACATGGAAGTGAAATCTGGACGATAAACAGTTTAGATAAGAAAAGAACAGAGGCTATTGAAATGTCATGTTAAACAAGAATGCTGAAGATTAGATGGGTTGATCACATAACTAATCAGTAACTACTGAATAGGATGGGGGGAAAAGAAATTTTCGACTCAACCTGACTAGAAGAAGGGATCGCCTGGTAGGTCACATTCTGAAAAATGCGTGTTCAGATGTGTCAATTCCTAAGGGACCAAACTGCTGGGGTCATCGGTCCCTGGAGTTACACACTACTTAAACTGTTGTTGTTGTTGTAGTCTTCAGTCCTAAGACTGGTTCAATGCAGCTCTCCATGCTACTCTATCCTGTGCAAGCTTCTTCATCTCCCTGTACCTAGTGCAACCTACATCCTTCTGTATCTGTTTAGTGTATTCATCTCTTGGTCTCCCTCTACGATTTGTACCCTCCACGCTGCCATCCAATACTAAATTGGTGATCCCTTGATGCCTCAGAACATGTTCTACCAACCGATCACTTCTTCTAGTCAAGTTGTGCCACAAGCTCCTCTTCTCCCCAATTCTATTCAATACCTCCTCATTAGTTATGTAATCTACCCATCTAATCTTCGGCATTCTTCTGTAGCACCACATTTCGAAAGCTTCTATTCTCTTCTTGTCCAAACTATTCATCGTCCATGTTTCACTTCCATACATGGCCACACTCCGTACAAATACTTTCAGAAACGACTTCCTGACACTTAAATCTATACTTGATGCTAACAAATTTCTCTTCTTCAGTAACGCTTTCCTTGGCATTGGCAGTCTACATTTTATATACTCTCTACTTCGACCATCATCAGTTATTTTGCTCCCCAAATAGCAAAACTCCTTTACTACATTAAGTGTCTCATTTCCTAATCTAATTCCCTCAGCATCACCCGACTTAATTCGACTACATTCCATTATCCTCGTTTTGTTTTTGTTGATGTTCATCTTGTACCCTCCTTTCAAGACACTGTCTATTCCGTTCAACTGCTCTTCCAAGCCCTTTGCTGTTTCTGACAGAATTACAATGTCATCGGCGAACCTCAAAGTTTTTATTTCTTCTCCATGGATTTTAATACCTACTCCGAACTTTTCTTTTGTTTCCTTGACTGCTTGCTCAATATACAGATTGAATAACATCGGGGAGAGGCTACAACCCTGTCTCACTCCCTTCCCAACCACTGCTTCCCTTTCACTAACTTATGCTCAGAACAACACACACGCCGATGCCGGAGGGAGGACTCGAATCTCCGGCGGGAGGGGTCGCGCAATCCGTGACATGGCTACTCAAACCGCGCGGCTCACATTCTGACACTCAAGGGATCACCAGTTTAGTACTGCAGGGAAACGTGGAGGGTAGAAGTCGTAGAGGGAGACCTAGCAGATTCAGAAGGATGTGTGTTGCAGTAGTTACTCGGAAATGAAGAGGCTTGCAGACGATCGAGTAGCATGGAGAGCAACATGAAACCAATCTTCGTATTGAAGACCACAACGACAACAGTCAAGAAAGTTTAGAAAAATCTGCTTGAGAGGTAACGATACTCAAATACAAAAGGCCCGTGGTATAGCTAAGAATAACAGCAAGATGATGTGCTTATGCTGAAAACTTAAAATAAGTACTGTAACAATATTATGTATGTTAGCGAATGTCTAGTGTTAAATAATTAATTTGATACATCATAGACACTACAAAGAAGAATTATACGGAAAAATTAGGTCCTCAAGAAATGCAACATTCTGAAAATGAAGATGAAATTTATCAGAACGTAGGAAACGTTTGAGAAACAATTAGGAAGAGGTGATTGTTGTTTTTTGGATATATTTACGGAATGGATGACAATTCGCACACCAATCTGCGCGAAAAGAAATTAACAACCAACTAGATTCAAGATGTTAAAAAGGAATAATACAAGAGAACAAATTTTCTTAAATTTTCTTAGAAGAGAGATTTTCAGGGAAAAGTTTTGAAACTAGACTGAAAACATCGAAGAGTAGTGTACATCTATCTGTCTGGAAGCTAATCTCTGACAAGTTCGTATTTACTTACTTCTTTTGCTTTGGCCGACAGTTCCTTGTCACTCTCACCAGTTTGAAAACATTCCTGAAGACTGTGACCACAAGTTGTTACTCAACACATTGTGCCATGAACGAGTACTGTTACAAGCTAGGCATGCATCTTCTTTTCTAGATAAACACATAGTTGTTTAACTCACTTAGGAGGCGAATTAAACATCATTACTTCGAAGTTTTCGAAGTTATTCGTATTGGTACAACAAAAAAACTCATGTGAATTGTCAACTGTTGCCAAGTGACATCTGTCACCACCATCATCATCATCAGCCAATTCAATCACTAAATGATGTGGCCTCTTCGAGTCGTGGCTTCAGGTAGGCTTACAGCAGTCCTCTCCAAGTGGGACAGTCTCGGGCAGTTCTCTGCCAGGTGTTAACAGCGGTCTCCTCGATGTCTTTGTCCCACCTGTCCGGGGGTCTTCCTCCAGGCCTCCGGTGCTCTCTCGGACTCCACTCCAGCACTAGCTTCGTCCATCTGTCGTCTTTTCTTCTTGCGACGTGGCCAGCCCACTGCCATTTCGAGGAGCCTACTGTTTCTAAGATGTCGTTAACCTTCGCCACAGACCGGATGTCATATGCCCTTTTTGCTATCCTTTCTTGTATAGCCCAGCATTGATCTCTCCATGACTCTCTGTGCTGCCCTAAGTTTCCCTTTTGTAAATGAGTTCAGTGTCCATGTCTCGCAGCCATACGTCATCACAGGGAGAATGCATTGATCAAATACTGCTTTCTTCTGATTTACTGGCATTTTTGATCTGAATACTGTCGAATTCTTCCCAAATGCTTACCAGCCAAGCTTCATGCGTCGATAGATTTCTGGCCTTATGTCTCCCTTCATATTTATAATCTGTCCTTGACTTTCACGTCTCCAGCTGGGACCCATTTGTTGGACATTACTTTTGTTTTGGAAAAGTTCACGTTCAAGACAACCAGCTGACATTCCGATGCAAGATCTGTAACTAAGTTTTGGAGCTCTGCGAAGTCTTTTGCCAGTAAGGCAATATCATCAGCAAATCTCAAGATGGTAAGCCTTCTTCCATTAATTCTAATTCCCTTACCTTCCTAGCTCAGCTTTGACATAGCCGTTTTCAATACAGCAGAGAACAGTTTTGGGGAGATGGGATCGCCGCTATTTCGGAGGTGCACTTACTATTGGCTCCTTGAAATAAAAGCACCATTCGTTCTTGGCACAACTTCTGAAACTACAAAATGTTGTCGAATAATACGTATACTGTATTATTCGAGCCGAAATGGAATCCTGTAGAAAGACTTAGATTAGTATTTTAAGCCATGCTAAATTATTGTATTATTACGAGCGGCTTTCAATAACTAATGCAACACATTTTTATCTCGGCCAGTTTCGGCTCAAAAAAATTAGGAATTTGTTGTAGGGCATTGTGGAATGACCCAGCCTCAGCTCCTACAGTTACGTGAAATTCCGGTAGTTGGCGGCGCTAAACCTGGCCTCCAAAATGGCGTCTGTAACGGAGGTTGTAATATTATTGGGATTTCCGTAGTATGAAAGCTGTGAGTACCCTTGGAAAGGCATTCAGCTATCTGCATATTAAATGATCAACTTATGAGATGAGACCAGTTCTTTGAGAGACTTTTCTTTTATATAATTTGATGATGATGAGTCCCATACTTCTTTACAGAGCGTAGGGGAGCGACGCGGGAGAACCGCGCCGCCTTACTAGGCAAGGTCCTAGCGGAGGTGGTTTGCCATTGTCTTCCTCCGACCGTAATGGGAATGAATGATGATGATGAAGGCGACACAATAACACCCAGTCATCTCGAGGGAGGAAAAATTCCTGACCCGCCGGGAATCGAACCCGGGACCCCGTGCTCGGAAAGCGAGAACGCTACCGCGAGACCACGAGGTAACTGTAAAGATGCGCATCTAGCGCTGACGCTAATACATCGATTGCGCAGTCAAAGAAACATTTTAACAGAAGCTGAACTGACGTTCCGCTTCGTTCTAAATAAAAGATGACAGTAAAAAAACTTTTGTAGACTTCAGATTTTAATGTACTTCTGATTGTAATGTGAAAACTTAAAGAAGGTCGACTTTAAGCTATAAAAGTGAGCGGTCTTGCCAGCGTGCATACAACATTATTAATTAATAAAATTCGAGTAGTTTATGTTCGAAACTGTAAATCGGCAAGTTATTGTCATGAAGGTGTTGAACAGTGCAAGAATTGTTTTTAACGAAGGAGAAAAGTAATGACTAATTTTTGACAAAAACGTGAAGCAACGAGACAGCACAGGACAGGCTGAAATCTGATCGCACCATACAGTTAGAAAAGTACTTATGTAAGCTATACTGTTTATGAGCCCTAATTTGCTAGTGAGAATTGTTTGAATATATTTAGTGTTTACCAGATTTCTTATTCTGTTCTTTTCCTTTATTTTTGTTTTTTACCTCCATGTCATATTATTTTTGTAAGTATGAAACAGCCCTTACTACAGCAGAGAATACTGCGGCATCCTGGTCGTAGACACAAGGCCGCTCCTTGTCTTCTATACAGCTCACAGCTGCCCCATTTATAAATGATTTCATTTGCAAATGCAATTTTTTTTTATTGTTCACTGTTAAAGATCCCTTAGGTGATTATAAATCTCATACTGATTACGTAAAGAAATCCGGGTTGTTCTTTTCCAAATAACAGAAGTCTTTGCGTAATCAGAAACTAGCCTCCTTCTGACAACGATCAGGAGCCGACCAGAAGACGGACGTCTTCGACCGCCTTCGTGTCTCCTGTGGCAAAGCTGTGCCAAACTGGGAACACGACATTCTAGTATTAAACACTATATATATATATATATATATATATATATATATATATATATAACAGATAAAAATTGAAAAAAAAATTCAAATATATTTAACCTAATTTTTTATATCATACTAAAAGGTGCGTCATCGGGTTTCTTCTGGAGCACCGCAGGCTCTTGCAGAATGTTGACTGAAGTGAACAAAAGCACGGTGAGTAGTTGGTCGAGGCGTGTGCCACCGTCGCAGCGAGGTCGCGCACACCTGTCCGACATGCCGCGTGGCGGCCGGTGAGTCCTGCAGCTGTGCAGACACTCCCATTGGAGGTGACGACGGACCACAACCGAACACCCCACTGATCAGCGGGACTGCTCTGTTGGCAGTGCTGACACACTCGTCCGCCAGTTGGACTACGCAAAGGTGTCTGTCCAGACCTCGCACCTTCCGCCTTCCATCCGCCTGGCCTAATGGAGGAAGCACTCCACAGGAAGCAGTGCGTGGATGAGGGGACAGGTTGTTGATGCAGTAAGACTTTGGCTCCTAGGTCGACCAGTAGGGTGGTACCGTGCGGCCATACACGCCCTCCCAATAACGCCGTAGCTCTGAACGGAAATTATCTCGAAGAACAGGATTCGTCAGCTAAAAGAGTGGGGAATAATATGGCGTACTGGAAGCAGAATAAAACCAACCTGATTTCAGAAGAAATGTGATCCATTTAACGTCCCTCACATTATTCTTATTACTTTTTGTTGTGTACATCGTTCTGCGTAGTCAGCGCGTACACAACTTTCCCACTAGAGCGCTCCCCGTTAAGCACAACAGCGCAGGCGCAGCGCTCGTCCGTCTCCGCACTGCGAGATGGCGCTGCCTTAGAGACGGACCAAATTCTGCTTCCACCGATCCGCGTATTAATATGTAACGCAGCCAATGAGATTGCTGCTAACATAGAACCTTTTCTCCTCGCGGATCACATTCGTGCAGTGATACCTGAAGGTGCGAGGTATTATAACAAGTGTACAGATCTCCGATTAGTCAGTCTGCATTAGTCTGTAATCAAGTTTCAGTCTGCGCCTAATAAGATTATCATATTCCTGTACATAGCCATGAAGATAAATGTATAGACACTTTGTCAAGTATAAGAGATATGTGAGAATAAGATTAACGTACCAAGACCAAAGGAACTTCAGATTGTCAATTGTAAACAGCATCCAAATCAAGTTACGTAATGTCTATGCTTTTTATTATTTTAGTAAATGTGTGTGAAAATTAATCAAGTTCTGTTTAAAGTTGGTCACCGTCAATCTGCTACTCTAAGTGTGCAAGTGGCATTTCTATCGTCTGACCTAACGGTAGAAGATAAACACACCACGATAAGACCACGAGACATATTGCTGACACTCGCCTACTTCGTTAGAGCAACAAGTCAAATAATGTGATGGTGTGTGTACCGAAGGTCTTACAGTGCACACACCACACTTTTGTAGCTAGTTTGACGAACGTCATAGACTACAGTTTAAATATGGCAAATAATGTGAAACAGATTGTCTAATAACAAATAAGCAATGAGATGTGTCTCATTGTCATTCCGAGAAACGTGTTAGAAGACAAATTGATTAAACTCGGTCCCAACAGGTTCCGGAAGACCCAATGATTACCGACCGACCGCTGTCTCATCCTCAGAGGATAGGCGTCACTGGATGCGGGTATGGAGGGGCGTGTCGTAAATGAAAAGTAAACAAAATATATGGTCAATATCTGAGGCCAGAAGAGCTCCTAAAGACCTAAAGATCGATGGGAAATGCTTCAAAAGAGTGTCCTCTTTTAACTACTTGGGAGCTTTAATAACAAACTGTATTGGAAAGACTATAAGGGAAGGAATACAAGCAGGAGACAGAGTTTACTTTGCAAATATGCAGCTTTTCAGAAATAGCCTTGTTACAACAAAAACAAAACTGCTAATATATAACTCTCGAGGCCGGCCAGTTATGACATCTGGGTCAGACATATGGACGCTGACAGAAGACGATAAAAATGCACTAAGAACCTTTGAGCGGAAAATACTAAGCAAAATCTAAGGTCCAGTAAGGGAGGAAGAAGGCTGGAGAATACGCTACAACACCGAATTATAAATTTTAATACAAGGTAGGGACGTGGTAAAATTTCAGAAATTACAGCGAATACGATGACTAGGACTCGTGGAGAGAATGGGAGAGGATAGAATCCCAAATAAAATAATGAAAGGTGTGATCCATTCAGCTAGACGAAAAGGGAGACCTAGAAGAAGATGGTTTGACAACGTAATAATGGATCTCACCAGCATGGGACTCTGGGGGTGCAAAGGAGCTGCAAACAACCGAGAAATGCGGAGGAAAACCACTGAAGAAGCCAAGGCTCAGTAAGGGCTGTAGCACTACCGAAGAAGAAGAAGAAGAAGAAAAGTGGCGTGTGGTCAGCACATCGCTCTCCCGGCCAGTTTTCGTGGCCGGTGTGGCTACTTCTGGGTCAGGTAGCTGCTCAGTTGGCCTCAAAAGGGCTGAGTGCATTCCGCTTGCCAAGAGCGCTCGGCAGACCGGATGGTCACCCACCCAAACGCTAGCCTAGCCCGACAGCGCTTAACATTGATGATCTGACGGGAAAGCGTGTTACCACTGCGGCTAAGCCGTTGGCTCATAAGACAGATTCATACTATATATTGGTTAGCTACATGCAGGTCTGACATTTATGTCTCATAAGACAAATTCTAGCATTTGTAGAGAAAGCTTTTAACAATGTTGACTGGAATACTCTCTTTCAAATTCTAAAGGTGCCAAGGGTTAAATACAGGAAGCGAAAGGCTATTTACAATTTGTACCGAAACCAGATGGCAGTTATAAGAGTCGAGTGGCATGAAAGGGAAGCAGCGGTTGGGAATGGAGTGATACAGGGTTGTAGCCTCTCCCCAATGTTATTCAATCTGTATATTGAGCGAGCAGTAAAGGAAACAAAAGGAAAATTCGGAGTAGGTATTAAAATCCATGGAGAAGAAATAAAAACTTTGATGTTCGCCGATGACATTGTGGTTCTGTCGGAGACAGCAGAGGACGTGGAAGAGCAGTTGAACGGAATGGATAGTGTCTTGAAAGGAGGATATAAGATGAACATAAAAAAAAGCAAGACGAGAATAATGGAATGTAGTCGAATTAAGTCGGGTGATGCTGAGGGAATTAGATTAGGAAATAAGATACTTAAAGTAGTAAAGGAGTTTTGCTATTTCGGGGTTAAATAACTGACGATGGTCGAAGTAGACAGGATATAAAATGTAGACTGGCAATGGCAAGGAAAGTGTTTCCGAAGAAGAGAAATTTGTTAACATCGAGTATAGATTTAAATGTCAGGAAGTCGTTTCTGAAAGTATTTGTATGGAGTGTGGCCATGTATGGAAGTGAAACATGGACGATAAATAGTTTGGACAAGAAGAGAATAGAAGCTTTTGAAATGTGGTGCTACAGAAGAATGCTGAAGATAAGGTGGGTAGATCACATAACTAATGAGGAGGTACTGAATAGGATTGGGGTGGAGTTTGTGGCACAACTTGACTAGAAGAAGGGATCGGTTGGTAGCACACGTTCTGAGGCATCAAGGGATCACAAATTTACCATTGGAGGGCAGCGTGGAGGGTAAAAATCGTAGAGGGAGACCAAGAGATGAATACACTAAGCAGATTCAGAAGGACGTAGATTGCAGTAAGTACTGGGAGATGAAGGAGCTTCCACAGGATAGAGTAACATGGAAAGCTGCATCAAACCAGTCTCAGGACTGAAATTTGTGTTAAGTTGCTATGGGACCAAACTGCTGACGTCATCGGTCCCTAGGCTTACACACTGCTTAATCTAACTTAAAGTAACTTACCGCAAGGACAACACGCACGCCCATGCCCGCCGGAGGGATCGAGCCTCCGACGGGGGGGGACCGCGCGAACCGTGGCAAGGCGGCTGAGACCGCGCGTCTGCTCCGTGCTGTAGTGTAATAAATATGTAATGTACTGAATTGACTGTGAGAAAGCTGGCAAAGACGTTATCTGAGAGACTCTATGATAATTATATCGTTGACTCGGAATATTACTCTCTCTGTGGTTTACTCGTAACTAAGGGTAACTAGAGTTTCCTGTTCGCTTCTTTTGATGTTATGTGGAGAAATGTACAAGAGACACAATAAACCGTTATTATTTCATGAGAAGAAAGGTGAGCATCACGACCTTTATTAGTATCTTTGGAAGTACTGAAATAGCAGAATTGTTTCAGATTGAATGCGACGTGTACGGGAAGAGACGTGTATGAATAGTTGCTAAAAATATCCAGCCGTCTCTCCCAAGACTCTTCATACGCGCAACAAACAGTAATTCTTTTAACAGCACTATCAGACACAATTTCACCATGTCGTTACGACCTTTTACTGCGACAACAATACATCGACAACAGACAAAGAAAAAATAGACAAACACATAAAAGACTCTACCACAGTGCGGCCTGTAATTTCGTCAGGCGACCTACACGGATAAGATAAATTAGTGCAAAAACATTAAGTAAGGGATTTTAATGCCTGTAGGATAATATCTTTAAGTACAGGAAATCCCATAAAATACGGCGTCCGCGTGCGGTAGGCGAGTGTTCAGTGACATTGACAGCTAGGCTGGGGACGCGGGTTCGATTCCCGGCAGTAGAACTTGTACAGGATGCACTCAGCGTCGAGATGCGAACTGAGGAGCACCCCGTCCGATTAGCAGCGGTTCCAAGGTCTAGAAGCGGGACAACGGCCGGCAGAGTGGTGTCTTGACCCCGTGACCCTTGTAGTGCACGCGGTGACGTCGTTGGCAGAGGGTGACACGGCTGTCGGTCGTCGGCAATTGGCCCGTCTCTGGGCACAGCACGGATATTTACCTTAAAATACGGGCGGTTGGCTGTTCTAGGCAACAGTGCAATGACGCAAATATAAAGAGTTTAACCGTGAAGCACGGGACCGGTATGTATCACACTTGGCGCACATTTTCATCACATAATTCATATTAAATGATTAAACTTTCTCTGTTTTTACAATGCCTGTTCCTTTGATGCGATAGAACGGGCGTTGTAAAAATAAATATTTCGACGTAGACGGGCAAATAACTACAGTACAAATGCTGAATACGTTTATCTCATTAGCCCCGTTGCAGAAATTCCAAAGCAATGGCTAGGAGGACGCGCGGTACCGGAATCCTAAAAATAATTGAGATGGGCGAAGTAGAGAGAATTTAAAATGGAGACTAACAATGGTCAGAAAAGAGTTTCTGAACGAAGGGAGTTTGTTAATATCGAATATAGATTTAAGTGTTAGGGGGTCATATATGAAGGTATTTGTACGCAGTGTCGCCATGTATGGAACTGAAACACAGATGGTTAACAGTTTGGACGAGAAGACAATATAAGCTTTTGAAATGCTTTGCAACAGAAGGATACTGAAGATTATGTGGGTAACCAATGAGGAGGGGCTGAACAGAACTGGCAAGAAAAGAAATTTGTGGCACTACTCGACTAAAAGAGGGCATGATAAGGACACACTGTGAGAAGTGTGGATTTAACCGCTGCATACGATACTGTGTGGAGGCATAGACTTCGTAGCAAGATACTTGAGATTATCCCTTGCCAGACCTTGTACAAATTACTAAGTGATATGCTCACCAATAGAACCCTTGAAGTTCACCTAGAAGGAAAGAAGAGTCGCACCATTGTTTCAAAGAACAGCTGACCACAAGGTTCTGTATTGGCACCATTACTTTTCAATGTGTACATAAGCGACAAACCAACAACAAATGCGCGGAGGTTCTGTTACGCAGGTGACATGGCCCTTGCTGTGCAACATGAAAGGTTTGAACAGTGTGAAAACTCCCTTAACCAAGACCTCGGAGTAATGGATAAATATTTCAGATCTTGGAGATTAATTCCTAACCCAATAAAGTCAGAAGATAGAGTGTTTCATTTAAACAACCAACAGGTAACCCGATCCCTTGCGTTACCTTTGCTGGTAGAAAGTTAAAGCATAACCCAAACCCAAAATATCTTGATATTAAATTGGATAGATCGCTTACATTCAAACCACACCTATTAGATACTGCTGCTTTTAGCTTAAAATTGATTATGGCATACTACAAGAAACGGAACAAACCTCTGGCAATAACATTTGTAGATTTTAAGAAGGCATATGACTGTCTCCACAGACCTTCAGTATTAAAAATTTTAAGAAATCTAGGACTCCATCAAAACTAATTAAAATAATACAACTAACTCTAACCAACACCAAATCAAAAGTGAAATTTAGAGGAGAAATTACGGAACCATTCCTCATAAAAACAGGCTTAAGACAAGGTGACTGCCTATCACCATTACTGTTCAACTGTGCACTGCAATACATAATGAGAGACTGGTATAAGGACAATCCAATGATGATAAGAATTGGAAGTGCAAAAGATTATATTAGCTTAAACTGCTTGGGATTCGCTGATGATCTTGCTCTCCTAGCCAACACCGTTCGAGAAGCCAAGCAACAAGTGAAATCACTACAAGAAATAGCAGAGAAAGTAGGCCTTAGAATATCATTTGAAAAAACGGAGATTATGCTAACTGATCCACCACTTGCAAACAAGATTACAATAGGAGAACAGGAAATCAAAATTGTTGATAAATTTAAATATTTAGGCGAAATAATAACATACAATCTAAACGAGAAGCCATCATGGCAGAACAGAATAAAAAAAACTGAACAACGCAAATTACATTACCAAAACTACATACAACAAAAAAGCCTATCTATAGATGCAAAATTAAAACACTATAAAACAGTTAAACAACCAGAAATAACGTATGCAGCTGAAACTTTCTTCAAAACAACTAATACAGCAGAAATTGACAGAATACTAAAAATAGAAAGAAGAATAATTAGGACATGTATAAATAAACAGTATAAAATAAATGGACATTGGAGAATAGCATCAAACGAAACAGTATATAAGAAAATAGAACCAGTCATGAGCACAATCAGGAAGAAACGCATCTCATTCTTTCGACATCTGATGAGAACTCCAGAAAACAGAATTAGTAAAAAAATAATACAAAAATTGTGGAATAGCAAGAGCGACATTAAATGGATCACAGAAATTAAGGAAGATATAAAAGAACTTCAAATTACAGTAGATGACCTAAAAATACAAGACATAGAAAACAAGAATGCTGCAAGACCCGCAAACCAGACTACAAATGAATATCAATAAAAGGAGTACAGGAAGAGTGGTCTCATATGGATAAAGAAAGAAAATATCTGAAAGAATGAAGAAATATTGGGCAGACAGAAGAACAAAACACCTTTCATATAATAACAGACTCTAATAATTATATTACGTAAATATCATATTTTTGTTGAGCCAAATTGTATCCCTGTGTAACAACTTGTTTACAACTTTGTATTTTTGACTAGAGTGGTCCACTGAAGGCCATAAAATAAATAATAAGAAGATACTGCTGCTAAGATACGTACAAGAAATAATATTATCCAAAAGCTCGCCAGTACTAGCTGGGGAGCTGATGTACGTACTCTGAAGATTTCTTCTGTAGCGCTGGTATACTCTGTTGCGGAATATTGCAGCCCTATTTGGCTTAACAGCAGCCACACGCCTAAAGTGGATAATCAACTGAACAATACCATGAGAACCATTACTGGGACCATTAAATCCACCCCACTACCTTGGCTACCTGTTCTCTGCAGGATAGCTCCACCACATCTTAGGCGGCAAACCACCTTAGTTAATGAATGGCGTAAAATCTCCTCCAATACTAACCTTCCAGTCCATCAGGACATTGCCTCAAATCTTTCCCGACTAAGATCTAGAAGACCACCATGGAGAAAAGCTCAAAACCTTATAGCTACGTCTTACGATGCTATGGATTCATGGAAAAATGAATGATCTGAGACTGGGCTATCCAAGAACTGCAATGAAATATCATCTGGTGGAAACCTACCTGGTACAGACCTGCCAAGAAGAACTTGGGTTATACTCAACAGACTCAGAACTGATCATGGCAGAAGTGGCGAGATGCTCTGTAGATGGGGCATACGAGATTCACCACAGTGCGATTGTGGACATCCAGAGCAAGCGATCCAGCACATCATTCAGGAATGCCCTAAACGTGCGTTTAAAGCACCCATTCGAGAACGTTATGCAGCCTCCCCTGCAGCCGTCGAGTGGATGGAAAACCTAGACATAGAACTTTAAAGAGACTCTATAGATTCCATATATGTGATTGCTGAATGACCTTATAGCAACAATTTCTATATGATAATTTTATCTTATCTATGACAAAATACCTTATTGTAACAACCTGTGTATGCCTACTTTATCCTTAATTGAATGTCCATAAGACGAGACATTATTTATGTGTTAGAATGTATGTTGATTTTATCTTTATCTGTCTGTATGTGTTTAAACATGAAACCATTTGTACTTGAAAACCACATACGCTAAATAATAATAACTGTGAGAAGTTAAGGAATTTTGCCAATGTAGTAATTGAGGGAAGCGTGAAAGGTAGTGAGGGGGAGGGGGGAAATTGTAGAGTGAGACCGAGAGATGAATACAGTAAACAGGTTGGAATGGACGTAGGTTGCATTAGTTGTTCACAGATGAGGCTTGCATACGCAGGAGCATCACGGAGAGATGCCTCAAAGTAGTCTCACGACTGACGTGTGTTGTGTACGACTTTGTACGCCACAGTAAGGAGAGGTACACTGCAGAGTGGTGTGACAAATGTCATCATATGAAAGCTGGACAGGTGCAGAACAAGTTAACGCAGCAAATACAAGATTTACTTAACTTGTGTTTCTCGAGGTGCAGGAAGGCTAGTTACGAATAATGGGACAAGAAGTAGAGTCCAGCTCTCAATATCGACAAGAAAGTGTGTGGTGTGCGTACTGTAAGACCTTCGGTACGCGCACCATCAGATTATTTGACTTGTCGCTCTAACGAAGTAGACGAGTGACAGCAATATGTCTCGCGGTCTTATCGTGGGGTGTTTATCTTCTGCCGTTAGGTAAGACGATAGAAATGCCACTTGCACGCTTAGAGTAGCAGGTTGACGGTGACCAACTTTAAACAGAACTTGATTAATATATTAAAAAAGTAGAAACCCGCTTCCATTGCGAAAAAAGTACCTAGTGTTAACCTAGGTTTTGGCGTAGATAACTACACCTTCTTCAGAACAATAAAACCCACAAGTGCCTAAGAAGACCTTTGTCAATCATTAAAAGAACACCATAGCTATACATTTGTAAACGAAAAAAAGGGGAACATTGACAAAGGTCTTCTCAGGCACTTGTGGGTTTTATTGTTCTGAAGAAGGTGTAGTTATCTACGCCGAAACCTAGGTTAACACTAGGTACATTTTTCGCAATCGAGGCGTCTTTCTAGTTTTATAATATATTAGCCAAAGATTGCTGACACGCTGCGATGTTGAAGGTTCTTCAACTTGATTAATTTTCACACACATTTATTAAAATAATAACAATCATAAACCTTACTTAACTTGATTTGGATGCTATTTACAATTGACAATCTGCAGTTCCTTTGGTCTTGGTACGTTAATCTTATTCTCACATACCTCTGATACTTGACAAAGTGTCTATACATTTATCTTCATGGCTATGTACAGGAATATGGTAATCTTATTAGGCGCAGACTGAAACTTGACTACAGACTAATGCAGACAAATGCATACTGACTAATCGGAGGTCTGTACACTCGTTATAATACCTCGCGCGTTCAGGTATCACTGCGCGAGTGTGATCCGCGAGGAGAAAAGGTTCTACGTTAGCAGCAATCTCATTGGCTGCGTTACATATTAATACGCGGATCGGCGGAAGCAGATTTTGGTCCGTCTCTAAGACAGCGCCATCTCGTAGTGCGGAGACGGACGAGCGCTGCGCCTGCGCTGTTGTGCTTAGCGGAGCGCGCTCTAGTGGGGAAGTTGTGTACGCGCCGACTACGCGGAACTATGTATACAAGAAAGCGCCTGTCTGTACTGAAGCACAAACGGTGCCGCGTCTGGGCAGCGTCTGGGCAGCAAAGTGGCTCCGAGCGCTTGAGGGCCCGAGTGGCTGCCGTATTGCGCCGGCAGAGGGCGCTCCGACTACAGAGCTGCCCGAGTTGTGGCTCAGCGGGCGGGCAGCACGGGGTCCGCCAAATCCCGCGCCACCACTGTCAGCCTCAGACGCAAAGTCGGCGCTCCAACACCGACCTCGGTAGGACGTGGGGTGGTATCGATACATTATGCCGTGAGGGCGGCTACCGACAATCGAACAGTGGCACACGAGTGAGAAAAATTGACGTGGAGCTAAATGCAGCAATGAGGACAATAACAGGCTGCATCAAATGTACTCCTCTATACTGGTTACCACATTGCACCACCAGACCTCCGAAGACAGAACGCCCTCCTCAAACAGGGAGTATACGAGGACAAGGAAAAAAAATTCCAGGATTTTTCCCAGTTAAAAATAAATTTTCTCCCTGGTCAAAATACACCACTTTTTCCGTGTTAAGTGACAGTATACTTTCCATCGGAACTGTAGAAGTTATAAATCCTTTGAACGGCTTCATACACCAGCGTAGAATTTCTCGGTACTATAGAAAACGAAACTCAGGAGGGGGGGAGGGGGGGGGGACAGCTAACAGTCACATTTCAGTAGCCAGGAAGCGGGTGAAGGTACTGCTCATACGCGACTCAACTGCGCTTGCGCACGAGCCCGCTCGCAACTGCTCAAACGAATCTTACGTAAACAGTTGTGACGTCACGCTCATCAGAAGCAACCTGTCGTTATGACGCAGTGCATAGTCTTCCTAAAGCCTTTGACACACTTTGCTGGTGACAGACGCTTGTATGAGCACGGTGTTTTGTTGTTGTATGTGGCGCATTTTCTTCGCAACTGAAGTTTTATTTTCGTAATTTCTCTCGTTCATGTTTTATTGCTGCAGTATTATTCTGAAGTAACGGGATACAGTAATCTCCTTTGTTAGAGTATAGGTTCTTAGCAGCCGAAATTGCAAAAATTTAACTGAAAACAAACAATGGAATCCCGGATGAAAAAATCCCGGGGTTTTCCCGGATCTCCCCGTTGTCCCGGGTCGTATACACCCTGTCAAAGAATACCAAAAATTACTTACAGTCACCGACCTTTCAAAGCAGTCTGAGGTTCCTGCACTCCGAATGAACAGATTAAAATCTAGGCAGCCATCTGCCCTACTGGGAGAATCGCTACAGCCAGCTACTTCCAGTATCAACAAAAAGTGGACAGAAATGTGGAAGACTATTACCCATGAGGAACAGCAGACCATCCAAAGACCTGACACAAGACTAAGCCGGTATGGAACTAACGCGATCTGTCTGGAAAACAATTAATCGGATCCGTGCAGGCCAGGGCATCTGTGCTGAAAACTTCTACCGATGGGGAAGGGATTCATCTTCTCAGTGTGAGTGTGGAAATGAACACCAAGACGATCCATCACACTGTAGCAGAAGAGCCTACCATAGGAACTTGGAAGATTTCTTTGAAGTGACAGAGGCAGCCCTTGAATGGATCGACAAATTAGGTACTAATTTATAGACTTCTTTTTAAATTATAAATAATGAAATTAATATGTTTTTGTAAAATTTTGTCAAACTATGTAACGCACAATTGCTAGTCGCGGTTCATATGTAATGCCATACGCTAAATAAACACAAGTGGCACGAGTGACAAGTTACCTTTCCTGTGTTATAGATGGGTTCTTTATAGAGACAGACATCGGGTGTTCTACATCAACATCTAAATCTACACAGATACTCCGCAAACCACCGTAAGGTGCGTGGCAGAGGGTACCCTGTACCACTATTTGTCATTTCCCCTCGTGTTCCAGTCGCAAATAGACCTAGGGAAACACGACTGTCTGTACGCTTCAGTTGTTGTTGTTGTGGTCTTCAGTCCTGAGACTGGTTTGATGCAGCCCTCCATGCTACTCTATCCTGTGCAAGCTTCTTCATCTTCCAGTATCTACTGCAGCCTATATCCTTCTGAATCTGCTTACTGTATTAATCTCTTGGTCTTACTCTACGATTTTTACCCTCCACGCTACCCTCCAATACTTAATTGGTGATCCCTTGATGCCTCAAAACATGTCCTACCAAGCGATCCCTTCTTCTAGTCAAGTTGTGCCACAAATTTCTTTTCTCTCCAATTCTATTCAATACCTCCTCATTAGTTATGTGATCTACCCATCTAATCTTCAGCATTCTTCTGTAGCACCACATTTCGAAAGCTTCTATTCTCTACTTGTCTAAACTATTTGTCGTCCACGTTTCACTTCCATACATGGCTACACTCCATACAAATACTTTCAGAAAAAGACTTCCTCACACTAAAATCCATACTCGATGTTAACAAATTTCTCTTCTTCAGAAACGCGTTTCTTGCTAATGCCAGCCGTTATATCCTCCCTACTTCGACCACCATCAGTTATTTTGGTTCGCAAATAGCAAAAGTCAACTACTACGATTTAATTCGGCTACATTCTAATATCCACGTTTTGTTTTTGTTGATGTTCATCTTATATCCTCCTTTCAAGACACTGTGAGCGCTAATTCATCGTGTCTTATCTTCGTGGTCCTTACGCACGATGTATGTTGGTGATAGCAGAGTTGTTCGGCAGTCAGTTTCAAATGACGGTTATCTAAATTTTCTCAATAGTGTTTCCTAAAAACAACGTCACCTTCTCTAAAGTGATTTCCATTCGCGTCCCCAAACATCTCCGTAACAGGTCTTGTACGAACCTACCGGTAACATATCTAGCAGCCCTCCTCTGAACTGCTTCGATGTCTTCCTTCAGCCCGACCTTTTACGGATCCCAAACACTCGAGCAGTACTCGAGTCCTATACGTGGTCTCCTTTACACGTGAAACACGCTTTCCTTATCTTCTCTCAATTACTAGTACAGTACTGTATCTCAAGGTTTGTTCTTCCTATGCATCCACATTAACTTACATTTTTCCACATTTCAGACTAAGTGTTATTCATCACAGCAACTGAAATTTTGTCTGAGCAGTCTTGTACCTTCCTACAGTATGAAAGATTCCCGTCTGACCCCTTTGCCTAGGGACGCAAGATGAAAGTTGATGTCAATTCCTGAGTGAAAATTGCGGAACGGATAACTGGGGAGAGGAGCTTGAGAGCGCTACCTAGAGAGCGTGCCCTATTCTGTACGATACTAGGCAAGGGGCTGGAGGGCTCACACGCTGGTGCGTGGGTCCTTGCATTCTATATCTTCTATTTTTAAATGAATTGATTTAACTAGACTCCTATGTGATTTTTTAGGGTATGTTAAAGATCGGTGACAATTGATTACATCCTTATTTTAAACATTGTCACTCGACTTTACAGCGATTGTAGCAATTGTTCCAGTTTACAGATATTACAATTTTACAACTTATGGCTCAGGTATATTATATACTAATATGCACGCACCTTTCTACGGCCAAGACGGAATTGCGTTGGCCAAATGTATACCACCAAAGTCTCCCAATATTTTACATGGGACATCCACTATGTGAGGAGGATAACGGGCAAACTGGGGGACAGATACACTAACACAGGGGGTCAAATTTCCGAAATTAAACGAGAACATTCATTTCCTTACACAATCCAAAGCTGGAAATAATAGAATTAGTACAAATATAACATCGAGACAGACGCACTGAGGGCAAATCTGCTCACTTACCCGTCTTCTGTAACACTCCCAGAATATTGCGGACACTCGGAGGTCTTCCTGGGCCCCGGTGGAGGGGGTGGTCGAACCACTTGGCCGTGACCAACCTCTACACCCCAAATCTTGTGACACTGGAAAGTCTTTCACTTTTACCTGCCTGTGCTGTCTCTCTGATCCCCTACCCAGGAGTAAGGTTGGCACTACTATACTACAGAACTACTTCCCAACTAAGATTTGGCCACGCTTTACAGAAGGGTGTGAGGAGGATTAGGAAAGTTCGTGTGCAGATTCACATCCACGTACAAGAAATGCATAATACACGTCATATACAGGGTGTTACAAAAAGGTACGGCCAAACTTTCAGGAAAGATTCCTCACACACAAAGAAAGAAAAGATGTTATGTGGAAATGTGTCCGGAAACGCTTACTTTCCATGTCAGAGCTCATTTTATTACTTCTCTTCAATTCACATTAATCATGGAATGGAAACACACGGGACAGAACGTACCAGCATGACTTCAAACACTTTGTTACAGGAAATGTTCAAAATGTCCTCCGTTAGCGAGGATACATGCATCCACCCTCCGTCGCATGGAATCCCTGATGCGCTGATGCAGCCCTGGAGAATGGAATATTGTATCACAGCCGTCCACAATACGAGCACGAAGAGTCTCTACATTTGGTACCGGGGTTGCGTAGACAAGAGCTTTCAAATGCCCCCATAAATGAAAGTCAAGAGGGTTGAGGTCAGGAGAGCGTGGAGGCCACGCAATTGGTCCGTCTCTACCAATCCATCGGTCACCGAATCTGTTGTTGAGAAGCGTACGAACACTTCGACTGAAATGTGCAGGAGCTCCATCGTGCACGAACCACATGTTGTGTCGTAAAGACACATGTTCTAGCAGCACAGATAGATTATCCCGTATGAAATCATGATAACGTGCTCCATTGAGCGTAGGTGGAAGAACATGGGGCCCAATCGAGACACCACCAACAATGCCTGCCCAAACGTTCACAGAAAATATGTGTCGATGACGTGATTGCACAATTGCGTGCGGATTCTCGTCAGCCCACACACGTTGATTGTGAAAATTTACTATTTGACCACGTTGGAATGAAGCCTCATCCGTAAAGAGAACATTTGCACTGAAACGAGCATTGGCACATTGTCGGATTAACCATTCGCAGAAGTGTACCCGTGGAGGCCAATCAGCTGCTGATAGTGCCTGCACACGCTGTACATGGTACGGAAACAACTGGTTCTCCCGTAGCACTCTCCATACAGTGACGTGGTCAACGTTACCTTGTACAGCAGCAACTTCTCTGACGCTGACATTAGGGTTATCGTCAACTGCACGAAGAATTGCCTCGTCCATTGCAGGTGTCCTCGTCGTTCTAGGTCTTCTCCAGTCGCGAGTCATAGGCTGGAATGTTCCGTGCTCCCTAAGACGCAGATCAATTGCTTCGAACGTCTTCCTGTCGGGACACCTTCGTTCTGGAAATCTGTCTCGATACAAACGTACCGCGCCACGGCTATTGCCCCGTGCTAATCCTTACATCAAATGGGCATCTGCCAACTCCGCATTTGTAAACATTGCACTGACTGTAAAACCACGTTCGTGATGAACAGTAACCTGTTGATGCTACGTACTGATGTGCTTGATGCTAATACTGTCGAGCAATGAGTCGCATGTCAACACAAGCACCGAAGTCGACATTACCTTCCTTCAATTGGGCCAACTGGCGGTGAATGGAGGAAGTACAGTACATACTGACGAAACTAAAATGAGCTCTAACACATGTCCACATAACATCTTTTCTTTATTTGTGTGTGAGGAATGTTTCCTGAAAGTTTGGCCGTACCTTTTTGTAACACCCTGTATAAATACGTTTTATGATGCCTGACATTTCTTTGCACCCGCGGCCGGCCGTGTCGTGCAATAAAATTGGCGGCGAAGCCGCCTCTGTTTGTATTTCTCGGTGCGAGCGAGCAGCGAAACCTGCAGCTTATAGATCCGAAACTTCTGTACCGTTTCAAGTCACGCACCTTCGACACCTTACCGTACACCAGGGCGTCATCAGAAAACAACCGCAGACTGCTGCCCACCCTGACTGGCAAATCATTTACGTGTACGGAGAACCACAGCGGACGTATCTCACTTCCCTGCGGCACCCCCGACGCTACCCTCGGTCCCTGATGATCGCTCGGCGTCGAGGACAACACACTGGATTCTCTCATTTAAGAAGTCTTCGAGCCACTCACATATCTGTGAACTTCTTCCATATGTTCGTACCTTCGTTAATATCCTGCTATGGGTCACAGTGTCAAATACTTTCCGTAAATGTACAAATATGGAGTGTACCTGTTGCCCTTCATCCGAAGTTCTCAGTATGTCATGTGATAAAAGGGCGAGCTGAATTCCGCACGAGTGATGCTTTCTAGAAGCGTGTCGATTCGCGGACATGAGCTTCTCAGCCTCAACAAAGTTTATTAGATTCGAATTGAGCCGGCCGGGGTGGCCCAGCGGTTCTAGGCGCTACAGTCTGGAACCGCGCGACCGCTACGGTCGCATGTTGGCATCCTGCCTCGGGCACGGATGTGTGTGATGTCCTTAGGTTAGTTAGGTTTATGGGGGATAGGACATCAAACGGGCCGACTTGGAGCAGGAGAGTCACCACACGACATTTTAATTTCCACTGTCTATACTTTTACAAATAAATTCATGAAACTTTGCCACCATTACCAGGAAGCATTGAGGACTCACACTCATCGCAGTGAAAGTTCAAAAACGTACCAAAACACCTTTTTTTACATGTGAAATTTCATCCTTGTATCACTTAATACTGGCTGCATTTGTTGCTATAGGTACACTTTTGTTCCTGAATAAGAGAGATTCTTCGATGAATTTTTCATAACATACAAATAGTACTTACAGGTGTATGAAACTCTAGAATTTTCCAAATGTATTAAAAAACTGTGGAAAAAATTGAGATAATTAACTATAAAACTTGAATTTTTTCTAAACATGAAGTTTAAAATGTAACAGTTTATTCATTTTTCCATAAATTAAATAACTTCTAGAGTTTCATACACCTGTAACTATGGTTTGTATGCTGTGCAAAAGTCATCGAATCTCTCTTACTTAGAAAGAAAAGTGTACCTATAGCAACAAATGCAGTCAGTAGTAAGTGAAAAATGATGAAATCTCACATGCAAAAAAAATGTGTTTTGTTACTTTTTGAGATTCAACTGCTATGAGTATGAATCCTGAATCCTTCCTGGTCATGGGGACAAAGTTTTACGAATTTATTTGTAAAAGTATACACAGTGAAAATTAAAATGTCCCGTGCTGCCTCTCCAGCTCCAAGTCGGCCTGTCTGACGTCCTACCCCCCCTTAAATAGTCCTATGTTCTAGGGGACTGATGACCTCAGAAGTTAAGTCCCATAGTGTTCAGAGGCATTTGAACCATTTTTATTGGAACTGACAGGGAACCTCCCCATCGCACCCCCCACAGGTTTAGTTATAAGTTGGCACAGTGGATAGGCCTTGAAAAACTGAACACAGATCAATCGAGAAAACAGGAAGAAGTTGTGTGGAACTATGAAAAAAAACAAGGAAAATGTAGTGGCGTAGCAAGACAGCCACGCCACTCGGAAGTAGCCGAAAGGCACGCGTTAAGCTCACGCAGATTGGCGTGAGGTCTGGAACACGGCAATGTCTTGAGAATTGCAATAAAGTACGTAGATGATGTAATACTTAACTTTAATCCACAATTGTAGAACATCTCTCGTTACGATACATGCTTCATAATATTAATTATCAATTGAATACGGCGCCTTGCTACGTCGTAGCAAATGTAGCTGAAGGCTATGCTAACTATCGTCTCGGCAAATGAGAGCGTATTGGTCAGTGAACTGTAGCTAGCTACGTCGGCTGTACAACTGGGGCGAGTGCTAGGAAGTCTCTCTAGACCTGCCGTGTGGTGGCGCTCGGTCTGCTATCACTGACAGTGGCGACACGCGGGTCCGACGTATACTAATGGACCGCGGCCGATTTAAAGGCTACCACCTAGCAAGTGTGGTGTCTGGCGGTGACACCACAGAAAATATACAAACTGAGTAGTCCATGCGCAAGACAGGCAACATCAAGGATAACGTGAGCTCAGGAGCACCGTGTTCCCGTGGTTAGCGTGAGCAGCTGCGGAACGAGAGGTCCTTGGTTCAAGTCTTCCCTCGAGTGCAAAGTTTATTTTCGCAAAGTTATGATATGTCCGTTCATTGACGTCTCTGTTCACTGTAATAAGTTTAGTGTCTGTGTTTTGCAACTGCACCGCAAAACCGTGCGATTAGTAGACCAAAGGACGTGCCTCTCCAATGGGAACCGAAAACATGTGATCGCAAGGTCATGGGTCAACCGATTCCTCCACAGGAAAACACGTCCGATATATTCTATACGACACTGGTGACGGCATGTGCGTCACGTGACAGGAATATGTTGTCGACTCACCACCTAACTTGTACACTTGGCGAATGGGTAAAAAGATTCTTCTACCTTGCCCCATTTAGGTTTTCTTGTGGATGTGATAATCACTCCCAAAAAGTGATGAAAACATAAGAGTTTGTCACATAAACTGCAACAAATGAATGCAACAGTTTCACAGCCGCACAGTTTTCCCTGTGCTCTGTCAAAACATATGTTTTTGACGTCTTCAAATTTTTCCGTGTGTAGACCTTCAAATCCTGCATATGTCCAAGCAAATCTGAACATGGCCTGGAATTTTGGAGAGCGAAGTTGATTATGTGTGAGTGCCTGAACTTTGATAATTGTCTGAAAATAAAAAATTAAACTTTTGCACTCGAGGGAAGACTTGAACCAAGGACCTCTCGTTCCGCAGCTGCTCACGCTAACCACGGGACCACGGCGCTCATGAGGTCACCTTGCTGCTGACTGTCTCGCGCATGGACTACTCAATTTGTATGTTTTGCTAGTTTTTTTCTCAGTTCCACACAACTTCTTGCTGTTTTCTCGATTGATCTGTGTTCAGTTTTTCAAGGCCTATCCACTGTGCCAACTTATAACTAAATCTGAGGGGGGTGCGATGGGGAGGTTCCCTTGTGAGAACAAGGATTCTGCGGCAAACAGAATTGATGGATATTGGTGTGTAATTTCGCAGATCCTCCCTTTTACTCGTCTCCCGCCGGTAGCCACCCCGTACGGTGCCGACCACTCCCCCACTGCCGGCCGGTGGCTGCCTCTCGGGCTGCCGCTGCACAGCACATAGCTGCCTTCGCCTGCCGGAACAGAGGAGACGCGGCCGTCCGTCTTCATTACAGACGACGCGCGGCGCCGCGACGCTGGCCGCTACTTCCTCTGCCCCTCTCCCCCCTCCCCCCAGCGCGCCACGCCGTGTAATAATAGGCGCGGCTAATTGAGCGGCAG
Organism: Schistocerca piceifrons; assembly: GCF_021461385.2. Classification (NCBI taxonomy): domain Eukaryota; kingdom Metazoa; phylum Arthropoda; class Insecta; order Orthoptera; family Acrididae; genus Schistocerca; species Schistocerca piceifrons. The sequence continues at coordinate 836,035,625 of NC_060141.1, forward strand.
CACAGCTCGGGCACGGCCGCCGTAATTGCCGCCGCCGGACGCACGCACACACACGCGTCTGAGTCCTCCACCCAGCCAGCCACCTGGCGACGCGCCGGCCGCACCTGCGCGTCGCAAATCAGCGGCGCGCGGCGTCGGCTCCCTGGCTGCGCCACGGCGCCACCGAGCCCTGAACCGGGGCACGCGCACCGAAATAACGCCCACTCCACAGGTTGTCTGTCGCACGCGGTGACGGCTGCAGCGAGGCGGAAAGAAACATTACGGCTCGACGTCATCAGAGACGCGGCGCGGGCTCCGACTAGGGAGGAACGGCACAGGCGCGGGCCAGCTATTCGCTGGCGGTGGCAGCACGTACTGTTTCTGTTCGTCCTCAGTAACGTGGCACACGTGTGCACTGTTTTAATAATACTTAATGGCCATTAAAATCGCTACACCACGAAGATGACGTGCTACAGACGCGAAATTTAACCGACAGGAAGAAGATGCTGGGATATGCAAGTGATTAGCTTTTCAGAGCATTCACACAAGGTTAGCGCCGGTGGCGACACCTACAACGTGTTCACACGAGGATAGTTTCCAACCGATTTCTCACACACAAACAGCAGTTAACCGGCGTCGCCTGGTGAAACGTTGTTGTGATGCCTCGTGTAAGGAGACGAAATGCGTACCATCACGTTTCGGACTTTGATAAAGGTCGGATTGTAGCCAATCGCGATTGCGGTTTATCGTGTCGCGACATTGCTGCTCGCGTTGGTCGAGATCCAATGACTGTTAGCACAATAAATGAATCGGTGGGTTCGGCAGGGTAATACGGAACGCCGTGCTGGATACCAACGGCCTCGTATCACTAGAAGTCGAGATGTCAGGCATCTCATCCGCATGGCTGTAACCGATCGTCCAGCCACGTCTCGATCACTGACTCAACAGATGGGGACGTTTGAAGGACAACAACCATCCGCACGAACAGTTCGACGACGTTCGCAGCAGCATGGACTATCAGCTCGGAGACCGTATCTGCGGTTACCCTTGATGCTGCATCACAGACAGGAGCGCCTGCGATGGTGTACGCGACCACCAACCTGGGTGCACGAATCGCAAAGCGTCATTTTTTCGGATGAATCCAGGTCTGTTTACAGCATCATGATGGTCGCATCCGTGTTTGGCGTCATCGCTTTGAACGCACGTTGAAAACGTGTATTCGTTATCGCCATACTGGCGTATCACCAGGCGTGATGTTATGGGCTGCCATTGGTTACACGTCTCGGTCACCTCTTGTTAGCACTGACGGCACTGAACAGGGGACGTTACAGTTCAAATGTGTTACGACCCGTGGCTCTACCCTTCATTCGATCCCTGCGAAACCCTACATTTCAGCTGGATAATGCACGAACGCATGTCGCAGGTCCTGTACGGGCCTTCCTGGATACAGAAAATGGCCGACTGCTGCCCTGTCCAGCACATTCTCCAGATATCTCACCGACGTCTGGTCAATGGTGGCCGGGCAACTGGCTCGTCACAATACGCCAGTCACAACTCTTGATCAACTGTGGTATCGTGTTGAAGTTGCATGGGCAGCTGTACCTGTACACGCCATCCAAGCTCTGTGTGACCCAATGCCCGGGCGTTTCAAGGCCGTTATTACGGCCAGACGTGGTTGTTCTGGGTACTGATTTCTCAGGATCTATGCACCCAAATTGCGTGAAAATGTAGTCACATGTCAGTTCTACTATAATACATTTGTCCAATGAATACCCGTGTATCATCTGCATTTCTTCTTGGTGTAGCTATTTTAATGGCCAGTAGTGTGTTTGCTCCACTTGTGAACAATGTGAGGGGCCATGAGGAGTGACATACATGATTGATTTGGCAGGCCAATGCTGTTCCCACACAACATACCTCTTGTGCCATCAGCCTACCAGGTGTTGTTGTTGTTGTTGTTGTGGTCTTCAGTCCTGAGACTGGTTTGATGCAGCTCTCCACGCTACTCTATCCTGTGCAAGCTTCTTCATCTCCCAGTACCTACTGCAACCTACATCCTTCTGAATCTGCTTAGTGTATTCATCTCTTGGTCTCCCTCTACGATTTTTACCCTCCATGCTGCCCTCCAATGCTAAATTTGTGATCCCTTGATGCCTCAAAACATGCCCTACCAACCGATCCCTTCTTCAAGTCAAGTTGTGCCACAAACTTCTCTTCTCTTCAATCCTATTCAATACCTCCTCATTAGTTACGTGATATACCCACCATATCTTCAGCATTCTTCTGTAGCACCACATTTTGAAAGCTTCTATTCTCTTCTTGTCCAAACTGGTTGTCGTCCATGTTTCACTTCCATACGTGGCTACACTCCATACAAATACTTTCAGAAACGACTTCCTGACACTTAAATCTATACTCGATGTTAACAAATTTCTCTTCTTCAGAAACCATCTCTTTGCCATTGCCAGCCTACATTTTATATCATCTCTACTTCGACCATCATCAGTTATTTTACTCCCTAAATAGCAAAACTCCGTTACTACTTTAAGTGTCTCATTTCCTAATCTAATTCCCTCAGCATGACCCGATTTAATATGACTACATTCCATTATCCTCGTTTTGCTTTTGTTGATGTTCATCTTATATCCTCCGTTCAAGACACTGTCCATTCCGTTCAACTGCTCTTCAAAGTCCTTTGCTGTCTCTGACAGAATTACAATGTCATCGGCGAACCTCAAAGTTTTTACTTCTTCTCCATGAATTTTAATACCTACTCCGAATTTTTCTTTTGTTTCCTTTACTGCTTGCTCAATATACAGATTGAATAACATCGGGGAGAGACTACAATCCTGTCACACTCCTTTCCCAACCACTGCTTCCCTTTCATGACCCTCGACTCTTATAACTGCCATCTGATTTCTGTACAAATTGTAAATAGCCTTTCGCTCCCTGTATTTTATACCTGCCACCTTCAGAATTTGAAAGAGAGTATTCCAGTTAACATTGTCAAAAGCTTTCTCTAAGTCTACAAATGCTAGAAACGTAGGTTTGCCTTTTCTTAATCTTTGTTTTAAGATAAGTCGTAAGGTTAGTATTGCCTCACGTGTTCCAACATTTTTACGGAATCCAAACTGATCTTCCCCGAAGTCGGCTTCTACCAGTTTTTCCATTCGTCTGTAAAGAATTCGCGTTAGTATTTTGCAGCTGTGACTTATTAAACTGATAGTTCGGTAATTTTCACATCTGTCAACACCTGCTTTCTTTGGGATTGGAATTATTATATTCTTCTTGAAGTCTGAGGGTATTTCGCCTATCTCATACATCTTGCTCACCAGATGGTAGAGTTTTGTCATGACTGGCTCTCCCAAGGGCATCAGTAGTTCTAATGGAATGTTGTCTACTCCCGGGGCCTTGTTTCGACTCAGATCTTTCAGTGCTCTGTCAAACTCTTCACGCAGTATCTTATCTCCAATTCGTCTTCATCTACATCCTATTCCATTTGCATAATATTGTCCTCATGGTGTGGGTTCCTGTAGTCATGTCCTAGTTCATGAACAACGGGCAACGTATGAGTGGCCAAGTAAGTGGTCCCGACAGTCGGGATACCAGTTACTTTGGAATAAGGCTGGGCATCTCGGACATATTCTGAGTCGTGGTCACCTTTGTGCTCATACGGCAAAGACTACCAAATCCACCGGTTAGTCCCTCAGCCGTTAGGGGTAAAACCCAATGGGACTCGGGGCAAGTAAGGCTAGCAACCTGCTTCCCTGGTACTTTAAATATGATGCTGGCAACAATCAGAGCAAAATGCCTCGGACCTTTGGAGGTGACGGAGACCCACCTCTAACTGACAAACCAGGGACCTTTAAGATACGACTTGGCAAACAAATGGTAATGAGATGGGGAGCTATTAATATCAGTGGGGGCTACTCTTGGAAGAAGGTAGAGCTGGCAGAGGCTGCAAATAAGATGGGCTGGATGTTTTAGATGTTAGTGACATTCGGGTAAGGGGTGCGAAAGAAGAAGAAGTGGGAGAATACAAGGTCTACTTGTCAGGAGTCAAAGCAGGAATAGCACAATGGGATGTAGGGCTTTACATCAGGAAAGAAATGGAACCCAGCGTAGTTGCAATAAGGTATGTAAACGAACGACTGATGTGGATAGATTTGACAGTGTCTAGCAAGAAAATTAGGATTGTGTCAGTATATTCGCATTGTGAAGGGACAGATCAAGATAAGATGGATAGTTTTTATGAGGCACTCAGTGATGTAGTTGTTAGAGTAAAGGACAAGGACAGTGTTCTGCTCATGGGTGATCTTAACGCCAGGATTGGAAATCGAACAGAAGGGTATGAAAAGGTTATGGGTAAATTTGGAGAGGATATGGAGGCCAACAGGAACGGGCAGCAACTCTTGGATTTCTGTGCCAGTATGGGCTTAGTAATCACAAACTCCTTTTTTAAACATAAGAACATTCACCGGTATACTTGGGAAAGCAGGGGAACCAAATCTGTCATTGACTATATAATAACAGATCAGGAATTCAGGAAGGCTGTGAGGGACACACGTGTATTCAGGGGATTCTTTGATGACACTGATCATTATTTAATCTGCAGTGAAATTGGGATTGCGAGGCCGAAAGTGCAGGAGGTCAGGTCCATATGTAGGAGGATAAGAGTGGAGAAACTTCAGGATAAGGAAATCAGGCACAAGTACATAACAGCGATCTCAGAAAGGTACCAGTTAGTTGAATGTAGTCAATTACAGTCATTGGAAAAGGAATGGACAAGGTACAGGGACACAGTACTAGAAGTGGCTAAAGAATGTCTTGGAACAGTAGTGTGTAAAAGTAGGAGGAAGCAAACAGCTTGGTGGAATGACACAGTCAAGGCAGCCTGTAAAAGGAAAAAGAAGGCGTATCAAAAATGGCTACATACTAGAACTCAGGTAGACAGAGAAAGTTATGTTGAAGAAAGAAACAAAGCCAAACAGATAATTGCAGCATCCAAGAAGAAATCTTGGGAAGACTTTGGAAACAGGTTGGGGACATTGGGTCAAGCTGCTGGAAAACCATTCTGGAGTGTAATTAGCAGTCTTCGAAAGGGAGGTAAGAAGGAAATGACAAGTATTTTGGACAGGTCAGGAAAACTGCTAGTGAATCCTGTGGATGCCTTGGGCAGATGGAGGGAATATTTTGAAGAGTTGCTCAATGTAGGTGAAAATACGATCAGTAATGTTTCAGATTTCGAGGTACAATGGGATAGGAATGATGATGGAAATAGGGTCACGTTTGAGGAAGTGGAGAAAATGGTCAATAGATTGCAGTGCAATAAAGCAGCTGGGGTGGATGAAATTAAGTCGGAACTCATCAAGTACAGTGGAATGTCAGGTCTTAAATGGCTACACAGGATAATTGAAATGGCCTGGGAGTCGGGACAGGTTCCATCAGACTGGACAAAAGCAGTAATCACACCAATCTCTAAACATGGAAACAGAAAAGATTGTAACAACTACAGAGGTATCTCTTTAATCAGCGTTGTGGGTAAAATCTTCTCAGATATTGTTGAAAGGAAAGTGCGAGTATTAGTTGAGGAGCAATTGGATGAAAATCAGAGTGGGTTTAGGCCTCTTAGAGGTTGTCAGGACCAGATCTTTAGCTTACGACAAATAATGGAGAAGTGTTATGAGTGGAACAGGGAATTGTATCTATGCTTTATAGATCTAGAAAAGGCATATGACCGGGTTCCTAGGAGGAAGTTATTGTCTGTTCTACGAGATTATGGAATAGGAGGCAAACTTTTGCAAGCAATTAAAGGTCTTTACATGGATAGTCAGGCAGCAGTTAGAGTTGACGGTAAACTGAGTTCGTGGTTCAGAGTAGTTTCAGGGGTAAGACAAGGCTGCAACCTGTCTCCACTGTTGTTCATATTATTTATGGATCATATGTTGAAAACAATAGACTGGCTGGGTGAGATTAAGATATGTGAACACAAAATAAGCAGTCTTGCATATGCGGATGACTTAGTTGTGATGGCAGATTCGATTGAAAGTTTGCAGAGTAATATTTCCGAGCTAGATCAGAAATGTAAGGACTATGGTATGAAGATTAGCATCTCCAAAACGAAAGTAATGTCAGTGGGAAAGAAATATAAACGGATTGAGTGCCAAATAGGAGGAACAAAGTTAGAACAGGTGGACGGTTTCATGTACTTAGGATGCATATTCTCACAGGATGGCAACATAGTGAAAGAACTGGAAGCGAGGTGTAGCAAGGCTAATGCAGTGAGCGCTCAGCTACGATCTACTCTCTTCTGCAAGAAGGAAGTCAGTACCAAGACTAAGTTATCTGTGCACCGTTCAATCTTTCGACCAACTTTGCTGTATGGGAGCGAAAGCTGGGTGGATTCAGGTTATCTTATCAATAAGGTTGAGGTTACGGATATGAAAGTAGCTAGGATGATTGCAGGTACTAGTAGATGGGAACAATGGCAGGAGGGTGTCCACAATGAGGAAATCAAAGAAAAACTGGGAATGAACTCTATAGATGTAGCAGTTAGGGCGAACAGGCTTAGATGGTGGGGTCATGTTACACGCATGGGAGAAGCAAGGTTACCCAAGAGACTCATGGGTTCAGCAGAAGAGGGTAGGAGGAGTCGGGGCAGACCAAGGAGAAGGTACCTGGATTCGGTTAAGAATGATTTTGAAGTAATAGGTTTAACATCAGAAGAGGCACCAATGTTAGCACTGAATAGGGGATCATGGAGGAATTTTATAAGGGGGCTATGCTCCAGACTGAACGCTGAAAGGCATAATCAGTCTTAAAGGATGATGATGATGATGATGATGTCCTCAAGTACATCGCCCTTGTATAAACCCTCTATATACTCCTCCACCTTTCTGCCTTCCCTTCTTTGCTTAGAACTGGGTTTCCATCTGAGCTCTTGATATTCATACAAGTGGTTCTCTTCGCTCCAAAGGTCTCTTTAATTTTCCTGTAGGCAGTATCTATCCTACCCCTAGTGAGACAAGCCTCTACATCCTTACATTTGTCCTCCAGCCATCCCTGCTTAGCCATTTTGCACTGCCTGACGATCTCATTTTTGAGACGTTTGTATTCCTTTTTGCCTGCTTCATTTACTGCATTTTTATATTTTCTCCTTTCATCAATTAAATTCAATATTTCTTCTGTTACCCAAGGATTTCGACCAGCCCTCGTCTTTTTACCTATTTGATCCTCTTCTGCCTTTACTACTTCATCCCTCAAAGCTACCCATTCTTCTTCACCGGTATGAAATGAGCGTTAAGATTCAAATGTGGCGATACGGAACATTTGTTGTCAACGAGCCTTAATTTTTTGTTTGTTTGGTTGGTATGACATCTGTCAAAGATATTTAGTATACATCAAGTCATGGAACAAAGAACATCATATGTTTTCATCGTGTTAACAATGTCGAATTTTGTACCAGAAAGTGATGATTTGCGGAAACCATTAACATTTTGTTTTCATTTGAAGAAAAAAAAAAGTGATGCAGAGTCGCATTGAATGCTCTATCAGAATCAACATGTAAAAGGTGGTTTCAACGGTTCAGAAATAATGATTTTGATGTAAGAAATTAAGAACGTCGAAGACCACCAAAACAGTTCAAAGACGCCGAATTGCAAGCTATATTGGATGAAGATGATAATTTGAGTCAGAAGCAAATGGCGGCAATGTTAAATGTTGCACAACACACAATTTCTCACCGTTTGAAAGCTATGGGAAAGATCCGAAAGTGTGGAAAATGGGTGCCACATGAATTGAATGAAAGGCAGATGGAAGATCTAAAAACCATTTGTCAAATTTTGCTTCAAAGATATGAAAGAAAATCAATATTGCATCGAATCGTTACTGGCGATTGAAAAGGAATTATTTTAAGAATCCTAAACGGGAAAAATCATGGGTTAATCCGAGACAACCATCAACATCGACTGCAAAACAAGATCAATTCGGCAAGAAGACAGTGCTCTGTGTTTGGTGGGATCAGAAAGGTGTGGTGTATCATGAGCTTCTAAAACCCGGTGAATCTGTGAATACTAATCGCTACAGACGACAAATCATCAATTTGAACTATGCATTCATCGAAAAAAGACCAGAATGGGTCCGAAGACATGGCAAAGTAATTTTTTTACACGACAATGCACCTGCACATAAAGCGAAACTGGTTCAGGATACAATCAAAACACTTGGCTGGGAGCTGCTACCCCACCCGCCAAATTCACCAGACTTTGCCCCTTCCGGCTACCATTTGTTTTCATCAATGGGACACGCATTGGCTGAGGAACACTGATTCCTACGAAGAAGTCGAAAATTAGGTGTCTGATTGGTTTGCTTCAAAAGGCATTTCTATTGGCGTGGTGTCCACAGAGTGCCAGAAAGGTGGTTAAAATGTATAGAAAGCAATGGTCAGTACTTTGAATAAAATGTTTTTACTTTTCAATTCAAAATTAGTGTTTCAATTTCACAAGAAACGCTCATTTCCTACCGGCACAGCTGGTATATGCCAGTGGCTGGATAAAACATGTTTGTCTGCATTTCCGCCCCTATTCGAGCTACAAGGTTATGAGCCCCACAGTGGCGATACCGATGACACCTGATGTTTCTGTGCCGTATCTGGTTGAAAGTAGTTCAATAGTTCAGGAGGAGACCCCAGACACATACACACACACACACACACACACACACACACACACACACATACACACACACACACACACGTACACTCTGCTTGATACATACAACACATTATTGTGATTATTATTCTCTGCATCATTAACTGAGAGGACAGTACAGCTGTCTCTCACATAGAGGACCTGGCTTCGATTGCCAATAACTCCCACAGATATTTTCTTGGTGATAGGACTGGCATGCAGTGCACAGAGTTCTGTAGTGCCAACTGTACTGCTATCACACCAAACAGTACTGGCCGGGAGGACGGTGTCCTGATCACCACCCCTGCATACCATCTCCAGCGATGGAGGATGACTCAGTCGGCACCTATGGGTTCATCAGGGTTTCTGTGTGGAGTTAAACTGGACATCACCTGTTCCTGGTCAGGTAAATGCGGTAGGTTAGGGATACACAATTTGAAGTCGCATCCAATTGAAAGACTTGCACCACGCTATTGAGCCAGACAAAATAATAATTTAGAAAAATGTTAACACCACGCACACACACACACACACACACACACACACACACACACACACACACACCCTGATGAACCCCATCGGTACTGACAGCCCACTGAGCCGTCTTCCATCATTGGGGACAGTACGCACAGGTGGAGATCAGCACACCATTCTCCCAGCCAGTACTGTTTGGTGTGGTAGCTCCACAGTTGGCACTAAAAGACAGTGTGCATACCACGTCAGTCTTAACCCCAGGGAAATATCTATGGCAGTTATCAGCAATCCAAGCCAGGTCCTCCGTATGAGAGTCAGCTGCACTGACCACTCAGTTATGGAGGTATACAATAATAATAATAATAATAATAATAATAATAATAATAATAATAATATCTAGGATACAGACAAAAAATAGGAATAGATAATACAAATATTAAAGAAGAACTAAAAGAAAAATATAGACAAAGACTGACAAAAATACTGAAAACAGAATTGACAGCAAGAAACAAGACAAAAGCTATGAATACTTATGCTATACCAATATCTACCTACTCATCTGGAGTAGTGAAATCGAGTAACACAGACCTAGAAGCACTCTGTATTACACGATCACAATACCACAAATATAGAATACATCGCATACATTCAGCAACAGAAAGATTCACATTGAGCAGAAAGGAAGGAGGAAGGGGATTTATCGACATAAAAAACCTACATTATGGACAGGTAGACAATTTAAGAAAATTCTTTATAGAACGAGCAGAAACTAGCCAAATACACAAAGCAATCACTCATCTAAATACATCGGCTACACCATTGCAACTTCATAACCCCTTCTACAACCCTTTAGATCACATAACATCAACAGATACGAAGAAAGTAAATTGGAAAAAGAAAATACTGCATGGCAAGCACCCGTATCATCTAACACAGCCACACATCGATCAAGATGCATCCGATCAAGGCATTATATACAGTGAGACGGAAGGATTCGTGATGGCAATAGAGGATCAAACAATAAACACCAGATATTACAGCAAGCATATTATTGAAGTTCCCAATAGCACAACAGATAAATGCAGACTTTGCAAACAACAAATAGAAATAGTAGATCACATCACAAGTGGATGCACAATACTAGCAAATACAGAATACACCAGAAAACATGACAATGTAGCAAAAATAATACATCAACAACTTGTCATACGACATAAACTAATAAAACAACACGTTCCCCTATACAAGTATGCACCACAAAATGTACTGGAGAATGATGAATACAAATTATACTGGAACAGAACCATTATAACAGATAAAACAGCACAACATAACAAATCTGACATCATACTCACCAATAAAAAGAAGAAATTAACACAACTAATCGAAATATCCATACCCAATACAACAAAAATATACAGAAGAAAACAGGAGAAAAAATTGAAAAATACATCCAAGTGGCTGAGGAAGTCAAGGACATGTGGCATCAGGATAAAGTTGACATTATACCAATTATACTATCAACTACAGGAGTCATACCACACAATATCCACCAGTACATCAACGCAATACAGCTACATCCAAACTTATATATATACACAACTACAGAAATCTGTAATTATTGATACATGTTCAATTACCCAAAAGTTCATAAATGCAATGTAACATATACCGTACAGTTAAAAGGAAGTCACGCTTGATCAAAGTCCGCGTCACTTTCCATTTTTAACCAGACTAACGTCTGATAAAGGAAATAATAATAATAGTAATAATAATAAGTTATATATGTCAAGCAGAGTGTACTCGTGTATGTCCACAGTCTCCTCCCGAGCTCTTGAACTGATTTCAACCGAATGTGGCACAGAAACAGCAAGCCTCACAAGTACCACCATTGTGGGGCTCGTAACATCGTAGCTCCAACATGGGCGGAGATACCGACAAATGTGTTTTTCCAGTCCCTGACATGTAGGCTGATTGCACAACATGCATGTTGCGTGGGAACAGCATTGGCCTCCCAAATCAACCTGTTTTGCAGGTCACCTACATGTCAGTGGCAAAGAACAGTTTTCCAGGCCCCTGAAATGTTAGCTGCCCTGCATGACTATTGTATTGTGCTGGAGTAGTATCAGCTTGCTTTTTCGACCTGCTTGGCAGCCTGTATGTTAGGGACAAATGAAGGATTTTCAATCTGCTGAAGTGCAGGGTGCTCTGCATGACAAGCATAGTGCAGGAGTGGAATGAGCCAGCTTAATTGTATTGCAGGGGCTACATGTGCCGATGTGTGTAGGTGCGAGCAGATTGAGAAGGATGGAGGAGAGGATGGACAGAGTTAAAGGTAGGACGAAATGGATGGAAACAGGAAAGAAGGGGAAGATGCATGCGTCTGATGGAAGGTGTATAGGTGCAGTGAGCAGGGGGGGGGGGAGGTGAAAGGAAGAGGGGGAGGAGAGATGGGACGTTACAGGGAGATGATGATATGGTCAGAGGGAGGGGCAGGAACATATGGTCAGAGAGTTGGTGTGGAGGACATGGACGAAGAGATGGCGTTGCTGAGGATATCATTGCCAGTGAAAGTACCTCTAAAGCAACTAAAACACAAATTCAATTTTGAAGTACTGCGTTTTTCAGAGGCTTCACGTTATTGTGGCAAACGATCGACGAGACCTTCGACCCAACCTCGCCCGAATTGTCCAACTCCTCGGTGGTGCAGAGTACGTGGTCCACACACAGACTGTTTGAATCGACCCCACACATGTTCGACGGTCTTCATGTCGGGGGAAATGAAAGGGCGCTTCATTCTGGTGATCCTACCGTGCTGGAGGAGGAACGTGTTCACGAGGACACGAGGATCAGCTCCGAAGTCACCACCCGACGAGACGAATGTGTCACCAAAATATTGGCGGTGCGATCCGACTGTTGGCTGCAGAATCTCGACCCTGTACCTGAGAAGGGTGAGCCTGGCCTCAACAGCCGGGAGGTGTGTACAGCGCAGGGTTGGCGGTTATTGCTGAAACAACCGGTTTTCGGCTGTAACGGTTCTTTCAACGGCAGTTTAGCCTGAGAATTAAAACCGTTCAATGCAACAAGTTTCCGGTTTTTTATTTCCTGTAATAAACATATAAATGGAACGAAGACAGAAAAATGGACACTCCTTCGGTACATAGAATCAAAACACAAAATTACATAGGCAAATAAAAAGAAAACTTTATCCATCCACAATTCGCTATCGATTTTAATTTTTTGAAACTCTGCTCAATAATCATGTTGTAATCGAGGCTCAAACCACTATTTGGGCATTAGCAATAGTCAGTGCTAATGGATGAAAACTGAGGTTGAAGAAAACTGTTTTTCGTGACAATTTATCCGTTTTCAAGGGCTACAGGCAAGGCGTATCACGTAGACTATGGCAACGTATCGGCTACTTTCAGTTTTTACTGTAGTCAACGAACGAATTGTTAAATTACAAATTTTCTCCTTACATGGCGTCGCAAGTTTGTTTTGGCTCCTCCCGTTCTTACTCTTTTGAAGCAAAGGGAGCATTGCAATTTTTATAATAACGCAATATTTCGAAGCAATGCAAATTTTACAAATAACAATTACACGTGAAACTTCCTGGCAGATTAAAACTGTGTGCCGGACCGAGACTCGAACGCGGGACCTTTGCCTTTCGCGGGCAAGTGCGGGTCGTGAGCGGTGCTTCAGCAGCTCAGTTGGTAGGCACTTGCCCGTGAAAGGCAAAGGTCCCGAGTTCGAGTCTCGGTCCGGCACACAGTTTTCATCTAACGGGAAGTTTGATATCAGCGCACACTCCGCTGCAGAGTGAAAATCACATTCAACAATTATAAGTTTTTCTTAAAGGTTTATTTAAAAATCATGAATTTTAGATACGCTGCTATACGCCTAATTGATATTTCTATTCTTTACGCGGTTATTCGTAAAAAATAAAAAAGTTCTATAACCGAGACCAAACAAATACCAAAAATCCCACTTTTTCAGAAACAAAATAGCGGTATCGGTTTCAACCGGTCGTTTATTGCCACCCCTACTACGGTGACCCTTTGTAATGCTAACCCAGACCACACTCCGCCACTGCCTTGTTGCGGGTGTTCGCTATTACTTGTAGCCCACCGTATAGAACCTTACGAAAACTGCGTGTGAAGAAAGTGAATTCTTAGTTAACAACAGGACAATCACAATCACAAAAACTGTATTACAGTAACACATCAGTAATCATTACATAATCACATAATGCATTTTTTTTTACTTTCGAATTGAACACTTAGGATCACGCATTCCTTCTTTGTCTCGAGTCTCCTCTTTCTCCAGAACTCACTCCAAATGAACTCTGTACAGTTGCTTCCGTTCATCTGTCCAGGCTTTTCCAGTCTTCCTACAAGGGAACCTCCCCATCGCACCCCCCTCAGATTTAGTTATAAGTTGGCACAGTGGATAGGCCTTGAAAAACTGAACACAGATCAATTGAGAAAACAGGAAGAAGTTGTGCGGTACTGTGAAAAAATAAGCAAAATATACAAACTGAGTAGTTCATGGCAAGATAGGCAACATCAAGGACGCTGGGACCGCAGCAGCGCCGTGGTCTCGTGGTAAGGTGAGCAGCTGCGGAACGAAAGGTCGTTGGTTCAAATCTTCCATCGAGTGCGAACTTTAATTTTTTATTTTCAGTTTATGTGACAAACTCTTACGTTTTCATCACTTTTTTGGGAGTGATTATCACATCCACAAGAAAACCTAAATCGGGCAAGGTAGAAGAATCTTTTTACCCATTCGCCAAGTGTACAAGTTAGGTGGGTCGACAACATATTCCTGTCATATGACGCACATGCCGTCACCAGTGTCGTATAGAATATATCACATGTGTTTTCTTGTGGAGGAATCGGTTGACCTATGACCTTGCGATCAAATGTTTTCGGTTCCGATTGGAGAGGCACGTCCTTTCGTCTACTAATCGCACGGTTTTGCGATGCGGTCGCAAAACACAGACACTAAACTTATTACAGTCAACAGAGACGTCAATGAACGAACGGACAGATAATAACTATGCAAGAATAAAGAAAGTAAAATTTTCACTCGTTGGAAGACTTGAACAAAGGACCTCTCCTTCTGCAGCTGCTCACTCTACCACGGGACCACGGCGCTCCTGAGCTCACGTTCTCCTTTATGTTGCCTATGTGGCCAAGACTGATGACCAGTTTGTACATTTTGCTTATTTTTTCACAGTTCCACACAACTTCTTCCTGTTTTCTCAATTGATCTGTGTTCAGTTTATCAAGGCCTATCCACTGTGCCAAGTTATAACTAAATCTGAGGGGGGTGCGATGGGGAGGTTCCCTTGTTAGTTATTTCCACTTGAAAACCTTCCAAATTTTGAATCATTGTCGGACATGTATCCCTATTTAACATCTGAACTTGCTCCATGTTGAACCTTTGCAGATCTTTACGAGCTTCTTTAATCCAAGTCGTTGTTGTCTTCTTTTTCCACAGATAGTCGAATATCCTTTTGGTTAGTCTGGTTTTCTCCATTCTGTACAGGTGTCCTAGAAATGGCAACCTCCTCTTTTTCACGGTCTCCGAGATTTTTTCAAGCTTTCTGTAGGTTTCATTTTTGCTCCGAAGCTTCCAGCCAGTTTCAACCTGCGTTGGACCCACGATTTTCTGCAGTATTCTTCTTTCCAGTACCTCCAGCTTTGACAGCCCGGTCGGCCGTGCGGTCTAACGCTTTGCTTCCAGAGCAGGAAGGCGTGCCCGTCCCCAGCAGGAATCCGCCCGGCGGATTAGTGTTGTAATGTTGCTGCTTTAAGTTGTTCTGAAAGCGGTGCTGATATTCAAGACAATAAAAGCGGGTTAAAAGCTGTGAGCTATCTGGGGAAGTTATCCTTGCATTACTGAGCAACTGTTTCACCAGGTATCCAGTCTAGTTTACCAAATTCCCAACCAGACTAACATTAATTGTAATCTTTTAGTAGTCATCTTACGATAACCGGTGATATATATGTAAAAAGACAATTTAAATAAAAAGAAGTAAATCAGTTTATATTTGGACATTTACTTTAACATTGATCATTGTTCCGTTAAATTTTCAGCATATTAAACTTGATTCATAACTAAACTGGTGCCTTATTTAGGATTGTGAAAATGTGAGTTTGTAATCTTACGGAACACATCAAATATGGAGCCAAGATTGGGAGACTGCATACAACACTGCATTCATAAAATAACACACGAAGAATGTTGAAACATATGCAAGAGGAAATTAACCACAACCAACCGATTCAATTTTCACCCAAAGAAGTTACGTTCGTAGCGCAATCCTGTCCGTCATGAAATTGCCACACACTGGTATACTAAATTCATACTAACTCTCTGTGAAATCTTCCCGAAAAGAATAGCTGAGGGCTACTTTGATGATTACACCACATGCTTCACGTGGTCAACTTGGTTTACACAAGGAGTGTAACTCCTCAATAATTTTGATAATTAAAATAAATTACATCGAAACGCAATTTACAAAAGAAAAAACTCGAACTGGTTACTGTCGTCTTACTATTAACCTGATGGGTCAAACCATTGTATAAGCACGTGGTACTGGTCCCACAAAGTACACCCCACGTGGGTTGAGCATAAAGAAAAGTTGCTATATTGAAAAATATTGTCACGACGAGACGTTATAATCTCACGCACATTCGCATTTAAGATTGATGATCTTAGTTAGAGTTACTGATCAACACGTGGTTCCACTTTACTCACAAAGTAGTGACAAAGCAACTACTGGAAGACATTCTGAACTTCACACTCGAATTAAACTGCGTTGCAATTTAAGATAACATTAGATACGCAGACACACGGTGTAAACATCATAAACAGAAGTTAGTAACGAACATATACTTCATTAGGCTGGTGGCGGATAGGTAAACGTACCAGAGACGATGAAACACGTAATGGAGTCGCAATATTTACGCTGTGAAAAGAAGTGTACGACGAAATAGCTGTATCGAGTGACAGAAGAACGATAATCCACCACAAAAAAGAGTGACAGACATGCTGAACAGTGAGTGGATGGCGAAAAGACGAAGAGGTGAATATAGAACAGTGACAAAAGTGGTAGTGCGACCTACAGACCAGATGTGAGGAAACGCAGAGCAGCAAATTACATTTTTTTAGAAAAAATCGTGAGGTGAACTGTTTGTATCGTTACAGATGTCACTGATGATGCCTTAGAACAGGAGAAGGCGATACGCGTATGGATTCAATAAAATAAATAGCACCAGGAAAAGGCAGTTTGATTTGCAAAACAAGTATTTATATGGTTGCTGCGGAGGATTGCCACACAAACAAACTCGAAAATAAAAACTGCTGGGGACTGCTGTGCCTTTCTCCTTCCTTACACAACGGTTCCTCGTGGAATCATCGTGCAATGACGTCAGCTGCCCCCGCACGCCTGCCTCCTGCCCCCCCCCCCCTCCCCCTTCCCATCCACATCCCTTGGCCACCGGGCTGGCTCGACGCAGCGTCGCTCCCTCAGAGGGGCGTGGCCAGCAGCGCGCGTCTGCGTATCGTGCTGCTCAAGTAGCTGCACATCATACACTGAGGTCAGAAAAGTCACGGGACAGTGACACGTGACACGTGGCGGCAGTGTAGCGTGCACGAGATACCAAAGGACAGAGCATTGGTGGAGCTGTCGTCATTTGTACTCAAGTGAGTCACGTGACAAGGTTTCCGGCGTCACTATAGCTGCACATCGAGAGTTAACAGACTCTGAATGTGGGATGATAGTTGGAGCTAGATTTGTCGCACATTCCGTTTCAGAAATCGTTAGGGATTGCAACATTCTGGAATCCTAAGTGCCAGGAGTGTGGCAAGAGGTCCAAATTTCAGGCGTTACCTCTCACACCACGGGCCGACTGCCTTCACTTACCGATCGAGAGCAGCGGCACCTGCGTTCTGTGCTAAGACACAGGGAACGCTGTGAAATAGCGCAGGCACTTTGTGCGACGAATGCATCTGTTAGGACAGTGCGGGGAAATTTGGCCATAATGGGCTGTGGCAGCAGGCGACCGACGCGAGTGCCCTGGGTGAGTCACTGTTGCAGTTGGTAAGAGCTGATGGCGGGGTTCGAGTGTGGGGGCGGACTCCACAAAACCGTGGACACAGGTTCACTGTGCGAGCTGGTGGTAGCTCCGTGAAGGTGTGGGCTGCGTTTACATGGGAGGCACTGATTACTGGCTCAAATGGCTGTGAGCTTAACATCTGAGGTCATCAGTCCCCTAGAACGTAGAACTACTTAGACCTAACTAACCTAAGGACAGCACACACACCCATGCCGGAGGCAGTATGCGAACCTGCGACCGTAGCGGTCGCGCGGTTCCAGACTGAAGCGCCTAGAACCGCTCGGCCACGCTTTGAGACCACCTGCAGTCACTCATAGACTTTTATTTTTATGGAAGGCAATGCACTATCGCACAGAATCACAATTGTTTGCAACTGGTTTGAGGGACATACTGGACAATTCGAGCAAACGGTTCGGCCACCCACATCGCCCGGCACGAATCCCGCCGAACGTATATGGTGTAAGGTGCCAGGACATGGACACTTACACGTTAGCTCACCAACATTAGTATTAATAGTAAAGGGCATCAGATCATGACTCTACTGAATTATGATAAATATGAAGCACTATCGAGCAGTACTCCCTGCATGTCTGCTGGATTGAGCCACTAGAGGCCCGTCCACAAGCAACGATCTGTCTGCGCACATCACATCTGCGCACATCACATCTGCGCACACAGATCGTTGCGTGTGGACAGAAGATTTGCACCAACCTGAGGTGTGTGCAAACCTGGGAGTTGGAGTTGGAGGTTTGAGCGAAACCTCTCAAATCTGTGGGTTCAAACCACATCTGCGCAGACAAGTTGGAGCGTGTGGACAGGAGATCGCCGCAAATTTGGGGCGAAACAGCTGTTTGCACAGTCTAGGGTTTGTATATGTGCGCGCAGGGCATTAAAATGGCTGATACTTGTCAGTGTTTTCGAGAGTTTGTAAGTGAATTCATTGAAATATACAGAAACCACCCATGTTTGTGGAAGATTTAAAAGTAAAGAATACAGTGACCGAGACAAAAAGACAGCAACGTACAATGCTCTAATTGAAAACCTGCGGGCAGTTGACGCCTCGGCAAACACAGAAACACTAATCTAGAAGATCTGGTGTAGGAGTAGATCAAGTACACCAGCCAACGTTATGGTATTTTGATCTGCTTGACTTTCTTAGTGATCAAGAAACGCCAAGACCAAGCAGGAGTACAATTGGAGATGAAATTGGAGTGTCAATGTGCGAGGAAATGGAACACGAGCTAATGTAAAACAATATATTTCACATACGTTTATCAAAAGTTTATTCAAAAGAATATATTTGTGTGAAAACATAATAGAAAATTAACTACTGTTATAAAAAGAAGTCATCCTTCAAGACAGCGTAAATAGCTTCACATGCGTTGGGTATTATTTCACTCAACGCTTGTTTCGATATTGCAGTTGAAAATTCCAAATCCTTGTAGCTGCTTCCTGTTGCTAGGAATCTTAATGTTGCCGCCAGCCGTTCATGAGGAGAAATTGCTCTTCTCATACAAGTACTTATTCTCATAATATGAGGGCTTACAAGCTTTAAGAGATAATTATAAGTTTCGACATCCATCCGCAAATAATTTCGCCAGTCGTTATGTTCGCCCTGCAACTCTCGCAGTAAATTTACGTAAGAAAACTGCTTTCGCTTTAGCAGCCACTGTCCACACCATTTTGACCGCTTTCTCTGTTTCCTGCGGTTGGTCTGAATGTTTTTTGCAACACAAGTTCCGAACACAGACCACAACCCAATTCGTCCATTTGACGTTTACGGGGAGCGTAGTCGCTTGCCACTGATATTTCTTTTCTACACCGACAATTGGCGGCCGAGTAGAAGATTGGGGTTTGCGTCGTGTGAACATACCACATTTACAGCGATCTTTTGCATGTACAGACATCTGCGCCGATGTCTGCGCAGACGGATCGTTGCGTGTGGACCGGGCTTAACTTAAAGCGTTGGTGAAAAGCGTCCGAAGTTGTAAAGTCTGCAGATGGCCGTAGCTCGCCGAGCCGCCGTGCGACGCAGGTAGCGGGACAATGCGGCGCTTTTTGGGGTAGCCCGACATTGGCCGAAACTGAGTATGCTTCCGCTGCGTTTTCGTAAGCGAGGGAGACGGGAGAATTGTAGAGGGGCTTCGCCTTCAGCCATCGAGCGGTGCGGACTTGGAGACGGCGTCTTGGCCATCGTCTTCGAAGGGAGATATAACGGTCTGTATCGCAGCACTGCACCAACGCGTGTTCCGTGCAGAGTTCTGCGGTTAGAGCTCTTTGCGAGCTCAGAAGCGAGATTTTCACCAGCGCATAACCACTTCCAACAACTTACCTAATATTCTCGATCTAGAAGTTATCCTTGCGAGGGGCCGAGTATTTTTCAACGCAGCTGCCGGTAATTGCTAATTGTTAATGTGCCATACTCAGGAGTGTGTGGGTGGACAAAGAGATTCACATTTGTTTTGTAAATTTTGTCATTATATGAAATAAAAATGCCAATATTACGATCGAATTATCGACTTCATTGTAGCTAGCATTTACACTGTCCCAGTAAGCTTTACATGTACTTTAGTCACTGCACAGCTTGCCCAGACGGGAAGGAAAGAAGGTTTGCAGTCGTCAATGTCAGCGACGGACTGATAAGCTTACAATGGGACATAATCGGGGCGTCAGTCCGCGCACCAAATCCTGCACCGGCAACACTTTCCGCAATTATGGACGGCTACAGGGGCAGCGCGGGTCAGTATTCCTGCAAGGCGACTCGCAACGACCTGTTGAGTCGGCGGCGCGTCGAGTTGCTGAAGTACGGCGGGCAACGTGAGGTCTGACGCGGTACCGGGAGGCGCCCCGTGGCTTCTGAGGCCTCAGTGTACAGCAGGGGTGTGCGTCGAGCTGAGCGACCACGTCTCAGGGAGGCCGGACAGCCGCGTTGTCAGGCAAGCCGCGGCTGCCTCGCCATAACATGCCCAGCTCTGTGCCCTCTCTGGCTAGCGTGGCGTCCCTCAGGGCCCCATATACAGGCTGGTACAAAACTCACAGGACACATTCCTCACACACAAAGAAAGAATATATGTTATGTGAACATGTGTCCGGAAACGCTTATTTTCCATGTTAGAGGTCATTTCAGTTTGGTCAGTATGTACTGTACTTCCTCGATTCACCGCCAGTTGGCCCAATTGAAGGAAGGTAATGTTGACTTCGGTGCTTGTGTCGACATGCGACTCATTGCTCTACAGTACTAGCATTAAGCACATCTGTACGTAGCATCAACAGGTTAGTGTTCATGACGACCGCGGTTTTGCAGTCAGTGCAATGTTTACAAATGCGGAATTGATGTATGGATTAGCACGGGGCAATAGCCGTGGCGCGGTACGTTTGTATCGAGACATTTCCAGAACGAAGGTGTCCCGACATGAAGACGTTCGAAGTAATTGATCGGCGTCTTAGGGAGCACGGAACATTCCAGCCTATCACTCGCGACTGGGGAAGACCTAGAACGACGAGGACACCTGCAATGGACGAGGCAATTCTTCGTGCAGTTGACCATAACCGTAATGTCGGCGTCAGAGAAGTTGCTGCTGTACAAGGTAACGTTGACCACGTCACTGTATGGAGAGTGCTACGGGAGGACCAGTTGTTTCCGTACCGTGTACAGCGTGTGCAGGCACTATCAGCAGCTGATTGGCCTCCACGGGTACACTTCTGCGAATGGTTCATCCAATAATGTGTCAATCCTCATTTCAGTGCAAATGTTCTCTTTACGGATGAGACTTCATTCCAACGTGATCAAATAGTAAATTTTCACAATCAGCGTGTGTGGGCTGACGAGAATCCGCACGCAATTGTGCAATCACATCATCGACACATATTTTCTGTGAACGTTTGGGCAGGCATTGTTGGTGATGTCTCGATTGGGCCCCATGTTCTTCCACCTACGCTCAATGGAGCACGTTATCATGATTTCATACGGGATGGTCTATCTGTGCTGCTAGAACATGTGTCTTTACAAGTACGACACAACATGTGGTTCGTGCACGATGGAGCTCCTGCACATTTCAGTCGAAGTGTTCGTACGCTTCTCAACAACAGATTCGGTGACCGATGGATTGGTAGAGACGGACGAATTCCATGGCCTCCACGCTCTCCTGACTTCAACCCTCTTGACTTTCATTTATGGGGGCATTTGAAAGCTCTTGTCTACGCAACCCCGGTACCAAATGTAGAGACTCTTGGTGCTCGTATTGTGGACGGCTGTGATACAATACGCCATACTCCAGGGCTGCAACAGCGCATCAGCGATTCCATGCGACGGAGGGTGGATGCATGTATCCTCCCTAATGGAGGACATTTTGAACATTTCCTGTAACAAAGTGTTTGAAGTCACGCTGGTACGTTCTGTTGCTGTGTGTTTCCATTCCATGAGTAATGTGATTTGAAGAGAAGTAATAAAATGAGCTCTAACATGGAAAGTAAGCGTTTCCGGACACGTGTCCACATGACATATGTTCTTTCTTTGTGTGTGAGGAATGTTTCCTGAAAGTTTGGTCGTACCTTCTTGCAACACCCTGTACAGCCGCGCAGACGCGGTCGCAGATGGACTGCCCGATGATCGTGTTCCCGCCAAGCAGCGTCTCCGTCATATCAGCGAATCCGTTCAAGCCATATCGTACACGCGTAATTAAAAAGTGTCTCCCGAGCAAAGCTCTCACATTAAATTAGACTAATCCGTTGCGACTTTCGCAGAACACCGTGACTGCACATCAAATGAAAATGATTACGACTAGTTACGCCTTTACGTACGCCAATAATAAAATTTAAAACTGTCGTACCTGTTTGTCTGAGACCGCTTCTCTAAAACTACTAGACAAAGCTACTAAAGCTTATTATGCTTTAATTCAATAAAGAGAAACGCGTCTGGTGAAAAAAAAATCACACATTTTTGTAGCTGTAACGACAGAACAAAATACCCTCAAAAATTATCATCGATTCGTTTGATTATTTTAGGCTGTTAAATAATTCCACGGTTACAAAAATTGTTTTGGAGTAGCGTACCCCGTGGTCTGCCTCTAGTGTCCTTGATTAGGAATCCGAACACGCTCAGCACCACGTTCGAACCCCGACACGGCTCACATTTTGAATAAGAATCATCAGCTATGGCGGCCAAAGACTTTCAGCATAAGAAGTCGGCCTCATTCAGCCAACGGCATCGTCACAGAGGGTGGTGGTGTGGACAGACGTTCAGGGCACTCTCATTTGTCTTCGGGGTGAGAAACTGCCACTAAAGGCGGAAGAATCAGCAATGATCAACAGCATGAGGATGCAGAAGGCAATGAAAACCACTGCATTAATGACACATCGACAAACGACTCCGGACTGGTCCCCCTTTCGAACCTCTCGGAGGGAACTGGCCTTGAGGAAAAGATCGAATAATCGACGCAAGGATGAGATTCTACGAGTTAAGGAATGGAATGTCAGAAGACTGAAAGTGGTAGGAGGTAAATTAGAATATCTGAAAAGTAAAAGGCTGAGCCTCAGTCAAGATATGGTGGGGGTCAGTGAAGCGAAATGGATAGAAGACAAGGATTTCTGGTTCAAATGGCTCTGAGCACTATGGGACTTAACTTCTGAGGTCATCAGTCCCCTAGAATTTAGAACTACTCAAATATAACTAACCTAAGGACATCACACACATCCATGCCCGAGTCAGGATTCCAACCTGCAACCGTAGCGCGGCTCTAGACTGTAGCGCCTAGAACCGCTCGGCCACAACGGCCGGCAAGGATTTCTGGTCACATGGGTATCGGGTAATATCAAGAACAGCGGAAAATGGTCTAACGGGATTAGGATTCGATATAAACAGGAACCCCCCAAATGAACCATGGACCTTGTCGTTGGTCGGGAGGCTTGCGTGCCTCAGCGATACAGATGGCCGTACCGTAGGTGCAACCACAACGGAGGGGTATCTGTTGAGAGGCCAGACAAACATGCAGTTCCTGAAGAGGGGCAGCAGCCTTTTCAGTAGTTGCAGAGGCAACAGGCTGGATGATTAACTGATCTGGCCTTGTAACACTAACCAAAAGGGCCTTGCTGTGCTGGTACTGCGAACGGCTGAAAGCAAGGGGAAACTACAGCCGTAATTTTTCCCGAGGGCATGCAGCTTTACTGTATGGTTAAATGATGATGGCGTCCTCTTGGGTAAAATATTCCGGAGGTAAAATAGTCCCCCATTCGGATCTCCGGACGGGGACTACTCAAGAGGACGTCGTTATCAGGAGAAATAAAACTGGCGTTCTACGGATCGGAGCGTGGAATGTCAGATCCCTTAATCGGGCAGGTAGGTCAGAAAATTTAAAAGGGGAAATGGATAGGTTAAAGTTAGATATATTTTCTCCTTTCATAAATTAAATTCAATATTTATTCTGTTACCCAAGGATTATTACTAGCCCCCATCTTTTTACCTACTTGATCCTCTGCTACCTTCACTATTTCATCTCTCACAGCTACCCATTCTTCTTCTACTGTATTTATCTCCCCCATTCTTGTCAGTCGTTCCCTAACACTTTCCCTGAAGCATCTTCTCTCCCTGTTCCACTCCAAAACAGAACGAGGGAAAAATGACTGCCTATGTGCCTCTGTACGAGTCCTAATCTGTCTTCTCTTATCTTTGTGGTCTTTCCGCGAAATGTAAGCTGGCAGCAGTAAAACTGTACTGCAGTCAAATGCTGGTTCTCCTAAATTTCCTCAGTAGCGGTTCACGAAAAGAACGCCTCCTTTCCTCTAGAGACTCCCATCCGAGTTCCTGAAGCATTTCCGTAACACTCGCGTGATGATCAAACCTACCAGTAACAAATCTAGCAGCCCGCCTCTGAATTGCTTCTATGTCCTCCCTCAATCTGACCTGATAGGGATTCCAAACGCTCGAGCAGTACTCAAGAATAGGTCGTATTAGTGTTTTATAAGCGGCCTCCTTTACAGACGAACCACATCTTCCAAAAATTCTACCAATGAACCGAAGACGACTATCCGTCTTGTCCCACTTCATATCGCTCTGCAATGTTACGACCAAATAGTTAATCGACGTGACTGTGTCAAGCGCTACACTACTAATGGAATATTCAAACATTACGGGACTTTTTTCTATTCATCTGCATTAATTTACATTTACATTTATCTATACAGGGTGTTACAAAAAGGTACGCCGGCCGAAGTGGCCGTGCGGTTAAAGGCGCTTCAGTCTGGAAACGCAAGACCGCTACGGTCGCAGGTTCGAATCCTGCCTCGGGCATGGATGTTTGTGATGTCCTTAGGTTAGTTAGGTTTAAGTAGTTCTAAGTTCTAGGGGACTAATGACCTCAGCAGCTCAGAGCCATTTGAACCATTTGAACAAAAAGGTATGGCCAAAGTTTCAGGAAACATTCCTCATACACAAATAAAGAAAAGACGTTAAGTGGACATGTGTCCGGAAAAGCTTAATTTCCACGTTAGAGCTCATTTTATTTTCGTCAGTATGTACTGTACTTCCTCGATTCACCGCCATGATTTCATAAGGGATACCTGTGCTGCTAGAACATGTGCCTTTACAAGTACGACACAACATGTGGTTCATGCACGATGGAGCTCCTGCACATTTCAGTCCAAGTGTTCGTACGCTTATCAACAATAGATTCGGTGACCGATGGATTCGTAGAGGCGGACCAATTCCGTGGCCTCCACGCTCTCCTGACCTCAACCCTCTTGACTTTCATTTATGGGGGCATTTGAAAGCTCTTGTCTACGCAACCCTGGTACCAAATGTAGAGCCTCTTCGTGCTCGTATTGTGGACGGCTGTGATACAATACGCCATTCTCCAGGGTTGCATCAGCGCATCAGGGATTCCATGCGACGGAGGATGGATGCATGTATCCTCGCTAACGGAGGACATTTTGAACATTTCCTGTAACAAAGTGTTTGAAGTCACGCTGGTACATTCTGTTGCTGTGTGTTTCCATTCCATGATTAATGTGATTTGAAGAGAAGTAATAAAATGAGCTGTAACATGGAAAGTAAGCATTTCCAGACACATGTGCACATAACATATTTTCTTTCTTTGTGTGTGAGGAATGTTTTCTGAAAGTTTGGCCGTACCTTTTTGTAACACCCTGTATTTGGAGTTAGCTGCCATTCTTTACACCAACCACAAATCCTGTCCAAGTCATCTTGTATCCTCCTACAGTCACTCAACGACGACAGCTCCCCGTACACCACTGCATCATCAGCAAACAGCCGCACATTGCTATCCACCCTATCCAAAAGATCATTTGTGTAGATAGAAAACAACAGCGGACCTACCACACTTCCCTGGGGAACTCCAGACGATACCTTCACCTCCGATGAACACTCACCATCGAGGACAACGTACTGGGTTCTAGTACTTAATAAGTCTTCGAGCCACTCACACACTTGGGAACCAATCCCATATGCTCGTACCTTAGTTCGGAGGCTGCAGTGGGGCGAATTTTGTCGCCAAGGCATCAACGTAAGTCCACGGTAGTGCTCCTCAAACCACCGTAGCACGAATCTGGCTCCGAGACACGGACAGTTATACTGAGGAAAAATGTCACTGTCGTCGGGGACGACATCAAGCAGAAAGTGATGCGGGTGATCAGCGTGTCTTCGATAACCACCACAGCTCCCATGCGAGAGCACGAGAACCATACCATAACACTGCTCCCACCAGCCAGCCTCGACGTCGGCGTTTGTGGAGACGACCATGGACCCAGTGCAGCAAAAATGTGTATCACCCGAAGATGCGACACGTTACCATCGATCGACAGTCGAATCCCGATTCTCCCCCGCCCACTGCTGTCGTAACTTCCGATGTCGCGGGGCCAACACGTGAACACGCGAGGGCGGTCTGCTGCTGAGCTCCACGTTCAACAATGCACGATGAACGCTGTGCTCCGAGACACCCGTGCGTGCACCAGCGTCGTGCTGTTTTCGCAGAGGTGCCACACACCACCGTCTCTGCTACTTTACAGAGCAAACAAGACTCCGAACCCCACGTGCTGCGAAGAGTCGTTGACGTCCAACCATTCAGCGCTTAGTCGTAGTTTCGCTGCCCTTCTACCTCTTTCCGCAGATGCTCACGACAGTAGCACGCGAACATTCCAACAGCTTCGCCGTTCTCTAAATATTCGTTCGCAGGCTCTGCACAATAATTATGTGTCCTCTATCAACCTACAAAAGGTGCACCTCTAACATCTAATATTAGTAATTTTCTCCTCACAAACATTAACATACGCTCAATAGTAAACGCCTGAAGGTCTAAAGTTCAGCGACAGAGTCTATTATTCTTTATCTTTGACGTTCTTGCGCGGTGCCTGTAAATCTCTATGTACATGTATCGATTAATGATATAAAAGAGAATTCTGTTGTTTCAAGACAAATGAGGCGTTGGGCGCCTCACATTTTACTGTTTGTATTCCATGAAAGGAGGACGCGAATTTGCTGCGTTCCGCATCGGTATTTTATATTTTATCTGAAAATATTGAGTGAATATGCTAATTGTTATTTTTTCCAATCAGAAAACATGTAGTTTCTTGTAATTGATTACGAACAGACAGCAGCAAGAGAACATTTTGACTGTTATGTATAATGTATTTAACCACAATGGTCACCTATTGTACTTTAGTATGAAAAGGTAAGTAGCATTAAAAAAAGGGTGTTAAAGATAAGTGTGCTTATTTTAGTAAATTAACCTTGATGATTTCCATCTCCTCATTTACTTGAATGTTAATTATTTTGTGTTAGTTCATCACCAGAAATTACGATCACGCTGATGGGCCGAACGCAGCATGAGGCAGAAGGAACATTATCGTTTTCCTATTATTTCTGAACCAATTTTTTTTAATTGTGTATAGTTGCATTTCTTTTAAAGTCTATAAATCTTCTGGTCCCTTTGTGTTGTTCCGGGTATGACTACATTGCGACTATAAAAATGCGCAGAAATGATAATGTTTATTCCGAACGATGTCAAATAAATCAATATGCTGCTCTTATTCAGGTATTTAATGCTCAACGTATGTTATTATAATAGTGTAATCAATCCCTGATTCTGTTGCGAAGTGGCCCACCAAAATATTAACTTTTTCGACATTAAAAAAAAAAAATCTTTTTCTTTTCGCGCCCCCCCCACCCCCCCACCCCTCCCCAAGAGCAAACAACGCTACAAACACCAACTACTACAGGAATTTTTCCGTGAGTTATCCCACCACCACCCACACACTCACGGATTACTATAGTCTGGGAGACGAGTCTTTGGTATTGACAGCTCGGTAGCGTCTTTCCGTTGCCTAGCGACCGCAGGCAGGCAGCCAATGACGGCCTGACTCTGAGCGGGTAGCAAGGGCCACGTTGCCTCTCTGAAACCCGGTCGCGCGCGCTTATCAAACTTACCAGTGTCTCCCGTGCAGGCGGTGCGGTCGTTCGTCGTTTCTCTGAAGTTGAATTCGCAGTTTATTTCGTTTTTGTTGTTTTTAGTGTTTCTTTGTTTATGTTTCGTTGTAAACAATGTCTAGTGCGGCGGCTAGTACCAGCCCAACACAAGAAGTGAAACGGAGGAAGAAAAGTGTGCTACACACCCAGGCATGAAATCGTTCGGCTTCCTCCATACCACTGTCACTTCAATGCAATTGAAAGAGTGTGGGCGCAGATAAAAAATTACATTGCTGCAAACAATAAAACATTCACGATCTCTGAAGTGGAAACTCTCCTTCCAGCAGCTATCAATAAAGTGACAAGCGAGACGTGGGCTAAAATTGTAAACAGCACTGCAAGTGCCATCAGAGAGGCGGCCAAAACCGAAGGGGTTGTGGAAGAATGCATCGAAAATTTAATTATACATCTGGGAGAGAGCAGTGATAGTTCGAGTAGTGCTGAGGAAGACAATGTCAAATCAGATTCTGACAGTGATGTGAGTGGTGTTTTTCCATTACAGTAACTACAACGTATTCAGGAATGTAAGGAGGGAGTTTGCTATCGATCTACAACCAGATCATCATATTGTGAGTACTTTCTTCAGATTATAACTCTTAATACACTGACAAATTATTCTGTAGCTTGTAGTAGAACAAATTAATAATGCTAATACATAACAATGGAAACCAAAACTGCTAATGTTCGACAACTTGTGAAAATAGTTTTCATTTCAGTTGTGAAGTTTAACAAATAACTTTATTATGTTTCAGCATCTTAGATACTTGTACTAAATAGCTCTTATCAGTTTTCGAGTTAATACATTTCAAGCATCAACTTTAAATAAATTCACGCGTACCAATACGACTTGTATTTTGTCTCGCTTTTATTTCTGCTGCTACAGAATGCGTGTAGCAGACACGGCGCCGCGTGCTGTGAGCCACGTTCGGCAACAGCGCCGTCTGCCCGCCGGAACTGTCACTACCAATCACTCGTTTTTTATATGCAATATTTTCTCGCTTCCTTTTCGTACTTCGTGTACTACTACCATTTGTCCTTTTACCATTTCTTTTATCACGAATAGTCCATAGGAAGAAAGGTCCTTGTGGCCTCTGGTATCTCTGGTTCCTATCTTCAAGGTCTTTTCGCGAGATATACGTAGGAGATACCGCCCCACTGGTCGAGTCAGGTGAAGAGAAACTAAAGTATAAAGTACTTGAGCGTCAGTACCTGTCCCTGCTGTATGTAGTCTCATTGAAGTGTCTAAAACAGACTGAAGAATTTCACACAAGCAAGACTGAAGAGCCGAAGATAATTACTGTATTTCAATAAAAATCAATTTTTAACATATCACAAAAAAAAATCCGACTAAAACGTATAAAATATTTAGTCCTAATAACGTAGAGAAACATAAATGATTACAGGTAGGCAAGAAAAATTGTGATTGCGAATTTTTAATGGCTATGAAAATACTTGGTGAGATTTGAAACAAAAGAAACGTGGGCGCACGAAATACTTAATTGGTGCACGAATATTTCACATCCTTGCTATCATCTGTTCTCTGGGCCGCACGTTTTTCGTTTTAAGTCTTGCAATTATTTTCATAGGTATGAAAAGTTCACTATCAGACATTTTCAGGGCTACCTGTTTTTGGTCGGCAATCTGTATCGGACTGAGAGAAATTATTTCGAACTTTTTAGTTGTTTACCTATTTTAATAACTATTAATAAATTCACAGTGACAAAGTTTCAGGCATATCTGCGTTGGGCTAGTAATCTGTATCGGGCTGAGAAATTATTTTCACTTTTTAGTCCGGTTTAAAAACGTGGTCACTTAAAAATTCATTTTAGCTAAATAATTGTTATATTTATTACAAGGTTTCAATTATATTACATTTCGCATGGAGTTTTACACCTACAGTGAGGATAAAAAAAATTGTTCACGCTGCTCTTTATAAAGACACGGAGAATTTATGGCAACAAAAATACAGACACGCGCTATGCCTGAGAGGAATGTCAGCGATACTTTCTTTCCAGGATCTGATTCGTAACACAGTTTACTGCGACGATTGTTCCGACGTTATTCAGACCAGTCTATTGTTGGTAAAGAGCTTCTCACAACTGGCGCGCAATCCAAATCCAATTGTGCGGAACAATCCGAAACGCACGAAGACGGAGGGCGGAAATGAAGCTTAAATTTTAACAGGCTGACTCCTTTATCTCGTTTTTTTAAAGTCGGAAGTCATCGGCAAGAAAGTTGGCTACTTCAAATCAGACACGCTGCTTTGCATGCGATTCTCCACAAACACGATGGTGATTTGTTTAAAATCGGTTTGAGAGCGTGAGCTTCCGGTGAAGTGCTTGTCGGTCACGCTTTGTTTTTATGTCGGCAACCGTTCATCTCCACCCCCACCCTTCCCGTACGCGAGGCGGAATGTTCTCATCCTCACAAATCCTTTTCTTTTCTTTTTTTGCATATAGCAAATGATATGTGTACCAAGTTTGGTTGAATTGGATTCAAAAAGTAAGGTGACTTTTCAAATTGCGCCGGCAACGTACATTCGATTATCGATCCTTTAATTTGTTATGTTGGTACACATGTCCCGAACATATGTTCACAGTTTTAAGTGTACAGCACATGTCGTTTGTTTTGCTCTTAGACGTGTTTTACTGTGCTCGGCGATTTTCGATTATTATAAAAAATGGAACAAAGAATTTACATCAAATTTTGTGTGAAAAATGGGATCAATTGCTGTAACACGCTTGTAATATTGACAGTGGTATACGGTGAGTCTCCTCAGAGTAAAAAAAAAAATGTTTACAAGTGTTACTAGGTCTTCGGCCGTCTTGGCCGAGAAGATGCCAATGACGAACCTCGCTCTGGACGCCCCAGCACATCAACAACAGATCATAACGTCGAAGCTGTGAAGAAAATTGTTTTGGAAAATACTTAAATTACAGTAAGAGAAGTTGATGAGGATGTCGACATATCGGTCGGCTGGTGTCATGCAATCTTTTCGGATGTTTTAGGCGTGAGAGGTGTGTCAGCGAAGCCTGTTCCAAAACTTCTGAATTTTGATCAGAAGAACCGTCGCATGAGCATCGCTCCGGAGCTCTTGAATGGCGTCAATTATAATTCTGATTTGCTCAAAAGGATCATAACTGGTGACGAAATACGGGTTACCGGTTTTGACGTCAAGCCAAATCGTCCCAAAAGCAGTATCCCGGGGAGCCAAGTCCGAAAAAAGCACGCCAAGTTCGATCAAATGGCAATCTTTCGCTCGCTATTTTTTTTTCAATCACTGTGGCGTAGTGCATCACGAATTTTTGCCTCAAGGTCGTACGGTCAATAACCGAGTATTACGTTGTCGATAAGCGCCGTTTGCGAGAAGCCCGGAATTGTGTGAAAACAGTTCACGGCTTTTGCGTCACGACAACGTACCAGCTCACTCATCGTTGCATGTGAGAGATTTTTTTGGCCAAAAAGCAACACGTCAATCATGCCTCAGCCACCACATTGCCCCTTGCGACTTTTTCCTGTTCCCAAAGC
Organism: Schistocerca piceifrons; assembly: GCF_021461385.2. Lineage (NCBI taxonomy): Eukaryota > Metazoa > Arthropoda > Insecta > Orthoptera > Acrididae > Schistocerca > Schistocerca piceifrons. Next base: position 836,066,893 of record NC_060141.1, read on the forward strand.
TGAAGAGACCTACGAAAGGGCGAATATTTTCGACGATTGAAGAAATAAAAACTGCATCGCTGGACGTACTCGAGGCTGGACCAGAAAGTGCTTATGAGAAGTGCTTCGAGGATTTAGGGAAGCGTTGGCACAAGTGTATTGTATCTGAGGGGGATTGCTTTGAAGGGGACAAGTTGAATATTGAAACTTCCTGGCAGATTAAAACTCTCCTGCCCAGGAGAGCTTCTGTAAAGTTTGGAAGCTAGGAAACGGGGTACTGGGGTAGCTCAGATGGTAGAGCACTTGCCCGCGAAAGGCAAAGGTCCCGAGTTCGAGTCTCGGTCGGGTACACAGTGTTAATCTGCCAGGAAGTTTCATATCAGCGCACACTCCGCTGCAGAGTGAAAATCTCATTCCGGAAGCATGACTATTGATGGATAAATAAATATTGTTTCATCAAATATAACGTCACCTTACTTTTTGAACACACCTCGTGCAGATGCTGATACAACTAATGTCGTATGGAAGTGAGAGGTGAGTAAATAAGAAGGAAGATGACAGAAAAGTGCAAGCAAGTGGCAGGTGACTCTGATGGTGGTTGGTTTGTGGGGCGCGCGCTCAACTACGCGGTCCTCAGCGCACGTACACATTCCCAATATGGACACAGTCCAATCTAGCCACTATCTTGAATGACGATGGAATGATGAGGACAACTCAAACACCCAGCCCCTGGACAAGGAAAAATCCCCTATACGGTCAGGAATCGAACCCGGGAGCCCGTGATCCAGAGGTAGCAACGCTAGACACTAGACCACTAGCTGCGGACACAAGGAGCAGAGGTAAACGAATGAAACAACAGCTTTTCCCTTATCAGTTTTCCCGCCACGTGTTTCAAAGGTTTAAGTCACCATTATCAGGTGGATTTTTGTATACCGTACTATTGTCCGATTCACGACCGATGGCGGTTCGCGCATGTCGAGACACGGACGGGGATCGCATTATTGACGGTTCCAAGAGACAGTTGTTACGCTTTCCGCTTTAAGAAAGCGTATGTCCTGCAAATTACTGCTCTCGCTTGCTTATGTAGAATTTACCACTTACCACTACGCTCAGCTATGACAACTCGCAGCAAATGGAATATGTTGTTCTTGTTGTTGTTGTGGTCTTCAGTTCTGAGACTGGTTTGATGCAGCCCTCAATGCTACTCTATCCTGTGCAAGCATCTTCTTCTCCCAGCACCTACTGCAGCCTACATCCTTCTGAATCTGCTTAGTATATTCATCTCTTCGTCTCCCTCTGCGATTTTTACCCTCCACGCTGCCCTCCAATACTAAATTTGTGATCCCTTGATGCCTCAGAACATGTCCTACCAACCGGTCCCTTCTTCTGGTCAAGTTGTGCCACAAACTCCTCTTCTCCCCAATTCTATTCAATACCTCATTAGTTATATGATCTAACCATCTAATCTTCAGCATTCTTCTGTAGCACCACATTTCGAAAGCTTCTATTCTCTTCTTGTCCAAACTATTTACCGTCCATGTTTCACTTCCATACATGGCGACACTCCACACAAATACTTTCAGACACGACTTCCTCACACTTAAATCTATACTCGATGTTAGCAAATTTCTCTTCTTCGGAAACGCTTTCCTTGCCATTGACAGTCTACATTTTATATCTTCTCTACTTCGACCATCATCAGTTATTTTGCTCCCCAAATAGCAAAACTCCTTTACTACTTTAAGTGTCTCATTTCCTAATCTAATTCCCTCAGCATCACCCGATTTAATTCGACTACATTCCATTATCCTCGTTTTGCTTTTGTTGATGTTCATCTTATATTCCCCTTTCAAGACACTGTCTATTCCGTTCAGCTGCTCTTCCAAGTCCTTTGCTGTCTCTGACAGAATTACAATGTCATCGGCGAACCTCAAAGTTTTTATTTCTTCTCCATGGATTTTAATACCTACTCCGAATTTTTCTTTTGTTTCCTTTACTGCTTGCTCAATATACAGATTGAATAACATCGGGGAGAGGCTACAGATGTCACACATAGTGCATTTTGAAGAGAAACTCTGAAAGTTTTTTTTCTTTTTTTTTTCTTTTTTACAACCATTCGATGTGAGAACCACAAGTGACACGGCAGACGTCAATACGGTAATGGAATTCTTGCCGTACCCGTCCCAGCACGGCATCGTGGACTGTGGCAGTCGCTTCCCGTATTCTCTCCCAGAGCTCTGCTAAGCTCTGCAACATCACGCGGTAGAGGCGGTACATACACCAGGTCTTTAATGGTCCCCACACAAAAAAGTCACACGGAGTGAGATCTGGCGATCGGGGAGGACATTTCGTGAAACAGCTGTCCCCTTCTGTAGCACGGCCGATCCATCGATGCGACAGCTCCGTGTTGAGGTACCCACGAACTTCACGATGAGAATGGGGTGGAGCCCCATCCTGCTGAAAGATGGACGGAGAATCCGATTGCATTCGAAGTATCAGCCATTGCCGCAACATGTCCTGGTAGGAATATCCAGTGACAGTGGTCTCTGCGAAGAAGAATGGCCCGTAAGGTTTCCGCCGTGACAAGGCACAAAAAAACATTTACCTTTGGGGAGTCACTGTCAATTCATTCGTGTGAACGCTTTGTATCCCATTCGACAGTTATGCCTGTTCACTTTCCCATTAGTGTGAAAAGTGTCTTCGTCGGTGAAAATTAAGCGATAAACAACGCCATCCCCACCCTGATTCAATTGTTGGAACTGTGAACAAATCTCCAAACGCTCGTCTTTGTCGTCGCCATTGAGCCCCTGCACCAGCTGCAGTTTGAACGGTTTCACAGACAGCTTCCTTCGCAGGACTTAACACGCTGTCGTTGGAGCCATTTCGAGTTCACGGGATGGACGGCGCACCGATATCTTTGGACTCCTTGTGAATGTGTCTCGTACGCGCTTCACATTCACTTCACTCACACTGGGACGTGCGCTTGTCTTTGCCTGGAACAAGCAACCCGTCGTGACGAATTTGTTGTGCCAGTAGTAAATGGCCTTCCTTGTTTGTGGCTTCTTACTGTACTTGGCTCTGAACATCCATCGAATAGCTGTAGCACACCTGTGTTTTTGTCGAACTCCAACACAAAGGAAGCTCGCTCTGCACCTGAACTCGCCGTGTTTGCGACTATTGCTGACTATCGGCAAATTACCAAACTACGCCGTGGCGATATACATGAAAAATACTTCCAGGGTTTCTCTTCGAAATGACATATGAATGATATCTGTACACTGTTTGATTCTTGTGCAACAAATAATTGAAGTGTTCGCAGACTTTTGTGTCGCACACAAAATTACCCATCACTCAACTGTATCGATGTGTGTTTTGGAACTATGTCATGTAAATGTTGGAGTTTACAGAGTGTAATCGAGAGGGTGCTTGGGAATAGTCAGACCAGCCTCACCAACAGATTAATGCTGAGCTTTCACTACAAAATTCCAGCGAAGTCCATAACAGATGAATGAAACGTCTTGTTACTGCAGGGGTTGGCCGAAAATACGTAAAAACCGCGAGAAATGCATGTATGAACATAGACTGCAGCGCCAAGGAAACTGGTATAGGCATGTGTATTCAAATACAGAGATTTGTAAACAGACAGAATACGGCGCTGCGGTCGGCAATGCATATATAAAACAACAAGTGTCTGGCGCAATTGTTAGATCGGTTACCGCTGCCACAATGGCAGGTTATCAAGATTTACGTGAGTTTGAACGTGGTGTTGAAGTCAGCGCACGAGTGGTAGGACAGAGCATCTCCGGCTTAGAGATGAAGCGGGGCTTTTCCCGTGCGACCACTTCACAAGTGTACCGTGAATATCTGGCCCGCCCGGTTGGCCGTGCGTTAGGCACGAATCCGCCCGGCGGATTTGTGTCGAGGTCCGGTGAGCCGGCCAGTCTGTGGATGGTTTTTAGGCGATCTGCCTCGCCGAATGCGGGCTGGTTTCCCTTATTCCGCCTCGGCTACACTATGTCGGCGATTGCTGCGCAAACAAGTTCTCCACGTAAGCGTACACCACCATTACTCTACCACTCAAACATAGGGGTCACACTCGTCTGGTATGAGACGATCCCGGGGGGGTCCACCGGGGGCAGAACCGCACAATAACCCTGAAAGAGTGGTTCGGTGTGGGGCGGCGGAGGGGTGAAGTGGACTGCGGTAGTCGTCGTGGGGTTGTGGACCACTGCGGCTACGGCGGGGACGGAGCCTCTCCGTCGTTTCTAGGCCCCCGGTTAACATAACGTAACCGTGAATATCAGGAATCCGGTAAAACACCAAACCTCCGACATCGCTGCGGCCGGAAAAAGATCGTGCAAGAACGGGAGCCTCGACGACTGAAGAGAATGGTTGCTCGTAACAGAAGTGCAATTCTTCCGCAAATTGCTGCACCATTTCAATGCCGGGCCGTGAACACGTGTCAGTGAGTGAACCATTCAACGAAACATCATCGATATGGGCTTTCGGAGCCGAAGGCCCACTCGTGTACCCTTGATGACTGCACGACACAAAGCCTTGCGCCTCGCCCGGGCCCGTCAACACCTACATTGGACTGGTGATGACAGGAAACGTGTTGCCTGGTGGGACGAGCCTCGTTTCAAACTGTATCCAGTGGATGGAAGTGTACGGGTGTGGAGACAACCTGCATGTCAGCAGGGGACTGATGAAGCTGGTGGAGGTTATGCAATAGTGTGGGGCGTGTGCAGCTGGAGTGAAATAGGACCCGTCATACGTCTAGAAACTATTCCGACAGGTGACACGTACATAAGCATCCTATCTGATCCATTGTGCATTCCGACGGACTTGGACAATTCCAGCAGGACGATGTTAGACGCCACACGTCCTGAATTGCTACAGAGTGGCTTCAGGAACACTCTTCTGAGTTCAAACATGAACATTATTGAGCATATCTGGGGTGCCTTACAACCAGTCGCGTAGCGTGAGGGGAGACTTTGAGACTTAGTCTCCCCTGTATTCGAGCTTAAAAAAGATGCAGTAGTAGTTCATAACAAAAATATAAACAACTTTCTTGTAAGAGCACTAAATGTGCGAAGACACCAGTTTTGTAGCCCGCGCCGCCGCACCCTGAGTATTGGTGTATCTGCCTGCTTGAGACTCGACTGCTCCCAGTCTTTGCCTCCCTTCCCTTACCTGTCTGTGTGCGCCTGCACCCCCTCCTCTTCCCCTCTTCCACGAAGGCCGGTGCGCTGCACTTGCTAGCAGGTGTCGATACTAGTCTCTGCCGCTTCTATGCTGGCTTTTAACACGGAAGTGAACAGTCGCGCGGTTTGTGTTCACAGTCATTCTTGTGTGATTTTAGTGCATATTTTCGTTGTGTCGCCAATATGAGTGAGCCAGCAACTGTACACCTCATAGAATTTTTGTTAAAAACGCCTTTTTCTACACTAACGTACGAAAAAAAGTGTGAATTGAAGGACAAACGACCTACTCCTATACTCAGTGTAGTTTTAAGTGAAGCCAAACAAAAACGCACTTGTGAGACAGTCTGGAACGAAAAGTATGCTTGGCTGACTGCGAATGCAGTTAATAATAGATTATATCGTTAAATATGTCTTCTGTTTGGTGGTGAAAAGCAATGCTGCAGTAAGGGCATTTCTACAATAAAGAACTTTGACAGGAAAGCACAAAAACATCAGACATCAAAACGTCACCTGCAGAACAAAGAATCATTTCAGTTATTGGGCAAAAGTAGAACTGAGCACGCCCTTTCTGAAGCCGCTGATCTGACAGCAATAAAATACAACGGAAAAGTTGCATACAGCAGAAGAGTATTGGCTCGTCTTATTCAGGCAATTGTATTTCTTTGTAAACAAGAACTAGCCTTTCGCGGCCATCGAGAAAACGAATCCTCCAGCAACAAAGGTAACTATTTGGAATTGTTGGATTTACTAGCTCAAGGAGAGCAGTTAAGCCGGGACCATCTGTCATCATCCTCAACATTTAAAGGAACGTCTACCGATATGCATATTGATGTAATAGAAATGATAACTCTGGCACTTAATGAGAAAATAAAATCTGAAATTCAGAACTGCAATTTCATTTCTATTCAGGCTGATGAGACATTAGATGTATCATGTAAGAGTCAAATGAGTATAATATTCAGGTACTGTATTGCAGACAAAATTGAGGAAAGATTCGCTCGATTTTACGATGTTTCTGGAGATAAAACTGTTGAACGTTTGTCAAACATTGTTCATGCAGTATTGAAAGAATGGAATGTGGAAGTCAAAGTGGTTAGTCAACCATATGATGGCGCTACAGTAATGGCGGGCAGAGAAAGAGGACTACAGCAATTGGTGAAACAGTTCTGTCCCTATGCGCTGTTTCTTCAAATGGTTCAAATGGCTCTGAGCACTATGGGACTTAACATCTATGGTCATCAGTCCCCTAGAACTTAGAACTACATAAACCTAACTAACCTAAGGACATCACAGACAACCACGCCCAAGGCAGGATTCGAACCTGCGACCGTAGCAGCAGCGCGGTTCCGGACTGAAGCGCCTAGAACCGCTCGGTCACAACGGCCGGCTGCTGTTTCTTCATTGTTACGCACACCAACTGAATGTGGTACTGTTACATGCCTCCAAAATCTTACAAGTACGCATGTTTGTAAGTGATCTTCCTGCATTCCATTCGTTTTTCAGCAAATCATCAAAGCCGGCCGAAGTGGCCGTGCGGTTAAAGGCGCTGCAGTCTGGAACCGCAAGACCGCTGCGGTCGCAGGTTCGAATCCTGCCTCGGGCATGGATGTTTGTGATGTCCTTAGGTTAGTTAGGTTTAACTAGTTCTAAGTTCTAGGGGACTAATGACCTCAGCAGTTGAGTCCCATGGTGCTCAGAGCCATTTGAACCATTTGAGCCAAATCATCAAAACGAACTGTATTGCTAACTGAGACAGGATTTAAACTGCCACATGCAAGCAACACTCGCTGGAACTTTCGTTCCAGGGCAGTTTCAACATCTAGTCATTTCTCAGGACAATCTAGTTTTTTTTTTACTATATATTTGATGATACAGACTCTCAGTGGGACCCGGAATCTTTGAGCTGTGCTTTGGGAATGAAACGACGGATAGATGATCCTACGTTTGTCTGCTTGCTTTGCTTCTACAGAGGGCGCTTTGTTTATGTTGATCATCTCTTTAATGTTATTCAGTCAAAATTTGTCAGTATAACTGCTTGCCACGACGAAATAAGAACTGTTTTGAGAAACGTACGAAATTAAGAACGGAAACATTCGTTGATGAATGCATTAAATGCAGCTTGTGTTTGAATGGCAATTTATCATTCTGTGACAGTCAAGAGACATCTCTCAGCTCACTCACTTACGAGACACTGGATTTGCAAATTGTTCAGATGGAAAGAGGGTTTCAAGACTTTCCCCAAGTTCAGTTTGTTGGACTTTTGAACGAAAAGTGTTTCCCGAACTATCAAAAAGAATTCCCAAAGTTGTAAGTGAAATGTGTAACATATACGCTGATGAGGAAAAACACTTATTTCCAGGAATCCTCTTAAAGTACATCGTCAATGATTTAGATTCCGTTTATGAAGAAACAACGAAGTTCCTGCGTTTGGTTTTCACCCTACCCGCAACTACAGCAAGCAGTGAACGAAGCATAAGTACTCTTAAACGAGTGAAGAATTACTTAAGGAATTCAGTGTCCAACATCCGGCTGTCGTGTTTGAGCACGTTAGCAATAGAAAAGTCACTACTTGGAGAGCTATTCAGTGATGAGATCTTTGTAGACCGAGTTACAGACTTATTCGTGGAAAGAAAAGACAGGCGCATTGCACTTGTGTACAAGAAAATGTAAGTGCTTCTTCTCTTGCTGCTGGAGTTCTACAAATTTGTCATCGTTTCTTGAACAAGTTAGTTATTATTATAATTATTATTATTATTTGTGGCGGTGGTAGTGGTAGTAGTAGTAGTTGTTGTTGTTGTTTTATTCGATGCGTTTTGTTTCATTTGTTTAAATTATTGTTTATTGAACTATTTTGTTTCCCTATAATAACTGCAGAGTCTCCCCAACCTTTCCAACCACGCTACGCCACTGCTTACGACATGCTGTTCAGAAGGGATCTCCGCGCCCTCGTACTCTTACGGATTTATGGACTGCCCTGCAGTGTTCATGGTGTCAGTTCCCGCCAGGACCGAGCGTGGTGGCGCAGTGGTTAGCACACTGGACTCGCATTCGGGAGGACGACGGTTCAATCCCGTGTCCGGCCATCCTGATTTAGGTTTTCCGTGATTTCCCTAAATCGCTCCAGGAAAATGCCGGGATGATTCCTTTGAAAGGGCACGGCCGACTTCCTCGCCTGTCCTCCCCTAATCCGATGAGACCGATGACCTAGCACTTTGGTCTCTTCCCCTAAAAACAACTGTTCCCTCCAGCACTACTTCAGACATTAGTCGAGTCCGTGCCACGTCGTGTTGCGGCACTTCTGCGTGCTCGCGGGGGCCCTATGCGTCATTCGGCAGTTGTACGAGTCCCTGTAGTATAAATGTAGATGCCAGATAGGTCTGCAAGTCACTGCAGAAATGGATGTCTCACTTGCGGAACCTTTCATCTCAAAAAAAAAAAAAAAAACACGGAGAGAGGTTCAAAAGCAGGGTATTACAGGGCGAGCCAGAATTCTAAAATTTTGTACATGGCTGCACGTTCAGAGACCGTGAATAGTTACAACTGAAAGAGAACAGCCCTCGGTTACTAATTTTTAACGAATTAACCGGGTTTCAACTGTGCTAGGAGTGTCTTCCTCAGAATTTAAACCAAACGATGGTCACAGAACTATGACTAAAACGTATAATACGAATTATAAGTACGGAATTATCGTGGAAAACTGGCGGTACTTATACGTCATTTATAAAATAATAAATATGCATAAAAGGGCATTAGTCACAAAGATATTTAAGATAAAAGAAAAAACTGTTTTTTTAAAGGACTTCTGTTTACAACCTGCACCACGCAAGTAACGAACAGCCCTTAGTCGCTCGCCATCACAGTTTTTTTATCTTAAATATCTTTGTGACTAATGCCCTTTTGGCATGTTTATTATTTTATAAATGACATATATGTACCGCCAGTTTTTCACGATAATTCCGTAATTATAATTTGTATCATACGTTTTAGTCATAATTCTGTGACCATCCTTTGGTTTAAATTCTGAGGAAGACACTCCCAGCAGTGTTGAAAGCCGGTTACTTCGTTAAAGATTAGTGACCGAGGACCGTTTTCTTTTAATTGTAAGATTTCTAAAACCATTCACGACTGATGCAAATGCCCGTAACAGGAAAACGTGCTGGTGAAGCCATAAAATGTGGATTGTGCGGCAATAGCGGAGAATCATGAGGCTAGATGAATCTCATTTCACACTATTTGAAACTTCCGGTCGAGTTTGCGTTCTAAGAGAGAAACATTACGTGCATTCGGTAATTATTTTGGCAGGCACATCGCGGTATTCTAGAAGCCTCTCGTGCAGGGTGGCGCCATCCCCAAGGATTATGCGACTGATCAGGTCTGCTCCGTGGTTCGGTGTTCGTTCCCCAATGGTGGTGCTGTTTTCCAAGTCGACAACGCCCCTGTTCGCGTTGTCCAGACAGCCACCAAAACAAGCACAAATAGAACACGAAGTGACACACATGTTAAATATAGAAGAAAAATTTCAGCTGACATATATAGAATACAAAGACACAAATACAGACATTAGACCACTCTTGCATAGACCACCAAATAACCCACAAGTGGAAACATCAATAACCACTATCAATACAATCGTACACAACAAAATAAATGAAAATACAACTATGGAAGAGTTACAACTACTGATTTATATAGGAGCACTCACTACACTAAATATACACACTAGGCTGAGATCAGAACCAACCAACACACAGAAGAAACCCACAACACCAGCATGGCAACACAGGTTACAGATCAGAATAGAAAAACTGAGAAAAGACATCGGACAGCTAACACAATTTACAAGAAATGAAATATCAGACAAATAACGAAAAAGGTCAGGTAAAATCTCACAACAAGAAGCGATTGAGCAATTAGTTGAAAAGAAGCATAGATTACAAGCATTGGCCAAACGACTTAGAAGATACAAAAAAAGTGAAAATATAAGCAAACAAAACCAAACATTCAACACAAACCGAAAGAAATTTTACCAGACAATAGATAACACACACATTAAAACAGACAATCCACCAAACATAACAGACATGGAACACTTCTGGAGCAACAAATGGTCAAACCCGGTACAACATAACAGGCATGCACGGTGGATACAAGCAGAAACAGACACATACAAGATGATACCACAAATGCCTGAAGTGATAATTTTGCAACATGAAGTCACCCAAGCAATTAATTCTACTCACAATTGGAAAGCCCATGGAAAAGATAAAACAGCAAATTTCTGGCTAAAGAAGTTCACCTCAACACATTCACATCTAACTAAATTATTTAACAGTTACATTGCAGACCCACACACATACCCTGATACACTTACACATGGAATAACTTATCTGAAACCTAAAGATCAAGCAGACACAGCAAACGCAGCTAAATATCGCCCCATAACATGCCTACCAACAATCTACAAAATATTAACTTTAGTCATTACACAGAAATTAATGACACATACAACACAGAACAAAATTATAAATGAAGAACAAAAAGGCTGTTGCAAAGGAGCACGAGGATGTAAAGAGCAACTGATAATAGATGCAGAGGTGACATACCAGGCTAAAACTAAACAAAGGTCGCTACACTACACTTACACTGATTACCGAAAAGCTTTTGATAGTGTACCCCACTCATGGTTACTACAAATATTGGAAATATACAAAGTAGATACCAAATTGATACAGTTCCTAAAAATAGTAATGAAAAACTGGAAAACCACACTTAATATCCAAACAAATTCAAATACTATCACATCACGGCCAATACAGATTAAGCGTGGAATATACCAAGGAGACTATTAAGGCCTTTCTGGTTCTGCCTTGCTCTGAACCCACTATCCAACATGCTAAATAATACAAATTATGGATCCAATATTACTGGAACATACCAACACAAAATCACACGTTTGCTATACATGGATGATCGAAAACTACTGGCAGCAACAAATCAACAACTCAACCAATTACTAAAGACAACGGAAGTTATTATTATTATTATTATTATTCTTTCTTTTCTCAGACGTCATGTCTGGTCAAAAATGGAAAGTGACGTGGACCTTGATCAAGTGTGACATCCTTTTAACTGTACGGTATATGTTACATTCCATTTCGGAACTTTCGGGTAATTGAACATGTACCAATAATTACAGATTTCTGTAGTTGTATATATAAATTTGGATGTAGCTGTATTACGTTGATGTACTGGTGGATATTGTGTGGTATGACTCCTGTAGTTGATAGTATAATTGGTATAATGTCAACTTTATCCTGATGCCACATGTCCTTGACTTTCTCAGCCAGTTGGATGTATTTTTCAATTTTTTCTCCTGTTTTCTTCCGTATATTTATTGTATTGGGTATGGAATTTCGATTAGTTGTGTTAATTTCTTCTTTTTATTGGTGAGTATGATGTCAGGTTTGTTATGTGGTGTTGTTTTATCTGTTATAATGGTTCTGTTCCAGTATAATTTGTATTCACCATTCTCCAGTACATTTTGTGGTGCATACTTGTATGTGGAAACGTGTTGTTTTATTAGTTTATGTTGTATGGCAAGTTGTTGATGTATTATTTTTGTTACATTGTCATGTCTTCTGGGGTATTCTGTATTTACTAGTATTGTACATCCGCTTTTGATGTTATCTAACATTTCTATTTGTTGTTTGCAAAGACTGCATTTATCTGTTGTAGTATTGCGATCTTTTTATTATTATTATTATTATTATTATTATTTCTTTACTTTCTCAGACGTTAAGTCTGGTTAAAAATGGGAAGTGACGCGGACCTTGATCAAGCGTCACTTCCTTTTAACTGTACGGTATATGTTATATTGCATTTAGGAACTTTCGGGTAACTGAACATGTATCAATAATTACGGATTTCTGTAATTGTATATCTAAGTTTGGATGTAGCTGTATTGTATTGATGTACTGGTGGATATTGTGTGGTATGACTCCTGTAGTTGATAGTATAATTGGTATAATGTCAACTTTATCCTGATGCCACATGCCCTTGACTTCCTCAGACAGTTGGATGTATTTTTCAATTTTTTCTCCTGTTTTCTTTTGTGTATTTGTTGTATTGGGTATGGATATTTCGATTAGTTGTGTTAATTTCTTCTTTTTATTGGTGAGTATGATGTCAGGTTTGTCGTGTGGTGTTGTTTTATCTGTTATAATGGTCCTGTTCCAGTATAATTTGTATTCATCATTCTCCAGTACATTTTGTGGTGCATACTTGTATGTGGGAACGTGTTGTTTTATAAGTTTATGTTGTAAGGCAAGCTGTTGATGTATTATTTTTGCTACATTGTCATGTCTTCTAGGGTATTCTGTATTTGCTAGCATTGTACATCCACTTGTGATGTGATCTACTGTTTCTATTTGTTGTTTGCAAAGTCTGCATTTATCTGTTGTGGTATTGGGATCTTTAATAATATGCTTGCTGTAATATCTGGTGTTTATTGTTTGATCCTGTATTTCAATCATGAATCCTTCCATCTCACTGTATATATTGCCTTTTCTTAGCCATGTGTTGGATGCATCTTGATCGATGTGTGGCTGTGTTAGATGATACGGGTGCTTGCCATGTAGTGTTTTCTTTTTCCAATTTACTTTCTTCGTATCTGTTGATGTTACGTGATCTAAAGGGTTGTAGAGGTGGTTATGAAATTGCAGTGGTGTAGCCGATGTATTTATATGAGTGATTGCTTTGTGTATTTTGCTAGTTTCTGCTCGTTCTAGAAAGAATTTTCTTAAATTGTCTCCTTCCTTTCTGCTTAATGTGAATCTTTCTGTTGCTGAATGTATGTGATGTATTCTATATTTGTGGCATTGTGAACGTGTAAGTGTATTGAGTGCTTCTAGGTCTGTGTTACTCCATTTCACTACTCCAAATGAGTAGGTCAATATTGGTATAGCATAAGTATTTATAGCTTTTGTCTTGCTTCTTGCTGTCAATTCTGTTTTCAGTATTTTTGTTAGCCTTTGTCTATATTTTTCTTTTAGTTCTTCTTTAATATTTGTATTATCTATTCCTATTTTTTGTCTGTATCCTAGGTATTTATAGGCATCTGTTTTTTCCATCGCTTCTATGGAGTCACTGTGGTTATTCAATATGTAATCTTCTTGTTTAGTGTGTTTTCCCTTGACTATGCTATTTTTCTTACATTTGTCTGTTCCAAAAGCCATATTTATATCATTGCTGAATACTTCTGTTATCTTTAGTAATTGGTTGAGTTGTTGATTGGTTGCTGCCAGTAGTTTTAGATCATCCATGTATAGCAAATGTGTGATTTTGTGTGGGTATGTTCCAGTAATATTATATCCATAATTTGGATTATTTAGCATGTTGGATAGTGGGTTCAGAGCAAGACAGAACCAGAAAGGACTTAATGAGTCTCCTTGGTGTATTCCACGCTTAATCTGTATTGGCTGTGATGTGATGTTATCTGAATTTGTTTGGATATTAAGTGTGGTTTTCCAGTTTTTCATTACTATGTTTAGAAACTGTATCAATTTAGGATCTACTTTGTATATTTCCAATATCTGTAGTAACCATGAGTGGGGTACACTATGAAAGGCTTTTTGGTAATCAATGTATGCGTAGTGTAGCGACCTTTGTTTAGTTTTAGCTTGATATGTCACCTCTGTATCTATTATTATTATTATTATTATTATTATTATTATTATTATTATTATTATTATTATTTATGGCCTTCATTGGACCACTCTAGTCAAAAATACAAATTTCTAAACAAGTTGTTACACAGGGATACAACTTGGCTCAAAAATAACTTAATATGATGTTTAGGTAATATAGTTATTAGAGTGCATTCTTATATGAAAGGTGTTTTGCTCTTCTGTCTGCCCAATATTTCTTCATTCTTTCAGATATTTTCTTTCTTTCTTCATCTGAGACCACTCTTCCTGTACTCCTTTTATTGATTTTCATTTGTAGTCTGGTTTGTGGGTCTTGCAGTATTCTGGTTTTCTCTGTCTTGTTTTTTAGGTCATCTACTGTAATTTGAAGTTCTTTTATATCTTCCTTAATTTCTGTGATCCATTTAATGTCGCTCTTGCTGTTCCACAATTTTTGTATTGTTTTTTTTACTAATTCTGTTTTCTGGAGTTCTCATCAGATGTCCAAAGAATGAGATGCGTTTCTTCCTGATTGTGCTCATGACTGGTTCTATTTTCTTATATACTGTTTCATTTGATGCTATTCTCCAATGTCCATTTATTTTATATTGTTTATTTATACATGTCCTAATTATTATTCTTTCTATTTTTAGTATTCTGTCAATTTCTGCTGTATTAGTTGTTTTGAGGATAGTTTCAGCTGCATACATTATTTCTGGTTGTGTAACTGTTTTATAGTGTTTTAATTTTGCATCTATAGATAGGCCTTTTTTGTTGTATGTAGGTTTGGTAATGTGATTTGCGTAGTTCAGTTTTTTTACTCTATTCTACAATGATGGCTTCTTATTTAGATTGTATGTTATTATTTCGCTTAAATATTTAAATTTATCAACAATTTTGATTTCCTGTTCTCCAATAGTAATTTTGTTTGCAAGTGGTGGATCAGTTAGCATGATCTCCGTTTTTTCAAATGATATTCTAAGGCCTACTTTTTCTGCTATTTCTTATAGTGATTTCACTTGTTGCCTGGCTAGGAGAGCAAGATCACCAGCGTATCCCAAGCAGTTTAAGCTAATATCTTTTGCACTTCCAATTCTTATCCTCTTTGGATTGTCCTTGTACCATTCCTCATTATGTATTCCAGTGGACAGTTGAACAGTAATGGTGATACGCAGTCACCTTGTCTTAAGCCTGTTTTTATGAGGAATGGTTCCGAAATTTCTCCTCTAAACTTCACTTTTGATTTCGTGTTGGTTAGAGTGAGTTGTATTATTTTAATTATCAATAAGATACGTAATACATAACTGGAACCTACTTCCGAGAGCGGAACAACAACAGTGTACGAGAGCTACGACTGCTGACCAGACACCGCGTTTGTGTTTGTTTACGTCAGGCTTATTCTTATGATGAACAGAGTACAGTTCGCACAGTAAAAGCAGGCAGGCGCTGGCGTGTGGCGGCCTCGGCCTCTGTGTGTCGACGTCCGAGCGCCGCGTCCGCAGGCAGGTTCAGACAGGACAGCGGCCACGCCAGCACGTGCCGCGTGCGGGGGCAGGGGTGGGTGTCCACGGCGGCCTGCGGCCGCCTCCCCCTGCTGCCGCATCCCGAGCCTCGGCGCCTCTGACGCCTCCTGACGCCTCACAGACGTTAAACGTGGCGGCGCGCCGCGGCGGCTAAAAATGACTCCCCCTCTCCCTGCACGTCTGTCGCTGTCCACCGCGTCCCGCTCGGCGATTTACGATCCTCCGGTAGCGCTGCGCGCGCGCTGGCGTGTGTGTCACGTATGACGGGCCTGGACCGCATAAGTGATGGTCGCGCCGTTCGGGGAACACCAAACACACAGACACACAGTAGCTGCCCCATCTACAGGGCCGGGAGTAGTATGAAGCTGTACAGACCCGGTACAGTACAGTGTAGGGTTGCCATAATTTCTGTCTGACAAACCAGAACACTAAACGACTAAAAATGTGCGTAGTTTGGGTAACACGAGCCGCGACAAACAGGGACACTACTCTTACGCTTAAGAAGTCAATTAATTCATGTGAATATTTTCTCGTCTTGCTAAACACTACCGTCTACAGGGTCAAAAGTATTTAAACCGACAAACTCTTGGAGGTTGAAGGGGACATCGAAACAAATATTATTCCCGATTGTCATTTTTTCCTATGAGGATTATTTAAACCAGTGTAGGCCGTATTATGCTCTTCAGTTGTTAGAAGCCGCATTACGCTCTTCAGTTGTTAGAGGGCGTATTACGCTCTTCAGTTGTAGGCAACTGCTGTCCACCAGTGTAGTAGTGCATTGTCTCTGTTTATTAATGGAGCGATACACCTGGAGTGAGTACACTGATATGGTTGGTGCGTACTACGTAGCGCACCACAACGTACGAGCTGCACAGCGGGTTTATCAACAACAATATCCTAATCGCCGTATCCCGCATCATACGACCTTTGCAGCTGTGTACCAACGTCTGCGTGAGACCGGGTCATTTAGCAGATTACCTGGACAGGGACGCCGTCGCACGGTAAGAACGCTGCAATTTGAGGAAGCTGTCTTGCAGCAGGTGGAGAGGGATCCTTCAATCAGCACTCGTGCAACTGCACATAACATGGGGACTAATCAGACGAATGTAAGAACAGTCCTTCGAGAGCAGTTGTTACGTCCATTTCACTTACAGCGTGTCCGCAACCTGGAACCAGTTGATTATCCACCCAGAGCACAGTTTTCGCAGTGGTACCTGGAACAGTGTGAAATGCATCCTACATTTCCATCCTCTGTCTTGTTTACCGATGAAGCAACGTTCGGGCGTGATGGGGTCTTCAACATGCAAAATTCACATTTTTGGAGTGGGGATAACCCACATGCCATAGTCTCTAGCGCTCATCAAGTGCGGTTCTTCGTTAATGTGTAGGTCGGTGTCGTTAGGGACTGTTTAATTGGGCTGTATCTGCTACCTAGGCTATTAAATGGCAGGCTCTACTACAGCTTTCTCGCCAGAGCATTGCCAGAATTGCTGGAAAACGTCCCGCTCCCTACAAGACAACACATGTGCTTCCAACATGACGGGGCGCCGGCACATTTCAGTCGTCGTGTGCGCCGATTCCTGGACCGACGATTCCCAGAAACGAGGATTGACAGAGGTGGTCCTGTACCGTGGCCTGCTCGATCCCCAGATATGTCCCCTCTGGACTTTTTTGTGTGGGGAGACATGTGCAACTCCTGTTGCATCAGAAGAGGATCTGGTTGCCCAGATAGTAGCATCAGCAGGAACAGTTAAGGATACTCCTGGGGTTTTTGCCTGTGTCAGACAGAACATGATCCGACGGTGTAAGCTTTTTTTACATGTCAATCGAGGCATTTTTGAAAATCCACTGTAATTGAAATTGGGTTGTGTTAATGTGTTGTCTCTTGGTCATAAAAAATGGAGAAGTATTTGTTGGTTTAATTAATTTGCTGCCAGAGAAATCTTCCTCTACCAGTTTCAATACTCCTCATAGGAAAAAATGACATTAGGGAAAAATATTTGTTTTGATCTCCCCTACAACCTCCCAGATTTTGTCAGTTTAAATACTTTTCACCCTGTATACGAAACCTTCAAAAGATCAACTCATATTTGTTTGATACTGTCACTATTCATTTTGTTCTGCCCAATGTCACATTATGTTGCTCCTTCGGAATCTTTAAAAGTTCGGAGCTTAGCTTGGAAGTAGAGTCCACTCCACTCATTTCAATTACATTTAATGTTTAACAGTGTGACATCGCTAATGCTGCTGCTGCTACTGTGCTGGCAGAAGCTGTCGGTGTGGTCGGCTACGTCGCGCAGAGAGCGATCAGTAGGTGTCGGGTCGGGCGCGCCTATCACGAGAGAGGCCAGAGACACACCAGCAACCAACGCGCCGTCAACACTCTCTCGACAGCACGTGTGAAGGCCGCCGCCGGTGATCGGGGAGCGGGCTCTGTGACTCGACTCCCTACTCCAGGTTGGCGTCTGCCATTCATTCGCCAAGTGGCACAGCTCACCACATGCTACGCCAGTACACAGCATCCAGTTTTGTGTATACAGCACCATTACCGATATTGTCTGCAAGAGCAGCATTACTGATAAGCTTGCACCACACAACATGGACTCTGTTCTCAAGAAAGGACCGTATCACGACCGTCGTTCACTAAGTAACGCTCCTTTTTTTTTTCTCAGAACTTACTTATTGTTAAGGGTCAGAATTTGATGACAATACACATCGACATGTCTTGTCCATGCCCTTTTTTTCAACATAGTATCTATCACGTTTTGTGGCCATGTGCCAACGTTGTGGAAGGGTATGCACTTCTTGCTGGCAGAACCTCTTGTCTTGTACGCGTAGCCATATTTCCGGCGCAAAGTGCTGCTCCCAGCTTTCGTCCCCCGTAACAACGAGTGACACAAACGCCTCTTCGTCGGTCGCAAAACGCTCCAACAATTCAGATGAAATGGCCTTTCTTTGAATCATGTGGTCCACTGTGAGCATTCGTGGAACCCACAGTGAGCACCTGTTTGAATGTCCGAGAGTCTCGATCATTGCAGACGTACACTTCCAATGCTGAGCGACAAATGTAGAGACAGTTGCCGTGTTGTGATGCGCCGGTCGACACGAATAATGCCATCCGCACGAATCAGCACGTCTGGAGCAGTGGCTGTGACAGGACGTCCCGAGCGTGGCTGGCCGTGGAGCTCTGTTTCTGCAATTCCTCAGGCTGTAACTTTCTCTACCCGTCACCCAACCGTACTCCTGTCAACTGCAGCATGGCCATACGCTGCAAACAGACGTTTATGTATGTTCGCCACGTTTTCTTTTTCTGCACATAACAATTCAATAACAGCAGGCTGCTTGTAGCGTGAGTCGTATGAAGACGCTATTTTGACGCTGCACTACGGCACTGCCATCTGCCAGGTCCTTTCGAAACTTCACCGGCGCACAGGACAAACATGAAATGACTGTAGGAGGATACAAGATGACATGGACAGGATTTGTGATTGGTGTAAAGAATGGCAGCTAACTCCAAATATAGATAAAAGTAAATTAATGCAGATGAATAGGAAAAAGAATCCCGTAATGTTTGAATACTCCATTAGTAGTGTAGCGCTTGACAGTCACGTCGATTAAATATTTGGGCGTAATATAGCAGAGCGATATGAATTGGGACAAGCATGTAGTGGCAGTTGTGGGGAAAGCGGATAGTCGTCTTCGGTTCGTTGGTAGAATTTTGGGAAGATGTGGTTCATCTGTAAAGGAGACCAGACCGCTTATAAAACACTAATACGACTTATTCTTGAGTACTGCTCGAGCGTTTGGGATCCCTATCAGGTCGGATTGAGGGAGGACATAGATGGAATTCAAAGGCGGGCTGCCAGATTTGTTACTGGTAGGTTTGATCATCGCGCGAGTGTTACGGAAATGCTTCAGGAACTCGGGTGGGAGTCTCCGGAGGAATGAAGGCGTTCTTTTCGTGAATCGCTACCGAGGAAATTTAGAGAACCAGCATTTGAGGCTGACTGCAGTACAATTTTACTGCCGCCAACTTACATTTCGCGGAAAGACCACAAAGATAAGAGACAAATAGGTAGTCATTTTCCCCTCGTTCTGTTTGGGAGTGGAACAGGGAGAGAAGATACTAGTTGTGGTACGAGGTACCCTCCTCCACGCACCGTATGGTGGATTGCAGAGTATGTATGTAGATGTAGAAGTGTGAAGCACCAACAAGGACATTTCTCTATGTATATTATGGCTTTTTTAAAAAAATGTGGGGTATTACTTGCTGAACGACCCCAGTAATCCACTTGTGCATTTGTGATGTAGAAAGAGGATATCCATGACCCATGACAATACCCTCTTCCTTGCTTCCTTGCAGTCCAAGACTCTGCAGTTACTACACTGAAGAGAAATAGAAACACACCACGAAGGAGTTGTGCGACACGAACAGAAGTTGGGTTGTTTGGGGAAGGAGACCAGACAGCGAGGTCATCGGTCTCATCTGATTAGGGAAGGATGGGGAAGGAAGTCGGCCGTGCCCTTTCAGAGGAACCATCCCGGCATTTGCCAGGAGTGATTTAGGGAAATCACGGAAAACCTAAATGAGGATGGCCGGACGCGGGATTGAACCGGCGTCCTACCGAATGCGTGTCCAGTGTGTAACCACTGCGCCACCTCGCTCGGTACGAACAGAAGTTGCAAGGCGTGTTTGTACATCTGAAAAGATGTCTGTTTATACTCCGCGGCGGTCGCTCAGGACGAGCGCTGGTTGCACCGATATGACGAAGCAGGTCGGGTTTGCTTTACATGTGCACTGCAATGGACTTGAGCGTTCGTCACCTTTGAGAATCGGCGTGGTGAGATGATGTTAGTCAAGAATGCCCTTAAGGGGGGGGGGGGGGGGGTAGGACGTCAAACGGGCCGACTTGGAGCAGGAGAGGCACCACAGGACATTTTAATTTCTACTGTCTATACTTTTACAAATAAATTCACAAAACTTTGTCAGCATGACCAGGAAGGATTCAGGATTCACACTCGCAGCAGCGGAAGTTCAAAATCATAACAAAATAATTTTTTTTTACATGTGAAATTTCATCATTTTTTCACTTACCACTGGCTGCATTTGTTGCTATAGGTACACTTTTCTTCAAAAGTAAGAGTGTTCTATGAATTTTACACAGCATACAAACCATACTTACAGGTGTCTGAAACTCTAGAGTCTATGTAATTTATGAAAAAATGAAGGAGCTGTTACGTTTTAAACTTCATGCAGAGAAATAAATCAAATTTTGTAGTTAATTATCTCAATTTTTACCACAGCTTTTAACAGATTTGGAAAATTCTGGACTTTCATACACCTGTAAGTACGGTTTGTATATCAGTGCAGAATTCATCAAAGAAACACTCTTACTTGTGAAGAAAAATGTACCTATAGCAACAAATGCAGCCAACAGTAAGTGAAAAAATGATGAAATTTCATATCTAAAAAAATTAATTTTGTTATGTCTTTGCACTTCCACTGGTATGACTGTGAATCCTGAATCCTTCCTGGTCATGCTGACAAATTTTTATGAATTTGTTTGTAAAAGTATAGACAGTAGAAAATAAAATGTCCTGTGGTGCCTCTCCCGCTCCAAGTCGGCCCGTTTGACGTCGTACCCCCGTTAAGCGGCATTACGAACACCTCACTGAGTCTGCACAAGGTCGCGTAATGGGGCTGCGAGAAGCTGGGTGTACCTTCTGCAGTACTGCAGAAACACTCGGCGGGAGCGCAGCCACTGTAGACGACTGGTGGCGCCGGTGTTCACGAGCAGCCACGGCCACAGGACGGCGACGTGGCACTACCGAGAGTGGAGGGCTCTGACAACTTCAGCACCAGTTGGCGCCACAGTCACACAGCCAACTGTTACAAATCGGTTACTTCGAGGACAGCTCTGAGCCAGACGCCCTGTTCCACTGGCCACATACGACCGCCATTCGCGACTTCGGTGGTGTCACGCGAGAGCTAATCAGAAGGCAGCCCGCAGGTTTGTTGTGTTTCCTGCTCAAAAGTGCTTCGTTAGGAGGGCAGTTGCTGGACTGCGACCAACTTCCCTGTGTGCTAGGCGCACTGGAGTTACTTCGTGTGACGGCAGGAGCGCTCTCGTAGCCCGAGTGCGAGACTGTTGTGCTCCCAATCAGGAGCAGCACTGCAAGTGGCGTTTTCCAACAGGATAGCGCTCGTCAGTCTACCGCTGTTCTAACACACTGTAGAGAGTGACGACATGTTGCCTTGGCCAGCTCCATCAACAGGTAGGTTTCCAGTGGAGACCATCAGACGACAACTCCTGCGTCATCCACACACACACACATATATACACTCCTGGAAATTGAAATAAGAACACCGTGAATTCATTGTCCCAGGAAGGGGAAACTTTATTGACACATTCCTGGGGTCAGATACATCACATGATCACACTGACAGAACCACAGGCACATAGACACAGGCAACAGAGCATGCACAATGTCGGCACTAGTACAGTGTATATCCACCTTTCGCAGCAATGCAGGCTGCTATTCTCCCATGGAGACGATCGTAGAGATGCTGGATGTAGTCCTGTGGAACGGCTTGCCATGCCATTTCCACCTGGCGCCTCAGTTGGACCAGCGTTCGTGCTGGACGTGCAGACCGCGTGAGACGACGCTTCATCCAGTCCCAAACATGCTCAATGGGGGACAGATCCGGAGATCTTGCTGGCCAGGGTAGTTGACTTACACCTTCTAGAACACGTTGGGTGGCACGGGATACATGCGGACGTGCATTGTCCTGTTGGAACAGCAAGTTCCCTTGCCGGTCTAGGAATGGTAGAACGATGGGTTCGATGACGGTTTGGATGTACCGTGCACTATTCAGTGTCCCCTCGACGATCACCAGTGGTGTACGGCCAGTGTAGGAGATCGCTCCCCACACCATGATGCCGGGTGGTGGCCCTGTGTGCCTCGGTCGTATGCAGCCCTGATTGTGGCGCTCACCTGCACGGCGCCAAACACGCATACGACCATCATTGGCACCAAGGCAGAAGCGACTCTCATCGCTGAAGACGACACGTCTCCATTCGTCCCTCCATTCACGCCTGTCGCGCCACCACTGGAGGCGGGCTGCACGATGTTGGGGCGTGAGCAGAAGACGGCCTAACGGTGTGCGGGACCGTAGCCCAGCTTCATGGAGACGGTTGCGAATGGTCCTCGCCGATACCCCAGGAGCAACAGTGTCCCTAATTTGCTGGGAAGCGGCGGTGCGGTCCCCTACGGCACTGCGTAGGATCCTACGGTCTTGGCGTGCATCCGTGCGTCGCTGCGGTCCGGTCCCAGGTCGACGGGCACGTCCACCTTCCGCCGACCACTGGCGACAACATCGATGTACTGTGGAGACCTCACGCCCCACGTGTTGAGCAATTCGGCGGTACGTCCACCCGGCCTCCCGCATGCCCACTATACGCCCTCGCTCAAAGTCCGTCAACTGCACATACGGTTCACGTCCACGCTGTCGCGGCATGCTACCAGTGTTAAAGACTGCGATGGAGCTCCGTATGCCACGGCAAACTGGCTGACACTGACGGCAGCGGTGCACAAATGCTGCGCAGCTAGCGCCATTCGACGGCCAACACCGCGGTTCCTGGTGTGTCCGCTGTGCCGTGCGTGTGATCATTGCTTGTACAGTCCTCTCGCAGTGTCCGGAGCAAGTATGGTGGGTCTGACACACCGGTGTCAATGTGTTCTTTTTTCCATTTCCAGGAGTGTATATATAGGGTGTTACAAAAAGTTACGGCCAAACTTTCAGGAAACATTCTTCACACACAAATAAAGAAAAGATGTTATGTGGACATGTGTCCGGAAACGCTTAATTTCCATGTTAGAGCTCATTTTAGTACATACCATCAACAGGTTATTGTTCATCACGAACGTGGTTTTGCAGTCAGTGCAATATTTACAAATGCGAAGTTGGCAGATGCTGCCCATTTGATGTACGGATTAGCACGGGGCAATAGCCGTGGCGCAGTACGTTTGTATCGAGACAGATTTCCAGAACGAAGATGTCCCGACAGGAAGACGTTCGAAGCAATTGATCGGCGTCTTAGGGAGCACGGAACATTCCAGCGTATGACTCGCGACTGGGAAAGACCTAGAACGACGAGGACACCTGCAATGGGCGAGGCAATTCTTCGTGCAGTTGACGATAACCCTAATGTCAGCGTCAGAGAAGTTGCTGCTGTACAAGGTAACGTTGACCACGTCACTGTATGGAGAGTGCTACGGGAGGACCAGTTGATACCGTACCGTGTACAGCGTGTGCAGGCACTATCAGCAGCTGATTGGCCTCCGCGGGTACACTTCTGCGAATGGTTCATCCGACAATGTGTCAATCCTCATTTCAGTGGAAATGTTCTCTCTACGGATGAGGCTTCATTACAACGTGGTCAATTTGTAAATTTTCACAATCAACATGTGTGGGCTGACGAGAATCCGCACGCAATTGTGCAATCACGTCATCGACACAGATTTTCTGTGAACGTTTGGGCAGGCATTGTTGGTGATGCGTCGAATGGGCCCCATGTTCTTCCACCTTCGGTCAATGGAGCACGTTATCATGATTTCATACGGGATACTCTACCTGTGCTGCTAGAACATGTGCCTTTACAAGTACGACACAACATGTGGTTCATGCGCGATGGAGCTCCTCCACATATCGGTCGAAGTGTTCGTACGCTTCTCAACAACAGATTCGGTGGTCGATGGATTGGTAGAGGCGGACCAATTCCGTGGCCTCCACGCTCTCCTGACCTCAACCCTCTTGACTTTCATTTATGGGGCATTTGAAAGCTCTTGTCTACGCAACTCCGGTGCCAAATGTAGAGACTCTTCGTGCTCGTATTGTGGACGGCTGTGATACAATACGCCATTCTCCAGGGCTGCATCAGCGCATCAGGGATTCCGTGCGACGGAGGGTGGATGCATGTATCCTCGCTAACGGAGGACATTTTGAACATTTCCTGTAACAAAGTGTTTGAAGTCACGCTGGTACGTTCTGTTGCTGTGTGTTTCCATTTCATGATTAATGTGATTTGAAGAGAAGTAATAAAATGAGCTTTAACATGGAAAGTAAGCGTTTCCGGACACATGTCCACAAACATATTTTCTTTCTTTGTGTGTGAGGAATGTTTCCTCAGAGTTTGGTCGTACCTTTTAACACCCTGTACACGCGGTAACCGTTCCATCTGCAGGGAGAGGGACGACACGCTACAGTAGAGCAGAGCGTACCGTTACCAAAATTTCTGTCTTACAGAACTGGGTTATTTCTCTTAACTGACTGAAAATGGACGTAGTTTGTGAAGCAGAAAGCGGAACAAACCGGTCACTTCCTGTAAAAGCTGATTCAATTAATGAAACTATTTTCTCGGCTTTGTAAATACTACAGTCCGTAGCTATACCAAATTAAAGGGTTTTTGAAAAATCATCGGACACTCTTTTGGCAATCTCGTGCGCTAGCACAGATTTCAGAACGAATCTATGAAAATCGCGCCCAGTGAGATTCGCGCCCAACACCTGCTCCCTTTGTGCCGGGCTTACCGGGCCGTCCTAATCACGCTAAACTACCTGCTGCCTGCTCCTCGGACACAGGGACCTGCCCCCTCCCCCGGTACTGGGCACAGCCGGCGGCTGTCTGATACACAAACACAGCCTCAGTGCCGGTCTGCCTGTGGCTGTCCAAGAGTTCACATCGCGCGATTCGTGTATTTTTGACACAGTAGTTCAGATGTGGAATTTTCAACCACTAATCACGGTAAGGCATGTTGCGACTACGAAGGTTATTCTTACATAGTGAAGAGAACTGAAGAAGATGGAACAGTGACGCGGCGCTGTTCAACACAGACAGCCGGGGAAAGCTGGAAACGAAGGATTCGACAGTGCTGTTTTCATTCGAGCATCAATGTGGACCTCCGGATGTCGCTCGGTTGGAAGTAAGGAAGACTTTGAACCACGCAAAGAATGGGGCGAGAGACAAAGAGACGTCTATTTCAAAAATACATTCGGAGGAGCTGGGTTGCCTGCATAATCGAGGCTATGATTTTGTCACTGAGACGCCACAGCAGCAAACGACGAAGAGAGCTTTCTACTACCAGCGGCAAAATCACAGGGAAATGAGAGAGATCCACCGACAAGAGAAGAAATTGACCTAATGGCAGATTTACTAGCTATGAACGACGGCAGCAGTTTTCTGTTGAGCGACGACAAACTAGGAGAGAGGATAATAGTTTCAAGCGGAAGGGCAGGAAGAGAGGCTCTAAGGAGTAAACGAGACTTTTCTATGGATGGTACGTTCAAGGGCTGCAGCAAACAGTTTTCGCAACTATGCACCACTCACGCCGACTTTGGGAGTACATATAATGAGACAAACGTCTATCCAGTTGCCTTTGCAGTACTGCCAAACAAAAGAAAAGAGACGTACGTCCGTCTTTTCCGAAATTTGATGGAAAAAATTCCAGAATGGAAACCTGCAAACGTGACCGTAGACTTCGAATCAGCTGCGATTTCAGCAATTAAAGTTGTATTTCCGACAACTTGTAAGAGGTCCATGATTGAGGAATTTCTCGCTAGCGCACTCGAGCAGATGTAATTTCGATGGATTGCTCACACACTGCCTGCGATATGTAAGCTGTAAGAGAATCTCAGACCAGAGAGCAGTGTTGTCTGCAGTAGGAACTGAGTGGCAGTAGGAGTAAGTGGTAGCTAGCAGTCGTGTGTGTGGAGTTGGCTGGGCCACTCGTGGGGAGCGATGGCGGTGCCTGAGACATGTAGTATACGGTAAAAGCAGACTCGCGCATATGTACTATTGTTATACCAAGTCCCATGTAAAATGTTTTAAAAAATCTCTTATTAATCTTTCTCATAAAAAATTAACTTTTGACAATTATTCATCTCAATTTATAGAATTTTATTAATTTCTCCAATCCATTATTGTAAAGAAAAATCAGTGGTTTCTTTTTGTACATGACAAACCTATCGGCCAACAGTGCACAGGACTGCGCCAGAAAAGTTTAGTTTCATATAGGAGCAGATATATACGCGTTATCTGGCGACTTGACTGAGGTAAGAATTTTCAATTTATTCAGTATGATCTTTCAGGGCCATGACGCAGCACTGCTGACGTCCAAAATTCACCAGTTTAAATTCACAGTCAATTATTGAAAGGTTATAAGTGAGTCACATTTTTTATTGAGAGATTAGTCACATTCTATTGTTGGTAAGTTACGGAATTTATCTGTTGGGCAGTTACACTGAATGTGAATGAAATATATAATTATATTGTTTTTACTGTTGGGAGGTTACGGAATTTTCTTTTTGCGGGAGGTTACACTAAATGTGAAAGATAATTATATATTTTTACTGTTGGGAGGTTACAATCTGAAGTGCACGGATGTTATTCTCCATACGAAAAGGTGTCTCTGGAGAAAAGTTCAAGAGCTAGGACTTACTCGTGAATACAAAGAAAACGAAGAAGTGAGACAACATGTTCGCACGTGTGCTGTGCTGGCGTTTCTACGGCCTGAAGATGTATGTGATGGTTGGCTGGAGATACATTCACATGTACCGGACATCCCCAAACTCTCTGAATTTTTTGACTACTTCGTAGATAGATGGTTGGAAAATGAAGAAACCCCTTCCAACCTTTGGAGCTGCTACAAACGGCGCCACCGAACAACCGACGCTGTAGATGTTTGGCGCCACAAAATTAATAACATGCTTCCTAAACCAAATCCGAAAGTTAATGAACTTCGAAATAATTGTCGCCACTGCTGCATTTGTCAACGGACCTTACCCGTTCGAATCTCCTTCCTACGGCGATAGGATCGTAACGCTGAACTAGCACATTCCCCATTCTGATAATACAGCTTCACTAAAAGCGCCTTTTCAGGTAACGTCAACATGCTGCGACTGCTGGCGCATCTGATTCTCTCTCTCATTACAGCTCCTCTTATTAATCAATTAATCATCGACTCAGGAAGGCAACACAGCACTTCTTCAGGACATTACAGTGTAAGAACTTTCGGATGCTAACTATCTGAAGTGGAATACTACACACTCTGAGTTGCCAGATTTCCTACAGGAGTTAGACAAAGCAAGATACAATCAATGTTGTTGCAAAATTATGTGACTGACTTGATGGATAATTGACCAACAGAAGGCAGTACGTTGTGCTGGACGGTGAACGCTCCGCAGAAACGAAAGCGAGAGCGGGCGTGCGTCAAGGAAGCGTAAAACTAGATCTTACGTTGTCAATATACTGGGTGATCAAAAAGTCAGTATAAATTTGAAAACTTAATAAACCACGGAATAATGTAGATAGAGAGTTAAAAATTGACACACACGCTTGGAATGACATGGCGTTTTATTAAAACAAAAAAAGCAAAGTTCACAATGTCCGACAGATGGCGCTGGACAGCAACACGTCAGTGACTGCGCATGACAATCGTGTATAATACCAGCTGTGCTTATAATCAAGAGAATTACGCAATAGTTGGCCGGGGTGGCAGAGCGGTTCTAAGTGCTACAGGCTGGAATCGCGCGACCGCTATGGTCGCAGGTTCGAATCCCGCCTCGGTCATGGATGTGTGTGATGTCCTTAGGTTAGTTAGGTTTAAGTAGTTCTAAGTTGTAGGGGACTGATGACCTCAGCAGTCAAGTCCCATAGTGCTCAGAGCCATTTGAACCATTTGAATTACGCAGTAACAGACACGATAACAAATGTTTACTAAATGTTTTGAATGTCATTTCTCTTCTACTCATTCCGATCTACACTGAAGCGCCAAAGAAACGGATAGAGGCATACGCACTCAAATACACACGTATGTAAACAGGCAGAATACGGCGCTGCGGTCGGTAACACATATACAAGACTAAGTGACTGGCGCAGTTGTTAGATCGGTTACTGCTGCAGTTCAAAGTGTTCAGCATGCACTGAAAGCAACATTTGTAATTGCTGGTGTACAGGCTGTAAGACGTCGTGTTCTCCTGACCTTCATTGGCTACATATTCCACCCTCACAATCATATTTCGCACATCAAGACGCTTCATTCGAACCCGAACTTGATAAGATAAATTCAGTGTTGTATGACTCCATGTAAACAATGTGCAAATAACTAGTAAATCGCAAGCGCGCACCGAGATTGAAATACTCGAGGCTGGCGCACACACACACATTCAAGACATGACGGTCACACTGGCTTTTAGTTCGGGAGAGGCAAACCGCACGCCGGGGGGCCGGTCCCTTCTGAGGATGAGTCAACCTATCCATGTCGACGGGCGACCGCCTGTAGAGCAGACAGTGTTTGCCCGAGTGAAAGGGAGAACGACCCCGTGTTCGGCTTAAAAGCAAATTCCGCTACATTGTGTGGGAGCGCCCAGCCTACGCATTCTTTACCAACATAGCACGCAGTTTCAGTGGTTTTCACAGGGAGACAGCAAACGCCAAATGCCGATGCTACAGATTCCCGTTTTAGAAGAGCAATGCTGATTGGCAGACGATATTTCTGACGCCTTGAGTTGAGGGAGTGGTGGAAGAGACTGAAAGATATACCCCTTCACGTCTGTTGTGGAGAGGGGCCGTTCCGTTGTCGCTCTTGGAGCGAGAACACGTAACGAGAGCGAGTGCCTTCCTACGTGGACTCGAAAGAGCGAGGAACAAGTCTCTCCTCAGTACTTCACTGGGAGGGCACCTCTGTCGAGAGCGAATCTGAGTGCGACTCTGTATTGAGTCCTCGCGATTAAGCGTCGTTCACTGCGTTGGCCGCCACACTTATTGTACAGTGTGAACGGACGGAGGTGTAGTTAAACGCCTGCGAGCGAATTTTGACTGGCATCGTGGTGGACTGGTTATCTGACCGGTCTACCACGCCAATAGTTAGACTAGGGGCGAATAGGAATCCTCGACTTGATCAAGGCGTAGGGAGAGTTTGATTGGCGAAGGTCAGTCCAGATAGAACGAGAGGTATCTTATTTGTCAGCAGCGAGCGGCGCAGACAGCAGTCATCGTAGCTTACGGTATTGTGCGCTACAGCTCTCGCGAGCCCCATATTTCCTCCACAACAGTACACTTCACTGCATTTCACACGCGACAGCCTCGACTGTATCTAGCAACATCCTAAACTAAAGGACAATTACTCAAGTTGTGTAGGCACGCCTCTCAGACATTCTGCCAAGTCAATAACAATCTTAAACTTTGTGTAGAAATTTCATTAGCGAATCCTATCCTTGAGAGGTAACTTCACATTCAGAAAAGAACCAGGATATAACTTGTTCAATTCATAACTAAAAGTGCCACTGTGATTTCTCAGAATTTTTGAAAAATAAATAATTGTAGTTAGTTTCATGTTTTTTTTTACACTAACCATCACTACTCCAGTACCCAAGTATCCCACTAGTTACGTAAGAAATTTTGTGAATTTTTGTGTCATTTCCTTACAGCAGACAACTCCAGAAGATATTTATCGCTGAAAGTTTTTTAGGCATTTCTCTTTAGAACGTTAGGAGCGTCTGTCTGACTTCTGTAGTAGTGTGGGGGTGGAAATTGCATCTTGCAGGAGTCACAGCGTAAAGGGTACATCTCAGATTAATCCGTTGCACAGAATGACAGAATAGCACCGACACGTCGCTCACAAGGTGTATGGTAGAACATGCACTGGCGGTTCGACGACACACGTCGTCTGGCGCAGTTGGGGCTTCGTCACAGACTGCACCTTAGAGAGTTCCCCAGAGAAAGAATCTGAGAGTCAAATCGGCGGGCCTCGCAGGCCACCTGAGAACAGAATTTCGTCCTATCCAACGTCGAGGAAAGTTCTCGTTCAGTATTTGGTTTGCAACACGGGACACGTGAGCTGCTCGCCCGTCGTGTCGCAGCCGCGTGCGCTGTCCAGCAACCGGCGGTAGCCCTTCCAGAAGAGCCGGCAGAGTGTCCGTCACAAAGTGTGCGTGCGAATGTCCAATTAGGACGCCTGGCATGATGTGAGGCCGCCCAACGTAATTCCCTACGGTGCCGCACCG
This sequence comes from Schistocerca piceifrons, assembly GCF_021461385.2. Classification (NCBI taxonomy): domain Eukaryota; kingdom Metazoa; phylum Arthropoda; class Insecta; order Orthoptera; family Acrididae; genus Schistocerca; species Schistocerca piceifrons. The sequence goes on from NC_060141.1 coordinate 836,097,346, forward strand.
TATGTTTACGCTCCACTGCCGTTGATGTTGCACCTGAGCAAGCCAGTGTGCATTTTAGGCTGCCCAGCACTGCATGGTTGGTAAAGGCTGCTTCATCGGTAAAGAGCACACTCTGGAAAAACGTGGAGTCATCTCTCAGCTGCTGAAGGGCAAACCGACAAAATTCTGCACGACGTTCGAAAGCATGCTCGTCGAGGGCCTGATCATGTTGAAACGTCCCCTGAGAAAAATGTATGAATGACTGTGCTGATAAACCTCTTACGTTATTTGATTTTCAAACAGCTAAGCAGAACTGAACGTACTCAGATATTTCTCTCTTTACTCTTTCTGATCAATATTTTTAGCGCAACGCTATCTGACTTTCAATAATCCCTACAAAAGAATGGTCCTGACTAACATTAAACTATACCTTTCACAAATCACTTACCTCACAAAAATCTTCGTTACTCGAAATACAGCAATACAGCGAGCGCCACTACTGCGAGCTAAATAAAAGATTCAAACTACTGAAGGCACTAACTACTGATAAGCATAGTTAGCAAATGAAAGATTTTGACAGAGAACAAACAATGTATTTACCTTAACAGTGTTCAAAAGTCATTATATATATATATATATATCTCAGTTCATGACATCCAGTCGCAAATTTACTCTTTCTGGCGGACAGACGTTCAGATCGCCCGTTCTCAAAACTCTGCCGCCTCTCTCCCCACATCCACCACTGCTGGAGGCTCACCTCTAACTGCGCAACTCTACTCGCTGTTAACATCCAACTGCCCAACACTACAATATAGAATATTTCAACAATGCCAACCAGCCACAGACTGCACACAGCACAGCCAGTGATTTTCATATACAGCGCTATGTGGCGTTACCAACATAAAAACCTAAACAGCCTACTTACAATGTGACAGATGACAGTGATGGACATTCTGTCGTCTGGCTGATCACACATTCCGTGGCAATAAGTCTCGTTCCGCTGTGCGCCGTAGCCAAAACCGCTTCGTCGTGTTGTCAGATGCACTTTTCTTTCTTGTCTTTCTCGCGTTGGTGATACGGATATATGGCCCTATAGCGCTGTACTGTTTTTACGGCTTCTCTTTTATATTCACCGTATAAAAGTAGTATATCCAACCTCTCCTCACTGGTGTCCATGTCTGTACGGAAGGAATGTTGAAGCAGAAATAAGTGGCCTGCAGCGCAGACAAGTAAACAGGCTGGAAAGAAGCGCAGGTGACGCCTGTATATACGAAGGGTAGAAGGACGGATCCTCAAAATTACAGACCAGTATCCTTAACATCGGTTTGTTGCAGGATTCTCGAACATATTCTCAGTTCGAATATAATGAATTTCCTTGAGACAGAGAAGTTGCTGTCCGCGCATCAGCACGGCTTTAGAAAGCATCGCTCCTGCGAAACAGAACTCGCCCTTTTTTCACATGATATCTTGCGAACCGTGGATGAAGGGTATCAGACGGATGCCATATTCCTTGACTTCCGGAAAGCGTTTGACTCGGTGCCCCACTGCAAACTCCTAAATAAGGTACGAGCGAATGGGATTGGTTCCCAAGTATGTGAGTGGCTCGAAGACTTCTTAAGTAATAGAACCCAGTACGTTGTCCTCGATAGTGAGTGTTCATCGGAGGTGAGGGTATCATCTGGAGTGCCCCCGGGAAGTGTGGTAGGTCCGCTGTTGTTTTCTATTTACATATCTTTTGGATAGAGTGGATAGCAATGTGCGGCTGTTTGCTGATGATGCTGTGGTGTACGGGAAGGTGTCGTCGTTGAGTGACTCTAGAAGGATATGAGATGACTTGGACAGGATTTGTGATTGGTGTAAAGAATGCCAGCTAACTCCAAATATAGATAAAAGTAAATTAATGCAGATGAATAGGAAAAAGAATCCCATAATGTTTGAATACTCCATTAGTAGTGTAGCGCTTGACACAGTCACGTCGATTGTGGTTCATCTGTAAAGGAGACCGCTTATAAAACACTAATAAGACCTATTCTTGAGTACTGCTCGAGCGTTTGGGATCCCTATCAGGTCGGATTGAGGGAGGATATAGAAGCAATTCAGAGGCGGGCTGCTACATTTGTTACTGGTAGGTTTGATCATCACGCGAGTGTTACGGAAATGCTTCAGGAACTCGGGTGGGAGTCTCTAGAGGAAACGAGGCGTTATTTTCGTGAATCGCTATTGAGGAAATTTAGAGAACCAGCATTTGAGGCTGATTGCAGTACAATTTTACTGCCGCCAACTTACATTTCGCGGAAAGACCACAAAGATAAGATAAGAAAGATTAGGGCTCGTACAGAGGCATATAGGCAGTCATTTTTCCCTCGTCCTGTTTGGGAGTGGAACAGGGAGAGAAGATGCTAGTTGTGGTACGAGGTACACTCCGCCACGCACCGTATGGTGGATTGCAAAGTATGTATGTAGATGTAGATGAAGATGAAATCTGTTGACACAGCGTAGCACCAGACCTCTGCTTGGCGGTGTTTGCACCGCCGATGCATTCTGCCCACTAGGTCTCTTATTAATTTGTCGATATCAGTTCCTTAAAATATCGACTCATATATTAAATAATCGATGTACACCTGTAAAATCGATTTGTTGCTATCGAATTGGCAATACTTTTATTTCATATTACAATTTTTCGCAGTTTGCGGTAAATAATTGCTTTTTTCAAATTTTAGTAGAACATAATTAACTTTCATTTTGTGAAGGAGTCTCACTACTTTTTGACCTTTCATTACGTGCAATATTTGGCTTTGTCTGTGTGAAGCAAATATAGGTAGCACAGAGGACAATGCCGATTCCACTAGGGGGTGACGGTGTGAATAGAATAACAAGATTTCCTTTGTGAAGAAAGGCAGCTAGTGTGTTATTTCTTCATTTCGTTACCATCACAAATTGCAAGGTTCAGCTTCACCACGCAGTTTTACACTACAGCTGCTAGGTCGCTGGCATTTGCAGAAATGGAAGAAAAAACAAAAAACAAAAAAAACAGGCAAGTCGACATGAAGTGTTCCGGAAAAGTCCGTTATATGACGAAACCGAACGACTTACCCATCGGACTCCTTTTATTGTGCCACTTGCATGCAGTTACCATTGCTGACAAAGTGGTTATCGCCAAGCGTGAACGTGTATCGTTTTCCTTACGGTTCTTGCTCTCAGGGGGATAGGCAGGCTGCTAGCATGTTGATGTACAGAATATCCAGTAATAAGTCAGTACTTAAGTATACAGCTCTAAAACCAGCATTATATTTACCTTGTGCAGCCGATATTCTTGTTGTTTTTGTTGTTGTTTTCTTCAGTCCTGAGACTGGATTGATGCAGCTCTCCATGTTACTCTATCCTGTGCAAGCTTCTTCATCTCCCAGTACCTACTGCAACCTACATCCTTCTGAATCTGTTTAGTGTATCCATCTCTTGGTCTCCCTCCACGATTTTTACCCTCCAAGCTGCCCTCCAGTACTAAATTGGGGATCCCTTGATGCCTCAGAACATGTCCTACCAACCGGCCCCTTCTTCTGGTCAAGTTGTGCCACAAACGCCTCTTCTCCACAATTCTATTCAATACCTCCTCATTAGTTCTGTGATCTACCCATCTAATCTACAGTATTCTTTTGTAGCACCACATTTCGAAAGCTTCTATTCTCTTCTTGTCCAAACTATTTATCGTCCATGTTTCACTTCCATACATGCCTACACTCCATATCAACACTTTCAGAAACGACTTCCTAACACTTAAATCTATACTCGATGTTAACAAATTTCTCTTCTTCAGAAACGCTTTCCTTGCCATTGCCAGCCCACATTTTATATCCTCTCTACTTCGACCATCATCAGTTATTTTGCTCCCCAAATAGCAAAATTCCTTTACTACTTTAAGTGTCTCATTTCCTAATCTAATTCCCTCAGTATCACCAGGCTTCATTCGACTACATTCCATTATCCTCGTTTTGCTTTTGTTGATGTTTATCTTATATCTTCCTTTCAAGACACTGTCCATTCCGTTCAACTGCTCTTCCCAGTCCTTTCCCTATATTCTTATAGGGCGGCAAGTCGGTATTTTCGCCGTCGATACATCGATACTCTTTTCGATGTATCGGACACCGAAACGATACATTTTATATATCGATACATCGGTACTCCCATATTTTTTAAAATATTAGCAGTCCTACCGGCCAGCGTGCTCTCAAATCCTTGGACATTTCCTGATTTTTTTTTTTTTTTTTTTTTTTTACAGTTTGTTTCATCGTCAACACTAACGAACGGTATGTCACTCTAACTGTCTTCTCAGGAGCTCTCGAATTCAGTTATCGAAACTATACGGTTTCATTTAAGAAAACGTACTTTCCTGGGTATTGCCATTGGTACCAGCGCTAAAAACGTTAACCAAACAAAACAAGAATAAACAAACACTGTTTGACCCTTGACATTTGCCGAAAACCGCGTTTCGATGTGTGTCCCAGGTCACTGAATGAAAGGGGTGCTACTTATTACGTGACTCACACCCCACATAACTGGAGTTCAAAATTTCCAACGGTTTGTTCCGTAAGTCTCGTGTTGAACAGAAAAGCCACCTCGTGAGTTGTGGAGTGTTATACGATACGGCTGAGCACCAAACTTGATTGAGGCCGCAGTTTGACGTAAAAGAATACGCGGCAGCACTTGGAGTCGACTTGCATGCACGCACGGAGCGGTCATTTCCACTGCGACTCAAAATTACTATGGGCCTCATTTCAGTCGACGGCGCTTTTAGCTCGGGGATTCCAGCCCAGCTTACTTGCTGAAGAGCATTCCGGTACGGCAGCCGACAAACTCTTATCGTCCACGTAACCGACAAACGTGTTTGACAAAATCGCCGTTATCTTGCTGCGCTTTTCCCAAGCAAGTCTGTTCACGTTTAAACAATGTTGTCACTATAAACAATGTTCGTCAGTTTAAGCAATGTTCGTCAGTTTAAGCAATGTTCGTCAGTTTAAGCAATGTTCGTCAGTTTAAGCAATGTTCGTCACTTTGAACGATGTTTGTCAGTTTGAATAATGTTTGTCAGTTTGAACTCACTCTGAAGCAGACGCTATTCGTGTTCGTGTGTGCTTTGCGAGTAGTGAGAACGGCGACAAATGCAGAAAAAGCGGTCTTGGCATTGAGTTTCGCACTGTGTCTGAAGAAGAACAAGGAAACAAGACTCTGGTCCAGGGAATGGCGTAAAATGATTTACCCGTTGATACGTGTTACAAACCGGACACAATAGGAAGGACCAGGCCCCTTTGCTTTTTTCTTTTATCACTCGTTTATTACATTAGAGAAATACACATTATAAGACAAAATTTAACTACATGAAATATTGCTCCCAGTGAAGGTTAGCATATGCAGTGACAAAACTTAGTTCTCTTAAGGGTTTCTGTGGCAACAAATTTTGAGAAGGCAATGTAAGGTTTATATCCATTCAGCTCAAACACGTAGCTAGTGATTGAATCACGACACAGACACTTTAACAATTTCGGCAACAAACAAATAGCGTGAATTTGTATTCACAGTAACCAACCAATCCACTGCCTTGCCATTGAATAAGTGGTAGGCCATTTGGAACGAATTAGCAACACCCCGCAACTAGGGGAGTTAATACCAACAGTCTTTGAATGTCTTGCTCCCCATTAAACAAACAAACTTACAGTAATTAAATGAATAACAAATGAAACACACTACGCTCCACTCGAACTATTCAGTGGAAGCCAAGCCAAAATGAAGATTCCATTAACTGACTGGCGCTGAAGTCACACTAAAGCTCATCTCTGTGTTCCCAGAGACACATGGGGCAAACGTATACAAGACAAGATTTTGAAGGGAGCACGTCAGTAAAACCGGTGGTGGAGCTAACTCGTGCCACAGAAAATTAAGGTAGCAGACCAGGGCGCAAGGTGGTATACAATGAGGTTGCCTTAGTGCTATACTGCGCTCCAAAATATTAATTCTAATGGCCTATTCAAAATTAAGTACACATAAACCAGCATTAATTAACTAGGAGTGACACCAGGTCGCTCGAAGGGAAGACAAATGCCGGAAGCGGCAGTAACATCAAACACCTTCTGCGAGTTTTAACCAGGAGTCACTTCCCGCTATACAAGTAAACATTTAACCGAGCACAAGGAAGGAACCTCAAAGAGAAAATTCAAATAAAAACCCCAATAGATTATAAAGGACAGGGAACCCTGACTATTTAAATTTAAAAGAATTAGCTCTCCCCGAAGGCAGTGTAAACGCGAAGGCCACACTTAAGAGGCCACCAAAATTGGTCACAAAACGTCTTATACATTTGTTCCTTTTCTTTAAAGAAACACAAGGCTGCTTCACTTCTGCTGCACGTCCAGTACGGCTCGTGTAGGATACACCAGGCAGCAACCCAAGCTAAGGCGGTCGCAAGGCACGGCGAGCAAAATCAGGAGAGCAGACAGGCAGGCAGCCAACACGTATCCTCCATGCTGAACCGGCAGACCGCGTACAACCGACTCCACATATACGTGGATACTTCCCGCCTCGTACCTCGCGGCGCCTCAGCATGTAGCCCGAGCAAACGTCAACTGCCACTCGCCCCGCGAATGCGGAAAACAACAAGCCGAGCAAAGATAAGAAACATCGAAGGATGGATAATGGACATCCAAGAGACTGGCGCGCCAGTAACGAGCGCCACGGCTCACCCATGAAAATGTGCTAATGGAATATTACTCTCAGAAACCGGACGATTACATCGACTTTCTTCGAATGGACAACCAACACGTCGCTCATAAAAGAGCAAAATTGCCTGTGAAGTTGGCTCTTGACACGGATGCGTCAAACAAGGTCGTACACACACTAAGAAAGTTTGTCAATTTAACCTTACTTTCGAAGCAGACGCTTTTCGTGTGTGCTGTATTTTGACACTTCTGGAAATGGCTACAAATGGAGATACAGCATTCCTAGCGCTGCCTGCGCCACTGTGTTTAACGGAGAAGAAAAGACGACGCCGGTCCGTGGAATGGTTTAATATGACCTGTATACGACTGGAAACATGTTAATGAACACGTTTCACTCAGAACCTAATGACTACATCAACTTTCTGCGGATGGACAGTGAAACGTTTAACAACTTGTTTAGCGTTACTCCACCCTCACATTGAAAAAAGAGGGCCGGCCTGCGTGGCCGAGAGGTTCTAGGCGCTTCAGTTCGGAACCGCGCGACCGCTACGGTCGCAGGTTCGAATCCTGCCTCGGGCATGGATGTGTGTGATGTCCTTAGGTTAGTTAGGTTAAGTAGTTCTAAGTTCTAGGGGACTGATTTCCTCAGATGTTAAGTCCCATAGTGCTCAGAGCCATTTGAGAAAAAGAGGACGCAAGTATGCGAAAATTTATTCTCTTCTACTTGGTCCTCTAATCGCAAATCATTATAATACCGCAACTTGGGAACATACAGGGCAATAATTATTGGACCATATGAAATAAAGTCGTAATACCTCCTGTACGGTTCGCGTTAGGACTTCCAAAGTGCAGGGTTGGCCGCGGGGCGTAATGGGAATTAGTGTGGTTTCGCTTACCGACGAAGCCCACTTTCATTTGGATCGGTTCGTCAATAAGCAAAACCGGCGCGTTTGGGGGCCGAGAATCCGCAATTCGCGACCGAGAAGTCTCTTCACCCTGAACGGCTGACTGTGTGTGTGGTGGCGGCAAGTTGCTGTGGACCAAACTGCTGAGGTCACACCTACACACTACTTAAGCCAACTCAAACTAACTTGTGCCAAGGACATCACTGACACCCATGCCCGAGGCACGAGGCACCTCCCACGGGAGGGAACTGTGCGAACCGCGGCAAGGCGCCAAGACCGCGCGGCACCTTACATCTCCTTTTTTCTGACACACTCTAGCAAAGATACTAATTCAGTTGCAATTATGATAGAATCCAATAACGATGTTGAAGAAGATCAATGGAACTAAACACAGGCAGATAAAATAATGAAGAAAATTCAAATGGTTCAAATGGCTCTGAGCACTACGGGACTTAACTTCCGAGGTCATCAGTCGCCTAGAACTCAGAACTACTTAAACATAACCAACCTAAAGACATCACACACATCCATTCCCGAGGCAGGATTCGAACCTGCGACCGTAACGGTCACGTGGTTCCAGAATGAAGCACCTAGAACCGCTCGGCCACACCGGCCGGCAAGAAAATTCACAATGACGTTATTTCTGAGATATTGATCGATGAATGGATACTCGTAAACGTGAATACCAAGATAAATATGTGATCTGTTCATTATTTTACTGCAAACATGCACTAAAAATGCAATGAATATCCGATAAGAACGGAACATGGGTGCCGGATGTACTACAATTTCCTGCAACGTGTGACAAAGGGTTCTGTACCACTTACAATAATGGTATCGATTCCTTTTCACCTGATGAATTAAGCCACACGGTCGCCTTGGACAATTACGTAACTGGAGAGAGTAGTACATCACTAAAAATAGAACAGTAAACATTCCATTTTGAGTAAGCATTGGTCTAAAACGAATTTCTGGATAGTGTGACAAAGAGTCGGCAGTAGCACATTATTTTCTTATTATATATCAGGCAAATTTACAGGTACAACTATCGAGAATAACCATCACATTAATTGCACGCATAAAGGGAAATGCGTATGACCGCCATTACTCTGTTTTATATAATACAACAAATTTTGCTGTGTCGCAAAAGCACTTTACCAACCTCAAATACAAAATAATTCGAAATTACATCTCTATTACCGTGGGCACATTTATTCTTCTTTTAGCCAAGATAGTGCCAGAGTAAAATCCTTTCACAGTAAATGCGTCCTCAGTTTGATACCCATGCAGAACAAAACAAAGTTTTGTTATGTCGACAGCAAAATAGAATTTCGCGTTCATTGATAGGTGAAACACGCGGCGTTTATTTGAAAACATATCCGAAGTAACATCAACGTACCTACGGGCCATTGACAAACGGTAGTTGAAATTCTTTTCTCACGCGACAATGTGATCGTAGAACGTGCTCTGAGGCCAAATGGTTCCTCATCAACGTACTCATATGGCGTAACTACCTCACTAGCATTTGACAAGTCAGGGGCCCCTGGTTTTATAAAATGTATTTTCGTTCAGACGGTTGCACAACACAGTCTCGATCTTTTGCATACGAGCCAATGTCAACGAAAACAAATTTGTAATATGAATTGGCCAGTGCCGGAAAAACAATGGAGAAGAAGTCCTTTTTTTTCCTGTCATGAGTCTTCTGACGGTTTCATGCAGCCGGGCACGAATTCCTCTCCCGTGCCAACCTCTTACAATTGCAAGCTACGTCCTCTATTATCTGCCTGGTGTATTCCAGCTGCTGTCTTCCTCTACAGTTTTTATCCTGTAGTACAATGGAAGCTATCCGACGTTGTCTTAACAGCTGTTCAACCATCCTGTTCTCCTTGTCAGTGTTTTCCACATACCGTATAGCTTTCCTCGCCGATTCCGCGCAAAATCTCCTCATTCCTTACCTTATCAGTCCACCTAATTTTCAACATTCATCTACCTCATCTGAAATATTTCGATTCTCTTCTGTTGCGGTTTTCCCCATAGTCCATGTTTCAGTACCGTACAATGCTGTGCCCCAAACGTACATCCTCAGAAATGTCTTCCTCCAATTCAGGCCTATGTTTGGTACTGGTAGACTTCTCTTGGCCGGGAATGCTAGTCTGCTCCTGATGTCCTCCTCCCTCCGACTTTCACTGGTTATTTTGCTGCCTCGATAGCAGAATTCCTTAATTTCATGTGCTTCGGCATTACCAATCCTTATGTTAAATTTCACACTGTTCTCATTTCTGCTACATCTCATTTGTTCTTACTCCATATTCTGTACTCATTAGACTCTCCATTCCATTCAACATGTCCTGTAACTGTTCTTCAGTCTCACTGAGGACAGCAGCTTCGTCAGCGAATCTTATCATTAATAACGACGCTCCACCTTGAATTTTAATGGTACTCTTGAACTGTTCTTTTATTTCCGGCATTGTTGTTTTGATGCAAGGATTGAACAGAAGCGGAGAAAGATTACATCCGTATCTTACACCCTTTTTAATGAGAGCACTTCGTTCGTGGTTTTGTACTCTGTAGTGTTTCCTTTCCTCGGGGTTCTGCCGTGAAAATACAAAATAGAAAATCTGATTGGGGTTTGAATTTTGCTGGAATAAGTTACGGATAAGGCGCACTTCGTATTACTGATTGAGATAGTGCTGTAATTTGACCGTGAATGGCAGACCGGGTCGGCAACACTACGAAAAGCGTCTGTAAGGAAATAGCATCAGAAATAAGTTGTAATTTACCTTATAATTCTGTCAGAAACGTAGTATCTGAAACTTCCTGGCAGATTAAAACTGTGTGCCCGACCGAGACTCGAACTCGTGCTACCGAAGCACGACTCACGCCCGGTACTCACAGCTTTGTCCATTATAATTATCCGGGCTGTTATGCCGTGGTCGGTTGATGAATTCTATGGTGATTCCCAACGTTTCGTCTCCGACTGTGGGAGACATCTTCAGGGGGGGTCCGTAGCTCGATGGAAGGTCCAACACACACACTGGCTCGCTACTGACTGTAGCGAGTCAGTGTGTGTGTTGGACCTTCCATCGAGCTACGGACCCCCCTGAAGATGTCTCCCACAGTCGGAGACGAAACGTTGGGAATCACCACAGAATTCATCAACCGACCACGGCATAACAGCCCGGATAATTATAATGGACATGATATTTCCGGCCGTGAAATTCTACATTTTAGTAACTCACAGCTTTACTTCTGCCAGTATCTCGTCTCCTACCTTCCAAAGCTGAGAGTAGCGGGCGTGAGTCGTGCTTCGGTAGCTCATTTGGTAGAGCACTTGCCCGCGAAAGGCAAAGGTCCTGAGTTCGAGTCTCGGTCGGGTACACAGTTTTAATCTGCCAGGAAGTTTCATATCAGCGCACACTCCGCTGCAGAGTGAAAATCTCATTCTGGAAACGTAGTATCTATTATAATATAGTCGGCGTGGCTACATCTGGAATATTTCTTTATTTTCTTGTAGGATGTCCTTTTTATTGGGGCCGGCCGTTGTGGCCGTGCGGTTCTAGGCGCTTCAGTCTAGAACCGCGTGACCGCTACCGTCGCAGGTTCGAATCCTGCCTGGGGCATGGATGTGTGTGATGTCCTTAGGTTAGTTAGGTTTAATTAGTTCAAAGTTCTAGGCGACTGATGACCTCAGAAGTTAAGTCGCATAGTGCTCAGAGCCATTTGAACCATTCTTTTTTTTTTTTTTATTCTTCGCGGTCCTCTTGTTCTCCGTCTGATGAAAATTTCTTGAAGTTCTCACTGTCTCGATTAATTTATAAATTTGGCGATAACCATTGCGAATCACTACTGAAATAACTTGAAGACGCCGTGTGTTCGTTTCGTAATATAGTTTTAATTTCCACTTAAAATCATTCTTTAACATCAGCGCCAAAAAATACTAGTTTTAAACGTATGAAGACAAGATAACAAGAGAATAATGAACTAGTTGTTAAAACAAGCACCTACGCAAAAGTAAAAGAAGATCAAAATTGCTTATGAAAATCTGTTGCTGGCGCAGCGCTCTTGTGCGTGCGCGATCGAAACCACATCTTTGCTCTGGCGGAGGCGCGGCCCTCGAAGTACCGTTACAACTCTTACTGCCCCTTGTACATATTGTACATTACCAGTCTTTCCCTACAGCGTACTCCAATACTTCTCAACATTTCGAACATCTTGCACCATTTTATGTCGTGGAACGTTTTTTTCCGGTCGTCAAATGCTGCGACCGGGTTTGATTTTTCCGTAGTCTTGTTCCCATTGTCAACGGCAAGGTCCTAACTGCATGCCTCTCTGGTGACTTTATCTTTCCTAGAGCGAAACTGATCGTCATCTAACACATCCTGGATTTGATTTTCCTTATAAATCAGTGAGCCACTTGTCTTTGGGTTCAGCAGCCGTATTCGATTAGTGCCACGCAGTTCGTGACATTTGGTGGGTTTGGAGTCCTTCTGGAGTGTCGGCTGTCGCAGACACTTTTGACGCCTACAGTCAGAATCGCACAGCACACAGTTCTGACTCTCTCAGAGTTGACTTGCCAATTCACTACGTACTGTGCAGCTCAGCCAAGTAAGGACAAGTAGCCAAATAACAATGATACAAAAACATTATTAGCCATTAATTATATAAAAGATTTCGAAGTTAATGTCAATTTTCTACTTCGTTCTTTATTTTCTTATGTACGGCAGACAGCTGAACGAAAGTGAAAAGCATTAGTAAATAATATCGGAATTAGAGAAAGAAAGTTAAAATACCTGGCTCAGAAGCAGTGTAAACATTATAGTACGTGCATACTGTTTAACTGGGGTTGTTTTAGAAGCGAGAAATTGAGTTAGAAAGGCGGAATAAAAGACGGGGTACGGCTTTTGGAATGATCTCTGCCAGAAGCCAACACCGACAATCAAGTAATTTCAAAAAAATGGCTCTGAGAACTATGGGACTTAACTGCTGAGGTCATCAGTCCCCTAGAACTCAGAACTACTTAAACTAACTAACCTAAGGACATGACACACATCCATGCCCGAGACAGGATTCGAACCTGTGACCGTAGCGGTCGCGTGGTTCCAGACTGTAGCGCCTAGAACCGCTCGGCCACTCCGGCCGGCTCAAGTAACTTCAGGTGACACCTTAACATCGGAGCAAACTTCTACAGGCTGATCAGTTCTGCAAAAGTAAATAACAATAATAAGGCCGAAACCTAACGTCGAAGCTAAATGCCGCAAATTCCTGCATATGTCTTCAGTTTCTTCTCCTTCCCCTGGAGGACGAAGATAAAGTGCTTTTAAATTCCCTGTTGCCCATTTTGCGTACGTTTGATCGGAAACCTGGATCGGCGAATGTCAGTTTCTAGTTTGTCTATTGTCAAACCACAATTTATGAAGGACTAGCTGACCCGGCGAACTCTGTTCCGCCTTAAAGCCAATAAATAATTAGATTTTGGATGTTAAGTTCAATTTTTTATTAGGACAAATAAAAATTAAGTATTTTAATGATTCTTTATGTTTTTTGGTGCATAGCTTCCACTCTTCAATTCAGTACCTTGTGATACACGACATTTTTTGTTTTATTATCAGGCGCAAGAACAAACAACGCATATGGTCTTCCGACCCGTGAACATGCCACATATAATTGACCATTTTAAAAATATGGATATCCCAGATTTAAACCACAAATTTTCAAGGATTGGCCTTGTGATCTGATAATGGTCATGTCGAATGCAAGACGGATCGGAAATTGAAGTCTTTTAAACTCAAACGGCACATCGGTTGGGACCATCGGGATCCTCTGAATGAGAACTTCTCACCCTCGAATTTTCCTTTGAGTATCGTCGCGTAAATAACATTGGTCATCAATTTACTTACCTCAAAACGTTTACCGTTGCACAGTTTTGGTTGGTTTATGTTTCGAATCATGATTACTACGGAGCCAACTTTTAGGCGTAAATTGTGCGGTGGTATGTCAGGCACATCCTAAGAGTTTAAAAATTCAATTGGATAGTTGGTGGCTTCATCTTCATTTGTTACACAGTCAATAGATTTGAATGAGTGCATTTTACCAATGATCTCATTCTGAATTATGTAGTTTAGGTCATCTACATCTTTATTCTTAGCCGCTAAAATTGCTCGCTCACTCAACCATTCATTACTTTTGTAGTTAGTAATGATGTTTGGGAATACTTTGTTGATAAGTTCGTCTTTCGATGAGACAAAGTTACAGAAATTATGAGGAAATGAAATCAATCCGCTCGATTCTTCGACAGGTACTCGACCATTACCGATAGTCAGCAATTGCTCAAAGAAATCTTCAGCAGATGTATCATTAAGCAATGCAACTCTCATGTTTGTTGTCAGTTAAAGTTTCTTCACAAAGCGCCATAGATTCGATGATTTGAGGCAAGCATTTATTTCATCTGCAGCCATTGATCTTCGAACTACTGGCAGTGTTTGGCGGAATTCGCCAGACAGTAAAATCATTGCTCCTCCAAAACATCTCGAGTCATTGCGTAGATCTTTCAATGTTCGGTTAAGTGCCTCTAAAGCACGTTTATGAGCCGTTGTGCATTCGTCCCAGATCTTGGATGCTGATAAAACTTCGGCCACTGCTGAGTTTTTTGTAATATTACATGTTGGTTATTCAGTAGCTTGAAGATTTAACGGTAATTTTAATGCTGACTGAGCCGTACGGCATCTTTCTAACAATGTGTCTGCTATTCCGGAAGAACCAACTGGAACCGCAATGTTGGATCTCGCACGAACAGTGGCTAAAACTACTGACATGAGGAACGTCTTGCCAGTTCCACCAGGGGCATCTAGGAAATATAAACCACTATTTCCATCATCAATTGCCTTCATTAATGTATCATAAACTTCCTTTTGTTGGGGGTTCAACAGGGGTGCATTCGTTTGAACTACTAAATCTAATTTGCGTTTTGTTATTCCACGCCAGATGCGTTTCTGTTATACTACGTTTTATAGCGGTCGAACGGGATAAAAAGTATCCTATGCCCGTCTCCTGGTTCTAAGCTACCTCTCCACCAATTTTCAGCCAAATCGGTCCAGCCGTTCTTCAGTTATAAATAGTGTAACTAACACGACTTTCTTTTGTATATATAGATTAAGTATTCATTACACATTTCTGAACGCACGTGTAATATTTTTCAATCTTTTTTTAAAAAAATACACATAATAGTTTATTCATCCATTTTAAATAGTTTATGAACGGATGCATAAATTTCAATCATTACTTACAGATTTTGACAACAAAATTTGACAGCTCCGAAACTAAAGAACTTTTAGGGAAAATGACGCATTTTTCAAGTATTCGTCAATTTTTCATTATTTTTAATATGTATTCTGCTATTCGGGGCGGAAACAAATCCAACAAATTAAAAACCATGAAAATTGGTCCAGCAGATCTCGAGTTATAAGTGTTGTAACAAACCCGACTTTGTTTTATGTATATAGATGTTTATATTTTATTAATAGGATTAAGTAGGAATAATTAATATCTGTCACGTTGGAAATAATTGTAGTAGCAGGGAATGTCTGCACCAAAGTGTTGTTGGCATGAGAGACTGCACATTGATATAATTTTTAAAAAGGGCGAGAGAGACCGCGTACGGATACATTTTAAGAAAAGAGCGGGAAAGATCGCGCATTGATACATTTTCTAATGGTAGCAGCGACTGTCTGCACCAGAAAGCATTGTTGGCAGGAGAGACCGCACTTTAGCGTTCGTAGGAAGTCAGTAGTAAGCGAGAAGTGAAGCGAGTCGGTAGCGGGTCTGAAACGAGAGGTTGAGAGGAGCGGTGTGTCTGCCAGCCACCAGCTATGGTTTACAAGAGATTATACACGGATGTACAGAGACAGCAGCTAACTATTATCATAAGAGGAACTAATATTATTGAATTAATTTCTTTGCGAAACTCAAGGCTACTGAAAGGTATGTTTGCGCAATGCTAGTTGTAAGGTTATTGTAAAAAGTAAGACCCATTTGAACGTTTGTAAAATCATTTCATTACCAGCAGTAAATATTTGAAGAAACGTTTTCAGAATACAATTAACTTTTGCCAGCAATGTTGCATTACTGATTATCATCCATCCCAAAAACCATCAACGTAAAACTTTGCAAAAATTTTGTTGTTGCCAAGAAAAAGAGTAACTATGAATTACGTAACTTCAGTCAAATTAATTAAAGAATAACGTCAGTTTTGCTATTAAAGAATACCGTCAGCTTTGGTAATAAACGCAGCTATTTATTATAACAGCCCACCAGCAGCTAATAGAGTATAGTAAACCAGAGTAAGTATATTCATGTCGCAGTTCGATGTAGCAGTCAGATGGCGATCCAGTAACAGTAAAAAAGGTAAGGAACAGTTTTGGGTTATTGCAGATAACGACTGAGGGCCACGACGACGACACATTCTATGTTTCGTCGAAATAATCAGAAAATCACTTTTAATAAGCAGCAATTACATTTGTATGCGAAGATTGAGAAAGAGAATAAATTTCAAAGGGAAGATTTCGTGTGTTGTTATTAAGCAAGATATAGAAATCCTAAGGAAAGGTTTCATAGGTTATTGTAGAAGGGAACAAAAGAGATATAGAGGAAACGGGAAGGTTTCAAGTTTTAAAATAAAAATAAGTCTTAGTGCAATGTTAACTTGAAATGTAACTCAGGAGACAAAGTACCGCACCGAGCGAGCTGGCAGAGTGGTTAGCACACTGGACTCCCACTCGGGAGGACGACAGTTCAAACCCGGGTCCGGCCATCACAATTTAGGTTTTCCGCGATTTCCCTAAATCCCTTCAGGTAAATGCCGGGATGGGTCCTTTAAAAGGGCACAGCCGACTTCCTTTCCCATCCTTCCCTAATCCGACGGGACCGATGACCTGTCTGGCCCCATCCCCCGAATCAACCGGCCACAACAGCTCGCCGCCAGAAGCCACAGTGGGGAGTGTGGCGTGCCGTAGTGCATTGCGACCAAACGCCAGTACACGTCACTCATGTACTGGGGATTGGAAAGAAATATGGCTCTCCTTCCAGCGTTAAAACAGTTTTGATATGTTAGCTACATTTGGAACGCAGCACTGTATGTTCTAAAATCCGCCTCACGTAAACTGACCTGTGATACCTTTTTTTTTCCTGCAAACCTTTCAAATTAAATGGTTCAAATGAACTTAGACCCACTTAAACCTAACTAACCTAAGGACATCGCACACATCCATGCCCGAGGCAGCATTCGAACCTGCGACCGTAGCGGTCGCGCGGTTCCAGACTGTAGCGCCTAGAACCATTCGGCCACTCCAGCCAGCCCACTTTTTGGATCTGACTATAAGGTAATGCAGGTTAATACAGTCATTCACCCTCGTGGGTCCCCATCTGGCAGTAACTGACGAAAAACCGATTTTGGAATTCTGTATGGCACTCAACAGGGTTAAAAAAAAAAGTCCCGCTGCATAGCCTGTGTGGTGTAATTGGTAGGATAACGTATTCACATGCAGCAGGTTGAGGGTTCAAACCCTGTCAGGTGTACTTAACTTTTTCATTTTTAAATCTTTATCGAAATTACTTCGATCATTACTTTAATGAGTAAATTGGTGTAAACGTAATTTTTTATTTCTATTCCTGTGTCACATCATTTTAATCACCATACGAACTTTTTCATTTGTTTCATTTTTCTTTATGTCATTCTTTTGCCAATCGCGATTTTTGTAATTATGGATTTAATTGTATTCATCTATTATATTATTCAATCATTTGAAAATTCCAATCTACGAGATAAAAAAACAAAAAACGAAGTAATCTATTTATATTCACTATGCACTTGTGTGAAAAACGTATTTTTCCCTACCCGATATGCATTTTTTTTTGCACAGTAATCGTCGTTTAAAACATAACCTAAATACGCGTTGCACTAGGGACAAAAATAACGGCCAGCCGGAGTGGCCGAGCGGTTCTAGGCGCTACAGTCTGGAACCACGTGACCGCTACGGTCGCAGGTTCGAATCCTGCATCGGGCATGGGTGTGTGTGATGTGCTTAGGTTAGTTAGGTTTAAGTAGTTCTAAGTTATAGGGGACTGATGACCTCAGAAGTTAATTCCCATAGTGCTCAGAGCCATTTGAACCAAAAATAACGCAGATGAAAATTTTAATGAAAGACAGGGTTCTAAGTAAAACGAAATTGAAGCAAAATGAGAAATAGATATAACGAGCCCAATAATGTGGCAAAAAAAACAGGCTGACGAAACAAGAGAAATTAAATCGAAATTAATACGTAAAATTAGTTAAAAACACGTGAACAAAGATTTCGGGTGGAGAAACAATCATGGGAAGAAAAATGAGGGCAAACGAAGAAGTTAGCATTATGATTAAAATTATGTGACAAAGGAATGGAATTAAAAAAAATAGATCTAAATCAATTATTTTTGGACAACGTGGTTGTGGAGAGAAGCAGCGATTAGTATGATTAATCAATAATTCAAGAACAGTCTTAATCGGATTTATTATTGTTATAACACCGCCAATCGGTTTCAACCCGACGTAGGGATCTTGTATCAAAGTATTATAGTTTCCTGCCGTTATGTAGACAGGAGTGACACCATTAGCAGTCGAACAGTGGTGTAAACGCCCAGAAGATAACCCCTATGTCGGGTTGAAAGCGGTTGGCGGCATTATAACAATAATAAATGCGATTAAGACTGATCTCGAATTATTGATTAAATCAATTAGTTGAATACAAATGATGATCAAAGTCTTTTTGGTGAAGAAAATAAAAAAAAGAACGTGACAGCACCTCACTAGATTCGAGCGCACAACTCCCTCCCTGCACGCCGAGGTGTTATCCTGTCCATATCACCGTGCAACCGGGCTGCATAATCCCGTTTCTATTGTCGCTATTGAGTGTCATACAAAATTCCAAACATTTTTTTCATCAATTACTCTCAAACTAGGGTCGGCCCGGGATTTAACCTACATCACCGTGCAGACAGCTTCAAAAAGTCGACCGTTCCATGGCTGGGAAGGGGGGGGGGGCGGGGGGGGGGGAGGGGGGAGGCGGGGGTCTCTCGTTAGGCCGATATTACACTATCAAATTTCTTTGTCAATTATCTTTGTCCAAAATCTTTGTCAAAGATATTTGATGGTGTAATAGGAACTTTGTCAAATGTCGTCCAATATCTGATCAAATCTAGGGCCTCGCTGTAGATTTTATCAAAGAAGTCACTTGCCTTCTGTTCACTGCAATGTGACATGTTACCACATGGAGCGCTAGAATCGCTGCAGCGTTCTGTCGTCTATAGTGTTTTCATAAACATTGCCGGTAAATACAGTTGGTGTGTGCCGACAACTAGAAAATTAATAGTGATGTATGAAGCTGATGAGGCGCTTTACAACGTGAGGCATGCTGAATAGAAAAATAGATTAAGAAGATTGGAGACCTGACCTGACCTGACCTGACCTGACCTGACCTGACCTGACCTGACCTAACATAACATAACATGACATAACCCTCTCCTGTAGCAAGGAATCGGAGTGTTACAGTGAGCCTGTCTTCTGCAGATGTGGCAGTTCTTAAGTGAGTATTGTGTTTTGTGATATGAGGATACACTTCATTGAGCACATACAGAAATGTATGCTCATACATTCTTAAGTAATTGATGTACGACTTGACGTCTTCCACTGTAAGCTCACGTAACAAGTTTTGTTGAATGCTTTTATCGTGTCGTCGTAAAACCCACGGCTTCACCCAGATTTTCGTTCCATAGATCCGTGCTGAGGAGATCCTCGTGGATGTGGAACATGTCAATTTTTTTAAGCTGAAATAACAATACTAATAGTATGAATAAATACAATACATCATTTGTTTCTATTAAAAATTTCGTCAATGGAGTACAAGGAGTTGGCCACTAGTAAGTCTTTCAGGCTCCTTTTAAACTGATCTTTATTCGTAACTAAATTTTTTATGTTGCTGGCAAATTATTGAAGATGAGTGTTCCTGAGTAGTGGACCCTTTTTGAACTAAAGTAAGTGCTTTTAAGTCCTTGTGTAGATCATTTTTGTTCCTGGTATTGTATGTATGAAATGAGTTGTTTGTTGGAAAAAGAGATATATTACTTACGACAAATTTCATTAAGGAGTAAATATACTGAGAGGCAGTAGTTAGAATACCCAGTTCTTTGAAGAGGTTTCAGCAGGACGTCCGTGAATTTACTCCACAAATAATACGTATTACACGCTTTTGGACTATGAAAACTTTTGTTTGACTTGAAGAGTTACCCCAAAATATTATACCATATGACATTATGGAATGAAAGTAGGCAAAGTATGCAAGCTTTTTCACTTTTATGTCGCCTATATCTGCTGACACTCGAATTGCAAGTACAGATTTGTTAAGGCGTATCTGCAGTTCTCTGGTGTGGTCCTCCCAACTGAATTTATTATCAAGTTATAATCACAGGAATTTAAGACCGTCAACCTCGTTTATGTATGGTTCCATTTTTTCCCCACTTCTTTTCCGCATTTGCACACAATGCAATTGGGGTACGTGCAACTGCTGCGGTTAATAACAAGTTGTTGTCAGCCATCTTGAACTTTGCCGCAAAATTTGATGACAGTGTAATACCCCTTCTAGAGCTACGTCAAAGATCTTTGTCAAATATATTTGACGGAATATTTGATCACATCTTTGATCAAATCTTTGACAAAGAAATTTGATAGCGTAATACCGGCCTTGTCAACGCCTCGCCGCCCACCGCCGACACACTCCCCATCAGCGTGGCCCCTCCCCCTCCCCCCCCCCCCCCCCCCCAGCTACGCCTACACCGCCGCACCCGCGCGAACACCTGCGCCAGCAACGGTGGTCCCCATTCGACCAGTGCACTGCCCTCCTCTCTGTCTATGAAACACTCGCCACCACACTGCGAGCAAAACTACTGTGCAACAAACAGTTCGCCGATCGGCCGCTGCAGTGCCGACCGTACTTAAGCTGGGCCGGTGGGAAGCACCACAGAAAACACCGCCCCTTACGAGTTACATTTTCGTCTTGTGCCATGAATTTCGCAACAACTCATAAAACTCAAAATACCCAGACAATGAAACCACCACCACCACCAAAAGATACAAATTTGGTTGCAGCTTACCCATCACTCTGCGTGTTCTGCGTCCGACAGCTGGGAAACGCGGCTTGTACCTCTGTCGCTGGAACTTTCAGATGACTTCGCAACGGCAGTAATTCAGAAACTCTGTCTTCCAATACGCATTCGTTCTTCCACACTCTCTGAATAACACCTCGTGTATGTGCTACAATACTGCTTCCGTTTTCCACAGTTACTTCGGAAACAGCTTAATGAAACGTCCTTCCACTTGTGAGAGCGTGTACTTCTTGTTTTCATGTGCTATGTGCCCCTAGATTTGGGCCCATACGAGCACTAGAGCATTAAAATGACAATGGTAGGGCGGTAAATTTAACTACAAAATGTCGACGCTTGTTGGCAACTTCGCCCACGACGCACGCCGACTGTCGTGGCTCATATCGTGCCGGAACTTCTGATAGTTCCACTTTCTTCATCTAGTCATCGAATTTCGTATTCTTTCGTCGTAACAACTGTGTGATTTCTTCTTCCTTTGAATATGTCGTTGTGGCTTCGTGTGGTATGGTGCATTCTCAATAATAATGTACGACGGTTTCTCCAAATTCGGTAACAGCAAATTTTCAAACCACAGTAAATAGGTGGTAAGGTTCATTTTCTCATGAAAATCCTATGTTTCCTTTGACCCGGAAACGTGTAAACAGCCAGAAGCAAGCCAAAGGGCTGCACCTGCATGAACAATAATTCTGTTTTTTTGCCAAAAGGTATTGCCATTCCTTCTTGTGATCCGTCAGACCAACCGGTCTTCAGTAAATGACCAAAATTCACAAAATCATACAAATCAATGTCCTTGACCTGCCGCAAAATTCGGCACCACCATGCACCAATATCTTGTCGTTCCAACAGTACCTTACGACCAGATACTTTTTCGTAATTAAGCACCAGGATCCGTAATAGACGGCCGGGGTGGCCGAGCGCTTCTAGGCGCTACAGTCTGGAACCGCGCGACCGCTACAATCGCAGGTTCGAATCCTGCCTCGGGCATGGGTGTGTGTGATGTCCTTGGGTTGGTTAGGTTTAACTAGTTCTGAGTTCTAGGGGACTAATGACCACAGAAGTTAAGTCTCATAGTGCTCAGAGACATTTGAACCATTTTTTGATCAAGGAATACCAGCCTGAGAGATGACTTAGAGCCAATAAAAAGGACCAGCTTCTTTCACCGGTACACGCAGCTTTCGTAACGTTTGATGCTCTCTACGGTGAAAATATGCATACAAATGTCTGCGAATCGCACGCTGTTCAAAAGAACCCAGATTTGGCACACGTTTCTCGACGCATCTTTTTTTTTCGGAGTTGCCAGACATAAGATTTGATGGTCCGATTCAGTTTTTCTCTTCGTTCCTTGCCTGTATTTATAACGGCTGCTTCTCACTCTTAATGCCGCCGACTTCCTCACTAATGCAAATAAGAGGCCCTACATCCTCTCTTTGCATCTGAAAATGTCATCTTACGTTGTCGACGTATTCACGCGATTGTCCTCCCAACGGATTGCCTTGTCCGGCTTTCTTCAAAGCTGATTTCGGACTG
Organism: Schistocerca piceifrons; assembly: GCF_021461385.2. Lineage (NCBI taxonomy): Eukaryota > Metazoa > Arthropoda > Insecta > Orthoptera > Acrididae > Schistocerca > Schistocerca piceifrons. Next base: position 836,119,649 of record NC_060141.1, read on the forward strand.
CGGATTCCAAGACGACCCCGCGTTTTATTTTCGGACAAGTCACACATACGCAACGGAAACAGACGAAAAGTACACACTAAGATAACGAAGTTCACACGACACGACGCGCACGGAACCAGGGGTTAGCAGCTACTGTCCGCTAGGCTGGGTGAGGGGTGCTGAACCCCAGCGTGTGATTGGCCAGCGCTTTCTCAAGGTCACGCGTTCGGGTAGCTGGCGAGTGCAAAGTAGTTCTAATCGCGCTACACAGTGCGCTTGGCCACGCCACACACACACACACACACACACACAGACACACACACACGAAAATTGCGCCATCGCAAATTTGGACGACAAGTTCCGTGAACATTAAACGAATACGGCTCTATTTACACTGCTGTTTGGAAATACTAAAGCACCAAGACCGAAAGATGTGATCGCAATGAAATTCATTCCACACAAATGATTTTCGGTACAGACCTGTGACTGTGGAAATTCAGTACGGGGCAGCGCCAGCCACTGCACGCCGCAACACATCAGGTGGCTGAATACGCTGCGGGGGAAGGCGGTCAGGGCGCGTCCAGAGAGCGAGGACCTGAACGACCAAGTTGCCGGTCGGCCAGATCTCAGATATGTTCGATGCGCGACATGTCAGGCGAACGGGCGGGCCGGGAAAGCGGCGGTACTAGAGATGGGCAAACTCGTTCATCCTTTGGAACCAGTTCACTGCTGATCTTTCTTTTTTGGGAACCGTTCATTTTTACTCGTTCACCGTTCATTTGTGCTTGGTATACGGTCCTTATGAAAAGCTGAAATCTAGTAGTGTAGGTGACTGAAGGACGGAGGGCACCAAGGGGGGGCACTTGCCTCCCCCCTGGAGTACAGAGTTTTTATTCATTACAGAACTCTTACACACTTTTAGAAGTAATTTCTGTGATTCTGCAGAACCTCTCGTTCAGCCAACTGTAGCGTTGTGTGGCTGATCGCAGGGAAATAATATAGGGTGGCGCACGGAAAACCGGCCCCGAGTACAGACTGCTCGCCAACTAAACGGACGATGTGTTGCCCGTTACGAGCAGATACAACAGATACAACAAACAGACAAACATATAATAATTAGGCAGTGAAGAAATAACAAGCTAATGCAAGCAACAACTGCAAAACAATCGATGTCGATGTGTAGAGAGCTGGAGAAGACAACATGAAAATCTCACACGACGCGCATGGGCTATAGCACATGTAGTCTTGTAAACCTGTTGGTGGCTGTTTCCCAACTTAACAGACCACAAGTGTCTTCTATAAAATTCTTCGTTTCGACTTCCACTACATAGCTATTCTACGTCGTAAACAATAATCGTTTACACCCTATACATACTTCACGTTGTCTCTGAGTTCGTAGGCGAAGTAGAGATTTTATGGTAGCATAAAACCTGGTTTTACTCATACTTGCGTCACGCGCTTAGTAAAAATTGGGTTTTTATGTTGCATTATTAAAGTTAATGAGCAATAATAATAATAATAATAATAATAATGAAGTTCGCAGTAATAAAGTTTTTGGTTCGAAATCTCCTTCTGAACAAATGTTTTTGAGATAATAAGTAAATACGATTTTATGGCAAACTATGTCTTTTCAAAGGGAGAGGCACCGCTTTTCCTACTGAGCCAAAATGACCCACAACCCACTTTTTTTTTCCAAAGGAACCAAAGTAGCAGGTAATGCAAATTGGAAACAACCAAACTTAAAAATAATTAGAGCCTTCCTAAATGTAACCAAAAATAATATGAATAACAAAAAAAACTTGCCCTGTTATAAGTATGTCTTCTGCTGTTTATCGATATAAGGAAGTGAGCTGATATGCCCTTTTGTTACTTGAAAGGACGTACCTATTACATACAACGTAATTTTTATGTAATTTACGTAACTATAAAATACTTTTTGATTACCGGTCGTGGACGCTGAATAGCCAGAAACAAGTGCAAGAACAGTTTGGAATACATGTAAAATGGGCGAGCGCAGTGAACGAAACGAGCAACTGGATACTGAACTAACTAGGAGCAGTCGGCGTTGGAACTGAGACAGGTGGTCATGCGAAGAACGACGAGTGCGGCCGAGGGAGACCGAGACTGAGGCGAGCACGCGACCGAGGCTGGAACGAGAACTGCCCAAGTGACCGCCGCGACCGAAGTGAACTAGTGAACTATGAACCGATATCGTTCCTCGGTCCTTTCGTTCATCTTGGTGAACCGTTCCTTTGGACCCGTTCGTTCGCGAACTTCCCATCTCTAGGCGGTACCCGTCGTCGAAGAGGGCTCGTACATCGCTCGCCACATACGGCCGGTAGTTGTCCTGCTGAAAGATGGCGTGTGGGTCGGCCTGCAGAAGGGGCAGTGCCTCGGGCTGTGGAACGTCCCTGACGTAGCGGCAGACTGCCCTCAACACGTGGCAGGCGAGATCCCGTGTTACAGGCAATGACATCCCAAACCACTACAGCTGGCAATCAGAGGTAAAGTGGCGAACTGCAACCAGAACTGGAGAAAGCGCCGAACATATGGCCAGTGTAGAGGGCAGCTCTCTCCATCACGTGACGTCGGCCACGAGATTATCTCCGGTCAAGCCAACAGTTTCGATTGACAGTAATCATTCTTATGTTGCAATGTTCACCCCCAATTTTTATCTAATTTAACACCTTCCTCTTTCACCTTGCTGGATTAGCCGAGCGGTCTAAGGCGCTGGTCCCGGCGGAGGTTCGAGTCCTCCCTCGGGCATGGGTGTGTGTTTGTCCTTTGGATAATTTAGGTTAATTAGTGTTTAGGTTTAGGGACTGATGATCTTAGCAGTCCCATAAGATTTCACACTCATTTTTTGAACCTTTCTCTTTCCTGTCAAATTTGTTAAGGTGTCAATACATCTCAATAGACTCTCTGTACATACATGCACGATAATGCGATGTTTTCGATGTGTCAATCAATTTCATTTCGTGATCGCCCTCTTGGTAAAGATGTTCCGCTGCGGCCGATTTATCCCAGGCGGCGATTCCTCTTGCGTTCAGCGACAAGCGTTTTAACACTTCTTTTTTGCGGTACCAATATAAACCAGTCCACAACTCCAAGCAATTTCATATGCATCCGTTGTAGCCAAAGGATGTAGTATATTTTTCGCCGAACTTAAACATTATTTTTTCTTCCTAATGGGTCTGAAGGTAGCTTCCACACCATACTCGCTCAACACTTTCCCAAGGAGATCTGCAGCCGTACAGATCAACAGAAGGAGAATTTTCCCTTTGGGCGGACGACGTTCGTCGTTGGTCCTGATTCTTTTCCTCTATGCAGTTTCGAATTATGAATCACTTTTCATTTCACTGTGACTCTCTATAGCGAAGTTCATGAAGTTGAAACGTGAAGTTAATTCTTGGAGGTATGTACCGTTTACGCAACCAGTTGAAGGCAGTTTGTTTGTTGCCGTAAGTGTTTCGCTTAATTTATTTGCTAACCATTATCAGTGATCTGTAATACATGTCTCCTTTTTTATATACAGTAAACGTATTATGTGGTAGATATGATATGCTCCTATATTACTTTTTGTCGTGTCTCTGGCATGTTTTTTTAGGTTAAAATGAACTTTTGTAGCACAAAGTTCGTAATGTGAACTTATCGTACTGTGTTACTTACACACACACACACGAGTTAATAGCGCTGGAAATCGTAAGTAACAACGGATGATAACGTCACATTACGAACTTTGTGCTACAAAAGGTCATTTTAACCTAAAAAAAACATGCCAGAGACACGACAAAAGTAATATAGCAGCAAATTATATCTACCACATAAAGCGTTTATTGTACACAAAAAAAGGAAACATGTATTACAGGCCACTGATGATGCTTCGCTGCCTTCAATTGGTTCCATAGACGGTTCAAACCACCAAGAATTTAAAGCAACTAAGGGAATGATGGAAAACAGAAAAAAAACTGTAGTTAATTAGTTGAAATGTTGGATTCTGAAACAAACCATGATGTCATTACGTACACCGGAATTAATGTCTTCACTGATTCTTCAAGAAACTCAGATCTAAATAATCGTCCCTTAAGATACATCAAGAACGCCAGGTGAAATGCAAGTACTTCCAAAAATCAAGATGAGCAGTAAAAATCTTTCTGGACAGTGCAACAACATTTATTGGAACTGAGATTCGACAGTGCTGTTTCCCATCTAATTCCATTCAGCATTTACAAATCAGGCAGTTCTGATATCAAAGTGCTGGAGCGGTCTAAAGGTATGGTGATTCTCGTGTACGACTGTGATGGTGTTATCCTAACGCATTACGTTCCTCCACGGCAGACTGTCAATGCACAGTATTACTGTTCGTTTTTGGAGCATCAGCTGCGACGAGGTTTGCGAAAGAAGCGGCGACACTTTCTGCGCAACCCAGCCATCATTTTGCACGACAATGCGCGGGCGCATACAACGCGAGATGTGGCTGCTCTGTTTGGTCGATGGGACTGGGAAGTACTGAACCACGCACCCTACTCCCCGGACTTAAGTCCTCTGTGACTGTGATTTGATTCCGAAGATGAAGGAACCACTTCGTGGCATTCGCTTCATCTCTGTTGCCAGAGATTCGACAGGTAGTAGACCGCTCCATGTGCACCATCAACAGAAGAGGCCCTGCTAAGGGTATACTACGCCTTCCACATCGCTGGCAACGGGTTCTACGCAACGCTGGTGACTACTTTGAAGGACAGTAACAGGTGCAAACATGTAACTCTTTTGTATCGGTTGTGAGTAAATAGTTGCCACTATTTCAGTTCCAACCCTCGTAAATTACATTAGTGGCCAATTTAGGATTAGACAATTATCAGACGTCTGCAGCATAATACCAAAGGTACAGAAAACAGGTAAGGCACGTCAGTGAACAACATTATACTTCCGTATTACAAATGTTATTTGAATTACTTACATGATGTTGGTGATGTGTGTGTCACATTTAAAAACTTATTTCGCGTTATGTCGGGATAGCCATTGGTCCCCAAACATACGAGGTCTGTTCAAAAAATTCCAGAACATTCGTAATTTCGAGCCACTGGTGTGGCATTCCTACACACGCCTTTGTTTTACATGCAACAGGTGGAAGTTTCAAAGTTGTATGTCAGTTATTGTTCAGTGCTGTATTGAGGAGAAGTTCGCGAATTTCGAGATGGCAGAGGAGCAACGCGACTGCATTACATTTTGGGTGACACTCGAGAGACCCTTTATAGAGACACACAACACGATGCAGGAAGTCTACGGCGATGAGTGGTCAAGGCGTACTCGGTGTCACGAGCGGTTCACACGGTTTACAAATCGCCGGACGGAAGTTGGAGGTGACCCTCGTTCAGGACGGCCCTCTACGTCCACCGACGACGCTCACGTCAAGAACAACAAAATCGTGCGAGCCAATCGCCAATGGCACTCACAGCGTCACCCCCTCCTCCCGACACGAGGTCTGTTCAGAAAGTAACCGAACTACACTACTGGCCATTAAAATTGCTACACCAATAAGAAATGCAGATGACAAACGGGTATTCATTGGACAAATATATTATACTAGAACTGACATGTGATTACATTTTCACGCAATTTGGGTGCATAGATCCTGAGAAAACGTACCCAGAACAACCACCTCTGGCCGTAATAACGCCCTTGATACGCCTGGGCATTGAGTCAAACAGACCTTGGGTGGCGTGTACAGGTATAGCTGCCCATGCAGCTTCAACACGATACCACAGTTCATCGAGAGTAGTGACTGGCGTATTGTGACGACCCAGTTACTCGGCCACCACTGACCAGACGTTTTCAATTGGTGAGAGATCTCGAGAATGTGCTGGCCAGGGCAGCAGTCGAACATTTTCTGAATCCAGAAAAGCCCAGACAGGACCTGCAACATGCGGTCGTGCATTATCCTGCTGAAATGTAGGGTTTCGCAGGGTACGAATGAAGAAAGAGCCACGGGTCGTAACGCATCTGAAATGTAACGTCTACTGTTCAAAGTGCCGTCAGTGCGAACAAGACGTGACCGAGACGTCTAATCAATGGCACCCCATACCACGACGCCTGGTGATACGCCAGTATGGCGGTGACGAATACACGCTTCCAATGTGCGTTCACCGCGATGTCGCCAAACACGGATGAGACCATCATGATGCTGTAAACAGACCTGGATTCATCCGAAAAATGACGTTTTGCCATTCGTGCACCCAGGTTCGTCGTTGAGTACACCATCGGAGGCGCTCCTGTCTGTGATGCAGCGTCAAGGGTAACCGCAGCCATGGTCTGCGAGCTGATAGTCCATGGTGCTGCAAACGTCGTCGAACTGTTCGTGCAGATGGTTGTCGTCTTGCAAACGTCCCCATCTGTTGACTCAGGGATCGAGACGTGGTTGCACGATCCGTTACAGCCATGCGGATAAGATGCCTGTCATCTCGACTGCTAGTGATACGAGGCTGTTGGGATCTAGCACGGCGTTCCGTATTACCCTCCTGAACCCACCCATTCCATATTCTGCTAACAGTTACTGGATCTCGACCAGCGCGAGCAGCAATGTCGCGATACGATAAACCGCAATCGAGATAGGCTACAATCCGCCCTTATCAAAGTCGGAAACGTGATGGTACGCATTTCTCCTCCTTACACGGGGGCATCACAACAACGTTTCACCTGGCAACGCCGGTCAACTGCTGTTTGTGAATGAGAAATCGGTTGGAAACTTTCCTCGTGTCAGCACGTTGTAGGTGTCGCCACCGGCGCCAACCTTGTGTGAATACTCTGAAAAGCTAATGATTTGCATATCCCAGCATCTTCTTCCTGTCGGTTAAATTTCGCGTCTGTGGCACGTCATCTTCGTGGTGTAGCAATTTTAATGGCCAGTAGTGTACGTTCTTTAAAGGTCACTATTAATTTTACAGATTACTGCTCCTCGACTCTTCGAAAGTACTCCCCTCCTTTTTCTACTTAGCGAAGCAGTCGACGGTAGCTTCATTTGAGACGGACTTTGAGATCTGCGATGAATTTGTTTTGACGTCGTCACTACTCTGAAACCGGCGTCCTTTCAGCACCGATTTTAATTTCGCAAGCTGGAAGAAATGGCAAACAGCCACACGTAGCGCGTAAGGAGGCTGCGAGAGAACAGACTCCTCACGTCTGGCACAAAACTGACGCAGCTGAACTCGCGGGCGCGTTGTCGTGCTGAAACATCTCTCGCCACATTTCTTCTCTAGATTTTTTTTTCGCAAAACAGTTGCAAAACGTCTCAATAGTTCACGCAGTATCCTGTTTCGTCTCGAGACAGGAATCCAAAATGGACGAGTCCACTGAATTCGAAAAGAAAAAAACATTTAGCGTCCCTTTGACATGGGACTGAGACTGACGCCCTCTCCCGCGGCGTAAGGATGCCCTGCCAATCGACTGGGATGAGTCATCTTCTGCCTGAATGTCGCAGCCGTAAACCCAGCTCTCGTCTCCCGTTACGATTCTTTGCACGAATGTTTCAAAAAATGTTCAAAATGTGTGTGAAATCTTATGGGACTTAGCTGCTAAGGTCATCAGTCCCTAAGCTTACACACTACTTGACCTAAATCATCCTAAGGACAAACACACACACACACACACACACACACACACACACACACACACACACACACACATGCCCAAGGGAGGACTCGAACCTCCGCCGGGAGCAGCCGCACAGCCCATGACTGCAGCGCCCTAGACCGCTCGGCTAATCCCGCGCGGCACCAATGTTTCACCGTCGCTGGCTCGGTCAGGCAGTTCCCGACAAACGTCCACCTGATCTTCTTTCCGTTGTTCTGTCATCGGACGAGGAATAACTTTTGCCGCAACTAGACGCACGTTCAGTTTCTTCGTGAAAATTTAGTGGCGCGGCTCAGTTGATGTGGTAGCCTGTTCTGAAATTTTTCTGAGTTCCTGAACATGAGAGACGTTAGGTGTAAAGCGAAAGGCTATCGTGGTCGAGCATCAACTGACTGGCCACCACTTTCAAATCGCGAAAAACGCGTTTGCGTACGACCCAGAGCATCGTCTCTGTAAGCTTGTACAAAAGCTGAATGTCCAATTGCATTCTTCTGATTGCTTTTATTTACAGATACAATGGATCTGAAGACTCGAATTGGACGTTCTTGTTTCCGCAACACTTTTCCACGGTTTGAAGCAAAATTTTTACTTTGCTCTAGAAAATGGCACGTTTCAAAAATCGCCGCTAACAGACACACACGTTGTACTATAAGATTATCACGAAAACTAAAAGAGATACAGGGTGATAATTCTTGAAGTGTATGAAATGAAATCGCCACTAACAGAGACGCACGTTACACTACAAGATTATTACGAAAACTAAAAGAGGTAGAGGGTGATAATTGTTGAAGTGTATGAAATGAAATCGTCAAATTGTGAACAGCTTGCGTGGGGACGCTCAAACTGCACGGTTGGCCGCGGGGCATGACGGGAATTAGCCAGCACAAGCTCTCGCGCCTCTCTGCTGTCGGCCACTTTCTTTCGGGCGGGTTCGCGAGTAAGCAGAACTGGAGCATTTGGGGGACTGAGAATCCACACTTCGAGATCGAGAAGTCTCTTCACTCTCCACGGCTGACTGTGTAGTGTGCAGTGTCCAGTGACGGAATAACCGGACCGATATTCCTCGATGGCTCGGTCGCTGCCGAACGGTACGTGAAGGTTTTCGTAGACGATTTCATTCCCATCGTCCAAGTGACCGCGGTGTCTCCAAGACGCGCTTCATGCTCCGTCGAAGCAGGAGAGTGTCTGAGGACTTTGGTTCACAGGCGTGGGCCTCGACGGGCCGCCATGTTCTCCGGATCTGAACACATGCGACTCCTTTTTGTGGGGCTGTATGAAAAACAAGGTGTACAGCAATAACCCCAAAACCACTGCTGAGCAGAAAATACCCATTCAAGAGGTCATCGACAGGATCGCTATTCCCTATTCGTCTGCGCCACATCATCGCCATTGATGGCAGGCATATCGAACGTGTCATAGCCTAAATCCGAAATCTGTAGTGACTTTAACATGGTGAATAAAATGTGTGTGCACGCCGTAGTGTGTAACTAATGCAGGTTTTTTTTTTCATGTACAGGGTGTCCGAAAAGTCTTTCCCTGATTACATAAATTGATAACTCAGGCTAGATGTAAGATACAAATATGAAACTTGTGTCGAATTCCAGAATGAGATTTTCACTCTGCAGCGGAGTGTGCGCTGATATGAAACTTCCTGGCAGATCAAAACTGTGTTCCCGACCGAGACTCGAACTCGGGCCTTTGCCTTTCGCGGGCAAGTGCTCTACCATCTGAGCTACCGAAGCACGACTCACGCCCGGTACTCACAGCTTTACTTCTGCCAGTACCTCGTCCCGAGTTCGAGTCTCGGTCGGGCACACAGTTTTAATCTGCCAGGAAGTTTGTGTCGAATTGTTTACAACTATCAAAGTTTTTTTTCTGTTTTAGGTTCGCAGGACGTAACTACTAGATGAGGTGCAGTGCCTAAGAAGCCATGTTAACCAATCAGGAGAAGGCACAGTGTGTCCTGTGGTACCATGAGACACGATCACCAACCACAGTGCAGAGACACTTCCAGACAACATTTGGAAGGAATCCACCTGACGTCGAGAGCATTAAAGCCTGGTATGAGAGGTTCAAGAACACAGGATCGGTTGCTGACCTTCCGAGGTCTGGTCGACCGAGAACCTCAGCAGACAGGGTGGAAGCTATAAGGCAGTCTTTTCTGCGAAGCCCCAAGAAATCGGTGCGGTGCGCAGAGCCTCACGTGAATTACAGATGCCAAAAACCTCTCTCCATGACATTTTACACAAACGTTTATTGTTTCGTGCATACAAAGTGCAAATCGTTCAGGTCTTGTTGCCCAATGACAGTACACGTCGAAATGACTTTGCGGACGAAATGCTGTCACGTATTGAGGACGATGATGGTTATCTCAGACGAATTGCCTTTTCCGACGAAGCGACCTTTTTTGTCAGTGGAGTAGTGAATCGTCATAATGTGCGCATTTGGGGTTCACAGCCCCCTGGCGAGGTCACGGAGTGCACCAGAGGCAGTTCAAAGGTGAACGTTTGGTGCGCGCTATTGCACGATGTAATTATCGGGCCATTCTTCTTCACTGAGGCTACCGTCACACCTGCAGTGTATCTGGACATGTTGCAACTGTATGCTGTTGCTCAGCTGCTTCAGTATCACCCCGATGTCTTGTTTCAGCAAGACGGTGCACCGCCTCATTGGGGTTTGGACGTCCGTGCCTATCTCGATATGAACTATCCTGGGCGACGGATTGGTCGTGAGGGCCAACGGTGTGGCCTCCACGCTCTCCTGACGTAACCCCATTAGACTTCTTTTTCTGGGGTTATGTCAAGGACGAGGTCTACCGAACACGTGTACCAGATCTCGAAACCCTGCGGCAATGGATAACCACAGTCGTTGAATCGATCCCTCCAGTGATGTTGGCTAATGTGTGGACGGAAATTCAATATGGAGTAGATGTGCTACGTGCTACGAAGGGTGCTCATGTGGAAGTTTACTGATGTGCTAAAAAAACTTTGATAGTTTGTAAACAATTAGACACCAGTTTCATATTTGTATCTTACTTCTAGCCAGAGTTATCAATTTAAGTAATCAGGGAAAGACTTTTCGGATACGCTGTAGTTTAGTATTTGTCGCCCAATATCAGCCCTCCAGAAGCACGTCGCTACAGAGGACGTAATATGCAAGGAGGCGCTGCCGACCGCGTGTGAGAACGAACGAAATGTTCACTGCGCAGCGGAGAGTGCGGCGCTGTGTTGAAACTTCGTAGCTCCGTCAGTAGAGCACTTGCTCGCGAAAGACAAAGGTCTCGAGGTTCGAGGCTCGGTCGACAAGCTGTTTTAATCCGCCAGGAATTTTCAAACGCATTGTATTGTACGTTCACCTGGGGCCTAAGAGGCTCCGTCCTCACCGCAGCCGCAGTGGTCCGCAACCCCACGACGACTACCGCAGTCCACTTCACCCCTCCGTCGCCCCACACCGAACCCAGGGTTATTGTGCGGTGCTGCGTCTCACACCAGACGAGTATAACCCCTATGTTTGCGTGGTAGAGTAATGGTGGTGTACGGGTACGTGGAGAACTTGTTTGCGCAGCAATCGCCCAGGCGGAATAAGGGGAACCAGCCGGTAATCGCCGAGGCGGATGGGAAAACCGCCTAAAAACCATCCACAGACTGGCCGGTTCACCGGACCTCGACACAAATCCGCCGGGCGGATTCGTGCCGGGGACCAGGCGCTGCTTCCCCGCACGGCGAACCGGGCTGGCTCATCAAACGCGTACCAGACAACATCTCCAATGCGCGTTGCTGAAAACGTTCGATTACTTTCTGAACGGATCCCGCAATGGCGGCCGCCCCCCCCCCCTCTCTCTCTCTCTCTCTCTCTCTCTCTCTCTCTCTCTCTCTGTCTCTTCAGTAGGCCGTGAAAGCAGCGTCCGCCAGCGTCTCAGCTCTGTCACCTCTGGGCGCCGTCGCTTTGAATACAGATGACCCCACGCGGCCAGCATCGGAAGCAGCCGCGTATTAACATCCACACCGCAACCGCCACAACGCCACGCTGGACAACATATTCTCGTAAACGTCTCGCTAAGGCGGCAGGCGAGCCAAGACGGCAGCTTTAAGTAAACAATCGTGCCGTGTGTGTGTGTGTGTGTGTGTGTGTGTGTGTGTGTGTGTGTGTCCTCCAGAAACCGACCACGCGCTTCGCCGCGCCTCTCCACTTCACAAGCAGAGACGCCTGGTGGGAGCGGTTGCACTCACTGGCGCTCTGCAGCGTGTCCGAGGAGCCCTGCTCAGCAGTGACAAGGGAACCTCCCCATCGCACACCCCTCAGATTTAGTTATAAGTTGGCACAGTGGATAGGCCTTGAAAAACTGAACACAGATCAATCGAGAAAACAGGAAGAAGTTGTGTGGAAACATGAAAAAAAGAAGCAAAATATACAAACTGAGTAGTCCATGAGCAAGATAGGCAACATTAAGGATAATATGAGCTCAGGACCGCCGTGGTCCCGTGGTCAGCATGAGCAGCTGGGGAACGAGAGGTCCTTGGTTCCAGTCTTCCCTCGAGTGAAAAATTTAATTTTTTTTTTTCAGACAATTATCAAAGTTCAAGCACTCACACATAATCAACTTCGCTCTCCAAAATTCCAGGCCATGTTCAGATTTCCTTCGACATATGCAGGATTTGACGGTCTACACACGGAAAAATTTGAAAACGTTACAAACATATGTTTTGACAGAGCACAGGGAAAACTGTGCGACTGTAAACCTGTTGCATTCATTTGTTGCAGTTTATGTGACAAACTCTTGCGTTTTCATCACTTTTTTGGGAGTCATTATCACATCCACAAGAAAACCTAAAACGGGCAACGTAGAAGAATCTTTTTACCCATTCGCCAAGTGTACAAGTTAGGTGGGTCGACAACATATTCCTCTCACGTGACGCACATGCCGTCACCAGTGTCGTATAGAATATATCGGACGCGTTTTCCTGTGGAGGAATCGGTTGACCTATCACCTTGTGATCAAATGTTTTCGGTTCCCATTGGAGAGGCACGTCCTTTCGTCTACTAATCGCACGGTTTTGCGGTGCGGTCGCAAAACACAGACACTAAACTTATTACAGTAAACAGAGACGTCAATGAACGAACGGACAGATCATAACTTTGCGAAAATAAAGAACGTAAACTTTTCACTCGAGGGAAGACTTGAACCAAGGACCTCGCGTTCCGCAGCTCACACTATCCTTGGTGATGCCTGTCTTGCGCATGGACTACTTAGTTTCTATATTTTGCTTATTTTTTCACAGTTCCACACAGCTTCTTCCTGTTTTCTCGATTGATCTGTGTTCAGCTTTTCAAGGCCTATCCACTGTGCCAACTTACAACTAAATCTGAGGGGGGTGCGATGGGCAGTTTCCCTTGTCAGTTCTGAGGGAAATGACAGGGACTGTCATCCGAATCAAAAACGTCCAGTAAACATGGGCTTTAGGGTAGGTAGGGGGAAAGCCTTGTGTGGGGTAAAAACCCCCACCGATTACTTCACATGGCTGTTATTGACTCAGAAGGTAGCAGGCTAGCGTCATTATGACTTATTGCGAGTCCCGGTTGGTCACTCCAGACGTGAAAAATAAGGGCAGTCTGTTTTTTTACTACTTACATCTGCATGTCAAGAGCTCATATGCAAACCCAGTTCTAAGCAGACAAGGGAAAGAAGAAAGGTGGAAGGAGTGTATAGAGGGTCTATACAGGGGCGATGTACTTGAGGACAATATTATGGAAATGGAAGAGGTTCAAAATGGTTCAAATGGCTCTGAGCACTATGAGACTTAACTTCTGTGGTCATCAGTCCCCTAGAACTTAGAACTACTTAAACCTAACTAACCTAAGGACATCACACACATCCATGCCCGAGGCAGGATTCGAACCTGCGATCGTAGCAGTCGCGCGGTTCCGGACTGAGCGCCTTAACCGCGAAATGGAAGAGGATGTAGATGAAGATGAAATGGGAGATACGATACTGCGTGAAGAGTTTGACAGAGCACTGAAAGACCTGAGTCGAAACAAGGCCCCGGGAGTAGACAATATTCCGTTAGAACTACTGACGGCCTTGGGAGAGACAGCCCTGACAAAACTCTATCATCTGGTGAGCAAGATGTATGAGACAGGCGAAATACCCTCAGACTTCAAGAAGAATATAATAATTCCAATCCCAAAGAAAGCAGGTGTTGACAGATGTGAAAATTACCGAACTATCAGTTTAATAAGTCACGGCTGCAAAATACTAACGCGAATTCTTTACAGACGAATGGAAAAACTGGTAGAAGCCGACTTCGGGGAAGATCAGTTTGGACTCCGTAAAAATCTTGGAACACGTGAGGCAATACTGACTCTACGACTTATCTTAGAAAATAGATCGAGGAAAGGCAAACCTACGTTACTAGAATTTGTAGACTTAGAGAAAACTTTTGACAATGTTGACTGGAATACTCTCTTTCAAATTCTGAAGGTGGCAGGGGTAAAATACAGGGACCGAAAGGCTATTTACAATTTGTACAGAAACCAGATGGCACTTATAAGAGTCGAGGGACATGAAAGGGAAACAGTGGTTGGGAAGGGAGTGAGACAGGGTTGTAGCCTCTCCCCGATGTTATTCAATATGTATATTCAGCAGGCAGTGAAGGAAACAAAAGAAATATTTGGAGTAGGAATTAAAATCCAGGGAGAAGAAATAAAAACTTTGAGTTTCACCGATGACATTCTAATTCTGTCAGAGACAGCAAAGGACTTGGAAGAGCGGTTGAACGGAATGGACAGTGTCTTGAAAGGAGAGTATAAGATGAACATAAACAAAAGCAAAACGAGGATAATGGAATGTAGTCAAATTAAATGAGGTGATGATGGTAATGAGACACTTAAAGTACTAAAGGAGTTTTGCTATTTGGGGAGCAAAATAACTGATGATGGTCGAAGTAGAGAGGATATAAAATGTAGACTGGCAATGGCAAGGAAAGCGTTTCTGAAGAAGAGAAATTTGTTAACATCGAGTATAGATTTAAGTGACAGCAAGTCGTTTCTGAAAGTATTTGTATGGAGTGTAGCCATGTATGGAAGTGAAACATGGACGATAAATAGTTTGGACAAGAAGAGAATAGAAGCTTTCGAAATGTAAGGTTACAGACGACTGCTGAAGATTATATGGGTAGATGACGTAACTAATGAGGAGGTATTGAATAGGATTGGGGAGAAGAGGAGCTTGTGGCACAACTTGACTAGAAGAAGGGATCGGTTGGTAGGACATGTTCTGAGGCATCAAGGGATCACCAATTTAGTATTGGAGGGCAGCGTGGAGGGTATAAATCGTAGAGGGAGACCAAGAGATGAATACACCAGATTCAGAAGGATGTAGGTTGCAGTAGGCACTGGGAGATGAAGAAGCTTGCACAGGATAGAGTAGCATGGAGAGCTGCATCAAACCAGTCTCAGGACTAAAGACCACAACAACAACAACATCTGCATTGTATAATGTAGAGTCCCAAAAGAAGAATCGACGAATTACTCGTTGACACTGCTGCAGTTAAGCTTCACTTTCGCGTGGAAAAATTTGTTTCAGTCGATCCCCATTCCAACAATTTCGCATTTGTCAGAGAATGACGCAACGATGTACCTTCGATTTGCTTGTTAGCCATTTGTAACTTTCACAGAAGCCTCATCAGTGGCGAATTTTGACTAAAACCTACACGTTTCTCTGGTTGCCATCTCAAAATGTGCTTCTTTTCCCAAAACACAACAGGCTTTACACTGTCTGGCCTCAGCAACATGTTGTGCAGACACAATTGCGAGAGAATTCTGAAACAGCGGTTTGCTAAGGGAGGAACTGAGGAAAAGTGAAGTCAATAGCTTATGAAAAGGAAGTATGGGAAGTATGGGAATTAACATCTGAGGTCATCAGTCCCCTAGACATAGAACTACTTAAAGCTAACTAACCTAAGGACATCACACACATCAATACCCGAGCGAGGATTCGAACCTGCGACCGTAGCAGCCGCGCGTCCCAGGACTGAAGCGCCTAGAACCGCTCGACCAAAAAGCAAATAATCGGTTATTGTGGTCTTCAGTCCTGAGACTGGTCTGACGCAGCTCTCCATGTTACTCTATGCTGTGAAAGCTTCGTCATCTCCCAGTACCTACTACAGCCTACATCCCTCTGAATCTGGTTAGTGTATTCATCTCTTGGTCTCCCTCCACGATTTTTACCCTCCAAGCTGCCCCCCAGTACTAAATTGGTGATCCCTTGATGCCTCAGTACATGTCCTACCAACCGATCCCTTCTTCTAGTCAAGTTGTGCCACAAACTCCTTTTCTCCCGAATTCTATTCAATACCTCATTAGTTATGTGATCGACCCATCTAATTTTCAGCATTCTTCTGTAACATCACATTTCGAAAGCTTCTATTCTCATTTTGTCCAAACTATTTATCGCTCATGTTTCAGTACCATACATGGCCACACTCCATACAAATACTTTCAGAAACGACTTCCTATACTCGATGTTAACAAATTTCTCTTCTTCAGAAACGCTTTCCTTGCCATTGCCAGTCTACGTTTTATATCCTCTCTACTTCGACCATCGTCAGTTATTTTGCTCCACAAATAGCAAAACTCCTTTACTACTTTAAGTGTCTCATTTCCTAATTCAATTCCCTCAGCATCACCCGACTTAATTCGATTACATTCCTTTATCGTCGTTTTGCTTTTGTTGATGTTCATCTTATAACGTCCTTTCAAGACACTGTCCATTCCGTTCAACTGCTCTTCCAAGTCCTTTGCTGTCTCTGACAGAATTACAATGTCATCGGCGAACCTTAAAGTTTTTATTTCTTCTCCATGGATTTTAATACCTACTCCGAATTTTTCTTTTGTTTCCTTTACTGCTTGCTCAATATACAGATTGAATAACATCGGGGAGAGGCTACAACCCTGTCTCACTCCTTTCCCAACCACTGCCTCCCTTTCGTGTCCCTTGACTCTAAAAATCGGTTTCACATACATTGTTGCAAAACCCATAGTATTTCTCGTTTCACCAGCTATCGATGGCCCTCCTTAACAAATATACTTTCATCGAAAAAGTCTGTAGTTAGTGAAATAACACAGTACATAATGAATTTTTGCATGGGAAAATACTTTCCTCTTTGCACCCTACCATATTCCGAAATCTCATTTGGACGCCTCAAACCGTTTATGAAATAGGAGGAATAGTGCGGGTATTTCAGTCTGGTTTTATCACTGCCATGGCGCCATCGAAAATGATTGCGCTGCTTCAGGTAAATTTTCTCGAGACTGGTGACCTCCACCCAAGTCTAATGAAAAATTTAATGTTAGCTGAATTTCATACACAGCAATATGTAATATGCACAACGAGAAAAATCATAGCGACCCCTAGTTTTCCTTGCAAACTTTTTCGAATTTCGCATAGCGTCTTGCTGCCACGTATTTACCACAATTAATATGACCATTGAAATGATGGACCTGACATATAAAGCTACAAGTAACGGAAAAATGAATTTTGTCAACGAATAGTTTCTGTGTAATCGTTTGTGAAACATTGCAGTGTGCGCGCCTGCCTTCGACCATAGATACTGGTAGACTGGCCTTGCTGTGCAGAAGCTATAGGGCTGGTGTGGCTCCAACATAAACCACGTGACTGTTGGCAAAGCGTGGCGGGATTTCAAAGCAGCGGTCTGCCATCCTATGTCCGTATCGCATTTTCCCCACATTTCTCAATTGACTGCTAAACGCTTCCAACAAAAATTGCTTTTTTATTTGCGAAAAATTATGTCAGAACTACATTTGACCTGGATTTGTTCACAGTACCATTTATAAAATCTAACAAATACATCGAACGCCCCTCTGGTGGGCAGCGGGACGAAATTACTATAAACTATCAATTAAAGTAAAATGTCGTTAAAATTCTTTTAAACAGTAAGAGTCGGCTCGTGTCCAAACTTTAAACATTGGATTCGCCACGTTTTGAGCTCTAGTCACTTATAAAAGAAAATGGGATATGGGAATTATGTCAACTATAGGTGCCAAAATTGTCGACTTTAGGAGCAGGTCCGTTTTAGAGTATCAATTTTAGGTGCACTTCAAAGGTTCAGTTCCCACTATTTTTACAAAAGTTTAAACTATCAGTTTAAATAAAATGATATTTTAGATGAAAGGTGAGACTTTGAAGTTTTAGAAAATAATTTTGGAGCCTACGTTTATTTAATAGTGTTAGAAGGTAGGAAAAAATTCTCTTTATGTGTCGACTAGAGGTCCTCTTACCTTATTATAATCTCACTTGTATGTACAAAAAGGCGCGTATGTGCAGATGGCTTAAAGTTTTTCCGTTTCAGGGTCTGTATCCAAAGCTGCCTTCGCTTTTCATCCTTAGGAAACCCATGAGTAGGAACGAGAAACAATTATACTTACTTCTGTAACCGAGTTATCACAGATACTTTCCAAAATGTAATATGAGTCTGACTTTACAGGCATCACTTTCAACACTTTAATTTACGTGATACTCTATTTCGAGTGTAAAAAACATATAAAAGTCACTTCAGCAGATTTCAATAAACGCATCTGCACCATCATAGAAACACGTACACGTGAAATGTGTGGTGTCACCGCCAGACACCACACTTGCTAGGTGGTAGCCTTTAAATCGGCCGCGGACCCTTAGTATACGTCGGACCCGCGTGTCGCCACTATCAGTGATTGCAGACCGAGCGCCGCCACACGGCAGGTCTAGAGAGAGACTTCCTAGCACTCGCCCCAGTTGTACAACCGACTTTGCTAGCGATGGTTCACTGACAAAATACGCTCTCATTTGCCGAGACGATAGTTAGCTTAGCCTTCAGCTACGTCATTTGCTACGACCTAGCAAGGCGCCATTACCAGTGTATATAGAAATGGAAATTATGTACAGTCAGGAGAGATATACACCGATTGTGGATTGAAGTTAAGTATTATACCAGTACCTCCTGTTTTGCTAGTCTTATTTCTCTGACCTGTTCCAGACCTCACGCCGGTCTGCGTGTAATTAAACGCGTGCATTTCGGCCTCCTCTAGGAACACGGTGTTGGCTCTTCTGCCAGCACATCACATGGTGACGAGGATGGGATACGAACCCACGCGTGCAAAGCACTTGCGACGTGACGGGATTTCCGTCGATGTTCATGGCGTTTGCTTGCAGGGCGCATTCTTCGCTGCCTCGGCCGCGCTATGTATCTGGTTTTGGGGGCCTCTGGTGAGGTGCGTCGGCATCTCAATCAGCTGCGCCTTTGTCGTCGCACGGGTTCTGCCGCTCCCCGTCTGCTTTCAGCGACGGTGCCGTCCGGTCAGCGCCCTGGGGACCCATCTACTGGCTCGCCTCAGCCCCAGGTGTTACCGACGCTGCCTTCCATTTTGCCCCATGGCGACGCGCTGCCGCCGCCGCCGCTGCCGCCGCCTGTTCTCCCGGCGGCGCCGCCCGCAGTGGACGCGTCGCTGCAACCGCCGGGCGCCTCCCTGGGTCACGCGCCGCCGATCGCTTCCCGTGACCAGCTGTCCTCTGACTTGGAACTCTTGCCAGCTCCGGACCAGATGTCGTCCTCGCCCGTCGGCTGCCCCGCCCCGATGGAGGTCGAATCTTCGGCCCCTCCTGTCTCTTTACGGGCGCATACACCGCATGTTGGCGTGCACCCTGGACTAGGTTTTCAGGCGTTTCCTAGCTCCCCTCGGACCGAATGGCCGGGTGCGGGTGGCACAGCCTCGCCTGTTGTTAGGCTCCCCACCTCGTCGCATACGTCAACATGGGGTCCTCCCCACGGCGGGCGGAAGCCTTATAACACAACCGTTCGCCGATTTGCGGGGGAGGAATGTGGTGTCACCGCCAGACACCACACTTGCTAGGTGGCAGCCTTTAAAGCGGCCGCGGTCCGTTAGTATACGTCGGACCCGCGTGTCGCCACTGTCAGTGATTGCAGACCAAGCGCCACCACACGGCAGGTCTAGAGAGACGTCCTGGCACTCGCCCCAGTTGTACAGCCGACTTTGCTAGCGACGCCACACTGACAAATACGCTCTCATTTGCCGAGATGATAGTTAGCACAGCCTTCAGCTAAGTCAATTGCTACGACCTAGCAAGGCGCCATTATTAGTGTATATTGAAATGGAAATTATGTACAGTCAGCAGAGATGTACACCGATTGTGGATTGAAGTTAAGTATTCTACCAGTACCTCCTGTTTTGCTAGTCTTATTTCTCTGACCTGTTCCAGACCTCACGCCAGTCTGCGTGTAATTAAACGCGTGCATTTCGGCCTCCTCTAGCAACACGGTGTTGGCTCTTCTGCCAACACATCAAAATGTAATGCCATTTCCCCCGACAAAACACTGAGTACAGCCATAAGCGCAACACGAAACAATGTGGGGGTTAATTCAAGTGTCACCCGTTAGCGCTTTGAAACATACCGTTTTCCACCTACCGTGACTTCAGCTCAGAGATGCTGGAGCCACGAAAATGACGTCAGGGCCAGTCTATTATATTTATGGTCGAAGGCGCCTGCCCTTCCAAACAAACAAACGAATGACGTCGCCCAACGGTTTGGACGAAAACTGGCCGCTGCGCATCGCCCACCGTGCCCTGCACAAGCTGCACGTTCATACGTACTAGAGCTGAGGGGATTTTGAGGAATAAATTTCAATATTTGAGAACTGTACTTTGTCATGGAATATGAATACAGGGCGTTCAGTTTATCGGAAGGTACTTAAATATCTCGAGAAGCACACGTCCGATCCAAAAAACTGACAGTTAAAATCTGTTCGTCTTGGAGGGGAGGACATCAAACAATAAAGTCAACCGCCTTCCCAAACCATATGTGAGGGGAAGAGGGGGTCAACTCTGAAATCCTAAATGGGAACCTCCATTTCTCATGCAGATTTGAAGTCTATACACAAAAATACGTTTCGCCAGAATTTTTTATTTTTTGAGTTTCGCGAGAGATGACGCTGTATTCGTACAAATCAAAATGGGTAGAAAACCCTACGTTTCAAAATGCTATCCAATTTCACTTTCATTAACCGCTACATTCCAAGTTGCGAGGGTAGGACAGACAATTATTTCGCAACTTGTAATGAAAAACCGCATTCTCAGCGCTGTACTCCTCTGACAAAAAGAAAAGGGGACTGGCGTGCGCGCCGCCGTGGCCGGGTAGACAACTAAGCTACGACTTACTGTAACGGGTACTGCAGTCGCATTAAAAGTTAGGAAGGAACTGCTTGTCCGGACGTCACACAGTGGATGTGGGGGTTCATTCAAGTGTCACGGGTTAGCATTTTGAAACATTCCGTTTTCCGCCTACCGTGATTTTTCCGATTACAGCCCCATCTGTCATGTAACGAAAACAATGTTTCAGACCATATTTATGTACACTACTGGCCATTAAAATTGCTACACCAAGAAGAAATGCAGATGATAAACTGGTATTAATTGGCCAAATATATCATACTAGAACTGACATGTGATTACATTTTCACCCTACTTGGGTGCATAGATCCTGAGAAATCAGTACCCAGAACAACCACCTCTGGCCGTAATAACGGCCTCGACACGCCTGGGCATTGAGTCAAACAGAGCTTGGATGGCGTGTACAGGTACAGCTGCCCATGCAGCTTCAACACGATACCACAGTTCATCAAGAGTAGTGGCAGGCGTATTGTGACGAGCCAGTTGCTCGGCCACCATTGACCAGACGTTTTCAATTGCTCAGAGATCTGGAGAATGTGTTGGCCAGGGCAGCAGTCCATTTTCTGTATCTAGAAAGGTCCGTACAGGACCTGCGACATGCGGTCGTGCATTATCCAGCTGAAATGTAGGGTTTCGCAGGGATCGAATGAAGGGTAGAGCCACGGGTCGTAACACATCTGAAATGTAACGTCCCCTGTTCAGTGCCGTCAGTGCTAACAAGAGGTGACCGAGACGTGTAACCAATGGCAACCCATACCATCACGCCGGGTGATACGGCAGTATGGCGATGACGAATACACGCTTCCAATTTGCGTTCACCGCGATGTCGCCAAACACGGATGCGACCATCATGATGCTGTAAACAGAACCTGCATTCATCCGAAAAAATGACGTTTTGCCATTCGTGCACCCAGGTTCGTCGTTGAGTACACCATCGCAGGCGCTCCTGTCTGATGCAGTGTCAAGGGTAGCCGCAGCCACGGTCTCCGAGCTGATAGTCCATGCTGCTGCAAACGTCGTCGAAATGTTCGTGCAGATGGTTGTTGTCTTGCGAACGTCCCCATCTTTTGATTCAGGGATCGAGACGTGGCTGCACGGTCCGTTACAGCCATACGGGTAAGATGCCTGTCATTTCGACTGCTAGTGATACGAGGCCGTTGAGATCCAGCACGGCGTTCCGTATTACCCTCCTGAACCCACAGATTACATACTCTGCTAACAGTCATTGGATCTCGACGAACGCGAGCAGCAATGTTGCGATACGATAAACCGCAATCGCGATAGGTTACAATCCGACCTTTGTCAAAGTCGGAAACATGATGGTACGCATTTCTTCTCCTTACACGAGGCGTCACAACAACGTTTCACCAGGCAACGCCGGTCAACTGCTGTTTGTGTATGAGAGATCGGTTGGAAACTTTCCTCATGTCAGCACGTTGTAGGTGTCGCCACCGGCGCCAACCTTGTATGAATGCTCTGGACAGCTTATCATTTGCATATCACAGCATATTCTTCCTGTCGGTTAGATTTCGCGTCTGTGGCACGTCATCTTCGTGGTGTAGCAATTTTAATGGCCAGGAGTGTATTTTTCCGTAGAATTCGAATCTGCGATAAAAGGCCGGCCGCGGTGGTCTAGCGGTTCTAGGCGCTCAGTCCGGGACCGCGCGACCGCCAATCCTGCCTCGGGCATGGATGTGTGTGATGTCCCTAGGTTAGTTGGGTTTAAGTAGTTCTAAGTTCTAGGGGACTGATGACCACAGATGTTAAGTCCCATAGTGCTCAGAGCCATTTGAACCATTTTTGCGATAAAAATGGGGCTTTCTGTTCAGGATTCTACAGTTGCACTCCACACAGGGTGGTGTGGTGTGTTGAGTTTGGTATCGTTGCATGTCCGTCTTCGAGACGAACAAATTTTAACTGTATATTTTTTTGGATCCAATGTGTTGTTTTCGAGATATTTCAGTGTCTTCCGTTAAAATGAAATACCTCTACGAAAGAGGCGAAGACGGGTCCGTGACGGAAATGACAACGTCAGTCTATGACTTCTCCTAGTCTTCATTCTAAAAGTCTACACGGGAATCACGACACGCACGAGCGCGGGCCTGTGAAATAATAAGCTGCGAGAAGATACAGGCAGATGTGAGACGTGTGTGTGGGGGGGGGGGGGAAGGGAGGCAGACGTGAGTCATGTGGGGGGAGGGGGGGAAGGGGGGAGATTGGGTCGGTCCAAGGAGCGTGTTCTGGTGGCACTGGTGGCAGGACGACCTCTGCCGGTAAGCAGGAAGTCGGGGTTCGAGTCCCGGTCCGACAAAAAAGTCTCGTGTATCACTTTAGATGGTACACCTACAGCTATAGCAGTTAAGCTGAAGTTTACGAATAAAGGTCGGGTAATTCCGTGGCAGCAATGCGCCCCTGCAGAGTAGCTGTGGGACCCGCAGAGTACCAAGACGTGGCTGGCTGCCAAAGGCACCGCCGAACCCTCGCCACGTTCCACTCTTGGGACGTACAACTCGGCAAGGAGGCGGAAGCAGTGCGCTATTAGAGTCTTCCATGAGCTCAGCAGTCCGCAATTTGCGCTACGTCACCACCTTCCCCTGTTACGGTCATTTGCCTCACTGACGAGAGGTTTCGGAATTCCAGCTGGCCCTGCAACTCTCTCCACTATTTATTTATTTATTTATTTCTCAGCTCAAGTGAAGACCTGCTGCCTGTTGTTCTATAGCAGGTCTACATTGATGATCAAATGTGTGTGTATACAGATATAACTTTTACATACATTTCTACTTTTTTTACATATCTATCATGTGTTATAACCTTTTTATCCTATATATATATATATATATATATATATATATATATATATATATATATATATATATACACTCCTGGAAATTGAAATAAGAACACCGTGAATTCATTGTCCCAGGAAGGGGAAACTTTATTGACACATTCCTGGGGTCAGATACATCACATGATCACACTGACAGAACCACAGGCACATGGACACAGGCAACAGAGCATGCACAATGTCGGCACTAGTACAGTGTATATCCACCTTTCGCAGCAATGCAGGCTGCTATTCTCCCATGGAGACGATCGTAGAGATGCTGGATGTAGTCCTGTGGAACGGCTTGCCATGCCATTTCCACCTGGCGCCTCAGTTGGACCAGTGTTCATGCTGGACGTGCAGACCGCGTGAGACGACGCTTCATCCAGTCCCAAACATGCTCAATGGGGGACAGATCCGGAGATCTTGCTGGCCAGGGTAGTTGACTTACACCTTCTAGAGCACGTTGGGTGGCACGGGATACATGCGGACGTGCATTGTCCTGTTGGAACAGCAAGTTCCCTTGCCGGTCTAGGAATGGTAGAATGATGGGTTCGATGACGGTTTGGATGTACCGTGCACTATTCAGTGTCCCCTCGACGATCACCAGTGGTGTACGGCCAGTGTAGGAGATCGCTCCCCACACCATGATGCCGGGTGTTGGCCCTGTGTGCCTCGGTCGTATGCAGTCCTGATTGTGGCGCTCACCTGCACGGCGCCAAACACGCATACGACCATCATTGGCACCAAGGCAGAAGCGACTCTCATCGCTGAAGACGACACGTCTCCATTCGTCCCTCCATTCACGCCTGTCGAGACACCACTGGAGGCGGGCTGCACGATGTTGGGGCGTGAGCGGAAGACGGCTTAACGGTGTGCGGGACCGTAGCCCAGCTTCATGGAGACGGTTGCGAATGGTCCTCGCCGATACCCCAGGAGCAACAGTGTCCCTAATTTGCTGGGAAGTGCCGGTGCGGTCCCCTACGGCACTGCGTAGGATCCTACGGTCTTGGCGTGCATCCGTGCGTCGCTGCGGTCCGGTCCCAGGTCGACGGGCACGTGCACCTTCCGCCGACCACTGGCGACAACATCGATGCACTGTGGAGACCTCACGCCCCACGTGTTGAGCAATTCGGCGGTACGTCCACCCGGCCTCCCGCATGCCCACTATACGCCCTCGCTCAAAGTCCGTCAACTGCACATATGGTTCACGTCCACGCTGTCGCGACATGCTACCAGTGTTAAAGACTGCGATGGAGCTCCGTATGCCACGGCAAACTGGCTGACACTGACGGCGGTGGTGCACAAATGCTGCGCAGCTAGCGCCATTCGACGGCCAACACCGCGGTTCCTGGTGTGTCCGCTGTGCCGTGCGTGTGATCATTGCTTGTACAGCCCTCTCGCAGTGTCCGGAGCAAGTATGGTGGGTCTGACACACCGGTGTCAATGTGTTCTTTTTTCCATTTCCAGGAGTGTATATATATGTGTGTGTGTGTGTCTGTGATTTTACGTGTTATATCATACAAACTTGCTTACCGCTAGTAGATTTTTGAGAATTTTACAAAATGAATAAAAAAGAATATTTTTATGTATTTTTTATTTGTTATATTCTTTTTTATTCGTTTTGTAAAATTCTCAAAAAATCTACTAGCGGTAACCAAGTTTGTATAATATAACACGTAAAATCACACATTGTAGACCTCCTGTAGAGCAACAGCCAGTAGGTCGGTAGTTGAGAAATAAATAAATATTAAATAAATAAATGTACTGCTAGTATCGTACTTGAATGGCGTTTAGCTGTTCGACATGCTGGCAGTAGTTTCGGAGAGGGTGGACGCCCCTGGGCCCATGTTACTGCGCACTTTGCGCCCCCCCCCCCGCCCAACCCCACCCCCCTCTCCACCAGGACACGGCCACTCGCACGTGCGTCTGTCCCGGGCGACACGTGTTCGACACCCGATGGCGCGGCCGCGGAAGGCGCGCCGGCCGCCGTCTTTTTCCGGGCGCGGACGGATATTCTGGGACGCATTTACGGCTCGTATTTACGTCAGCCGGAGAGATAAATTCTCCTCGCTTTGTCAGAGACAGCGCCCTCTTGTCCCTCTCACCGGAGACTGCCGGGCAGAGATATTATTTCCGTGGGACCGCCCCGCTACATCGTAATAAAAAGGAGGCGAGAGACTATCGCGGGTGCCCTTTGTCTCCCAGATACTGATGGGTTGATTTACGTGCGCGACGCCGCCAGGCCTCTCGTGTGCTTTTCCTTTTTCGAGGCGGACGCGCTCATACGAGCGAGATGACGCAGTAAATGACGGCGCGGGTATTCACGGGACGTGGTGGGGCATAAGCCGAAATAACGGCCGCTCAGTCGCTACTGGGCGCGCCTCGCTGCAGCGGTGGCGGCCTGAGGAGGACGGTGGGAGGGAGGGAGAGAACAGCCCACTGCAGCGGTGTATCTCGGCGTAAGCGGTGCGGCAATGAAAGCGGTGGACGCGAATGGCCAGCGGACGCAGTCTGTGGCGGCGAGAAACGAGGAAAGCGCGCTGTTTACCTGCTCTGTCGATGTCGACTACGCCGACAAAACACGAGAGGTTCTCCTGGGCACTTCCCGAGTACTTTGTTTCAAGTGACACGTCGTCTGCAGTGGCTCGTCACAGAGCAAGAGTGTAACTACAACAGTTACTCTTTTCCCGTCTTACTTCGTTGCTCACTTCTTCCACAGATCGTATTCACCGTAAACACGGTGATGTTTCTATGTGAAACACACTCCCACAAACACACACTCTCAAAATTCTTTGTGGCACATTTTGTCAGTGCGGGTTGCCTACATCAGGGGCAAACCTATTGTTCTTCTTTAATTGACAGGTACTTAACCTATTGTTCTCCTGCGATTGACAGCTGCTTAACCTATTTTTCAGTTAAGTGCTTTTCCATGTCATCCCACTTCCTTTTGACTCACAGGAAACCTTACGTCCCCACCACCCCCTCCCCCTCTCCAACCCCCTCCCCCCTGGTGGTACAGGTAAACTTTCAGGTCTGAGTTACTGGAATAGGCCCTCCTCTCACTCTTATGAATTTGATTGACTACTTAATTAAATTCATCAATTAATTAACCAATCTTGTGGGAAACAACCCCCCCCTGGCAGGAAGTTCAAATTACATCAGGACAATGCAACCCTAACAAAATGGCAGGAAAATAGGTGACTTAGGCTACCTCCACTAACCTGAGTCATCCGACCGCCACCTCACCCTAGGAACTGGTGGGGAGTTTGAATTTTGGAGAGAAGATGGGTCAATTCGACTATCTCTACTAACCTAAGAAAATGGCAGGAAAGAAAGGGCACTTGGGCTACCTCCTTTAACCTAACCCATCTGACCACCACCTCTTCCTAGGAAATGGTGGCAAGAGGACTTGATCTGTGCTTGACATAAGTCTTAATTTTGCAAGCACTATTTATTTAAACAAACAGAGGCACTACCTCCATTCAGTGTGTTAGTCAAGAGGGCACAAGTCCAACTGATCTAGTACAAAGTACTGCCACCAGAGGATGCTGTCGTCCCTTCCGTGACGTAATCAAAGATGGCGGTCAGGTGGGGGAGAGGAAGGGTCTCGTAACAGGAAATTCAAGGGTATACTGTTTATTTATAAAAAAATCAGTTTGTCGAGGTTGGACATTTCGTGCTCATCATTCTCTTCTGTTTGGAAACATGTAGGTCTTGTAAGAAGTAATTACATGGAGCAAACATGTTGCATAACCTAATGTTCAGAACTGTACCCTGGGTGCTTAAGCTAATGTTTGGCCCTTTGTCAGCACTTAGCCTATTGTTCTGTTAAGTGATTTTCCTCATAATCCACATTTCCTTAAACTATTCTACCGCCTTTGATACCAAATTAAGTAATTAGTTATGTCCTCACACCATTTCCTGGTACACTTTTCGATTTTCAGATGTTTTTGAACGCCATTTCTGGCCCATTCTTCTTTGTCACCCAAATCCTTAAACTATTGCACTGCGTTTTACATAAAAATTATGCATATTAACCTAGCGTTCTGTGCTTAACCTGCTGTTCTGCTCCATGTCACTCACTCACACACACCCTCCCCTTGTACCGCAAACACCACGTAGATATAAAAAATTTATGCAAATTAATTAAGTCGATATTTTTCACATGTATGGGGAAGTTTTTTCAATTCACATCATCCTTTTGGTCGGTGAAATGGACAGAACACAGTTTAAACAAAAGATAGCTACTAAAAAACACATCCCTCCACTCGACGCCCAATGCCACCACCACCCCCGCTGCTGCCCCCGGACTCGGCCCTAGCCCGGCTGCGGAAGCCACAGAATCGCTCTGGCGTCCACGGGTCGCCCTCCCTCAGGCTAGCAGGTTAGGGCTGCAGCAACCAGGCTGATCGCAGCAGCCCGATTCTGCAGCGTCCCCTCCTCCGCCGTCATGTCCTCCACGTCACATGAGGTACAGCACGCACACCTGTCCACCTCACCACAGAACTCAGAGGCATGCTCACACAGATCCCATGTGCAAAACGCCTCTGGGCAGCACGTGTGTTTACCGTTGCTGATGCTATACCTGTGGACACTGATGTCACACATTGCGGTACAGAAATCCGTTCCAGAATAGCGCAGGCTGCCTTCTCCCTAGCTATCCGAACAGGACATACAAGCTGCGTCCAGCCATGCTTACCTATCCCAGTGCAACTGATGCTGTGACACGTTATGTCTGCATGGCAACTCACCATCTAAAAGGTTCTCAATATTATATTGACGTCACATGGCTATGTGAAATAAGAGCCAAGTCGACCTCTCAGAAATTGTATACTGTCCCAGAAATACTTAATGGTCCCTTTTGTTGGAGCTTTTATGATCTCTCAACTTTTCCGCATGGAAATTCTTGTGTTAACAGAACCTGTTTACGAAAATAACGTGGAATAACGCCGAATGCATTCTTCCTGGTAGTCTAACATGGCACCCCATCCATCACGCCTTACCCTTCATGCTTTCAACATACACAAAAGTTCACACTGTGTAGGGAAGCAGCCTACTCACGCTGTAGTAAATTCACATTAGTTTCCATCGTGTGCCAGCCAGTCTGCTGTAACTAGCTCTGACGTCATAAATGTTGCGCAATACCTTAAAATCAAGCAAATGAACTAAAACTTTTCTAGCAGGTCAGAAATAATACTAAATTAATGTGTGTTAAATATCAGTTCGATAACTTCAGCCATTTCCGAGATTTGGACGTTTTTCTGGAAAAATCATTGGCGCAACAGAACAGAGCTAGAGACTTCAAAATTTATATTTAGATTCATCTTTCATAATGATTTAATAAAAACAGTACTTTGGATTTCACAAATTAAGACTTTAGTGGAAATTCATGATTTTCTGGTTTTCGTCTCAAAACTGAAGGAAGCAAGATAGATTAAGTAGGCTAGTAAATAAGGCTAGGATGTTTAGATTTAAATAGGTTGGAGGTCCGCTATGATTATGAAGATGTGTAAAGTTTCTTTTTGATACCTATAAAATTATAGCGATAGCGGATCTCAAAAGGGACAGTTCAGAGCTCATCTGCTGCGTGCAGTGTAATTTAATTAATTCTCTCGCTCAAAGTATTTAACTTAGCCACGTCAAAATTTTATTATCAATACTTACCTGCGTGCTGAATGCACGTTTAAATTAAGAACTTCATCGGCCATAAGCAAAAGAAGCTATAAATTATTATGTATCTTGAAGTGGTGCGTTACTAGCCCAGCGGCTAGTCGGGAGAGCGGATTTAATCAGGCGTTCCCTCAGCCGTCCACACCGTGGACCGCGGCTTTATATATAAGAACACTGCGCGAGGAAGCAAGGCCCCAGTTCTCTCCAGACGCTGAATGACACGCCATCTGTGTCGGTAGTCGCGTCGCATCAGGGTATCTGCTACAAACAGCCTCGGGTGCCGTATAAAGTTACTAGAGATACGCGGAACCATGAGAACATTTCATGTGAAGTGTTAATTCTGGAATGATTTTCATTATCTAGCTTCAGTTTGCGTATTGTCGTATTTTCACGTGCCGTCGCGAGACAGACATTCTACCAAATATTTAGCGTGGCGTTTGATGAAATATTTTCATCAAATTTTGGCGAGCATTCTTTTTAACATTTGATTCGGACATTTATAGTTGCATCAGCGCATTAGACTCTGAACTGTTCTGTTAGTTAGGTTGTAGGGATACTTGTGGTTTTTATTAGTGAATTTCAGAATATACTCAACTATTTTGGAAAACCGTTTTTGATTAGAAATCCCGGACAATCTCCTAATTCCTCAGAGCTATAAGCTGCAGCTATAAGAACATTCTCAGGTAAAATGGGCACTAGGATATCTATTTACTGGCTCCAAGTTTTATTAAATCACTTTCTGGGGGTCACGGAGTAAATAGAGAGCCAGTGTTCAGAACGGCAAAAGACAGCAATAACAACATTCTAAAAGCTAGAAACTGATTCAACACGCAAGCGTTTATACAGCAATAGATTTAATTATTATTACAAACTCATCCGCCGCCCCACATATGGTGCATCGGCCGGGAAATCAACTAAGTGAAAGTGATTTTTAACTATTCGGATTCGCGAGTGAAATGCGACACGCAACTGAGAATAGAACAGTGAATGTGTTACGTGTGTATGTGGACGACGCAATTGGATTAACAACGCATCTGGATTGACGGAGCTGGCACTGAGTCTAGCGGTGCTGCCGGCATCGCGAGAAACCAGTTTTCGCCGTACCGCAGTCGTCCGCTGGAGCATCCGGCGCAGAGCCTGCAATTGCGGGCCACGCAAACACACAACAGCCGTCGGAGAGCCGTCTGCAGTTCAACGTGCCACGTCGCATCAGGAATCCTGGTACGCCGCGCCGGCAACGCCATACGTCGTGCAGAAGGAACTAAGTTAAGTGAAAAACTGTTAAAAATTTTACTAACCTGTACTAAAAGACTGTCGGCGATGGAACCGCCAAAAGAAACTGAGTTTAAACTTAAATTAGAACCTATGTCTGTTGAGGGAACTGTAAATTCAGACAACGTTTCAAGTATAAACATGCATGAAGGTAGTAATGTTAAAGTGAAATATGAAGTATTGACTCCTGACAGTAGTGTGCAAAGGGGCAATGATTCAATAATAGAGACCCCTGTAGTAAAGCAGAAAGTAGAAATTGTAAATTTATTGGATGATAGTTTCTCTGATGAATTAAAAATGAAACAGTCATCAGAGATGGTAGAGTTTAAGAAGGAGCAGTTAGATATGACTAATCAATCAGAAGTTTCATTTAGTTTTGATGATTCTGGTATTGGAGCTAGTTTTTCGTCACCTGAGTGTGATAAAAAGCCAGCTAGTGAGCAAACCAAAGATGCTGGGGCTGTTGATCTAAATGTTATATTACAAGCAATAGCTGCCAGTAATGCAAAAATGTCAGCCAGTAATGCACAAATGACAGCTGAATTAAAGTCTGAAATGGTGGCCAGTCAAACAAATTTTAATAAACGGTTTGAGGCAATGGACAATAAATTAGAATCCAATAAAGCTGAATTAGAAAATTCTTTCAAGGCTAATTGCAATAAGTTGAAGGAGGATCTGGACAGTTTGAATTATAAAATTGATTGCAATCATGAAGATATTAAGAAAAAGGTTGCTCAACAATTTTCTGAAATGTATAAGACAATAAAATCCGAAGTCGCTGAGGTTCGCAAAGACTTCCAAATGGAAGATGTGAAGCTGGAGCACAAGTTAACAGAAAAGATCGAGGCGGAGTCTGAACTGTGCTCAGATAGATTTAAAGATGTTAATATAAAAGTAAACATATGTCAAGCAGAAGTAGAAGCAATCAAAACTGACACTACTCATATTGTGCAAAGAGTAGATAATGTTGAAATGAAAGTAGAAAATATAAGTACTAACATTGCTAACATTGAAAGTAAAGTAGCTTCAGTAACTTCTGGTAATGGTAATGTACAACAAGTTGTAGCTGCAAACGCCGCTTTTATCGGGTGTCGGCAGTTCTTGCGGTTCGATCCAGATAAAAATATCCATCCGCTAGATTTCTGGAACGATTTTGAAGATGTGATTCCATCAACTTGGTCTGAGCGAGAGAAAATCTCATTTATTAAAAGCCATTTAGCAGGTGACGCCATGCGTTGGTCAGCTGATGTTATGTTGAAGTGTAAAACATTAGCGGAGTTTAAAACAGCTTTCATTAATGAGTATTGGTCTAGCAATAAGCAAAATGAAGTGTTGAGAGAATTTTGGAGTGGAAAACGCTTCAATGCAGGCAAGGAATCTATTAAAGAGTTTGCTAGGTCATGGATTTCACGTTTGTCACATTTGGCGGAAAAGCTAAAACCAGAAATGATTATACTAGGTCTGGAAGCTAAACTGCCATGGTACTGGCAAACTAGAATTATATCAGCCCCTAGAGACAATATGGATCGTTTCATTGAGTATTTGGAACGTGTAGAACGTGTTGCTGCCAATGAGGAGCAAGCACGTAATAACAGAAATGCCAATAACAATAATAGTAGTAATTTTAGGAACGAGCAAAATGGCAATGTAAACATCAGAACAGTACGTGTTCGTAATCCTAAGAGAGGTAGGAATTGGGGAAATAATTATCAGAACCAACAATGGCGTCCAAGGGATAATAATTTTGTTCCAAACAGAAATATGCATGTAAACAACAGTACGGAAAGTAAGGCTATGCCAGCTAACTATAATGAAACTAAAGGAAACAGTAGTATGCCGAGGCAGGAAAACTAGTTCCCGTCTATGAGGACACTGGCGCTCACCAGGCGGTTACTTTTCCTAAGCCAGTAGTTAAGGGAATTGGTAAGACAGATCAGAATACTCAAACTGAACATGTGGATGAAGAGTCGGTAGCACCTAAGGATACAACAGAAATATTAGATCACTCACAGTATTTGATAGATACCGTGTTAGAGACGCTTTCTAAGTGGGAAGAGAAAGAGAAGGCGCAGCAGTGTAACAGTAGGGATGAGCTACAAAGTATTGAATTGTCAGGTGAAGAAGCAGAAGAAATTCATGCTTATATTTACGATGAGGATGATGTGCTCTTATCTAAAGTGCCTGTGCAGGATGTTGATAATGTACTAATAGATTTAGAACAGGAGATAAGTGGGAATGTAGAGGGTAGGCAGTTTGGGGTCGATGAACCCAGTAGCTGTGACCAGTTGTCACTTGAGAAGGAAACCGACGATAATGGTGAAAGTGGTTTAGCTGTAACTAATGTTATGCCCGGTCTGGAGGCGCAGAATCGCTCAGACTATAGTAATTTGGGTCATGTTCAGCAAACTAAATTTAATGAAGTCGTGCGGTGTTTCGATTTAAAATTAATAGACCGACTGGAAAAGGCAGCTGAAGGTGTAATTCAGGAAACCCCTACACACTGTAACCTAAATGTAATGAAGACAGATGTCGATCACTTTAGTTGGAGACATATCCAAAAAGAACTGCTAGATGAATGTGAGGAGCCACCTGTACAACCTAGAATAAGCCACCCTATAATAATAGTGAATATATTGGGTATCAATGTACGTTGTCTCTTAGACAGTGGAAGTGAGGTGAGTGCAATATCTCAGTCCTTCTTTGATGCATTACCTGGTAAAGATAAGCTTACAGTAATGAGGGTATCAGGACTAAGAATAATTGGTGCTACTGGCAAGGTTTCAAAAACGGTAAAGCAAGAAGCTTTACTACCCTTTAACATTAATGGTAATTTAATTGATCATCCATGTTTAATTGTAAACAATCTCAGTATTGAGGTTTTAATTGGCATAGATTTCTTGTCGAAATATCAGAGTGTTGTTGATTTTGAAAGAAGCCAGTTAAAAATGGTCTTGCCAATAACCGGAGTAATTATAGTACCTTTTAGTGATAAACATGTAGTAACTGATCATGAAACTTGGGAGCTGCCTATACGAGTTCTGAAAAATAGGAGATATTGGGACGAAGGTGTTAATCTTAATAACAATAAGCTGAACACAGAAGAAGAAGGAGAAGCAATTATTTTAGACAAAATAGAAGCTGAATTGCAGGAAATCGATAGGATTTCAGGCAATCAAAAGGAAGAACTGAGACAGGTTCTAAAAAGGCATCATAAAGTATTTTCAGATCGACGTGGCGTGGTCAAAGGTTATGAATGAATGCTGTAGGGAGGAGGTTGTTCTTTAACCTCTACACAGTGTGGCAGCTGTGCAGTCCCAGCTGTGTGAGATCTTCTTTCCCATTTCAGGTCTCACTCAATCTTCATCTTTCCTATCCCCAAAAAAAAAAAAAAAAATTTCGACCTCTACTTTCCAACACAAAATTTTCCGGTATAATTATCACGTCAATATTAAACCAATGAATGCTGTAGGGAGGAGGTTGTTCTGTAACCTCCACACAGTGTGGCAGCTGTGCAGTCCCAGCTGTGTGAGATCTTCTTTCCTTTTCAGGTCTCACTCACTCTTCATCTTTTCTATCTACCTAAAATTTCTAACTCTTCTTTACAGCATTAAGCTAATGAATGCTGTAGGGAGGAGGTTATTCTGTAACCTCTACACAGTGTGGCAGCTGTGCAGTCCCAGCTGTGTGAGATCTTCTTTCCCTTTCAGGTCTCACTCATTCTTCCTCTTTCCTGTCCACAAAAATTTCGACCTCTTCTTTCCAGACATGAAAATTTTCTGTCATGGCTATCAAGCCATGAGTTATGGAACCATTCTATCCACCGATTAGTGAAGAAAAATACCTAATGTGACAAACCTAATAGTGACAAACAATAGAGAAGTATGACGTAATTAAGATAAAATGTATTTGAGTAACAATTATGTATAGTACCCTGGTAATATAGTAAGTACAAAGTGTTGTTTTATTGAAATGGTCCACCAACAGTAATTTAAAAAGATATATGAATTCATGTACAAGCAGGATCTGAAATGGTAGTGAAACCTAGTGTATGCTGTAGAGCTAACTAATTAATAATAAAAGAGATTGCTTAGTGTTATGAAAAATATGCAGATAAGTTATAAGATTAAACTCACCTGGTGTAGCAAGGAAAGGCAGTGTAATAGAATTGAGCAGTGTTTGTGGTTGAGACGTGAAGGACACGTCTCTGAAGTATTTATAAGGTTGGAGCTGGTCATTATTTTAGTGTAGTGTGTGACAGGATACACCTACACGTATTGAGGTTATGAGTTGGAGGCGTGAATGCGACCATAGGTACCCTTGTTAGATGAGACAGAGCAGCTCATGGTGTCCTATAGGTTTAAGGAATTTAGCATTACGCTCGTCCATAATTATTTGATGCAGTTTAGTGGTAGGTCTGAGAGAGACTACCTGAGGTTTCAGCATCCGATCGAGTGGAAATGGATTGCCACGTGAGCAAACTAATCAGCTGCAATACACTATGAATATGAAATAAATGTGCTATCCTATGCTTTAAATATTAATAGAGTGAGTGTTAAATAAGTACATACACTAGCAAAATAAATAAATAACATACTGACAGACGTGAAACACTATTTTAGCTCAGCATAAATACACTTCAAAGTAAGTAAGTACGTAATTGCAGATGTGGAACTGACAACAGCAGAGGACCAATAAGTGGATTTAGTAGTCAACAAAACGTAGTGTGTTTTGGAACACTCACAACTGTACTATTACCAAAAGTTACTCACATGTACATGGAAGCTGAGAAAACAACCACTAATCATACTCATACTATCTCTAAGAATAAGGTAATCAAAGATGAGTCAGTTAAGTGTTTAAAATACAAATGTATTAGGAATGTACCGAGCATTGGTTCAGTGTTCCGGCCCAGAAATAATAAATTCAGATTAAATATGATTCATGATTGTATGCCTTGAGCATAAATTTTCTCTAATACATGACTAAAGCCGTTTTGAGCCATTTGTTTAACGATTTTATGACAGTTAAGTAACCGCGAGAGTAATACTGAAAAAGTTCTGTTAACTTTGTTCCAGTAACATATTGGAAGAGAAAATGTATATATCCCCATTTCATTGTGACCCACCCTTAGATGTTAAGTGAACAGAGTCTGAGGCACTCTTTTTGTTTGTTCTACAGGACAAACCAGATAATGGCAGCCTGGTAGCTGCGTGAAAGCGTGGAGTGACTTGGACACAACTCACAGTGACCCCTCCCCTTTCCCCCATGTAATTTAGAGAGAACGTGAAGGACGCACACCATAGCAACTTCCCCTCCTCTACCCTTGCGAATGGAAGTGTAGGACGCCAGCCAAAGCGGCTACAACCACGTGTGTAAAAATTATTTGTGAACTTTTTCTTTCAGGTTTTGAAAAGACTGCTAAGAGATAATCATCTGTTTATGTATCATGTTATTTTCTTTGAATTTGTGTATGTAAAAATGTATTTAATGGTTCTAAGATTTTCATAATTTTTCAATTTGTATGTGTTTGTTTGTCTAAGGCAATATGTATGCCAAAATATTTCATTGACTTTGCTTAAAATTTTGAGTAATGACATTGTTTAAAAAGGCAGTGAGCATGCCTACAATTTAAATAATTAATGTAGGTAATAAGTTTTCTTAAATGTTTCTACAGGTTTATATTTCAATTTTGATTTTTCATCGGAAGTTAAACTGTACTCTTGCTTCCCTTTTTGTAATTAAATTTTTTTTTCATTCATTAGCATTCATAAACAAAAAATTTAAGTAGAGGGTGATGTAGGGAAGCAGCCTACTCACGCTGTAGTAAATTCACATTAGTTTCCATCGTGTGCCAGCCAGTCTGCTGTAACTAGCTCTGACGTCATAAATGTTGCGCAATACCTTAAAATCAAGCAAATGAACTAAAACTTTTCTAGCAGGTCAGAAATAATACTAAATTAATGTGTGTTAAATATCAGTTCGATAACTTCAGCCATTTCCGAGATTTGGACGTTTTTCTGGAAAAATCATTGGCGCAACAGAACAGAGCTAGAGACTTCAAAATTTATATTTAGATTCATCTTTCATAATGATTTAATAAAAACAGTACTTTGGATTTCACAAATTAAGACTTTAGTGGAAATTCATAATTTTCTGGTTTTCGTCTCAAAACTGAAGGAAGCAAGATAGATTAAGTAGGCTAGTAAATAAGGCTAGGATGTTTAGATTTAAATAGGTTGGAGGTCCGCTATGATTATGAAGATGTGTAAAGTTTCTTTTTAATACCTATAAAATTATAGCGATAGCGGATCTCAAAAGGGACAGTTCAGAGCTCATCTGCTGCGTGCAGTGTAATTTAATTAATTCTCTCGCTCAAAGTATTTAACTTAGCCACGTCAAAATTTTATTATCAATACTTACCTGCGTGCTGAATGCACGTTTAAATTAAGAACTTCATCGGCCATAAGCAAAAGAAGCTATAAATTATTATGTATCTTGAAGTGGTGCGTTACTAGCCCAGCGGCTAGTCGGGAGAGCGGATTTAATCAGGCGTTCCCTCAGCCGTCCGCACCGCGGCTTTATATATAAGAACACTGCGTGAGGAAGCAAGGCCCCAGTTCTCTCCAGACGCTGAATGACACGCCATCTGTGTCGGTAGTCGCGTCGCATCAGGGTATCTGCTACAAACAGCCTCGGGTGCCGTATAAAGTTACTAGAGATACGCGGAACCATGAGAACATTTCATGTGAAGTGTTAATTCTGGAATGATTTTCATTATCTAGCTTCAGTTTGCGTATTGTCGTATTTTCACGTGCCGTCGCGAGACAGACATTCTACCAAATATTTAGCGTGGCGTTTGATGAAATATTTTCATCAAATTTTGGCGAGCATTCTTTTTAACATTTGATTCGGACATTTATAGTTGCATCAGCGCATTAGACTCTGAACTGTTCTGTTAGTTAGGTTGTAGGGATACTTGTGGTTTTTATTAGTGAATTTCAGAATATACTCAACTATTTTGGAAAACCGTTTTTGATTAGAAATCCCGGACAATCTCCTAATTCCTCAGAGCTATAAGCTGCAGCTATAAGAACATTCTCAGGTAAAATGGGCACTAGGATATCTATTTACTGGCTCCAAGTTTTATTAAATCACTTTCTGGGGGTCACGGAGTAAATAGAGAGCCAGTGTTGAGAACGGCAAAAGACAGCAATAACAACATTCTAAAAGCTAGAAACTGATTCAACACGCAAGCGTTTATACAGCAATAGATTTAATTATTATTACAAACTCATCCGCCGCCCCACAACTGCTGTGTAGAGACTCCTATATCCCAGCACAAACGATGTGTTGGGAATGAATGGGGACTATGATTGGTTCTTATCGAATTTACCTGCCGAATTAATGATGCTGCCAGTGTGGAAGAATGGTCCGCCTATTTACCTTCTGTCTGCAGACGAGACTATCAGACACAAAATCCATATTATACAGATAGCCATATTGCACCCACAATTAAACCTTGCAAAGTACCCTACATTTCGTCAAATATGGAAATACTCCTACTTAATTACACTGCATTCACACCAAGGACAGGAGCTCGAATATTAGAACATGAAACCGATCTCCGACCCATCAACAATCACCATGTACCATGTCGATCTACTAAACATACAATGTGTATCCTGCGCCGTATAAAATCAGGCCTTTAACATCATCCGTACACTTACCGCAGAGACAGACAGCACTGTATACACTCCAACCAGCACTAGATATTTCACTGCGAGGTTGGCGGTCATCCACACCCGGTGGGTGACCAGAGCACCCTCACTGAATGGAAGTCGCTCTCACAACAGTTCTACAAATTCAGTTCTTGCTTGCTTTTCTACACCCATCTCCAGACTCTGGGATTACAAGAACACATGTATTATCGCATGGTCTACCATAATATTATCCCATTTTCGCGCTGCTTCTCGATATCAAGCACACACCAGTATCATATGGATCGCTGCACAATTCCGACGATATAGACTGGAAATTATTTCTCTACAAACCTAAAACTTTAGCTAAGTGGGATATGCTGTAAATCACTGACTAACTAGAAACTTGTCACGCCTCTGAAGACATTTACGTGGAAACTCGAAAAGAAAAATAGAGAAAACTGATTTCCACTCGCAAATACCGATCTCAGAGATGTAGCAGATTCCAATTCATCCCTATAATTTACAAGGTCAACTAAGGTGTTTCTCATGTCTAGAGAACCACATGCTAGATGCACGCACTGCAGTCGATCTACTCTCAACTAAATAAGGCGCGAAATGTGTAGAATCAGTCAATTTACATGGGAGGGAATAACGGTCCAGTGCAAACACGCCTCCATATTCAATCTTCTCCAATTTCCACACAATCACGAAAGCTACTTAACACATACAAAGTATTAGTTCGCTATTCGATCGTCTAGAGGTCAGTACTGTTAAGTCCTACACTCCAACAGCCCTCTCCATTCGGACAGCTCCTACAGTTAACATGAAACGTGAACCATCCCCACACAGGTCACCGGCGCTGCATGCAGAGCACATACAGGTAGAATCAATCATCCTAAGAAATCAATCTCACATATATATTTTATCCTTGTACCTACAACTAAATGTTACAGTTGCGGT
This sequence comes from Schistocerca piceifrons, assembly GCF_021461385.2. Classification (NCBI taxonomy): domain Eukaryota; kingdom Metazoa; phylum Arthropoda; class Insecta; order Orthoptera; family Acrididae; genus Schistocerca; species Schistocerca piceifrons. The sequence goes on from NC_060141.1 coordinate 836,158,925, forward strand.
CTGAGTTGAACGACATTCGACAACGATCGAGGTAGCGGAAATACACCCAGTTGCCGTCTATGGCTCTGGAAATAGAAATATCGGTACCAGTCTTATGGCTTGACACACTCTTCCCTTTGCTATCACAGTACTGGACGTCAAATCCATACCTTCCTTATGAATGGACATAGTCATTTCCTTTGCACATATCAGAACACAAACACACACTTTATAAGCCTGATGCTCAAGGCAAACTTATCGCGCACTTCGTACTACTATGTATAATACTTCTTGAGTAACTGATTGCTGGCGATACGAGATAAAACTGACCGAAAATCAACTATGGGTGGACATGTCTGATAAGTTTTCCTCGCAAGTGTCACCAACGTGTCTTAGAAATAGTTGTTTAATCATCTTACAAACTACCAGATGTTAATAAAATCCCGATCCCAACAACTACTGTATGTTACTGTCACAAGCCGTCTTGGTTCTATATGTGCACACAAGCACCCATGTTAAAAGCTATTCTGGCTTTATAAATCTATGTATGGCGTTACCTACAAATCATGTGGTTTTTCCAGACAAATACGGATGTGGTAATCGCCGCAGTGTATAGTATCAGACCAATACGTCGGCGATGGTGCAACCTCATGGTAAAAGTACCGCATTTTGAAAGTGGTACGGCTAAGAAGTGTGGTATGAAACCGGTATTTGCAACTACCTCACGCCACTTCCGCTAGATATTTCTCCTGTATTTGTAATGCATTCTGTCTCAATGCCATGCAGAGTTATCAGTGATGATTGATTGCGAAGCATCACAAACAGTAGTAGATGGTGTGATGATTGAGGTCGTAAGAAATATACACTAGCTTTTCAGATCTGTAGTGATACACTTTCGGTAGAAGTGATGTCTATGATTTCGAATCAAGTTTTTCCATTCAATCACATACCTGCATTGGATCCTATTGAGAAGCCCATTAATGATTACAGCCACTAGTGAATCATATTTCTCGATCACTCATATCTCGAAACAAGTCACCTCTCTGGAATCTATCTGAAACAGTAAAATTCCAACATGGTTTTAGGTAGCCCCTATGCATCTTGCAACTACCCCTCAGACTCTGCGCTACCGTCCCCGCAGCTATTCGCATGTGATTTTTCCAATCTAAGTCGGAACTGAGCAGAAATCGGTGGAAGCTACATCTACCACCTTCTGCAACCCGTGTAGAAACAGGCGAAGCTCGGTTACTGCGACAGAACTGTGTTTGGACCAGTCGTCAGAAACAAAAACTGCTCCTGCAGCAAAAGGTAATATAAAAGTAGTTTGGGAACTGGGGGAAGGATGTGGATTTTGTTACTGCATTGTGGTGCCTCTCGAAACTACGAGCAGATCCACATCCCTCAGCGCCCATTAATGTCCATCACCCCAACATTCTATCATCGTTATTCTGTACACTGCACCAGAGAAAAATTGCGAACTATAAAAGCTCCACTAACTTCATCCGATAGAGAACTCGATAAGATTTTTACATCTTTGTCCTCCAATATAGCGAAAACAAATACCGCATGTGTGCTGATTCGAGCACAAGTGACAGATCCTATTAAAGATGCAGGTATTGATCCACTGCACAGGCCAGTGTAAAGTTTCATCACCCATACCTTGGGAGGATGACCATATACCACAGACCAAGTCGCAAGAGTCGTTCCCTGTGATCCTGTGTCATTGTTTGAAACATTGTTTTCTTTCTGCTCTAACACGCTTTGTACATTTCCATTAATTTTGTTTTGCCGCCAAGAGTTCGTGGTCTGTGTCAGGTTCTAAACTGGCGTTAACACGTTCCGATCCATTGCCTCTCGCAGAACACTAGGTGTCGCACAGTGTAAACGATGTTGTTACTGTGCCTACCATAACATTCCGCACACACTGGATTATTTAAAAAATAAAAGACAGTTACAACATAAGGAAACTGGAAGAGTTTGACTGCATTGTTGAGTTTCCAAACTGCTGTCCCAAGGTGAATGCCTACATCTACATTTAAGTTTATGTGTCAATGTGACAGAACAGCTGATAGCTACGTATTCCAGTTCGACTGATTCCTCATATTGCAGTCATGAACGCGATCTCTGCTTCAGTTCTATCCGTCCCCAGAAGGTGTTGTCCCTCCACCAAAACTCTTTCTCCTACTCAAACAAGCGATGTCAGTCAGTCATTATGTGATAACCAGCAGCATACCAGTGGATGGAAGGGATGGAAAAGGCACCCACGATGTAGTGACATAATAAGCATTGCTTTGATTGTGAGAAAAATTTTACGAATTTTAAAGTAATTTTCAGACCAACCAATGATGGGACAGCATGTTTCCCAATTTCAGTATCATAGCTACCTCAGCACTACCTACCTCAGCACTACCCCACTTTGCTATTATCATTGCAAACGTGGATAGATGACTGTGCAGTCTGTCCATGCATTGTTAATTCTCGAACAGATCCACCGTCAAAGTATATCAGACGGCGCTCCACATATTTCTAAGACTACGAACATAGTGCTCAATTTATGATGTATTTCTATTCTGATGGGGAGTCATAGCGCATTCTCACAGTCTTGGGGTAAAATTAGGTACTGAAAGATCCCCCGGACTGTCATTGGCCAACCCACCCGCCAGTACCAAGTTAACCTGCAATCGACCAGAAGTAGACCACGCTACATTCCACGTCTCGTGAATGAGTGGAGCTTGCCAAGTCCTTTCCCATCCAAGAGCACAAGATTTCTCGAGATGCGCCCATGTTGAGGAGGATAGCACTCCTTATCAGAGTATAGTATTAGATTTGAAAGTGTTGTGATGTAATAGCAGACAGTGAATAAGAACAAGAAAGGGGTGATTTTTATGCGCAGTGGAGCTCCAGACTGATGGAGTTAAAACCATCGTAAATCAACGAAGCAATCAGTTTTAAAGTACATGGTGATTCAAAAAGAATACCACAACTTCAAAAATGTGTATTTACTGAAAGAAACGTAATATAACCTTCTGTTATACATCATACTCCAACTCGTTCCACACTCTCTGTAGCATATCAGGCGTAACAGTTTGGATAGGTGCTGTTATTTCTCGCTTCAAATCATCAATGGTGGCTGGGAGAGGTGGCCGAAACACCGTATCCTTAACATACCCCCATAAGAAAATATCGCAGGGGGTAAGATCAGGGCTTCTTGGAGGCCAGTGATGAAGTGCTCTGTCACGGGCTGCCTGGCGGCCGATCCATCGCCTCGGGTAGTTGACGTTCAGGTTTCATAACTAACCTTTTTCGTAGGACTCTTCATACAGTTGATTGTGGAATTTGCAGCTCTCTGTTAGCTCTGCGAGTCGATTTTCCTGGGCTGCGAACAAATGCTTGCTGGATGCGTGCTACATTTTCATCACTCGTTCTCGGCCGTCCAGAACTTTTCCTTTTGCACAAACACCCATTCTCTGTAAACTGTTTATACCAACGTTTAATACACCACCTATCAGGAGGTTTAACACCATACTTCGTTCGAAATGCACGCTGAACAACTGTCGTCGACTCACTTCTGCCGTACTCAATAACACAAAAAGCTTTCTGTTGAGCGGTCGCCATCTTAGCATCAACTGACGCTGACGCCTAGTCAACAGCGCCTCAAGCGAACAAATGTACAACTAAATGAAACTTTATAGCTCCCTTAATTCGCCGACAGATAGTGCTTAGCTCTGCCTTTTGTCGTTGCAGAGTTTTAAATTCCTAAAGTTGTGGTATTCTTTTTGAATCACCCTGTATTATTGCAGAGTCTACGATCAGTACCTGGAACGTATTGGTAAGAGAGAACAAAAACACACGCACTCCTAAGGCTAAAATGTTCTGCACTTAAAACGACTATAATGTAAGATCGCTTGTGTTTCCGACCTATCAGACGTATGAAATATAGCGCTGTTAATATTTCGATGTAAGAAATATATTTCAAGCACATGACATACATCCATCTTCCCGGTTTCTCCACGATAAACTATGTTATAGAAACGTAAAACGAAAAACCCACTACCAGAAAACATTTGCTCTGAATCATACGAGCACAATATAGCTATCATTAATGGACTTCTCAGTAGGATCCAATGCAGGTATGTGGTTGAATAGAAAGACTTGATTCTAAATAATAAGACATCACTTCTACCGAAAGTGTTGCACTAGAGATCTGAAAAGCTAGTGTATATTTCTTACGATCTCAATCATCACACCATCTACTACTGTTTGTAATCCTTTTCAATCAATCATCACCTATAACTCTGACATGGCATTGAGACAGAATGCATTACAAATACAGGAGAAATATCTAGCGGCAGTGGCGTGAGGTAGTTGCAAATACCAGACTTCTTTGCCGTACCACTTTCAAATTTCGGTACTTTTATCATGAGGTTGCACCATCGGCGTCGTATTGGTCTGATACTGTACACTGCGGCGATCACCATCTCGCTATTTATCTGGAAAAACCACGTGATTCGTAGGTAACGCCATACATAGATTTATAAAGGAAGTATAGCTTTTAACATGGGTGTTTGAGTGCACATATAGAACCAAGACGGCTTGTGACAGTAACATACAGTAGTTGTTGGGATTGGGATTTTTTTAACCTCTGGTGGTTTGTAAGACGATTAAAGACCTCTTTCTAAGACACGTTGGTGGCACTTGCGACAAAAACTTATCAGACATGTCCACCCATAGGCGATTTTCGGTCAGTTTTATCTCGTATCGCCAGCAATCAGTTACTCAAGAAGTATTATACATAGTAGTACGAGGCGCGCGATAAGTTTGCCTTGAGCATCAGGCTTATAAGAATTGACTGACAGCTACTTAACCTATTGTTTTCCTCTGATTGACAGGTAGTTAACCTGTTGTTCTGTTCAGTGCTTTACCATGTCACCCCCATTTCCATTTTATTGACAGGCACTTAACCTATTGTCCCCACTGCCCCCTCTCCCTCTCCAAACCCCCTCCCCCCTCACTGCTACAGGCACTCTTTCAGGTCTGAGTTACTGGAATAGGCCCTCCTCTCACTCTTATCAATTTGATTGACTACTTAATTAAATTGATCAATTAATTATCCTCTCTGGTGGGAAAGTGCCATGCCCCCCCGCACGCAACCTGGCGGGCAGATCAAATTCCATCAGGACAATGCAACTAACCTAAGAAAATGGCAGGAACATAGGTGACTTGGGCTACCTCCACTAACCTAAGTCATCCGACTGCCACCTCTCCCTAGGAACTGGTGGGAAGATTGAATTTTGGAGGGAAGATAGATCAATTCGTCCATCTCTACTAAACTAAGAAAATGGTGGGAAAGAAAGGGCACTTGGGCTACCTCTTCTAACCTAAGCCATCCGACCACCACCTCTTCCCAGGAAACAGTGGTAGTAGCACTCTACCTGTGCTGGACATAAGTCTTCATTTTGCATGCGCTATTTATTTAAACAATTAGAAGCAGTACCTCCATCCAGTGTGTTAACCAAGAGGTCTGGAGTCTGACTGACGTAGTACACAGTACAACCACCAGAGGGTGCTGTCGTCCTTTCCGTGACATAATCCAAGATGGCGCTCAGGTGGGGGAGAGGAAGGGTCTCATAACAGGAAATTCAAGGGTATATTGTTTATTTATAAAAACATCAGTTTGTGAGAGTTGGATATTTCTTGTTCATCATTCTCTGCTGATTGGAAACATGTAGGTCTTGCAAGAAATAATTACATGGAGCAAACATGTTACATAACCTATTGTTCAACACTGTACTCTGGCAGCCTTAACCTAATGTTTTACCGGCCGTTGTGGCCGAGCGGTTCTGGGCGCATCAGTCCGGAACGCCGTTGTTGCTATGGTTGCAGGTTGGAATCCTGCCTCTGGCATGGATGTGTGTCGTGTCCTAAGGTTAGTTACGTTCAAGTAGTTCTAAGTCTAGGGGACTGATGACCTCAGATGTTAAGCCCCATAGTGCTCAGAGCCATTTTATCCTAATGTTTGGCCCTTTGTTAGCACTTAACCTATTGTTCTGTTAAGTGGTTCTCCATATCATCCCCATTTCCTTAAACTGTTCTACCGCCTTTGATACCAAATTAAGTAATTAGTTATGTCCTCCCACCATTTTCTGGTACACTTTTCGAATTTCACATGCTTTTGAACGCCATTTTTAGTTCATTCTTGTTTGTCACACACCTCCTTAAACTACTCTACTGCATTTTACATAAAAATTATGCAAATTAACCTAGTGTTCTGTGCTTAACCTGCTGTTCTGCTCCACGTCACTCAATCACACACACCCTACCCTTGTACCCCACGTTGATATAAAAAATTTATGCAAATTGATTAATCGATATTTTTCACATGTATGGGGAATGTTTTTAATTCACATCACCCTCTTGGTCGGTGAAACCGACGGAACACAGTTTAAGCAAAAGATCGCTACTAATAAACACATCCCGCCACTCGACGCCAAATGCCGCCGCCAGGCGTTTCAGCGTCTGAGCGAGACAGGTACCCTCGCACCTCGGAAGACTGACAGTGGAAGGACCCGCACAGTCCCTACGCCTAACAGGCAGGGGTGTGTGTGGTAGGTTCAGTGTTAGAAACCCCTGGAGCCAGTGTGCAGCTATTGGCAGCAGCAGAAGGCATATCTCTCACTCTCATCTGTGCGTGTTCGTGTGTGTGTGTGTGTGTGTGTGTGTTTGTGTGTGTGTGGGGAGGGGGGGGGGGGGTAGTACTTCATCAACAGTTGCTGTACCCATATCATCTGCAGTGCGATCAGACTCTAAGGCCACAGGATCATCGTGGCAAACAGCTGATTTGTCAATGGCTGTTGCAGAATTCTGCCGCGGACCCACTGTCCACCATTTGCTGATGAGGCATGGTTCGCAAGATATGGAGTGAATTTCCGTAACCAGTATTTATAGGCAGATGTAAATCCCTAAGCAACTGACGAAAGAGGGCATCAAAACCGATTCACAATCAACGTATGGGAGCGCGTACTTGGTGATAAATTAGAAGGGTCATACGTGCTACCACATACGTTAACTTGGTCGCGTATCTGGACTTTCTCATTAATGTACTGGCTGGAGGCTGTGGTTCTCGCATGATGGGGCACCGGCACACTTTCGTCACAATGTGCGCGAAAATATGACGCAGACATTTCAGGACTCCTGGACTGGTCGTGGGGCCCCACACCTTGGCCTGCTCGTTTCCCAGACCTCAGTCCCATAGACTTCTGGTTATGGGGACACTTGCAGGAATTTCTCTACGCGACGCCAATCAACGGTGTGTGGACACTACAGGGTTGCGTCTTCAATGTGTTCCATCAGGTACAACAACAGCTGGTTATACTTCTAAGGGTTGTAACGTATAATTTTATATATATAAATTTTCGGTGCATACAGTGTCACGTCTTTGTGTCACACAAATTTTTATTTTTAAAGAGGATCACTTAAGACTATTTCTATCGGTTCGCCTCTCAAATTTCTCCCTCGTATCACAAAATTGTCGTCTGATGTAGTACAAACTGAAAAAATAAATTCCTTTTAAAGTACAGTTTCGTATATAAATTATATTCAAAACCTTACACCTGTGTCACAGAACAAATCCTACACCGAGAATACTTTACACAAGTTTAATGGAAGAAATGCTTGGCTCTGAGCACTATGGGACTTAACATCTGAGGTCATCAGTTCCCTAGAACTTAGAACTACTTAAACCTAACTAACCTAAGGACATCACACACATCGATGCCCGAGGCAGGATTCGAACCTGCGACCGTAGCGGTCTCGCGCTTCAAGACTGAAGCGCCTAGAACCGCTCGGCCACCAGCGGCCGATAATTATTACAGTATTTAAAGAACATCAAAATACGGACAGATTGAAATGAATAAACAGTACAATTCAACTGTAAAAAGCTAAGGAGCGTATTATTAGCAAAATGAGAAATATGCAAAAGTGATATGCCAAAATGAGTACTTCTCAATTGGGAGTAAATCAAAGCAATCAGAATGGCTGAAAGAGAGCACAATAACATGAGCCATAAACGAATAAGAGCTAAGCAAATAAGAGGATAGGCAAAAATGAGATGCCAACAAAATGAGAGCTGGCCGAACTCACTTATATACGGTTGCGCTCGTGGCGGCGTCTAGCGGCCCGTACGCAAGTTGTGCGACTGCTGTCGCAGGTCGACCCTTGATCTATGATGTTGCGGGGTGCTTCATTTTTTACTTTGGAGGGTCAGGAATGTGTTTTGTTATGAATGGACGCCACGTTGAACACCTCCTATAAAGACGTGTTTATCGCAGAAAATATCGATTTCCGGACCCATGTTTATTGGACTTTTGTCAGCAAGCATGCACCTGCAGACCTATGTTTATTGGGCTTGATTTTCTTGTCTCAAAGTGTGGTGTCACCGCCAGACATCACACTTGCTAGGTGGTAGCTTAAATCGGCCGCGGTCCATTTAGTACATGTCGGACCCGCGTGTCGCCACTGTGTGATCGCAGACCGAGCGCCACCACAAGGCAGGTCTCGAGATACGGACGAGCACTCGCCCCAGTTGTACGACGACTACACTGACGAAGCCTTTCTCTCATTTGCCGAGAGACAGTTAGAATAGCCTTCAGCTAAGTCAATGGCTACGACCTAGCAAGGCGCCATTAACCATTTTAAGATAGAGTCTCACTTGTATCATCAAGGAATGCTGTATTCACATGAAGGATTAAAAGTTAAGTATTAAAGCAGCTACGTACTTTTCTTGCTATCATTCAATACGTATCCTGTTTCAGACCTCTCTTTAGCCAACGTGAGATTACGCGTGCCTTTCGGCTACTTCAGTGTGGCGTAGCTGTCTCGTTACGCCTCAACACAAAGAGTACTACCACATCTCAAAGCATTCGGCCTTTTTTTTTTGTTGAAAACCCTGTATAATTTTGCACAAATATTATGTACACAACAACATGCTGTTTTGTTTTCTTCTCCGCAGTCTGCTTAAGACGAAATAGTTAAGTTGTATTTGTCGTTAACTTCGTAATCCTATCCCTTCACAGATTATAACTAAGCGAAATACTGTCATTCAAGCTAGCAATACGGATTTACCTACCGATTTTAAGATATTTGAATTCGCATTTAAAATTTCCTTTGCAATAACAATATACAGAGCTCAAGATCAGAGAGAGAGAGAGAGAGAGAGAGAGAGAGAGAGAGAGAGAGAGATAAGATGACAGACAGAGAGGGGAGGAGGAAATGGAGAGGGGAAAGGAGGGTGTGAACAGAGAGAGGGGCAGCAGATTGAGGGACAGTAGGGAGGAGGGGATTAAGATAGAGGGGGGGTGAGCAGGCGATGGAGGGATACAGGGTAGGAGAAAGGGGGAGCAGTGCGTGGACACAGACAGGGAGGGGAAGGTGACTAGGACGTGTATACACTTAGCAGTTAGCAGTCACTGCTGGGCTCTTTAGTCTGAATGAAAATTCAAGAGATATATACTAATTAACAAATATCTAACTGCCATTTTAATGAAAAATGCGTGTCGTCTTATTTCTAATTGCATATTGCACACAAAAATCAATTTTTCACAGCAAATACAAATTCGTAATCACCAATCTCTTATAGAATAATAAAGATTGATTAAATTAACAAAATAACTACAAATGAAGTTGTTCTTCTTTATGTATTTCATTCTCTATACAAATATTCTGGAGATGGCAGGGGTAAAATACAGGGAGCGAAGGGCTATTTACAATTTGTACAGAAATCAGATGCCAGTTATAAGAATCGAGGGGCATGAAAGGGAAGCAGTTGTTGGGAAGGGAGTGAGACGGGGTTGTAGTCTCTCCCCGATGTTACTCAATCTGTATATTGAACAAGCAGTGAAGGAAACAAAAGAAAAATACGGAGTAGGTATTAAAATTCATGGAGAAGACATAAAAACTTTGAGGTTTGCCGATGACATTGTAATTCGATCAGAGACAGCAAAGGACTTGGAAGAGCAGTTGAAAGGAATGGACAGTGTCTTGAAAGGAGGATATAAGATGAACATCAACAAAAGCAAAACGAGGATAATGGAATGTAGTCGAATTAAGTCGGGTGATGCTGAGGGAATTAGATTAGGAAATGAGACACTTAAAGTAGTAAATGAGTTTTGCTATTTGGGGAGCAAAATAACTGATGATGGTCGAAGTAGAGAGGATATAAAATGTAGACTGGCAATGGCAAGGAAAGCGTTTCTGAAGAAGAGAAATTTGTTAGCATCGGGTATAGATTTAAGTGTCAGGAAGTCGTTTCTGAAAGTATTTGTATGGAGTGTAGCCATGAATGGAACTAAAACGTGGACGATAAACAGTGTCGATAAGAAGAGAATAGAAGCTTTCGAAATGTGGTGCTACAGAAGAATGCTGAAGATTAGATCACATATCTAATCAGGAGGTATTGAATAGGATTGGGGAGAAGTTTGTGGCACAACTTGACTAGAAGAAGGGATCGGTTGGTAGGACATGTTTTGAGGCATCAAGGAATCACCAGTTTAATATTGGAGGGCAGCGTGCAGGGTAAAAATCGTAGAGGGAGACCAAGAGATGAATACACTAAGCAGATTCAGAAGGATGTAGGTTGCAGTAGGCACTGGGAGATGAAGAAGCTTGCACAGGATAGAGTAGCATGGAGAGCTGCATCAAAACAGTCTCAGGACTGAAGACCACAACAACAACATACACATGCTCCCTTCATTCAAAAATTTATTACAGTCGGGAGTCGATCCCCTGCCACCGACACGATAGCCATGCATTGTACCACAGATACACGTGGCCCATCGGAAAAACGCAAACGTGCTTTAGGAAACTGAAGGCTCTCGGGAAACTTGAAACTCGATTTTCCTATGTGAGACTGACGTTTGAGTTCCCAACTTCGCGTATCATCTGTATATACAAAAGGCAGCGTCACGACTGACTGGTCAGGGATTTTCACTGCCTCGTGATGGCTGGGTGTTGTGTGGTGTCCTTAGGTTAGTTAGGTTTAAGTAGTTCTAAGTTCTAGGGGACTGATGACCACAGATGTTAAGTCCCATAGTGCTCAGAGCCATTTGAACCATTTGAACCACGACTGACTGGATGACTCACCAGCGCCCAGACCAAACCGCTAAAGACAGGAACTTTGGAGAAGGCATAGGTCTTTTAATGGAGCCGTCGTTTACGAAGGTATTTTTCGTAATTCCAACCCCAACGGGATGAAATAGGAATGATGGTTCTTTTTAATGTCGCTATTAAGGGAATTTTGACGCTAGAACTACGAAAACTAGTATTTGGTTACTCGGTCAGATAATAAAAAATATGTGTTTCACGATTCTCGGTATTCAATCACTAATGGGTTAAATTAGGGGGTGAACGTTGTTTTTGAAAATAAATAATCAACAAGTACTAAAGGAATTTTAAGGCTACATCTGGTATTTACCTTCTCAGTTAGAAACAAAAATACATGTACCAGTGTTTCTGTAGTACAGCCCTTAAGGTAGTGCAATAGGGGATAAATAATTTTAAGAAGCTATTCCGTTACATTAAATAAATTTTGAAGCTAGATATACAAAAATTAGATTCCACATCTTTGTTTAATATAAAGAAATATTCGTCAGGGGACGACAGTTGCCATGGAAATATGTCCATAAGAACGCGAAAGGCATGAGTAACGAAAACTTTGGACTCCAGCTACCAGAATCCCTTTTTGGTCAGGAAAACATTCGTAAAGATCACGCTTATGTGGTCTTCTGGCAACAGTATTACAGATTTGATGTTTTACTGGATTCGTGATATTTACGGTACACTCTTGAAATGAGTTCACGGGAAAATCCCCACTTCGTCACTACCTCGGAGATGCTGTGTCCCATCGCTCGCGAGCCGACTACAACACAAAGTTCAAACTCACTTAAATCTTGATAACCTGCCACTTTAGCAGCAGTAACCGATCTGACAACTGCGCCAGACACTTGCCGTCTTATACAGGCTTTGCCTACCGCAGCGCCGTATTCTGTATTTTTATATAACTCTGTTTGAATATGTATGCCTTTGGCGCTTCAGTATATACAGGGTGTTACAAAAAGGTACGGCCAAACTTTCAGGAAACATTCCTCACACACAAAGAAAGAAAAGATGTTATGTGGAAATGTGTCCGGAAACGCTTACTTTCCATGTCAGAGCTCATTTTATTACTTCTCTTCAATTCACATTAATCATGGAATGGAAACACATGGGACAGAACGTACCAGCATGACTTCAAACACTTTGTTACAGGAAATGTTCAAAATGTCCTCCGTTAGCGAGGATACATGCATCCACCCTCCGTCGCATGGAATCCCTGATGCGCTGATGCAGCCCTGGAGAATGGCGTATTGTATCACAGCCGCCCACAATACGAGCACGAAGAGTCTCTACATTTGGTACCGGAGTTAAGTAGACAAGAGCTTTCAAATGCCCCCATAAATGAAAGTCAAGAGGGTTGAGGTCAGGAGAGCGTGGAGGCCACGGAATTTGTCCGCCTCTACCAATCCATCGGTCACCGAATCTGTTGTTGAGAAGCGTACGAACACTTCGACCGAAATGTGCAGGAGCTCTATCGTACACGAACCACATGTTGTGTCGTACTTGTAAAGGCACATGTTCTAGCAGCACAGGTAGAGTATCCCGTATGAAATCATGATAACGTGCTCCATTGAGCGTAGGTGGACGAAACTAAAATGAGCTCTAACATGGAAATTAAGCGTTTCCGGACACATGTCCACATAACATCTTTTCTTTATTCGTGTGTGAGGAACGTTTCCTGAAAGTTTGGTCGTAGCTTTTTGTAACACCCTGTATACTGGGTGGTCAAAAAGTCAGTATAAATTTGAAAACTGAATATATCACGGAAAAATGTAGACAGAGAGGTACAAATTGACACTCATGCTTGGAATGACATTGGGTTTTATTAGCACCAAAAAAATACAAAAGTAAAAAAATGTCAGACAGATGGCACTTCATCTGATCAGAATAGCAATAATCAGCATAACAAAGTAAGACAAAGCAAAGATGATGTTCCTTACAGGAAATGCTCAATATGTCCACCATCATTTCTGAACAATAGCTGTAGTCGAGGAGTAATGTTGTGAGCAGGACTGTAAAGCATGTCTGGATTTATGGTGAGGCATTGGCGTCGGATGTTGTCTTTCAGCATCCCTAGAGATGTCGGTAGATCACGATACACTTGCGACTTCAGGTAACCCCAAAGCCAATAATCACACGGACTGAGGTCTGGGGATCTGGGAGGCCACGCGTGACGACAGTGGCGGCTGAGCACACGATCACCACCAAACGACGCACGAAAGAGATCTTTCACGCGTCTAGCAATACTTCGTTTTTTTTTTTTTTTTTTTTTTTGTCCTAATAAAACCCCATGTCATTCCAAGCATGTGTGTCAATTTTACCTCTCTATCTACATTATTCCATGGTTTATTAAGTTTTCAAATTTAGACTGACTTTTTGATCACTTAAACTCCAAAGAAACTGGTATACGCATGCATCTATATATATAAAATCCGACTGGCTTGTAGGGCCTCCTTTCCACACTCCTGCACTCGCAGAGCAACAGCGGTGAGGCAGCAACGTGGCGGGGCAGTGAAGTGACGGCGGCGCCTTGACGCCTGGTCTATGCAACCCTCAACACTGCACTCCTAGTCTTGCTTAGCCCGGTGCCTCTGCTCCCCGGGGGTGCAGGCTCGCTGAGCAGTGTTACGGACAGAGGCTCAGGCCGCTGTCCAACTCGACAGCTCCCACTGCTCAGATCCTCGTAAACAGCGGCGGACCCTCGCCCGTTTTTATTATAATTTTAATTTTTTCTCGGCTCTGATTGGTCGCACGTGTCGCTGCCGCAGGCGGTGATAAGCGGCCGTTCTGATTTATCGCCGGGCCGGAACGCTGCGCCCGAAAACAAAACAGCTGCCTTTCATTTTTTTTCTTCTGTTCTCTCTTGTGTGACTGGCTGCGTCGCTTAGACAGCGCTGCTGATATCCTGTGGCATCAGCCCTGTGAAGAAGTTGTGGACGAGCGCTGACGGGTCAGAGGTACCGAGGGCTCGGACACGGACCACACTGTTAAGAGCGATCTCATTTCCTTCTCTTGGTTCTGATTTACTGCTATTTCACCTTCCACTTTGCTTCCAAAGGGGACTTCACACGCTCAAATATTTGTTGCGCAATGGCGTCGCTTATCGTCTACTAAAGTCATCAGCAGATCAAAAGCAATTGCAAAACAATTTAGATAAGATATCTGTATGGTACAGATATTAGCAATACACTCGAAATAATGAAAAGTGTGAGGTCATGGGCACGAGTGCTAAGAGGAATCCATTAAACTTCAGTTACACGATAAATCTATCAAATCTAAGAACCATAAATTCAACTACATACCTAGGAACTTCAATAACAATCAACTTAAGTTGGAAACAAGACAAGAAAATGCTGTGAGGAAGGTGAACCAAAGATGGCGATTAATCGGCAGGACACTTAGAAGATGCAACAGCTCTAGTAAAGATACTGCCTACACTACACGCTGCTAAGTATTGCATTTTCGGGCAACAACGAAGTTATATTATGTAGCAGGTGTCATTAGAGCACAGTCAATAAAGTCATTTCTTGGAATAATGGATAAACTACGCATTCATCTTTTCGTGTTTCCCACGCTGGTCTCGTTGTGAACTCATGGCTCAATCGTCGAAATCTAGGTAGTGATGATTCCAAGCTCGGATGCAAAGAGGCCTGGGTGTTATTCTGCGATATTCAAACGTTTTATAGAGGTGTTTCATAAACCATTCTTGAAGATTAAACTTTTGCAAGTTAGGACAGTGGTGATGTAAAAAAGTAAGCAGCACTCCGAATTTAAGTTGCACTTCATTTTTATTACTTTTGTTTGAACATCAAAATATAAAACATACTTGAAAATATCTTCCTCACTGTTGAAGTTCACATTTCATAAACTGACTACAATTTGCGTCTTTTCAACATGACGACCAAGACTTGACTCTCTAACAACCGCTTACGTGCCCAAAAATCAGACTTACAAGTACGTTAAAGATCATAGTGGCAAAAGAAAGAATACACATAAGAGTAATATCATTGCAATATATACATATAGATGTATCGAAGTACCTCTACATTAATGAAATCAAATCTGAATGTGGTCACAGAAATATGTTAACTATTTTACAGAAAAACAGTAGAATGTTGCTGGTATCGAGAGGTTGACGTGAGGTGCCGTAATGGTTACGTAATTCAAGTACCATTACAAGTGCTGCTAAAAACCATCATCATAATGAAACAAGGAAAATTCGAGCACGCACAGAAAGATACATGTACTCGTTTTATCCGCGCTGATTTAACTGTTTTCCCCGTACGGTGAGCCTATGAAGACTCTGCTGCTTTACATGGCTGCGAGCGGCCTCACGCAATGGGAATGCAACGCACGAAAGAATAACAGCTGGCGCTGCCTGCTGCCAAGGCTCCGTGTGAGAACACCTCTGAGCGCGGGAATCTTATTTTAAAAGGAGATTTTAAAACCGGTCAATTTCTGCAAAAAAATTTCATCTCGACAATTTTGACCTTCTTCCGTAAACTACTTTAGATCCCCTCAAGTTGTTGCCTACAGTTATTTGTTTGTACATTTGAAAGTTCTTAGCGTCACGGTTCCGATGGTTGAATCGGTAGGTCATAGGTGCGTTGTCGCTGGTTCAAAGCTACGAACTGACTTTGTTTTTTTTTCCATTTGTGAAGCTGAAACCGGCTCCAAAGTGGCTTCGTTGAGAAAAACGCATCAACGGTACTACGAAATTTAGCCGTCCAACACTATGCACTTCTCACTCATTTTTCTTTTAAATATTCTTTTAAATATTTCTAAGACGTGGCACCAGTTTGTTGTTTGAGCGCCCAGGTACTCTTTCGGCAGGTAGGGACCTACCCACTAGCAGGTGCAAGCCAGTCTGATGAAAAATTCACAGTAAAATATGGGAAGATTCTCAGTACATGATACATACGAGGCAATTCTATACGCGTCTTCTTTTAAATATACCCGGGAAACCAGAGTGCCATGTGGAATAGACTGTACGTCACTTTAGAAAGGGCCGTACAACTCCGGAAAGCGCACAGAATAACACGGAACCACTGCAACGAACGACTGACAGACACATCTCACCGTTTTGTTTTGGCTGAAGCATTACATGCGAGAGAAACTCTCGTCTCTAGGAGGCCACTCACAAATTGATGAACCTGGGAACGAAAGACGAGCAAAAAATTTTCAGAAAAATGTATGGTCCCATTAATACCAGTCGCGTAAGGGTTGAAAGGAAATTGAAGAGCTATACATAACAGTTCAGTGGTGCAATACGCAGACGACGCTTAAGTTCTATGCTCATGTCTGCAGTATGGACAGCAGTAGTTTAACTAAAAACACCTACTTAATACAATAAATTCAAAGGTGTACAAATCACTTGACTAGAGGAGATTAAGCAATACATAGGATAAATGAATGCCACAGAAGATAATCACGAGGGAACGGAAAGCATTTGGAATCCTAATAGCAAATTACGCAATCGTGAAAAACGTACAAAGACCACTCGAAAACAATGAAGAGGTCTTCGTGAAGAAAATAAGAAAATTCAGTTGTCAGACCAAGCTAACAAGTTCAAAGGCGTACTTTAACTTAACGTCAACTAATAATAATAGTAGTGGGCCTATAATTATAAATTATACTTATTCAAGACATTACAGATTTTTATTTTATAAATCTGATCGGTTGAAAACTGAGATGTAAGTATTGCCTAAAGAACAGGGGCTCAAGATACTTTAGTGTGCAGAATAAAGTGATGCTCTAGGAGCAGGCGAATATGGAGAGCAAGATGAGTGTGGCATTGAAGAGGATGTGGTAGTCGTCGATGAATTGGTGTCTGATGAGAAGAACGTGACGTTGCACCTCCACAATCCACCCCAAAGGTTCCCACTACCAGAAGACGACAACGCTCTGTTTGTCCCAGTAATGACGGGAGGGGGAGAGGCAACGGCTAGGTGTAAATAACGTAACCGATTTATTTACTGTTCACGTAAAGCTCTGTGTAAATTATCACGAGAAAAAATTATTTTACTACTCGTTGAGTTGTTTATAATAATTTAGTAGTGATAAGAAATGAATTTCTATACTAGAATAGTTGTTTTATTTATTTTTATAACTCGGTTACGAAATTCTCAACATAGTGTTCTCGGATAATGCGCTGGTCCACTGCGCTGACATTTCATCCAAGACGTTTCATTGTGTATATAGTTTGCGTATATTATTTGTCAAATTAAACACCTACATTAAAACCTCGAATGAAATAAAACCATATTAGGATACTCGCTATTTATAGGATGCAGAAAATAAAGGAGATTCAAATTCCGAACCATTCCTTGCTACATGAAACGGGCGCATGGATCTCTTATTTATTTATTGGTTTTTGTTTTATCACCACATACCCAATCGTAGGTTATACATCAGTAACAACTGTCAGTTTTGAGTATTATCTATGTAGAGATTTAAGTCCATTCACAGCAAAAGAAGTAAAAATTTTATGAAATTGGTGTGTTTGCACTAGGATTATTTATATAGGAAATTTAAATTAAAGTCAGCTACAACAAAACGTGTATTATTGTTAACAAAATAGATGTGTAGATGCACGCTTCACGTTATGTACGGAGAAAAGCCACTGCCCTTTGTGGTTGGTGGGCAGACGCGGAGTGCAAATGGCGACAGCGTAATTGGTGAGTCTTGTGAAGATGGCGCCCGATGTTCGAGAAACATTTTTTTCTGAGTTTGTTACAGATATTCTACAGTTATTTGAGCAGAAGTTGAATAATTGTGCAAATTTCTGCAGAGAAACCGAAAGTAGTCGGAAAAATTTTACTCCTGTAAGAAAATATATTCGCCAGTTTGCGAAAAACAATTATGATCGCAATTCTGAATAGCTTTCCAGGAAACCTACAGAAAAACCTTACTGATATTTTTCGCGCAAGTAACAGTTTATGAGGCAGTTTTAGTTAAGAGGGACACACTTCCACTGCACAAAAAAATTTCGTACACGCGCAAGTAACAGTTTATGAGGCAGTTTTAGTTAAGAGGGACACACTTCCACTGCACAAAAAAATTTCGTACAACACTTCTGAACAGTGCCCCAAGAGTTCTACTGAAAACGGTCAGTTAAGCCCTTACTCGAAGTCGGGAAAGTTTCTTCTCAGATAGCAGGGTGGCTCTGGTCCAACCTACTCGTTAACCACCTGCGGAAGACTATACGGTGCTACGCAGTCTAACATGAGTCAGCGGTTTAAAGTAAAATCGTGGCAGAGGTAGATTTTGCAATGCTTTTTTAAAGATTGTGGTGGCGTACATTTAATTTGCAGTGCAAAGCGTTGTAGATTCTGAAGTACTACGGAGATACTGTGGTGTTCTCTTAATTCATTTACTGGAGGTAGCGGAAACTAATTTTGACGTCTGGAAGGCGATCGTGACCACGAACCAGTTCCAGGATACTTATTGAACAGAGGAATGTCTTTGCGTTCTGTTAAGAGGAAAGGAGAACATTTGGACGACATGTGTTTAAAGCTTACTCGTAAGGAAGTAGCTAACAACCAGACAACAAAGCAGTACGTTATTAACTATGAAGTGGTTGGTTCAAATGGCTCTGAGCACTATGGGACTCAACTGCTGAGGTCATAAGTCCCATAGAACTTAGAACTACTTAAACCTAACTAACCTAAGGACAACACACACATCCATGCCCGAGGCACGATTCGAACCTGCGACCGTAGCGGTCGCGCGGTTCCAGACTGTAGCGCCAGAACCGCTCGGCCACCAGTGGCTGGCAACTATGAAGTGTGTAAGGAGTACAGGCAACAGCTCGCTTGAACAGTGTGGTTATGGTCGTTCAGTTGGGTGGGGCTGCCATGCAGTCGCCGCTATAGCTTAACCGATGTTTACGAACCGTAACTGCCACAAAAATGTACAATCTACCGGTATTGAAACGTCTTCTCGGATTGGAAGAATACGACGACAGAGACATTACCTTCACTCCGTCTCATCCCGTTGCTGTCATCGCAACTCCACTGCGATTTTGTTTTGTGTGGTGAAAGCGGGTCCCTCATTATTGCGATTATCTCATAAACCAGTTGTTGTTGTTGTCGTCTTCAGTCCAGAGACTGGTTTGATACAGCTCTCCATGCTACTCTATCCTGTGCAAGCTTCTTCATCCCCCAGTACTTCCTTGGTCTCTCTCTACGATTTTTACCCTCCGCGCTGCCCTCCAGTACTAAATTGGTAATCCCTTGATGCCTCAGAACATGTCCTACCAACCGATCCCTTCTTCTAGTCAAGTTGTGCCACAAACTCCTCTTCTCCCCAATCCTATTCAATACCTCCTCATTAGTTACGTGATCTACCCATCTAATCTACAGCATTCTTCTGTTGCACCACATTTCGAAGCTTCTATTCTCTTCTTGTCCAAACTATTTATCGTCCATGTTTCACTCCCATACATGGCTACACTCCATAGAAATACTTTCAGAAACGACTTCCTGACACTTAAATCTATACCCGATGTTAACAAATTTCTATTCTTCAGAAACGCTTTCCTTGCCATTGCCAGTCTACATTTTATATCCTCTCTACTTCGACCATCATCAGTTATTTTGCTCCCCAAATAGCAAAACTCCTTTACTACTTTAAGTGTCTCATTTCCTAATCTAATTCCCTCAGCATCACCCGACTTAATTCGACTACATTCCATTATCCTTGTTTTGCTTTTTTCAAATGGTTCAAATGGCTCTGAGCACTATGCGACTTAGCTTCGGAGGTCATCAGTCGCCTAGAACTTAGAGCTAGTTAAACCTAACTAACCTAAGGACATCACACACATGCATGCCCGAGGCAGGATTCGAACCCGCGACCGTAGCGGTCACTCGGTTCCAGACTGTAACGCCTAGAACCGAACGGCCACTCCGGCCGGCTTTGCTTTTGTTGATGTTCATCTTATATACTCCTTTCAAGACACTACCCATTCCATTCAACTGCTCTTCCAGGTCCTTTGCTGTCTCTGACAGAATTACAATGTCATCGGCGAACCTCAAAGATTTTATTTCTTCTCCATGGATTTTAATACCTACTCCAAATTTATCTTTCGTTTCCTTCACTGCTTGCTCAATATACAGATTGAATAACATCGGGGAGAGGCTACAACCCTGTCTCACTCCCTTCCCAACCACTGCTTCCCTTTATCTCCCTCGACTCTTATAACTGTCATCTGGTTTCTGTACAAATTGCCGGCCGGAGTGGCCGTGCGGTTCTAGGCGCTACAATCTGGAACCTAGCGACCGCTACGGTCGCAGGTTCGAATCCTGCCTCGGGCATGGATGTGTGTGATGTCCTTAGGTTAGTTCGGTTTAATTAGTTCTAATTTCTTGGTGACTGATGACCTCAGAAGTTAAGTCGCATAGTGCTCAGAGCCATTTTTTTTGTACAAATTGTAAATAGTCTTTCGCTCCCTGTATTTTACCCCTGTCACCTTCAGAATTTGAAAGAGAGTATTCCAGTCAACATTGTCAAAAGCTTCATAAACCAGTACCTGCACAAAAAATGTCATTATGGTTTTCTGCAGACGTCTCGAGGCGCTATTCAGAATTGTGATTTTTTTTTTAGAAAATTGGGAATTAAGTTTATTGTTACAGACTTCAAATTTCCCAGGAGTGAGGAACGCAACGCTACGAGAGTAACGAAACGCGATGCTTGCCAGTTATTCGTCTCCGGGCGATGAGTGTTAGCACCAGGTGCAATACGAAAAGTTAACGATTCGACGGGAATCGGGTAGGAATTTCCCTGCAACGAGACGTTGCGGGGAGCAGCGGATCGTTACTTGGAGCTGCGCGGAACACTCGTTGTTGACGGACGAATACGTACGAGAAGCAGCGGGCCTTCCGCGCGCTGAATGAAACGAAGACACGCGTCAGCCTGACTCACAATCCGGACTGATTCAGGTTGCACCCCTGTCAGAGTGACGCGACAGTCGACTGTTTTAAGCAGTCGATTAGCCAGTCAAATCTCTTCTCGTTCAGTCGGTGCTATCAGTGGAATGAAACAACCGAATGTATCTAGTCTCTTTGGCCACCAACTGTACGAACGTTTTTGACTGACTCTGCGTTTTAGTCCTGAATGACATTTTCACTCTGCAGCGGAGTGTGCGCCGATATGAAACTTCCTGGCAGATTAAAACTGTGTGCCGGGCCGAGACTCGAACTCGGGACCTTTGCCTATAGCGGGTAAGTGCTCTACCAACTGAGCTACCCAAGCACGACTCACGCCCCGTCCTCACAGCTTTACTTCTGCCAGTACCTCGTCTCCTACCTTCCAAACTTTACAGAAGCTCTCCCATGAACTAGCACTCCTGAAAGAAAGGATATTGCGGAGAAATGGCTTAGCGACAGCCTGGGGGATGTTTCCAGAATGAGATTTTCACTCTGCAGCGGAGTGTGCGCTGATGTGAAACTTCCTGGCAGATTAAAACTGTGTGCAGAAGTAAAGCTGTGAGGACGGGGCGTGAGTCGTGCTTGGGTAGCTCAGTTGGTAGAGCACTTACCCGTTATAGGCAAAGGTCCCGAGTTCGAGTCTCGGCCCGGCACACAGTTTTAATCTGCCAGGAAGTTTCTGCGTTTTTGTGTTTTCACGAAAGTGCTCGTACAGACTCTTCGGATGTACATGAGCCATGACTAGGGCTGCCGACTCTATTTTGAGGAGTGCTAAATAAAAAGTATAGATGAAGTATTTTAAAAATGTATGTATTTACTTACTTGAGACGAACGTTTCGTACTTCTGGAGTTAAATATCAGTATTTGGTTCTATTGCAAGTGTAATTAGTGGTGCTGCACTGGAAAAATATCTTTGAATAAATGAAGAATTAATTTTAGGATTCCGTGGCTCAAACTGTAAAACGGAAGCCTTATAGGATCGCTTCGTTATGAGTCTATCTGGCTGTAAAGAATCATTTTTCGTAGGAACAGGCTGACGAATCACACTCAGATTTATACCACGTGTTCGAAAGAACATAATCGCCTTAACTGTGGTCGGCCTTGGGGCGGATCCAGGATCTCGGTCAGGCGGGGGGGAGGGGGGGGGCAAATTTTTTGGTACCTGCCTTCCAAAAAATTAATTCCAAATAAAACCATTAATACTCTACACGCGCGCACACACACACACATATTATATATATATATATATATATATATATATATATATATATATATATAAATGGGAGATAGGATACTCCGTGAAGAGTTTGACAGAGCACTGAAATACCTGAGTCGAAACAAGGCCCCGGGAGTAGACAACATTCCATTGGAACTACTGTCAGCCTTGGGAGCCAGTCCTGACAAAACTCTACCATCTGGTGAGCAAGATGTATGAGACAGGTGAAATACCCTCAGACTTCAAGAAGAATATAATAATTCCAATCCCAAACAAAGCAGGTGCTCACAGATGTGAAAATTACCGAACAATCAGTTTAATAAGTCACGGCTGCAAAATACTAACGCGAATTTTTTACAGACGAATGGAGAAACTGGTAGAAGCCGACCTCGGGGAAGATCAGTTTGGATTCCGTAGAAATATTGGAACATGTGAGGCAATACTGACCCTACGACTTATCTTAGAAGCTATACTAAGGAAAGGCAAACCTACGTTTCTAGCATTTGTAGACGTAGAGAAAGCTTTTTACAATGTTGACCGGAATACTCTCTTTCAAATTCTGAAGGAGGCAGGGGTAAAATACAGGGAGCGAAAGGCTATTTACAATTTATACCAGATGGTAGTTATAAGAGTCGAGGGACATGAAAGGGAAGCAGTGGGTGGGAAGGGAGTGAGACAGGGTTGTAGCCTCTCCCCGATGTTATTCAATCTATATTTTGAGCAAGCAATAAAGTTAACAAAAGAAAAGTTCGGAGTAGGTATTAAAATCCATGGAGAAGTAATAAAAACTTTGAGGTTCGCCGATGACATTGTAATTCTGTCAGAGACAGCAAAAGACCTGGAAGAGCAGCTGAACGGATTGTGTCTTGAAAGGAGGATATAAGATGAATATCAACAAAAGCAAAACGAGGATAATGGAATGGAGTCGAATTACGTCGAGTGACAACAACATAATTTATGAAATCCCTTCTTACAAGTTATTTAGTTGTTAACAGGACCCCAGCAAACTCGTTTTTATTAAATTCATCGTTAGTGACAATAAGCTATGGCCCCTGCTGGTGCATGCTGCTGAGAATTGCTGTAAACGACGTGGAAAAAGGCAGTCATCTAAAGAGGCGAGTGCAAAACGTAGCGCCAAAACAGACACACACACACGCCACAACAAGTCATGTACTCTAGTCCAGTAAATTCCGTTGCACAAGCCACATTCTGTATCACTTGTAAATACTTATTCAAATACGCATTCACATAGCTTCTGGAAATATTAGTTTTAAGTTTTTCGTGTAACGATCTGTTGAGGGCTTAAATGACAGTGAAACTGACACTCATTGAACACGCACACAGTGCTGTGAAGGTCGGATTCCGGTTACTGACGTCTCAGGTCGCTTACGGAGTCCATTTTAAAATTGGCCTCGCGGTCGCGTGTTCGCTTCCCGAGCACGGTGTCCCGGGTTCGATTCCCGGCAAGGTCAGGGATTTTCACCTGCGTCGAGATGAGTGGGTGTTTGTGTTGTCATCATTTCATCATCATTCACGGAAGTGGCGAGACTGGACTGAGCAAAGGTTGGCACTTTGTGCGGGCGCTGATACCGGCGCAGTTGAGCGCCCCACAAACCAAACATCACCATCATCATCATCATCCATTTTAAGAGAGGGGCATAGGCTTGTTGTACGTACGATACAGTATTAATAGTTATGGCGATTATTTTTCAAGTAATAAACGGTTTAATTACTTTTTTCCGCTACCTCGGTTTCATTTGACTGCCCCTTATAGCAGAGGAGTGGGACTTGTTATCACCTGCTGGAATGCTTCCAGTTACAGTTTACGTTGGGTAGGCTACCGCTCGGCTCTTTTCCTAGTCCACATTTATCGAGAACCAGGGAACAGACCTGTAGGCCAGAAAAATATCTTCGTTCACTCTTTTGTATGGAAAGAGTATAAAAATTGCATGCACAAAATTGTCGAACAATGCGACTTACTCCCGCCTGTTGCAACAATCCTTGATCATATTCTGAGCTCAGACATCACAGAGTTCCTCCAGGAAAACCACTCTCCGACAAACAGCGCTGATTCAGCGAGAAATAAAGGGAAAAAAAGCCGCTCGTGTGGAACGCAGTTCGCTGTACTGACGTACGACATTTCGAAGTGCGAGTGTACGCAACGTGAACAGCCAGACTTCTGCAAGGCGTTCCAGGCTGCGCAACATCGTCGACTACTCGACAAGACACTATCGTAAGGAGCAACTTTGCGTACACGTGGGTGGCCCGAGGAATATCTGACTTGCTGCACGCAGCACCTTGTGCTGGACGGCCAATGTACCATAGAAACGACAGTGGCAACCGGTGTGCTCCAAGGAAGCGAAGTAAGACGTGGAACGTCGACAGTAGGCGGGAACGACTAATCAGACAGTCTCAGCAGCACTGTCATATTGTTCGCTGACGCAGTGGCCTTAGTTGCACAATCGTAAAGAACTGAGGAAAGACTTGGAAAAAATTTCCACTTGGTGAGAATGAATGGCAACTCTCTTCAGATGTGGATGAATGTAAGGTAATGCCTATGAGGGAGACGTGGAATCTGATTAGGAAGTTGGTGGTGAACATTTTGAGCACGTCACATCGTGTAATTTTTTAGATGTAGGCTATAATACTAAGAGGCGATGTGGAATGGGAAGATTCGCCTTAAAATGCCGCTTCCGGGATACGAGGCGACCAGCCTACGCAATATCGAATTCGCCTCGCGGACTTAACGATGAGGCCAGTCTGCGCGTGGTTTTTAGGCGGTTCTCCGCGGGAATACTGGACTCATTCCAACATCGCGCTTCTAATCTTTTAGTTTAACAAATCATTAACGCAGGAAAATCGTACGAACGTACGGTCATTTGATCGTCTGGAGGACATAGTAAAAGGCATCCCTGGCGAAAAGAAGCACCTGAAAGACTTGGAAACAAGTCAGTCTCAGGTCCGGATGGAATCCGAAGAATAATACTCTACAGCACTGGTCCCTTACTTAGCTTGCATGTATCGCAAATCTCTTACCCAGGCCAAACTCCTAACACTGGGTAAAAAAACCGCATGTGGCTCCTGTATATAACAAGAGTAAGAGAACGAAACTGAAAATTACAAACCGACATCCTTAACATCGGTTTGATACAGAATTCTTTAACGTATTTTTAGTTCCAATATAAATAAAAGTCCTTGAGACTGAGGTGCTTACGTCCGTTAATCAACAGGGTTTAAGAAACCATCGCTGCTGCTGCGAAACTCGGCTCGCCTTTTCCTCACACATACTTCAAACCATGTATGGAACAGCAATAGGAAAGCATTTTAAACGGTGCCCCACCGCACGAATGTCGGAGCATACGGAATAACTTCACAGATCTGTGAGTGGTTCGAGGACTTGTTAATTAATACAACGCAGTACAGTGACCTCGACAGCCAGTGTTCGTCAGGGAGAAGCGTAGCGTGAGGTGTGCCCTAGGCAAGTGTGACGGGACCGCTGTTGTACGTCTATACAGGGTGTTACAAAAAGGTAAGGCCAAACTTTTAGGACACATTCCTCACACACAAGTAAAGAAAAGATGTTACGTGGGCATGTGTCCCGAAACGCTTAATTTCCATGTTAGAGCTCATTTTAGTTTCGTCAGTATGTACTGTACTTCCTCCATTCACCGCCAGTTGGCCCAATTGAAGGAAGGTAATGTCGACTTCGGTGCTTGTGTTGACATGCGACTCATTGGTCTACAGTACTAGCATCAAGCACATCAGTACGTAGCATCAACAAGTTAGTGTTCATCACGAACGTGGTTTTGCAGCCAGTGCAATGTTTGCAAATGCGGAGTTGGCAGATGCCCATTTGATGTACGGATTAGCACGGGGCAATAGCCGTGGCGCGCTACGTTTGTATCGAGACAGATTTCCAGAACGAAGGTGTCCCGACATGAAGACGTTCGAAGTAATTGATCGGCGTCTTAGGGAGCACGGAACATTCCAGCCTATGACTCGCGACTGGGGAAGACCTAGAACGACGAGGACACCTGCAATGGACGAGGCAATTCTTCGTGCAGTTGACGATAACCCTAATGTCAGCGTCAGAGAAGTTGCTGCTGTACAAGGTAACGTTGACCACGTCACTGTATGGAGAGTACTGCAGGAGAACCAGTTGTTTCCGTACCATGTACAGCGTGTGCAGGCACTATCAGCAGCTGATTGGCCTCCACGGGTACACTTCTGCGAATGGTTCATCCGACAATGTGTCAATCCTCATTTCAGTGCAAATGTTCTCTTTACGGATGAGGCTTCATTCCAACGTGATCAAATTGTAAATTTTCACAATCAACATGTGTGGGCTGACGAGAATCCGCACGCAATTGTGCAATCACGTCATCGACACAGATTTTCTGTGAACGTTTGGGCAGGCATTGTTGGTGATGTCTCGATTGGGCCCCATGTTCTTTCACCTACGCTCAATGGAGCACGTTATCATGATTTGGTACGGGATACTCTACATGTGCTGCTAGAACATGTGCTTTTACAAGTACGACACAACATGTGGTTCGTGCACGGTGGAGCTCCTGCACATTTCAGTCGAAGTGTTCGTACGCTTCTCCACAACAGATTCGGTGACCGATGGATTGGTAGAGGCTGACAAATTCTGTGGCCTCCACGCTCTCCTGACCTCAACCCTCTTGACTTTCATATATGGGGGCATTTGAAAGCTCTTGTCTACTTAACTCCGGTACCAAATGTAGAGACTCTTCGTGCTCGTATTGTGGACGGCTGTGATACAATACGCCATTCTGCAGGGCTGCATCAGCGCATCAGGGATTCCGTGCGACGGAGGGTGGATGCACGTATCCTCGCTAACGGAGGACATTTTGAACATTTCCTGTAACAAAGTGTTTGAAGTCACGCTGGTACGTTCTGTTGCTGTGTGTTTCCATTCCACGATTAATGTGATTTGAAGAGAAGTAATAAAATGAGCTCTAACATGGAAAGTAAGCGTTTCGGGAGACATGTGCACATAACATATTTTCTTTCCTTGTGTGTGAGGAGTGTTTGTTGAAAGTTTGGCCGTACCTTTTTGTAACACCCTGTATACGTAAATGATGTGGCTGACAACGTGGCCAGCAGTCCGCAGTGGTCCAAGTTGAGTGACTGTAGGAGGATACAAGAAGAGTGGTAGCTAGTTGAGTAGTAGCTAGTTCCAAATGTACAAAAATGTTAGTTAATACGGATGAGAAGGAGAAACAAACCTGTAATCTTCAGATAGAGTATTACTAATATATCTGGGTACAGCGTTGCAAAGCGATATGAAATGGGACAAGCGTGTGAGGATTATGGTAGGCAAGGCGAATAGTCGAATCCGGTTTAATGAGAGAATTTTCGGAAATTCTGTTTCGTCTGTAAACGTATAGAGGAGTTTGTCAGTGAGTTGTGACAGGACAAGCATATAGCTGCTGGTGTCACTGATCGAGTGTTTGGGATCGCATCGAAGGAAGACATCGAAGCTGTCCAAGGGCGGGCTGCTAGGTTTGTTACCGGTGGGTTCGAACAACAGGCAAGTGCTACAGAGATACTTCGGGAGCTGAAGTGGGAAATTCCTGGAGGCAAGGCGATGTTCAGAAGATTTAGAGAACCGGCATCTGAAGCCTAATGCCGAACTATTTTACTGCTGCCAACACACATTTCGCGTAAGAATCACCAAGGTGTATTTCCGAGTGCAAGACGCAAGAAAATGAGCGGTGTTGGTATAGCGTACCCTCCGCCACGCACCGTGCGGTGGCTTGCTGAAGAGTAATGTGTAGAGACACTCTACGCAAACATTTACTCTGAAGCGCCAAAAAAGCTGGTATAAGCATGCGTATTCAAATAGAGAGATGAGTAAACAGGCAGAATACGGCGCTGCGGTCGGAAACACCTATATATAGGACGACGAGTGTGTGGCGCAGTTGTCAGATCGGTCACTTGCTACAAGGGCAGGCTATCAAGATTTAAGTCAGTTTGAACGTGGTGTTCTAGTCGGCGTACGAGCGATGGGACACAGCATCTCAGAGGCAGCGATGATGTCGGGATTTTCCCCTTCGACGATGTCACGAATGTGCGGTGAATATCAGGAATACGGTAAAACTACAAATCTGCAACATCGCTGCGACCGGAAAAATATCCTGCAAGAACGGGACCGACGACGACTGAAGAGAATCGTTCGACGTGACAGAAGTGCAACCCTTACGCACATTGCTGCAGGTTTCAATGCTGGACTACCAACAAGTGTCAGCATGTGAACCATTCAACGAAACATCATCGATATGGGGTTTCGGAGCCGAAGGCCCAGTCGTCTACCCTTGATGACTGCACGACACAGAGGTTTACGCCTCGCCTGGGCCCGTCAACATCGACAATGGACTGTTGATGACTGGAAACATGTTGCGTGGTCGGAAGAGTCTCGTTTTAAATTGTATTGAGCGGATGGACGTGTACGGATGTGGAGAAAGCCTTGAAAGCTCTCTGTTGGATTCCTTTCATGTTAATTTCTTAAATCTGTTGTCACTTACGGCATAAATTCCTCTTCTAAATTTACTGTGGTGTTTCTGACTATCTGGGAGGAGACCAAGCAGTGAAACGTGTTACTTTTGCACATAAACAAGAATGATCTGTCACACTACTACACTTTAAAACACAGTTTATATGTAATTCATGTCACAAAGTCTCATATGGAACCTACATCCGCTTTCTTTTATATACTGTATATGATAAGATACTGTCATCCCCCTTCCCTTCTGTGTGAGAGGATAAATGAGCAAATGTATTTCTAGTTGCATGCTTGAGGGTAGCAGACAAGCCTGTCTGCTAGAGAACAGTAGGACCAACGTCGGAACAGGTAGCTACGCTTTCTAAAGGCAGAGAGGTTTCTGTTCTTAGTATGGTCCTGTCCGTCCCTTGTCATGTTGGTATAGGAAGCTGCCTCTCTGGTCACTTCCGCTTGTATCTGTTAAGCACGCTCGGTAGGAGAGCAGGTCAGTCTGTCCGCGGCGAGCGTCTGAAGTGGTAAGATCTCCGGCTAAGAGCGTGTCTGCCAAGTCCTTAGGACAATGGATTTCTTAAGTTCAGCCTAACTGAAAATTTAATCACCTTTATTTCAGGTTTAGCTCTAAAATATCTAATGTTATCTTAAATTGCAACGCAGTGTAATTCGAGTGTGAAGTTCAGAGTATCTTCCGGTAGTTGCTTTGTCACTACTTTGTGAGTAAAGTGGAACAACGTGTTGATCCGTAACTCTAACTAAGATCATCAATCTTAAATGCGAATGTGCGTGAGATTATAACGTCTCGTCTTGACAATATTTTTCAATGTAGCAACTTTTCTTTATCTTCAACCCACGTGGGATGTACTTCATGAGACCAGTACCACGTGCTTATACAACTGATTGATCCATCAGGTTAATAGTAAGACGATAGTAACCAGTTCGAGGTTTTTCTTTTGTAAATTGCTTTTCGATCTAATTTATTTTAATTATCGAAATTATTGTGGAGTTATACTCTTTGTGTAAACCAAGTTGACCACGTGAAGCATGTGGTGTAAGCATCAAAGTAGCCCTCAGCTATTCTTTTCGGGAAGATTTCACAGAGAGCTAGTATGAATTTAGTATACCAGTGTGTGGTAATTACATGACGGACAGGATTGTGCTACGAACGTAACTTCTTTGGGTGAAAATTGAATCGGTTGGTTGTGGTTAATTTCCTCTTGCATATGTTTCAACGTTCTTCATGTGTTATTTTATGAATGCAGTGTTGTATGTAGTCTCCCAATCTTGGCTCCCTATTTGATGTGTTCCGTAAGATTACAAACTCACATTTACACAATCCTAAATAAGGCACCAGTTTAGTTATGAATCAAGTTTGATATGCTGAAATTTTAACGGAACAATGATCAATGTTAAAATAAATGTCCACATATAAACTGATTTATTTCTTTTTATTTAAATTGTCTTTTTACATATATATCACCGGTTATCGTAAGATGAATACTAAAACATTATAATTAATGTCAGTCTGGTTGGGAATTCGGTAAGCTATACTGGATACCTGGTGAAACAGTTGCGCAGTAATGCAAGGTTAACTTCCTCAGATAGCTCACAGCTTCTAACCCACTTTTATGGTCTTGAACATCAGCACCGCTTTCAGAACAAATTAATGTAACAACATTACAACCTCACAAACCCGTGGCCACTGCACCTCAGTGGGGTACTGTTCAAGCTGGTGGTGCGCGTGCAGGTGGAGTGATATGGCACACCCGATACGTCTAGATACAACTCTGACAGATGACACATACGTAATCAAATTTGGGAAACATTTTTTTGGAACAGAGATCAATAGAATATTATATTTTAACTTAAGTTCAGTCTTGATCACAACACTTATGTCTCAATAACATAGGTGACCGGTTTCTGTTATATTTATATAACCGTCTTCAGACCTGTGAATTAATTTTAGAAAATACTAGAGACCAGTCTTAAAATAAAATGAAAAGTGTCTAATGACGACAAAATTTTTTAACAAGATAAAATAAAGCTTATTATACCCATGGCTTCCTTGGAGGATGGTAGGCGGAGCTCTCTTCAGCTGCTACGAAGTCAACTGATGGTTATGAGTGCTGAGCATGAACTTAAATATGCAGAGGCTCCGCCTACTTCCTCTCACACTACTTCACAACTGCCAATCAGCGTTCACAATACGACGCTATCGTCAAAGTATAAAAGTACGAAATACACTAATAACATAAAATTGATTCATTTAAAATGTCTGATAAACAGATAGTTAGTATGTGTAAAACTTATTTATATTTTAGATAAAAACGGTAAACTACGATGTGTAATAGCCGTGCCCTCTATGGGCAACCTTAATACTATTAGAGTTTCAGTTAAATCAAAGACGTAAAAGTCCCATGAGTTGTGGTATATATCGATTATACCGAGTCGCCTACATCACAATTGCATCTTTGATGGATGTTGCAGAATCGTCTTACTTTAACTGTAGTTTTCATAGCAATATTCTTTATAGCAGTAGGGTAGCAGCCAAGAGTACGTTCCGCATTATGTATGTCTGAATAACTGATTAGACCGCTGATTAAATATTTAAAACTCATCGATCTAATAGATTATATAATAATCTATCACAATGTAATAAAAATTTTATATGTTGTATAGCATATTGTTCATACATAACTTTTTCCATGGGTATAGCTAATCTTATATTTTAAAACAAAAGAGTAGGTGCATCTTCATTATAAAATTTCGTCGAAAAGGTCATAAAAATATTTTTCACGAAAAATCTAATTGTTCATTGAGCAGCATTGATGATTTGGTTTTCAAATGAGCATATATATATGGATTTCTTGTAAGATATTCATAAGTAAGCCTTTATTTGCATAACGAAGAACTTGTAGATTCTGCTCTGCTGTCCCCTCAGCATAGTTATTAAATGTTATGTGATGGCCGAATACAGATTTTGTTCGTGAGGTACCCGACCTATGTTCTTTGTACCTTACTGCAAAATTTCGATCTCTTTGGCCGATATATATTTTCTTACGGTCTCTACATTAGATCTTATACACTCCCGATTTGGTAAATTTTTCGTTATCTTTACTTATGGTATGTCTTAGTTTTTTGTTGTAAAGTATTGTCAGTTGTGAATGCTATTGTTATTCCAGAATTTTTGAATAAATTAGTAATTCTATCTGAGATGTTACCCATATATGCCATCTTCATATATTCTGGATTACCTGGAGTACATTGTGATTATTGCACTGTATTAAAAATGATATCTACCTGTCGTGTGTCGAAAGAGTTGCTTTTCGCAATTTGTTTTAAGATGGTCATTTCCTTTTTGATCTCATTAGCTTCCAGCGGTGATTTCATTTTATTTTAAGATTGCTCTCTAGTATTTTCTAAAATTAATTCACAGGTCTGAAGATGGTTATATAAATATAACCGAAACCGGTCACCTATGTTATTGAGACGTAAGTGTTGTGATCAAGACTGAACTTTAGTTAAAATATAACATATCTAATCATCCTGTCTGATCACCTGCATCCATTCGTGTCCATTATGCTTTCCAACGGACTCGGGCAATTCCAGCAAGACACTGCGACGCCCCACACGTCCGGAATTGCTACAGAGAGGCCCCAGGAACATTCATCTGAGTTTAAACTCTTGCGCTGGCCACTCAACTCCCCAGAGGTGAATGTTATTGAACATTTTTGGGATGCCTTGCAACATGCTGTTCAGAGATCTCCACCCCTCGTTGTTGTTGTTGTTGTCTTCACTCCTGAGACTGGTTTGATGCAGCTCTCCATGCTACTCTATCCTGTGCAAGCTTCTTCATCTCCCAGTACTTACTGCAAACTACATCCTTCTGAATCTGCTTAGTGTATTCATCTCTTGGTCTCCCTCTACGATTTTTACCCTCCACGCAGCCGTCCAACGCTAAATTTGTGATCCCTTGATGCCTCAGAACATGTCCTACCAACCGGTCCCTTCTTCTTGTCAAGTTGTGCCCCAAACTCCTCTTCTCCCCAATTCTATTCAATACTTCCTCATTAGTTATGTAATCTACCCATCTAATCTACAGCATTCTTCTGTAGCACCACATTTCGAAAGCTTCTATTCTCTTCTTGTCCGAACTATTTATCCTCCATGTTTCACTTCCATACATGGCTACACTCCATACAAATACTTTCAGAAACGAGTACCTGACACTTAAATCTATACACGATGCTAACAAATTTCTCTTCTTCAGAAACGCTTTCCTTGGCATTGGCCGTCTACATTTCATATCTTCGACCATCATCAGTTATTTTGCTCCCCAAATAGCGAAACTCCTTTACTACTTTAAGTGTCTGATTTCCTAGTCTAATTCCCTCAGCATCACCCGACTTCATTCGACTACATTCCATTATCCTCGTTTTGCTTTTGTTGATGTTCATCTTATATCCTCCTTTCAAGACACTGTCCATTCCGTTCAACTGCTCTTCCAAGTCCTTTGCTGTCTCTGACAACTACAATGCCATCACTGTATCTCAATGTTTTTATTTCTTCTCCATGGATTTGAATACCTACTCTGAATTTTTGTTTTGTGTCCTTTACTGTTTGCTCAATATACAGATTGAATAACATTGGGGAGAGGCTACAACCCTGTCTCACTCCCTTCCCAACCACTGCTTCCCTTTCGCGTCCCTCGACTCTTACAACTGCCATGTGGTTTCTGTACAAATTGTAAATAGCCTTTCGCTCCCTGTATTTTACACCTGCCACCTTTAGAATTTGAAAGAGAGTATTCCAATCAACATTGTCAAAAGCTTTCTCTAAGTCTACAAATGCTAGAAACGTAGGTTTGCCTTTCCTTAATCTTTCTTCTAAGATAAGCCGTAGGGTCAGTATTGCCTCACGTGTTCCAACATTTCTACGGAATCCAAACTGATCTTCCCCGAGGTCGGCTTCCCCTCGTAGTCTTACGGATTTATGGACAGCCCTCCATCATTCACGGCCCCAAACCCCTCCAGCAGTGGTTCAGACATTAGTCGAGTCCCGGCCGTGTCGTGTTGCTTCATTTCTGCGTCCTCGCAGGGGCGCTACACGGTATTAGGGGGTGTACTAGTTTCTTTGGCTCTTCAGTGTAGCAGACGGTCTCAGACATGCGATCTACTGCAAAAAATGGTTTAAATGGCTCTGAGCACTATGGGACTTAACATCTGAGCTCATCAGTCCGCTAGAACTTAGAACTACTTAAACCTAACTAACCTAAGGACACCACACAACACCCAGCCATTACGAGGCAGGATTCGAACCTGCGGCCGTAGCGGTTCCGGACTGAAGCGCTTAGAACCGCTCGGCCACGATCTACTGCAGGCGGAAACAGGTGGGCTACACAGATTCCGTCCCGGTAGTGAGTGGGAAGAGCCCACACACTGCCACAAACAATGCCGACCCCGTAGAGAAAGGCGGAAAGGGGAGTGGAGGATACGTGCGGTCGCAGTGGTCTGCGGCGTCATTCCGACTCTCCTGCCTCTGTCGGCACCCTGCACCGTGGACAGCGCCTGAGCAAGTGCGCTGCTGATCCAGTGGACACTAGGTGGACAAACGACCGGTACTCGCACAACGCTTCATTGAGCACTGTACACAAGGTGGACAATATTCAGTGGGGTTCATTTTGGATACGCTCTGCTGTGTCAGATTCTGACGGTAGGGGCGAAAAGTTTTGTACAACTGGTACAGAAAGCAGACGGCTGTTAACGAGAGTCGAAAGACATGTAACACACGCTGTGTCTGAAAACGTAGGGATCGGAAAAACCGACCGGTTAAAAGCGATACCGGTAGTTCAGTTCTGAATAATAGGTATTTTTCGGCATTTGTTGGGTCTCGGTTATAGCAGTTGTTCTTTATTTAGTAACAAATAGAAAAAAAAATCGTAGTATCAATTAGCTGTATTAGCGGCTGAAAGATGTTTCGTCTTAAATTTAAAAAAAAGGAGTAATTTTTACTCGTAAAATTCGTATCGGTTTCAATTACTGCGTTATTATACAAAATGGCGAAAAGCGATGAGTGCTATTTTACAAGAGTGCAGACAGAAACGAGCGACAAACACATGGCACAGCACTGCTGAGACAATGATGCCGCCGTTGCCGTTGTGTCGCGGTTAGAGGTAGCTCTCTCGCAGTCTCCGACGAATATGCGTCGTGCTGCAGAAAGGTGCCAACCCTAACCCAGAAATATTTTTACAAAGTGACCTAGCAACGAAGCGCAACGCTTCATTTGGTTTAAGAGATTAAAGATTTGTCTGCCATTTCCGTGAAATAATAAAAGAGGATGGAAATTACGGCAGCAGTGACGAATTAAATACTGTTGCCTACAACTGTTCATTCGTAGTACGCAGTAAAAATAGAAAATAGTTCATGTGTTGCCTGTGTCTACATAATATGCCTGTATCTGCTTGTAGACCTTATAAACGGACGTGTTAACACGAAAAACAGAGTTCTTCAACCCCAATTTTTCCACTTTACCACTGAATATTCGCAACGCCGAAATGATGCTATAATCACCGATTACAACATGATTTTGAGCAGCGCTTCAAAAAATTAGAATCAATAATTACACCAGTGATTTCTGTAGAATTCAGCCACTTATCACATTTCGAGGAAATCTCTTATTTACCGACCGTATCTAATTTAATATTTTGATTCTACGTATCTTGAAACTGAGAGTCAAAATTTTTTGAGTCTTTCTTAGATTTCTAAGATTATTACAGGAAATAATAAGGATAAAAAATAAAAAATCGGTTATTTAACAAACCATTAATTTTGGGTGCTTTTAACAGTCACATTAAACTAGCATCGGAAAAATAATTATATTAGCGTGGTTTCAGCGGTAACCTCTATCCCTACTGAGAAGGGAGTGAGACAGCATTGTAGCTTCTCACCAGTTTTATTCGATCTGCGCATTGAGCAAGCAGTAAACGAAATCAAGGAGAAAGTTGGAAACTCCATTAAAGTTGAGCGAGCCGATTATGTGAAGGGACAGCAGTGGATTTACAAGAGCAGTTGAACAGAACACATAGTCTTCAAAAGAGGTTATAACGATTATCAATGAAAGTAAAAGAAAGATGATGGAAAGTAGTTGAATTAAACCCAGCGATGAAGAGGGAATTACGCAAGGAAAAGGAATTCTAAAAGTAATTGATTAGTGTGGCTATTTGGATGGCAGAGTAACTGACAATTGCGGAAGCAGAGAGAGTACAGAATGCAGGCTGGGAATAGCAAGAAAATCGTTTCTGAAGACGAGAAAGTTGTTCACATCGAATACAAGTTCAAGTGTTAGGAAGTCTTTTCTGAAAGTACTTGTATGGAGTATAGCCATGTATGGAAGCTAAGCATGGACGATAAATAGTTTAGACAAGAAGAGAATAGAAGCTTTTGTAACGTCGTGCTACAGAAGAATGCTGAAGATCAGATATGTCGATCTCGTAACTAATGAGGAGGTACTTAATAGAATTGGGGAGAAGAGGAATTTATGCTAGGGATTGGTTGGTAGGGCACGTTCTGAAGTATCAAGGGGTCACCAGTTTAGTACTCGAGGGAAGCGTGGGGGGTAAAAATAGTGTAGGGAGACCAGGAGATGAATACAATAAGCAGATTCAGAAGGATTTAGGTTTCAGTAGTTACTCGGAGAGAGTTGCACAGGGCAGAGTAGCGCGCATAGCTGGATCATACCAGTTTCTGGCCTGAACATGACAACAGGCTTAAAACGCAACAGAAAAGAAAACTTCAGCGATAAGTCCCTACTCTTTAGACTCAAGTTGATAGGTTTCCCTGTCTCAAACGTCTAGGCGCTCCCGAGTTCCTCGCAGTACTAGTGACTGTTTCTCCGCAATCAGTTTTTAGTAAAAATTCTCTCAATTGTTTTCCTCTTTCATTAACTCGTCAGTCCCTCGAATTTTCTGAGCATTCTGTGAACAAGGTACTCACTCGTTCCGTGGCGAAGAAGACTAGATTCGAGTGTTGGCACTAACCTGACAAACAGATAATTAAGTTAGGTACCACAGTAAGCATCCAGAGCTAAACTTACAACTGCTCTAACATGTTTACAAAACACCAGATAGTTGCTTCTGGAAAGTTAGTTTAGTCTGTCGTATTGAGCCATTACGAATGCTGCACATTACGTAGCAGGATATTACTCACGATTACGCTGCGTTCATATTGCCCATTTGGCCTCAACTAACCTAGTATGTGTCTTATCAAGCTCTCCATAACATTAGTTTCCAAGCAGATTTTCCATGCCGATAAAAATCTGCCGTATGCCTTTTAAGATTGCTGTATCCTCTACAAAATGCAATATGTAGCTTTATCGCAGACGATGGTCAACAAACTACAAGTCCCGCAGAAAAACAGACTGTCTGTAGAGATTGACTTGACAGTTTGTGCAGAGAACGCATTCCTGTCAAGATTGCAGCAGCACCACCACCAGAAAGTAAAGGTACGAAGTGCAAATATGAAAAAAAAATTGCTATGTTTGGTCACCAGTTCCAACGCGTACGGTATTTTTAAGAATCGGACTTAAAAGAAGAAATAAGTGACTAGCGGCCAACTGTTCAGTTAATTTTGTCAGCCGCGCTGCAGTCATGGACTGTGCGGCTGGTCCCGGCGGAGGTTCGAGTCCTCCCTCGGGCATTGGTGTGTGTGTTTGTCCTCAGGACGATTTAGGTTAAGTAGTGTGTAAGCTTAGGGACTGATGACCTTAGCAGTTAAGTCCCATAAGATTTCACACACATTTGAACATAATTTTGTCATAATACTTACAGGCTTACGCTTACAATCGCACTGTATTCTTACAACTATTATTAATTTTGCTTTATAATTAAGTGAGAAGTATAGCCTGAATATAGCAATTCGAAATTTATTCGACATTTCACCAGTAATATTATGAAACTCAGTAGGAGATGAAATTTTGTCATTCTAAAATTTTGTAAGAGTAAGTACGTATGTATTGGGAAAACATAACTGCTATTTTATAAAACAAACAGTATAATCATTGAAAATGCCAGAGAAACGTGAGTAGAAAAGTAAGAGTAAACATTTACGATCCCTTTTCGTTAGTCTTTCTCGAGACAGTCTTCTCGCTTGTTGTAGCGAATGCGTGAGCCGAGCAAAACTCCTGACTTGTATGGAAAAACGGAAGGTAGTTTTATATAAATCACATCCAAGATATATAGTATGAAGTGAAGAAACGTTTGTGCGCTGATTAATCATTACATATACTAAGATAATTCAGTTTTAAGTCAAGACCTAGCAACGAAAATATCCGATTCGCCTCTGTTATGACTAAGAGGGGAATAACTATTGAAAGAAGCAGCGACTTAACAGGCCTCCCAAGAATTACAAGAAAACGAGGGGTAAGAAGTTTGAACTTGACACCATTTCGCACACTGGACTGCGTGGCAGCGTCAGCGAACGGGCATAACAGATTTTCCTAAGATAGACGGGCTCACCTTCATAATAATACGTACAAATTAACATATCAATACGTAATTACATAACTGTCTCTCTCTCTCTCTCCCTCTCTCTCTCAAACACACACACACACACACACACACACACACACACACACATCCGTCGCTTCGCTCACATAGACTGTATGTTGTTCAGAAACCACCGTCTTGGCTTTTCACTCTAATTAAGACCATAGAAGCATGGTCTTATCCGAATGTAATTACAAAAAATTGGCTCTGAGCACTATGGGACTCAACTGCTGAGGTCATTAGTCCCCTAGAACTTAGAACTAGTTAAACCTAACTAACCTAAGGACATCACAAACATCCATGCCCGAGGCAGGATTCGAACCTGCGACTGTAGTGGTCTGGCGGTTCCAGACTGCAGCGCCTACAACCGCACGGCCACTTCGGCCGGCAATGTAATTACAGAAAGTAGTTCTAGTAGCTGGAGTCCATTAATCATACCTTTTGGACTCTTCTGGCAACTTTCATCCCCTAACAAATATTTCTTTATATATGCAACCTAGAAGTGACATACCAACTTTCATAAATTTAACTGTAAATTTTTTTTAATGTAACAAAATATTTCCTTAAAACTTTTATTCCCCTATTGCAATCTCTAAGGGGGAAACACTGAAACAGGTATTTTTTTATTTCTAGCCGAGAAATCAAATACCAGTAGTCACAGATACACCTCGGATTTTAGATAAAAACTTATTTTGTTCCTCATTAAATAAATGCAATAAAAGTTGTACATACGCAATTTACGCCAATTTATGATCGAAAACGCTAGTATTATAG
Source organism: Schistocerca piceifrons (assembly GCF_021461385.2). Classification (NCBI taxonomy): domain Eukaryota; kingdom Metazoa; phylum Arthropoda; class Insecta; order Orthoptera; family Acrididae; genus Schistocerca; species Schistocerca piceifrons. The sequence continues at coordinate 836,198,032 of NC_060141.1, forward strand.
CACCTAAAAATACCGGATTTTCGGTTAGTACCTGATTGTACCTGTTGTTGTTGTGGTCTTCAGTCCAGAGACAGGTTTGATGCAGCTCTCCATGCTACTCTATCCTGTGCAAGCTTCTTCATCTCCCAGTACCTAATGCAACCTACATCCTTCTATATCTGTTTAGTGTAGTCATCTCTTGGTCTCCCTCTACGATTTTGACCCTCGACGCTGCCGTCCAATGCTAAATTTGTGATCCCTTGATGCCTCAGAACATGTCCTACCAACCGGTCCCTTCTTCTTGTCAAGTCGACCCACAAACTCCTCTTCTCCCCAATCCTATTCAATACCTCCTCATTAGTTATGTGATCTACCCATCTAATCTTCAGCATTCTTCTCTAGCACCACATTTCGAAAGCTTCTATTCTCTTCTTGTCCAAACTATTTATCGTCCATGTTTCACTTCCATACACATACTTTCAGAAACGGCTTCCTGACACTTAAATCTATACTCGATGTTAACAAATTTCTGTTCTTCGGAAACGCTTTCCTTGCCATTACCAGTCTACATTTTTATCCTCTCTACTTCGACCACCATCAGTTATTTTGCTCCCCAAATAGCAAAACTCCTTTGCTACTTTAAGTGTCTCATTTCCTAATCTAATTCCCTCAGCATCACCCGACTTAATTCGACAACATTCCGTTAACCTCGTTTTGCTTTTGTCGATGTTCATCGTACCTAAATTTTAAAATTCGAGTCAAATAAAATTTGTATAACTAAACGTACTGTTCTGGTCCTCCCGGCTACTTAGAAAACAGTAACTGAATGATGGCTGTGGACCGTCAGATGGGCCGGCATGGCCTGCCTGACTGTTCAAAACACCTCCACAGTCTCCATTTAGTCGTTCAGCGTGCTGCTCGGCTGTGGCGAAATATTTCACACAGAGAGTGTGTTTGTGGAAAGCGAGCCGTGCCGAACCATCTCTCAATCGTCAGCGGTTACAAGAATTTCCTGATTTCTCTACAGACAGAAGAGTTATTCACTGCAATGTGTGCGACAAAGACTTAAGTAAAATGCTAACCTTTTATCCGCTACGCCCACTCAGTGATACCACTGTCTTTCGCGAGTTAATATTGTTTCTAAACCCTTAATGTAGGTTGATTTCGCTAAGTAGGTCTCGTCCACAAAGTATTTCTCAATTTTTTTATTTAGGAACGTTAAACACCGGGCAAATTTAAAGAATAAATAAAACTTGAAACAAACGCTAAACCAAATCCAACAAACAGAAACGAATTTCATCTTGACCTGTGTTAGGCCATTGTTACAGCAGACATACCATTCAGTGCAGTTGAAAATAGCCAGTTCGGAAGTTTTCTAGCATTTGTAGACTTAGAGAAAGCTTTTGACATTGCTGACTGGAATACTCTGTTTCAAATTGTGAAGGTGGCAGGGGTAAAATACAGGGAGCGAAAGGCTATTTACAATTTGTACAGAAACCAGATGGCAGTTATTAGAGTCGAGGGGCACCAAAGGGAAGCAGTGGTTGGGAAGGGAGTGAGACAGAGTTGTAGCCTCTCCCCGATGTTATTCAACCTGTATATTGAGCAAGCAGTAAAGGAAACAAAACAAAAATTCGGAGTAGGTATTAAAACCCATGGAGAAGAAATAAAAACTTTGTGGTTCGCCGATGACATTGCAATTCTGTCAGAGACAGCAAAGGACTTGGAAGAGCAGTTGAACGGAATGGACAGTGTCTTGAAAGGAGGATATAAGATGACCCTCAACAAAAGGAAAACCAGGATAATGGGATGTAGTCCAGTTAACTCGGGTGATGCTGAGGGTATTAGAATAGGAAATGAGACACTTAAAGTAATGGAGGAGTTTTGCTATTTGGGGAGCAAAATAACTGATGATGGTCGAAAGAGAGGATATAAAATATAGACTGGCAAAAGCAAGGAAAGCGTTTGTGAAGAAGAGAAATTTGTTAATATCGAGTATAGATTTAAGTGTCAGGAAGTCGTTTCTGAAAGTACTTGTATGCAGTGTAGCCATGTATGGAAGTGAAACGTGGACGATAAATAGTCTGGACAAGAGGAGAATAGAAGCTTTCGATTGTGGTGGTACAGAAGAATGCTGAAGATTAGATTGGTATATCACATAACGAGGAGGTATTGAATTGGATTGGGAAGAAGAGAAGTTTGTGGCATAATTTGACTAGAAAAAGGGATCGGTTGGTAGGACATGTTCTGAGGCATCAAGGGATCACCAATTGAGTATTGGAGGGCAGCATGGAGGATAAAAATCGTAGAGGGAGACCAAGAGATGAATACACTAAGCAGATTCAGAAGGATGTAGGTTGCAGAAAGGACTGGGAGATGAAGAAGCTTGCACAGGATAGAGTAGGATGGAGAGCTGCATCTAACGAGTCTCAGGAGTGAAGACCACAACAACAACAGTGACCGCACCATTCCATGAGAGTCCACGCTGACAAATAACTATTTAGATACTTTATATGAAGATACGTTGGCAGGGTAAGGGAAGATAAAGGCGATTCTTACGTGTAGTTCTATGTCGATGAGGCATCTGACAGACAAGGTCGATGTGTGGCTAGTTTGATTGTTGCAAAGGTAGATCCTGACACTCGATCTGTACCTCATCTGATGTGCAGCAAGGAGTTAAGAAAGACTAACCCGGAAGCAGTTGCTCACTTTGTTAATAAATAACGTAGTTTCTGCCATCAGAGAGTTTTTAGTAAAGCAGCTACAAGAGTCCAGTCATTTCGGTAGGAACTTCCCAGCGTACCACCTCCACCAGAACCCATACTTACTCGCTGGGAAACGTGGCTGGAGGCCGTGGAATACAACAGCGAGCATTTGGAAGACATTAAGAACATTGTTCTTAAATTGCGGGAGGAGCCGGTGGGCATTACTTCAGCTTAAGACTTTCTAAATCACCCTACAGTTTCCAACGACGATACATACATAAAATCTCATTATGCATTTTCGGTCCCTATCATTAGAGTGTTCAGGGAAACCGGTCTACACGAACCTGAGATGAAGACGTGACAGAAGAAAATCAACTTGGTCCCAGATTCTATTGGTATGAAAGTTAGTGAGAAACTAAAGACTGTGCTAAAAAAGACCACGACTGTCCAGTCTCTGAACAGTGGCTGACACCGTGTCAGGTGAATCAACAGAACACGAGCGTGCGGTCCCAATCCGTCACGGCGACATCTGTTGGCGTGGAACGATCATTCTCGGCATATAAGATTCTATTAACAGACATGAGATGCAGTTTATCAACGGAAGAGCTGCAAAAAGCCTTAGTTATTTACTGTGACTGTAATTATGGACATGGACAATAATATAATGTGAATTTTTGTCAATCTATTTATCTTTCTAGACAATAAAATGTCAGAGTTTGGTCACCTATTTCGTCATTTTTGTAACCAATTTTTGTAGGTGATAGAAACTATTTTAGATACTTACTTTAAGATTTTCAGAACCTAAAAGTCCGAGGTCTAGTCGTAGATGCAGCCTTAAAATTCCTTTAGTAATTGTTTATTATTTATTATCTAAAAAGCTTTCACCCACTACCATACCTTTCGTAAAACACCCTAACAATGATGATGATCGTATGGCATTGTTGGCCGGGGCAGTTCGGCCACCGTATTACAAGTTCATTTAGTTGACGCCACTTTGGCGACTTGCTTCGTCAACGATGATGAAATGATGACGAATGACACACAACACCCAGTCATCTCGAGGCAGAGAAAACCCCTGACCCCGCCGGGAATCGAACCCGGGACCTCGTGCGCGGGAAGCGAGAACGCTACCGCAAGACGACGAGCGGCGGACACTGTAAGATCCACGTCCTCTCCAAATTTCAAGTTTCTGTCCTTCGCGATCAGCGTCCAAATCGAACTACGTGCTTTAAACACGCGATGAAATATTTTGAGTTTTAACATCGTGCACCAACCGTGGTACTGTCTTTTATTTCTACATCCCAAAATGGCCTCCTACAGCAGACGAAATGGTTGTCACAGTTTAATAAATAAATGTATTCTGCATTCTTTTTCGAATAACTATAAAACGATCAGTATAAACGTCCAAAGACAAACTCTTCCGAACTTTTTTTTTCTACACAGTAAAATGTCGGTAACTGGGGTGGTATTACACAAGAGAAATTCGAAAACATCTTTAGGCAGTGGTGTACAGTTTCAACGTGTGTAACGTGCGGCATCACAAATGCGCCAGAAGCTTCTGTGACGGTACTCATCCACGGAGAACTGGTCCTGGCCGGGACACCATCTTCGACACACGGACTAACGCTACGGTTCATCCAAGTTTCCGTGGCGCCATACGCATGAGTACTGGTTCGTTCTTACAATAGAGTAAAAATAGCAACCGAGCACAGCTTTCGTAAGAATTAACGTGTATTTCCACACAGCCAGCGTCCGACCATGTCAGTGTTCGACAAAAGAACGCAAACGAGTAACTCTTTTTGTGTTGCAACGTACAGCACATACATCTTACTCATTTTATTTGGAGACTGATAACAATAGAGAGAGAGCACACCGACACGCGTGCAGCCGATGACGGCGCCACTAAACCGGACTTACTGAAAACTGCTTTCCGAAAATCGCTCAGCAAAGGAGATGTAGTAAATATTTCAGAATTACAATCAGCAACAGCTGCCAACACGAGTAATTAAGGGAGGGAATCACATTAGGAGTCTGTTTGAAGCTGATTTCTTTTATTGTTTTCGGCGGGAGGAATTAATTAGAATTTAATCAAATTTTGACATCATTTCATTCAAATTTCGAAACGTTTTTGAGAATTTTTTTTTAATAATTTCAGCTAAAAATGACATAATCACACTGTGATGTCCGCTGAAGGTTGTGAGTATAGTTCTCCAATTGCGTGCAGTAAAGCCATTCCGATTTTCATCTAAAATGAAAAGGGTATTGATTTTACATTAATAACTTATTATCTAAGAATATGAACCTCGAGGCAACGAAAAGAATGAAAATTAAAATTTTGCAGGCATTGGAAGAATTTACTTCTATTTTCACGATTTTTCTCTAATTATGCAAAGAAAAGTACCCTTGAAATCATTGTATCACCTGACAAGTTCATATAATTTGTAATTTTATAAAGAATCGTACTATCAATTTTGATGATGATCGGTTGTATACTTTTTGAGTTGGACTGTACGCAAATATGAAGAAAGTCATTTCGAGATAAGTACGTTTGAAAAATAAATTCTCGGAAACTAGAAATTCTAGGAAGTTAATAGTAATGTAAAATGCTTGCCGATTAATCTGCTATTCCAGCACCTTCTTCTTCCTCACAGGCTTCGTTTTGCGCTTCCAGCAATACTTTCCGAGCTTTCCGTTCTTCCTTCGATTCCTGTGAACTACGTCTATTCTGCCTGGTTATTCACGTGTTCGGTGTAACTAAATCTCTGCGTGCCTACTGCAATTCCTGCCCCGTTCGTGACCACAGAAGGGGTGAATTTCCTTCATTGAATAAACCCGCTGCTAAATACGATGTCAGTTCAACGAGTTTTAGTTCGGAGTGCAAGTGTTTAGGACCTAATCGCCAAATAGTGTGATTGAAATTTTTATTCGCATTTTGTATGTGGCCACCTAAACATCTCTCCAGTAATTCATCCCTCGATAAATCTTCATATACTGGAAGAATTTCCTTCTGTACGTCGGGATGAACTCGGTTCTAGGCTCATAGAATCCAAACGAATGTGAATTTCGTTTTGGAATTTTGACAGCATATGCACTCCCTGTTGTGCGCTAGTAGGTAGCACACCGGTCTCAGGGCTACAGCACCAAGTCACGACACCTGAAGACGGGCTTGTAAGAGCCCGAAACCGGTCGTGTGATAGTAAAAGAACTTTACAACTGGAGCAGTACTTTCAACGCCTGGTAGTCATGAATAGTTAAGCTAACGATTTATGCAATAAAAAAATCAAATTTTTTGAACCTCCTACTATGGTTTACAGCTTAAGAAGTGTACTCGGGACCCCGTGCACGGGAAGCGAGAACGCTACGAAAGATCACGAGCTACGGTCTTTGGATGTTAAGAGGTTCATTAATTTAAAATCAGCCTTCAGCTGTTTTTCACAGTATGCAAGAAAAAACTTACTGTTGTCATTTATGCCCATATTTCATTTTTTCACTTACACTTCTCTTACAATTTTTTTCCAAACGTATGCTTGGATTTGCAGCCAACAGTGAAAATCCTGCACCTCCCGAATGTGTATGTGCAGACTCAGCAACCTCTTAGCTTTATGATAGCGGCGCTGTGTACAGTACTGCAAAGCATTATCCAGATTTGCGCAGAATGGAGGTAGCGACTAAATATTTTGATGTTTTTTTTTCTATTCAGTTAGTTAGGTCATTCAGGGACAGTCACATTTGCTGTATTGTTTATCAGCTTTAGTTATTGGATTTGTGATCAGTTTTGCAAAACTAATTATCGTAGGTTTACGCAGTTTTTACTGATCAAAATTCTTGCAGTCAGACTGTTAACTTTTACAGTATGAAAGACTTGCCTTTACATTACGAGAATTAATTATTGTTACAGTGCAGCCATGCCTTCACATTATGACAGCACGAGTTTCTACTACGCTTCAATATTACTTCTGCACAGCTTCTATTACTCTCCTAAATCGTTCACAGCGCAGGGCCTGCTACACTTCCACTGGAAACAGCAGGTATGGCTTGTGTCTTGCTCGGCCACCTTCCGGCTATCACTGCCAACTGTCACCTCTCCAACAGGAAGCTGCAAATCCAGTCGCACAACTGAGACGATACTCCATAGGGGCGCAGTACGATTAGAAGCCTCTTGTGAGGTTGGGTGTCAAAAACTTTCTTACACTCTAGACACGTGCAATCAATTTAAGATGCCCTGTGTGGCAAAAGCGCTCTTTACTTCGTGCAAATTAAGAGCTATTTGTATTTCAAAAGAACGATATTTTCAGAATCCGCACTCATTATGTGTCAATAGGTTGTTTTCGTCTATGTATTTCAGAACGTTTAGCTTCAGTATACGTTCAAAAATACTACACACTAACGGTGTGGGTCTACAATTCGGCGGATAAATTCAATTTTCTTTAGGATTAAAAACAGCCGACCAGTTGCAAAGGATAAAGTAATCTTTACCTAGGTTTCGATAGATTTAAATCTGTCTACTTCAGAAGGCCGCCTTCTGAAGAAGATAGATTTAAATCTATCGAAACCTAGGTAAAGATTACTTTATCCTTTGCAACTGGTCGGCTGTTTTTAATCCTATTACGTGGAACCGTTGCTGTTGCGCAGCTATGTTTAAAATACTCAATTTTCTTTCTTATGTATTGGTGGACACTCGAACTGCTGTAGCGAAGGAAGCATTGAGGAAAGAGAGGGAATTGTTATACGGAAAAAGTAGATAAAAAAATGGTTCAAATGGCTCTGAGCACTATGGGACTTAACATATGTGGTCATCAGTCCCCTAGAACTTAGAACTACTTAAACCTAAATAACCTAAGGACATCACACACATCCATGCCCGAGGCAGGATTCGAACCTGCGACCGTAGCAGTCGCGCGGTTCCGGACTGAAGCGCCTATAACCGCTTGGCCACCGCGGCCGGCGAAAAAGTAGATAATGTATAATAAATGCAGTTGCGAATATGTTCAACCGGCAGCTGTGTAAAGGAATGCGGACACTGAATAAATTCGAGACATGAAGAGGGAGTACTAATTGCGAAATTGTATCTAATATATAAAAGTTTGTCCGTCTTCTATACCGTTCACGCGATAGCGATGAAAGTCTCACGAGTTATTGGGCGGACGCCAGCGAAACCATAGGGGTGCGGGTGGAAAGGGGTTCACATGAAAACTTAAGTCACAAACGAATGCAGCAATTTATGTCAAATTTTTGTACATGACTCATTATTTGTATAATAACGCTACATGAGTTCTGTACCCCAGACACCCCTAGGAGTGGCAGTGGGGAGGTGGGGGTTGGGGGCAGGTAAGAAGCCACTCACTCACTCCGTCTTCAGGCGACGAGTGGCCTACCGGGCCCATCCGACCGCCGTGTCATTCTCAGAGGAGGATGCGGATAGGAGGGGCGTGGGGTCAGCACACCGCTCTCCCGGTCGCTAAGGTGGTATTCTTGACCGAATCCGCTACTATTCGGTCGAGTAGCTCCTCAGTTGGCATCACGAGCCTGAGTGCACCCCGAGAAATGGCAACAGCGCATGGCGGCCTGGCTGGTCACCCATCGAAGTGCCGACCACGCCCGACAGCGCTTAACATCGGTGATCTCACGGGAACCGGTGTATCCACTGCGGCAAGGCCGTTGCTGGTAAGAAGCCACAATATGTGAAATATTCGATAACGACCGATACTTGTATCAAATTCATAGTTCTCGGGGTCGCCAGACATATTGGTGACAGTCACGAAGACGTTTCGTCCCTAGAACTGGGGGAAGTGTAGGTGCCAAGGCAGCGCAGTATCAGGACAAAACGTGTAACGCCCGAAAGAATTTCCACCGATGTTTACTGCGATTCCCACTTCGTACGCGCATAAAAATACTGAGACAGTAATAAGACACCCCAGCACACCTATGGATGAGGGTCGGGGCGGAAACCGGTACCTACGTAGATCGAGAAAGAAGCATTCTACAGCATGCCAAGCGAAGCTAGTACGTAATAAAAATGAGCAACTACAACGAAACTATTTTCCGGCTCTTATCATTTCTAGTCACGGTCATGTAGAATTGTGTGACTGATTACGCTGTCGCCACTTGGCTTTTATTTCAAATCCTCCCGGATACAAATACTGCAAAAAATGGCTCTGAGCACTATGGGACTTAACATCTGAGGTCATCAGTCCCCTATACTTAGAACTACTTAAACTTAACTAACCTAAGGACATCGCACACAGCCATGCCCGGGGCAGGATTCGAACTTGCGACCGTAGCAGCAGTGGGTTTCCAGACGTAAGGGCCTAGAGCCGCTCAGCCACAGCGGCCGGCACAAATACTGCAATAGCATTGTAGCCAATGGGAAGTGATTCTTTACTGTCCTTTCGAAATTAATGTCTCGTGAAGCGTTTCAATCCCAAAGAAAGCAAGTGCTGACAGATGTGAAAATTACCGAACTATCAGCTTAATAAGTCACAGCTGCAAAATACTAACGCGGATTATTTACAGACGAATGGAAAAACTGATAGAAGCCGACCTCGGAGAAGATCAGTTTGGAGTCCGTAGAAATGTTGGAACACGTGAGCCAATACTGACCCTACGACTTATCTTACAAGAAAGATTAAGGAAAGGCAAACCTACGTTTCTAGCATTTGTAGACTTAGAGAAAGATTTTGACAATGTTGATTGGAATACTCTCTTTCAAATTCTGATGTTGGCAGGGGTAAAATACAGGGATCGAAAGGCTATTTACAATTTGTACAGAAACCACATGGCAGTTATAAGAGTCGAGGGACATGAAGGGGAAGCAGTGGTTGGGAAGGGAGTGAGACAGGGTTGTTGCCTATCCCCGATGTTATTCAATCTGTATATTGAGCAAGCAATAAAGGAAACAAAAGAAAAGTTCGGAGTAGGTATTAAAATCCATGGAGAAGAGATAAAAACTTTGAGGTTCGCCGATGACACTGTAATTCTGTCAGAGACAGCAAAGGACTTGGAAGAGCAGTTGAACGGAATGGACAGTGTCTTGAAGGAGGATATAAGATGTACATCAACAAAATCAAAGCGAGGATAAAGGAATGTAGTCGAATTAAGTCGAGTGATGCTGAGGGAATTAGATTAGGAAATGAGACACTTAAAGTAGTAAAGGAGTTTTGCTATTTGGGGAGCAAAATAACTGATGATGGTCGAAGTAGAGAAGATATAAAATGTAGACTGGCAATAGCAAGGAAAGTGTTTCTGAAAAAGAGAAATTTGTTAACATCGAGTATAGATTTAAGTGTCAGAAAGTCGTTTCTGAAAGTATTTGTAAGGAGTATAGCCATGTATGGAAGTGAAACATGGACGATAAATAATTTAGACAAGAAGAGAATAGAAGCTTTCGAAATGTGCTGCTACAGAGGAATGCTGAAGATTAGATGGGTAGATCACATAACTAATGAGGAGGTATTGAATAGAATTGGGGAGAAGAGGAGCTTGTGCCACAACTTGACAAGAAGAAGGGACCGCTTGGTAGGACATGTTCTGAGACATCGTGGGATCACCAATCTAGTATTGGGGGGGGGGGGGGGGGGCAGCGTGGAGGGTAAAAACCGTAGAGGGAGACCAAGAGATGAATACACTAAGCAGATTCAGAAGGATGTAGGTTGCAGTAGGTACTGGGAGATGAGGAAGCTTGCACAGGTTAGAGTAGCATGGAGAGCTGCATCAAACCAGTCTCAGGGCTGAAGACCACAACAACAACAACAACAACATGACCGGAAGACAGACTGTGAGCGCAGAACGGAAGTTGTAGCTACACGCATGGGGCATTCCGTCTCGGAAATCGGTAGGAAATTCAATATTCTGACATCTAGAATGTCAAGGGTGTGGCGAGAATAGCAAATTTCAGGCGTCACCTCCCACCAGGGAAAAAGCAGTGGCCAACTGCCTCCATTTAACGGCCGAGAGGAGCGGCGTTTGCTTCGGTTGTCAGTGCTAACAGACAAGCAACACTGCGTGAAATAACCGCAGAAATCAGTGTGAGGCGTAGGACGAATGTACACGTTGGGACAGAGCGGCGGACTTTGATGTTAGCGGTCCTTGGCAGCAGAATAAACGGACGCGAGAGCCCTCTGCTGACACCACGACGTCAGCTGCAGCGGCTCTCCAGGGCTCGTGGCAGTAGCAGTTGGGAAACCGTGATCTGGTCAGATGCGTCCCGATTTCAGTTGACATGAGCTGATGAGGTTCGACTGTGGCGCCGACCACACGAAGTCATGGGACCCAAATGTTGTGGTGGTTCGATAATGATGTGATCTGCGTTTACACGGAATGGATTGAATCCTCTGGTGGAACTGAACCGATCATTGACCTTCGGCTACTTGCAGACCATCTGCAGCCACTCATGGACTTCAAGTTCCCATGACATGTGATTTCGCCACCCAGGTTGCCCGGCAATTGAGAGGCCATTCCGAGCACAAGATCGTGCAGCGACAATCCTTTCGTAATTATACTCGACTGTAGAGGCAGTACGGCTGAATATTTCTGCAGGGGACCCGACTACTTGTCCAGTCCACGCCTCGTCGAGTTGCTGCAGGTAGGAGGAGGTCAGGCAAGACGTCAGCTGGTACCTCACGGCTTTTGTCTGCCCAGTGTACATTTGCAGCTGGAAGATCAGCCTAGGCTACAATGGCAGCAGAAGCTTTCTGGGCACGTTTAGGACGTGCGGGTAAATTATTAAGCAAAGACTCAAAAAATTTTGTATGCAAAAGTAAAAGGATTTTAAAAAACCTCTCGCCTAGACTAACAAAGGAAAGGCAAATTGTAACCGTGAAGAGACGAGCATTCCTACATTCGGCGGCTACAGTCATGGGCTGTGTGGCTGGTCCCGGCGGAGTTTCGAGTCCTCCCTCGGGCATGGGTGTGTATACATATATATATATATATATATATATATATATATATATATATGTGTGTGTGTGTGTGTGTGTGTGTGTGTTTGTCCTTAGGATAATTTAGGTTAAGTAGTGTGTAAGGTTAGGGACTGATGACTTATGCCGTCAAGTCCCATAAGATTTCACACACATTTTTGAACATTCGGTGGATCATGCACCTATGCTGAGATAGGACCACACTCCTCGTCTTGAAATGTACCTACTGGAATACGTGAATGAATGACCACGTATGCACACGCTACGTAATAGGGGAAGGCAGGAAGCTGTAAATGCAGCGGAGGGAAGTAAGAATAAAGTTAAATGCGTAACTTCCTGGTGATATATGCTGATAGAATTCCCTCGTACTTCCAGCTCAGTCAAGTGGTATTTAAGGTTCTCGGCCATTGTCCGGTGTTGGCTGTCGAATGTCACCACTCGACAACGACTCGTGCGTTTTAAAACCACCTGACGCGGCTGGAAGCATGCAAATGAAAAACTGATTTAAAATACGTGACAGGAGTAGACGATTACAGAAGCAATAAGGTAGGGAACACATGGCGCGTTCTGTCAGCATCAGGAGTAAAGACAAGACTATGTAAGAAATAGCACATATTACTGCACTGTGCAAAACAGAGACAAAATACCGGGTGATCAAAAAGTCAGCATAAATTTGAAAACTGAATAAATCACGGAATAATGTAGATAGAGAGGTACAAATTGACACACATGCTTGGAATGACATGGGGGTTTTACTGGAACCAAAAAATTACAAACGTTCAAAAAATGTCCGCCAGATGGCGCTTCATCTGATCAGAATAGCAATAATTAGCATAACAAAGTAAGACAAAGCAAAGATGATGTTCTTTACAGGGAATGCTCAATATGTCCACCATCATTCTCAACAGTAGCTGTACTCGAGGAATAATGTTGTGAACAGCACTGTAAAGCATATCCGGAGTTATGTTGAGGCATTGGCGTCGGATGTTGTCTTTGAGCATCCCTAGAGATGTCGGTCGATCACGATACATTTGCGACTTCAGGTAACCGCAAAGCCAATAATCGCACGGACTGAGGTCTGGGGACCTGGGAGGCCAAGCGTGACGAAAGTGGCGGCTGAGCACACGATCGTCACCAAACGACGCGCGCAAGAGATCTTTCACGTTCTAGCAATACTTTGTTTTATTTTTTGTTCTAATAAAACCCCATGTCCTTCCAAGCATGTGTGTCAATTTGTACCTCTCTATCTACATTATTCTGTGATTTATGAAGTTTTCAAATTTATACTGACTTTTTGATCACCCGGTATATAGAATCTGAACTTTAGTTTCCTGTTAGAGTGCTTCTGTGATTATTCTGGTACAATCATACCGCTTCTTGCGCCAACGTTTAATGCAGAATAGGTTTCGACGCATTAACGCTGATTACATCACTGGAGATGGAGCACAAACGCGGATTTGGGGGGAGGGGTATGGGGAGTAGGGGGAGGAGAGTGCGCCGTGACTCGCCACCACGCGTAACGCTCAGTGTGGGCGGTCATCCCGGGATTTGAGGAAAAAAAATTGTAAATTTGTGGTGAGATCTTATGCGACCGAACTGTTTAGGTCATCGGTCCCTAAGCCTACGCACTACTTAATCTGTCTTTAACTAACTTACGCTATGGACAACACTCACACCCATGCCCGAGGGAGGACTCGAACCTCCGACGGGGCAGCCGCGCGGACCGTGAACGATTCCATATTCTGCTAACAGTCATTGGATCTGGACTAACGCGAGCAGTAATGTCGCGAAACGATAAACCGCAATCGGGGTACGCTACAATGCGACCTTTATCAAAGTCGGGAACGTGATGGTACGCATTTCTCCTCCTTACACGAGGCATCACAAAAGCGTTTCACCAGGAAACGCCGGTCAACTTTGAATTTCGCCGCGCTACACTCGTTACCTCGGATATAAATTATACCGTCGCAGCTGTATGAGCGCTCGACGGCAGAGAAAATATTTATAAGAGAATGAAGGTACAAAACTTGTAAGTCTTTTTATTTTCTACCCGCTATTGTCTCTTGAGAGCGAAGGCTTAACTTCACTTATTAGTTAGTCTTGGAATGATTAAGACGTAAAAACGTATTCGTTAGTCTTGGCCTGATTAAGACGTAAAAACTTATTGATGTGCGGACATATATAGTATTGTGGAAGCTGCTATGAAATTTGCAGGATGGAAGCAGCCGTAAAATACATTGCATTCAATATCAAGATGGTTTTAATTTGCAGACATTAGTAATTCCTGGACGATGAAATTTACTGCAAGATTCTGGAGTAGCTACGACCTTTTCATGCAGAAATGAAGCAGGAGATTGTTGGAGAACAAGTCCTGAACGCCGCACGAGAGAAGACATATTAACGTGGTAATGAATGAACTCTTATCTACGTCATTTCCCCCTGTTAATCGCATTTTGTTATTCTCTGTTCTCTTTCAAATAATTTTTGTAGTGGAAATTGGTTTGACTTTTGCTCAGAAACGCCACGAGGACCACCCCGACAACAGCTTTTCCGAATCACGAAGTCCGACGACTTTTCTGTAATACGAAGTCCGATTTGTATTTCATTCTTTCCCTTTTTCACGGTCATTAACAATTTTAAAACCCCTTTTTATTCACCATTTCTTCCCACATTTTCAACCTTTTCTTTTCTTCTCTTTTTTCTTTTTCATTAACCACTACAAACTGCTGTCTGTATATGAGCCGGCCGCGGTGGCCGTGCGGTTCTAGGCGCTTCAGTCCGGAACCGCGGGACTGCTACGGTCGCAGGTTCGAATCCTGCCTCGGGCATGGATGTGTGTGATGTCCTTAGGTTAGTTAGGTTTAAGTAGTTCTAAGTTCTAGGGGACTTATGACCTCAGCAGTTTAGTCCCATAGTGCTCAGAGCCATTTGAACCATTTTTTTTGTCTGTATATGAGAAATCGGTTGGAAACTTTCCTCATGTGAGCACGTTGTAGGTGTCGCCACCGGCGCCAACCTTGTGTGAATGCTCTGAGAAGCTAATCATTTGCATATCACAGCATCTTCTTCCTGTCGGTTAAATTTCGAGTCTGTAGCCCGTCATCTTCGTGGTGTAGCAATTTTAATGGCCAGTAGTGTATACACATGTTTAGTGTTAACATTAATGAACAGATTTTTTTTTCTAATTTTTTTGCAACGTTTTTCCAGGAAAAATAGCGATCTTTACAATATTCTCATTTGCTTCAATACACACAGTCGTGATCGCAGGTCAGTTGTTTAATTTTACGCAGGCAAGTGCTTGGTACAGTACTTGCCCGCGACGGCAAACGTCCGAGTTCGAGTCTCGATCCGCCACACAGTTTTAATCTGCCAGGAATTTCAGTAACGGTCCTATCACACTTCCCTGGGGTACTCCGGAAACTGCCTTTACGTGCGTAGGTTATGTTCCTTTAAGAGTCGTGTCTGCAACGAAGACCACAACGCAGTAGGACGGCCGGTAGCCTTGTGACTTCCTCCCAGGGTGCCGTGCGTCCGGGTCAACTAACGTTCGTTTTAGCTTGTTTTTTGTTTAATTTTAAGTTACCTGGGGAGAACTAGCAGCACGTACCAAATGAGAGAGAAGGCATCCTGCATTCCGAGAGAACAGAGCAGAGTCGCTATGCCTGTTTGCTGGACGACGCAGCTCATTTACCCAATACGTCTGAAGACATGTCAGACACAAACTGTAGTGTTCACGTGTAATTATCTTTATTTGAAAATAATACCCCTCCTGATGCAACTGCAGTTAATTTAATTTATGCACACAGACGAGCGTAGTGTATGGGTACAAATTTCATAATATTTGTATCCCTTTTGCTATAAATGGATTTCGGTGTTGTGACAAGTAGAAATTATGATTGACTCTGTACCCGTGATACCAAAACCCTACAAATAAAAGAAATTGCTCCTCCAAGTCCTCTGCCGTCTCTGACAAAATTACAGTGTGAAACGTCCCCTCAGAAAAATTTATGAATTACTATGCTGGTTAACCCCTTACGTTATTTCAACGTACTCAGACATTTCGCATTTCGCTCTTTACCTATTCTGATCAGCACTAAAATGACACACAATATTTTTAGCGCAACGCAATCTGACTTTCAATCATCCCTACAAAAGAATGGTCCTGACTAACATTAAACTATACCTTCCACAAATCATTACCTCACAAAAATCTTCGTTACTCGAACTACTGCAATACAGCGAGCGCCAATACTGCCAGCTAAATAAAAGATTCAAACTACTGAAGGCACTAACTACTGATATTCACAGTTATCAAATGAAAGATCTTGATAGAGAACAAACAATGTATTTACAGGGTGTTTCAAAAATGACCGGTATATTTGAAACGGCAATAAAAACTAAACGACCAGCGATAGAAATACACCGTTTGTTGCAATATGCTTGGGACAACAGTACATTTTCAGGCAGACAAACTTTCGAAATTACAGTAGTTACAATTTTCAACAACAGATGGCGCTGCAAGTGATTTGAAAGATATAGAAGACAACGCAGTCTGTGGGTGCACCATTCTGTACGTCGTCTTTCTGCTGTAAGCGTGTGCTGTTCACAACGTGCAAGTGTGCTGTAGACAACATGGTTTATTCCTTAGAACAGAAGATTTTTCTGGTGTTGGAATTCCACCGCCTAGAACACAGTGTTGTTGCAACAAGACGAAGTTTTCAACGGAGGTTTAATGTAACCAAAGGACCGAAAAGCGATACAATAAAGGATCTGTTTGAAATCTTTCAACGGACTGGGAACGTGACGGATGAACGTGCTGGAAAGGTAGGGCGACCGCGTACGGCAACCACAGAGGGCAACGCGCAGCTAGTGCAGCAGGTGATCCAACAGCGGCCTCGGGTTTCCGTTCGCCGTGTTGCAGCTGCCGTCCAAATGACGCCAACGTCCATGTATCGTCTCATGCGCCAGAGTTTACACCTCTATCCATACAAAATTCAAACGCGGCAACCCCTCAGTGCCGCTACCATTGCTGCACGAGAGACATTCGCTAACGATATAGTGCACAGGATTGATGACGGCGATATGCATGTGGGCAGCATTTGGTTTACTGACGAAGCTTATTTTTACCTGGACGGCTTCGTCAATAAACAGAACTGGCGCATATGGGGAACCGAAAAGCCCCATGTTGCAGTCCCATCGTCCCTGCATCCTCAAAAAGTACTGGTCTGGGCCACCATTTCTTCCAAAGGAATCATTGGCCCATTTTTCAGATCCGAAACGATTACTGCATCACGCTATCTGGACATTATTCGTGAATTTGTGGCGGTACAAACTGCCTTAGACGACACTGCGAACACCTCGTGGTTTATGCAAGATGGTGCCCGGCCACATCGCACGGCCGACGTCTTTAATTTCCTGAATGAATATTTCGATGATCGTGTGATTGCTTTGGGCTATCCGAAACATACAGGCGGCGGTGTGGATTGGCCTCCCTATTCGCCAGACATGAACCCCTGTGACTTCTTTCTGTGGGGACACGTGAAAGACCAGGTGTACCGCCAGAATCCAGAAACAATTGAACAGCTGAAGCAGTACAACTCATCTGCATGTGAAGCCATTCCGCCAGACACTTTGTCAAAGGTTTCGGGTAATTTCATTCAGAGACTACGCCATATTATTGCTACGCATGCTGGATATGTGGAAAATATCGTACTATAGAGTTTCCCAGACCGCAGCGCCATCTGTTGTTGAAAATTGTAACTACTGTAATTTCGAAAGTTTGTCTGCCTGAAAATGTACTGTTGTCGCAAGCATATTGCAACAAACGGTGTATTTCTATCGCTGCTCGTTTAGTTTTTATTGCCGTTTCAAATATACCGGTCATTTTTGAAACACCCTGTACCTTAATAGTGTTCAAAGGTCATAATATATGTATCAGTTCATGACATCCACTCTTACAAATTTACTCTTTCTGATGGACACACGTCCATATCATCCGCTCTCCAAACTCCGCCGTCTCAGTCCCCACATCCACCACTGCTGGCCGCTCACTTCCAACTGCGCAACGCTACGCGCTTTTAACAGCCAACTGCCCAACACTACAATAGCAAATTCCAACAATGCCCACCAGCCACAGACTGCACACAGCTCAGTCAGTGATTTTCATACAGAGCGCTACGTGGCGTTACCAATAAGAAAACCTAAACAGCCTACTTAGACCTACTTAGAAGTGTCATCGGCAAACCTCAAAGTTTTCATTTCTTCTCCTCGAACTTTAATTCCTCCTGCAATTTTTTTCCTTGCTTTCCTTTACTGCTTGCTCAGTATGCATACTGAATAATATCGGGGATCGGCTGCAACCCCGTCTCACTGCCTCCTCAACCACTGCTTCCCTTTCGTGGTATTCCATTCTTAAGACTGCCGTCCCGTTTCTGTACAAGTTGCAGTTAGCGTATCCGTCTCTGTACATTACGACTGATTCTTTGAGAATTTCAAAGAGTTTGTTCCTATACTCCGTTCATCCTAAGAATAGACGTGATGTACACAAACACAAACGCGACGATTGGTTAGCAGCCGGTAGCTCTCGTACGCTGGTGGTGTTCCGCTCTTGGGTGAAGTAAGTCCAAGTTAAGTATCAGATATCTTACTACTGCGTCACCGCAAATCAAACTTCAAAACGTTCTGGTGTATTACCAGCCATCAACGTTTTCCTTAATCATACTTTAGCTACGTAATTTTTATTTCAAAAATCGTGTCCATTCACAGTCTCCGTACGCGCTACTTCTGCTCCGACTGTCCCGCTTTCACACGTGCCGTGAAACATGCGCGCAGAAAACGGTTAACGGCGGAAACAAGTTGTTGTATAATGTTTTTCACAAGATTATAAGCAAAAAAATTACCTTTGACGTTTTTCGACAAAAACTATGTACAAAAATTAAGAAACAGTGATGTAATTATACGCTTGGCGTAATTAATAGCACCGTACATTAGCAGTGGTTCAAATGGTTCAAATGGCTCTGAGCACTGTGGGACTTAACTTCTGAGGTCATCAGTCCCCTATAACTTAGAACTACTTAAAACAGACTAACCTAAGGACATCACACACATCCATGCCCGAGGCAGGATTCGATCCTGCGACCGTAGCAGTTGCGCGGTTCCAGACTGTAGCGCCTAGAACCGCTCGGCCACTCCGCCCGGCTTAGCAGTGGTACGTGCGTGTGGGCGACGGTTCGCAACCCGTTGGTGTCTATAATTTTGTGTGTTAGGTTTAAACACCTAAATCATTTAAGTACGAAATTCATCAACTATATGTTAATTAACTCACTCTTAACCATCATTACTCAAGAAAATGCACGTCTCCTAGTTTCTAATTACCTGTCGCACATAAAATTCTGCTTTTCGCTGCAAACAGACGTTGTTAATAATCGATATTTTACAAAAGACCTATAAAGATTTTTGAAGTTAAGAATACATTACTCAACTAAATTTTTTGGAGAGAAATGAAAACGAAACACTCTTTGTTTGCATATGGCCATTGCTTTGTAGGACAGATGTGGTCTCACGCGGGCCAGAGTGATAATTGTCGTAGGAACACGGAAAGCAATTTTCGCGGCGTCGAGCACGCCGTACACACGCTGCCACCTGAAACACTGCAGTCTCAGTGCATTTTTACAGTCGCCACCTGAAACACTGCAGTCTCAGCCCAACGGAATCGATCTGGAGCCAAGCTAAGGGATTTGTCGCGAGAAATAGCGAGACACTGAAGCTGCCAAACGTACTGGAACTAATCCACGAAACCTTGCGACACGTCACTGCCGAACAATAGCCAAGTGCAGAACAGGGCATCAGAAAAGGAGGAGGAAGTGTGAGACTTCTGGTGGCTTCGCATTCTGTTGCTGATCGCCTCGTTATCAACGTAGCAGTACCAGAGTCCGATACGAAAGGAGTTCAGGCATTATCAGAAGACTGACTGTGATGCCTTCAGTGGCTTCAGTATTTAACTACACGGGAAAAAAGCAGTGCGCTTTTGCGCTACACATAGCCGATGCAGAAAAACTACCATTGTTAATGTCAGGGATTTTTATCACTCTTGTTTTTCATTACAATACTGCGTTAGGTAAGATCGAGAGCGTGTTGTTTCCCTTCCGATCGCGTAACACGCGTATCGCTTGTGTTTCACCATATACTATTTTCCTCTGTTTAAAAATCAAATGGAATTCGAAGCTACATTGTTTCTCCGCTCGTCTCTTTTCACGCCTTCCCTGTAGCTGCCGTCCAGATGAAGTGCGTCGCCGAGTCGGTGTGCGTAACGCACAGCACAAGGCGTGTCCTCTCACCACCGCACCTCACGTCGGCTCCCGGTAGCTGAGTGCTCTATATGGCTCCACATAAGAAAAAAGATAGCGAGCGTCACCACAACTACGCCCAACGCCGTTACGCCTGCTTAATTTTTTAAACCCTGACAGTATACCTTGCCCTAAAACAAAACGAAACGCAATCAACTGGTTGAAAGACCAACCGATGCATTACATCCCAACAAAACAATCAAGCAATAAGGAGGACTTCTGGGTATACCTTACAACTGAGCACCACAATTTGATGTGTACTAAAAAATACAATGTAAATTACGCAAATTTTTTAGCTAAAACAGTACCGTAACCAATAGAAGTGCGTAATTTACATTATACATCCCAGCATTTCATTATTAGATGAATGCTTTGTGGTACAAAGTTGTACTTCACGTAGCAGGAGGCGGATTTCCAACAGCAAGTAATCAGACATCATCAATATAGACCAGTTAAGCCTATATGGACAGGGTGATCAAAAAGTCAGTATAAATTTGAAAACTGAATAAACCACGGAATAATGTAGATACAGAGGTAAAAATTGACACACATGCTTGGAATGACATGGCGTTTAATTAGAACAAAAAAAAACAAAGTTCACAAAATGCCCGTCAGATGGCGCGTGAAAGATCTCTTGCGCGCGTCGTTTGGTGATGATCGTGTCCTCAGCCGCCACTTTCGTCATGCTTGGCCTCCCAGGTCCCCAGACCTCAATCCGTGCGATTATTGGCTTTGCGGTTACCTGAAGTCGCAAATGTATCGTGATCGACCGACATCTCTAGGGATGCTGAAAGACAACATTAGACGCCAATGCCTCACCATAACTCCGGGCATGCTTTACAGTGCTGTTCACAACATTATTCCCCGACTACAGCTATTGTTGAGGAATGATGGCGGACGTATTGAGCATTCCCTGTAAAGAACATCATCTTTGCTTTGTCTTACTTTGTTATGCTAATTATTGCTTTCTGATCAGATGAAGCGCCATCTATCGGACACTTTTTGAACTTTTGTATTTTTTTCGTTCTAATAAAACCCCATGTCATTCCAAGCGTGTATGTCAATTTGTACCTATCTACATTATTCCGTGATTTATTCAGTTTTCAAGTTTATACTGCCTTTTTGATCACCCGGTGTATATTACTTTGTTTTGCGGGAAGCATACGACACAGTGGTGTCACCGCCAGACACCACACTTGCTAGGTGGTAGCCTTTAAATCGGCCGCGGTCCCTTAGTATACGCCGGACCCGCGTGTCGCCACTATCAGTGATTGCAGACCGAGCGCCGCCACACGTCAGGTCTAGAGAGACTTCCTAGCACTCGCCCCAGTTGTACAGCCGACTTTGCTAGCGATGGTTCACTGAATAAATACGCTCTCATTTGCCGAGACGATAGTTAGCATAGTCTTCAGCTACGTCATTTGCTACGACCTAGCATTATCAGTTGCTATTGATCTTGTTAATCATGTACCGTCAGACCGACGTTCACCATTAATGGATTAAAGTTAAGTATTCCACCAGCTACGTCCGTTTTTTTTTAAAAGTCTAATGTCCCTGTACTGTTCCAGACCTCACGCCAGTCTGCTTTTTTTAAAGGCTAATGTCCCTGTCCCGTTCCAGACCTCACGCCAGTCTGCGTGAGCTAAAACGCGTGCCTATCGGCTTCCTCTAGTTGTCCTGGGTTGGCTCTCCTGCCAATCCACAACAGGAACCTCCCCATCGCACCCCCCCTCAGATTTAGTTACAAGTTGGCACAGTGGATAGGACTTGAAAAACTGAACACAGATCAATCGAGAAAACAGGAAGAAGTTGTGTGGAACTATGAAAAAAATAAGCAAAATATACAAACTGAGTAATCCATGAGGAAGATAGGCAACATTAAGGATAATATGAGCTCAGGACCGCAGTGGTCCCGTGGTTAGCGTCAGCAGCTGCGGAACGAGAGGTCCTTGGTTCAATTCTCCACTCGAGTGAAAAGTTTAATTTTTCATTTTCAGACGATTATTATCTGTCCGTCCGTCCTTCGGACGGGAGGTAACTGCGTCGTAGTATGGGGACGCTACGCCTAAACATTACATTTTGGTAGAGCACAGGGAAAACTGCGCGACTGTTGCATTCATTCGTTGCAGTTTATGTGGCACACACTTGTGTTTTCATCACTTTTTTGGGAGTGATTATCACATCCACAAGAAAACCTAAATCGGGCAAGGTAGAAGAATCTTTTAACTCATTCGCCAAGTGTACAAGTTAGGTGGGTCGACAACATATTCCTGTCATGTGACGCACATGCCGTCACCAGTGTCGTATAGAATATATCAGACGTGTTTTCCTGTGGATGACTCGGTTGACCTATGACCTTGCGATCAAATGTTTTCGATTCCCATTGGAGAGGCACGTCCTTTCGTCTACTAATCGCACGGTTTTGCGGTGCGGTCGCAAAACACAGACACTAAACTTATTACAGTGAACAGAGACGTCATTGAACGAACGGACAGATCATAACTTTAGGAAAATAAAGAAAGTAAAGTTTTCACTTTTTTTTAAATCTCATTTTGTTCTATATTGTTCGTTGACTTTGTTCGTTGCGGACGTCCGATGACACTCGTTCTGGTTGTTCGTTGATCCGTTCACTCAGTTTTCTTATTACAGAAGGTAGCTGAACCCTCTGACCGAACACGCTGAGCTACCGTGCCGGCTTTCACTCGAGGGAAGACTTGAACCAAGGACCTCTCGTTCCGCAGCTGCTCACGCTAACCACGGGACCACGGCGCTCCTGAGCTTACATTCTCCTTGATGTTGCCTATCTTACGCATGGACTACTCAGTTTGTATATTTTGCTTTTTTTTTCATAGTTCCACACAACTTCTTCCTGTTTTCTCGATTGATCTGTGTTCAGTTTTTCAAGGCCTATCCATTCTGCCAACTTATAATTAAATCTGAGGGGGGTGCGATGGGGAGGTTCCCTTGTTAGTTTCTTTCTTTCCTTCCTTCTTTTCACAGGAAGACATATTTACGTTATTTATGTGTAAAATCAAGCAGCAGAAGCCTACTTTAATTCATTACCTTTCTGAAGAAGAGAATTTTACTTATCGGCAATAATGAGTTTGCTTCTTTCCGTTTTTCCACGCACGGAGAAAGAAAGTTATAGATGCAGTTACGTTTCCATAATAATTATGTGAATGCCTTCTCAATGGAATTTACATTTATTTTCATTCAAGCGCCGGCCGGAGTGGCCGAGCGGTTCTAAGCGCTACAGTCTGGAACGGCGCGACCGCTACGGTCGCAGGTTCGAATCCTGCCTCGGGCTAGGATGTTTGTGATGTCCTTAGGTTAGTTAGGTTTAAGTAGTTCTAAGTTATAGGGGACTGATGACCTCAGCAGTTACGTCCCAAAGTGCTCAGAGCCATTTGAACCATTTTTTATTCAAGCCATGTTGCAAATACAGGCAGCAGAAGGGGCATACTTAGTTAGTCGTAAAGAAGAAGCGCGTTTCCACATCAACAAGTTAAATTTAAAAAAATAAATAAATAAAAAATAAAACAAAAAAAGAAAAAAATAAAGCAGAAAAAAATAAAAAATAAAAGAAAAAATGAAAACAGATGGATAGAAAAAACAAAACAAAAACATAAAAGGAAAAAAAGACGAAAAAAGTGGTCAGCACTACAGACTGTCAATCCTAAGGGCCCGGGTTCAATTCCCGGCTGGGTCGGAGATTTTCTCCGCTCAGGGACTGGGTGTTGTGCTGTATTAATCATCATCATTTCATTCCCATCGACACGCAAGTCGCCGAAGTGGCGTCACATCGAAAGACCTGCACCAGGCGACCGGTCTGCCCGACGGGAGGCCCTAGTCACACGACATTATTATACCGTACTTGACGGTACTCGGGCCAGCTTGGCTCCGCTCCACGTGAAACGAAAGTCAATGAGATTACAACAAACACGGGACAATGTACAGTGTAGTGTTTATTCTTACCACGAACGGAGTATATCAATGTCGTCACAAGCCTTCTCTAAATCTACAAAATCTATAAACGTAGCTTTGAATTTCTTCGGTCTGTCTTCTGAGGCAGGAATTAAAGATCGGTAATGTTCAACTGACTCGGACGCTCAAGTGTGTTGACATGTTATTAGAGTGTGACAGACAACATTCATTTGACTGTATAGCGGAAAATGACAATGAGAACTACCGGCACGGCACGGCACGGCAGAAACGCGAGGCTTTCCAGTGGACACCACTTCGGCGGCTTGCGTGTGAAAGGGGAGCTACAGTTCACCGTAGACTCACTGGGAGGCGAGGGCTGCGTTAAGACAGAGACTGAAAACTCCGTGGTGCGACCTCTGGCGTTTCTAGGCACGCGCTTTGCCGCTGGACCACCACGTACGTATCTTTTCATTGCACTGACATCGGTGCTTTAATTTCTTTACACCTTAGTAAATTTCAATTTCATACCTCTACCCGTTCTTCAGAAAATGGCGTCGTAATAGATGGACGAACAGACAGACGTATAACAACCGGTAAAAACTATTTTATGCGATGTATTTACAGATTAGCGATTTTCGGAGTTTTTTCGTTCACTTGTACTGTGAAACCTTGCCAAATTTTATCATTTTGGGTGAACGGGAAGCAACATACACGTTCCGATGGGTGAGTTTGTATCAAAATATGTGACGTAAATGGCCCTATTTGTTAACTGATTTCATCTGGTTTTGATTTGATTTGATTTATTGCTCATTTAGAGACCTGTTGCCTTATATTTTGTAACAGGTCGTTCATTTTACAGCTTTTCATGTAGATTACAACACATACTCCATATTGCAAACACAATTATTGTTTTCAAGAATTATAAAGGGAGTAACAATAAATTAAAAAATACATTAGAAATTGAAAGAAAGAAAACACGAAAAAAAGATTTTAAGAAGATATGGTGCTAGATGATAGGAAAGACGGATAGTAACAGAGAGAGAGAGAGAGAGAGAGAGAGAGAGAGAGAGAGAGAGAAATGGGTCTGAGCACTATGGGACTTAACTGTTGAGGTCATCAGTCCCCTAAAACTACTTAAACCTAACTAACCTAAGGACATCACACACATCCGTGCCCGCGGCAGGATTCGAACCTGCGACCGTAGCGGTCGCGCGGTTCCAGACTGTAGCGCCTAGGACCGCTCGGCCACCCTGGCCGGCAACACTATTCACAAAAACACTAAAACTATTATGCACATTGTGGGAAGCGCAGTGGCGTATGAGTGTAAATTACGTTATTTATTGGGTTTGTTAATTAACCTACAGTTCCTATATTATCTGTCTTGAATTTTACCTGTTATGTTGCTCATACACTAAGCGTTCAGTTTCAAGTATTACATCCCAACAGCGGTGTAACGGCCTTGGGACGGGTATGCCTGCTGTCTACATTTAAGCTGGAACAGGTTTACACGTTTGTTGACTGCATTGGCTTACAAGCTTAAATTTGTTTCATTGCCAAAAGACAGTACGTGACAGATTTCAGCTTGATATGTCTACCCGTTCGTGAGGAAAAAGGGGTCTTAATGGGCAGGAGGACGAATAAGTCATTCCATAAGGGTCCCGTTTTTTCACTTTTTAAAGTGAAAGGAAAACAGAAACAGAAAAAAAAATTAGGTTATCATTTCCCGAAAGCGAACTGGAAGCAAGTGATGTGAAGAACACTGTAGGGGAACAGACCTGCTTGCCGTTTGTCTATCGCTATTGTTTTGTTTATTTCGGACTCATCGATTTGGGGCAGTGTCGCCCATCTTGCGATGACTTCCCACAGTCAGGTCCAGAGCAGCCAGCCATATCTGAAGAGTAATGATTTCAGTTTCAGAGAACGTCAGTGAAAATAATAGTATTTCTTTCGGACTGATTACTCAGCAAATAATCTGAAGATAGGCGACACTGCCCGAAACTGGTCAGTTCGACTAATAAAACCAGCGATTTAAAAACGGAAGTCGTGTCTATTCTCTACAAATAACGATTTCGGAAGTTTCCTGTCGGTAAGTATTTCCATTTTTGTAGCAATTCTGTGCGTTTTTTGAGTGTAGCTTTATAAAAAAGCTGTCACTCACCAGGAAGCAACTCGCAGCTAATTCAGTGAGATACCAGGTGTGACGTGCACCCGTGTTTTCTAAAACATTAAATACCAGTTTTGGGAAAAGACGTGTATTTCCGATTCTACGTGTCTTGTTTTCAGTTGTCCCCCGTATGTGGGATCCGTTTTCGCCGGGAAAATAGGCAGATATCTGAATTTGTTCCTCTAGCACGGCGAATTTTTAGGCCAACAAACTTCTATTGTTTCAGACACTTACCAAACTGCAGTATTCGAAAAGCGATTTCAGAAGTTACTGACTCTTCCTGTGCCCCCAATATTGCCGAAAACAAATCTTTGTAACAAATTATGCAAGCTCTACAAGTAGTGTATTCTAATAGAAGAGTTGTTCCCAACCTGGCGTAATTACCACCTCAGGACTAAAATGTAATTCTCCGGAGGGTAAAAAACATGACAGCCTTGTAACAGACTGTAACAGGCTGCCACATGTCACCAACATTATTTAAAATCTACATAGATATGAGTCTTAAGACATGGTCTCGTAAAAGCAATGGGGTGGGGCTAGAAATTAAAGATGGAGTTCGTTCACATCACCTACGATTTGCCGATGATCGTGTTGTTATAGCACAAGACGGGGAGCATCCAAATTATGTGTGTAACCAATTAGCAATGGGATACAGAAAGTGGGGATTGAAGATTAATTACCAGAAAACAGAATACCTCACTACCTATCCAGACGACAAAAAGGGAAATAAAATTGAGAAGGTCAATTACCTTCTGTTATTTGGGGTCAATTTTTGAGTTACACTGAAAATCAGAGGTAGAATATCCTGAAATGGGATGGAAGAGAAGAGAAGAAGACGCCCGTTGGTTTTCTGACTGCAAAATGTACGATTAACAATGAGAAGACTTGGCGCAAAGGAAGAAGACATAAAAGGTCGAAAAAGCCTGAGGGACATCATGAGGAGATACATTAAGATCTTATGTAAAAGATGTAATAACCTTCATATAAAGGAAAATCTCAGAAAATAATAATGAAAAAAAAAACAGGGCAGGTTTAATTGTGGTTCGGGCACGAAAATAGATTACTTTTTAAAGGTATCCTCACTATTATCACTATTTTGTATTATTTTTCCTTTCAAATAGTAACATTAATTTACGGCGACAAACGCAACTTCGCTGTTTTCTGTGAAAGCCAGCTGTGAGGAGGAAAACAAAACACCGCATTCTCGTGAATACAACTTTCGTTTAAAAATATGTACAAAATGGGAAAGAGTATAAATGGGAGAAACAATTTGTTTAGTGATTTAAATACCTGATGACTAATTTACAACCTCAGCTGCCGACAGGTGTTGTTGATATACCTCGATGTGGACAGCTGAAAATGTGTGCCCCGACCGGGACCCGAACCCGGGATCTCCTGCTTACATGGCAGACGCTCTATCCATCTGAGCCACCGAGGACAACAGATAAATAGCGCGACTGCAGGGACTTATCCCTTGCACGCTTCCCGTGAGACTCACATTCCCAACTGTCCACAATTCTACATATGTATTGTACCTTATAGACACTTGCCCACCCACTCATTACTCGCGCACGCTTTGGCGATTCCCCTAAGAGTTTGGGCAACCTGTGCGCGTTCGCACAGAAGAAGATGGATAGAGCGTCTGCCATGTAAGCAGGAGATCCCGGGATCGGGTCCCGGTCGGGGCACAC
Organism: Schistocerca piceifrons; assembly: GCF_021461385.2. Lineage (NCBI taxonomy): Eukaryota > Metazoa > Arthropoda > Insecta > Orthoptera > Acrididae > Schistocerca > Schistocerca piceifrons. The sequence goes on from NC_060141.1 coordinate 836,225,755, forward strand.
ATTTTCAGCTTTCCACATCGAGGTATATCAACAACACCTGTCGTCATCTGAGGTTGTCAGTTAGTCACCATTTATTCCAGAGAAAAGCTGCACGGTCATCAACAGTAACTGTTCTTTCGAGAACAAGTTACTGTCTTCGTATATACACTCCTGGAAATGGAAAAAGGAACACATTGACACCGGTGTGTCAGACCCACCATACTTGCTCCGGACACTGCGAGAGGGCTGCACAAGCAATGATCACACGCACGGCACAGCGGACACACCAGGAACCGCGGTGTTGGCCGTCGAATGGCGCTAGCTGCGCAGCATTTGTGCACCGCCGCCGTCAGTGTCAGCCAGTTTGCCGTGGCATACGGAGCTCCATCGCAGTCTTTAACACTGGTAGCATGCCGCGACAGCGTGGACGTGAACCGTATGTGCAGTTGACGGACTTTGAGCGAGATCGTATAGTGAGCATGCGGGAGGCCGGGTGGACGTACCGCCGAATTGCTCAACACGTGGGGCGTGAGGTCTCCACAGTACATCGATGTTGTCGCCAGTGGTCGGCGGAAGGTGGACGTGTCCGTCGACCTGGGACCGGACCGCAGCGTCGCATGGATGCACGCCAAGACCGTAGGATCCTACGCAGTGCCGTAGGGGACCGCACCGCCACTTCCCAGCAAATTAGGGACACTGTTGCTCCTGGGGTATCGGCGAGGACCATTCGCAACCGTCTCCATGAAGCTGGGCTACGGTCCCGCACACCGTTAGGCCGTCTTCCGCTCACGCCCCAACATCGTGCAGCCCGCCCCCAGTGGTGTCGCGACAGGCGTGAATGGAGGGACGAATGGAGACGTGTCGTCTTCAGCGATGAGAGTCGCTTCTGCCTTGGTGCCAATGATGGTCGTATGCGTGTTTGGCGCCGTGCAGGTGAGCGCCACAATCAGGACTGCATACGACCGAGGCACACAGGACCAACACCTGGCATCATGGTGTGGGGAGCGATCTCCTACACTGGCCGTACACCACTGGTGATCGTCGAGGGGACACTGAATGGTGCACGGTACATCCAAACCGTCATCGAACCCATCGTTCTACCATTCCTAGACCGGCAAGGGAACTTGCTGTTCCAACAGGACAATGCACGTCCGCATGTATCCCGTGCCACCCAACGAGCTCTAGAAGGTGTAAGTCAACTACCCTGGCCAGCAGGATCTCCGGATCTGTCCCCCATTGAGCATGTTTGGGACTGGATGAAGCGTCGTCTCACGCGGTCTGCACGTCGAGCACGAACGCTGGTCCAACTGAGGCGCCAGGTGGAAATGGCATGGCAAGCCGTTCCACAGGACTACATCCAGCATCTCTACGATCGTCTCCATGGGAGAATAGCAGCCTGCATTGCTGCGAAAGGTGGATATACACTGTACTAGTGCCGACATTGTGCATGCTCCGTTGCCTCTGTCTATGTGCCTGTGGTTCTGTCAGTGTGATCATGTGATGTATCTGACCCCAGGAATGTGTCAATAAAGTTTCCCCTTCCTGGGACAATGAATTCACGGTGTTCTTATTTCAATTTCCAGGAGTGTATATTTAAATACCTTCCTATCGTATTTAAAACTGACAGCGAGGAAACAAAACGCACACATTTTTGCAGAAGAGCACAGCAAAGCATTTTTCGAAGTCGGTTTTAACAGAAAACCTGCATATTATTGTTTTGAAAGTTAAATGTTTGGCTACATTAATAAGCTTCCAATCTTCCGGTTCCGACCAGAGTTTTCGGGAGGCTTACCATCGTTGTAAGACATGTGCCGGAAATGCCAAGCCCCCTCCATTTATTCCCAATCGGATACCCCATCTACACCCCAATATGGGCCCCTCCGACAATTGGCTAAACGTAACCGCGTTCTCGAACAGCTCGCTCCACTCCTTGGAGTGAGGAATGGAAACGAGAAACATGTAGCCCCAGTCATACACAGCCTCTGTCATACGTTCATCGCATAAAAATTCCAAGTAGATCGGTCAACAACTTTTGTAACAACGCTTCCGCCGTACACGTTCCTTACTTATTTATAATTTATATATTAAAAATGTTTAGGTACATCCTACGTCCATCCGAATTAGAACTTTATGTATGTATGTATATATATATACGTAATGTACAAAGGGGAAGTGTGCTATATATATGTATAGGTCTATCCAATGTCCTGAATGTTCATTACAGTATCGTCAAAGCATCCGAAGTAAATCTGTAAATAACTTGAGGCTTTTGGTAACAGTATTTCTCTTTACGTATGATATATATTGATAAATACAAGCATAATGCCCTAAGAATGTTCGTCGTTTAAAAAGTTGAAGCAAATCGGTCAGCAACTTTTCCAGTTCGTTGATAACAACGTTTCCACTCTGTATATATTACATACATGTTATATATCCGTGTAAAAGTTTATCACATTACGGCTTAAAACTCTGAAGTAAATCGATGAAGGTCTCACAAATTTCGACATTTTTGGTAACAACGTTAAATAACGACTCGCCTTTATATACTAGTAGGGTATAGATTACATAGGTCTGCAAAAAAAATATTTTTTGAAAGTTGTTTGAAATTTGATAACTGACTTTTATGTACTTTTCAACGCTGATTTAAAAAATGCAATCGATTTTTTTCTATCTGGTCAGGTTTTCCCACAACAAAAGGAGTATTTTTGGGCATAATAACAAAATTTAGGCAATTCATCAGATTTTTTTCCAACGTTATAAAACTTTATTTTACTGAACAATGGGACCCAATGATTATCTTGTTCACCTAACTTTATACCAAAATACGTGAAATATACTTTTTCAACAAAATTGGAAATGTTTCTTTGTTGCATTTTAACGGCATAGTTACCACAAATGTAGCAGAAGCAATCTGACGAGTTTATACATCCTCTGGTAGCCATTGTCCACTGTCCCTAAAACAACTTCACAACACACAACAGTCACTACTTTAAAGCACCAGAAACAACACGCGAGCAGCAGAGAGTGAAGAGGTGCTGTGAACTGAGGACAACAGCAGAAGCTCACTGCTTGGCGGGGGAAGGGGCAGCGCGACTGACACGAAAACACTGCTGGTTTCTCCTAATCACTCTTTATTTTATGTGCATCTAGTATAAAAACGGCTAAACAACGGTTTATGGAGATCATAAAAACCAAAATTCAAACTCACTAAAGTGATGAAATATCGAAAAAGGTAAAACTAGACAAGCAGTTCGTGAAATAACTATACGTGATGGAATTTTTTCACTATTTTTCCCGAAATCAGTGTTGAAAACACTATAAAAATAACTTAATAAATTTGAAACCATTTTTATGTCGCAGACCTGTGGTATTATTTTTATTATTATTGGCGAAAGCTCGCCAGAAATGGAAGACGTTAAGCAAATAACGCGATCAGTTTTTCTTTGAGTTGTTCTTGTTCTTCTACTACTTGTTTACGCTTATCCGACTACTTTGGTCTGTGCTGTTGCTCTGATATAACTTCCCATTTGTTTACTTTGTGTCTGAAGGTCTCTCTCTCTCTAGAATGTCGGCTGGCCTTATGTATGCCTAATTTATGTCCTTTGGAATTTCATCTAGCCACGGTGTGGAATTCTTAAGCGAGAATACATAATCTATTACTCCCTTCGCCAATCGATTTTCTGCTAGTCGGCTGAGATGACCAAAGAATTTCATTCGCCTTTTCCTAATATCAATTTAGATGTTTGAAAACTTTTCTGTTTTAATTGATCGCAGCCTTTAACTGTTCGGGTATGTCTTCGGCCCAGAATTTTCCTGATGATCTTTGTCTCTTCTTTTTTGATGTCTTCAAGTTGTTCTCTGTTAAGTGTTAGGGTTTCACTTGCGTAGAGGATTGCTGGTTGTATGACAGTATTGTAGTGTCGAATTTTTGCCCCTCTTGTCATTGATTTTTTGTTGTAGAGATTTTGCGTTAACCCTTAATTCTTTTTAATTTTTTGGAGGCGATGCTGCTGTGAGATTTTTTCAATGCCTGCCGGTTCGATGAATTCTCCAAGATATTTAAAGAATGGGGATTCGCTAATTTTACCATATTTTGTTTTGAAGCTTGCAATTTCTGTGTTTGAACAAAGGAATTCAGTTTTCTCAAATGAAATTTGTAAACCTGATTTTTCTGATATTCCTTGAGTATTTCCAGCTGTTTGACTGCAATCTGCTCGTCCTCTCTTAGTATTGCCAGGTCGTCCGCAAATGCTAGATATGGTTGGTTTGTGGCTATAGATTATTATTATTATTATTATTTCTTTCCTGTCTCAGACGTTATTTCCGGTTAAAAGTGATCAAGCGTGACTTCCTTTTAACTGTACGGTATTGCGTTTAGGAACTTTCAGGTAACTGAACATGTATCAATAATTACAGATTTCTGTAGCTGTATTGCGTTGATGTACTGGTGGATATTGTGTGGTATGACTCCTGTAGTTTATAGTATAATTGGTATAATGTCAACTTTATCCTGATGCCACATGTCCTTGACTTCCTCAGACAGCTGGATGTATTTTTCAATTTTTTCTCCTGTTTTCTTTTGTATATTTGTTGTATTGGGCATGGATATTTCGATTAGTTGTGTTAATTTCTTCTTTTTATTGGTGAGTATGATGTCAGGTTTGTCGTGTGGTGTTGTTTTATCTGTTATAATGGTTCTGTTCCAGTATAATTTGTATTCACCTGTTGATGTATTATTTTTGCTACGTTGTCATGTCATCTGGTGTATTCTGAATTTGCTAGTATTCTACATACGTTTGTGATGTGATCTACTGTTTCTATTTGTTGTTTGCAAAGTCTGCATTCATCTGTCGTGGTATTGGGATCTTTAATAATATGCTTGCTGTAATATCTGGTGTTTATTGTTTGATCCTGTATTGCAATCATGAATCCTTCCATCTCACTGTACATATTGCCTTTCCTTAGCCACGTGTCGGATGCGTCTTGATCGATGTGTGGCTGTGTTAGATGATACGGGTGCTTGCCATGTAGTGTTTTCTTTTTCCAATTTACTTTCTTCGTATCTGTTGATGTTATGTGATCTAAAGGGTTGTAGAAGTGGTTATGAAATTGTAGTGGTGTAGCCGATGTATTTAGATGAGTGATTGCTTTGTGTATTTTGACAGTTTCTGCTCGTTCTATAAAGAATTTTCTTAAATTGTCTACCTGTCCATAATGTAGGTTTTTTATGTCGATGAATCCCCTTCCTCCTTCCTTTCTGCTTAATGTGAATCTTTCTGTTGCTGAATGTATGTGATGTATTCTATATTTGTGGCATTGTGATCGTGTAAGTGTATTGAGTGCTTCTAGGTCTGTGTTACTCCGTTTCACTACTCCAAATGAGTAGGTCAATATTGGTATAGCATAAGTATTTATAGCTTTTGTCTTCTTTCTTGCTGTCAATTCTGTTTTCAGTATTTTTGTTATTCTTTGTCTATATTTTTCTTTTAGTTCTTCTTTAATATTTGTATTATCTATTCCTATTTTTTGTCTGTATTCTAGATATTTATAGGCATCTGTTTTTTCCATCGCTTCTATGCAGTCGCTGTGGTTATCCAATGAGTGTGTTTTCCCTTGACTATGCAATTTTTCTTACATTTGTCTGTTCCGAAAGCCATATTTATATCATTGCTGAATACTTCTGTTATCTTTGGTAATTGGTTGAGTTGTTGATTTGTTGCTGCCAGTAGTTTTAGATCATCCATGTATAGCAAATGTGTGATTTTGTATTGGTATGTTCCAGTAATATTGTATCCATAATTTGTGTTATTTAGCATGTTGGATAGTGGGTTCAGAGGAAGGTAGAACCAGAAAGGACTTAATGAGTCTCCTTGGTATATTCCACGCTTAATCTGTATTGGCTGTGATGTGATATTATTTGAATTTGTTTGGATATTAAGTGTGGTTTTCCAGTTTTTCATTACTATGTTTAGGAACTGTATCAATTTAGGATCTATTTTGTATATTTCCAACATTTGTAGTAACCATGAGTGGGGTACACTATCAAAAGCTTTTTGGTAATCCGTGTATGTGTAGTGTAGCTACCTTTGTTTGGTTTTAGCTTGATATGTCACCTCTGCATCTATTATCAGTTGCTCTTTACATCCTCGTGCTCCTTTGTAACAGCCTTTTTGTTCTTCATTTATAATTTTGTTCTGTGTTGTATGTGTCATTAATTTCTGTCTAATGACTAAAGTTAATATTTTGTATATTGTTGGTAGGCATGTTATGGGGCGATATTTAGCTGGGTTTGCTGTGTCTGCTTGATCTTTAGGTTTCAGATAAGTTATTCCACGTGTAAGTGTATCAGGGAATGGGTATGGGTCTGCAATGTAACTGTTAAATAATTTAGTTAGATGTGAATGTGTTGAGGTGAACTTCTTTAGCCAGAAATTTGCTATTTTATTTTTTCCAGGGGCTTTCCAATAGTGCGTAGACTTAATTGCTCGGGTGACTTCATGTTGCAAAATTATCACTTCGGGCATTTGTGGTATCATCTTGTATGAGTCTGTTTCTGCTTGTATCTGTTGTGTCTAGACAAGACAGCCTAGACACAATGAGAGGAAGCCGAAAGGCACGCGCTAAGCTAAAGCCGGATGCGTGAGGTCTGAAACAGGATACGTAATGAAGGCTATAAAGAAAAGTACGTAGCTTCTGGGATACTTGACTTTAATCCATCCTTTTGGTACATCTGGAGATTGTGGCGATACAAGCGAGACTCTTTAGATACATGCAATGTTACTAATGGCGCCTTGCTAGGTCGTAGCCATTGACTTAGCTGAAGGCTATTCCAACTATCGGCTCGGCAAAGGAGCGAGGCTTCGTCAGTATAGTCACTAGCTACGTCGTCCGTACAACTGGGGCGAGTGCTCGTCCGTATCTCGAGACCTGCCTTGTGGTGGCGCTCGGTCTGCGATCACACAGTGGCGACACGCGGGTCCGACGTGTACTAATGGACCGCGGCCGATTTAAAACTACCATCTAGCAAGTGTGGTGTCTGGCGGTGACACCACAGTATCCACCGTGCATGCCTGTTATGTTGTACCGGGTTTGACCATATGTTGCTGCATTATTATTATTAGTGGGAGTGGTCAGACACGAAGCACTGGCAGTCTGAAGTCTTCCAGTTTCTGCCACTTCAGAAGCAAGCAGTGTAGAAGTCAAGTTTACGGAGACTGAGTGTAGTGCACGCATTTCAACTCTGCTGCTTTTAAACGGGGGTTGAGCTTGTGGGTGGAGCGTGAGGCCGGCATGGGGAGCGCGTTTTGTGACGAACGGCTGGCCGCGGTGTGGCTACTCGGCTTCCTTTTCTGACAGAAACTTGGAGGTAGCACTCGCGATGCGCACATAACTGATTCATCATTCTTTAAAAAAAAAAGGTTGCTAGAAATAAGCGCGCCGACTGTCTTAATGACTCATTATTTTTTGCTTTCATAAAACACCTACAAAAACTAAACGATCATTTGACATTCGTCATTAAAAAAAAAAAAATGGTTCACATGGCTCTGAGCACTATGGGACTTAACATCTATGGTCATCAGTCCCCTAGAACTTAGAACTACTTAAACCTAACTAACCTAAGGACATCACACACATCCACGCCTGAGGCAGGATTCGAACCTGCGACCGTAGCGGTAGCGCGGTTCCAGACTGTAGCGCCTAGAACCGCTCGGCCACTCTGGCCGGCGTCATTTTAAAAATGAATATGTTCAATGTAATTTTTTCTTCGTTGATTGTGGAGGGAGGACGGGTAGTAGCACGCTGGAGAGTGCTCTCATAACCACTCTACCAGAACAACCATCCGCTCGTACCTGAAACACGACTAAGTTTTAAAAAACCACGAAACTTTTCTTTCATATTGCGATTTTTATGCAGAAGGTGAACCCGAAACCCGGCTACAAACTTTCGCAGCTGGTTCAGCAATATTTCCCAAATACTTTGCTTTGAGGCACCGCTATTCTCCGATAGCTGGTAACTGAGTAAATCCACTTCTTGCGCCGCGCGGCTCTACACCTGTATTGCTTTGAAAATACCTGCGCAGCAATGCAAATATGCACCGTGTACGCTGCGTGCCTAGTTTGGAAACAAACTTGTTTCCATTCATTGGCGCTACTTGCCGTTGACGATGCTTAATTGTATTACTAGTGAAGTCTTGGCCAGTATGTAACTGAGCTCGTGTGTGACTTCACTCAACGCAGTGCAAGAGCAGCCAGCACAACGGCACCGCCCTGTGTTTTGTGCTACACCGTTTGAGCGCTCTCATATTACAGCCTATTCAACTGCTGTGAAGGTACTTTCGCAGAAAAAAAGGTAATTTCGGCAGCAAAACGAAGAATTCCTAATTACATTACTACTCTATAGCTAGCTACCCGACACCACGGATCCTTCATAGCATCACATTCTGAAAACATCGCTCAGCAACCTCCGAAATTTTGTCAGTGAGTTTCGGCTTGACCCTCGTCTTTTGGCTGTATGCCGTTACTATGGCCTGATACGGATGCCAAACACTATCACAGCAGACGTACACAATAGTCTGAAATGGAGAGACTTCAATTCTTTCACCATTTACGTTAGAGAAATTTTATTTCTTCTCCGATATCAGGCACATAATGCCCTTCTTCACAAGATTGGAATTGTAGCATTATTCGCGAGCGTCATAAAAAACAGATATGCCTGTGTCCGTCCGAATGGTTTTTAGAGTACAGAGATCTACAAAAGCTCTTCACCGATTACTTCCAATTTCTACACGATACTCTGATAGCCATTCAGACGCAAATAAGCATATCCCTTTAAAAGAAAAAGAAAAAAGAAAAAACAAAACAATGTACAGGTTTTAAGTTAAATCCAATAGTCTAATAGTCTAAAAAAATGCTGTCCTATTCTTTGAAAATGTGTTTATTCGTTTCCTTTCTCGCAGTCCTTTCTTAATACGGTATCGTGACTAACGGCTAGATAAATTGTTTCTCCCATATACATTCTTTCTCCTTAAATATAAAGAAATTGTACACACAACAGTGCGTTCTTTTATTTTCCTTCTTTCACTCGGGCGAGTGAATCACTCGAAACTTGGTAAAGAACCCTCTTTGCAGATTAAAACTGTGCGGAACACTGCCATTGAAGCTACTGTGTTTTCCTCACAGATCTAGGAGCTAGACAGGTCTCTCATTACCCAATAAACAAATATCAGAAAGAGAGGGGAAGAGAGTGTAATAAAATAAGATTATCATTTTCATTTACAAATTAGTTAAATACCAAACCACTGAATAACCCAGCGAACGCCACACTGGCGCCCAACGTGGGGCCACCAATGCACAATTATTCATTTTAATAATTGAATTGTGATCTATTACAGGTGCGGGGTACCAAAACAAACTATTAATAATTGTTTATTTACTTGTTTCATGAGCACTGACATCTTCCTACCGAACTGCTGTACGAATCTGTATCTGCACTGGTGCCAGACACACGAGTAACTTCACAAAAGCAGTGCAGCCCACTGCTGTCAATCAGCTCAGGTAGGAACAGATGTGCATATTCGGTAACTGATTTCGGGGGCGTGAGAGATCAGGACGTGCGTCTGATTCCCACAGGTATTCGGAAACTGTGCAGCAGTGGCGGGCTTGCTAATACGGTGTGAGTGCGTGGAAGTCGTACAAGAACTTGCGAGATGCCTGCACTTGTTCGGTGTCCACATATGTTACCTGCACGTTCTAACAACCCTACCACAACAAAGGTCAAAATTTAATAATGATTGTGGTGTTGCTCACGCTGCTAAATACTGCATTTTCGGGCAACAACAAAGTTATATTATGTGGCAGGCGTCATTAGAGCACAGTTAATAAAGTCATTTCATGTAATAATGAATAAACTAGCCACTCATCTTTTCGTGTTTCCCACGCTGGTCTCGTTGTAAAATCGTGGCTCAATCGTCGAAAATCTAGGTGGTGGTGATTCCAAACTCGGATGCAAAGAGGCCTAGGTTTTATTCTGCGATATTCAAAAGTTTTATAGATGTGTTTGACAAAACATTCTTGAAGATTAAACCTTTGAAAGTTAGCACAATGGTGATGTAAAAAAAGTAATCAGCACTCCGAACTTAGTTACACTTTCTTTTTTATTGCTTTTGCTGTAGTATCACGTAACACACAAAACATCACTTCACAATACAAAACACACTTGAAAACATCTTCCTCACTGTTAAAGTTCACATTTTATAAGCTGACTACGTTATGCGACTTTCCAACATGACGTCCAAGACGACTTTCTCAAGGTCCGACTCTCTAACAACTAATAATCTCTTACGCGCCCAAAAATCAACCGGCCGCGGTGGTCTCGCGGTTCTAGGCGCTCAGTCCGGAACCGCGCGACTGCTACGGTCGCAGGTTCGAATCCTGCCCCGGGCATGGATGTGTGTGATGTCCTTAGGTTAGTTAGGTTTAAGTAGTTCTAAGTTCTAGGGGACTGATGACCGCAGTAGTTAAGTTCCATAGTGCTCAGAGCCATTTGAACCCAAAAATCAGAGTTACAAGTACGACAAACATCATAGTGACAAAAGAAAGAATACACGTAAGAATAATATCATTGCCATATAAACATATCGATGTATCAAAGTACCTCTACATTAATGAAAGCAAATCTAAATGTTATCTCAGAAATATGTCAACTACTTTACAGAAACACAGTAGAATATTACTGGTATCGAGAGGTTGAGTTGAGGTGCCGTAATGGTTACGTAATTCAAGTACCATTACAATCTGTAGTACGATACTATGCTGCATATGCCAGCTTGTTTCTGACAAGCTGAAAATGCGGTAACGCCAATCTTCTGAAGAAGGCCACTAGGTGCCTGAAACCGATAAAGAAATAAAATTTCTTTTGTACTGATTTTTTTTTTTCCAACAGATGTACTTGCAGTTGCGGAAGACGTATGATGGACGTATTTGTAGACGGCAAAAGAAGTTATTTGTGGTAGCAGGCACCAGCAGCAGTAACACACACAGGTGTTACATTGAATGTTGTCGTCTTCAGTCCGAAGACTGTTTCGATGCAGCTCTCCACGGTACTCGGTCTGTGCGAACTACTTCGTCTCCTAGTAACAACTGCGAGGCACTCCCTCGTTTACAGTCATTCGCTGTATTCAAGCGTTGGTCCGCGTCTGCAATTTTTATCACGCCACACTGCCCTGCGTTCACTTCTTCATAAATGAAGAACGGCAACAGCTGTTAAATTATACTTTACTGAAACGACCGCCGGCCGCGGTGGTCTAGCGGTTGTAGGCGCACAGTCCGGAACCGCGCGACTGCTACGGTCGCAGGTTCGAATCCTGCCTCGGGCATGGATGGTGTGTGATGTCCTTAGGTTAGTTAGGTTTAAGTAGTTCTAAGTTCCAGGGGACTGATGACCTCAGATGTCAAGTCCCATAGTGCTCAGAGCCTTTTGAACCACTTGAACCTGAAACGACCGGTTCCGCAACTTACTCTTGCACCCTAAGCTACACACCTGACTAGAAAAAGAAATGGGGAAAGTCCAAGTTTCAAATGAAGGTAATTACTAAGGCGCGAATATGACTTGGGCGCTGTTGGTTCTCTTGTTTTCTGTTGCAGCATCCCTTGCTATGTGGGGTGGAGAGCTACTCACTTCTCTGACTATCCTCCTTCCCACGCACGTCTTATTTTGATCCGACTGAGATTGTCACGTCGTCCATTTACACGAACTCATTGTGAGCACTACATTTTTTAATACCTAGGGTATAGGCAGTACTATTCTTTTTTCTCAATTTTTAAGATTCCGTTGCTCAATCGGAAAAAAAGGAGTCTTTATACGATAGCCTTATTGCCCCCCCCCCCCTCTCTCTCTCTCTCTCTCTCTCTCTCTCTCTCTCTCTCTCTCTCTCTCTCTCTCTGTCTGTCCAACTGTTAGAAGCCCACTCTTTCAGGAAAGTATAGACTTATCCAGTTGAATTTATATTACACACGAAGGCCTACAGTCTCTTAGTGGTGGAATAAATTGAAGCTTGTAACTCAATGCACTCAAAAGATCGGGCTATTTAAGTCACGCATTTTGATACTAACAACCTCACTCATCGAAACCGTTAACCTAGAATCACGAAATCTGGCAAGCACCAAGATTCCATAGTACAAGTAAAGGGAAAAAAAATCCGACAATTCATAATTTGCAATTATTTCACACGAAAAAATATTTCTTTTGCAATTTGTTATCCGGTGTCAAACTTGAAATTTAAGCAATCATTAGTTCTATATTCAGACTGACTGGGTCGCAATGGTAAAAGTCAGACGTCAGGCAAGGAATGACTTCATTGGTCATATGACGCGTTTCGGAATTTATCCTTCATCAGATATCCAGGAGCAATTGCAGCACTGTGAATGTTTGTTTCACTTTAAATGCCTTATCTACGTGCAGTAATCGCTCCTGGATATCTGATGATGGATAAATTCCGAAACGCATCATATAAGCAATGATGTCCAATAATTGTCTGGCGTTTGACTTGTACCATTGCCACCCAATCAGTCCGAATGTAGAACTACTGATTATAATAATAATAATAATAACGGCCGCCCTATAAGCTGCAAAACCGGTCATTTTCATGAAGAATAATTTAACAGTACTTGCGGTTCTTCATTTATGAAGATGTGTTTCCACAGCTGTGGCTGCCTAGAGCACGAAGAGTCCTGCACTAAGTAACTGCCGATCCCTTGACGGTTCAGAATGGGTCCGGACAACCGACACCTTTCTGTGAAGCACTGCCACATATATTTCAACCCCCTCCCCCCCCCCCCCCCTCTCCTCAGTTCGATGCACATTCTTCTCTAGCGCCACAATTGAGAGGCTTCTTCACTTTGTTGTCTGAAATGCTTCTCGCGTGTTTCAGTTTCGTTCGTGCTACTCTCCAGACGAAACTACAAAAAAACTTCCTGGCACCCCGGTTTACCTGCGATGTTAACAGTTTTCTCCGTTTCAGAAACGCCCTTTCTGCTTCTTCATTTTACATCCCCTCTATTTCGGCCACGGTCACTAGTTTTGCTGCCCAAAATAGCGAAACTCGTGCACTACTTTTCGTGTCTCGTTTCCTAATCTAATTCCGTCTGCATCATTCTACTTTAATTCGATTACATTTCGTTGTAAAAGTTGCAGATATGTTGATGGTCCTTTTATAAACTCTTTTCAAGACGCTGTAAACGTGTATAACTGTAAAGTAGGCATATTTGACAGACACCGTTGTGAAAATAATATCTATAAGAATATACAGCCTACAGTTGCAGGTTAACTTTATCGTTTACCTAGTTTTCAACGTTAGTAATAACGTCTTCTTCAGAACATAAAATATTATTTAAATGTTTGCCTAAAACAAGCCATTAGGCAAACTTTTAAATAATATTTTATGTTCTGAAGAAGACGTTATTACTAACGTTGAAAACTAGGTAAACGATAAAGTTAACCTGCAACTGTAGGCTGTATATTCTTATATAAACAATATCAGTTTCTTTCGCTGCATGAAAATGTTAAAAATTATGAAAATTAACTGCGCCAGTCGGTTAACTGAAGCTCAAAGGACTGGAGAAGTTATGGAGAAAGAAAGGTGTTCAGAAGTAACTACATCGCCTATTGTGCTGGTAGGAATTTTTTATTTTACAATTCGCGTTTTCCAGCAGATGCTACACGCTTCATAGTGACTATTTCTGGTATTGCAGGGGTTTTGTACAGCTGCAACCAGGCAGCATATATATTATAAGCTTGAACGTGGCGATATATATCTATAAATGCTTGAACTTGGAGTTATTTATGTGATAAACTCGACTTGCTGGCATTATTGAAGGTTTTTCTGCATCCGTGGGACTGGTTCTAGTGCTCAAATCGCCTCGGGAAACTTTTGTGTGTTTTCACGTTGCAGTTATGGCGATAAGTACAGTATGGATACCAAAAATTATGTACAAGGCCCCGCCATAGGATATGTTTTGACTCTTCATTAAGAACAGTCTGTCATTTAATGGCGAGTCGCCAGGCAGCTATAGAGCGGTAACTGTAACAAAAAAAAACAAAAAAAAATGGTACCGTCACGAAAGGTGACTGGTTGGAGTCATTTTTGGAAAGTTTTATTCAGCGCAGAGGCAGTGTTGAACGTCCGTAGTGGATAAGAACCTTAAAAGAAAAAGAAATGTTGCGCGCTGATCCTACCTTCGCGGCTGCAGGGACTTTCCGAGCGGCGCCAGCGGCCAGATTCGAACTAGGAGACTTCCAACTGCAGATCCTCGGCAGCAGGACGAATCACACTGAGGTCGCTTCTTCGTCTTCGATGCTGTCCAAAGCAGGTGACGCGAAAGAAGGGGCGACGGCCGACGGATGATCTTGTGTAGCTGTGTTTAGCAGACTGAATCACACGCCACACCTCCCTGGCACTCACACTAATCCGAAACACCTTTGCGAGCAGCCTTTATTTCTTTGGGACCCTGTGGCTCGTGCGAGGAGTGGCGGAAATTCTGACCTTTGCCGAAGAAACGAAACCTCGCCGTCGGGACCTACTCCCACACGTTTCTCTCTACACTCCACCGTGTTCCAGTCGTTCCTGAGGTGACCGACAGTCTTCACATTAAGCTGTAACCGTAATACGTCGCACTTGCGCAAACGAATGAATTCGTCAGCTGCTTCGCATGTAACTGCCTGTGAAATTCGACTAACGTCGTCTCTCGTAAAACCAGATGCTGTTCTCGATTGGGGGGAAATCGAAGTGTTCCGAATTTGTGGCGATTTTAGTGGTGGTGGTCAAATGAATGCTCGTCTGTGGAGCACTGACGAATTTTGTTCTGTGCAAGGTGTTTATCTCTTGTTCCTTTTTATGCCACAGGTTAGGATTATTAAATATCAGTTCAAGTATATTTATTCACTCAGTCGTAGAAAACCAGATTATGCCGGAGAAAACATACAGAGCTGTTTCTTTTAAAGGCACTGAAGGAGCGGAGATGGAAGAGTGCGGTATTTATTAGCCGAGGTTACGGACGTGTAGAGCGTTATGTTGTTGTGGATACTGGGTTACCCTTGTAAGAGAATGTGACAGATTTCCGCACGTCACTGAGTAAACATGATGTCGAAGAGAGGGCAGAATCGTCGCCGTGGAGGGAACATTGCCGCACAGCACACGTGCAAGCGCCGGACAGGAATCGTTAGCGCCAGGATTTCACCCGGAACAAGTCCCGCCCACTCACCCCCGGTCTTCCCGGTCTTTGTTCGGTGCCTGGGCATCGTTTCAGTTGACCCACGTGGTTCACCGCGTTCAGCTGCACTCGCTCGGCGTGAATGTTAAATTAATATCTTGCTAGGTCTTAAATTTTGCCACGTAGTTACAAGACACGTTACAAAAAACGTGTACAGTTGGCCTCAGCTGTGCCAGGTACTTCCACAGCAAACATAAGAGAAAGCAATTCGGCACTGAATTCTTTAAATGCGAGAACTCAGTATTCAGATGAATAGCCTATGAAGAAACATACTTCTGTGTGAGAAAAAGCACCCAAAGGTAAAACAGGAAAAACCTACCCTCAAAGAATAATTTGCTAGGAGAAATAGGAACCACGGTATATTTGACACTCGAGTTTCAGAACTCAGACAGTATACGCGAAACAGGCACCAGTGTTCACTATAATTCCAGAGGGCATCAAAATTACTTTGCTCTTGCTAGATCGATCCAGGGTGTTTTCGCATGTTATTCACTGAATAGTTTTGCTGAAAAGTTTTAGGGGTGGAAGAAGAGCTGCATAGCATGAAGAACGTTTTAAAGCCGTCAAACACTGCAGCATTTATTTCCTCCATAACTGCTCTGTGACAAACATACACATCATCATTATCATTTTTAAAAAATGGTTTGAATGGCATTTATGAAATTAATAAATCTTTTGGTTAAAAATAGACAGGACAAAGAATAACTACAGATTATTTTCCTGAGACGTTTCCAGCAGCGTATAGTACATTAATCACACAGAAACAGTCACAATTCTTTATAACCTCGTTTATAATGCGCAGGTATGGCATTGGAAGAATTTACAAGTTAAAATTCACCCATTACCCATGCAAATACTAACGAAATATGTCATATAAGCAAATATCTTACTGCTTTCATTAGGCATTTCTACTTTATGGCATTCTTATATTCTTTAATTTTCGTGAGTTACTATGAGGGCCTACATAAACAAAACGACTTTCACTTATTTCTATATAACGTTGATGTTAGACAACAGAGTTAGTCGACTGCACCCGTGGCTTTACTACCGACATGACAGATTCAAGACCATTGTTTTCGCATTGTATGTTTGCTCTTCTGTTTCCCTCAAATAAACGTATTATAATAAGTGAATTAGTTAATGAAAATTTGTCCTTATTGCCCTTAAATAACATCACGTTATTGTTTTCTATTGCTGGCGATGCTTTCAATTCTCTATAAATATTTTTATTTCTTTAATAATTCAAATTCATGTTATATTACTATCCAGAAAAACTTAAATTTCTTATCATTACTGAATTTCATCACAGTGTAACATGTGTTGAACAGTGACGATAACAACTTTGCTGTAGCTTCCAGTTTGCGGAACTGGCGGCTGTTTAGGGGAGGGCCTTACACTACAGATAGGCGTGGAGGGGGGTGAATGGGCGGGACTTGTTCCGGGTGAAATCCTAGCGCTAAGGGCACGTGCGCCGGACACAAAGCCAGGAGCCGGGCAGCCGCACGTACAGACGGACGCACCCGGCGGGGTAAGCGCGCCGCGGCCACTGGCAATAGAGACGTCTGGCGCGGCGCGCGCCGCCTAGGCCACGCCTCCCGCTCCCCCCACCGCCTCGCCACGGCCCGCCCCCCACCACGCGCCGTGCGCGCGCGCGTGCCCGCCGCCAGCACGCTCTGGCGGCGACGGCGGCAACTGGCGGCTCGGAGCTCCGCGATGGGCAGCGAGCAGAGAGCAGCAACAGGTGGCCCTCTGCTGCGTCCCGGCCCTAATATGGCGCGGGAGTCGGCGTTCCCGGCCAGGGAGGAGGGCACGCTCTGCTCAGCAGAGTCAGGATCGGCTACTACGGTTTCCGCCCGTTCCATTCATAGTTCTGGTTTTCAGTCCGAAGACAGCTCTACCCTCTACTATATCCTGTCCAAGCCTCTTCATTTCCTAGTAACCACTGTAAATTACACTCTCTTGAATCTGCTTATTGTATTCATCTACATCTACATACATTGTCCGCAATCCACCACACGGTGCGCGGCGGAGGGTACCTCGTACCACAACTACCATCTCTCCCTGTTCCACTCCCAAACAGAACGCGGGAAAAATGACTGCCTATATGCCTCTGTACAAGCTCTAATTTCCTTTATCTAATGTTTGTGGTCTTTCCGCGAAATGTAAGTTGGCGGCAGTAAAATTGTACTGCAGTCAGCCTCAAATGCTGGTTCTATAAATTTACTCAGTAGCGATTCACGAAAAGAAAGCCTCCTTTCCTCCAGAGACTCCCAGCTGAGTTCCTGAAGCATTTCCGTAACACTCGCGTGATGATCAAACCTCCCAGTAACAAATCTAGCAGCCCGACTCTGAATTGCTTCCATGTCCTCCCTCAATCCGACCTGATAGGGATCCCAAACGCTCGAGCAGTACTCAAGAATAGGTCGTATTAGTGTTTTATAAGCGGTCTCCTTTACAGATGAACCACATCTTCCCAAACTTCTACCAATGAACCGAAGACGACTATCCGCCTTCCCCACAACTGCCATTACATGCTTGTCCCACTTCATATCACTCTGCAATGTTACGCCCAAACATTTAATCGACGTGACTGTGTCAAGCGCTACACTACTAATGGAGTATTCAAACATTACGGGATTGTTTTTCCTATTCATCTGCATTAGTTTACATTTATCTATATTTAGAGTTAGCTGCCATTCTTTAAACCAATCACAAATCCTGTCCAAGTCATCATGTATCCTCCTACAGTCACTCAACAACGACACCTTCCCGTACACCGCAGCATCATCAGTAAACAGCCGCACATTGCTATCCACCCTATCCAAAAGATCATTTATGTAGATAGAAAAAACAGCGGACCTACCATACTTCCCTGGGGCACTCCAGATGATACCCTCACCTCCGATGAACACTCACTATCGAGGACAACGTACTGGGTTCTATTACTTAAGAGGTCTTCGAGCCACTCACATACTTAGGAACCAATCCCATTCGCTCGTACCTTATTTAGGAGTTTGCAGTGGGGCACCGAGTCAAACGCTTTCCGGAAGTCAAGGAATATGGCATCCGTCTGATACCCTTCATCCACGGTTCGCAAGATATTATGTGAAAAAAGGGCGAGTTGCGTTTCGCAGGAGCGATGCTTTCTAAAGCCGTGCTGATGCATGGACAGCAACTTCTCTGTCTCAAGGAAATTCATTATATTCGAACTGAGAACATGTTCGAGAATCCTGCAACAAACCGATGTTAAGGATATTGGTGTGTAATTTTGAGGATCCGTCTTTCTACCCTTCTTATACAGGGTGGTACAAAAAGGTACGGCCAAACTTTCAGGAAACATTCCTCACACACAAAGAAAGAAAAGATGTTATGTGGACATGTGTCCGGAAACGCTTACTTTCCATGTTACAGCTCATTTTATTACTTCTCTTCAAATCACATTAATCATGGAATGGAAACACACAGCAACAGAACGTACCAGCGTGACTTCAAACACTTTGTTACAGGAAATGTTCAAAATGTCCTCCGTTAGTGAGGATACATGCATCCACCCTCCGTCGCATGGAGTCCCTGATGCGCTGATGCAGCCCTGGAAAATGGCTCCATCGTGCATGAACCACATGTTGTGTCGTACTTGTAAAGGCACATATTCTAGCAGCACGGGTAGAGTATCCCGTATGAAATCATGATAACGTGCTCCATTGAGCGTAGGTGGAATAACGAAACTAAAATGAGCTCTAACATGGAAATTAAGCGTTTCCGGGCACATTTCCACGTAACATATTTCCTGTATTTGTGTGTGAGGAATGTTTCCTGAAAGTTTGGCCGTACCTTTTTGTATCACCCTGTATACAGGCCTCACCTGCGCTTTTTTCCAGTCGCTCTGGACTTTACGCTGGGCAAGAGATTCGCGATAAATGGAAGCTAAGTACGGAACCAATGCAGTAGAGTACTCTCTTAGTCTCTTAACCTACCGCCCCCCCCCCTCACGCCTCCCCCACCAGCTACTCCCTCCCACACATCTTTTCCTCCAACACTAAATATGCCCTATCAACCTATTCCTTCTTTTAGGCAACTTGTGCCACAAATTTCTTGTCTCCCCAATTCTATTCACTACCTCCTCATTAAAATACATGACCGAAATAGCAAGTCTGTAAATGTGAAGAGGTTGAAAAATCAGCCAACCAGTTGGAAACAAAGATTTAGTAGTCCTTGACCAAGGTTTCGATATTTGTAAAAATATCTTCTTCAGAAGTAGTGGATCCTGTTACATCACGTTTACTAGTGATGGCCATTTACTACTGACCAATCACTCTGAAGTTTTGTTGTTGTGGTCTTCAGTCCTGAAACTGGTTTGATGCGGTCCGCAGCTCGTGGTCGTGCGGTAGCGTTCTCGCTTCCCACGCCCGGGTTCCCGCGTTCAATTCCCGGCGGGGTCAGGTATTTTCTCTGCCTCGTGATGACTGGGTGTCGTGTGACGTCCTTAGGTTAGTCAGGTTTACGTAGTTCTAAGTTCTAGGGGACTGATGACCATAGAAGTCCCATAGTGCTCAGAGGCATTTGAACCATTTTTGAACTGTTTTGATGCAGCTCTCCATGGTACTCTATCCTGTGCAAGCTTCTTCATCTCCCAGTACTTACTGCAACCTACATCCTTCTGAATCTGCTTAGTGTATTCAACTCTTGGTCTCCCTCTACGATTTTTACCCCCCACCCTCCTCTCCAATGCTAAATTTGTGATCCCTTCATGCCTCAGATCATGTGCTACCAACCGGTCCCTTCTTCTAGTCAAGTTGTGCCACAAACTCCTCTTCTCCCCAACTCTATTCAGTACCTCCTCATTAGTTATGTGATCTACCCATCTAATCTTAACCATTCTTCTGTAGCACCACATCTCGAAAGCTTCTATTCTCTTCCCCCCCATGAACCATGGACCTTGCCGTTGGTGGGGAGGCTTGCGTGCCTCAGCGATACAGACAGCCGTACCGTAGGTGCAACCACAACGGAGGGGTATCTATTGAGAGGCCAGACAAACGTGTGGTTCCTGAAGAGGGGCAGCAGCCTTTTCAGTAGTTGCAAGGCAACAGTCTGGATGATTGACTGATCTGGCCTTGTAACAATAACCAAAACGGCCTTGCTGTGCTGGTACTGCGAACGGCTGAAAGCAAGGGGAAACTACGGCCATAATTTTTCCCGAGGGCATGCAGCTTTATTGATTAAATGATGATGGCGTCCTCTTGGGTAAAATATTCCGGAGGTAAAATAGTCCCCCATTCGGATCTCCGGGCGGGGATTACTCAAGAGGACGTCGTTATCAGGAGAAACAAAACAGGCGTTCTACGGATCGGAGCGTGGAATGTCAGATCCCTTAACCGGGCAGGTAGGTTAGAAAATTTAAAAAGGGAAATGGACAGGTTAAAGTTAGATATAGTGGGAATTAGTGAAGTTCGGTGGCAGGAGGAACAAGACTTCTGGTCAGGTGTCTACAGGGTTATAAACACAAAGTCAAATAGGGGTAATGCAGGAGTAGGTTTAATAATGAATAGGAAAATAGGAATACGGGTAAGCTACTACAAACAGCATAGTGAACGCATTATTGTGGCCAAGATAGACACGAAGCCCACACCTACTACAGTAGTACATGTTTATATCCCAATTAGCTCTGCAGATGACGAAGAAATTGAAGAAATGTGTGATGAAATAAAAGAAATTATTCAGATAGTGAAGGGAGACGAAAATTTAATAGTCATGGGTGACTGGAATTCGAGTGTACGAAAAGGGAGAGAAGGAAACGTAGTAGGTGAATATGGATTGGGGCTAAGAAATGAAAGAGGAAGCCGCCTGGTAGAATTTTGCACAGAGCACAACTTAATCATAGCTAACACTTGGTTTAAGAAACATGATAGAAGGTTGTATACATGGAAGAACCCTGGAGATTCTAAAAGGTATCAGATAGATTACATAATGGTAAGACAGAGATTTAAGAACCAGGTTTTAAATTGTAAGACATTTCCAGGGTCAGATGTGGACTCTGACCACAATCTATTGGTTATGACCTGTAGATTAAAACTGAAGAAACTGCAAAAAGGTGGGAATTTAAGGAGATGGCACCTGGATAAACTGAAAGAACCAGAGGTTATACAGAGTTTCAGGGAGAGCATAAGGTAACAATTGACAGGAATGGGGGAAAGAAATACAGTAGAAGAAAAATGGGTAGCATTGAGGGATGAAGTAGTGAAGGCAGCAGAGGATCAAGTAGGTAAAAAGACGAGGGCTAGTAGAAATCCTTGGGTAACAGAAGAAATATTGAATTTAATTGATGAAAGGAGAAAATATAAAAATGCAGTAAATGAAGCAGGCAAAAAGGAATACAAACGTCTCAAAAATGAGATCGACAGGAAGTGCAAAATGGTTAAGCAGGGATGGCTAGAGGACAAATGTAGGGATGTAGAGGCTTATCTCACTAGGGGTAAGATAGATACTGCCTACGGGAAAATTAAAGAGACCTTGGGAGATAAGAGAACCACTTGTATGAACATCAAGAGCTCAGATGGAAACCCAATTCTAAGCAAAGAAGGGAAAGCAGAAAGGTGGAAGGAGTATATAGAGGATCTATACAAGGGCGATGCACTTGAGGACAATATTATGGAAATGGAGGTGAAATGGGAGATACGATACTGCGTGAAGAGTTTGACACAGCACTGAAAGACCTGAGTCGAAACAAGACCCCCGGAGTAGACAACATTCCATTCGAACTACTGACGGCCTTGGAAGAGCCAGTCCTGACAAAACTCTACCATCTGGTGAGCAAGATGTATGAAACAGGCGAAATACCATCAGACTTCAAGAAGAATATAATAATTCCAATCCCAAAGAAAGCAGGTGTTGACAGATGTGAAAATTACCGAACAATCAGTTTAATAAGCCACAGCTGCAAAATACTAACACGAATTCTTTACAGACGAATGGAAAAACTAGTAGAAGCCGACCTCGGGGAAGATCAGTTTGGATTCCGTAGAAATACTGGAACACGTGAGGCAATACTGACCTTACGACTTATCTTGGAAGAAAGATTAAGGAAAGGCAAACCTACGTTTCTAGCATTTGCAGACTTAGAGAAAGCTTTTGACAATGTTGACTGGAATACTCTCTTTCAAATTCTAAAGGTGGCAGGGGTAAAATACAGGGAGCGAAAGGCTATTTACAATTTGTACAGAAACCAGATGGCAGTTATAAGAGTCGGGGGGCGTGAAAGGGAAGCAGTGATTGGAAAGGGAGTGAGACAGGGTTGTAGCCGGTCCCCAATCTTATTCAATCTGTATATTGAGCAAGCAGTAAAGCAAACAAAAGAAAAATTCGGAGTAGGTATTAAAATCCATGGAGAAGAAATAAAAACGTTGAGGTTCGCCGATGACATTGTAATTCTGTCAGAGACAGCAACGGACTTGGAAGAGCAGATGAACGGAATGGATGGTGTCTTGAAGGGAGGATATAAGATGAACATCAACAAAAGCAAAACGAGGATAATGGAATGTAGTCGAATTAAGTCAGGTGATGCTGAGGGAATTAGGTTAGGAAATGAGACACTTAAAGTAGTAAATGAGTTTTGCTATTTGGGGAGCAAAATAACTGATGACGGTCGAAGTAGAGAGGATATAAAATGTAGACTGGCAATGGCAAGGAAAGCGTTTCTGAAGAAGAGAAATCTGTTAACAACGAGTATAGATTTAAGTGTCAGGAAGTCATGTCTGAAAGTATTTGTATGGAGTGTAGCCATGTGTGGAAGTGAAACATGGACGGTAAATAGTTTGGACAAGAAGAGAATAGAATCTTTCGAAATGTGGTGCTACAGAAGAATGCTGAAGATTAGATGGGTAGATCACATAACTAATGAGGAGCTATTGAATAGAATTGGGGAGAAGAGGAGTTTGTGGCACAACTTGACTAGAAGAAGGGACCGGTTGGTAGCACATGATCTGAGGCATGAAGGGATCACAAATTTAGCATTGGAGAGGAGGGTGGGGGGTAAAAATCGTAGATTGAGACCAAGAGAAGAATACACTAAGCAGATTCAGAAGGATGTAGGTTGCAGTAGTTACTGGGAGATGGAGCAGCTTGTACGGGATAGAGTAGCATGGAGAGCTGCATCAAACCAGTCTCAGGACAACAACAACAACTACTCCGTTCTTGTGCAAACTATTTTTCGTCCATGTTTCACTCCCATACATGGCTACACTCCATAAAAATACTTTCAGAAACGACTTCCTGACACTTAAATCTATACTCGGTGTTAACAAATTTCTCTTCTTCAGAAACAATTTCTTCGCCATTGCCAGTCTACATTTTATATCCTCTCTACTTCGACAATGATCAGTTATTTTGCTCCCCAAATAGCAAAACTCCTTTACTACTTTTCTGAAGTACGATACGTAGACTCTGTCTGCTGTCTAAAGCCACGGCTTTGGATAATTCTTGTTTTGACAATTTTATACATGACAAGGCTTCATATAATCATGTGATCCCACTCTTTCTGAAGAAGATATTTTTAGAAATATCGAAACCTAAGTGAGGGCTAATAAACCTTTGTTTGCAACTGGATGGCTGATTTTTCAACCTCTTCACCTCCTCATTAGTTTCATGACCTGCTCATCTAATGATCAGCATACTGCTGCAGCACCGTATTTCAATAGCCTGCTACTTTGTCTCCTCATCAAATTTGATCACCATCATCTGATTTAAGTCTACTGCATTCGATTATCCTTGTCTTGCTTTTGTTGATGTTCACCTTATATCCTTATACACTGTTCATTCCGTTCAACTGTTCTTCCAAGTCCTTTGCTGTCTCTGACAATTTCAAGGTCGTCGGCAAACCTCAAAGTTTTTGAAACTTCCTGGCAGATTAAAACTGTGTGCCGGACCGAGACTCGAGCTCAGGACCTTTGCCTTTCGCAGGCAAGTGCTCTACCAACTGAGCTATCCAAGCACGACACACGCCCCGTCCTCACAGCTTTACTTCTTCCATGGAGGACGGGGCGTGAGTCGTGCTTGGTTAGCTCAGTTGGTAGAGCACTTGCCTGCGAAAGGCAAAGGTCCTGAGTTCGAGTCTCGGTCCGGCACACAGTTTTAATCTGCCAGAAAGGTTCATATCAGCGCACGCTCCGCTGCAGAGTGATAATCTGATTCTCAAAGTTTTTGTTACTTCTCCCTGAAAATTAATTTGGATTGCTGATTGCAAAAACCTCCTAAGTCCACTTTTGGCGAAGACTCAGTCAAAGGCTAAAATGTGTATTCTGCATGTAGCTCCACCAGACTGTGCACGAAAACAGCCGTAGTTATCGTCTGTTGCCGTTCACACAGGGGTAGGAAGTTTGAGCTGAGGGCAGAAACATCCGAAGTCCAGGACTTGGCTTATTTTCCTTCTCAACTATTGGCACAACAGTGAAGTGCGGTAGAAATGTACGGAAGAAACTGCCATTGTTGATTTTGGTATTCTTGTAAAACTGGATGAAGTGGTGTGTGCCAGCAGTTATGAGAAAAAAAGGGTGAAACATGCTTCTGAATATCAAAGAAATATTACGAAGAAAGCTAAAATTCATGGAGAGGAAGACGTGAATTGTAGAGGCAAAGCAATTCCGAAAACGGTTGCAGGAGAAGACTGCAAGTGTTGAAGAAGCCGTTTCAGCGTTATTGCAGAAGACAACAGAACTCAAGCTTTAGCACATTTTCTGAACATGGAACGCAAAAATAACCAGCACCTTTTCCTGCAAGGACTGATCACAGCTGGTGAGAAGGGATGCAGTAGTGAAAAATCTTTTAGCTACTGTGTCCAACAAACTATACGCAGAAAAGCTTTTCTAAATATTTATGCAGTAAACTGATGCGAGAAACTGCTGTGTTGTGGACAGACACGGAAACGGAAGAGGGAAATGAAGGAGTGTTAATGCTATGCCGTCAGAGGAAATTGTCAAATTTCCAGGTCACGTCAGATCATTCCCCATTAAAGAAAGTCATTTTGATAACAGCACTGTGCACTACTTTGACTGTGAACTATCTGTGAAAAAAAAAATGCACCAACTCTTTATTGCCAAACATCCTAACTCGCAAGTGAAATACGAGTACTGCAATAAGACTTTGCGTGAAAAATTTTCACTTGCTTTCGGAAGACCTGAAGCAGACGCTTGCTGCACCAGCGAAGAGTTGACGTTAAAGATGAAGCCAGAAACACTCAGTGAGGTGGCAAAGCAAGCAACAGTAGCAGGGAAGATTGTCCTTATCCGAAGATCTAAGAAGTTTTGTGATGCTCTGAAAGACGGCAAAAAACAGTCTGAGACTAATCCTAGAGCTACTGCTTGATGCTTCGACTACATGCAACATGTTCAACTTCCTCGTGTCCGGGTGCAAGAGCTGTTATACTTGCAGTATTTTGTATAATTAGAGAGAATGTACACAATCCATGGAGCTTATAGTAACTGCAAAGTGTGCATTTGGTGGATGGAGACGAAATAGTAGACTTCAAGAAGACTTGCTTTTCTACTGAAACATCGAAACGAGATATTGCAAGGGCTGGCAAGGTACCACTAAATACGAATATTTCAAAGATGCATCATTTCCGTTATAAATCATCATTGCCAGGAGTTGTGGAAGCAATGGAATTCGTTAATGGGCTTCAGACCAATAACTTCTCCTTGAAATTTGGCCTAAGGAGGAAACCACAGTTGCCAGATGAAAAATGTTACAAGGATGCGAAAGTACCTGTCGGGGTGAAGAAAATGGGAGACATAAGCAATGTGTACGATTTGTTCCTGACAGCGAAAGTGCGCCGTCCTTCTGGAATGAAATATTAACTTGGCCCACAGCAAATATGCGAGAAACGTCTCTACTGTAAACGTTAAATACTATTTTGTTTTTTACCTGTTTTCCTTTTGTAAACAATGTTAATTAGCGATAGCATTCAAATATGTCGTATTACAACTCTGAAAAAAAACCCATAAGAACAGTGTACCGTATTCTAAATAAAATAGTTAATTTGTTTGTATATTTCTGAAATTTTTTAATCATCAAATGCATTGATTACAAAAACAGTCTAAATCCACAGCAAAAAACTTTTTTGCAATGCAAACGGGTTAGCATGTAGTTGAGAGATGTTGACAATAAATCATTTGAGTGCTACTTTATCTTCAGCTTAAGTTTCATCTTATTCTAATAATTTATATAGTACTTATATTGTTTTTCTCACTTTCCTTAAAATTAAGTGAATGTGACAGGCTGTTTTTGCAATGAGCGATTCATTTCTGCTCCAAATATTTCTTTCGTTTCCTTTACTGCTTGCTCAACGTACAGGTTGAATAACAACAGGAATAGGCTACAACCCTGTCTCACTCCCTTCCCAACCACTGCTTCCCTTTCATGCCCCTCGACTCTTATAACTGCCATCTGGTTTCTGTACAAATTGTAAATAGCCTTTCGCTCCCTGTATTTTACCCCAGCTACCTTCAGAATTTGAAAGAGAGTATGCCAGTCAACATTGTCAAAAGCTTTCTCTAAGTCTACAAATGCTAGAAGCGTAGGTTTCCCTTTCCTTAATCTCCCTTGTGAGATAAGTCGTTAGGTAACTGATCTTCCGCGAGGTCGTCTGTGAAGAATTCGTGACTTATTAAACGGATAGTTCAGTAATTTTCACATCTGTCAACACCTGCTTTCTTTGGGATTGGAATTATTACATTCTTCTTGAAGTCTGAGGGTATTTCGCCTGTCTCATACATCTTGCTCACCAGATGGTAGAGTTTAAACAGTGTCGAAAGGTTCTCTAAGTCTACAAATGCTGTGAACGTAGGTTTGCCTCCCTTGAATCTCTCTTCTAAGATAAGTCGTAGTGTCAGTATTGCCTCGTGCCTTTCTGCATTTCTACGAAATCATAACTGATCTTCCTCGATGTCTGCTTCTACCAGTTTTTCCATTTTTCTATAAAGAATTCGCGTTAATATTTTGCAACCACTAGTTATAAAATTTATACTTCGATAATTTTCACACCTGTCAGCAACTACTTTCTGTGGGATTGAAATTAGTACAGTCTCCTTGAAATCTGGGGGTATTTCCCCTGTCTCTTGCTCTCCAAATGCTATCAGTAGTTCTGACGGAATGCCGTCTATTCCATCGGACCTTTTTCGACTTGGGTCTTTCAGTGCTGTCTCAAATTCTTCTCGCAGCATCATATCTTCCATCTCATCTCCATTTTTATAATACTGCAATCAACTTCATCTCCATTGTATGGGCCCTCTATATATCCCTTCCACCTTTCAGCTTTCCTTCTTTGCTTAGAACAGGATTTCTATCTGAGTCCTTAATATTCATAGTGGTTTTCCCGAAAGACTTCTTTCACTTTCCTTTAGGCGGTACCTATCTTTCTTCTAGTGAAATATGCTTCTAAATGCTTACTTCCCTGTTTAGTCATTTTGCACTACGTGTCATTCATTTTTTAGACGTTTAATTCCCCTTTATCCGCTTCATTTGCTGCATTTTTATAATTTCTCCTTCCATCAATCAAATTTAATATCTCCTGTGTTGTCCAAGGATTTCTACTAGCCCTTGTCTTTTGACTTTTTTGATCCACTGCTGCCTTCACTATTTCATCTCTTAAAGCTACCCATTGGTCTTATAGCGTTCTCTTTTCGCCTGTTCTTGTCAATCGTTCCTTTATGCTCCCCCTGGAACTCCTAACAACGTCTGGTTCTGTCAACGTATCCAGGTTCCATCTCATTATTGTCCTCCTTTTTGCGGTTTCTTCAGTTGTAGATTACCACAGTCCACAATCAGTAAATTGTGGTCAGAGACCAAATTCCCCTGGAAATGTCTTACAATTTAAAACCTGGTTCCTAAATCTCTGTCTGATCATTATATAAACTATGTGAAACCTTCCAGTATGTCCAGCCCTCTTCCACGTATACAGTCTTCTTTTATGATTCTTAAACCAGGTGTTAGTTATGATGAAGTTATGGTCTGTGCAAAATTCTACCTCTTTCATTCCTTATCCCCATTCCACATTAATCTACTACGTTTCTCTTTTCCTACTATCGAATTCCAGTCCCCCATGACAATTATGTTCGTCTCCCTTCACTATCTGAATAATTTATTTTATCACATCATACATTGCTTCAATGACTTTGTTATCTGCGGAGCTAGTTGGGATATAAACTTGTACTACTGTGGTAGGCGTGGGCTTCATGTCTATCTTAGATACAATAAAGCGTTAGCTATGGTTTCTTACTAGCTTAGCCATCCTCCTGTTTTCTAATTCATTACTAAACCTACTCCTGCGTTACCCCTATTTCATTTTGTATTTGTAGACGCATATTCACCTGACCAGAAGTCTTGTTTCTCCTGCTACCGAACTTCGCTATTTCCCACTATATCTAACTTTAATTCATGTATTCCCCGTTTTAAGGTTTCTAACCTACCTCTCCGACTAAGGGATCTGAGATTCCACGCTCCGATCCGTACAACGCCAGCTTTGTTTCTGCAGATAGCGACGTCCTCCTGAGTAGTCCCCGCCCGGAAATCCGGAGTATTTTACAGAAGAGGACCTTCATCTTTTAGCCATACAGTAGAGCTGCATGCCTTGGGAAAAATTACGGCTGTAGTTTCCCCTTGCTTTGACCCGTTCGCAGTACCAGCACAGCAAGGCCGTTTTGGATAGTGTTACAAGGCCAGATCAGTCAATCATCCAGACTGTTGCCCCTGCAACTACTGAAAAGGCTGCTGCCTCTCTTCAGGAACCACACGTTTGTCTGGCCTCTCAACAGATACCCCTCCGTTGTGCTTGCACCTACGGTACGGCTATCTGTATCGCTGAAGCACGCAAGCCTCACCGGCCGTTGTGGCCGAGCGGTTCTAGGCGCTTCAGTCCGGAACCGCGCTGCTGCCACGGTCGCAGGTTCGAATCCTGCCTCGGGCATGGATGTGTGGGATGTCCTTAGGTTAGTTAGGTTTAAGTAGTTCTAAGTTCTAGGGGACTGATGACCTCAGATGTTAAGTCCCGTAGTGCATAGAGTCATTTGAAGCACGCAAGCCTCTTCCGTCAACAGCAAGGTCCATGGTTCCTGGCGGTGGGTGGGAGGGGGGGGGGGGGAGGGAAGTGGATGTACCGGGTGATCAAAAAGTCGAATTGACTCACATGCTTGGAATGACATGGGGTTTTATTAGAACCAAAAAAATACAAACGTTAAAAAAATGTCCGACAGATGGCGCTTCATCTGATCAGAATAGCAATTATTAGCATAACAAAGTAAGACAAAGCAAAGATGATCTTTACAGGAAATGCTCAATATGTCCACCATCATTCCTCAACAATAACTGTAGTCGAGGAATAATGTTGTGAACAGCACTGTAAAGCATGCCCGGAGTTATGGTGAGGCATCGGCGTCGGATGTTGTCTTTCAGCATCCCTAGAGATGTCGGTCATCACGATACACTTGCGATTTCAGGTAACCCCAAAGCCAATAATCGCACGGATTGAGGTCTGGGGACCTGGGAGGCCAAGCATGACGAAAGTGGCGGCTGAGCACACGATCATCACCAAACGACGCGCGCAAGAGATCTTTCACGCGTCTAGCAAATTTTTTTTTGGTTCTAATAAAACCCCATGTCATTCCAAGCATGTGTGTCAATTTTTACCTCTGTATCTACATTATTCTGTGGTTTATTAAGTTTTCAAATTTATACTGATTTTTTGATCACCCGGTGTATGGAAGCTGAAGGGAGGTAGTTTCGTGAGAGATTTGCATTTTTTGACTCTCTAATATGAAAACACTTCATGTAGTTATATAGATCATATTAATGGGATCAACTACTAACAGAAATGTAATAATTTTTATGTGACAAGTGGAATTTTAAATGATGATCAGATACCAGAGACTTTGGCAGGTAATTTCGTGATATGGATAGTTATTTCGTGACACGTGTAAGGTAACTTCGTGATAGTAGATGATTAGTGGAGTACAGCTAGGACAACAACATCTGCCAACAGTGGTGTCCAAAGACACTAGCAGCCGAAGTAGCGCGCCTTGCCCCTCGCAGAGTCGTGGTCGCAACAAGTTAACAACAAGCCATCACGAAATTATCATGAAAATACCTCGCTTTACTTGATGTTGTCCGACATTTCCCAGAAAGTGCTCTCTCGAAATTTCGATAATAAACCTCTCCGTGATGCGCAACGCCTCTCTTGTAACGCCTGCCAGTGGTGTTTGTTTTACGAGCGCCTGTGTAACGCTCTGGCGCCGGCCGACTAATCCCGTGACGAGGCGGTCCGCTCTCCGTTGGATCTTCCCCATCTGTTCCATCAGCCCGACCTGGTAAGCATCCCATAATGATCAAGAATAGTCAAGAGTCGGTCGAACAAGCCCCTTACTTTGTGGACGAGTTACGTATGTCTCCTTAAGATTCTTCAAATGAATCTCAGTGTGGCAGGTGCTTTTTCGGTGTTTGTTTTGTGTCATCGCTACACTTCAGGTCCGTCCGGATATATACTGATAGACGTTTTGTGATAGAGACTGTTTCCAGCAGTTGTTCATCAATAGTGTACTCGTGCAGTAGTGGATTTCTTTTCATATTTACGAGTCATATGCTACATTTATTTACGTTCAAGGTATACTGCCAGAGGATGCACCATTCTTCAGCTTTCTGCACCTCATTCTGCAAGTCTGTACTGTTGTCTGGCGTTGCTACTTTGTCACAGACAACCGCGTCATCTGCTAACAGTCTTAACGGGGGTAGGACGTCAAATGGGCCGACTTGGAGCAGGAGAGGCACCACAGGACATTTTAATCTTCACAGTCTATACTTTTACAAGTAAATTCATAAAACTTTGTCAGCATGACCAGGATGGATTCAGGATTCACCCTCATTGCAGTGGAAGTTGGGAAAGATACCAAAATATTTTTTTTTTTTTTTTACGTGTGAAATTTTATCATTTTCTCACTAATGGCTGCATTTGTTGCTATAGGTACAGTATTCTTCATAAGTTAGATTCTTCGATGAATTTTGCACAGCGTACATATCATACTTACAGGTGTCTGAAATTATAGAATTTATTTAATTTATGAAAAAACAAATGATCTGTTGTATTTTAAACTTCATGTTTAGAAAAAACAAATTTTGTAGTTAATTACCTCAATTTTTACCACAGTTTTTAACAGATTTCGAAAATTCTAGAATTTCATACACCTTTCAGCCCAGTTTGTATGCTGTGTAAAATTCATCGAACCATCTCTCTTACGTATGAAGAAAAGTGTACCTATAGCAACAAATGCTGCCATTAGTAAGTGAAAAAAATGATGAAATTTCACATGTAAAAAAAATTATTTCGTTTTGTCTTCGAACTTCCACTGCTATGAGTGTGAATTCTGAATCCTTCCTGGTGATGCTGACAAAGTTTTATGAATTTATTAGTAAGAGTATAGAGAGTGGAAATTAAAATGTCCTGTGGTGCATCTGCTGCTCCAAATCGGCCCGTTTGACGTCCTGACCCCCTTAAAGAGCTTCCGACCCTTCCTATTAGATAATTTTTGCAGGGTGATTCAAAAACAAAGATGAGATTTCAGTCGTATCTTACAGACAAACTGTAGAAGATGGAAACACATTGCGTGTCACTGGACGGAGTAAGGTTCGAAGTTTTATGTTCGCAAAGACAGTATGCCGTACACTTAAAGTGAGCAACAGGTGTTGCTCGAGAAACATGGAAACGGTGCTTAATTCCATTGCACAGACGTAACAACATATCCCCGTTTACTGAATGAACAGCTTCAAGAAATGGAAAAAACTGAAGAGTAGGCGCCACAGGTTCGACAAGGAACCTGTCTTTTGCGTAGCCCCACCTGGCAAAGTGCGAGGTCTGCTGACCTGGGAGGCCGAAAGCGAGGAACGAGACCCCGTGGTCGCACCTTCCAGCGCAGCCTCGCCAGATGGTGTCGCTGAGGTGACGCCGTCACGCACAAAAACCAAATCGTTGAAATCTTCGTGAATCATCAACATCATCATTTAAGTCTGATTATGCCTTTCAGAGCTCAGTCTGGAGCATAGTCCCCCTTATGAAATTCCTCCATGATCCCCTATTCAATGCTTGCAATGGCGCCTCTTCTGATGTTAAGCCTTTTGCTTCAAAATCATTCTTAACCGAATCCAGGTACCTTCTCCTTGGTCTACCCCGACTCCTCCTACCCTCTACTGTTGAACCCATGAGTCTCTTGGGTAGCCTTGCTTCTCCCATGCGTGTAACATGACCCCACCATCTAAGCCTGTTCGCCCTGACTGCTACATCTATAGACGTCATTCCCAGTTTTTCTTTGATTTCCTCATTGTAGACACCCTCCTGCCATTGTTCCCATCTACTAGTACCTGCAATCATCCTAGCTACTTTCATATCCGTAACCTCAACCTTGTTGATAAGGTAACCTGAACCCACCCAGCTTTCGCTCCCATACAAAAAAGTTGGTCAAAAGATTGAACGGTGCACAGATAACTCAGTCTTGGTACTGACTTCCTTCTTGCAGAAGAGAGTAGATCGTAGCTGAGCGCTCACTGCATTAGCTTTGCTACACCTCGCTTCCAGTTCTTTCACTATGTTGCCATCCTGTGAGAATATGCATCCTAAGTACTTGAAACCGTCCACCTGTTCTAACTTTGTTCCTCCTATTTGGCACTCAATCCGTTTATATTTCTTTCCCACTGACATTACTTTCGTTTTGGAGATGCTAATCTTCATACCATAGTCCTTACATTTCTGATCTAGTTCTGAAATATCACTTTGCAAACTTTCAATCGAATCTGCCATCACAACTTGTAAGTAGGCTGTTTAGGTTTTCTTATTGGTAAAGCCACGTAGCGCTCTGTATAAAAATCACTGGCTGTGCTGTGTGCAGTCTGTGGCTAGTTTGCATTGTTGTCTGCCATTGTAGTGTTGGGCAGCTGGATGTGAACAGCGCGTATCGTTGTGCAGTTGGAGGTGAGCCGCCAGCAGTGGTGGATGTGGAGAGAGAGAGGCGGAGTTTTGAGAGCGGATGATCTGGACAGAGACAGTAAATTTGGAAGACTGGATGTCATGAACTGATTTATATAATATGACTTTTGAACACTATTAAGGTAAATACATTGTTTTTTCTCTATCAAAATCTTTCATTTGCTTACTATGCCTATCAGTAGTTAGTGAGTTCAGTAGTTAGAATCTTTTATTTACCTGGCAGCAGTCGCGCTCGCTGTATTACAAGAGTTTGAGTAACGAAGATTTTTGTGAGGTAAGTGATTTGTGAAAGGTATAGGTTAATGTTAGTCAGGGCCATCCTTTTGTAGGGATTATTGAAAGTCAGATTGGGTTGCACTAAAAATATTGTGTGCCATTTTAGTGTTGATCAGAATAAGTAAAGAGAGTAATATCTGAGTACGTTCAGTTTTGCTCAGCTGTTTGAAAATCAAATAACGTAGAGGCTTACCAGCACAGTAATTCATTAAGTTTTCTAAGGGGACCCTTAGCCGAGGATACCTCACTGGAATCTTCTGATTTTTTCTTGTAGTTTGTGTAATTAGTGTAGCTATTGTTTATTGCTAGCGCGTAATTGTAGAGAGAATCTTCTTTGTAGTTGTAGTTTTTCATTGTTGTACAGTAAAACACTTGTGCCATGCATGTAGATTTGCACCTAGTATTTTGCAGCTGCGCTTGCAATTAACTAGATATTATTTTCAGTGCTATGTTAATGTGTTTTCTTATTTTTCTCTTCAAATTGTGCTTTTCTGTGTTATCGTGTGAAATATTGTGGCAATAATGGCGAGTGAAAAACGTAACACTAGGCTCCAAAGTAAACTGAGAAATGACAGTGAAGACGAAAGCAGTGTGTTAGCGCCACCGAGTAATGAATTAAGTAATGTTCAATGTAGTAATTTGGTAATTCTGCATAGGGAAATGGAGCGGGCGGCAAATAATGGTGTAGACAGTGAAACAATTAGTGAACAGGGAAGCATTATCGATCGATCGGTCGGCAACAGCTCGCCTCAGGAATCCGAAATGACAGGACACAATCTTGCAAATACTGTAGATTCAGGTTTTGCGTCCTCACCGTTTTCTCAAATAAGTCAAGACACATTTTCTGCTTGCCAAAATGTGAATGTTGCCGGTCAAAATGCACTCCCAAAAAGCATAGAGAAACAGATTCCAGACACTATTACATTATTGTTGCAATTAATGCAACAAATGGAGCAAAATCAGAGACAAACACAGCAAAAGCTTCAAAAGTTGGACACCATGCTTGAACAAATACGTGAAGATTTAACTGCAGAGTTACTTAAAATCGAATATAAATGTCGAAAAGTCTGTAATGACATAAAAATACAAATTTGTGAGCATTTTGAACCAATTTTTTCATTACAGAATCACGAAGCAGCCATAAAAGAACTGCAAACTATTGTTCATGAAAATCACGACACCTTGCAAGCTAAAATTGACTCAGCTGCATCTACTGATTCGGTTACACAACTTGCAAAAACAGAGGAAAACTTAAAGGACACAGTAGATACGATTTCAACACAAATGGACACTCTGAAACTTGGTTCAGAAAAACACACTGAGGAAATAAGTTCACTGTCGGAGAAAGTAGCCGAACTTTCGGATCAGTTCACTAACTTATCTGCAAAGGTGGATGATGATCTGAATGACACAAGACCCGTAGCCTTCACTGACACTGAAGAGTATGAACAAATTAGAAAATTCAAACAACATCAAAATCAAATCAATACAGAGTACAAAAGAGAAATCCAGGAAGTACAAGATCAGTAGAGACAGGTAATACAAGAATTACATATTTCAGATGAGTCTCGCGCTCCAACATGGGAAGAGGGACTTAGAAATACGGAAAAGTCACAAAATAATAACACAGGGTATTTCGAAAATTATGAAAGAAGTTGGCAAGGCGAACTGAATTTTGAGACTGAACCGCCGAAACGGAGTAACAATGACCGATATGCGACTCGCCGACAAGATGATTTGACTATAAGTTGTTCATTACTACACGTAAATTCAAAACATTTAAGAATTCTGGCAACGACATTCATCCACAAGCATGGCTTCATCAATTCTCTCATTGTTTTCCTCCCAACTGGTCATTGGAGCACAGGTTAGAATTTATGTGTGGCTATTTAGAGAATGAACCAGCTGTAAGAGTGCGATCGGTCATTCACGATTGTCACAGTGAAGGAGAATTTTATCATGCCTTCCTCTCAGCATATTGGTCTCAAGCTACACAAGACCAAGTAAAACATAGCATCATAATGATGAAACATTTCAAACAATCGGAATTTTCTAGTCTTGTCAAATATTTCGAAGACATGTTACATAAGAATCAGTATCTTTCAAACCCATGCAGCCCCTCAGAACTCATCCGCATTTGCTTAATCAAATTGCCTAAACATTTACGACACATTATTTTGGCAGGACGTTGCGAAGACGACATTGAAGCTTTTCAGGGACTCTTACAAGAATTGGAAATTGACACTGACAATCGCAGGACGCGAAAACAGGAACACAACAAATACAGGTCACATCCGTTACAATTCCGCGACGACAGAAATAATGAATGGACACGACAAGGCTATTCTTACAACGTAAATCGTGAGATCAGACACCACCCATATGACAACAGTTGGCAGAGTAGTAATAATTACAGGGAAAGATCACCTCTCCGCAGTAATGACTATCACAGAGACAACCATAGAAACAGACAATATGGGAACCAAAACAATTATTACCACGGGAGACAGAATAACTTCAGACGCAACAGTTCAGCGCGCAGTTACAATTCAGGGAGAAATTCTCCACCATGTGACCGGCAAGAAAGAAACTATGGAATCTACCGACATGACGACAGACAATAAATCGTAGCGACAGACCTGAATTTCATCAGAACTGGCGGGATTCAAACAGGGCAGGGCCCTCTCGACAAGGTGAATTTGTAGAAGTTAGGGCTCCTAATCCCAGTAACGATGCGCACCAACAAAGAGACAGACAATGACTCGCACCGCAGGCAGCCACGTGCGCCGGCTGGCTCAGAGAAAAATAACATAGACGCTAACCTTGAGAAAAATTTTGGCATTCCTTACCGACGTATACCGCATGGTAATTGCGTTCAAGTTGAAACTCTGCGTGGCCGGCCGAAGTGGCCGAGCAGTTGTAGGCAATACAGTCTGGAACCACGCAACAAATACGGTCGCAGGTTCGAATCCTGCCTCGGGCATGGATGTGTGTGATGTCCTTAGGTTAGTTAGGTTTAAGGAGTTCTAAGTTCTAGGGGACTGATGACCTGAAAAGTTAAGTCCCATAGTGCTCAGAGCCATTTGAACCATCTGATTTGAAACGCTGCGTACTAGGAAGAGTAAAGGATTGCACCACATTTCACATGTAAAAACGTTTATTGAAAGATAATCTGCTTTTTAACTTAGTCTTTGCCATAAAATTTTTCACTTCACGCTACTAGTACGCGCTGTCACACTGAGAAACTGTTATCTTGCAACAATGTTTTGAAGCTAACTATCCAATCTAGAACCTAGGGAACATATTTAGAGAGTAATTACCACTGCATTGTGATAGTGAACAGACGACACAGTGTTCGTGTGTGTGTACATTCTTGCTTGTTAGTTGCACGATTACGTAACGACTATAAGGCTTACGTACTTAGAACATATACTGCTAATGAGGTTTTAATGCAACATTTTGGTTTACTTGAAAAGACATTCTTTATTTGAAGTACATTCTGTGAGATTAAAGATGACTTAGTATTTGGTTTCTTTGACAGCTACATGATTATATCACGACGCTACTAATGTGTGACACAATTTACATTGTTGCTTTTGTGCTGTATCTGCTTTATATCTGCTCAGTTTTTCTGAATTCTTCTGGAAAGTAAAACATGTTTTAATGGTAATTTTTGTGGTATAGCTACAATGAGACAGCGCAACAATACATTACAGTATAGTACTTTCTTGATCACGGTACTGTACGTAATAACTACGATATCTATACGCATAGCATTTCGCTTTGTTTATTACGAGGTAAGTACATTGACTTCCACAGAACTTTGCTTACGGACGACGATAATTACGACACTTGGCACACTTTTTACCCTTAAGTAATGACAGAGATTATGTTACAACAAGACGCACAATTTAGTGCGTCAGTACACGTATTTGAGTGATTAATTGTGTACTTAAAACATTTATTTTTAAAGATTTTTTAATTACAAAGAAAGTTTTCCGTGATACATTTCATTCCATTTCTGTAATCTGTAACACCTGAGGGTATAAATACATTAATCCTCAGGGGGGTACTTGCCTACTTTGTGTACCATGTGTTTGGAAAGCACAATAGCCCTAGCTAATATGGTATTTGCTTATACAACTTTACACATCGGCACCATATTTCTCTAACACAGAATTACCCAGCTATCTGATTATTTAACAGGGAAACAAACATTTTTTTTACGACGTCAGTGACACATGTTTACGCAATTACACAGTTGGGTAACTTCACCCTTATGAAATTGTATTTTGTATGTACTTTGTGAACTGTTCATATTTTTTCGGAACCATTGTGATACTATGAGAGCTTTGAATGATGTATTTGGTGTGGGATCATAATTTTTGAAGTACGTTGGAGGTAGATGACTTTATTGAAGGTCTTGAAATTATTGAAAGAAGCTGCGACGATTTTGAGATGTGATTGATCTGTTATGATATTATTACGACGAAGATGTGTATTATGCTGTTGAGGTATGTTTATGATCAATAAGATGATGCTACCGTATATGAGGAATGTGATTACGTGTTTATATGTATATGTGTAGTAAGGTAAGGAATAATGAGTAGTGGTTATGGACTCTGGTTTGTGAAAAAGGTTGTTGGAAACCAAGAATCGTACTTTAAGAGTTATGAAATGTATGTACATGCGTGAATGTATCACACTGCCGGCGAAAATTTTTTGCACCCTGTTATATTTACAGAATTTTGTTTCTACACATTGGTAACGCAAATTCTCGACCTCTGAATTTTTTTTTATATGAGACTGTCACTGTAGCGCAAACTTCTGTCCTAAACATTTCGGTAAGGAAGCTAAGCGACCCAGGTGGCGCCCAGGTGTGCCAGTCGCCTGGAGAAAAAGCCATTAGGTAAAAAAAAATACAAAAAAAATAAATAAAAAACAAGGCCATTATCCTCGCTATTGACATTTCTTTGTAGAAAGCATCACAAATACGACACGATCAAACTTGAAAACGTGATTACACTGTGGAGCTCTTAATTTATGATATTTACTGAAATGCCTAATGAAATGACGAGAAATATTTTATATCTATACACCTGATTATGACTACCGTCTTTCTAGTTGAGAGATTTTCTTACTGCCTTATGAAATGCCATATGGCTAGTGAATGATGTTTCATGCCTTCCTTTGTACATATTTGCTCATTTTGTTTAATATCTAGTTTATAGCTGCACTGCAGCATTGGTTAAAATAATATTTAGTAGATGTAGTAATATCACTATTTTCTGTCTACAGACCCAGTAAAGAATAATTTTATGATGTACTTTTGTAGAAAAGAGAGGGCTAGTGAATGATGTTTCATGCCTTCCTTTGTACATATTTGCTCATTTTGTTTAATATCTAGTTTATAGCTGCACTGCAGCATTGGTTAAAATAATATTTAGTAGATGTAGTAATATCACTATTTTCTGTCTACAGACCCAGTAAAGAATAATTTTATGATGTACTTTTGTAGAAAAGAGAGGGCTAGTGAATGATGTTTCATGCCTTCCTTTGTACATATTTGCTCATTTTGTTTAATATCTAGTTTATAGCTGCACTGCAGCATTGGTTAAAATAATATTTAATAGATGTACTGATATCACTATTTTGTCTACAGACCCAGTAAAGAATAA
Source organism: Schistocerca piceifrons (assembly GCF_021461385.2). NCBI lineage: Eukaryota > Metazoa > Arthropoda > Insecta > Orthoptera > Acrididae > Schistocerca > Schistocerca piceifrons. Next base: position 836,264,964 of record NC_060141.1, read on the forward strand.
TTTTATGATGTACTTTCGTAGAAAAGAGAGCACAAATAGACATTTCCCTTCACAGGAATTGCAAAACTAATTTTTTAACGGTTTGGTAACTTGTCTGCTAGAGTAAGTCAAGGTTATGCATCAGTCTAGTGTCAAGATGTGACATAGGTATTAGACATGGCCATATTGTTTCTACTTGAGCTTTGTCACGATTAGATATAAGTTATTGCATTTGGTGCTGCTGCTTGCGAGGCATAGTGCTATTAAATTTCACTTTGTATTACTCTGTTAAGCCAGTTTTACTACTGATTTATTTTTCTTTTTGCTGCACATTGGCTCATATTAGTGATAATGTTGCATTTGCTTTGCTAACTTATATATATTGCTGCTTGCTTTGCCAATTTGAATTTTTTGTCATTGCTGTTTGTGTTAATTGTTTTGTGCTGCTCCATTGCCTCGTCCCTTAGTTTAGCATCTGAGCTCAGTAGGTTTAAGTTAGCTTAAGATGGGGTAGGCTATATGAGAGAACGAGTTGTGATGAATTGGAAGAAATGCATTGAGAAGCTATAAGAAAATGGTTTGGCAAAAAAGTATTTTGAAAGAGGATATGAACAAAAAAGTAGGGTTTAGGGACAACAGGTTAGGTAGTATTTTCTTGGAAATAAATGATGAGGTAAGATAATGAAAAATAAATAATGAGGTAAGAAATATGTGAACATATAAATACATGCTTGGATTGGTTTTTTTTTGGTGGAAAAGAATGTTGAAATAAGACGAAAGATATATGGAATGAAGTTTTGGGTAGGACTGCAGTACCAAATGTTAACACTGAAAACAAACCCTGCCCTTTCCTCTTGTGTTATTCTGCTATGTGTTTGTGTACCCTTGTGTATTTGTGTTTTTCCTGTCTACATGTGTTTAGCTGATGAGAGTTATGTTGTAGAATTTTTCTAATACTTTGTTATTTGCTTTGTAAAGATGTTTAGACATTATTTATCTGTTCTGTTTTGTTGCTCATGTGTGAAGTTGATGTTTCAAAAGTTATTCTGATCTTTTATGTATGTACTTATGTCATAATTCCTGTAACACTGATGTATATGTTATTTCGATTCTTTTGTAAAGCCTGTATTACTAAAAATGTTATCTGTATTGTTATGTTCTTTAATGATGTATTTTGTACCTTTGTTATTGTATTCTCGTGTTATGAAATTGTAATTGACACCAGTTCATCAAATTAAGTAACTTGTAAGCATTCATTTCACTGCACATATTTCTGTTTGTCATAGTATATGCACAGTATGTGAAAAAAAAGGAGGACTGTTAGTGTTTGGAAGTGTGTTGATGATTCAGCAAAGGACTGATTAACAGCATTGCTAGTTCTAAGGACAATTCCAAAAACTTTGTGCATGCACAAGTGGTGGTTATGGACTTGCTACATTATCCGCAAGACTTTTCAATGGTGATTGTGCATCTGCACAGTCACAACAGATGGCTGCTGGCCATCTCTACAAGGACTACAGTGGGTCTGCATCTTTGATGACCCACCAATACCATTATTTCTATAAGGACTGCAGTGGGTCTGCACCTCTGGTGGCCCACCACTACCGTAATCTCTGCCAGGACTACAGTTGGTCTGCTCTGTGATGACCTACCTACCAATATTCTTCAAAACTACGACTGACTCTGCTGTGGGTTTCCTCTGTTGTGGCCCATTACCTGTCTGCATGTCGAGAGTCAGCACTGTCTTTCCGTTGGAAGGTCAACACTACTTCTTCAAGACTGCATGGAAATCCACTACTTCCGTGTGCATTTTCTTTTACTGCTCAGACTTGAGAAAAACACTGCAATTTTACTGTGATGAGCGATCAGGACTGTCTTTATCGACTGTGAGAAAATTTTAGCTTTTGACCAACATTCTATCAATAAGTGTGTGCATTTGATTTCTTTGTTATTGTAAATATGAAAAATTTTTTCAAATCTGTATTGGCCAATGCCCAAAACAATTTGTAAAATTTTTGCGCGGAGTATGGGGGCTATGTAAGTAGGCTGTTTAGGGTATTATATTGGTAACGCCACCGCCACCTAGCGCTCTGTATGAAAATCACTGGCTGTGCTGTGTGCAGTCTGTGGCTAGTTTGCATTGTTGTCTGCCATTGTAGTGTTGGACAGCTGGATGTTAACAGCGGGTAGCGTTGCGCAGTTGGAGGTGAGCCGCCAGCAGTGGTGGATGTGGGGAGTGAGATGGCGGAGTTTTGAGAGCGGATGATCTGGACAAAGACAGTAAATTTTAAGACTGGATGTCATGAACTGATATATATAGTATGACTTTTGAACACTATTAAGGGAAATACATTGTTTTTTTCTCTATCAAAATCTTTCATTTGCTAACTATGCCGATCAGTAGTTAGTGCCTTCAGTAGTTAGAATCTTTTATTTAGCCGGAAGTAGTGGCGCTCGCTGTATTGCAGTAGCTTGAGCAACGAAGATTTTTGTGAGGTAAGTGATTTGTGAAAGGTATAGTTTAATGTTAGTCAGGGCCATTCTTTTGTAGGGATTATTGAAAGTCAGATTGGGTTGTGCTAAAAATATTGTGTGTCATTTTAGTGTTGATCAGAATAGGTAAAGAGCGAAATGCGAAATGTCTGAGTACGTTCAGTTCTGCTGAGCTGTTTGAAAATCAAATAACGTAGAGGCTTACCAGCACAGCAATTCATTAAGTTTTCTAAGGGGACGTTACAAACTAAGTCATCCACATATACGAGACTGCTTATTTTATGTTCACATATCATAATCTCACCCAGCCAGTCTATTGTTTTCAACATATGATCCATAAATAATATGAACAACAGTGGAGACAGGTTGCAGCCTTGTCTTACCCCTGAAACTACTCTCAACCATGAACTCAATTTACCGTCAACTCTAACTGCTGCCTGATTATCTATGTAAAGACCTTTAATTGCTTGCAAAAGTTTGCCTCCTATTCCATAATCTCGTAGAGCAGACAATAACTTCCTCCTAGGAACCCGGTCATATGCCTTTTCTAGATCTATAAAGCATAGATACAGTTCCCTGTTCCACTCGTAACACTCTCCATTATTTGCCGTAAGCTAAAGATCTGGCCCTGAGAACCTCTAAGAGGCCTAAACCCACACCGATTTTCATCCAATTTGTCCTCAACTAATACTCGCACTTTCCTTTCAACAATACCTGAGAAGATTTTACCCACAACGCTGATTAAAGAAATACCTCTGTAGTTGTTACAATCTTTTCTGTTACAACCTTTTCTGTTTCCATGTTTAAAGATTGTTGTGATTGCTGCTTTCTTCCTGTCTGATGGAACCTGTCCCGACTCCCACGCCATTTCAATTATCCAATTTAAGACCTGACATTCCACTGTATTTGATGAGTTCCGACTTAATTTCATCCACCCAAGCCGCTTTATTGCACTGCAATCTATTGACCATTTTCTCCACTTCCTCAAATGTGATACTATTTCCATCATCATTCCTATCCCACTGTACATGTAAATCTGAAACATTACTGATGTCATGAACTGATATATATATAATAATGTTTTGACCTACATTGAGCAACTCTTCAAAATATTCCCTCCATCGGCCCAAGGCATCAACAGGATTCACCAGCAGTTTTCCTGACCTGTCCAAAATACTTGTCATTTCCTTCTTACCTCCCTTTCGAAGACAGTTAATTACACTCCAGAATGGTTTTCCAGCAGCTTGACCCAAAGTCTCCAACCTGTTTCCAAAGTCTTCCCAAGATTTCTTCTTGGATGCTGCAATTATCTGTTTGGCTTTGTTTCTTTCTTCAACATAACTTTCTCTGTTTACCTGAGTTCTAGTACGAATTTCGTGAAGGTCAGCAAAAAATTAATTTTTGCAGCTTATCCACATATACATTCTTATCACAGTTTACTCCGAAAAAAAAGGAAAGGTACGTAATCATTGCGAACAGAAACGGCGGGAGACAGATTCGGTTTTCGGTGAGACTGTTTTCTGTACGTCGGCGGCCCCTGGATTTTGTGGCCGCCAAATCCTTACGTTACGGCGGTTTAGTCTACCAGATAGATTGAAATGGTACAGTACCACCCCACATTGAATATAGGTACAACATTCTTCGTTATTCTTGCAGAACAACATATTTTTTGTAGTAATAACTGAATTTTACTTAATACTCCGAAGCCGGATACCAGTGTAGGAAAGAAGGACAATTTATTTATTTAATTGATCACATGTGCACTCCCACAAAATGAATCCCTACATCCAATTTGGTGAGATCTGTGAAATAGATGAATGTATGGTGTCTGCTAACCGCAGATAGTGAATGTGCAGTATATGATCATCTTTGAGACGGTCCTTTGGTGACCTTTGGTGGAACTAAATAGATGAAATTTACCTGAGCTTTGAGCGCCTGAAATGTGGCTGACCAACACGGTAGCATGGTGCGCCCCCACCTCGAAGGAGGTGCGAGCTGACCTGAAGAACGGCCATTTTTCTGCACTCGGGCGCTGGATCTTGTGTTGGTAAGACCTGTCTTAGGTGCGCTCCGTAAAGACAAAAGAGTGGATAGAATGGTATGCATGTGGAATACTTAAGAGTAGTTTGGAATAATAATTTCTCTATTTCACGAAATTTTGTGGGGAGAATTAAATGTCAGGCAGGTAATATTAATGGGATCGTAGTAATCTTCGGAAGTGACCAACGGTCACAATGAAACCACGTGTAGCAATAAGTTGAAATACTTGCAAGTACTACTACTAAGTTGAAATATTTGCGAGTGCTAGTACTAAATTGAAACACCTCCCAGTGCTAAAGTTAAGCTGAATTACTGGCGTTTGTACTAGAAGTTGGAAATATTTAAGAAACGGCGTGTGCAGGACTTGAAATTAGAGACGAGTACTTCCGCGTGGTGAGTACTGTGTGAGTCTCAATCTGTGTATGAGACAAAGGATAAAGAGAAGTACTCGTCCATGGTATCAGTTGAGGACTCGTGTGTGTGACGAATATGATCTTAATATTACTTTGCCTGTTATGATTCCGTGTGACGCTTGATTCAAACTATAACACTCTGAGAGTGAAGCAAGGTGAGTCAGCCGTCTATCCAGCAACGCCACTTGGCTTGCATTGCACAGGAAGGCATGCATATATCCTCCAGAGTTCATAGTAGGAAAGAAAAGTTACGAAGTGGGGCAGTGTCGTGTGAATCTGGGATGAATACTAATTGAAGTGGGAAACCTAAAAGTCATGTGATTATAACGCTGTGACTATTCTTTGTGTTGTATTGTGTGTTGCCAGTGTGAGGTATTTCATGTAATATGTGTGGTTTGCATTGGAGAGTAGCAAGATAGGTTCAGAGGCAGTGGGTTACGCGTGTTCCTTTTGTACCGCTCGGTCTGGAGGAAATTTTCGTGATGATGGGTGTGAGAGTCGAAGTGTGAGATATAGCAAAAGATCCACCATCCTATCCAGAAAGTGCAGTGTAAAGCCATGCCCACTGGGCGGAGTTTTTCATGTGTAATTGTTGTAGAAAATGTAATGGTGTCTTTAGGTTATAGAATTTATCGGAATAAAAAAGATAGTGAAAAGAAAAAGATTGGTGGCCTTTTTCTTCGAATAGTATGTTGTCATGATATCCAGAATTTATAATGTGTGCGCCATTCATATTCAGTGCGGTGGCCACGTGTTGATAAAAGCCATTGGGTAAGAAAGAAAATGTGGTATTGCCAGTGCGTAGTGAACAGTCAGAGTTGTGTAAATTACTAATAGTCAGATGTGCGTTATCTGTTTCTGTTGCGTAATATTCAAACAGGAGAATAATTTGTAACTTAATTGTGAGTACTAGAGCTCATGTTACTCGATAAATAAGAATGAGTCCACTCGCTTGGCAGACCACTCATCTTGCAGGCCTGACTGCTTGATGCCACAGTATGAGCAAGGCATGTGGGTGCCTCTCAAGATGCAACGTGCTCTGACATATCCTGGAGAACTGAAGAGCGAAATTCGCACCTCCTGTTACGGTCGCCACGACGCAGTCGCTGCACTAAACTGCAACTTGTAAGGCTTCGTATGCAGGCGTCCGTCCGAAGACGCCACACCGTTGTTCGAGGAAGTCGAAGTTCCCGGCCTGCCTTGTGGACTGCCGACAGTTCCGTGTGAACGCACCTCGCACACGCTCGGCATTTTTCAGCAGACGTGCGTGCCCAAACAGTGCTCTTCACTTTGTACACGCAATCACTATCCGGGAATTTTGCCACCCTGTCACAAGTGCGCTTCAGCCGGGGCGGCTTCTTGCTCAGTAGACAGCGGAATGCACTTTGCACCTTCACAATGTGTGCTGGCGTGTCCCACCAGTCGGCAAAGAGGAGGCGCAAGGATCGGTGAGCAGACACCGGCAACGCCGTCTCGACAGCACTCACTCAGTCACCCGCTCTGCCGTCTGTCAGTTCACTCGCACAGCGGCTTCAGTTCGCCACAGCACACAGCGACCACATTAGTGACTGCAGCCGGACCAGTTTACCTCAGCCACAATCGTACTTTACTAGCAGTGAGAGACAAAAGTTTGTAACAGCCAGATTTCATCACTCTGCAAGAGGACTACTACAGATGAGCCCGTACCACACACACGGACTCTACTCAAGTAAATGTTCCCACATCATGTTGTAAGACGTGTGTATTTCTATTGTCTGTTGTCAGACCACAATTTATGAAACATGTTTATATTTTATTAATAGGATTAAGTTGTTGTTGTTGTTGTTGTTGTCTTCAGTCCTGAGACTGGTTTGATGCAGCTCTCCATGCTACTCTATCCTGTGCAAGCTTCTTCATCTCCCAGTACCTACTGCAACCTACATTCTTCTGAATCTGCTTAGTGTATTCATCTCTTGGTCTCCCTCCACGATTTTTACCCTCCACGCTGCCTTCCAATACTAAATTGGTGATCCCTTGATGCCTCAGAGCATGTCCCACCAACCGATCCCTTCTTCTAGTCAAGTTGTGCCACAAACTCCTCCCCAATTCTATTCAATACCTCCTCATTAGTTACGTGATCTACCCATCTAATCTTCAGCATTCTTCTGTAGCACCACATTTCGAAAGCTTCTATTCTCTTCTTGTCCAAACTGTTTATCGTCCATGTTTCACTTCCATACATGGCTACACTCCATACAAATACTTTCAGAAATGACTTCCTGACACTTAAATCAATACTAGATGTTAACAAATTTCTCTTCTTCAGAAACGCTTTCCTTGCCATTGCCAGTTTACATTTTATGTCCTCTCTACTTCGACCATCATCAGTTATTTTGCTCCTCAAATAGCAAAACTCCTTTACTACTTTAAGGGTCTCATTTCCTAATCTAATTCCCTCAGCATCACCCGATTTAATTAGACTACATTCCATTATCCTCGTTTTGCTTTTGTTGATGTTCATCTTATATCCTCCTTTCAAGACACTGTCCATTCCGTTCAACTGCTCTTCCAAGTCCTTTGCTGTCTCTGACAGAATTACAATGTCATCGGCGAACCTCAAAGTTTTTGTCTCTTCTCCATGAATTTTAATACCTACTCCGAATTTTTCTTTTGTTTCCTTTACTGCTTGCTCAATATACAGATTGAGTAACATCGGGGAGAGGCTACAACCCTGTCTCACTCCCTTCCCAACCACTGCTTCCCTTTCATGCCCCTCGACTCTTATAACTGCCATCTGGTTTCTGTACAAATTGTAAATAGCCTTTCGCTCCCTGTATTTTACCCCTGACACCTTTAGAATTTGAAAGAGAGTATTCCAGTCAACATTGTCTAAAGCTTTCTCTAAGTCTACAAATGATAGAAACGTAGGTTTGACTTTCCTTAATCTTTCTTCTAAGATAAGTCGTAAGGTCAGTATTGCCTCACGTGTCCCAATATTTCTACGGAATCCAAACTGATCTTCCCTGAGGTCGGCTTCTACCAGTTTTTCCATTCGTCTGTAAAGAATTCGCGTTAGAATTTTGCAGCCGTGACTTATTAATCTGATAGTTGCGTAATTTGGACATCTGTCAACACCTGCTTTCTTTGGGATTGGAATTATTATATTCTTCTTGAAGTCTGAGAGTTTTTCGCCTGTCTCATACATCTTGCTCACCAAATGGTAGAGATTTGTCAGGACTGGCTCTCCCAAGGCCGTCAGTAGTTCTAACGGAATGTTGTCTACTCCGGGGGCCATGTTTCGACTCAGGTCTTTCAGTGCTCTGTCAAACTCTTTACGCACTATTGTATCTCCCATTTCATGATCTACATCCTCTTCGATTTCCATAATATTGTCCTCAAGTACATCGCCCTTGTATAGACCCTATAATAATTAGCAAATATTAATATTTGTCATGTTGGAAATAATTGTGGTAGCAGGGAATGTCTGCACCAAAATATTGTTCGCAAGAGAGACCGCACATTGAGTAATTTTAAAAAGGGCGGGACTGACAGCGTGTGGTTGGTTCAAATGGCTCTGAGCACTATGAGACTTAACATCTGTTGTCAGCAGTCCCCTAGAACTTAGACCGACTTAAACCTTACTAACCTAAGGTCACCACACACATCCATGCCCGAGACAGGTTTGGAACCTGCGACCGTAGCGGTCGCGCGGTTCCAGACTGTAGCGCCTAGAACCGCTCGGCCATCCGGGCCGACGGCTGACATTCAGCTAGAAATTAGCTGAACAGTCGTTGAGCTCCGATAGCGGACAAACGAAACAGCCACGTTGTTAATTGTTCTTGCAAGAACTGAGAGGGCATTGGAGTATACATGCTGCACCATCTATGCACTTGTATATGGCCATATTTTCCAGACTAGGGATGAGTGCATGTTTTCTCGCCTAACGACAAACACAGGTCAGTTTCAGCTGATAAAGATTTTCATCAGCTTCTTATAGTGTTTTCAGAGGGCGAGAGCACGCAGGCAGCCGATAGCTCTGGTAATTTGCGCTGGCAGACGCGTAAACTTGTTGGTTCAGCAGCTTGTGTCCACTGTAATCCCGAGCAACCTCGAGTAATCTTTTGCTCATCTTTTCACAAAAACTAACCATCTTCCTTAGACTTGATTGTCATCCTAAATAGCACCGAACGTAGAACCAGAATCGGATGATTTGTCGTAATATTGGCCAACTTCAACTTGTAGAGAACCTACGATTTAAATTTGGTATTGTTGTGTTGAGGGTTATTTCTACTAAACAAGACGTAATACTTTATACTGACAACTGTCATGGTCACAATCTACACTACTGGCCATTAAAATTGCTGCACCACGAAGATGACGTGCTACAGACGCGAAATTTAACCGACAGGAAGAAGATGCTGTGATATGCATACGATTAGCTTTTCAGAGCATTCACACAAGACTGGCGCCGGTGGCGACACCTACAACGTGCTGACACGGGGAGAGTTTCCAACCGATTTCTCATAAACAAACAGCAGTTGACCGGCGTTGCCTGGTGAAACATTGTTGTGATGCCTCGTGTAAGGGGTAGAATTGCGAACCATCAAGTTTCCGACTTTGATAAAGGTCGGATTGTAGCCTATCGCGATTGCGTTTTATCGTATCGCGACATTGCTGCTCGCGTCGGTCCAGATCCGATGATTGTTAGCAGAATATGGAATCGTTGGGTTCAGGAGGGTAATACGGAACGCCGTTCTGGATCCCAACGGCCTCGTATCACTAGCAGACGAGATGACAGGCGTCTTATCTGCATGGCTGTAACGGATCGTGTAGCCATGTCTCGATCCATGAGTCAACAGATGGGGACGATTGCAAGACAACAACGATCTGCACGAACAGATCGACGACGTTTGCAGCAGCACGGACTATCATCTCGGAGACCATGGCTGCGGTTACCCGTGACCCTGCATCACAGACAGGAGCGCCTGCGATGGTGCACTCAACGACGAACCTGGGTGCACGAATGGCAAAACATCATTTTTTCGGATGGATCCAGGTTCTGTTTACAGCATCATGATGGTCGCATCCGTGTTTGGCGACATCGCGGTGAACGCACATTCGAAGCGTGTATTCGTCATCGCCATACTGGCGTATCATCCGGCGTGATGGTATGGGATGCCATTGGTTACACGTCTCGGTCACATCTTGTTCGCATTGACGGCACTTTGAACAGTGGACGTTACAGTTCAAATGTGTTACGACCCATGGCTCCACCCTTCATTCGATCCCTACATTTCAGCAGGATAATGCACGACCGCATGTTGCAGGTCCTGTACGGGCGTTTCTGGATACAGAAAATGTTCGACTGCTGCCCTGGCCGGCACATTCTCCAGATCTCTCATCGATTGAAAACGTCTGGTCAATGGTGGCCGAGCAACTGGCTCGTCACAATACGTCAGTCACTACCCTTGATGAACTGTGGTATCGTGTTGAAGCTGCATGGGCAGCTGTACCTGTACACGCCATCCAAGCCCTGTTTGACTCAATGCCCAGGCGTATCAAGGCCGTTATTATGGCCAGAGGTGGTTGTTCTGGGTACTGATTTCGCAGGATCTATGCACCCAAATTGCGTGAAAATGTAATCACATGTCAGTTCTAGTATAATATATTTGTCCAATGAATACCTGATTATCATCTGCATTTCTCTTGGTGTAGCAATTTTAATGGCCAGTAGCATATGTGAATTCGTGTACTTCTTTGACGATAATTCCGAAATTAAGCAAATTGTGAAGAGCTAAACACCGATCTGCTCTGTCACAGAATAAGGGTCATTTACTCTGTAGACGCTAACGCACTCACAGGGTGTCTTTGCTGATGTGTGACGAACGTGAAAAGGAGTGGAGCGTCAGGAGGACAGGACGCGGGTGTCAGCCCGCGCACCTGTACTGGCTGAAGATTATCCCGTCTGGAGACACTGCGATAAGGACACAGTGGCAGTGACGGATCTCGACCACGTAATACTGGCATGTTCCAAGTGCACGACTGCACTGTCACACTTGTACAGGAAAGTATTTATGATAGGTTAATGCCTCCTAACCAATGTACCTGTTTCACTCCACCATCTTGATAAATATAACTTTCTCACAGAGTATTTGAAAGGCACCGGCATCCAAATCTAATTTATCAGTTGCCGAGGTCTTCATTTCCAAATGGCATCACCCCGGTTCGTAATCGGGTGCTTCAATTTGCGTCTACGTGATTACTCTGCTATTCACAATAAAGTGCCTGGCAGAGGGTTCACTGAACCACCTCAAGCTGTCTTTCTACCGTTCCACTCTCGAACGGAGCGCGGGAAAAACGAGCACTTAAATTTTCCTGCGCGAGCCCTGATTTCTCTTATTTTATCGTGATGATCAATGCTTCCTATGTAGGTGGGTGCCAACAGAACGGTTTCGCAATCGGAGGAGAAAACTGGTGATTGAAATTTCATGAGAAGACCCCGACGCAACGAAAAACGCCTTTGTTTTAATGATTGCCATTCCACTTCACGTATCGCATCTCAGGCACTATCTCCCCTATTTCGCGATAATACAAAACGAGCAGCCCTTCTTTGTACGTTTCCGATGTCAGCCGTCAGTCCCACCTGATGCGGATCCCACACCGCACAGCAGTACTCCAGTATAGGGCGGACAAGTGTGGTCTAAGCAGTCTCTTTAGTAGACCTGTTGCACCTCCTAAGTGTTCTGCCAATGGATTGCAGTCTTTGGCTTGCTCTACCCGCAATATTATCTATGTGATCGCTCCAGTTTAGGTTATTTGTAATTGTAATCCCTAAGTATTTAGTTGAATTTACAGCCTTCAGATTTGTGTGACTTATCGCGTAATCGAAATGTAACGGATTTCTTTTAGTACTCGTACGAATAACTTCACACTTTTCTTTATTCAGGGTTAATTGCCACTTTTCGCATCTTACCTCAATCATTTTGCATGTCGTTTTGATCATCTGATGACTTTACAAGACGGTAAATGACAACATCATCTAACACGGCTACTCAGATTGTCTCCTATATCGTTAATATAGATCAGGAACAATAGAGGGCCTATAACAGTTCCCTGGGGAACGCGGGATATTACTTCTGTTTCACTCTATGACTCTCCGCCTATTACTACGAACTGTGACCATAATACTGTGGTCGTGTAATGATCAGTATATCTGCCTAGTAAGCAAGAAGACCCTGCCACAGCACGAATTTTAATTCACTTCTTCAGCTTCAAATGTTATTATGACCTTTCACGAATCCAGTCGCACAAGTGAGTCGATATTCCATAGGCGCGCACTTCGGTTAGAAGACGCTTGTGAGGAACGATGTCGAAAGCCTCCTGGAAATCTAAAAATATGGAATTGATTTGACATCCCCTGTCAATAGCACTCTTTACTTCATGAGTAAAAACAGATAGTTGTGTTTCGCAAGAACGATATTTTCTGAATCCGTGCTGACTATGTGCCAATAAATCGTTTTCTTCGAGGTACCACATAATGTTCGGACACAGTATATGTTCCAAAACCCTACTGCAAATCGGCGTTAGTGACATGGGCCTGTAATTCAACGGATTATTCCTACTTCCCTTCTTGGGTATAGGTGTGATCTGAGCAATTTTCCAGTCTTGAGGTACGCATCGTGATGTGAGCGAGCGGTTGTACATAATTACTAAATATGGAGCTACTGTGTCAGCATACTCTGAGAGGAACCTGACTGGTATTCAGTCTGGACTAGAGGCCTAGCCTTTATTGAGTGATTTAAGCTGCTTTGCGCCACCGAGGATATCTACTTCTATGTTTCTCATCTAGGCAGTTGTTCTTGATTGGAATTCAATAATATTTACTTCGTCTTCTTCGGTGAAGGAGTTTCGGAAAATAGTGCCACTGAAGCAGAGTTATTAAACACTGTCACCAGTGACTTCACCGTCAGTGAAGGTATTGATTTCGTCTTCCTGCTGGTGTGCTTTATGAATGACCAGAATCTCTTTGGATTTTCTGCCAGATTTCGAGACAGAGTTTCGTTACGAAATTATTAAAAGCATCTGCATTGAAGTACGCGGTATACTTTTGTAAAATTTTGCCAGTATTGGTAATTTTGCGTTCTTTTAAATTTGGCATGCTTTTTTCGCTGCTTCTGCAACAGCGATCTGATCCGTTTTGTGTACCATGAGGGATCAATACCATCACTAATTAATTTATTGTTGTCGATACTGTTTCTTTGAAATCATTCCACAACTTTTCTTCGCTTACATGCCCAGATCGGAAAGGGTGAAGACTGTCTCTTAAAAAGGCGTTAGGAGCATTTTTATCAGTTTTTTTTAAATAGATATACTTTGCGTTTCTTTTTGATGGTTGTAGGTGTTACGGCATTCAGCCTAGCAGCAACTGCCTCGTGGTCGCTAATCCCTGTATTGGTCACGATACTCCCTATTTGTCCAGGATTATTTGTTGCTGAGAGGTAGGTATTCTCTCGCAACCATTTAACGCTTCGAGTGGGCTCGTTAACTTAATGTTCAAAATAATTTTCTGAGAAGGTATTCAGTACAATTTCGGATACCTGCCTGTAATATTAGTAATTTTCACCTCACAAACGTTAATATACGCTCAATAGTAAACGCCTGAAGGCCTGAAGTTCAGCGACAGAACCTATTATTCTTTATCTTTGCCGTTCTTGCGCGGTGCCTGTAAATCTCTATGTACATGTATCGATTAATGATATAAAAGAGAATTCTGTTGTTTCAAGACAAATGAGGCATTGGGCGCCTCACCTTTTACTGGCTCTGAGCGCTATGGGACTCAACATCTATGGTCATAAGTCCCCTAGAACTTATAACTACTTAAACCTAACTAACCTAAGGACAGCACACAACACCCAGTCATCACGAGGCAGAGAAAATCCCTGACCCCGCCGGGAATCGAACCCTGGAACCCGGGCGTGGGAAGCGAGAACGCTACCGCACGACCACGAGCTGCAGACTCACCTTATACTGTTTGTATTCCATGAAAGGCGGACGCGGACTTGCTGCGTTCCGCATGGGTATTTCATATTTTATGTGAAAATATTCACTAAATACGTTAATTGTTATTTTTCCAATCAGAAAATATGTAGTTTCTTGTAATTGATTACGAACAGACGGCATCAAGAAAACATTTTGACTGTTATGTATAAAGTATTTATCCACAATGGTCATCTATTGTAATTTAATATGAAAAGGTACGTAGCATTAAGAAAAACGCGTGTTAAAGATAAGTGTACTTATTTTAGTAAGTTAACCTTGATGATTTCCATCTCCTCATTTACTTGAATGTTAATTATTTTGTGTTAGTTCATCACCAGAAATTACGATCACGCTAGTGGGCCGAACGCAGCATGAGGCAGAAGGAACATTATCGTTTTCCTGTTATTTGTGAATCAGCTCCTTTTTTTAAATTGTATAGTGTTGCATTTCTTTTAAAGTCTATAAATCTTCTGGTCCATCAGTGTTGTTCTGGGTATGACTACATCGCGACTATAAAAATGCACCGAAATGATAATGTTTCTTCGGAACGATCTCAAATAAATCAAGCTGCTGCTCTTATTCAGGTATTTAATGGTCAACGTATGTTATTATAATAGTGTAATCAATCCCTGATTCTGTTGCCAAGTGGCCCACCAAAATATTCAATTTTTCGACATTTTAAAAAAAAAAAAAGCAGTTCTTTCTCTTTTCGCCCCCCAAGAGCAGCTCTACATGCCGCCGGCTTTTCCAGCATATCGAGGGTAGATTGAAGTCACCATCGACTATAACTGTATGAGTGGGGTACCTATTTGAAACGAGCCTCAAGTTTTTGTTCAAATTCAAATGGCTCTGAGCACTATGGGACTTAACATCTATGGTCATCAGTCCCATAGAACTACTTAAACCTAACTAACCTAAGGACATCACACAACACCCAGTCATCACGAGACAGAGAAAATCCCTGACCCCGCCGGGAATCGAACCCTGGAACCCAGGCGTGGGAAACGAGAACGCTACCGCGAGACCACGAGCTGCGGACGCCTCAAGTTTTCTTTGAACTGTTCAGCAAGTATATTTTCTGAGTCAGGGAGTCGCTAAAACGATCCAATTATCAGTTTTTTCTCAGGAACTATCGACCTGAATTTCACTACAAGGCAAACTACTCCTGACATCAATAAATACTCCACCAACAACTGTATTTAGTCCATCCTGTCTGAACACTGTTAGATCGTTTGAAAAAATTCCGGCTGAGCTTATTTCCGGCTTTAGCCAGATTTCTGTACCTTAACTATTTGAGCTTCAGTGCTTTCTATTAGGGCTTGGAGCTCTTTCTGCGGTTCCTGAGACCCTCTAACCTAAAACACCGCCCAGTTCCGTCCACACAGCCCCCGGTACCCGTGTAGCTGCTTCCTGTGTGAAGTGGACTCCTAACCTATTAAGCGAAACCCGGAAACCCAGCAGCCGATGGCGCAAGTCAAGGGATCTGCAGCCTACACAGTCATAGAACCTGTACTCGGCTCTACACCAAAGGACGACAGTCACTTCTATTGGCGATGTTGCAGATGGAGAGCTCTGCCTTAATCTCGCAAGCAAGACTGACAGTCTTTACCATTTCTGCTAGCTGCCCGAAACCAATCTCCTCTGATTTAAAGCGACACACATTGGTACCAACATGAGCCACCACCTGCAGTTGGCTGCACCCTGTACTCTTCATGGCATCCTGAAGCAGCCTTTCCACATCCGTTTGACTGCACTGGTATGCACACGGAGTGCACGCTGGCTTCCTTCCCCCGCTTGGCAGCCACGTTCCAAAGGGACCCCATTACGCACCTAACGTCGGAGTTCCCAACCACCAGCAAGCCCAACCTATGTGAACGTCCAGAGCTTGCGGGCCTAGAAGCTTCCTATGGAACAGGGTGAAGGACTACATCCGGCTCAGAGACATCATCAGCCACAGATAACGCCTGAAAGCTGTCGGTCAGAAGAACCGGGGAGGACCTACGATCGGCCCCTCGGAAAGCTTTTTCGCTGCCTGCCAGAATTTGGAATGGTCTCCCACTCGACCACGGGTGAGGGGTCAACCTTACTGCAGGCAGTACCCGGGGTGGCCACAGCAGTAGAGGACTGATCAGGGGACAGGTGGGTCGTGCCCCCACAGTGACGCCCCCTGGCAGCAGCCTCAAGCTGTGTGTCGGAAGCCAACGCAGCCTGGAGCTGTGAGTGAAGGGTCGCCAACTCACCCCACATCTGTACACAGCAGTCACGTGTTTCGCGACCTGAGCGCTCTCCAGCGCCGCTTTGCGGCTGCATCTGGCGCACGAATCGCGCGTTTCTTCACAGAAACGGAAGCGGGTGCAATACCTGCGTCTGTTAGCGACTTTCGGGGCAGGCGGGGAAAATCGAATAGGAGACTGTGTACTTGCCCGTGGCTTAATCAGCGAATGGCTGGTAGAGGAACGCTGCCTAATGTTGCGCAACGATCTCTGTTCATCATAAGAACAAACCTTGTGTAAACGTTACGCGATGTATTTTTCTGCATCTGCTTGAATCTCATTGGATTTCGTTTCAGGTGGAGTGAAAGCCAATCTGCGTCCAGTACAGTCAGGTGCGATCATAAGGACAAGTTTTGTGCTGTGCATTACTCGCACATCGACTGAGACAACAGCTTTACAGGCGCATTAAACATGGACAGCACTGGCCATCCAGCTGTTCCAACTATCCTTCAATGATGTGAGCAGCTGCTGTTCAGACATGAAAAGTGACGAGCAGGGAAACAATACAGCTTCGAATGTCGCCTAATATTTAAACACAATGAAATAATATTTGGCAGGTCTCGAGCAATACCTCACGCTTCTTAGGTGACCAGACGGAAAGCGTAAAATGTTCTCGTTCTCATCTAACATAGTATTCTAATTACAAACAAGCGTGAAGAAGATTCCCAACTTAAACATTCGGTAATGTTTCTGAGCAAGCTATGTGTGATGCAAAAGCATGCTGCAGGGATTTCACTGTACTGTTGAATACTGAGGACACTGAAGGTATTAATTAGTCAGTCGTCTGGTGATCTCTCAGCTCTTTCCTTATCCGAATCCGAGAAATACACTTCAGTCGTGGAACTGCCATTTGCTATGTCGATAATGAGTCGATCTACAACAGAATCCACAAAGCCACCCAGGCGCCACATTTCCTCCTCTTCTTTCGTGACGTTGAGAGATTGCAGGGCACTCTCACTTCTGATTCGGTGTCATGCCGCTTCATGTTCTTACGGAAAATGAACTTTCCCGTCTCCTCTATACCTCTTTTGTTTTTACGCAATAACCGTCTTCTCTATATCTCTTTTGTTAATGATAACCTTCCCTTCTACAATAACCTATGTAACCTTTCTTTAGGATTTCTATCTCTTGCTTAATAATAAGAAATGAAATATTCCCTTTGAAATTTATACTCTTTCTCAATCTTCGCATACAAATTTAATCGGAGCTTATTAAAAGTGATTTTCGGATTATTTCGACGAAACATAGACTGTGTCGCCGTCGTGGCCCTCAGTCGTTACCTGCAATAACCCAAAACTGTTCCTTATCTTTTTTACTGTTATTGGATCGCCCCTCTGACTGCTACATCGAACTGCGACACGAATATACTTACTCTGGTTTACTGTACTCTATTAGCTGCTGGTGGGCTGTCATAATAAATGGCTGTGTTTATTACCAAAGCTGACGGTATTCTTTAATACCAAAGCTGACGTTATTCTTTAATTAATTTGACTGAAGTTACGTAATTCATAGTTACACTTTTCCTTGGCAACAACAAAATTTTTGCAAAGTTTTACGTTGATGGTTTTTGGGATGGATTATAATCAATAATGCAACATTGCTGGCAAAAGTTAATTGTATTCTGAAAACGTTTCTTCAAATATTTACTGCTGGTCATGAAATGATTTTACAAACGTTCAAATGGGACTTACTTTTTACAATAATCTTACAACTAGCAATGCGCAACCATACCTTCAGTAGCCTTGAGTTTCTCAAAAAATTAATTCAATAATATTAGTTCCTCTTTGATAATAGTTAGCTGATGTCTCTGTACATCCGTTTGTAATCTCCTGTAAATCATAGCTGGTGGCTGGCAGACACACCGCTCCTCTCAACCTCTCGCTTCAGACCCGCTACCGACTCGCTTCACTCTCGCTTACTACTGACTTCCTACGAACGCTAAAGTGCGGTCTCTCCTGCCAACAATGCTTTCTGGTGCAGACAGTCGCTGCTACCATTAGAAAATGTATCAATGGGCGGTTTTTCCCGCTCTTTTCTTAAAATGTATCCATACGCTATCACTCCCCCCCCTTTTTTAAAATTATATCAATTTGCGCTCTCTCTCGTCAACAATACTTTGGTGCAGATATTCCCTGCTGCCACAATTATTTCCAACATGACAAATATTAATTATTCCTACTTAATCCTATTAATAAAATATAAACATCTGTCATGAAATGTGATTTGATAATAGACAATAGAAATATACACGTCTTACAACACATCATCATCATGGTGCGCAGTAGTTAATGCTCTTTTTTCCGTGCTCTAGGGAAGGAATAATAGTAAGCTTTACCCGCATTCAAAGGAATAGGGTGCCGATTTCAACGACTGCAGTAAAAGCACACGGTGACGGTGGGCCGAGGCAAGTGCTTTTCTCCTGTGGAACCTGGGGGGGGGGGGGGCAGTTCCGCGGTCTCGTTCTCCAGGCACTTTGGTTGGCGCCGGTCGGGACGCAGCCGCGTCCACGTGGACTGAGTAGCGCCGAGGAGTCGCCGCTGCAATGGCCGGCGCATTGTGGACTGGCAGCGAAGCACAGGAGGCGCCCTTGTTGGGCTGGAAGACGACAAAACAACTGAGAGCGTTCTGCGAATTTCTGTGGGACACTGGAGACTAGATGTCCAGACTCTGTTACAAAACATACAGGGTGTCCGAAAAGTCTTTCCCTGATTACATAAATTGATAACTCGGCTAGAAGTAAGATACAAATATGAAACTGGTGTCTAATTGTTTACAAACTATCAAAGTTTTTTTAGCACATCAGTAAACTTCCACATGAGCACCCTTCGTAGCACGTAGCACATCTACTCCATATTGAATTTCCGTCCACACATTAGCCAACATCACTGGAGGGATCGATTCAACGACTGTGGTTATCCATTGCCGCAGGGTTTCGAGATCTGGTACACGTGTTCGGTAGACCTCGTCCTTGACATAACCCCAGAAAAAGAAGTCTAATGGGGTTAAGTCAGGAGAGCGTGGAGGCCAAACCGTTGGCCCACCACGACCAATCCATCGCGCAAGAAAGGTCATATCGATATAGGTACGGACGTCCAAACCCCATTGAGGAGGTGCACCGTCGTGCTGAAACAAGACATCGGGGTGATACTGAAGCAGCTGAGCAACAGCATACAGTTGCAACATGTCCAGATACACTGCAGGTGTGACGGTAGCCTCAGTGAAGAAGAATGGCCCGATAATTCGATCGTGCAATAGCGCGCACCAAACGTTCACCTCTGGACTGCCTCTGGTGCACTCCGTAACCTCGCCAGGGAGTTGTGAACCCCAAATGTGCACATTATGACGATTCACTACTCCACTGACAAAAAAGGTCGCTTCGTCGGAAAAGGCAATTCGTCTGAGATAACCATCATCGTCCTCAATACGTGATACCATTTCGACCGCAAAGTGATATCGACGTGTACTGTCATTGGGCAACAAGGCCTGAACGATTTGCACTTTGTATGCACGAAACAATAAACGTTCGTGTAAAATGTCATGGAGAGAGCTTTTTGGCATTGTAATTCACGTCAGGCACTGCGCACTGATTTCTTGGGACTTCGCAGAAAAGACTGCCTTACAGCTTCCACCCTGTCTGCTGAGGTTCTCGGTCGACCACACCTCGGAAGGTCAGCAACTGATCCTGTGTTCTTGAACTTCTCATGGAGTGATGTAGTTCCATCCTGGTCATGTTGTTAGCAAAAGACACGGCAAACGTGTGGGAAAGAGGCTGCGAAGCTGAATCTTTGTTCCTTTTCTCCCAATTAACTTTAGTCTCTGATTGGTCAAATCGGTATATACAGGGCAACGGCTACTCTCCCAGCTTCGAACACCACGCTCTAGTTAGTCATTGGCTTGTGCTAAAGTGGGGGAAGTCTAAGATGGAGTTATGCTTTGCTACCGAGCTGAGGAGGAAGCGAACAGAAAGAGAAAAAAAATGGTTCAAATGGCTCTGAGCACTATGGGACTTAACAGCTATGGTCATCAGTCCCCTAGAACTACTTAAACCTAACTAACCTAACGACATCACACAACACCCATTCATCACGAGGCAGAAAGAGAAGAGTTCTCACTCTTGTACTGGTGCTTCGCTAGTGAAGAGCTGCAGGTCTCTACCTAAACAGTGAGACTTGTGTCCTTTGCTAGTGTGCCACTTAGAGCCTGTGCCAGTCACCTTCTGAACCGTCAGAGGTACTGCTTCTAGCATTACGCACACAACAAGTGATGCGTGAGTGTACTTATTTGTCTTGAGTCGGCCGTCTAAACATTTGACACATTCTGTCATGCATAGTCATGGCACTGTTGTGAACATAGTTCCGCGTAGTCGGCGCGTACACAACTTTCCCACCAGAGCGCGCCTCGCTAAGCACAACAGCGCAGGCGCAGCGCTCGACCGTCTCCGCACTACGAGATGGCGCTGCCTTAGAGACGGATCAAATTCTGCTTCCGCCGATCCGCGTATTAATATGTCACGCAGCCAATGAGATTGCTGCTAACGTAGAACCTTTTCTCCTCGCGGATCACACTTGTGCAGTGATACCTGAATGCGTGAGGTATTATAACGAGTGTACAGGCCTCTGATTACTTCTGCATTAGTCTGCATTTGTCTGCATCAGTCTATGGTCAAGTTTCAGTCTGCACCTAATAAGATGATCATATTCCTGTACATAGCCATGAAGATAAATGTATAGACACGTTGTCAAATATCAGAGATATGTGAGAATAAGATTAACGTACCAAGACCAAAGGAACTTAAGACTGTCAATTGTAAACAGCATCCAGAATCAAGTTACATGAATTTTATTATTTTAATAAATGTGTGTGAAAATTAGTAAAGTTCTGTTTAAAGTTGGTCACCGTCAATCTGCTACTCTAAGCGTGCAAGTGGCATTTCTATCGTCTGACCTAACGGCAGAAGATAAACACGCCACGATAAGACCACGAGACATATTGCTGACACTCGCCTACATCGTTAGAGTGACAAGTCAAATAATCTGATGGTGTGTGTACCGAAGGTCTTACAGTACGCACACCACAGGCACAGAGTCAAATTGGTTTGGCAGACCAGCAAATGGGTCCACCTGCACACTGCAATCCACCGGGGTTTCAGAGGCTCATAGCCAAGTACCACGTACTTACATTTTCCGGGCGCGCGCCATTAACAACAGATTGCGGCCATCATTGACTTCAGTCGCCGAATGCATCGTGGTGTGCCACTTTGACCAGCAGGAGGGTAAAGTATTAGCCGCTATGGCGTAGGGCTCCAATATACAGGGTGTTACAAAAAGGTACGACCAAACTTTCAGGAAACATTCCTCACACACAAAGAAAGAAAATATGTTATGTGGACATGTGTCCGGAAACGCTTACTTTCCATGTTAGAGCTCATTTTATTACTTCTCTTCAAATCACATTAATCATGGAATGGAAATACACAGCAACAGAACGTACCAGCGCGACTTCAAACACTTTGTTACAGGAAATGTTCAAAATGTCCTCCTTTAGCGAGGATACATGCATCCACCCTCCGTCGCACGGAATCCCTGATGTGCTGAAGCAGCCCTGGAGAATGGCGTATTGTATCACAGCCGTCCACAATACGAGCACGAAGAGTCTCTACATTTGGTACCGGGGTTGCGTAGACAAGAGCTTTCAAATGCCCCATAAATGAAAGTCGAGAGCGTGGAGGCCACGGAATTGGTCCGCCTCTACCAATCCATCGCTCATCGAATCTGTTGTTGAAAAGCGTACGAACATTTCGACTGAAACGTGCAGGAGCTCCATCGTGCACGAACCACATGTTGTGTCGTACTTGTAAAGGCACATGTTCTAGCAGCACAGGTAGAGTATCCCGTATGAAATCATGATAACGTGCTAAATTGAGCGTAGGTGGAAGAACATGGGGCCCAATCGAGACATCACCAACAATGCCTGCCCAAACGTTCACAGAAAATCTGTGTTGATGAAGTGATTGCACAATTGCGTGCGGATTCTCGTCAGCCCACACACTTTGATTGTGAAAAATTACAATTTCATCACGTTGGAATGAAGCCTCATCCGTAAAGAGAACATTTGCACTGAAATGAGGATTGACACATTGTCGGATGAACCATTCGCAGAAGTGTACCCGTGGAGGCCAATCAGCTGCTGATAGTGCCTGCACACGCTGTACACGGTACGGAAACAACTGGTTCTCCCGTAGCACTCTCCATACAGTGACGTGGTCAACGTTACCTTGTACAGCAGCAACCTCTCTGACGCTGACATTAGGGTTATCGTCAACTGCACGAAGAATTGCCTCGTCCATTGCAGGTGTCCTCGTCGTTCTAGGTCTTCCCCAGTCGCGAGTCGTAGGCTGGAATGTTCCGTGCTCCCTAAGACGCCGATCAATTGCTTCGACCGTCTTCCTGTCGGGTCACCTTCGTTCTGGAAATCTGTCTCGATACAAACGTACCGCGCCACGGCTATTGCGCCGTGCTAATCCGTACATCAAATTGGCATCTGCCAACTCCGCATTTGTAAACATTGCACTGACTGCAAAACCACGTTCGTGATGAACACTAACCTGTTGATGCTACGTACTGATGTGCTTGATGCTAGTACTGTAGAGCAATGAATCGCATGTCAACACAAGCACCGAAGTCAACATTACCTTCCTTCAGTTGGGCCAACTGGCGCTGAATCGAGGAAGTACAGTACATACTGACGAAACTAAAATGAGCTCTAACATGGAAACTGAGCGTTTCCGGACACATGTCCACATAACATATTTTCTTTATTTGTGTGTGAGGAATGTTTCCTGAAAGTTTGGCCGTACCTTTTTGTAACATCCTGTATGTTTCTCAGCACCCTCTTCTTTCTAACCATATTTTTCTTTTTGGAATGGTAGAATATAGATGCTTGATGGTGGCGTAGTTTTGTGCCATAACCCGGATTCACGTGTCTGAAGTCAGATAAAGCGATTAGTGTTCCGGTTAGTGTACTGTGTCAATCCGCAAGCTGGTCACTTTGTCCACCACAGATCCTATGTTAGTGAAAGCGTTTGTCAAATAAAAATGTTTGTGTGACGTTTCTTTAATAATTTTTGTTGTCTTGTGATGTTAAGGATGAAAAAAATCTATTATCGTTTAGATCACAACTTCTCCCTGAATTCTGATTAACAGTAACTTGCCATTTTATTATTTAAGTCTACATTTGAAACGTAAGTAGAAGATTTTTCAATTGGCGTCCCCAACCAGGATCTCTTACTTTATTAGCGTTATCATTCAACGTGCCGTTCTATATCCCGCCAGCGTTCGGCAGTGACGTGAGAAAAAGGTGCGTGCGTTAGTTCCAGTAAGTCTGGCAGCCTAACAGTCTTGTTATTTCTCATGGCAAACCCTTTAACTTGGCTCCAGATCAGTTCTCTTGGCTTCTTATTGTAATGGTACAGTGGCAAATCTAAAAACGCAGCATTTGTATGGTGTGCTCGATGCTGTTAAAATGATTGTTTTTGCTTTTTAATTCCAGTCTCTGATCACAATATGAATTCTTTAGACGATGACCGGTTTCAGTCTGTAATGACCATCCTCAGATCTTTTTTGCACCATGTCCTAAAGTGATACAGCCATAATGGCATCGTCAAAACATATAATCAGCATAGCATCGTCACATAGATTTAAAATATGGTGTAGAATAGGCCATGTTTCTACGATACATCACTGTGGTTCGTGTGAGACTACATCACTACATTTGTGGTATAAAACAATGGACATAGTCCAAATAAAGACTATTTAATTTCTCATTTTTGCCCTAACAATTAAATTGTTATGTTTTCTTATTTAAAGCAACCTTTGTTAACAGTCTTTCACAAAATGTCGGTAATTAAGGATTTATATTTGAAATGAAAACAGGAATTTCGCGTCAATATGTAATCATAAACAAGAAGATGTGAATTGTTCTTAAAAAAATGATGATGAATATTACAATTATGGGATGTTTGCATTTCAAATTGCACAAAAAATAAAAGGATGACGAAGGCAAGACCTGAACCAGCGATTCACGAACTGCACCACATTGCCAAACCACTACCCTACCGATTCCGCAATACACTGGGTGTGTATTTGTGTCTCAACTGTCGAACTGTAAATTTCTGAAAAACGTTAAGAACAACGTATTTCTCGTCACTTTTTAGCCGTGTTCCACACGCGTGTTTCACTACGGAACAGTAAGCAACCTCAGACGTTTTCTTGCTGCTTATTATCAGCGCGACAGAGCAGAGGCTGTGACTAGTCGCCAGTTTTGAAATAGAAATTATATAGCTAAAGCGTGATTAAGGTACTCAACTGTATTAGCAACTATCAACGGTTTTCTTAAAGTTTCATTTAACATAACTTAGTAATAAGGTACCTAATACATAAGAAGGACCTACTTCCAAGGCCGTAACAACACCAGTGTACAAGAGTACTGGGGCAACCTGCGTTCTACGGCAAAGTACCGTTATCCAAGATGGTGGCGTTGACGTCACCCAACTCCAAGGTGGTTTCTACGCCAAAGTACTGTTATCCAAGATGGTGGAGATGACGTCATCCAAGATGGTGGCGTGTAGACTTGGCAACACCGCATGACGTAATCCAAGATGGCGGCCGTTACGTCAGCTGATGACACAAGTACCGTTATCCAAGATGGTTGATTTTGGTGGGAAAGTGCCATGCCCCCTCCCCCAGAAAAATGAGGGGAAGTTCAAATTCCAACAGGATAATGCATCACACCACTGTTGTCTCTACTGACCTAAGCAAATCGCAGGAATATTGGTCACTTCGGATGCCTCCATTAACCTAAGTGACCCGACTGCCACCTCTTCGTAGGAACTGGCGCCAACATTGAATTTTGGTGGTAAAGAAAGGTCAATTCGCGTATCTCTTCTAAGCTAACAAAATGGCGCGAAAGACTGGACACTTGGACTACCTCCACTAACCTAAGTCATCCGACGGCCACCTCATCCTAGGGATTGGTGAGAAAATGAATCAGGCTGCACTGGACTGGTGGAGAGAAGAAGGAGTGTAATTTACTTATTTTGGAACAATTTATTTAGGGATGGAGTATATTTATTACACTGATACAAAACACGCACTCTGACATGCTTGGGGTCACATCACACAGCCTACAGACATGCGAACCACTAAAACATTGTGCAAACATGCTTGCTAATCGTCAACTGTCGAAATCATGCACCAGTCTTTGTTTAAACAATTAGAGACACCACCACCATCCAGTGTGTCCGCCAGGAGGTCCGCACTCCAACTGATGTAGTACACACAACCACCAGCAGAGGACGCTGTCGTCCACGATGGCAGCCATGAAGTCAGCTGATGACGCAAGCACTGTTATACAAGATGGCGGCAAACAGAGTGTTCACCACGAGGTCTAGACCTACTACACAGTACCACCACCAGAAAGCGCTGTCATCTCTTCAGTGATGTAATCCAAAATGGTGGGGCGAAATGGTGGGAAAACGACTCTGCCTGTGCTGGACATAAGTTCTTATTATGCAGGCAATGTCTCCACCACGAGCGGCAGGAAGGGCATCTGGCCACCCCTTAAAATTAACCATGCGAAATCCGTCCTTAACACTGCCGACCCTGCGCAAAATGTGGGATAAAGGCAGTAGCAAAAGAAAGAAAGAAAGAATGAATGTCTCCACCACGAGAACTAGACTCCAACTGACCTATAGTTCAATTCTTTTATCTTGGTTGCTCGCGCATGACCGCCCAGACGCGGGAGGTTGCTGCGTTGCCAGTTGCACGCGACGCACGCGCCAATAGAAGCAGCGCCATAGTATAGCATAGTTGGCAAGCTTACGTTTAGGGAGGAGCACGCAGTTCATGAAGTGAAGCCACCACGGCCGTATTAACCCTTTCGCTGCTACAAAGACGTGCTCCCTGCATTCCGCGCTGTGCGCGATTTTGTCACTGCACTGCTCGCCTGTGCAGACACATCGTGTTCCGACTGCTTTGACACTCTTATCAATCGATTTCACAAAAACTATTTGGCCCAAAAATTAGAGTTTTACACATATTCTTGGCTAATACCTTCCCCCCCCCCCCCATAAATGACTTAATTTTGTTTCGATGTTCAACGCAGTTATTATGCAGCATTAAATATAGTAAACCATTGCACGAAATTTTGAAGAGTTTGCAGAGGTAAAAGTCCATAGAGTATACTTTCCGTATGGTCGATTTTAGTTGCCACAATGTTGAGAATGAAATGTGGACAAGATACCTAAATTTCATATAAAATTTACTGTATAACAATAGCTCATTTAAATACCACATAGGTGTCGTATGTAATATTGAGAAATATTCCGTCTTTTGGGACTGTAGCAATAGTTTTATTTACACTGAACACGTTTGGCTTTATTTTAAAGCACTTCAATCAATCAAAAGGAAGTAGACAAAATACATTAAATAAAACTGTGGACTTACAAAAACATTAGGACTTGAATATACCGTCTATCAGTGAAGTGCTCTGAGCTATGTCAAATATAATTTTTGTGTGTGGCACACACAAACATCATTTATTTGCTAAAACACTGATCTGCCAACACAAACGTTGAATATTGTGTTACCGCAGCACAAAACTACGAAAGGTGACTTGGCAATGGAGGAGACAAAATACTGTCCACTGAAGATACTTCAAAAGAGAGAAACGCGTCTGGTCTAAGTAAGTCCCTTATTACAGTTGCATAAGAGGAATATATTTCAGTACCATTGGTAAAACTGCGACTGTGGAACAAAAACAAGAAAGAGAACATGAGTACCATTGTGTATATGCCATACCTTTCCTTGATTGAAGTGCTTTAAAAAAAAGCCAACCGCGTCCAGTGTAAGTAATACTTTTATTACAGTCGCGAAAGACGGAATATTTCTCAAATTAAATGAGATATTGTTATACAGTAAATTTTATATGAAATTTAGGTATCTTGTACACATTTCATTCTCAACATTGTGGCAACTAAAATCGACCATACGGAAAGTATACGCTATGGACTTCTACCTCTGCAAACTCTTCAAAATTTCGTGCAATGGTTTACTACATTTAATGCTGCATAATAACTGCATTGAACATCGAAACAAAATTAAGTCATTTATGGGGGGGAGGTATCAGTGAAGAAGACGCGTAAAAATCAAATTTTTGGGCCAAATAGTTTTTGTGAAATCGAATGATAATTGTGTCAAAGCAGTGGGAACACCATGTGTCTGCTCAGGCGAGCAGTGCAGTGATGACAAAATCGCGCACATTGTGGAATGCGGGGAGCACGTGTCTGCAGCAGCGAAAGGGTTAATGAAGAGACAAAGTACCAGAAATTTCAAAAAATTGCATTCAAACGAATATAATTCGTGAAGTAAGGCACTTCGATATTGTTTTTAAATAATGAAAATATTAAGCGCCACACAAGGTTTGAACACATAACTTTTAGCATAGCAGCCCAACACCTTAACCGTTACGCTAACGCACCTCGTCTCAGTACATAACGCCATGAGGACTATAACTCGTCACGCAAAATACTGACAAACACTGTTGGTATGACTATGAATTACTCACGCTTCGTCGAAGTACAATAGGAAATAAACAATTACCGCTGTTCTTTATTGCGAAAAAGCGGTTCGTCAGATGATACAAACACCTTTCCTTGCTATCGCCTGAATTAGGAGTCTTATTGCTTGTTTGGTTTAATTAATTAATAGAATATGAAGCAATTGGTAATGCTTTTTTCAAACTTTCTATAAAAGAAAGTCTGCTATCAAGACATTGCTTTTGTTCTATTATTTTATTTATGACTGAACGTTTCTAAAACTGAAGACACTCGTCCATGCTCTGCACTGCAGTCGAGCTCTGGCAACGTCGTTCTCTGTTCATTGGCTGACTGTGTTTTGTGACGTCAGATGCGCAGAACGAACCTAAACTCGGCCGCCAACATAAATGACGCGCACTTTAGTACACAATACTGCCACCAGAGGGTGCAGTCATCCCTCCTATGATGTAATTTCAGATGGTGGTCTGAAGGGGAAAATGGGGCAAAAATGACTCAGACTGCCCTGGGCAGCTGGATAGAGTAAGAAAGACGTGTACTATATTTATTTTGGAACAATTTATTTAGGGATGGAGTATATTTGTCACACTGGTACAAAACATATGCTGGGGTCGCTCCACACTGCCCAAGACCTCTAAACTGCTCCTAAATAATGCAGAACACTGATGTGCAGGCACGAAATCATAATCTGTCCAAATAACGCATAGCACAGCCTACAGACCTGCTCACAAAATAATGCAACACACATGTAATCAACAAACGCAAGCACAGCCCCCCACACCTTGTCCACTGGACCGCACAGGAGGTTAGCGGCAGCCCCCACGCAGTGATGCAGCCGTCAGCTGTCAAACCACACGCAGATGCCTGCATGCACGAGGCGGCGACATCCCGTTCATGCTTGATATCTGAGAAATTCCTCTCGAAATACGTGTTCATCGAGGCACCGTTGCTGACGCGAAAAGGCGGGGGGGGTGCAGACGCTCCAGGGACACACGCACCGCTACAGCCACGAGCCGCCGCCGGACGCAGGTGAAAGTTGCCTCCATTTTTGGATATACAGTCAGTGTTATACTGATGTCACAGAATTCCAGTGGGTGCTCATGCTGCTCCTATATGTGAGACACCTCAGGGCAGGACGTGTCTTTACCGTTGATGACAGAGTAGCACAGGGCACATTGTTCCCAGCGCGACATGAGAGACGCGTCTAACTGTGCTTAACTGCAAATAGCGCAGAATAACATCGAATGCACTCTTCCCAGCGATCCTAACCCCAGTCCATCACATGTTACCCTTCTCACTTTCAACACCCACAAACGTCCCCCCTCTGTGTAGAGGCTCCTATATCCCAGCACAGAAGATGTGAACGAATCCAGCAATGTGATTGGCTCTTATCGTATTTACCGCCGAATTACTGTTGCCGTCCGTATCGAGGCTCCATCCACATTTTCTTTATTTCTGCAGACAGGACATTCAGCGGTAAAATTATTTTTCACAGTTCACTAAAGTGCATTCACAGTTAAACCCGTAAAGTTGTCTACAGATCATCAAATACATACGAGAATCACAAGAATATTGGAAGCCAGGAACATATTTACCAGTGTAACTACAATTAAATATTACGATTGCTGCTACTGTCTGACACCAATTGATGTCTCCTCTTGATGGTTGTGCTTTTGGAACGAATCTTGGTACCTATAGTGCACATAATTTTTCACGTAAAAAATCTCTCTCATACCCTTGGGGTTATCGATGTGCTGAATCTATACGTCCCTCACGAGAGGACACACAGTCATCCTCTCTTGCCATGCCACATCATAAACCACACAAACTTTACAATGCAATATATAGACATTTTACACAAACAGTGCAGTTATCTATTGTATCTTTTCTATACAAGCCCGAAACTTTAGCTAGGTGGGGCGTGCTCTAGACCACTGAGTAACTAGAAAAAAACAGATGAAAAAAGATATTTCCACCCTCGAATACCGATCTCGGTGATTTAACAGATTCGAGGAAGTACTTGTGAACCTTCTGGTTAGCGCCGAACAATTTGTACATGGGAACAAATATGTGGAAACAATGGGAATCCCAGTAAACGTCGACATCGAAACGAAGGGAATCAGGGAGGCAGTCAATTTTTTCCGTCGGGGCAGCATTATACTATTTGTCTATCGAGGTATCAGTGACGTGCGCGAGTTGACTACTGTATTTGATGCTTTTCAGAAAGACCGAGGACCATTCACCTCTAAATTTACTTGCATCTGCGTTAAAGGATAACAGAGAGTGGACAGGGTGATCGATTGAGATGGAGCTGTAACGACGTACGTTTTAATGGTTGACTGATGCATTCTAGAGAAGGAGAAGTCGCTGCAGGTCAATTTTTCCACTGTTCTGTCCGGATGCATCAGTCACGTGACATAGCCTGCTTTCTACGCGTATACAGCCACGTGTTCTCTATGTGGTTTAAAGCACTGTCTACCTGCGATCGTTAACGGTAAACCTGCCTGTCATCTGAGGACATCCATCTCATGTGTGATGAAGCTTGACACATTCCTCTAAACGAGCTTTGGTTTCTGCAATGTACTCCATCCATCCTGTTGCATCTTGGGTGTACAATCGAGACTTCAGCGTCATAACTAAGTTAGCGATAGGTGCTTTTGAGGAGCTGCAGTCCCCGTGTACACATTTGCCAGGCAGATGTGTTGTTTACAGAGTTAGCGACGGAATGACTTGTAATTTTCACTTGTTGGACGCTGCTGCTATGCGTTTGTGTGTTTCCTTGCAGTAAGTATCCCCCGCTACTAACGATCATTTTATATAGACCTGATGCAGGCATCGTATAATTTCCGATCCGCGATCGGATGTGAACAGTGGACACTATACATCTCTGGAAAGTTATATTGTGCATATATCACGCATAGCCAGTGTTTTAAGGAAGTAGTTTTCTCGTTTTGCGGATCGATACCACAGATTATCGTAGAGAATCTGGGAAGAACGATGTATGTCCTGCGCTTGAAATATATTTGTTAAATTGTAATATTAACAGCGCTACATTCCATACAACTGATAGGTCGGAAGCGCAGGCGATCTAACATTATAGCCTGTTTTAAAATAAGTGCAGACCGTTGTAGCTTTAGGGGTGTGCGTGTTTATGTTCTCTCTTACCAGCACCTTCCAGGTATCAATCCTAGACTCTAGAACAATACTTTAGAATTGATAGCTTAGTCGATTTACCTAAAAATGTGTCGAACTCCATGCGTCTGGCGCTCCATCACGCATAAAAATCATTCGTTTCTTGTTCTTCTTAACCGTCTGCTATGACATCATGACAATTTGAAATCTGTTACTATACATCGATACGGATTGCTAAGCTCCTCTACATGGATGCATCTATAGAAATCTTGGGCACTTGGATGGACAAGGACTCAGTTCAAATGGTTCAAATGGCTCTGAGCACTATGGGACTTAACATCTTATGTCATCAGTCCCCTAGAACTTAGAACTACTTAAACCTACCTAACCTAAGGACATCACACACATCCATGCCCGAGGCAGGATTGGAACCTGCGACCGTAGCGCCCAGAACCGCTCGGCCACACCGGTCGGCTGGGACTCAGTAAGCTGCATTCACTCGCGAGACGCGGAATGTAGCGGCCTGTTTCTGATCGGATGCAGATTAAATCGGTAGCGGTGCTGCAGAGTGGGCTGGTCAATGACAGTGCGACAGGGTCTTTCACCATCTAGTTTTACCCTAAGAGAGCGAGAATGCTCTGTGACTCTCATCAGCATAAATTAGCCACTATGCTTGGGGTGTTAGAAATATGTAGAGCGTTGTCTGATATACTTTAATGATGTTTGTGCTTGAGAATTAACATTGAATGGACGTACTGCACAGTCATCTATCTAGATTCGCAATGATTCTCGTAAATTGGAGAAGGGGTCCTTTAGCTATGATACTGATATTGGGAAACATGCTGTCATATCATCGGTTGGTGTTGAAATTAGTGTAAAATTGCTATAATTGTTCGCACTATCAACTGTGATGATTATTATTAGATTAGATCGATGTTGTATTTTCCATCCCATTTGCCCAGTGGTATGCTATTGCTTACCACATAATGATTGACTGACATCGCTTGTTTTGTAAGGTGTCAGGCAAATCCAACACCTTCCATGAAAACCCTGACATGATAGCAAATCCGGCAGTATGTCACATAGCTCCGAATAAATCCTGACATTAAATTAACCAAAGTAATACGATCAACGAGTGAGCAAATGGAATACCACACACTAACACAAGAACGCCTAAATGCATGTCATACCTTCCCACCGTGAAACAGACGCAGTTCCGAGGGGAGAAACGAGAACAGAAGCCGAGAGCAGAATCGTGTAGGCTAGGAGGCCCTACGATAAGGGACGGACGCCCACATCGCCGGCTGACGGTCAAAACCACCCCCCAGCCCATGTTAAAAGATAGAGCCCTCCAGAAGAACAGTATAGATCTTACGATAACACTAAAAGGACCACACCAGCTGCAAGTTTTAGCGTGAAACTTTTTCGCGTCTCTGTTACGTTACAAACGTTAAAAACATTGCCCCACCACGAAAAGTATAACGTTTCTCATTGGATAGACAGAATTTTGTAGGTGGAGCTTAAGGTTAACATTGAGACCCTGATTGGTCAGTTGAAAACACAGCCAGATAGCTTTTTTTAAACCAACTAAGGTAAATTGTAGTAAGGAGAAGTTAGAAGAGAGTTGCTACCGAGACGGCGAGGTGCGTGGAGCTGCGACGCCCGACGCCCCCTGACGCTGCCTAAACACTGTCAAGGTAATGAACGCACGCGATGCCGCATAACAGCGCATAAAGCTTCACTCAGAACTGCAGAAGTCTCATCTGTTACATCCCATTTTTACGTAATACTAGTGTCGACCGTCAATTAAATCTCATGGTGTTCACATTTGCTACTAGAAGTCAAAATCTGAAACGCGATGATTTTTCTGTTATTTAATTATTGAGAAGCCACATCAGCCACTGTAATTTACGACAAGTTAGATAATTAATTAAAGATAATTGAGGGTCACTGTAAACCATTTGATAGTTTTCTCTTTTATGAAACTTAACTTAAATCTAGATTATAGATGTGATATGTCATAGGTCATCCTTCGATCCATTGTAGAACTTGGAAACCCATTCAGGGAATATTCGTTCACATTTTTGTTGAACGCAGTTGGTTTTTATCATCCTGTATTAAAATATTTCCTTTTATCAATAGTGCAATTTAAAAACAATGTTTTGTGAGTAGAATAAAATTTCCAATGGTAAACTTAACTGCTTTTTCGACGTTATTTTACCAGCTAACTAAAAACAGGAAAGCCTTGAACCCCTTCCACTAAATATAGTTAGCATTAAGATTCTTTTACAGGGAGTGCAGTGGAGCTGACGCTGAAATCATTAAGTATTTGGTTATATCATCGCTAGTCTCACTGAACTCTTCTGGATTCTACATGTCATGTGTGGTCTGGCGTCTCCTTACCAGCAACAGGTCCCAGGTTCAAACTAGTCAATTCCCTAAAAAACACGCTCAGAGCGTCGTTGCGCGAAAGTGGTAGGGAGACACGACTTAGAACAAACAGACACCATGCAGAATGTTAGAGTTTGAGATGGAGAGAGTTTTGCCGACACGGCTATAACTTCTGGAGTGGATAGCACCGAAGTAGTGATCGCGTACATGACTGCAATATGATGAATCACTCGAAACGGAACGCAGAGTTATCAGCTATTCTGTCAGTGTGAGAGATGAGTCTAAACGTCGAGCTCGTGAACCACCTTCAGACTGTAGTTTGGAGACTCTACACAACGCGAGCAAACTCTTCCGGTTTCCTTATGTTGTAACTGTCTTTTATTTAAAATCAGCCGATGTGTGGGGTGCTATGATATCCCCCATAAGAACATGATTTAGACTGTGCAATGTATAGTTTCCTGCGAAAGACCGTTGATCAGAACTTCTTAATGTCTGTTTAGAACCTGGCACAGGCCTCGAAGTCGTGGCAGAAAAACGAAATGTTTGGCATTGTACAAAAGCGTGTTTCAAACAACTATATATGACCAGAGTGTATGGGATTCAATCATTCGCCTAGAGTATAGGTGATCAGACTTTAAAGTGGCCTCTGCAGTGCCTGTATATTTAATAGGGTCGTGCCACACAGGCGGCAGTAGCAGCAGCAGTTTGAGGTGCAGATTCGGTGAGGGACTGGGTATACCGTTAGGAATGCTTGGAGGGCTGTACCCTGCGCTATTCTGGGAAGCACTGAGAAATCTCCTTCTCTGTGCTGGAGCCCCATGGCAGCTTCGCGTCAACACGCGGGCAATGGTGCGTTAGTGAGTTCTGTATCAGATGAAGTTAGTGGAGCTTCTACAGTTCTTAATTTTTCTCTGGTTGGGGGTAGAGAATAACGATGATAGCATGTTGGGCAGATAGAATTGAATGGACGCGGATGTGTAGTACCTGTATGTACTGGGTGATCAAAAAGTCAGTATAAATTTGAAAACTGAATAAATCACGGAATAATGTAGACAAAGAGATACAAATTGACACACATCCCTGGAATGACATGGGGTTTTGTTATAACCAAAAAAATACTAAAGTTCAAAAAATGTCCGACAGACGGCGCTTCATCTGATCAGAATAGCAATAATTAGCATAACAAAGTAAGACAAAGCAAAGATGATGTTCTTTACATGAAATGCTCAATATGTCCACCATCATTCCTCAACAATAGCTGTAGTCGAGGAATAATGTTGTGAACAGCACTGTAAAGCATGTCCGGAGTTACGGTGAGGCATTGGCGTCGGATGTTATCTTTCGGCATCCCTAGAGATGTCGGTCGCTCACGATACACTTGCGACTACAGGTAACCCCAAAGCCAACAATCGCGCGGACTGAGGTCTGGGGACCTGGGAGGCCAAGAGTGACGAAAGTGGCGGCTGAGCACACGATCACCACCAAACGACGCGCACAAGAGATCTTTCACGCGTCTAGCAATATGGGGTGGAACGCCATCCTGCATAAACATCGTACGTTCCAGCAGGTGTTTATCAGCCAGGTTGGGGATGATGCGATTCTGTAACATATCGGCGTACCTCTCACCCGTCACAGTAGCAGTTACAGAACCAGAATCACGCATTTCCTCGAAGAAAAAAGGCCCGATAACGGTAGATGTGGTAAATCAAACTCATACTGTGACTCTCTCATCGTGCAGTGGACTTTCCACAACAGTTCTAGGATTTTTGGTAGCCCAAATTCTGCAGTTGTGGGCGTTGACAGACCCTACGATCGTGAAATGAGCTTTGTAGGTCCACAACACGTTACTCAAACAATCGCCATCTTCCGCCATAGCATCGGAGGGTACGCGTAAGTGCCAACCAAACAGTAGTGTATGGAATGCCGGTGCGACGTGCGACTGCACGAGCGCTGACTTCCCCATGCGTAGACGAACCCGCTACGGTCTCCATCTCTTCCTGAACTGTCTCAGCAGCATTACGCCTTGTGCTCGGTCGGCCACTACGGGGTTTACCGTCTAAACAACCCGTGGCTTCGAACTTCGAAATCATTTTCGCCACAGCTGCATTTGCCAACGGACCTTTACCCGTTAGAATCCCCTTCCTATAGCGATAGGATCGTAACGCTGAACTAGCACATTCCCCATTCTGATGACACAGCTTCACTATAAGCGCCTGTCAACATACTGCGACTGCTGGCGCATCTGATTTTCTCATTACAGCTCCTTTTATACACGATTGTCATGCGCAGTCACTGACGTTTTGCTGTCCAGCGCCATCTGTCGCACATTTTGTGAACTTTGTTTTTTTGGTTTTAATAGAACCTCATGTCATTCCAAGCATGTGTGCCAATTTTTACCTGTCTATCTACATTATTCCGTGGTTTATTAAGTTTTCAAATTTATACTGACTTTTTGATCACCCGGCAGTTCGAGGACGCCCCACAATGCACACATCTCCACCGAATGGTCAAAGCATGCTCCTGCCTCACTAACTCAGGTCGCTGTGTTTATACACGGGTTGCAGAAGGTGGTGGATATGGTTTTCTCCGACTTATGCTCAGTTACGACTTAAAATGGAACGATCACATGCGCAAAGTTGTAAAATAGGACCAGTTGCAAGATGCATAGGGACTGACTAAAACCAGGTTGTAATTTTACTGTAGCAGACAGGGTCGGGAAAGGTGACTCGTTGCGACATATGAAAGTGCCAGAAATATTATTCACTTGTTACTGTGATTCAGAGCATGTATGTGGTTGAATGGGAGAACTTGATTCCAAATCGCAGACAAAATTTCTAGCGGATAGCGTAACACTAGAGATCTGAAAAGCTAGTGTACATAACCTTCGACCTCAATAAGCATACGATTTACTACTGTTTGTGATCCTTCTCAGTCGTCACCTGTAACTCAGTGGATATATAGCAGAACCTCTGACACGGTATCGAGACAGAATACGTTACACATACTGGATAAATATCTGGCGGTGTGAGGGCGTCGCAAATACCTGTTCCTTAGCCGAATAACTTTCAAAATTCAGCAATTTTATCACGAGATTGCGCCGTGGGCTACGTGTAAGCGCGCTGCTAGTCTAATAATATACACACCAGCGATCACCGTCTCGGTATTTGGCCGGATAGAAAAACCACCACATTCAGAGGTAATGTCGTACCTCGATTTATAAAGACAGTATAGCTTTTAACATGGATACTTGTGTGCACCTGTAGAACCATGACCGCTTGTGACAGTAACATACTGTAGTTGTTGGGATCGAGTTTTTTTTAACATCTGGCTGATTACGTCTCTCTTTCTAGGACACGGTGGTGGCACTCACAAGAAAAACTTATGAGACATGTCCACCCATTCTTGATTTTCTTTCAGCAGTATTTCATATCGCCACTGATAAGTTACTGACGAAGTTTTATACTTAGTAGTAGGGGGTGCGTGATATATTGCATTTGAGCATCAGGCTTATAAAGTATGTGTTTGTGCAAAGGAAATGACTGTGCAAAGGAAATGACTATGTCCAGTCGTAAGGAAGGTATGGATTTGACGTGGAGTACTGTGATAGCATGGAAAAAGTATGTCAGGTCAAAAGAGTGGTACTGATATTTCTATTTCCTGAGCCACAGCAGTCAATAGAGTGTATTTCCGATACTTCGCTCATTGACGAATGTCGTTCAACTGAGACGCCGATTGTAACATTAAGTTGTAAGGACAGGGATGAAATGTATATGTGACCGATTTCTAAGGACGACTGATGTACGTGCTCGGCCTGCAGCGCCGGTGAACTGTGCGGGAATGATTCACATTTCCCTATAACGGTAGGAGTTGTCAGAATGGAGAGGCCTGTTGAAGGGTAGGAATGTAGATGAATTAAGGTGTTGTCCTCTAGACAACCGAACAGCGAACTAGTACTTAGTACGTGTTGAATAGCTTTGGAGATTGCATGGAAATTTGAGAATGAATATGGAGGTGCGTTTACATTGGACTGTTGTTCCCTCCCGTGTAAATTGTTCGGTTGACTGCTTCTGCAGGTTTCGCGTCTTTATTTAGTTGAGAGAAGATCGATTGTAGGGTGTGCATTAGCATGTGGAAGACACGTTTGCCGGTTCTCTAGACATGAGAAACATCTTACTTGACCTTGTAAATTATAGGGTTGATTTCGAATCTGTTTCACCACCGAGATCGGTATTCACAGGTGCAGATATAATTTTTTATCTGTTTGTTTCTAGTTACTCGGTGGTCTAGAGCACACTCCACCTAGCTAAAGTTTTGGGTTTGTATAGAATTAATTCCGTCTATATCTATGGAATTATGTTGCGTGAGAGATCGGTGGGATACTGCTGTGTGCGAACCACGTGAACTTAGATATGTTCTTGTAATCCCAGCGTCTGGAGATGTGTGTAGAAAAGCGAGCAAGCAAGGAAGCAGGTTCGGACCAGAAATAGTAACGCATTTGTACCGAGGAAGACGGGGGGGGGGGGGGGGGGGGGTAAACGAGCCAGTCTTTGCACAACAGTTCTGAGAGTGACTTCGATCCACTGACGGCTTTCTGATGTGAAAGGGGTGATTTTGTAAGGTGGAGGCTATGAATTGTATGTTTATTACATCCACATGGTACGTGGTGATATATTTCTGGGTTGGAAATCGGTTTCACGCACTAATATTCAAGCTCCTGTCCTCAGTGGGAGAGCAGTGTAATTGAGTAAGTCTCTTTCTGTATTTGACTATATGTATGTCATTTTGCAAGGTTTAGTTGACGCTGCAATATAGCGACCAGTGTAAAATAGTTTATTGCTGCGGAATGTCATGTCTGTATAAAGAAAGCAACGTTGATGAGGACGAGGACTGAGGAGCATCGTGAGATATAGCCAATATGAGTGTAGGCTTACCATAATTTTTTTGGGTGCCATACAGATACACTCCTGGAAATTGAAATAAGAACACCGTGAATTCATTGTCCCAGGAAGGGGAAACTTTATTGACACATTCCTGGGGTCAGATACATCACATGATCACACTGACAGAACCACAGGCACATAGACACAGGCAACAGAGCATGCACAATGTCGGCACTAGTACAGTGTATATCCACCTTTCGCAGCAATGCAGGCTGCTATTCTCCCATGGAGACGATCGTAGAGATGCTGGATGTAGTGCTGTGGAACGGCTTGCCATGCCATTTCCACCTGGCGCCTCAGTTGGACCAGCGTTCATGCTGGACGTGCAGACCACGTGAGACGACACTTCATCCAGTCCCAAACATGCTCAATGGGGGACAGATCCGGAGATCTTGCTGGCCAGGGTAGTTGACTTACACCTTCTAGAGCACGTTGGGTGGCACGGGATACATGCGGACGTGCATTGTCCTGTTGGAACAGCAAGTTCCCTTGCCAGTCTAGGAATGGTAGAACGATGGGTTCGATGACGGTTTGGATGTACCGTGCACTATTCAGTGTCCCCTCGACGATCACCAGTGGTGTACGGCCAGTGTAGGAGATCGCTCCCCACACCATGATGCCGGGTGTTGGCCCTGTGTGCCTCGGTCGTATGCAGTCCTGATTGTGGCGCTCACCTGCACGGCGCCAAACACGCATACGACAATCATTGGCACCAAGGCAGAAGCGACTCTCATCGCTGAAGACGACACGTCTCCATTCGTCCCTCCATTCACGCCTGTCGCGACACCACTGGAGGCGGGCTGCACGATGTTGGGGCGTGAGCGGAAGACGGCCTAACAGTGTGCGGGACCGTAGCCCAGCTTCATGGAGACGGTTGCGAATGGTCCTCGCCGATACCCCAGGAGCAACAGTGTCCCTAATTTGCTGGGAAGTGGCGGTGCGGTCCCCTACGGCACTCGTAGGATCCTACGGTCTTGGCGTGCATCCGTGCGTCGCTGCGTTCCGGTCGCAGGTCGACGGGCACGTGCACCTTCCGCCGACCACTGGCGACAACATCGATGTACTGTGGAGACCTCACGCCCCACGTGTTATCAATTCGGCAGTACGTCCACCTGGCCTCCCACATGCCCACTATACGCCCTCGCTCAAAGGCCGTCAACTGCACATACGGTTCACGTCCACGCTGTCGCGGCATGCTACCAGTGTTAAAGACTGCGATGGAGCTCCGTATGCCACGGCAAACTGGCTGACACTGACGGCGGCGGTGCACAAATGCTGCGCAGCTAGCGCCATTCGACGGCCAACACCGCGGTTCCTGGTGTGTCCGCTGTGCCGTGCGTGTGATCATTGCTTGTACAGCCCTCTCGCAGTGTCCGGAGCAAGTATGGTGGGTCTGACACACCGGTGTCAATGTGTTCTTTTTTCCATTTCCAGGAGTGTATAAAAGATAACTGCACTGTTTGTGTAAAATTTGCATGCATTGCATTGTAAAGTTACTGTGACTCATGCTGTGTAAAATATGTATAGTAAAGTTGCTGTGGTTTATGGTGTGGCATGACTAAAGAGGATGACTGTGTGTCCGATCATGAGGAACATATAGATTCAGCACCTCGATAACCGCAAGGATATGTGCACTATTGATACTAAGATTCGTTCCAAAAGCACAACCATCAAGAGGAGACATCGATCTTTGTCAGACAGTAGCAGCAATTATAATACCTAATTGTAGTTACACTGGTAAATATGTTCCTGGCTTCCAATAGTCTTGTGATTCTCGTATTTATTTGATGATCTGTAGACAAATTTACAGGTTTAACTGTCAACACACTTTAGCGATCTGTGAAAAATAATTTTTCAGCTGAAAATTCTGTCTGGGGAAAGAAAGAAAATGTGGATGGTGCTTCGATACCGACGGCAACAGTAATTCGGCAGGTAAATTCTATAAGAGCCATCATAATGCTCGATTCATTCACATCCTTTGTGCTGGGATGTAGGTGCCTCTACATAGAGGTGGAATCGTTTGTGTGTGTTGAAAAGCAGGAAGGGTAGCACGTGATGGACTGGGGTATCACGTTAGGACCGCTGGAAAGAGTGCATTCGATGTTATTCTGCGCTTTTTGTAGTTAAGCAGTTGGACGTGTCTCTCATGTCATGCTAGGAACAATGTGCCTTGTGCTATTCTGTCATCAACGGTAAAGACACGTGCTGCCCTGAGGTGTCTCACATATGGGAGCAGCGTGAGCTGTCATTGGAGTTCTTTGACATCAGTGTAACACTGACTGTATACCCAAAAATGAAGGCAACTTTCACCTCTGGCATGTGAGTCCGTCAAGTGTCGTCGGTAGCGTCAGCAACGGTGCATAGATGAACACGTATTTCGAGTGGAATTTCTCAGGTATAAAGTATGGAAGGGATGTCGCCACCTCATGTGCATGGTTTGACATCTGACGGCTGCATCACTTGGTGGGGACTGCCGCTAACCTCCTGTGCTATCCAGTGGACAAGGTGTGGGGGGCTGTGGTTGCGGTCGTTGCTTGCATGTGTGTTGCATTATTTTGTGAGCAGGTCTGTAGGCTGTGCTATGCATTATTAGGAGAGTTTATGATTTCGTGTCTGCACATCAGTGGTCTGCATTATTTAGGAGCAGTTTAGAGGTCTGTACTGAAATTAGTTCGGTAAATAAATAGTTGGTTTTGTGTCTGCAGAGCATTATTTAGGAGTAGCATACAGGTCTGTGGGCAGTGTGGCGTGACCCCAGCATGTGTTTCGTACCAGTGTGACAAATATACTCCATCCCTAAATAAATTGTTCCAAAATAAATATAGTACACTTCTTCCTTAATCTATCCAGCAGCCCACGACAGGCCGAGTCATTTTCGTGCCATATTCCCCTCCAGACCACCATCTGAGATTACGTGACAGGAGGGATGACCGCACCCTCTGGTGGCAGTATTGTGTACTAGGTCAGTTGCAGTCCAGAACTCGTGGTGGAGACATTCTATCTTTCTTTCTTTTGCTACTGCCTTTTCCCTGCATTGTGCACAGGGTCTGCAGGGTTACGTATGGATATGACGTGGTTAATTTTAAGGGGTGGCTGGATGCCCTTCCTGCTGCTCGTGGTGGAGACATTGCCTGCATAATAAGAACTTATGTCCAGCACAGGCAGAGTAGGTTTCCCGCCATTTAGCCCCACCATTTTGGATTACATCACTGAAGAGATGACGGCGCTTTCTGGTGGTGGTACTGTGTAGTAGGTCTAGACCTTGTGGTGAACACACTGTTTGGC
The DNA here is from genome assembly GCF_021461385.2 of Schistocerca piceifrons. NCBI lineage: Eukaryota > Metazoa > Arthropoda > Insecta > Orthoptera > Acrididae > Schistocerca > Schistocerca piceifrons. Next base: position 836,306,539 of record NC_060141.1, read on the forward strand.
GCCATCTTGGATAACGGTACTTGCGTCATCAGCTGACATCATGGCTGCCATCCTGGATGACAGTGTCCTGGTCATTGTGTGTACTCCATCAGTTGGAGTGCGGACCTCCTGGCAGACACACTGGATGGTGGTGCTTTCTATAATTGTTGAAACAAAGACTGGTGCATGATTTCGACAGTTGACGATTAGCAAGCATGTTTGCACAATGTTTTAGTGGTTCACATGTCCGTAGGCTGTGTGAAATGATCTTAAGTTTGTGTGTTTTGTATCAGTGTAATAAATATACTCCATCCCCAAATAAATTGTTCCAAAATAAGTAACTTCTTCTTCTCTCCACCAGCCCAGTGCAGCCTGAGTCCTTTTCTCACCAATCCCTAGGAAGAGTGGCGCCGGCCGCGGTGGTCTCGCGGTTCTAGGCGCGTAGTCCGGAACCATGCGACTGCTACGGTCGCAAGTTCGAATCCTGCCTTGGGCATGGATGTGTGTGATGTCCTTAGGTTAGTTAGGTTTAGGTAGTTCTAAGTTCTAGGGGACTGATGACCACAGCAGTTGAGTCCCATAGTGCTCAGAGCCATTTGAACCATTTTGAAGAGGTGGCAGTTGGGTGACTTAGGTTAGTGGAGGTATCCCAAGTGACCTATGTTCCCATGATTTTCTTAGGTTAGTAGAGATAACAGTGGTGTGATGCATTATCCTGTTGGAATTTGAACTTCCTGCTACTTTTCTTGGGGGAGGGGAAGGGAGCGTGGCACTTTCCCGCCAAAAGCCGTCATCTTGGATAACGGTACTTGCGTCATCAGCTGACGTCGCGACCGCCATCTTGGAATACGTCATGCGCTGTTGCCAAGTCTACACGCCGCCATCTTGCATGACTCTTATCACCGCCATCTTGGATAACTGTACTTTGGCGTAGAAACCGCCTTGGGGTTGGGTGATGTCTTCGCCGCCATCTTGGTTAACGGTACTTTGGCGTAGAACAAAGGCTGTCCCAATACTCACGTGTGCTACGTTTTCTGACCAATCATCACGTTAGTGTTTTTTTCATCAGGTTCATTCTTATCATAAACAGAGTGTAATAGAAGTAATACCTTAACTCAGTTGAATTCCTATCACATTTTTGGCATTAAATTGAATAGAGTTAAAGTATAGTGTTCAATGTAAGTCTACAGCAATATTGTCGACGTTACGTTGACTACCATCAATCTGAGATAACATACTGCATTAAACAGATATCAAGATCAAGCCTCCTTTCGTTTTTAATTTGAATGAAAGATACATCTGAAGCTCGCAGGGTGACTGGGTTGGTATTTGTCCATTTATCAGCGGCCTATGACACTGATAACCACCAGGTACTACTACTCAAGGTATACATTGTGACCAAGGATTTTAGTTTAGCTGGGTTCATCGCAGCAATTCTGCAAAACCGCAGGTTCTTTGTTTACTTTCAAAGGCAACACAGTCGATGGAGACTACAGGAAATAGCTTTCCCCAAGGAATAGTGTTGGCTCCAATACTATTCAACATGTATACAAATGCGCAAACTATAGCCCCAAACATCAGGAGTTTCTCATATGCTGATGATATTGCTCTTGCCACTCACAGGTCAGACTCTGAATCACTGGAGAACACACACCCTCATGAATACTCAGATTATCAAGATTCTTTCACCAAAGAAGACGAAGTAAATATTCCAGAATTCGAATTATGAAGAGCTGCCAACATAAGTAACATAGAAGCAAATATCCTCTGAGTAGTGAAGCAACTTAAATCAGTTAACAAAAGCAAGTCTTCCTGTCCAGACAGTATGCCGCTTAGGTTCCTTTCTGAGTATGCTGATACAATAGCCCCATATTTAACAATCATATACAACCGTTCACTCGACGAAAGAGCCGTACTCAAAGACTGGATAGTTGCATAGGTCACACCTATGTTGAAGAAAGGTAGTAGGAGAAACCCACTAAATTACAGGCCCATATCATTAACATCGACATGCAGCAGGATTTTGGAACATATACTGTGTGTGAACATTATGATTACCTTGAAAAAAATCCCCTACTGATGCAGAGTCAACAGAGTTTAGAAAACATCTTTCTTGTGAAACAGAACTAGGTCTTTACTCATGTGAGTGTTATTGACAAGGGATTTCAAATTGATTCCGTATTTCTGGATTTCCGGAAGGCTTTTGACATTGTACCACACTTGTGGCTTGTAGTGAAATTATGTGCTTGCACAATGTTGTCTCAACTATGTGACTGGATTCGTGATTTCCTGTCACAAGTCGCAGTTCATAGTAATTGACAGAAAGACATCGAGTAAAAGAGCAGGGATTTCTGGCGTTCCCCAAGGTAGTGTGTAAGGTGGCTGTAATTTCGCACCTATCCACATACTTTTCCATGATCTACAAACACAATTAGGTATCATTTGATAGGTTGAACATCGTATATATGAATATATAAAGGAGACTGACATTGTCAGGTACACCTTGTAAATAATTGTTAACGCTTACTGCATGAAATAGGGCAAAGTGTCTTTATTATTAGAATGGCATAGTGAATGATTGCCTATACTAGTAGAGGCTGGAACAACAGTGGAAATTAAATGGCAGGCGGAACTCAAGCCCTGGGTGGAAGGTCCACGCAGGTGTGTTGGTCCTGCTTAAACACAGGAAGTAGCAAGACAGACGTTGGGACACCTGAGAACTGGAGCACAATAGAGTCGCGACCGGCCGGTGTCGCAGCCGGACGGGAAGGATTAGACTTCAGAAACTACGAAAAGCTTGGACAAAGGTGAGAGGAACGAGGAAGCGTCACCTTGGTAATCACGCAGGCGGGGTTATTTACGCGGATTTTTACTCAGAAGCGTACCATTGTATGAGTATGTATGTTTCCTCGCAAACATTCCACGTTGGACGACAAAAGACTAAAATATGGTTGGTCTGCGTTCGGAAGATTCTGTAGAGAGGGAGAATATTCCGTGCTTTCGGAATTACGATGGTGGGGAGCCAAGCCTTGCTGGGAAGCCAGCGGTGGAGAGACGGATTTCCGTTGTGAGCGCCCGTGTGTGACGGTCGCTCGATATCAGCATTTGTTGGTACAGACGGACTTGCTGTCTTTGCTCTCAGGAGAGTTTATAGTTAGAACAGTTAGACACTGTACTGTTGCGAACCTACACGATTCAGGACTTCACCTCCAGGTTGGAAGTCGTCATTGAGTATGCATCGTTCAGTAATTGAGAGCACTTCTTCTGCCTATACTTATGTTGAGGCGTTATCTGAACTCTGTCCTTGTGGCTGGGAGCTCACGTTTCTCATCTGTGGAACACAGAGAGGAGAAGACAGTATTATAGCAGTCAGAGGACACCCTTCTGCCGTCCTAGTGTTTGCAAGAATTTTATTTTGTGGCTGGAGTTCTTCCATCGGCGCAGACATGTACGAGAACTAGCATGCCAACGCATCAGACGCAATACATATGGTGATATCGCAAATTGCTTCAGATTATTAGGGCTATGAAGCTAAACGGCTATTATCACGATAGTTTATTTCTACTGAGGTTCCACAGCACTGTAGAATTTTTTTGAAAGTAGTGTCTTCTAGTGTTTGGTGCGTAGATGATGTCAGTCATTTCGCGTTATTTATGTTAGATTGTGTGGCCTTAAAAAGGGGCAGAGTGGGCAATTGATCTGCAATTTTAGTTAGGAAACACAGAGAATTGTATGTACTTAAAGGGTTGATTTTAATCTATAATAAATATATTGTGCAACATCGTTTATCATTTAGTAGTATTAGTTGCCTTCCTCATTCATTTATGTTGAGATTGTAATTTATATCTTAAAAAGAATTAAGAGATCTTAAGATCTGCTTCAGGGGGTAGTGAGACAGGGCCAAATAATCTTTTTAGCGTTTATTATTTTCCATTGCGCACATTCATTTTACACCTTCCTGGAGTAGCATCTTGGATATGGCGACCCTGCCAGGATCCTACTCAGACTCTTCTGATAGTATGCATAAAGTGGTTTGTAGCCTTAGTAATTTTCAAAATTTTTTCCCCATTTAACGTTTAGCTGCTGATAGTGACCACCAGCCTGTGTGTATAATTTGCACTTGAAAAAAGTCGCACAATAAAACCAAAAATATATTTGTGTATTTTATTGTAATTTTTTTTTCAGAGGCATTGCGCTTCAGCCAGCAGGCTGCAATTTATTGATTTTTGCAATGTTATTTATCATTGCATTTTTCTTGTATTGTAATGACACTACTCGTTCATGATGTTGCCATTAGTTTAGCTTCTTTGTTGTAGATATTTTATGTTACATGTCCATTATGTAATAAATGTGGGTAGTGTAAATTGTGTATCTTTAAGAGGGATCAGTCCACGTTCACTAGGGCGAAATCTCGCTTAGTATCATAACAGAGCACTAGTTGTAACAAGATAGAAATGGAAGATACTCGAGGTAGTCAAGAAAGCCTATGGGATGAGAAAGAGTTAGCTATGTTAGCAGCACAAGGCACTGCTGTGGGGAACACTGATCCAAGGGAATTTTGTGAGGGTGACGGACACATTCGAGCCCATGGTGGACAATCTGAAAGCGAAGATGAGGAACAGCGGCACACCGAGGCAATCGTAAAGATACGGGAATGTAACGTAGGGAGTCCAAGTGTATGCAAAACAATGAAGAACTGTGGTGGATCACCGTGAGTGGCATTGTCACTAGGCAGTATATCAGGGGCACGCGGTGATGACTTCCTTGAATACCAATAAATGGAAAGGGAAAAGGGGAGAAGATCACCTAAGAGTCGAGGAAGTCACAATAGGAGAGATGATTTAGATAACACAGGTGTGTCGGACATCCTTGCACATCTAAAAGAAATGGGGAGTAATATTCAGGAGGTCTGCTCACAAAGGGAAAATAAAGTTCAAAAGATCAGCACTGAATTGGGAGAGCAAATAAAAAAGGAGAATGATGAAGTACCCACGGAATTGGGAAGTAAAATTCAAACGTTAGTGCTGAAATGCATAAGGCCAGCTCAGTAATGGGAAGTAAAATTCAAAACTTTAGAGTTTCCCCTGAAATGGGAAGTATAATTCAGAATGTTTGTGTCTGAATACAGTCAATAAAACATGAGAAGAGGGAAGTGAAATATGAGGTTGTGACGCTCTGAACAAAACTAGAACAACACGAAAAGTAGTCTACTTCCCATATTTTCATACGCTTATGTCATAAGGTATTTTTTTAGGGTAATTCTTCTGATTCAAAAAGGGTATTTTTGGCTCAAAAACGGGCTGTTCGAGCTCGGTGTGGTGTAAGTTCGAAAACCTCTTGTCGACCCCTATTCAACAGTCTGGGAATTTTGACATTGCCCTCACAGTATATATTTTCTTTAATGTCGTTTGTTGTTAGCAATATTAGCTTATTCCCAAGAGTTAGAACCTTTCACTCGGTTAATACTAGGCAGAAATCAAATCTGCATGTGGAATGCACTTCCTTGACTGTTGTGCAGAAAGGAGTGCAGTATTCTGCTGCATCCATTTTTGATAAGCTACCACAAGAACTCAAAAATCTTAGCAGTACCCCAAACTCTTTTAAGTCCAAACTGAAGAGTTTCCTCACGGCTCACTCCTTCTATTCTGTCGAGGAGCTCCTGGAAGAGCTAAAAAATTAAGCAAATTCCAGTGTTACATTCTTGATTTTCTTTATTTAAACTAACGACTTGTCGCCTGAATATGTTTCTTATATTTCATTTTATCTGTTTCTACAATCTACAACTGAATATGTTTCTTATATTTCATTTTACCTGTTACTACAATCGTGTTATAATTTCATGTATTGACTCGTTCCATGACCATGGAGCCTTCTCCTTAATGTGGTCCCACGGAACAATAAATAAATAAATAAATAAAAATAAACAAGAGATTGCGGAGGTCAGATGAACCGTGAACGAGGCGCGATTACTGGCGAGGGGCGCAAAGCGGATTGCTATTGAAACATTAGAGAAAACAGAAAATACGCAAATTACGAATACGGAGAACAGCAACGAAATATTACATATGCATAATTGTTACCCAATAATGCGCACCACGGAACGTTTTCCCACTGATGAGAACGTAACAGGGAGTAGAAGAGAGGATGCCCAAAGTAACGGTAGACAGGGAAAGTTAGCGCCAAGTGATAATATGGTAGGCCGAGTGGGAAGAGACTGTAATGAAATTTTAGATTTTAAGCATTTTATCTCTGTACGAAAATTTCACCATTACAAAGACGGGGGTAATGTTTTGCACCCGAAAAGTTCCAGTGGACAATTTGATTTATCATTAGCTCCTCACTGGCCTCTGAAGTATAAACTGGACTTCGTATGTTCACATATCGAGGGAACAACGGCCGAATGCATGTGGGACATTGCAAAAATTTGCACATAATTCAAAGAGTTTCGTGACGCATTTTTAAACAAATATTGGTCCAAGGAGATACGGGATAGGATCAAGCAGGAAATAATGATGAGCAGAGACTTGGAGAGATCAGGGTTCCGTAGAACGGTGAAGTTTTTCGAAAACTTGACCACGAAAAATCAGTATTTGGACGACCTATGTATACCGGCTGAGATCATGAGAGTGTGTTACATGAAGTTGCCAATTTCCTACTAGCAAACGCTCGTCGGTCGATGTGGAAGTGATGCAGAAGTGTTCAAAGGTATCCTAAGAGAGTTGGAGTTCGCTTTCAACGAGCAGCAGGTGCGAGAAAAACGCAGGCAGAGAGACGTGCAAGGTGAAAGAAGGGAGAACAACGGAGGGAATAATAGAGGCCATAATTGGCAAAACAATGTAATTCGACCGCCTCACCAAAACATGGAACATAGACATAGTAGTGGGAACAATGTACAGTGGAAGAACTATGGCAGAGAATATAGGCAACAAAATTATCGCAGATGGGAGCCACAAAGTAATGGCGCATCATGGGGCGACAATAGAGAAACTCGTCAACGGTCTGACCAAGGATGGGGTGGAATGACAAACACCAGGAATCAGGAACAATCAATTGAGATTAGACCACCTAACACTGGGAGAGTACGGTAAAATGACACAGAATAAGTAGGGAGAATTTAAGGAGGCTTCTATGGCAAAAGTATAGTATTGTATATACTTAACAATTAAGTTAAGTATTTCACTGAAGGGATCTGTAGATTTATCAAATTTTCTATAATATTATCATGTTAAAAGAGGTACTACAGTACATAAAAGCGCAGGACGTCATGAGTAAGAATATTAGGGTATGTTTCTTTGTGTAGGCTAGAACCATGTGCACAGAAAGCTGAGCGTACAATTTTAAAAGGTGTTTACAGTTTAAGATGTGCTATCTGTCCATGAAGGAATCAAGCCAAATTGAGAAAATTGTGGTACTACAAAAATGATGTAAAGACTGTGAATAGATAAAAAAAATTTTAACCGGTTGATGTGGAGAGAGCCTCAGTAGTTAAAATTGTGGAAATGAGTGTCTATTTTACATGTTTAGCAATGGGATCCTAAATGAGTGACTTGCTAATTGGGTTTGCGGTGACACGCAGGTGAGTCGTCCAAGTATGATTTGTCTCCATTGTTCAATAGGTGGCCAGCTCCACGTGTCTACGCGAGGGCGCACCGTTACTTATATGGGAATGTTGTATTTATGCTGTTCAAAGAAACGGAGTAATTGTGTACATGGTGGCCAGTTCTGCGGAATTCCGTATGAGCGCACCGAAATATTATTTGAGTGTTATAGCGACATGAAATGGAAGTGTAATAAGGGTATATAGACACGTAAAATTTAATAAAGGAGAACAAAAATGCTGTACGTTCAAAGCACATGACATAGAGGGCAATACACTACTGGCCATTAAAATTGCTACACCACGAAGATGACGTGCTAGAGGCGCGAAATTTAACCGTCAGGGAGAAGATGCTGTGATATGCAAATGATTAGCTTTTCAGAGCACTCACACAAGGTTGGCGCCGGTGGCGACACCTACAACGTGTTCACACGAGGAAAGTTTCCAACCGATTTCTCATACACAAACAGCAGTTGACCGGCGTTGCCTGGTGAAACGTTGTTGTGATGCCTCGTGTAAGGAGGACAAAGGCGTACCATCACGTTTCCGACTTCGATAAAGGTCGGATTGTAGCCTATCGCGATTGCGGTTTATCGTATCGCGACATTGCTGCTCGCGTTGGTCGAGATCCAATGACTGTTCGCACAATATGGAATCGGTAGGTTCAGGAGGGCAATACGGAACTCCGTGGTGGATCCCAACGGCCTCGTATCACTAACAGTCGAGATGACAGGCATCTTATCCGCACGGCTGTAACGGATCGTGCAGCCACGTCTCGATCCCTGAGTCAACAGATCGGGACGATTGCAAGACAACAACGATCTGCACGAACAGATCGACGACGTTTGCAGCAGCACGGACTATCATCTCGGAGACCATGGCTGCGGTTACCCGTGACCCTGCATCACAGACAGGAGCGCCTGCGACGGTGTACTCAACGACGAACCTGGGTGCACGAATGGCAAAACGTCATTTTTTCGGATGAATCCAAGTTCTGTTTACAGCATCATGATGGTCGCATCCGTGTTTGGCGACATCGCGGTGAATGCACATTGGAAGCGTATATTCGTCATCCCCATACTGGCGTATCACCTGAAGTGATGGTATGGGGTGCCATTGGTTACACGTCTCGGTCACCTCTTGTTCGCACTGACGGCACTTTGAACAGTGGACGTTACAGTTCAAATGTGTTACAACTCGTGGCCCTACCCTTCATTCGATCGATTCGAAACCCTTCATTTCAGCAGGATAATGCACGACCGCATGTCGCAGGTCCTGTACGGGCCTTTCTGGATACAGAAAATGTTCGACAGCTGCCCTGGCCAGCACATTCTCCAGATCTCTCACCAATTGAAAAAGGTCTGGTCAATGGTGGCCGAGAAACTGGCTCGTCACAATACGCCAGTCACTACTCTTGATGAACTGTGGTATCGTGTTGAAGCTGCATGGGCAGCTGTACCTGTACACGCCATCCAAGCTCTGTTTGACTCAATGCCAGTCGTATCAAGGCCTTTATTACGGCCAGAGGTGGTTGTTCTGGGTACTGATTTCGCAGGATCTATGCCCCCAAATTGCGCGAAAATGTAATCACATGTCAGTTCTAGTATAATATATTTGTCCAATGAATACCCGTTTATCATCTGCATTTCTTCTTGGTGTAGCAATTTTAATGGTCAATAGTGTACATAAGGGCATGGCAGTCGTGTTGATGAGCAGTGATTTTATGTAATGTACTAAAATCTTTATATTTCCAGGTACCACCAGTAAAACAAAACGTAACTTTATTAAGATGAAAAGAAGAGACTGCCAGAGAAAGGTAACAGCAGCAGATCCGAAAAAGGTGGACAGCGATACAGAAAGAAGTACTGAGTAAGACCATGAGAAAAGGTATGTGAAAGTGTTATTGAAGAAGCTATCAGTAGTTGCGGTAAACTTGCTATGTAGTTTGATTGTCCACAGGAAACACGCCAGAAGCATGAAATGAAGAAGAGGCCCACCTAATCATTCATTTGTGTATGTTTGTGTGTGCACACATGCACTTTATTGTTCACAGATATTCATTGCGACATCCATGACGAAACCAAGAGCAAGAGCAATGAGATACCCAACGACAGTGTAGCAGTTTGAATTGGATAGTAGTTAGACTTATATAAACATTGTACTGGCCAGTAGTTAACAAGTAGTGTAACAAATAGTTTCTTAAGTAGTTTGCAATTATTAACATTGGGTCTGGTGATGAGGATTACAATGCTACTGTTATATGGACAATTAATGAACATGTATTTTTCATAGGTCTACATCTACATGTACACACACACTCAGCAAACCACCACACGGTGCGTGGCGGAGAGTACCTCGCACCACAACTAGCATCTTCTCCCCCTGCTCCACTCCCAAACAGAACGAGGGGAAAATGACTGCCTATTTGTCTCTTATCTTTATGGTCTTTCCGCGAAATGTAAGTTGGCGGCAGTAAAATTGTACTGCAGTCAGCCTCAAATGCTGGTTCTCTAAATTTCCTCAGTAGTGATTCACGAAAAGAACGCCTCCTTTCCTCCAGAGACTCCCACCCGAGTTCCTGAAGCATTTCCGTAACACTCGCGTGATGATCAAACCTACCAGTAACAAATCTAGCAGCCCGCCTCTGAATTGCATCCATGTCCTCCCTCAATCCGACCTGATAGGGATCCCAAACGCTCGAGCAGTACTCAAGAATAGGTCGTATTAGTGTTTTATAAGCGGTCTCCTTTACAGATGAACCACATCTTCCCGAAATTCTACCAATGAACCGAAGACGACTATCCACCTTCCCCACAACTGCCATTACATGCTTGTCGCACTTCATATCGCTCTGCTATATTACGCCCAAATATTTAATCAATGTGACTGCGTCAAGCGCTACACTACTAATGGAGTATTCAGACATTACAGGATTCTTTTTCCTATTCATCTGCATTAATTTACATTTATCTATATGTAGAGTTAGCTGCCATTCTTTACACCAATCACAAATCCTGTCCAAGTCATCTCGCATCCTCCTACAGTCACTCAACGACGACACCTTCCCGTATACCACAGCATCATCAGCAAACAGCCGCACATTGCTATCCACCCTATCCAAAGGATCATTTATGTAGATAGAAAACAACAGCGGACCTACCACACTTCCCTGGGCGACTCCAGATGGTACCCTCCTCCGACGAACACAAGGTATACAGATGCCGACAGATGTTTAATAATTACAGTACATAGGCTGAGAAATGTTCCTTTATAATTAAGATTGACTTGTACATGAAATTTTTATCGGAATAATAATAGTAAATAAGTGAGCGTCTTAGCTTATTGCACTACTAGAACAATAATAAATGTAGAGATAAATGACCTCACTAGTGAACGCATTAAAAATATATATATATATATATATATATATATATATATATATATATATTTTTTTCATGTCAGATATTGTATAGTATTTGTTGTATATCGGAAACTAATTGTGGGCACTAGTGGGCACAGGATGCACAAATCAAAACTTTGTGAGACACACTGGAAGCAAGGACGCGAGGTGCGGACGGTATGGACCGGCATACATTGGCAAAGAGGAGGACTATTCATCCTGCCTGAAGACCTCGGCCGGAGACAACAGACGATGGCATACCCGGTAATGCGGCCACCGCAGCAGAGGTGGTGTTTAAACGGCCGCTAATGACTTGTCTCCACTGTTGTACTACATGATGGAGACGAGACGAACCAAGATAAAACCTGCAGCGCAACTGCTGGTAGCTGTGCGGAACTGTCAACTATGTTTACTCTTCTTCTGCGATCCTCCGCCAGACAGAGGCTGAGAAACATCATAATCTGTAGCAGTCAGTCACCTGGCATCGACTCCTGAGGAATCTCAGTTCCATGTATAGTGTCACCAAACAGATAACCTACCTGTCCACAATTGCCGATATCCTCATCCAAAATACAATAGTTATATCGAGAGAAAGAAGCGACATGAAGAACAGAAGAGTAGGAACACAAACATAGTAAAAGAAGAAACACGAAGAACTGAAGACTAGATACAATTACACTTCTCTTAGCCGACGCAGAAGAATTCTAGGTGACGTTTAATGGTCCTACCTGACTGCACCTCCCTCATACTGTGCGCAAATTCGACAAAAACCTGGCGGTTTCAAAACATACACCCACTTACCTGGCTGTATATTACGAGGATCCTTCCACATCGTCAATTCCGCGAGAGACTCGTAACCTGACAGGATCAACAATGGGCTGAGGGTCCAAAGACTGACTTTTAATGGCAGCATGTCCGACTCAAATAATCTTCGCGTCCTAAACTTCACAAAAAAAAAAAACCTTAGCTTCCATCCCCGCAACAAATGAAGACGGCAGTGTGTAGTGAAATCCGAATCAGTGTGTTGTGACTCTTGATAAAAAAAAAGGTGCATAATGTCGTGAACACTGAACAGTTACACCCGCAAACTAACAGTTTCCGATATCAATCATTGTGTAAACATTTTGCACTTACTTTCAGGGTAGTCTTAAGAAAATATTTCTGTATTTATTCATGTAAAAGTATTGTTTGACATTCTCTTTGATAATTTTGGATGTCCTTCATTGTTTTTATATGTTTGTGTATTTTCAGAATTTTATTTGTGTATGTATTTATGTGAAATTATTCTTTGTCATTTTCTTTGTTAATGATGCTATGTGTTTATAATGTTTTTTATGCGTTAGATGTTACAACTGTGAAAAAACACATTAGTTAAAATTGGTGGTAGATCCAAACTCTTATTACACAGTAAATGTAAATGCAGTTTGACAAAGAACGCTTTAGTACATACGATTATTGAAATGTTTAAAGAGTATACACGTTAGTGAAACACTAGACTTAGTAAATCAGTTTGTGAAATGATGTTTGTTTTAAATGTAAGCCAAGAGCATAAATATGACCAAGTGAAATTACATAGAATGTTTCACAGAATTTTATATAACTGTATAATGACCAATAGATAAGCTCTTGAAAAACTGACGTAACTGCTTGTTTTGCATATTAATGGCTAAATGAAGCACATGTAATTTATTGGCTGACCACCTTGAAAAGCTTAGGATACATCACTTTAATATTTCTTGCCACAACCTATGTCTTAGGGACGGATGAATGACAGAGAGCGTGGGCCTAAGTCTAAAGAGAGATGGGAACTGCCATTCTTGAAAGAGAATAAAAATTTTGTAATGTTAGTTAATTTCTTTTGATACTGTATATTCCAATTGTCACGTCTCAGAACAATGTTCCAAACATAAGGGGTAGACAGACTATAATAAACATGTAACAAGTAAATTTATGGCAGTAAACCCTTGAATGAATGCAGAATGACTGTGGAAGAACATATAATGATTCCAGTGTTCCTTTGCCATCGTATTCTTTTTAGTTCACTTGTACAGACAGTTGATGGTTATATGGTTTTGTACTGGATGAGATAATACCTACCCCATCCTAGTACAAAACAGTTTGTCAGGTGGGGGTTATTTCGCACCTTACAACCACTCATCCACAGACTTTTCCATGATCTACAAACATAATTAGGTATCATGTACATCGTATATATGAATGTATAAAGGAGACTGACATTCTCATGTACACCCTGTAAATAATTGTTAACGCTTATTTCGTAAAATATGACCAAGTGTCTTTATTATCAGAATAGCATAATGAATGATTGCCTATACTAGTAGGGGTTGGAACAGCAGTCGAAATTAAATGGCAGGCGGAACTGAAGCCCTGGGTGGAAGGCCCACGCAGGTGTGTCGGTCCTGCTTAAACGCAGGAAGTAGCAAGGCGGACGTTGGGACACAATAGAGTCGTGACTGGCCAGTAATATATCCGGACACGAAGGATTACACTTCGGAAACTACGAAAATCTTGGACGCAGCTGAGAGGAACGAGGAAGCGTCACCTTGTAAATCACGCAGGCTGAGTTAATTACCCAGATTTTTACTCAGAAGCGTACCATTGTATGAGTATAGGTATTTCCTCGCAAACTTTCCGCGCTGGACGACAAAAGACTAAAATATGGTTGGTCTGCGTTCGGAAGATTCTGTAGAGAGGGAGAATATTCCGTGGTTTCAGGAATATGATTCGTTTTCGGAATTACGATGGTGGGGAGCCGAGCCTTGCTGGGAAGCCAGCGGTGGAGAGACGGACTTCCGTTGTGAGCGCCCGTGTGTGACGGTCGCTCGATATCAGCATTTGTTGGTACAGACGGACTTGCTGTCTTTTCTCTCAGGAGAGTTTATAGTTAGAACAGTTAGACACTGTACTGTTGCGAACCTACACGATTCAGGACTTCACCTCCAGGTTGGAAGTCGTCATTGAGTACGCATCGTTCAGTAATTCAGAGCACTTGTTCTGCCTATACTTATGTTGAGGCGTTATCTGAACTCCGTCCTTATGGTTGGGAGTTCACGTTTTTCGTCTGTAGAACACAGAGAGGAGAAGACAGTGTTATAGTAGTCAGAGGTCCGCCTTCTGCCGTCCTGGTGTTTGAAAGAGTTTTTATTTTTGTGGCTGGAGATCTTCCATCGGCGCAGACGTTTACGAGAACCAGCACGACGACGCACCAGACGCACGTGCGTACGGTGATATCGCAAATTGCTTCGTCTTATTAGGGCTATAAAGCTAAACAGCTGTGATCACGTTAGTTTATTTCCACTGAGGCTCCACACCACCGCAGATCGTATTTGAAAGTAGTGTCTCCTAGTGTTTGGTGCGCAGATGATGTCAGTCGTTTCGCGTTATTTATGTTAGATCGCGTGGCCTTGAAAAGGGGCAGAGTGGGCAATTGATCTGCAATTTTAGTTAGGAAACACAGAGAATTGTACTTGAAGGGTTGATTTAAAAAAATGATTCAAATGGCTCTGATCGCTATGGGACTCAACATCTGAGGTCATCGGTCCCCTAGAACTTAGAACTACTTAAACCTAACTAACCTAAGGACACCACACACATCGATGCCCGAGGCAGGATTCGAACCTGCGACCGTAGCGGTCGCGCGGTTCCAGACTGTAGCGCCTAGAACCGCTCGGCCACCCAGGCCGGCAAAGGTCATAAATTCAACTAAAAACCTACGAATTACAATTGTGAACAACTTAAATTGGAAAGAGTACATAGAAAATGTTGTGGGGAGGCAGGACACTTAGAAATTGTAACACATTGTAGTGTTATAAAAAATATAGTGTTGAAGATATAACGAAATTTTGTGTGTAACTTGGCAACAGAATCAGAGATTGACTGTATTGTCTTATCGTAACAAGTCACTATAATGATTATTTCACCTGATAAATATTTTTTAAATACCTGGCATTCTTTGGACATAGAGCAGCAGATTAATTTATTTGAGATTAGTAGGAAGCAACATTATCATTTCCGCGCATTTTCATGACCGCGATGCAGTCATACCCCGATCGACACTAAGGGACCAAAAGATTTACTGACTTTAAAACAAAAACAACGCTACACAATTAAAAAGGACTGATTCATTAAAGACAGGAAAACTATATGTTCCTCCTGCCTCAATGCTGCGTTCGATCCATCGACATGATCATAAGTTCTGGAGATAAACTGATACAAAATGCTTAACATTCTAGTAGTGAGGAGATGGAGATACTTAAGGATAATTTGTCTAAATAACAACACTTCATATATAACACACGCTTTTTTAATGCTACGTACCTTTTTATATTACAGTTACAATAGCTGGTGCGTATTAACAAAAGCTAGGCACATAACAGGAAATACTAGAGATTCATGTCCTCTCGATGGTGCCTGCTCGTAATTAATTACACAAACATACATGTTCTCTGATTGCGAAGACAATTAGCATATTTACAGAATATTTTCCAGAAATTATAAAATACAGATTGCGAAACGTAGCAAATTCGCGTCCGCCTTTCATGATATAGAAACAGTGAAAGGTGAAGCACTAAAGGCCTCATTTGTGTTGAAGCAACAGAATTCTTTTTATATCGCTAATCTATACGTGTACATAGAGATTTACAGCCGCCGAGCAGGAGCGGCAAAGATGAAGAATACATTACAATTGTTTGATAACTTCAGGCCATCAGGCGTTTACTATTGACCCTATAATAGCGTTTGTGAGGCGAAAATTACCAGTATTACAAGATCTACTAGAATGACTGCCTACAATACGCTTGTCCGTCCTCTTTTACGATACTGCTGCGCGGTGTAGGATCCTTACCAGACAGGATTGACGGAGTACATCGAAAAAGTTCAAAGAAGAGCTGCACGTTTTGTATTATAGCGAATTAAGGAGTGTCACTGAAAACAAAGGCGTTTTTCGTTGCGACGGAATATCCTCACGAAATTTCAATAACCAACTTTCTCCTCCGAATGCGGAAATATTTTGTTGACACCGACGTACGGGGGAGAAACGATCACCGTAATAAAAATAAGGGAAATCAGAGCTCGCACGGAAAGATATAGGTGTTCTTTTTTTCCGCGCGCTATACGAGATAGGAATAATTGAGAATTCTGTGGTTGTTCGATGAATTCTCTGCCAGGCACTTAAATGTGATTTGCAGAGTATCCATGTAGGTGTAGACGTATAGCACAAATCAGCTTAAAGCAAACCGCTCAAAAACTCAAGTGCGTGTTTTTCATTTGAGAAATAGGGTAGCTACTCGTAAGATGGGTACATCACATAACTAACGAGGAGGTAATGAATAGGATTGGGGAGAAGAGGAGTTTGTGGCACAACTTGACTAGAAGAAGGGATCGGTTGGTAGGACATGTTCTGAGGCATCAAGGGATCACCAATTTAGTATTGGAGGGCAGCGTGGAGGGTAAAAATCGTAGAGGGAGACCAAGAGATGAATACACTAAGCAGATTCAGAGGGATGTAGGCTGCAGTACGTACTGGGAGATGAAGAAGCTTGCACTGGATAGAGCAGCATGGAGAGCTGCATCAAACCAGTCTCAGGACTGAAGACCACAACAACAACAACAACAACAACAACTCGTAAGATGATGGTAGTATGTTCAGGAATTCAGTTACAAACTCCAGATTATCTAAGAGTGACGCTGGACATATCTCTTACTTTCAAGAGGCTCTGCGCGAATCACAAGGTAAAAGTTTCCACCAGGAACAATCTGTTGAGAAAACTGGCCGCATCACAGTGAAACCGTGCGAACCTCTGCGCTTCCACTAGCTTACCATGCAGCAGAGTGCCCTTGTCCTGTTTGGTATAATTCGTCATCTGCCAGACACGCAAACGTAGCTTTGGACGACACCTGGACAGTTATAACTGGTTTGTTGGATTTACCACCTTGCAGGAATAGCACCATTCCCCTTACGAAGAGAAATTACGGCGAATAAGCAACGAAAGATAGTGTAACAAGAACAAACCCATCCCCTTTATGGGCACAACCTGATTCGCAGCAACTGAAGTCAATCAAGAGTTTCCTTAGAACATCAAAGGTATTTACTACCGCTGCTGAAAATGCCAGAGTGCAACTGTGGAGGGATAAGACTTCCCCTCCTTGTGGTTGGAAAAGAGTTTCTGGAGCTCTGCCTCCAGCACACGACAAGGAACAGATGATCTGGAAACCTGGGGATACGCTAAGGTGAGGAGAGCGTAGATGAAGGTTTAGTCTGGCAACATGGGGCTACAGCACAGAAAACAGTATTCAGTGTGACTGTGGAGAAGTTCGGAATGTCCAGCACTTGCTCCACTGTCGACTGTACTGCAGACGACCTCCATCGAGCGACAGAAAATGGACTGGAAGAGGCCAAATTTTGGCCGAGGACTGCATGACATGTTAACTGTGCACCTATGTATGTTTCTGACACGAGAATAAATAAATAAATTTTAATGGAACAGTAGACTTATTGGACTCTTCATTTGTGTGGCCGCGTTGTCAGTAGTAGATTAACAATTCTTGAGGGTATTTTTGTTCTGTCGTTGCAACTACAAAATTGCGTGTTCTTTTTTTTTCACCAGACACATTTCGCTTTATTAAGGTAAAGCATCGTCAGTGGTGTCAAATTAAGTTATATACATTTTGATTTGCTTTCACACAGAAAAACAGTTCGTTAAAAATATGTTGGTTTCTACTTACGGTGATTTTCGCTGGATTTTTGGAACCTGCTCAGTATCATTGGTAAAGAAATTTACCAGCAACATACAAACAAGAGACAGTGTATAAAACAAGATACAGGAACATACATTTACATATACTTTCATAATAGCAAAAACTTACTTGTGTTTTGTTGTGTCTAGACAAGACAGCCTAGACACAATGAGAGGAAGCCGAAAGGCACTCGCTTAAACTCACGCAGGCTGGCGTGAGGCCTGAAACAAGATACGTAATGAATGCTATAAAGAAAAGTACGTAGCTTCTGGAATACTTAACTTTAATCCATAATTGTAGAACATCGCTCTTGATGATACATGCTTCATATAATAAATATCAATTGATTACGGCGCCTTGCTAGGTCGTAGCAATTGTAGCTGAAGGCTATGCTAACTATCGTCTCGGCAAATGAGAGCGTATTTGTCAGTGTGGCGTCGCTAGCAAAGTCGGCTGTACAACTGGGGCGAGTGCCAGGACGTCTCTCTAGACCTGCCGTGTGGTGGCGCTCGGTCTGCTATCACTGACAGTGGCGACACGCGGGTCCGGCGTATACTAAGGGACCGCGGCCGATTTAAAGGCTACCACCTAGCAAGTGTGGTGTCTGGCGGTGACACCACATGTTTACCTCTTGAGAGACTGGCAGTCGCATTAAGATTTCGGACCATTGTGCAAACATTCCAGTGGTTGGCCTATGCGAAAAGAATTGCAGCAGATTCATTAAACATCGACAATAGCGGGAAAGACTTCTACTAATTTAAGAAGAAAGACGCAGAATCTTTTACAAAATGAATGCGAAGAAATATAGTCGGAAGGATGCGCACGCGAACATTTTCGTTACAGCTCACGACTCTATGAACTACACTGTGACTTCGACATGGCAACCGGGTCCCCGTAAGTCGTATACCTTGCGAAAGGATTGTAACTACAACGGTCATTATTCGGTATTTAAGTGTGACAGATGTGACCAGAACGACGAGCTTTTGATACATCGTTCTGCCGTATCATAGCACACCAGTTATACGTTTACCGACTGATATGTAGTAATGGAAAAACTGGTAGAAGCCGACCTTGGTGAAGATCGGTTTGGATTTCGTAGAAATGTTGAAACACGTGAGGCAATACTGACCTTACGACTTACCTTAGAAGAAAGATTAAGGAAAGGCAAACCTACGTTTCTAGCATTTGTAGACTTGGAGAAAGCTTTTGACAATGTTGACTGGAATACTCTCTTTCAAATTCTGAAGGTGGCAGGGATAAAATACAGGGAGCGAAAGGCTATTTACAATTCGTACAAAAACCAGATGGCACTTACAATAGTCGAGGGACATGAGAGGGAAGCAGTGGTTGGGAAGGGAGTGAGACAGGGTTGTAGCCTCTCGCCGATGTTATTCAATCTGTATATTGAGCACGCAGTAAAGGAAACAAAAGAAAAATTCGGAGTAGGAATTAAAATCCATGGAGAAGAAATAAAACTGAGGTTCGCCGACTACATTGTAATCCTGTCAGAGACAGCAAAGGACTTGGAAGAGCAGTTGAACGGAATGGACTGTGTCTTGAAAGGAGGATATAAGATGAATGTCAGCCGGTCGGTGTGGCCGTGCGGTTAAAGGCGCTTCAGTCTGGAACCGCGTGACCGCTACGGTCGCAGGTTCGAATCCTGCCTCGGGCATGGATGTGTGTGATGTCCTTAGGTTAGTTAGGTTTAAGTAGTTCTAAAGGACTGATGACCTCAGAAGTTAAGTCCCATAGTGCTCAGAGCCATTTGAACCATTTTTTAAGATGAATATCAACAAAAGCAAAACGAGGATAATGGAATGTGTTGTGGCGTAACAAGACAGCCACGCCCCTCGGAGGTAGCCGAAAGGCACGCGTTAAGCTCACGCAGATTGGCGTGAGGTCTGGAACAGGACAATGTCTTGAGAATTGCAATAAAGTACGAAAATCGTGTAATACTTAACTTTAATCCATAATCGGTGTACATCGCTCTTGTACAGATATACTCTCCATTTTACTATACACTGGTAATGGCGCCTTGCTAGGTCGTAGCCAATGACTTAGCTGAAGGCTATGCTAACTATCGTCTCGGCAAATGAGAGCGTATTTTGTCAGTGAACCATCGCTAGCAAAGTCGGCTGTACAACTGGGTCGAGTGCTAGGAAGTCTCTCTAGACCTGCCGTGTGGCGGCGCTCGGTCTGCTATCACTGACAGTGGCGACACGCGGGTCCGGCGTATACTAGCGGACCGCGGCCGATTTAAAGGCTACCACCTAGCAAGTGTGGTGTCTGGCGGTGACACCACAGAATGTAGTCGAATTAAGTTGGGTGAGGCTGAGGGAATTAGATTAGGAAATGAGACACTTAAAGTAGTAAAGGAGTTTTGCTATTTGGGGAGAAAAATAACATGATGGACGAAGTAGATAGGATATAAAATGTAGACTGGTAGCGGCAAGAAAAGCGGTTCTGAAGAAGAGAAATTTGTTAACATTGAGTATAGAGTTAAGTGTCAGGAAGTCGTTTCTGAAACTATTTGTATGGAGTGTAGCCAAGTATGGAAGTGAAACATGGACGATAAATAGTTTAGACAAGAAGAGAATAGAAGCTTTCGAAATGTGGTGCTACAGAAGAATGCTGGAGATTAGAGGAGTAGATCACATGACTAATGAGGAGGTATTGAACAGAATTGGGGAGAAGAGGATTTTGTGGCACAACTTGACAAGAAGAAGGGATCGGTTGGTAGGACATGTTCTGAGGCATCAGGGGATCACAAATTTAGCATTGGAGGGCAGCGTGGAGGGTAAAAATCGTAGAGGGAGACCAAGAGATGAATACACTAAGCAGATTCAGAAGGATGTAGGCTGCAGTAGGTACTGGGAGATGAAGAAGCCTGCACAGGATAGAGTAGCATGGAGAGCTGCATCAAACCAGTGTCAGGTCTCAAGACCACAACAACAACAACATGTAGTAACAAACGCCGCGTTTTCGAGAGATCGCCAACGTGCTGCTGCTTTGAAACAGATGATATCCACACCACACATTCTAATAAAAAGAAAAAAAAAACACCATATACGTCGTTCAATTTCACGCAATATGGCGACTCCTAAATTCTGTTTGTGACGTGAAACAGATGGCGCACGTCATTGGCTTCCTTCATCTCCAGGAGGCAAACATCTGACACGTGAGACAGCGTAGTGGAACGCGGAATTTCACGCTGTGACGTCACCAACTGCTCGCTGACGCGCGCCTTTCGAGTCCCGTGGGAGGATGGCTTAAGCCGGTGTGGACTCTCGCCACGGCTAGAGAGTGAACTTGCCCAAGGGACACACTTCCATTTTCATCGGCTCCGAATGTTTTTTAGTGTAGAGCAAAATAAGAGACACATATTTTTTTATACGTGCCCGTACGACCTTTAAGTGGATGAAACACTCCCTGAAAAAAAAACGGAGATAAATTTTCTAAGACGGTAACAGAATATAAAACTTCTAATATACGTCCTATGGAAGGTAGGAGACGAGGTACTGGCAGAAGTAAAGCTGTGAGTACCGGGCGTGAGTCGTGCTTCGGTAGCTCAGTTGGTAGAGCACTTGCCCGCGAAAGGCAAAGGTCCCGAGTTCGAGTTTCGGTCGGGCACACAGTTTTAATCTGCCAGGAAGTTTTACGTCCTATGGTATTTAATTTATGTTACAATGGTGCATCCTGATTTGTCGAAAAAGCGATTTTTTTCGAAATGCTCTTCCCAGCCCCACTATGTTGTTTTTCATTTGGAGATTTGACTAATAGTTATATAGCGTCGTTAATTCCAAATGCGATCATATATCATAAAGTGGTATTGCAATTATTCGATGAGGTTTCTGCGCAGAATAAAAGTGCAGTGCGCATTTTTTTTTTTTTTTTTTTTTTTTTTTTTTTTTGACCGAAACAATTCGGCGCTTCCTCATTACTGCGCAGATTATCAATACTGTCACAACAATAATGTAGAAACAATTCCACACATAATAGAATTAAATCTGAAAAGGTTACAATTTAAAAACAAAAAATTACATTAAATGTAAGAAGAAAACACAAATGCAACACACATGAAATTAAAAGAAAAAAATATATAGTACAATATATATAAAATATAGATTTAGAATACATTTTCCAGGGCAATACTTAGTAAACAACGTAACATGACAGTTGGCATTGAAGGGGACACGCTCTGGGCGCGCGTACAGCGATATGTCTAGCATATTTATACTGACAAATGCGTCTCTGGAATACCACTTCATCATATACGAGTATGACTGAATTTTGTGTTAACGATGCTGTACTTCTGCTAATAGACAAATGTCGAAATGAAAATAAAATACTGGAGGGGAGGGGATTTCTGAAAAAAAAAAAAAACTTTTTCGACAGATCGGAGTGCAGCATTGTAACGTACTTTAAAAAACGTACAACTTTTATCTGAAGGTTTTTTTATATCCGTTACCATTTGAACGATATTTATTCAGAAATATTAAACTCAATTATTTCAAGGCGGTATTTCATCGTCTTAGCGGCCGTATGGACATGTATAAGAAAATGTGTGCCTCTTATTTTGTTCTTCACCACAGCGTATTCCATTCCGATCTAACTCGCAGTGTGTTCCTTGTGTAGGTTTACTTGTCAGAGCGGGACTTTGCCAGTGGCTGCGAAAGCTCCCAGGTGACAGAAGACAAGAAACGTTGCAAGCTGCATCAGCATCTTGAAATACTGCATCTGCATGCACTTCTGAAATGGAAGTATCTGGACTAATCTGAAGTATTGGGAATATTTCTGCGTAGTAGCAAGGGCAAGAATATTTAAAATACAAGGTGTATCTAAAAGAATCATCCAATTTTAAAAAAATTACAGTAAAACTTCGTTAACACGAATCCGAAGGGACCGAAAAATCAGGAGTTTGTGTTAAAAAAATTCGTGTTACGTGAAAAACACAGATTTTAATAAGTATACATGTACAGCAGTACACTAATGTGTTGTAATACACTACACTATCAATCACGTTATTGTCGACTTTCAACACTATAAAGTGATTGTAAAATCCAAATACTCACAAATTATGTACGTTACTTTCTTGGAAAAAATTCGGTCGTGGTTCGCTGACGTTCATGGGAACGATAATATTTTCTAATTTCACAACCAATTGTAATGATAGCGTCCGTAAACCCAGCAGTGGCGTCAGATGTTGAAGCGAACCGTTCTAAACAGTCCAAGGCTGTAAACATGTCCTGACGGGTAGGTGGAATGGTATCTGTATTCTGTTCCTTTCCACTTTCTTCTGATGGCCCTTCTTGCACCTCGTTCACAGCTTTTGGCACATCCGATTCCACAGAAGCACATACGGAAACATCGTCGTCTACACTAATGAATTCTTCGAAACGAATCCCAGGGTTCGCAACGTCCTGCAGAACTGTCCATTCATCAGGTGAAGCGGCATCTTCTAACTCGTGGACATCTTCAGTGCTGTTATGTCTCCAAGCTCTGTTAAAGCTCTTCCCTATACGATGCGGCGATACTGAGTTCCAGGCTGCTGCGATGGCTTTTATTGCGTCAAGCAGATTCCAATTTGGGGTTGAGAGAGATTATGCCTTGGTCCAAATGCTGAAGGCGGCTTGTGGCGTTGGGTGGAAAAAACTGTCCAATGTAAGAAGAACATGTCTATTTTGAGCAACCATTCGACTGTTGAAACGAAGAAGCCACTTGCGAAATGATGTGCCATCGATCCAAGCTTTCTTGTGGTGAGAGTAGATACAAGGTAAAGTGTCCATATTTATGTTTTTAAAACAACGTGGTTTCTCGGATTTACCGATAACCCAGGGACGAAACTTCTCACTGCCTTCAGCACTACAGCACAGTACAACAGTCACACGTTGCTTGCTTCGTGCCCCACCGTGACACTTACCACCTTTTATCCCCAGGGTGTAATTTGGAAAAAGATTGTAGAAAAATCCAGTTTCATCCATGTTAAACACATCACACGAGGCATACTTTTCCCTCACTCGGTTGAATTCATGCAACCAGCTGTTCGCATTTTCTTCATCAACTTTATTTGCTTCACCACAAATTTGTACGGATGAAATCGAATTTCTCTTTTAGAACCGATAAAACCAACCAGTCTTCGATGCCCATATCTTTAGCAATATCATTGCTTTTGACTGAACCACACGGCCAGTTAAAGGTATGTTAGATGCACGCATATGATTTAACCTTTCTAGCAGTAACGTCTCGATGTCTCCATACTTGGCGGTACAAAGTCGTTTAGATTTGTTTCCATTTTTTCTCGATTCTTAATAATCGTAGATAAAGTAGATTTAGGTATTCCAAATTGCTCTGCAATTGCTGTTTTCTTGGTACCACGGTCCACTTCATTTAGAATATTAAGCTTTAACTGTACATTTAGAGCTGTCTGTTTCCTCTTTGCCATTTTCGCGTGCTACGGTACCGGTTGTAACTGTAGTTTTTATTCAGTATTCCAACTCGATACGGCTACGACTAACACCTGTCAAATCTGGCACTGAGTACATTCCTAAATGCTGCTGCACACATTATTGAATGTCTTACAATGTACAGCAAACGCTGATTGTTGAGGAGATAATCGAAGCTACCGACCTACAATACGTTAAAAACGAGTCAACAATAAGTATAATTAGCTTTGTAGCTGCATTTCCTACATTCATTTCAGGAAAAAAATTTACGCTTTAGAATACTCTAAGGTCGGAAGTTTGTGTTACAGTGAAATTTAAGTACGCTAGGGACTGAAACAGAGTTCGTAATTCACCTTTACCGAAATTCGTGTTAACCGATAAAACATACCATAAGAACTAATGTATTCCTGGCGGGACCAATATTTTTTTCGCGTTAACCGCGCTAACGAGATGATACTGTATAACTATATTATGGTTTGAGATATATGCGTGAACAAGGTACTGTCGGAAGGAGCGGAGTCTCGAGTTTTATATGGTTCCCGCTAGTTAGCAGCAGTGTGTGTACACTTCAGTTCTCGTACAAATACTGCCGGAATAACTGAAAGTGCTTTGTGTTCTACGTTTTGCGCAGTGCGAGTCAGTAATAACTGTTCAGCGTGACTTTCGTACAAAGTACGTGTCGATCTTCCTGCAGCTCAGAGCATTAGTCGGTGGCTCGAACAATTCCGTGAAACAGGTTGTTTGTGTGAAGGCAAATCGCTGGGCCGTCCCCGAGTGTCTGACACAGACGTCGAATGCATCCGCCGTAGTTTCATAATGAGTCCGCAGAAATCCGTTCGCCGTGCAACTCGAAAGCTCAGCATGTTTTTGATGTCCGTTTGGCGTGTGTTGCGTCGACGTTTACCGTACAAAATCCAGCTACTGCAAGCTCTTCGTGAAGGTGACACAACAACAACGTGTGGAGTTCTGTAATTTCGTTCTTGGCGAGATGGAGGATGACAGTTTTCTTCCACACACAGTGTTTGGTGACGAGGTAACATTCCAATTAAATGGAAAGGTGAACCGTCGTAATGTGAGAATATCGACCGGCCGCTGTGGCCGAGTGGTTCTAGGCACTTCAGTCCGGAACCGCGTTGCTGCTACGGTCGCAGGTTCGAATCCTGCCTCGGGCATGGATGTGTGTGATGTCCTTAGGTTAGTTAGGTTTAAGTAGTTCTAAGTCTAGGGGACTGATGATCTCAGATATTAACTCCCATAGTGCTTAGAGCGATTTTAAGAATATGGGGTACGTAACAACCACATGGAGTTGTACAATATGAGAGGGAACCTCCAAAATTTAATGTGTTTCGTGTAGTTTTATGGGAAAAGGTGTATGATCCATTTTTCTGTACCGAAAACACTGCTACAGGAAGCACATATCTCCACATGCTTGATAACTTTCTTTTCCCATAGTTGGAGACTGTTTCGAACGACTTCATTTATGAACAGGATGGGGCACCACCACTGCCATCTTGAAGTGCGGGAATTTTTAAATCGAAGGATTAGCGGACGATGGATCGGTCACACCGGACCGAATGATTCAGCCTTACGTTACTGGCCTCCATGGTCACCGGACCTGACTGTATGTGATTATTTCTTGTCGGGGTTTGTAAAAGACTCAGTTTATGTGGCTCCATTACCAACAGCAATGAATGAACTGAGACATCGCACAACAGCAGCTGTGGAAGAGAAGCTGTAACTCTTATTGTTAGACATGCTCGCTACAGTGTGCGAACAAACTGAATACGGAACTGACTTAAGCCGTGCACCTCAAGGGGAGCATATTGAGCACCAATGAAAAGGTATGAATAAAAGTTTTTGACTTTCCCGTTCATCAAACAATAAAATTCATTGTATATATTTACTAATTTCAGAAATATAGACGTGCCAGATCGGAGGATTCTTTTCGATACACCCTGTAGTAGTGAGCCCTGGCATTCTCAGGAAGGAATGTGCGGTCTTAATGTAGTTTATCAAATGCATTTTTTGTAACTTTTTTTATGTCTGGATCGCAAATTTCAGTATGCAATTATAGCACGATGACTAGTTCCGGTTGTTTTTTGCAACAATGTTCAGGTCGCGCAGATCGTAAAAAATTGGAGAAAAAAGTTATGATTAGCGGTAGTCATGCAATGAAATACATTCGTGTTGTGGGCCAACAAGACTATGTCAGCATGTAGCTAAAAACTTTTTCACGAGCGAGCCAGGTTGTAAACCATTATCTCGCAAGATGGCGGTGATAAAGAAGGAGAATTGCCAGTTGCATTAGTAGAAGTTGGATTACCTGCTGGTGAATTTGCGACTGTACTGTAGGTATTGTACGTCCCTCGTGGCCTCGCGGTAGCGTTCTCGCTTCCCGAGCACGGGGTCCTGGTTTCGATTCCCGACGGGGTCAGGAATTTTTCCTGCCTCGAGATGACTGGGTGTTGTTGTGTCGTCTTCATCATCATCATTCATTCCCATTGCGGTCGGAGGAAGGCAACGGCAAACCACCTCCATTAGGACCTTGCCTAGTAAGGCGGTGCGGGTCTCCCGCATCGTTCCCCTACGCTCTGTAAAGAAGCATGGGACTTCATTTCCAGTTTTTCACTGTAGGTATTGTAGGTGCACAAGAGTACAAGAAGTTACTTTTGACGTGACCTGCCTGGTAGGATGGACCTCTCGAATTTTACTTTTAATCTTCATCCTGTGCGCATTTTACACTGAAGAGCCAAACAAACTGGTACAACTGCCTAATATCGTGTAGGGCCCCCGCGGGCACGGAGAAGAGCCGCAACACGACATGGCATGTTTAATATTTTTGTGCGATCAAAAATTTAAAAACCTCTCTCACACCGGCCTGATTTAGCTTCACTGATCAGGATAGTAAAAAACATGCGTATATTAAGGGAATTTTCATTCACAAAGCAGGCTTATCACATTCACACAGTTCAATACTGTTCTATCCTGATTAAATTTAGCTTAACTTAAATTCCATAAGGCAGTGAAGCAATTTCGAAGTCTCGGTGCGACGAAAATTGTCAGTCGATCTCCTGAAAACATTTGTAATAATTATTAACTTTCGGTGATCACATGGGGAAGGCCGGAGATGTGCTGGTAAGACCGTGTTAGCCCATTTATTGGAAGTAATAAACTGGATATCTTGAGCGTACAAAACGGCAGGTTCGTCCAGTGTAAATCAGACGTTCCCCACTGATCCCGTGCAACACAGCATAGTAAGCAGACACTGTCAATAATAATCAGTTAAATAATACGCGAACACACTTACTTTAGTTTAGTTCATGTATTAAATTCCTTCTCATACAGAATCTCATCAAGATGGCGACTAGCTCAACAATACATACATATAAATCTTCTTTCTTTCACGGCTAATCGGCAAGAGCTCAATCCTTTTCATAAGAGAAAACATAGATAGCAGAGAAGCTATTCCATGGACTAAATGCACGCTCCAAGGAATAATAGGGCTTGAAACTACTTTGCATTGATAATCATCGTATATTGATGTTTAGGAATCGGTAAGATAAGAAGAGATATTTCGAGATATGTACTGAGTTACATAATTTATAAAATTTCTGAAAATATCGCGGAGAGACCGCTGCAAGAGACATTACACATGGACCCGAGTAATGTCTGAACTAGTGATGGACCTGATACGGTCAATCGAGCAGGGCTGTTCATAGATCCGTACGCGTACGACGGGGTGGAGATCTCTTCTGAACAGCAAGTTGCAAGGCAACCCGGATATGTTCAATAATGTTGATGCCTGAGGAGTCTGGTGGCCGGTGATTTTAAGTCGGAAAAGTGTTTCTGGAGCCAGTCTGTAGCTATTCTGGAAATGTTAGGTGGAATTGCCCAAGTCAGTCGGAATGCAGAATGGACGTGAATGGATGCAGGTGATCGGACAGGGTGCTTACGTATTTGTCACCTGTCACAGTTGTATCTAGACGTATCAGGGCTCACATACCACTGCAACTGCACACGCCCCTCACAGTTACAGAACCTCCACTAACTTGAAGAGTCCCCTGCTGACATGCAGGGTCCGTGAATGGCTCTGAGCACTATGCGACTTAACTTCTGAGGTCATCAGTCGCCTACAACTTAGAACTAATTAAACCTAACTAACCTAAGGAAATCACACACATCCATGGCCGAGGCAGGATTCGAACCTGCGACCGTAGCGGTCGCTCGGCTCCAAACTGTAACGCCAAGAGCCGCACGGCCACTCCGGCCGGCCACGGTCTACATCTACATCTACATCCATACTCCGCAAGCCACCTGACGATGTGTGGCGGAGGGTACCTTGAGTACCTCTATCGGTTCTCTCTTCTATTCCAGTCTCGTATTGTTCGTGGAAAAAAGGATTGTCGGTATGCCTCTGTGTGGATTCGAATCTCTCTGATTTTATCCTCATGGTCTCTTCGCGAGACATACGTAGGAGGGAGCAATATACTGCTTGACTCCTCAGTGAAGGTATGTTCTCGAAACTTCAACATAGTCCGTACCGAGCTACTGACCGTCTCTCCTGCAGAGTCTTCCACTGGAGTTTACCTATCATCTCCGTAACGCTTTCGCGATCACTAAATGATCCTGTAACGAAGCGCGCTGCTCTCCGTTGGATCTTCTCTATGTCTTCTATCAACCCTATCTGGTACGGATCCCACACTGCTGAGGAGTATTCAAGCAGTGGGCGAACAAGCGTACTGTAACCTACTTCCTTTTTTTCGGATTGAATTTCCTTAGGACTCTTCCAATGACTCTCAGTCTGGCATCTGCTTTACCGACGATCAACTTTATATGATCATTCCATTTTAAATCACTCCTAATGCGTACTCCCTGATAATTTATGTAATTAAGTACTTCCAGTTGCTGACCTGCTACATTGTAGCTAAATGATAAGGGATCTATGTATTCGCAGCACATTACACTTTCTACATTGAGATTCAATAGCCATTCCCTGCACCGTGCGTCAATTCGCTGCAGATCCTCCTGCATTTCAGTACAATTTTCCATTGTTACAACCTCTCGATATACCACAGCATAATCCGCAAAAAGCCTCAGTGAACTTCCGATGTCATCCACAAGGTCATTTATGTATATTGTGAATAGCAACGGTCCTACGACACTCACGGTATACTCATGAAATGGTCGTACGGAAAGATCCTCACTTCATCGCTTCTTCGGAGATGCTATGTCGCGTAGCTCGTGCGCCGACTGCAACACCACGTTCAAACTCACTTAAATCTTGATAACCTGCCATTGCAGCAGCAGTAACGCGCTAGACACTTGTAGTCTTATATGGGGTGAAAAGTATTTAAACCGACGAACTCTGGGAGGTTGTAGGGGACATCAAAACAAATATTTTCCTCTAATGTCATTTTTTCCTATGAGGATTATTTGAACCGGTGGAGGCCGTATTACGCTCTTTACTTGTGGGCAACTCCTGTCCACCAGTGTAGTAGTGCATTGTCTGTGTTTACTAATGGAGCGATACACCTGGAGTGAGTACACTGATATGGTTGGTGCGTACTACGTAGCGCACCACAACGGACGAGCTGCACAGCGGGTTTATCAACAGCAATATCCTAATCGCCGTATCCCGCATCATACGACCTTTGCTGCTGTGTGCCAACGTCTGCGTGAGACCGGGTCATTTAGCAGATTACCTGGACAGGGACGCCGTCGCACGGTAAGAACGCTAGAATTTTAGGAAGCTGTCTTGCAGCATGTGGAGCGGGATCCTTCAATCAATGCGGTTCTTAGTTAATGTGTGGGTCGGTGTTGTTGGGGACTGTTTAATTGGGCCGTATCTGCTACCTAGGCCATTAAATGGCAGGCCCTACTACAATTTTGTCGCCAGAGCATTGCCAGAATTGCTGGAAGACGTCCCGCTCCCTACAAGACAACGCCTGTGGTTCCAACATGACGGGGCGCCGGCACATTTCAGTCTTCGTGTGCGTCGATTCCTGGACCGACGGTTCCCAGAAACGTGGATTGGCAGAGGTGGTCCTGTACCGTGGCCTGCTCAATCCCCAGATATGTCCCCTCTGGACTTTTTTTGTGTGGGGAGAGATGCGCAACCCTGTTTACGCAACTCCTGTTGCATCAGAAGAGGGTCTGGTTGCCCGGATAGTAGCAGCAGGAGCAAGAACAATTCAGGATACTGCTGGGGTTTTTGCCCGTATCAGACAGAACATGATCCGATGGTGTAACCTTTGTTTACGTGTCAATGGAGGCATTTTTGAAAATCTAATGTAACTGAAATTGGGTTGTGTTAATGTGTTGTCTCTTGGTCATAAAAAAATGGAAAAATGTTTGTTGATTTAATTAATTTGCGACCAGAGAAATCTTCCTCTACCGGTTCAGATACTCCACATAGGAAAAAATGACATTAGGGAAAAATATTTGTTTTGATGTCCCCTACAAGCTCCCAGAGATTGTCGGTTTAAATACTTTTCACCCTGTATAGTCGTTGCCGACCGCAGCGCCGTATTCTCCTGTCTACATATCTCTGTAATTGATACGCATGGCTATACCAGTTTCTCTGGCGCTTGAGCACAGTTACACCACACTTCTGAGATGGATTGTAGAGCTGTCGGGAACTATCAGCGAGTGCTTCTTGTGGCGGCGCACGAAGCGTTGTTGGATACCCGCACCATTGAGAACTAGCGCTACCGATATGATCCCGTGTGCAAACGACAGCCAAAGGCGTGGCGTTAATCGTCTTCCCCGCCTTCCGAGATTAATGTTATGTCGATCGTCTTTTGCTGTCGCTAGTAACTTGATCCATCGCGAATTTCTACCCGAGGTAGGCGGTGTAGGCGATGAACATCATGCCACTGCATGCGAGCAAATCCACGAGAAGTTTTCGCTGACATCTTCCAACAGTGTTTCCACTGTTAGACGTGTGTTGCAGCTAATGGTGATTACTTCGAACGCCACTAAAGGTATTTTGTTTTTGTAGCTCTTCCGTCCCTTATTTTCTAAAAATAAATGGTTCAAATGCCTCTGAGCACTATGGGACTTAACTGCTGAGGTCATCAGTCCCCTACAACTTAGAACTACTT
This sequence comes from Schistocerca piceifrons, assembly GCF_021461385.2. Lineage (NCBI taxonomy): Eukaryota > Metazoa > Arthropoda > Insecta > Orthoptera > Acrididae > Schistocerca > Schistocerca piceifrons. Next base: position 836,337,817 of record NC_060141.1, read on the forward strand.
AAACCTAACTAACCCAAGGACATCATACACATCCATGCCCGAGGCAGCATTCGAACCTGGGACCGTAGCGGTCGCGGGGTTCCAGACTGGAGCGCCTAGAACCGCCCGGCTACTTATTTTCTCAGACTGTGACCTGAAATTGTCAGATACCACCTGCGTGGGACATCTGGAAGTCACCTTATGGTGCCGGCCGGGGTGGCCGAGCGGTTCTAGGCGCTTCAGTCTGGAACCGCGCGACCGCTGCCGTCGCAGGTTCGAATCCTGCCTCGGGCATGGATATGTGTGATGTCCTTATGTTAGTTAGGTTTAAGTAGTTCTAAGTTCTAGGGGACTGATGACCTCAGCAGTTAAGTCCCTTAGTGCTCAGAGCCATTTGAACCATCACCTTAAGGTATGACGTAACAGAATCAGCACAATGATGACGTAAAAGACAACAGTAAATAGACAAATAATTATCACTTATTACAACAAAAGAAATCCACTTCAGGAACTCTAAATATCAAAATGGACATACCCCATTTTTCTTACCTGAAGTCACAATTTTTTGAGCCTGCGAGAGTGGAAGCTGTCATCCAGGCTGAGGGTGGGCCAACACGATACAGAATTCCAGCATTACCGACGGAGGGCGCCACGAACTTGTAAGTCATTTTCAGTCAGGTGTCCAGATACTTTTGGTCGCATGGTGTATTTCTCATCCTCACGATGCCAGAAATTCTTTCCTTATACCAAACTTAAAAATGTCTTGCAATCCATGTTTCGCGTGTAGCAACGTCGCCAAAATCGACAATATGAAAACAAACTGATTTGAATTCCACCGACCGCCGTCCGAAGTCTGCAAGTTCTGCTGCTGAGACAGGTTGCACTAAGACCGAGCAAGTCACAGGCAGTGCTAACTTGGAAAGATCGGCCGCCCACGGCCGACGTCGGACATCGGCAGAACTTCACGTTTGTCTGCCACACACCAGCAGGCTGCGGAGTAAATGGCTGCGGTCGCAGTCACACCGGCGGCGGTGATTCCGGCCGACGACCGACATCGGCCGAACACGGGCGATCTTTTCAAGTCAGTACGCCCAGCACCTCATTGCCCGGGTGTACAGACCGTGGACGTGGTCGGCGGAATCCAGTCCGTTTCTTTTGTTGGTCATATGAGCCGATATGATACGAAACACGGACTGTGGGGTACCGATTAGTTTAGTCTAAGCAGGAGTTTATGGCATCCCGAGGATGAAAGATATTGTAGTCAGGATATACCAGGTGTACCGGTATGAAATGAGCGTTTTTGTGTGAAAATGAAACACTAATTTTGAATTGAAAAGTAAAAACATTTTATTCAAAGTACTTACCATTGCTTTCTATACATTTTGACCACCTTTCTGGCAATTTGTGGACACCACGCCAACAGAAATGTTCGTCTTTTGAAGCAAACCAATCAGACACCCAATTTTCGACTTCTTCGTAGGAATCGAAGTGTTCCTCAGCCAATGTGTGTCCCATTGATGAAAACAAATGGTAGTCAGAAGGGGCCAAGTCTGGTGAATACGGCGTTTGGCGTAGCAGCTCCCAGCCAAGTGTTTTGATTGTATTCTGAATCAGTTGTGCTTTGTGTGCAGGTGCATTGTCGTGTAAAAAAACTACTTTGCCATGTCTTCTGGCCCATTCTGGTCTTTTTTCGATCAATGCATAGTTGATCATTTGTTGTTTGTAGCGTTTAGTATTCACAGTTTCACCGGGTTTTAGAAGCTCGTGATACACCACACCTTTCTGATCCCACCAAACACAGAGCACTGTCTTCTTGCCGAATCGATCTGGTTTTGCAGTCGATGTTGATGGTTGTCCCGGATTAACCCGTGATTTTTCCCGTTTAGGATTGTTAAAATAAATCCATTTTTCATCGCCAGTAACAATTCGATGCAAAATTGATTGTCTTTCATGTCTTTGAAGCAAAATTTGACAAACGGTTTTTCGGTTTTCCATCTTTCATTCAATTCATGTGGCTTTGAATTTAAGAGTGTCTTATTTTAAACTTTATGTTTGTCTTTCACAGGTATGCTGAATGACATTCGTTGAAGGTGAATTCACGGATGAGTCCACCGACTTCAAATAAATTCAGCAAATCAGAGTGCATATAATCTAACTTTTCTAAGTCAGCACGAATCATCTCGAGTTTGTAACACAACGTTTTCCCTGCATCTGATATATTCTTAAAACTTGACAGGTAATTACAGAAACCGAGGGCAGACCGTACAGTAAACGCCACGTTGTTTTTTCTTCTTTCATGCATTCGGCGTGCTTAAATACCAAAACCGCACTGCAGCACTCGTCACCAAGCACACAGGCGCCGTGGTATTCGTTAGGACTGTTGATGTTTTTAAAAATGCCTGGCGTCCGATGTATCGATACTTGAAAAATATGATTATCAGCTCTAGACATGAAACTTCCTGGCAGATTAAAACTGTGTGCCGGACCGAGACTCGAACTCGGGACCTTTGCCAGGTTCGCAGGGGAGCTTCTGTAAAGTTCGGAAGGTAGGAGACGAGGTACTGGTAAAAGTAATGCTGTGAGGACGGGGCGTGAGTCGTGCTTGGGTAGCTCAGATGGTAGAGCACTTGCCCGCGAAAGGCAAAGGTCCCGAGTTCGAGTCTCGGTCCGGCACACACTTTTAATCTGCCAGGTAGTTTCATATCAGCGCACACTCCGATGCAGAGTGAAAATATCATTCAGCTCTAGATATATCGAAAAAAGGGTCCGAAATATCAACGGAAAAAGTATTGACATATCTGCCAATAAAAATATCGGCTGTACATTGTATTTATATTGCCGGTTTTAGAGCTGTATATTCAAGTATTGATTTAATTATCAGATATTCTGTACATCAGCAAGCTAGCAGTCTGCCTGTCCCCCTTACAGCAAGAAGTGAAAAGAAAACGATGCACGTTCAAGCTTGGTGACAACCGCGTTGCTAACAATGGTAACTGCACATACGCGTCCACCCCTCGGTTTCGTCATGTATTGGATTTGTCCGGAACACTTCATGTCGACTTCCCTCTCTCTCACTTTTTTTTTTTGTTTTTCATTTCTGCCAACGTCAGCGTCCTGGCAGTTCTAGTCGAAGCTGAACGTTGCAGTTTCTGATGGTGGCGCCGAGCGCCGATTACGTCAGCATTTCCCCCTCACACGTCGTCGCCCACCGAAAAGACCAGTCTTGGCATTTATATCTTTGTTCTTCCTTTTCAGCAACTGTTTTTGAAGAAATCCGATGTTTTGTAACGGAACTGGTGTGCTATTTCTTCACGTCGGAAATAATACTGTTCACACTGCAACCGCCTACTGCAATCGGACTACTTCTTTTGCGTCACATCAAAGAGAAAACTGGGACTTCATGAAAGCTCAAAAAGCAGTAAGTCTCCTTCACACAGTGAAAGTAAAATTATGTTCTGCTACAATTGCAAAAGAACAGTTTCTAATATTCACCGAAAATTGTGAAAAAAAGTAATATAATATAAAAATGTCGGCACTCGTTAATGCCATCTTGATATCGATATTTCGCTGACAGGTGCATAGCCGATACATAATGATACACGCGTGTATCGATATATAATCAGTAGCCCTAATACCCATGCCACCCTCGGAGGTTAAAATCTAACTTGCCTCCTTCGACCATAAATATAATAGACTGGCCCTGACGTCATTTTCGTGGCTCCAACATCTCTGGGCTGCAGTCACGTGAATGTTGGCAAAACATGTTTGTTTCGTGTTGCGCTTATGGCTGTACTCAGCGTTTTGTCGGGGGAAATGGCATCACATTTCACGTGTAAGTGTTTCTATGATAGTGCAGATGCGTTTATTGAAATCTGCTGAAGTGACTTTTATATTTTGAAATAGAGTATCACGTAAATTAAAGTGTTGCAAGTGATGCGTGTAAAGTCAGACTCATATTACATTTTGCGAAAGTATCTGTGATAATTCGGTTACAGAAGTGAGTTTGACTGTTTCTCGTTCCTACTCGTAGGTTCACTAAGGATGAAAACCGAAGGCAGCTTTGGATACAGGCCCTGAAACGGAAAAACTTCAAGCCATCTGCACATACGCGCCTTTGCTCGAAGCACTTCGTGGGAAAGAGTTTTGATAGGTTAGTTATTATTTACACTGTATATGTATAATTTATATTTACAGTGTCTGTCATTTTTAAACCTAGGCTCCATAATTATTTTCTGAAACTTCAAAGGCTCGCCTTTCATCTAAAATATCATTTTTTTTTTAAACTGATAGTTTAAACTTTTGTAAAAATAGTGGGAACTGAACCTTTGAAGTGCACCTAAAATTGATACTCTAAAATGGACCTGCTCCTATAGTTGACATAATTCCCATATCCCATTTTCTTTTATAAGTGACTAGAGCTCAAAACGCGGCGAATCCAGGTTTAAAGTTTTGACACGAGCCCACTCTTACTGTTTAAAAGAATTTTAACGACATTTTACTTTAATTGATATTTTATAGTAATTTCGTCCCGCTGCCCACCAGAGTGGCGTTCGACGTATTTCTTAGATTTTGTAAATGGTACTGTGAACAGATCCAGGTCAAGTGTAGTTCTGGCATAATTTTTCACAAATAAAAAAGTAATTTTTGTTGGAAGCGTTCCGTAGTCAATTGAGAAATGTGGGGAAAATACGATACACACATGGGATGGCAGACCGCTGATTTGAAATGCCGCCACGTTTTGCCAACAGTCACGTGGTTTATGTTGGAGCCATAGCTTCTGCACAGCAAGGCCAGTCTGCCAGTATCTATGGTCGAAGCTTGCTTGCTTCACATATACACATTCTATTGTAACCTAACCTAACCTAACCCATGAAGCCCCGCCAGAAACAGACGAAGATGATCGGAGGCACTGTGACCAAGCTGCGGCCGATGTCATCGGGCTAGGTCTGGCGACATTGCCTGCGAACGCAGCCGTAAAGCTCACAGTACTATCTGCCGAGCAACGATGGCTGTCGATTCGGAGCTCGCGCGCTGGCTCGTCCTTTGTCCAGACAAGAGACGGGCAGATCTGGCGGGTCACCAACATCCCTACCCCCTCCCTCACCCACTCTTCCACCTGCGCGGCCAGCCGCCAGGTGGCCTGGCTACCGCCCGCTGACCAATCGGCCGTGAGGGGGGCGTGGCTCGGCCTCGCGCGGGACACGCCCCCTCATTAGCGACGTGCCGACACGGTGCTTGTAAGTGCGGCCGGAATGCGACGGCGACTGCTTGCGCTGCGGCCAACGGCCTCCTAACTCCACACACGTCCGTGCGGCCACTCGCTTTCGCTGTCGCTCTTTTTCTTTGCGCTGTCAATAGCTCGACGCCTCCAGCTTGCGCATCGGTAACGGCTCACCCTCTTTGGTAACATCGACGACACTGCGTATCACTGAGGCCGCGGCGACAGCTAATAACCGAATAGGCCCTTTTAGGGAGTAATGAGGTCCTTAATGACATCGCGACGACTCCGATCTGTCGCTGGTTTCTTCCACTCTGTCTGCGCCGGAACGATTTATGGGGTACCTGTACGTGTCCGAGGAAATGTATCATCGACTGTAAGACTGCGGTAACGTTTGACTGACTTGATAGATGGATAACGTTCTTTCTTATGACACGCATGGACAAAAATATGGAAAGACCAAAAGCAGAATACGGTACCGTGCCTGTTACGCAGTAGGAAAACCGTCGGCAAAACAAAGCAGCCTCCGGTCATCCCGGAATTTATACATTTATTGCACATTTAGCCTGACCAAATTAGCGCCTTAAGGCGCTCTCTTACATGTGACCAGGAACAACACACACCAAAGATTTACAACAAAGTCCACAGTAATAATAAGCTCTTAAATCACTGTATATCTTTGACGATATGTTCTTCACGTAAGTAGTATTTGTTTTACCCTCGTTTACATTAATGGAAACTTTTATTATATAAGATATTTAATCTGACATATTCAATTTAGGTTATTTAGGTAATTACCTTACCTTCTGATGAAGTCACCCTTAGAGGTGACGAAACCTGGTCAAGGTATATAGAAACCCTATGCATCCAGTTGGCAGATTTTTACATATTTTTCAAAAAAAGTAATAATAATCATAATAATGGTAATAGTTGACACCAATAATAATAATAATGATTATGATAGAAATTACATAAATTATTGTAGTACATTTGAGTGTATGATTAGAGTTATTAGGAATGAAAAAAATATAGATAAAGGAGAAGACTGAAATGACAGTGACAGAGGAAGACAGGAAACAATAAAATACAAACAGAGAACTCTGCTGATGGGAGGAGCGGGGGAATTGTGAGGGACAGGGAACTTGCGGCACAAAGTTACTGATCTGAGTATGGGATCGACAGCTATTGTGGCAGGTGGGCCATTAGTTGTTTATTTTATTTATTATTTATTTATTTATTGTTCCGCGGGACCAAATTAAGGAGAAGTCTCCATGGTCATGGAACGAGTCAATATATGAAATTATAACACGATAGTAGAAACAGATTAAATGAAATACAAGAAACGTATTCAGGCGACAATTCGTAAGTTTAAATAAAGAAAATGAACAATGTAACACTGGAATTTGCTTAATTTTTCAGCTCTTCCAGGAGCTCCTTGACAGAATAGAAGGAGTGAGCCACGAGGAAACTCTTCAGTTTTGACTTAAAAGCGTTTGGGCTACTGCTAAGATTTTTGAGTTCTTGTGGTAGCTTATTGAAAATGGGTTTAGCAGAATAGTGCACTCTTTTCTCCACAAGAGTCAAGGAAGTGCATCCCACATGCAGATTTGATTTCTGCCTAGTATTAACTGAGTGAAAGCTGCAAACTCTTGGGAATAAGCTAATATTGCTAACAACAAACGACATTAAAGAAAGTATATACTGCGAGGGCAATGTCAGAATTCCCACACTATTGAGTAGGGGTCGACAAGAGGTTCTCGAACTTACACCACATATAGCTCGAACAGCCCGTTTTTGTGCCAAAAATACCCTTTTTGAATCAGAAGAATTACCCCAAAAAATAATACCATATGACATAAGCGTATGAAAATATGCGAAGTAGACTACTTTTCATGTTGAACTATTTCAGATACTGTTCTAATGGTAAATAAAGCAGCATTTAGTTTCTGAACAAGATCCTGAACGTGGGCTTTCCACAACAGCTTACTATCTATCCGAACGCCTAGGAACTTGAACTGTTCCGTCTCGCTTATAATATGCCCATTCTGTCTGATCAAAATATCAGTTCTTGTTGAATTGTGAGTTAGAAACTGTAAAAACTGAATCTTACTGTGATTTAGCATCAAATTGTTTTGCACAAGCCACGAACTTATTTCATGAACTACATTATTTGATAATGTTTCAATATCACACACAAGATCCTTCACTACCAAGCTGGTGTCATCAGCAAACAGAAATATTTTTGAATCACCTGTAATACTAGAAGGCATATCATTTATATAAATAAGAAACAGCAGTGGCCCCAGCACCGACCCTTGGGGAACGCCCCACTTAACAGTGTCCCATTGGGACTGAACATCACTGCCACTCTCAATATTGCGGAGAATTACCTTCTGCATTCTGTTCTTAAAGTAAGAGGCGAACCAATTGTAAGCTACTCCCCTTACTCCATAATGGTCCAACTTCTGCAGTAATATCTTGTGGTCAACACAGTCAAAAGTTTCGTTAAAGCAAAGAAAACACCTAGCGTTCGCAACCTTTTATTTCACCCGTCCAAAATCTCAGAGAGAAAAGAGAATATAGCATTTTCAGTTGTTAAACCATTTCTGAAACCGAACTGTACATTTGACCGCAAATTATGTGAATTTAAATGTTCCAGTAACCTTGTATATACAACCTTCTCGATAACTTTAGCAAACACCGATGGCATAGAAATAGGTCTATAACTGTCAACATTATCCCTGTCTCCATTTTTATAAAGTGGCTTCACTACCGAGTACTTCAATCGGTCAGGAAACAGACCACTCCTAAAGGAGAAGTTACAGGTATGGCTAAGTACTGGGCTAGCATACATAGAACAATGCTTCAGCATTCTGCTAGATACCCCGTCATATCCATGAGAGCTCTTGGTATTTAGTGATTTAATTATTAACTCAATCTCCCTCTTGTCAGTATCATGGAGGAGCATTTCAGGTAACAGTCTCGGAACACTTTTTTCTACGAGCGCTATATGATTCCCTGTTGGCACTAGGTTTCTATTTAGTTCACCTGCTATATTCAGAAAGTGATTATTAAATACTGTACATATATGCGACTTATGAGTAACACGAACATTCCCACTACACACTAATTCTGTATCCTCGACCTGTTTCTGCAGAAGCTTGGAAAGGATTTAGTATCTCTGATATTTTGTATCAGATTGTTCGAGACTCAAGTTGCTGACACGGAGAATGATACAGAGAATAAGGCAGTGTTATGTGATTGTGCAGAGAGGATTTTACTGTGTTGAGAGCTGGCGTTTGTGCTGTGCTGTTCAGATTGTAGTGTAAAAGTTGATAATAATGACAGGGACTGCAGTGACTGAGAAGACGTAGACCAAGCATGGCGTATGATAGTCTCTACGCTTATTGGCATTGTTTGAGGCAGGAGTGATATGGCCGGAAAAGCGAATGTCGCAAATGTATCGTTCACAAGCATTCATCACCAGTTCCAACACGTACAGGCGAGTACAGGGAGTCAATGACTCTACAGGCTTCTTTTTAAGCTCCAAAGGAAACATTTTGTTATATTTCTGTAGTGAGCGAAGATCAATTTGGATTCTGTAGAAATGTCGGAATACGCGAGGTAATACTGATTCTACAACTGAACTTAGAAGATAGATTAAGGAAAGGCAAACCTACGTTTCTAGCATTTGTAGAATTAAACCTTTTGACTGTGTTGACTGGAATATTCCCTTTCAAATTCTGTAGATGGTAGGGGTAAAATACAGGGAGCGAAAGGCTATTTACAATTTGTACAGAAACCATATGGCAATTATAAGAGTCGAGGGGCACGAAAGGGAAGCAGTGGTTGGGAAGGGAGTGAGACAGAGTTGTAGCCAATCCGCGATGTTATTCAATCTGTATCTTGAGCAAGCAGTAAAGAAAACAAAAGAAAAATTTGGAGTAGGTATTAAAATCCATGGTGAAGGAATAATAACATTGAGGTTTGCTGATGAGATTGTAATTCTGTCAGAGATAGCAAATGACCTGGAAGAATAGTTGAACAGAATGGGTAGTGTCTTGAAACGAGGATATAAGATGAACGTCAACAAAAGCAAAAAGAGGATAATGGAATGTAGTCGAATTACATGAGGTGATGCTGAGGGAATTAGATTGGGAAATGAGACAAAGTAGTAAAGGAGTTTTTCTGTTTGGGGAGCAAAATAACATGATGGACGAAGTAGAGAGGATATAAAATGTAGATTATCAATCGCAAGAAAAACGGTTCTGAAGAAGAGACATTTGTTAACATTGATTATAGAGTTAAGTGGCTGGAAATGTTTTTGAAAGTATTTATATGGTGTGTAGCCATGTGAGGAAGTAAAATATGGACGATAAATAGTTTGGACAAGAAGAGAATAGAAGTTTTCAGAATGTGGTGCTACAGAAGAATGCTGAAGATTAAATGCGTAGATCACATAACTAATAAGGAGGTATTGAATAGAATTGGGGAGAAGAGGAGTTTGTGGCACAACTTGACTAGAAGAAGGGTTCGGTTGGTAGGACATGTTCTGAGGCTTCAAGGGATCACCAATTTAGTACTGGAGGGAACCGTGGAGGGTAAAAATCGTAGTGGAAGACCAAGAGATGAATACACTAAGCAGATTCAGAAGGATGTAGGTTGCTGTAGGTACTGGGAGATGAAGAAGATTGCACAGGATAGAGTAGCATGGAGAGCTGCACCAAACCAGTCTCTAGAATGAAGACCAGAACAACAAGAACAACAGCGAGTGAAGTGACGCTGATACCTTCTTACAGACTGCAATTGTGTGTTCATTCCAGTGTAGGTGATGGTCCAGAACTATTCCCAAGTTCCTTACAGAAGAATAAAGGGTTATTTTTTTGCCGTTTAGGGATTAACGGTGGAAGAGATTCTCCGTATTGAGGGGTAATGAGCCTTTAATTAGCAACTATGATTGCTTGTGTTTTAGATGGGTTAACATTCAACCTAATTTGTGTTCCCAGTCTGAAAAGGCAGGTAAATAGGCATTTACATACTGGGCGGCTATGCACAAGTTTCTGGGGTTTGCACTTAGATATAGCTGGAGATCATTAGCGTAGAAGTTGTATTTACAGTGGGAGAGATCAGATGGGACGACATTTACATGTAATGAGAATAGTGAATGTACAAGCACAGGTGCAGCGTTTCTCAAGGAAATCAAAAAACGGTCAGTAATGTTGACGACTGCTGACTGCTGGCCAGGGGTGGTGCGACAATCCGCCCTGGCGCTGACAACACCAGCCCTGGGCGATGCGAGCCGTGTGGAGCCCCGGAGCCCTGCAGGCGCCGCCCCGCAGCCGCCGGCCTGACCAGCCCAGCCAGCACGGCCTCGTGACGCTGGGCAGCAGCGCTGCCTTGTGGGCCGACCGCGAAGACCGAGCAGTGCCGCGATGTGGCTCCCGAAGTCATCACTGAAGCCCCGCTCTTGGGACGTAAATTCGGCCAGAAACTAGAAACAACGTTAAACGAGATTCATCCGACCAAATGACATTCTTCCATTCGTCCATAGTCCACAGTCCTGGCTCGCGCTGCAATTCCTTATTTGTGGAGCGCCCTTCGTGTTGTTTTGGCGCTGACAGGGTACGTGAGCGCGACATTCAGTTTTGCCACAATCCTCTTCGATGATCATCCGTCACGATCACTCAACACATTCGTCCGCGCTGTGACTTAGAAGATGACGTATTTTTCTCTTTCCCTGTATGCAGCATAAATCTCCGACACGGTGCCCCTCGAAACACCAAACATTTCGGCTGCCTCGCATAGGGAATAACAAAAATGTGGAACATATTCTTAAACTTTGACCCATTTTCAGGGGCATCGTTTATGAGGGTGCTGCAATTAATCCACCCACTGCTACAACGAAGAAAACCAGATTCCTAATTTATGCCATTTACAGATGCTTGGCAAATTAAGTGCAGCATGTTTACTTTTCCTCAGATTTCTATTTTTTAAATCGATACCAAGAACAACATCCTGCGGTAGAGGATGGCACTGTATAAATAATGTAACTTAATATTTAGGCAATAATAATCAAATATCAAAAGTGGTACAATTAGGCAGCTTTCCCCTAACATGTTGTAACCTCTCCACAATGTTTGTCTCTAGCTGAAATTTAGCCCCAACTTTATAACACTTAGTGTGAACTGAACTGATCTGAATGCAGCTTGACTTTGTATTAAATGTGCAACGGAAGTAAAACAATTATCCGCCCCTCAGCAAGATTTCCACGTACACTTTGTGATCAAAAGAATCTGGATATCTGGCTCAAAATAACTTACACGTCCGTGGCGCCCTCCATCAGTAATTCTGGAATTCAATACGGTGATGGCCTGCCCTTAGCCTTGATGACAACTTCAGTAGTGGCTCAAAGTGACGCTACCTTATATAAGATGGTGGCGATGACGTCATCCAAGATGGTGGCGTGTAGACTTCGAAACAGCCCATGATGTCATCAAAAATAGCTGCCATGATATCATTCGAGATAGTGGATTTTGGTGGGAAGTCAGAATTTTTGGCGGGAAGATAGGTCACTTGGGCTACCTCCATTAACCTAACCCCCCCCCCCTCCCCCATAAAAATGTCGGGGGGTGGCCAAGATAGATACAAAGGCCGCACCTACCACGGTAGTACAAGTTCATATGCCAACTAGCTCTGCAGATGACGAAGAAATTGAAGAAATGTATGATGAAATAAAAGAGATTATTCATATAGTGAAGGGTGACGAAAATTTAATAATCATGGGTGACTGGAATTCGGTAGTAGGAAAAGGGAGAGAAGGAAACGTAGTAGGTGAATATGGATTGGGGCTAAGAAATGAAAGAGGAAGCCGCCTGCTAGAATTTTGCACAGAGCACAACTTAATCATGACTAACGCTTGGTTCAAGAATCATACATGGATGAAGCCTGGAGATACTAGAAGGTATCACATAGATTACATAATGGTAAGACAGAGATTTAGGAACTAGGTTTTAAATTGTAAGACTTTTCCAGGGGCAGTTGTGGACTCTGACCACAATCTATTGGTTATGAACTGTAGATTAAAACTGAAGAAACTGCAAAAAGGTGGGAATTTAAAAAGATGGTGTGGTGTCACCGCCAGACACCACACTTGCTAGGTGGTAGCCTTTAAATCGGCCGCGGTCCATTAGTATACGTCGGACCCGCGTGTCGCCAATGGCAGTGATAGCAGACCGAGCGCCACCACACGGCGGGTCTAGAGACTTCCTAGCACTCGCCCCAGTTGTACAGCCGACTTAGCCAGAGAGGGATCACTGACAAATACGCTCTCATTTGCCGAGACGATAGGTAGCATAGCCTTCAGCTACGTCATTTGCTACTAATATTATGACGCATGTACCGTAACGAGAGATGTTCTACAATTGTGGATTAAAGTTAAGTATTACATCATCTACGTACTTTGTTTGCAATTCTCAAGATATTGTCCTGTTCCAGACCTCACGCTAGTCAGCGTGTAATTAAACGCGTGCATTTCGGCCTCCTCTAGAAACACAGTGTTGGCTCTTCTGCCAACACTACAGACGGGACCTGGATAAACTGACTAAACCAGAGGTTGTACAGAGTTTCAGGGAGAGCATAAGGGAACAATTGACAGGAATGGGGGAAAGAAATACAGTAGAAGAAGAATGGGTAGCTGTGAGGGATGAAGTAGTGAAGGCAGCAGAGGATCAAGTAGGTAAAAAGACAAGGGCTAGTAGAAATCCTAGGGTAACAGAAGAAATATTGAATTTAATTGATTAAAGGAGAAAATATAAAAATGTAGTAAATGAAGCAGGCAAAATGGAATACAAACGTCTCAAAAATGAGATCGACAGGAAGTGCAAAATGGCTAAGCAGGAATGGCTAGAGGACAAATGTAAGGATGTAGAGGCTTATTGCACTAGGGGTAAGATAGATACTGCCTACAGGAAAATTAAAGAGACCTTTGGAGAAAAGAGAGCCACTTGCATGAACATCAAGAGCTCAGATGGAAACGCAGTTCTAAGCAAAGAAGGGAAATCAGAAAGGTGGAAGGAGTATATAGAGGGTCTATACAAGGGCGATGTACTTGAGGACAATATTATGGAAATGGAAGAGGATGTAGATGAAGATGAAATGGGAGATACGATACCGCGTGAAGAGTTTGACAGAGCACTGAAAGACCTGAGTCGAAACAAGGCCCCGGGAGTAGACAACATTCCATTAGAACTACTGACGGCCTTGGGAGAGTCAGTCCTGACAAAACTCTACCATCTGGTGAGCAAGATGTACGAGACAGGCGAAATACCCTCAGACTTCAAGGATAATATAATAATTCCAAACCCAAAGAAAGCAGGTGTTGACAGATGTGAAAATTACCGAACTATCAGTTTAATAAGTCACAGCTGCAAAATACTAACGAGAATTTCTTACAGACGAATGGAAAAACTGGTAGAAGCCGACCTCGGAGAAGATCAGTTTGGATTCCGTAGAAATGTTGGAACACGCGAGGCAATACTGATCCTACGACTTATCGTACAAGCTAGATTAAGGAAGGGCAAACCTACGTTTCTAGCATTTGTAGACTTAGAGAAAGCTTTTGACAATGTTGACTGGAATACTCTCTTTCAAATTCTGAAGGTGGCAGGGGTAAAATACAGGGAGCGAAAGGCTATTTACAATTTGTACAGAAACCAGATGGCAGTAATAAGAATCGAGGGGCATGAAAGGGAAGCAGTGGTTGGGAAGGGATTAAGACAGGGTTGTAGTCTCTCCCCGATGTTATTCAATCTGTATATTGAGCAAGCAGTGAAGGAAACAGAAGAAAAATTCGGAGTAGGTATTAAAATCCATGGAGAAGAAATAAAAACTTTGAGGTTCGCCGATGACATCGTAATTCTGTCAGAGACAGCAAAGGCCTTGAAAGAGCAGTTGAACGGAATGGATAGTGTCTTGAAAGGAGGATATAAGATGAACATCGACAAAAGCAAAACGAGGATAATGGAATGTAGTCGAATTAAGTCGGGTGATGCTGAGGGAATTAGCAAAACTCCTTTCCTACTTTAAGTGTCTCATTTCCTAATCTATTTGGGGAGCAAAATAACTGATGATGGTCGAAGTAGAGAGGATATAAAATGTAGACTGGCAATGGCGAGGAAATCATTTCTGAAGAAGAGAAATTTGTTAACATCCGGTATTGATTTAAGTGTCAGGAAGTCGTTTCTGAAAGTATTTCTATGGAGTGTAGCCATGTGTGGAAGTGAAACATGGACGATAAATGGTTTGGACAAGAAGAGAATAGAAGCTTTCGAAATGTGGTGCTACAGAAGAATGCTGAAGATCAGATGGGTAGATCACATAACTAATGAGGGAGTATTGAATATGATTGGGGAGAAGAGAAGTTTGTGGCACAACTTGATTAGAAGACGGGATTGGGTGGTAGGACACGTTCTGACGTATCAAGGGATCACCAATTTAATATTGGAGGGCAGCGTGGAGGGTAAAAATCGTAGAGGGAGACCAAGAGACGATTACACTAAGCAGATTCAGAAGGTTGCAGGTTGCAGTAGGTACTGGGAGGTGAAGAAGCTTGCACAGGTTAGAGAAGCATGGAGAGCTGCATCAAACCAGTCTCAGGACTGAAGACCACAACAACAACAACATGAAATCCCTTGACAATAGCACTCGACACTTCATGTGAATAAAGAGCTTGTTGTGTTTCACAGGAACGATGTTTTCGGAACCTATGTTGACTGTGTGTCAATAGACCGTTTTCTTCGAGTTAATTCATCATGTGCGAACACAATATATGTTCCAAAATCCTGCTGCATATCGACGTTAACGATATGGGCCTGTAATTTAGTGGATTACTCCTACTACCTTTCTTGAGTATTGGTGTGACCTGTGCAACTTTCCAGTCTTCGGGTACCTATCTTTCGTCAACCGAACAGTTGTATATGATTGTTAAGTATGGAGCTAATGCATAAGCATACTCCGAAAGGAACCTAATTGGTATACAGTCTCGACCAGAAGACATGCTTTTATTAAGTGATTTAAGTTGCTTCACTACTCCGAGGATATTTACTTCTACGTTACTCATGCTGGCAGCTGTTGTCGATTCGAATTTTGAAATATATACTTCGTCTTCTTTTGTTACGGCATTTCGGAAGCCAGTGTTTAGTAACTCTGCTTTGGCAGCACTGTCTTCGATAGTATCTCCATTGCTATCGTGCAGAGAAGGCACTGATTGTTTCTTGCCGCCAATATACTTCACATACGACCAGATTTAATTTGGATTTTCTGCCAGGTTTCGATACAAAGTTTCGTTGTGGAAACTGTTATAGACATCTCGCATTGAAGTCCGCGCTAAATTTCGAGCTTCTGTAAAAGATGGCCAATCTAGGGGATTTTGCGTCTGTTTAAATTTGGCATGTTTGTTTCGTTGTTTCTGCAACAGTGTTCTAACCCGTTTTGTGTACCAAGGAGGATCAGCTCCGTCGTTTGTTAATTTATTTGGTATAAATCTCTCAATTGCTGCCGATACTGTTTCTTTGAATTTAAGCCACATCTGGTCTACACTTATATTATTAATTTGGAATGAGTGGAGATTGTCTCTCAGGAAGGCGTCAAGTGAAGTTTTATCTGCTTTTTTTCAATAGGTATATTTTTCGCTTATTTTTCGAGGATTTGGGGATTACAATATTCAATCTCGCTACGACAATCCTGTGTTCACTAATCCCTGAATCGGTTTTGATGCTCGTTATTAACTCAGGATTATTTGTTGCTAAGAGGTCAAGTGTGTTCTCGCAACCATTTACTATTCGCGTGGGCTCATGAACTAACTGCTCGAAATAATCTTCGACAGATTTGGTTTGAATCCGTGTGGTTCTAGGCGCTTCAGTCTGGAACCGCGTGACCACTACGGTCGCAGGTTCGAATCCTGCCTCGGGCATGGATGTGTGTGATGTCCTTAGGTTAGTTAGGTTTAAGTAGTTCTAAGTTGTAGGGGAGTGATGCCCTCATATGTTAAGTCCCATAGTGCTCAGAGCCATTTGAACCATTTGGTTTGAATGTTTATCTAACAGTTGGCAGATCATGGTCGAAGTGATTGCTATGGCAAGCAAAAATCTACAGATAGCAGAGATTCAATGCTGGTGCCTGTTTTGACCAGAACCGAGATGGAACTTGATTTGACATCCTGAAGTGCATGGATGTTATTTCCACATGAAAAAGTCTCTCTGGAGACAAGTGCAAGATCTAGGAATTACTCATGAATACAAAGAAATTGAAGAAGTGAGACAACAAATTCGCAGGTCTACTAAAGCTAAATCTCTAACGATAACAACAGTCGGCGCGACATAAAACACGAAACGCAGAATTTTTTTCGCTCGGTTGTTATGACGATGAGTGAAGATATACTGAGCTGAAATTAAACAAACAGTGAAATGTAAACTTTGTTTCTGTGAGTGAACTGCCAGTCACTTTATAATGCTTCTAAGACACATAACACACACTTTAACGACAAAAGATAAACTCATGAGCTCGTGTTTAAATGTTACTGAATATCTTGGGGATATTTGCTGCGATGAATTTCGAATTTCTACATAATTGTACAAGGAATTCTCTATTTGGTTACCTACACATCAAATGTTTCACTCTGGTTCAGACTGGCGGTTACGCAGTGGTGTAGCTAGGTAGTTTGGTGTCCGGTGCAGATTTGTCCCCCCCCCCCCCCCCCCCCCAACTGCGAACCTCACAAAAGCAGAGAATGCAACATCTGTGTGTAGGAGTTTTTCATATGCGTGACTATGTGATCAAAGCATAATTTTAACTACTTCACAAACAGCTATTTATGCATGAAAACGAATAAGTAAAGTGAATTAAAAAACAGTTAACTTATTATTAAAAAAGCCGATCAAGTAACGGCAGTTTTCCGTACTGACAGGTGACTAGTACGTAGCTTAGAATTTCTTCACTTTTTGTTGGCTTCAAATTTTGAAATTACCTCATCAATATCGATATCTTTAGGTAGCCCATTTTTATTGAGTAACTGCTAAATTAGACAGTCGAGTCTTACTCGTAGGGGACTCAAGGTAATTCTTAATTAATTTAACTTTTGAAAAAAAAAGAAGATTCTCTTACAAAAAGCTATCGAAACACACAAAGTTAAGAAAATCTTAGCACCAAAATAAAGTTTCTAAGAGCATCATAAAAAATCTTCTTAGTCGTGAATTTTGTACAAGGAATCTCATAATAATTGTCAACTGGTTTTTGTATAATCGTGGCAATTTCCGTTTCAGAAAATTGAATAAAATAATTAGTGTCTAAAACATCATCTGATACACGTTCCATGGTTTTGCAAGGCGTATCGTTTTCTTGTGCCCTCTTAACATTGGACTTCTCAGTTCGTAGTTTTCTACGTATACTGAAGAGTCAAGGAAACTGGTACACCTCTGTAATATCGTATAGAGGCCCGCAAGCACGCAGGAGTGCGGCAACACGACATGGCATGGACTCGACTAATGTCTGCAGTAGTGCTGGAGGGAACTGACACCACGAATCCTGCAGGTTTCGCCGGCCGGAGTGGCCGAACGGTTCTAGGCGCTACAGTCTGGAACCGCGCTACTGCTACGGTCGCAGGTTCAAATCCTGCCTCTGGCATGGGTGTGTGTGATGTCCTTAGGTTAGTTAGGTTTAAGTAGTTCTAAGTTCTGGGGGACTGATGACCTCAGCAGTTAAGTCCCATAGTGCTCAGAGCCATTTGAACCAATCCTCCAGGGCTGTCCATAAATCCGTAAGAGTACTAGGGCTGGAGATCTCTTCTGAACAGCATGTTGCAAGGCATCCCAGACATGCTCAATAATGTTCATGTCTGCGGAGTTTGGTGGCCAGCGCAAGTGTTTAAACTCAGAAGAATGTTTCTGGAGCCACTCTGTAGCAATTCTGGAGTTGTGGTGTGTCGCATTGTCTTGCTGGAATTGCCCAGGTCCATCGGAACGTGCAATGGACACGAATGGGGGCAGGTGATCATGCTTAAGTACTTGTCACCTGTCAGTCGTATCTACAAGTATCAGGGGTTCCGTACCACTCCAGCTGCCCACGCCCCACACCATTACAGAGCCTCCACCAGCTTGAACAGTCCCCTGCTGACATGCAGGGCCGCGGGTTCTTGACGTTGTCTCCATACCCGAGACTCGTCCGACCGGGCAACATGTGTCCAGTCATCAACAGTCCAATGTCGGTGTTGACGAGACCAGGCGAGGCGTAAAGCATTCTGTGTGCAGTCATCAAGGGTACACGAGTGGGCCATCGGCTCCGAAAGCCCATATCGGTGATGTTTCCTCGAATGGTTCGCACGCTGACACTTGGTGATAGCCGAGTATTGAAATCTGCAGCAATTTGCGGAAGGGTTGCACATCTGTCACGTCGAACGATTCTCTTCAGTCGCCATTGGTCCCGTTGTTGCACGATCTTTTTCCAGCCTCAGCAATTCCGGAGATTTGATGTTTTACCGGATTCCTGATATGCACGATACAATCGTGAAATGGTCGCACGGGAGAATCCCCAGTTCATCGCTACCTCGGAGATGCTGTGTCCCATCGCTCGAACGCCCACTGTAACGCGACGTTGAAGATCACTTAAATCTTGACAACCTGCCACTATAGGTGCAGTAACCGATCTGACAACTGCGCCAGACACATGTTGTGCTTGTACAGGCATTGCCGACCGCGGCGCCGCTTTCTGCCTGTTTGTTTCAGCAAATACTATTCTCCATGCATTTATCAGTGACTTGTCGATTATGTATATAGATTTGAAAGACGGGAGACAGATAAATTCAATAGAGTGGGAGTCTGTAATTGTCTTCGTATAATATGTGTGACCAAACCTTTTTGTTTACTATAAAGTTACAGTAGGAGACCATGTTAAGTGTGTCTAGGACATGGAGAATGATTATGTCTGATTTATATTTTATTTCCAGAAGGATGGACAACGAGTAAAGATGTGGCTCCAGAAAATAAGGAGGAGTAATTTTGTCTCTACGAAATATTCCAAAGTCTGTTCACAACACTTTGAAGAGGAATGTTTAGACAGAGAAAAATTTGGACGTGTGTGGCTGAAGGTAGATGCTATACCAACTATTTCTAATTTTCCGCAGCACCTACTACCAATTTCTGCATTCAGCTTAAATTCATTTTCTGCACAAATCAAATAAAAAACACAAATGTGTAGCTAATCAAACTACACATTCATCTTCTTTGGTGTATTTTGCCTTCAATTTATTTTCTTCACCATTTGATTAAGAAGCGTAAAATATTAGTAAACATGTCCCCAAACTCTTTCATTTGTGTCACTTTCCACTTCCCTTAATGGTGTTATATGGGTTGACTGTTACATGACCAATTGTATTTGCTTTACAGTACATTTATTCTCCGATCGCCTTTTTCCCCCCTTCTTACTCAGTCTACTATTTATTTAATAAACTGGGAGCAAGTACGTAAAATGCGTTAAATAAACACTTCAAAGTGTCACCTGTAAGAAAAATTGTGCTTTAGGTTGCAAAAACGAGAAAATAAATACGCAGAAATGGCAGAATATAGGACAAATTAGCAGGGACCTAATCGCTAATGTGTGGCAAATTCAGTGTTTGTGGGACACTTGCAAAAGTACTAGCGTACTGTCAAGTCGTTTTGCAAGACTATCACTGCAAAATTGTACGTCAGGCTCTGTAATACTATAAAGTGCCGTGTCATATCGAAAACTACCAAAAATCGAGTGCATCTGAACTGTGACACATATCGCAAAGAAGCAAAATGCAATATCAGTTGCCCTTAAAAGTTACGTAGCTGGTTTATTCCCGGTATCAAATAGATGCTGTTAAAATGTCTGCACAACATATGTAAATAATCCACGACACGTACGAAAAGAATCCGTCTGTACTGAGGATGTAGTGACATTCTAGATATACAGGACGCTATACGACAAACACACGACGTCCCGAGATCACGTGACCGGGCTGGCATTGTATGTTGACAACACAAAATCTGTTCTGCGCATGTGAATGCTCTTCTTCTTCTTCTTCTTCTTATTCTTCTTCTTTAGTGGCCAATCCAAGGACTGGTTTGCAGCTTGTCTCCAGTCTGTGCGTCTTTCAGCTTTTCTCTTCATTTCTTCATAGGTGTTACATCCCACACCTTTCACGATTTGATCCATGTACCTCAGTCGTGGTCTTCCTCTCGGTCTTTTTCCCTCGCCATATCCCTCTGTGATTGTGTTCAGGAGTCCTTTATGTCTTAATAGATGGCCTGTAAATTGCACTCTTCTTCATCATCATTTAAGACTGATTATGCCTTTCAGTGTTCAGTCTAGAGCATAGCCCCCCTTATAAAATTCCTCCATGATCCCCTATTCAGTGCTAACATTGGTGCCTCTTCTGATGTTAAACCGATTACTTCAAAATCATTCTTAACCGAATCCAGGTACCTTCTCCTCGGTCTGCCCCGACTCCTCCTACCCTCTACTGCTGAATCCACGAGTCTCTTGGGTAACCTCGCTTCTCCCATGCATGTAACATGACCCCACCATCTAAGCCTGTTCGCCCTGACTGCTACATCTATAGAGTTCATTCCCAGTTTTTCTTTGATTTCCTCATTGTGGACACCCTCCTGCCATTGTTCCCATCTACTAGTACCTGCAATCATCCTAGCTACTTTCATATCCGTAACCTCAACCTTGTTGATAAGGTAACCTGAATCCACCCAGCTTTCGCTCCCGTACAACAACGTTGGTCGAAAGATTGAACGGTGCACAGATAACTTAGTCTTGGTACTGACTTCCTTCTTGCAGAAGAGAGTAGATCGTAGCTGAACGCTCACTGCATTAGCTTTGCTACACCTCGCTTCCAGTTCTTTCACTATGTTGCCGTCCTGTGAGAATATGCATCCTAAGTACTTGAAACCGTCCACCTGTTCTAACTTTGTTCCTCCTATTTGGCACTCAATCCGTTTATATTTCTTTCCCACTGACATTACTTTCGTTTTGGAGATGCTAATCTTCATACCATAGTCCTTACATTTCTGATCTAGCTCTGAAACATTACTTTGCAAACTTTCAATCGAATCTGCCATCACAACTAAGTCATCCGCATATGCGAGACTGCTTATTTTGTGTTCACACATCTTAATCTCACCCAGACAGTCTATTGTTTTCAACATATGATCCATAAATAATATGAACAACAGTGGAGACAGGTTGCAGCCTTGTCTTACCCCTGAAACTACTCTGAACCGTGAACTCAATTTACCGTCAACTCTAACTGCTGCCTGACTATCCATGTAAAGACCTTTAATTGCTTGCAAAAGTTTGCCTCCTATTCCATAATCTCGTAGAACAGACAATAACTTCCTCCTAGGAACCCGGTCATATGCCTTTTCTAGATCTACACTCCTGGCAATTGAAATAAGAACACCGTGAATTCATTGTCCCAGGAAGGGGAAACTTTATTGACACATTCCTAGGGTCAGATACATCACATGATCACACTGACAGAACCACAGGCACATAGACACAGGCAACAGAGCATGCACAATGTCGGCACTAGTACAGTGTATATCCACCTTTCGCAGCAATGCAGGCTGCTATTCTCCCATGGAGACGATCGTAGAGATGCTGGATGTAGTCCTGTGGAACGGCTTGCCATGCCATTTCCACCTGGCGCCTCAGTTGGACCAGCGTTCGTGCTGGACGTGCAGACCGCGTGAGACGACGCTTCATCCAGTCCCAAACATGCTCAATGGGGGACAGATCCGGAGATCTTGCTGGCCAGGGTAGTTGACTTACACCTTCTAGAGCACGTTGGGTGGCACGGGATACATGCGGACGTGCATTGTCCTGTTGGAACAGCAAGTTCCCTTGCCGGTCTAGGAATGGTAGAACGATGGGTTCGATGACGGTTTGGATGTACCGTGCACTATTCAGTGTCCCCTCGACGATCACCAGTGGTGTACGGCCAGTGTAGGAGATCGCTCCCCACACCATGATGCCGGGTGTTGGCCCTGTGTGCCTCGGTCGTATGTAGTCCTGATTGTGGCGCTCACCTGCACGGCGCCAAACACGCATACGACCATCATTGGCACCAAGGCAGAAGCGACTCTCATCGCTGAAGACGACACGTCTCCATTCGTCCCTCCATTCACGCCTGTCGCGACACCACTGGAGGCGGGCTGCACGATGTTGGGGCGTGAGCGGAAGACGGCCTAACGGTGTGCGGGACCGTAGCCCTGCTTCATGGAGACGGTTGCGAATGGTCCTCGCCGATACCCCAGGAGCAACAGTGTCCCTAATTTGCTGGGAAGTGGCGGTGCGGTCCCCTACGGCACTGCGTAGGATCCTACGGTCTTGGCGTGCATCCGTGCGTCGCTGCGGTCCGGTCCCAGGTCGACGGGCACGTCCACCTTCCGCCGACCACTGGCGACAACATCGATGTACTGTGGAGACCTCACGCCCCACGTGTTGAGCAATTCGGCGGTACGTCCACCCGGCCTCCCGCATGCCCACTATACGCCCTCGCTCAAAGTCCGTCAACTGCACATACGGTTCACGTCCACGCTGTCGCGGCATGCTACCAGTGTTAAAGACTGCGATGGAGCTCCGTATGCCACGGCAAACTGGCTGACACTGACGGCGGCGGTGCACAAATGCTGCGCAGCTATCGCCATTCGACGGCCAACACCGCGGTTCCTGGTGTGTCCGATGTGCCGTGCGTGTGATCATTGCTTGTACAGCCCTCTCGCAGTGTCCGGAGCAAGTATGGTGGGTCTGACACACCGGTGTCAATGTGTTCTTTTTTCCATTTCCAGGAGTGTATAAAGCATAGATACAATTCCCTGTTCCACTCATAACACTTCTCCATTATTTGCCGTAAGCTAAAGATCTGGTCCTGACAATCTCTAAGAGGCCTAAACCCACACTGATTTTCATCCAATTGCTGCTCAACTAATACTCGCACTTTCCTTTCAACAATACCTGAGAAGAATGTAATCAGCGTTGTGGGTAAAGAGATACCGCTGTAGTTGTTACAATCTTTTCTGTTTCCATGTTTAAAGATTGGTGTGATTACTGCTTTTGGCCAGTCTGATGGAACCTGTCCCGACTCCCAGGCCATTTCAATTATCCTGTGTAGCCATTTGAGACCTGACATTCCACTGTATTTGATGAGTTCCGACTTAATTTCATCCACCCCAGCCGCTTTATTGCACTGCAATCTATTGACCATTTTTTCCACTTCCTCAAATGTGATCATATTTCCATCATCATTCCTATCCCATTCTACCTCGAAATCTGAAACATTACTGATCGCATTTTCACCTACATTGAGCAACTCTTCAAAATATTCCCTCCATCTGCCCAAGGCATCCACAGGATTCACTAGCAGTTTTCCTGACCTGTCCAAAATACGTGTCATTTCCTTCTTACCTCCATTTCGAAGACTGCTGGAAAACCATTCTGGAGTGTAATTAGCAGCTTGACCCATAGTCTCCAACCTGTTTCCAAAGTCTTCCCACGATTTCTTCTTGGATGCTGCAATTATCTGTTTGGCTTTGTTTCTTTCTACAACATAACTTTCTCTGTCTGAGTTCTAGTATGTAGCCATTTTTGATAGGCCTTTTTCCTTTTACAGGCTGCCTTGACTGTGTCATTCCACCAAGCTGTTTGCTTCCTCCTACTTTTACACACTACTGTTCCAAGACATTCTTTAGCCACCTAGTACTGTGTCCCTGTACCTTGTCCATTCCTTTTCCAATGACTGTAATTGACTACATTCAACTAACTGGTACCTTTCTGAGATCGCTGTTATGTACTTGTGCCTGATTTCCTTATCCTGAAGTTTCTCCACTCTTATCCTCCTACATATGGACCTGACCTCCTGCACTTTCGGCCTCATAATCTCAATTTCACTGCAGATTAAATAATGATCAGTGTCATCAAAGAATCCCCTGAATACACGTGTGTCCCTCACAGCCTTCCTGAATTCCTAATCTGTTATCATATAGTCAATGACAGGTCTGGTTCCCCTGCCTTTCCAAGTATACCGGTGAATGTTCTTATGTTTAAAAAAGGAGTTTGTGATTACTAAGCCCATACTGGCACAGAAATCCAAGAGTTGTTTCCCGTTCCTGTTGGCCTCCATATCCTCTCCAAATTTACCCATAACCTTTTCATACACTTCTGTTCGATTTCCAATCCTGGCGTTAAAATCACCCATGAGCAGAACACTGTCCTTGTCCTTAACTACATCACTGAGTGCCTCATAAAAACTATCCATCTTATCCTGATCAGTCCCTTCACAATGCGAATATACTGACACAATCCTAATTTTCTTGCTAGACACTGTCAAATCTATCCACATCAGTCGTTCGTTTACATACCTTATTGCAACTACGCTGGGTTCCATTTCATTCCTGATGTAAAGCCCTACACCCCATTGTGTTATTCCTGCTTTGACTCCTGACAGGTAGACCTTGTATTCTCCCACTTCCTCTTCTTTCTCACCCCTTTCCCGAATGTCACTAACAGCTAAAACGTCCAGCCCCATCTTACTTGCAGCCTCTGCCAGCTCTACCTTATTCCCAGAGTAGCCCCCATTGATATTAATAGCTCCCCATCTCATTACCATTTGTTTGCCAAGTCGTATCTTTGGAGTCCCTGGTTTGTCAGTTAGAGGTGGGTCTCCGTCACCTCCAAAGGTCCGAGGCATTTTGCTCTGATTGTTGCCAGCATCATATTTAAAGTACCAGGGAAGCAGGTTGCTAGCCTTACTTGCCCCGAGTCCCATTGGGTTTTACCCCTAACGGCTGAGGGACTAACCGGTGGATTTGGTAGTCTTTGCCGTACGAGCACAAAGGTGACCACGACTCAGAATATGTCCGAGATGCCCAGCCTTATTCCAAAGTAACTGGTATCCCGACTGTCGGGACCACTTACTTGGCCACTCATACGTTGCCCGTGGTTCATGAACTAGGACATGACTACAGGAACCCACACCATGAACCACGCACTCTTCTTTTAACAATGAAACTCCAGAAGCTTCTCTTCTCACCTGCTCTTTCCAGAACCACTTCGCTTGTGACCTTGTCGATCCATTTTATTTTGAGCATGCGTCTATAGCACCACATTTCAAAAGAATTTAGCTTCTGGTCTTCCTCTGCCCCGAGAGTCCATGTTTCACACCCATAGCGTGCCACACTCCACACATACGATTTCAAAAATCTTTTCCTGATTCCAAGGCTGATGCTCTTAGATGTTAAGATCTTTTCTTCTTGTTAAAAGCAGCCTTTGCTCGAGCAATTCTACTTCTCACTTCTGCCTTTCTCCTTCCATCCCTGGTAATATTACTGCCCAGATAAGTAAATTTATCAACTTATTGTTCAAGCAGTTCATTGCCTACATGAACATGGACTTTCACTTTATCTTTTTTGTCGTATGCCATTACTTTTGTTTTTGCTTTATTAATTCTCATATTATATTCTTTCCCCATAACTTTATCCATTCTATTCAGTAGGACTACAATGCTCACTGCAGAGATATTTACTCTATGGTTGTACCTCGCTTTCCAGTCCTCCATCCCTCTGTATGTACGACCCCAGGTATTAAAATTTGCAGACCGATTTCAGCTCATCGTCCTGGATCTTGCAAGACCTCACCTGCCCATCCTTCAGTGCTAAATATTCTGACTTTGTCCTGCTAATTTTCATGTCTCTTTCTTCTAGTGCCTTCCTCCAATCCTCTAGCTTTGGCGCTTCAGTCTAGTACGGCTTGAAAATGCGACCCCGGAAGCCTGTAGGTAGCATCCCTCAGCTCTTCTACCCGACAGGGCAGGGGACTGGTGGACCCTACCCCGACCGTTTATGGGAGGAAATTTCAATAGGCGCAGATTTCGGTACAGCAGCTGGGAGCCCTTACAGGAGACGAGCTGCGTATCGGTACGGAGGAAGGCGCGGCGATGTGCAGCGAAGGTCGCGTCCCGTTGTCAAACATCTCATAAAGTGGGCTCCGCTGGAATTCCGCTGCCATTGAGCTGTGATACTGCGAGCCCTGCACACCCGCTCTTCCTGTACCACTGCAAAGTTATGGCGGCCACGCGGCGGTACGGCCAGCACGCCCGGCTGGAGATATAAGAGGGAAGGCGCTCGCAGAATGCTTCGAGGACGCGACGACAGGTTTGCCGATCCCACGGTGACAACCGATTAGCCCGGCCTGAGCTACACAACGGCGGTACATGCACCCTCCCGCACTGGATTACGCGGAACACTGGCCGCACTACAACGGCCGCAGACCAGATGTCGCCCCGCCGATTCGTCGTCGCAGGTGACGGGTGTCGAGCGCGTTACGAGCGGCCGGTTCGCTGGAGCGGACGTCCGCCTCCCCTCCAGGGCGCACTGTACTCTTCAATTCTGACGACATAGTCTGCAGAGGGCGCCGACCCGATGTCACATTTACGTTAAAGTGAACACTCGAATTCGCATTAACATTTCATTATTGACTGGTTTCGCCTTATATACTACCCATCTCTTTGAGGCCCCGGGAGTAGACAACATTCCATCAGGCAATACTGACACAACGACTTATCTTAAAAATGGTTCAAATGGCTCTGAGCACTATCTGACTTAACTTCTTAGGTCATCAGTCCCCAGTACTTAAACCTAACTAACCTAAGGACATCACACACATCCATGCCCGAGGCAGGATTCGAACCTGCGACCGTAGCGGTCGCGCGGTTCCAGACGACTTATCTTAGAAGAAAGATTAAGGAAAAGCAAACCTACTTTTCTAGCATTTGTAGACTTAGAGAAAGCTTTTGACAATGTTGATTGGAATACTCTCTTTCAAGTTCTAAAGGTGTCAGGGGTAAAATACAGGGAGCGAAGGCTATATACAATTTGTACAGAAACCAGATGGCAGTTATAAGAGTCGGGGGGCGTGAAAGGGAAGCAGTGATTGGAAAGGGAGTGAGACAGGGTTGTAGCCGGTCCCCAATGTTATTCAATCTGTATATTGAGCAAGCAGTAAAGCAAACAAAAGAAAAATTCGGAGTAGGTATTAAAATCCATGGAGATGAAATAAAAATTTTGAGGTTCGCTGATGACATTGTAATTCTGTCAGAGACAGCAAAGGATTTGGAAGAGCAGTTGAACGGTATGGACAGTGTCTTGAAAGGAGGATATAAGATCAACATCAACAAAAGGAAAACAAGGACTGTGCAATGTAGTCGAATTAAGTCGGATGATGCTGAGGGAATTAGATTAGGAAATGAGAAACTTAAAGTAGTAAAGAAGCTTTGCTGTTTCGGGAGCAAAATAACTGATGATGGTCGAAGTAGAGAGAATATAAAATGTAGATTGGCAATGGCAAGGAAAGCGTTTCTGAAGAAGACAAATTTGTTAACATCAAGTATAGATTTAAATGTCAGGAAGTCGTTTCTGAAAGTATTTGTATGGAGTGTAGCCATGTATGGAAGTAAAACATGGACGATAAATAGTTTACACGAGAAGGGAATAGAAGCTATCGAAATGTGGTGCTACAGAAAATGCTGAAGATTAGATGGGTAGATCACACAACTAATGAGGAGGTATTGAATAGAATTGGGGAGAAGAGGAGTTGTGGCACAACTTGACTATAAGAAGGGTTCGGTTGGTAGGACGTGTTCTGAGGCATCAACGGATCACCAATGTAGTATTGTAGGGCAGTGTGGAGGGTAAAAATCGTAGAGGAAGACCAAGAGATGAATACACTAAGCAGATTCAGAAGGATGTAGGTTGCAGTAGGTACTGGGAGATGAAGTAGCTTGCACAGGATAGGGTAGCATGGAGAGCTGCATCAAACCAGTCTCAGGACTGAAGACAACAACAACAACGACAACAACTAGCCATCTTCAGAATTTCTTTGCCTTGCAAGGGTAGGAACAGCAAAGTTACAAACTATACTATTACACCCGGTCTTAAAATAGGTTACAGAAAAGCTGTAGCAAAAATAAACAGTACTATTGTATACAGGGTGAAAAGTATTTAAACCGACAAACTCTAGGAGGTTGTAGGGGACATCAAAACAAATATTTTTCCCTAATGTCATTTTTTCCTCTGAGGAGTATTTAAACCGGTAGAGGAATATTTCTCTGGCGGCAAGTTAATTAAACCAACAAACGCTTTTCCATTTTTTTATGACCAAGAGACAACACATTAACAAAACCCAAAACCCAATTTCAGTTACACTAGATTTTCAAAAATTCCTCCATTGACACGTAAACAAAGGTTACACAGTCAAATCATGTTCTGTCCGACACGGGCAAAAACCCCAGGATTATCTTGAATTGTTCCTGCTGCTGCTACTATCCGGGCAACCAGATCCTCTTCTGATGCAACAGGAGTTGCGTAAACAAGGTTGCGCGCCTCTCCCCACACAAAGAAGTCCAGAGGGGACATATCTGGGGATTGAGCAGGCCACGGTACAGGACCATCTTTGCCAATCCACGTCTCTGGGAACCGTCGGTCCAGGAATCGACGCACGCGACCACTGAAATGTGCCGGCGCCACATGCGTTGTCTTGTAGGGAGCGGGACGTCTTCCAGCAATTCTGGCAATGCTCTGGCGACAAAATTGTAGTAGGGCCTGCCATTTAATGGCCTAGGTAGCAGACACGGCCCAGTTAAACAGTCCCCAACAACACCGACCCACACATTAACGAAGAACCGCACTTGATGAGCGCTAGTAACTGTGGCATGTAGGTTATCCTCACTGCAAACATGCGAATTGTGCATGTTGAAGACTCCATCGCGCCCGAACGTTGCTTCATCGGTAAACAACACAGAGGATGGAAATGTAGGATGCATTTCACAGGCCGGCGCTACAGTCTGGATCCGAGCCACCGCTACGGTCGCAGGTTCGAATCCTGCCTCGGGCATGGGATTTGTTTACTTTCCATTAAGAACGTAGAAGCGTTTCTCATTGTTGGCAGCCGTTACTGAGTTGTTTCAGTCGTTTCCTAACGTGGAAACGAGTTACTTTCCTGTATTGTTAAGTG
Organism: Schistocerca piceifrons; assembly: GCF_021461385.2. Taxonomy (NCBI): domain Eukaryota; kingdom Metazoa; phylum Arthropoda; class Insecta; order Orthoptera; family Acrididae; genus Schistocerca; species Schistocerca piceifrons. Next base: position 836,367,104 of record NC_060141.1, read on the forward strand.
AAATAACATAATGACAGCTGTGTGTTTAAGTGAAACCACATAGTAATTGTTGCAGTTTGTAGATTATTTATGAAGTAGGGATGTCTTTCAAATTTACGACTGACGAGTACGCCGATATGGTGTTTATTTAGGACAAATGTGATGGTAAAACTACGGCTGCAATTAACAAATATCGCGTACGTTATCCAACTCGGAGGATTCCGAACGCACGAACCGTTAGCGGAGTATTTGGAATGTTAGGGGAGACAGGTTCTCTACCTAGCGCTCATAATCAGTACGAGCGCTCGATACGTGAAGACGATGATGAGGATGTTATGGATGCTTTTCCACGTAGCCCGGGTACCAGAACACGACGTATCTCTCAACGATTAGGCATTTCGCAATCCAAGGTATGGCGCACACTGAAGTACAGTAATCTGTATCCTTACCATAAACAAAAACTGCATCATTTACGTCCGGGAGGTACTGCCCTTCGCTTGAAGTTGTGCAACTGGTTAAATACTAATCGGCAGTTACACAAATACATTTTATTTACTGATGAGGCACAGTATACTTGAGATAGTATAAACAATTTACATAACGAAATTACTTCTTCGCTTCTCTGGATGTTCTGGAAAACTACTGCAGATACACGTCTGGGACATGTTTAATTAGATTCACCAGGTCAATAACGACAAAATAAATGGAAATGGTGCTTTCCTTTACTCTCGTACAGTTTTGCGATGGCTTCATATTAGCGAAGTTGCTAAATTTCAGGCAAAACCTTTTATCAGCCGTAACTAAACATTTGCGGACCTATGTTTATATGAACTTTTTTCTTTAGTTTTACTTGTAGAATAACATATTAAAATATTTGCATATATTCGTCAATTACCGTGTATACTGGAGCCATAGTGGCGTCGTCAAGTGTTAAACACAAAATCAGCGCCCGCATCGTCGAATGTACAGGGTGTCTGCCACCTCAAATATCTCTGGAACAACAACAGGTATTTAAAAACGGTTTTCACCACTATGAACGTACGGCAGGGGCTTAGGAAACCAAATACAATGCGAAATTTTAAAACGTAGACAAATACTATTTTCAACAAAAACTTGTGTATTTTTAAATGGACACCTATTATTTCGTATGTAATCAGTAGCATGAAAAATCACAAAAATAATGGCGTTGGTTGCATTGCGATACAATTACATTCCGAGAAAGTGCGAAGCGAAGTTGACGCTTGAAATAAATGAAATGCACAGCTAGCGCACGTCCTGAGACTCGAGCGTGCGCCTCACGCTGCCGGTAATCGTGATGTGGTGGACGTACGACGCCAGTGGAGTGTTACTGTATGGTGTGGTATTGTGTGACAACACATCATTGGTCCATATTTTATTGATGGCACTCGTAAAGGGGAATAGTTTAGCCCCTTCTTGAGCTGTACCTTACTTGAACCGGTGCACCTCATAACGTGTCAAATAATGTGGTATCAGAAACATGGATATCCTGTGCATAATGATTATTGTTGCGAAATGACAACTAGACGTACAATTAGTGGTAACACACTTGATTTCACGTTTCGAAACCTCATAAGTTCTGAGATACGTGGCTTGTAAAGGATACCAACGGCGCCACAGTTTCTGACGTAATGTATCGCATGTGGTACCGTGCTCAGAGCAGGGGTTGCCTGCACTGCCGCCAGTATCCTGTCGTAAACATGACGGTATCGCCACGGCACGCTCAACCTTCACTGTACAAGTGTCTCCTAATCTGGCCTGCTGAACTGCTCTCGTGTTGTTGTGGTCTTCAGTCCTGAGACTGGTTTGATGCAGCTCTCCATGCTACTCTATCCTGTGCAACCTTCTTCATCTCCCAGTACTTACTGCAACCTACATGCTTCTAAATCTGTTTGGTGTATTCATCTCTTGGTCTCCCTCTACGATTTTTACCCTCCACGCTGCCCTCCAATATTAAATTGGTGATCCCTTGATACGTCAGAACGTGTCCTACCAACCAATCCCGTCTTCTAGTCAAGTTGTACCAAAAACTCCTCTTCTCCCCAATCCTATTCAACATCTCCTCATTAGTTATGTGATCTACCCATTTAATTTTCAGCATTCTTTTGTAGCACCACATTTCGAAAGCTTCTATTCTCTTCTTGTCTAAACTATTTATCGTCCACGTTTCACTTCCATACATGGCTACACTCCATACAAATACTTTCAGAAACGACTTCCTGACACTCAAATCTATACTCGATGTTAACAAATTTCTCTTCTTCAGAAACGCTTTCCTTGCCATTGCCAGTCTACATTTTATATCCTCTCTACTTCGACCATCATCAGTTATTTTGCTCCCGTAACAGCAAAACTTCTTTACTACTTTAAGTTATTTCCTAATCTAATTACCTCAGCATCAGCCGATTTAATTCGACTACAGTCCATTATTCTCGTTTTGCTTTTGTCGATGTTCATCTCATATCCACTGTCCATTCCGTTCAACTGCTCTTCCAAGTCCTTTGCTGTCTCTGACAGAATTACAATGTCATCGGCAGACCTTAAAGTTTTTATTTCTTCTCCATGGATTTTTTAATTCCTACTCCGAATTTTTCTTTTGTTTCCTTTACTGCTTGCTCAATATACAGACTGAATAACATTGGGGATAGGCTACAACCCTGTCTCACTTCTTTCCCAACCACTGCTTCCCTTTCCTACCCCTCGAGTCTTACAACTGCCGTCTGGTTTCTGTACAAATTGTAAATAGCCTTTCGCTCCCTGTATATTACCCCTGCCACCTTCACAATGTGAAAGAGAGTATTCCAGTCAAGATTGTCAAAAGCTTTCTCTAAGTCGACAAATGCGAGAAACGTAGGTTTCCCATTCCTTAATCTATTTTCTAAGATAAGTCAGTATTGCCTCACGTCTTCCAACATTTCAACGGAATCCAAACTGATCTTCTGTGAGGTCGGCTTCTACCAGTTTTCCATTCGTCTGTAAAGAATTCGTATTAGTATTTTGCAGCTGTGGCTTGTTAAACTGATAGTTCGGTAATTTTAGCATCTTTCAACTCCTGCTTTCTTTGGGATTGGAATTATTATATTCTTCTTGAAGTCTAGGGGTATTTCGCTTGTCTCATACATCTTGCTCCGCAGATAGTACAGTTTTGTTAGGCCTGGCTCTCCCAAGGCTGTCAGTAGTTCTAATGGAATGTTGTCCACTCCCGGGGCCTTGTTTCGACTTAGGTCTTTCAGTGCTCTGTCAAACTCTTCACGCAGTATCATATCTCCCATTTCATCTTCATCTGCCTCCTCTTCCATTTCCATAATATTGTCCTCAAGAACATCGCCCTCTATATACTCCTTCCACCTTTCTGCTTTCCCTTCATTGCTTAGAACTGGGTTTCCATCTGAGCTCTTGATGTTCATGCAAGTGGCTCTCTTTTCTCCAAAGGTCTCTTTAATTTTCCTGTAGGCAGTATCTATCTTACCCCTAGTGAGATAAGTCCCTACATCCTTACATTTGTCCTCTAGCCATCCCTGCTTAGCCATTTTGCACTTCCTGTCGATCTCATTTTTGAGACGTTTGTATTCCTTTTTGGCCGCTTCATTTACTGCATTTTTATATTTTCTCCTTTCATCAATTAAATTCAATATCCCTTCTGTTACCCAAGGATTTCTACCAACCCTCGTCATTGCCTACTTGATGCTCTGCTGCCTTCACTATTTCATCTCTCAAAGCTACGCATTCTTCTTCCACTGTATTTCTTTCCCCCATTCTTGTCAATCGTTCCCTAATGCTCTCCCTGTAGCTCTCCACAACTTCTGATTCTGTCAGTTTATCTAGGTCCCATCTCCTTAAAATTCCGACCTTTTTGCAGTTTCTTCAAATCTACAGTTCATAACCAATAGATTGTGGTCAGAGTCCACATCTGCCCATGTCTTACAATTTAAAACCTGGTTCCTAAATCTCTGTGTTACCATTATATAATCTATTTGAGACCTTCCAGTATCGCCAGGCTTCTTCCATGTATACGACCTCCTTTTATGATTCTTGAACCAAGTGATATCTATGATTAAGTTATGCTCTGTGAAAAATTCTACAAGACGGCTTCCTCTTTCATTTCTCTCCCCCGTTCCATATTCACCCACTATGTTTCCTTCTCTCCCTTTTCCTACTCTCGAATTCCAGTCACCCATCACTATTAAATTTTCGTCTCCCTTCACTGCCTGAATAATTTCTTTTATCTCATCTGAATAATTTCTTTTATCTCATCATACATTTCATCAATTTCTTCGTCATCTGCAGAGCTATTTGGCATATAAACTTGTACTACTGTAGTAGGTGTGGGCTTCGTGTCTATCTTGGCCACAATATTGCGTTCACTATGCTGTTTGTAGTAGCTTACCCGCACTCCTATTTTTTTATTCATTATTGAACCTACTCCTGCATTACCCCTATTTGACTTTGTATTTATAACCCTGTATTCACTTTACCTAAACTCTTGTCCCTCTTGCCACCTAACTTCACTAATTCCCACTATATCTAACTTTAACCTATCCATTTCCCCTTTTAAATTTTCTAACCTACCTGCCCGATTAAGTGATCTGACATTCCACGCTCCAATCCGTAGAACGCCAGTTTTCTTTCTCCTGATAACGACATCCTCTTGAGTAGTCCCCGCCCGGAGATCCGAATGGGGGACAATTTTACCTCCGGAATATTTTACCCAAGAGGACGCCATCATCATTTAATCATACAGTAAAGGTGCATGCCCTCGGGAAAAATTACAGCCGTTGTTTCCCCTTGCTTTCAGCCGTTCGCAGTACCAGCACAGCAAGGCCATTTTGATTACAAGGCCAGATCAGTCAATCATCCAGACTGTTGCCCCTGCAACTACTGAAAAGGCTGCTGCCCCTCTTCAGGAACCACACGTTTGTCTGGCCTCTCAACAGATACCCCTCCGTTGTGGTTACACCTACGGTACGGACATCTGTATCGCTGAGGCACGCAAGCCTCCCCACTAACGGCAAGGTCCGTGGTTCATTCAGGGGAGGGGGAGGGACTGCTCTCACACTGTAACGTAATTCACATACGTTGCCACATTAAAACCTGATTTCTTGTGGCTTGTTACATTTGCCGTCATCTAGTCGATACGCTGGCCTTCAGTAATGAAGAAAAGCTAAATATTATTTTAATTTATGGCGAATGTCACAGAAATACAACCGCAGCTGTGACACTGTAGCTGAAGGTTAACCACACCGGCAGTGTCCGTCACGTGACAGCATCAGGAAGACACTGGGAAACAGGAAGCTGGGCTCCCACAAAACGTCGACGTACAACGCCAGCGACTGGCAGTGGAAACGAAACTCCTGTCCTGGCTGCTGTGGCGCACAGTCCCCAGGTGGGTGTACGAGAAATTGCACGAGGTGCAGGAATAAGCCGCAGTAGTGTGTGCAGAATCTTGCATCGGCATCGGTTTCATCCGTTCCATATCTTACTGCACCAAGAACCATCTACATCTACATCCATACTCCACAACCCACCTGACGGTGTGTGGCGGAGGGTACCTTGAGTACTTCTATCGATTCTCCCTTCTGTTCCAGTCTCGTATTGTTCGTGGAAAGAAGGATTGTCGGTATGCCTCTGTGTGGGCTCTAATCTCTCTGATTTTATCCTCACGGTCTCTTCGCGAGAAATACGTAGGGGGAAGCAAATATACTGCTTGACTCCTCGGTAAAGGTATGTTCTCGAAACTTCAACAAAAGCCCGTACCGAGCTACTGAGCGTCTCTCCTGCAGAGTCTTCCACTGGAATTTATCTATCATCTCTGTAACGCTTTCGCGATTACTAAATGATCCTGTAACGAAGCGCGCTGCTCTCCGTTGGATCTTCTCTATCTCATCTATCGACCCTATCTGGTACGGATCCCACACTGCTGAGCAGTATTCAAGCAGTGGGCGAACAAGCGTACTGTAACCTACTTCCTTTGTTTTCGGATTGCATTTCCTTAGGATTCTTCCAATGAATCTCAGTCTGGCATCTGCTTTACCGACGATCAACTTTATATGATCATTCCATTTTAAATGACTCCTAATGCGTACTCCCAGATAATTTATGGAATTAACTGCTTCCAGTTTGCTGACCTGCTATTTTGTAGCTAAATGATAAGGAATATATATTTCTATCTATTCGCCGCACATTACACTTGTCTACATTGAGATTCAATTGCCATTCCCTGCACCGTGCGTCAATTCGCTGCAGATCCTCCTGCATTTCAGTACAATTTTCCATTGTTACAACCTCTCGATACACCACAGCATCATCTGCAAAAAGCCTCAGTGAACTTCCGATGTCATCCACGAGGTCATTTATGTATATTGTGAATAGCAACGGTCCTAAGACAGTCCCCTGCGGCACACCTGACATCACTCTTACTTCGGTAGACTCCTCTCCATTGAGAATGACATGCTACGTTCTGTTATCTAGGAACTCTTCAATCCAATCACACAATTGGTCTGATAGTCCATATGCTCTTACTTTGTTCATTAAATGACTGTGGGGAACTGTATCGAACGCCTTGTAGAAGTCAAGAAACACGGCATCTACCTGTGAACCCGTGTCTATGGCCCTCTCTGAGTCTCGTGGACGAATAGCGCGAGCTGGGTTTCACACGACCGTCTATTTCGAAACCCATGCTGATTCCTACAGGGTAGATTTCTAGTTTCCAGAAAAGTCATTATACTCGAACATAATAGTTGTTCCAAAGTTCTACAACTGATCGACGTTAGAGATATAGGTCTATAGTTCTGCACATCTGTTCGACGTCCCTTCTTGAAAACGGGGATGACCTGTGCTCTTTTCCAATCCTTTGGAACGCTACGCTCTAAATGGTTCAAATGGTTCTGAGCACTATTGGACTTAACATCTGTGGTCATCAGTCCCCTAGAACTTACAACTACTTAAACCTAACTAACCTAAGGACATCACACACATCCATGCCCGAGGCAGGATTCGAACCTGCGACCGTAGCAGTCGCGCGGTTCCGGTCTGCGCGCCTAGAACCGCTAGACCACCGCGGCCGGCCGCTACGCTCTTCTAGAGACCTACGGTACACCGGGAATGACTTTGAATCCCGCATTGCATTCTGTCGTTTTGCACTTCAGCAGTTGCAAGGTAATCCAGTCACACTCAAATCATGGTAATGCGAATCTGCGGAACATGCACTTCCGATCCGTGCAAAATCCCCACTGGATTCGCCAAGTTGCTCGTCAACGGCAGTAGAGTGTCAATGTTTGGTGCGGTATCATTGCTAACTGTGTTGTAGGCCCCTATTTTTACCGCGGAACATTGAATGGACAGTGATATCCATCATTTCTTCAAAACACACTAGCGCTCCTCATGGAGGATCTAGGACTGGAAACTCGTCTATCAATGTGGTCCCAACATGATGGATGCCCCGCACGCAATGCAGAAGTTGCCAGAGACGTTCTAGATCCGACGTTTCTGTGCGACAACCAGCACGGTCCCCCGACTTGACGCTATTAGACGTCTTTCACTGGGTAGCAGTGAAAGACAGAGTGTATCAAGAACCCCCAACGACTGTGTAGGATATGCAACATCGTATAACTGCGGCGTGTGCGGCAACATTTGTAGAAACTATACAATCTGTGCAAGACTCTCTCGTTTACCCGTCTGCAAGCGTGTATCGATGCAAACGGAGGGAACTTCGAACATACGTTGACGTGACACAGTTTCATCGGTCAAGATGTGGGTGTATTGTCTATGCTGAATCTAATCCACAACAATTCAGTTTCTGTGGGCAACAGAGCACTAGTAAATGTGTTTAGCAAAGTGAATTCAAGTGTGTTATCTCTAATTGTAGCTCTAGTTGTCATATTGCTAGAATCACCATATTTACAATTTGAAAAACATAACTTTGCGTTGGACGTGTTACTTGTTTATTTTTGTGAAATGTGCATACCTTCCCATTGCGTGAGCCCCTGACACAGGCAGCGTGAGGTGCACACTTAAGTTTCAGGACGTGCGCTAGCTGTGTGCTTCATTTATTTCAAGCGTCAACTTCGCTTCGAAATTTCTCGTGATATAATTGGCGTATTGCTATGCAACCAACGCCATTATTTTTTTGATTTTTCATGCTATTGATTGCATACGAAATAATAGGGGGTTTCTATTTAAAAATACACAAATTCGTGTTCAAAATAGTATTTGTTTACATTTTAAAATTTCTCATAGTATTTGGTTTCCTAAGCCCCTGCCGTGCGCTCATGCTGATGGAAACCGGTTTTAAATACCTACTGTTGTCCCAGAGATATTTGAAGTGGCGGAGTTAGGTGAGTAACCCTGTGTATAAATAACGGCGTATGCAAGAGTCATCTTGTCGGCTGCACTGGTGTTCAAATCGAACTGGCACGAGATGTTTGCGTGGCAAGTTCACCATACGTCGCTGCTGTAGGCATACACATATTCGTCAGTGATTAATTGTACAACTTAAAATAAAGGGGATACAATCAGTTAAGTCTGTAATGGGCTTATAAGGTGTAAGAGGCATTACAGTAATAAAAAGCGATGAAGTAAAACAGGAAAAACGTTAGATTGTTAAAAAGGGGAAGAGTTAAGAGACAGAACTGCCAATATTATAGATATGACATAAACAATAAATAACTTTCCGAGTGCACAGAATAATATAAAAATTATAAAACAAATAGCTAAAGAAGCCTCAATCAAAGAAAACAGGCTGCCGCACATAATTAGCGCCCTCTGTGAACACTAACGCCAGAACGCCGCATAGGCGAGAATTGGTTAGAGGAACGTGACCACCAGAGGGGGGCCCTCGTACCCTGCGGCACGCCATTGCAAGAAGAAATACAGATGATAAACAGGTATTTATTGGACAAATATATTATACTAGAACTGGCATGTGATTACATTTTCACGCAATTTGGTTGCATAGATCCTGAGAGATCAGTACCCAGAACAACCACCTCTGGCCGTTATAGCGGCCTTGATACGCCTGGGCAATGAGTCAAACAGAGCTTGGATGACGTTTACAGGTACAGCTGCCCATGCAGCTTCAACATGATACCACAGGTCATCAAGAGTAGTGACTGGCGTATTGTGACGAGCCATTTGCCCGGCCACCATTGAGCAGACGTCTTCACTCGTGAAAGGTCTAGAGAATGTGCTGACCAGGCCAGCAGTCGAACATTTTCTGTATCCAGAAAGGCCCGTACAGAACCTGCAACATACGGTCGTGCATTATCCTGCTGAAATGTAGGGTTTCGTAGGGATCGAATGAAGGGTAGGGTCACGGGTTGTAACACATCTGAAATGTAACGTCCACTGTTGAAAGTGCCGTCAATGCGAACAAGAGGTGACCGAGACGTGTAACCAATGGAGCCCAATACCATCACGCCGGGTGATACGCCAGTATGGCGATAACGAATACACACTTGCAATGTGGGTTCATCGCAATGTCGCCAAACACGGATGCGACCATCATGATGCTGAAAACAGAAACTGGATTCATCCGAAGAAATGACGTTTTGCCATTCGTGCACCCAGGTTCATCGTTGAGTACACCATCGCAGGCGCTGCTGTCTGTGATGCAGCGTCAAGGGTTACCGCAGCCGGGGTCTCCGAGCTGATAGCCCATGCTGCTGCAAACGTCGTCGAACTGTTCGTGCAGATGTTTGTTGTCTCGAAAACGTTCCCATCTGTTGACTCCGGGATCGAGACGTGGCTGCACGATCCGTTACAGTCATGCGGGTAAGATGCCTGTCATCTCGACTGCTAATGATACGAGGCCGTTGGGATCCAGCACGGCGTTCCGTATTACCCTCCTGAACCCACCGATTCCATATTCTGCTAACACTCATTGGATCTCGACCAACGCGAGCAGCAATATCGCTATACGATAAACCGCAATCGCGAGAGGCTACAATCCGACCTTTATCAAAGTCGGAAACGTGATGGTACGCATTTCTTCTGCTTGCACGAGGCATCTCAACAAAGTTTCACCAGGCAACGCCGGCCGGTGTGGCCGTGCGGTTCTAGGGGCTACAATCTGGATCCGCCAGACCGCTATGGTCGCAGGTTCGAATCCTACCTCGGGCATGGATGTGTGTGATTTCCGTAGGTTACAACTACTTAAACCTAACTAAGTTCTAGGGGACTGATGACCTCAGAATTTGTCCCATAGTGCTCAGAGCCATTTAAACCAGGCAATGCCGGTCAACTGCTGTTTGTGTATGAGAAATCAGTTGGAAACTTTCCTCATGTCAGCACGTTGTAGGTGTCGCCACCGGCACCAACCTTGTGTGAATGCTCTGAAAAGCTAATCACTTGCATATCACAGCATCTTCTTCCTGTCGGTTAAATTTCGCGTCTGTAGCACGTCATCTTCGTGGTGTAGCAATTTTAATGGCCAGTAGTGTATATAAACAGTTGGTGAACTTGCCTGACAAACATTTTGTGGCTACTGTGCGGCAGTTTGTGTGAAACAGTAGTGCTGCTGACAAGGTGATTCTTGCATGTGCTGTTATTTACATATATTTTGTGTTTAATATTTGACGATGCTACTATGGCTCCAGTACACTAGGACATGTTTGCACGAAATGCGTCTGCTCCTTTGTACTTTCAGTCACATCCCAGATGTGTGCGATTGGGTTCAGACCGGCAAGTTGGGGGCAAGCACACGAATTGGAATTCGCCACTGTGTTCCTCGAAGCACTCCATCACACTCCTGGCATCTTGTTGAAAAATCCCACTTCCGTCTGGAAACATGGGCATCATGAAGGGATGCGCGCGGTCTGCAATCACTGTTCGATACTCCTTGGCCGTCACAGTGCCTTGCAAGAGCTCCACTGGACCCTGAGTGCCCACATGTGAATGTTCCCCAGAGCGAATGGAGCCGCAGCCAGCCTGTCTCCGTCCTGCAGACGACACATTAGAACATGGTGAAGTCTGCGTAAGCAGAAGAAGCTAACGATCAAAGTCCGAAAACAATTTATTGGACTGTTCAATTAACCAAAACAAATTCTCCAAGTATAACACCAACACAAAACAGTGATCCGTCTTCGAAATACAACTACATACAAGAATAATATAGAAAACAACTGAAATAATTTCCTACTAGTCTCCACCAGAGACTTCTCCGATATACCGAGCCTAATCCAGAGATCAGCGAGAAGATTCAAGCCGGGCTGCTGGGGCGGCAGCTATCCACGTTTGCTGGCGGTCGATGAACTGCCGATGTGCGGCCGAGCGCCGGCCTTTATAGCCCTTCGGCGGATGAGTACCTCGGAACTATTTTCCATCACGTAGTTTGACGTGTGAAAAGAGTTCCGGGATCTGCAGCGACCTCTTCCTTATGTTTATGTGGTAGTGGCCCCTGGTGGCCGCTGGTGTCTTTGCTGTGTTGTTGTTGTTGTTGATGTGGCCGTTCATCAATAGTACCTGTCGGTTGTGTAGTGCTTCGGTGCGCCTGCGAAGCGGGCAACCCGCGGCTGCAGGCTGTCAGATTGGTTGCTGATACTCTAGGCGCCGTGATGTCTGGTGGAGAAGGCCACAGCAGTCCAATGCCCGTAGTCAAGCGCCCATTTCAGTCGTAGCTGCCGATGTCGCGCTGTTGACCCTGGCACATGCGCACGCCGTCGACTGCGGAGGCCCATCGTTAGGAGCGTTCGGTGCACAGTGTACTCTGCCCAGCATTAAAGTCTGATATTATTTCCGCCACATTTCGCCGCCTGTCCTGTCGCACCAGTGTGACCATCCTACGACATCCGATATGTGTAATGAAGGGTGGCGGCCCAACACCACAACGCCTGGACGTGGTTTCACCTCGGTTTTGCCACCTATTGAAAACATTCACCACGGCATTCCTCGAACACCCGGCAGGTCGTGCAGTTTCCGAAATGCTCGTGCCGAGCCTCTGGGCCATCACACTGTGCTCTCTGTCAGACTCAAACTGGTCGTCTGCCTTCCCTTCTCTACACACGGACAGAGTGCTCACTGATACTACACGCAGTCATTCCTCGCCTTGTAAAGCTGTTATCACCTGGACGGGTTTTTATTGACACTTTGTCGGTTGTCATAATGTTCCAGCTGAACTGTTTACATGCTTTGAGGGGTGATAGGATAAGATGGGGCTAAACAAATGATTTCAATTTCTTGGGCCCGAAATCGCAACACCTAAAATGTTAATGTAGAGTAATGAAATTTTGTGAATACTAATGTTTAGGTAACATATTTCAGTCATTAACTTTGCAAGATCACAGGTTAATGTAAGCGCAAGATAAGCCATTGCAAGTGAAAAATGCTGGAACAATAATAAGTGATGTAGCTCTCAGAATGTTGAATGCAATCATGCAAATGCATGTGCATTCTGTTAAATAGATGCCAGATGTCAGTTTGTGGGATGGAGTTCCACGCCTGCTGTACTTGGTCGGTCAATACAGTGTCGGTTAAAGCTGGCTGTGGATGACGCTGGAGTTATCGACATCTACACCTACATTTATACTCCGCAAGCCACCCAACGGTGTGTGGCGGAGGGCACTTTACGTGCCACTCTCATTACCTCCCTTTCCTGTTCCAGTCGTGTATCGTTCGCGGGAAGAACGATTGCCAGAAAGCCTTCGTGCGCGCTCGAATCTCTCTAATTTTACATTCGTGATGTCCTCGGGGAGTATATGTAGGGGGAAGCAATATATTCGATACTTCATCCAGAAACTCCCGTCTCGAAACCTGGACAGCAAGCTACACCGCGATGCAGAGCGCCTGTCTTGCAGAGTTTGCTAAACGTCTCTGTAACGCTATCACGATTACCAAATAACCCTGTGACGAAACGCGCCCCTCTTCTTTGGATCTTCTCTATCTCCTCTGTCAACCCGACCTGGTATGGATCCCACACTGATGAGCAATACTCAAGTATAGGTCGAACGAGTGTCTTGTAAGCCATCTCCCTTGTTGATGGACTACATTTTCTAAGGACACTCCCAATGAATCTCAACCTGGCACCCGCCTTACCAACAATTAATTTTATATGGTCATTCCACTTCAAATCGTTCTGCACGCATATTCCCAGATATTTTACAGAAGTAACTGCTACGAGTGTTTGTTCCACTATCATATAATCATACAGTAAAGAACGTTCTTTCTATGTATTCGCAATACATTACTTTTGTCTATGTTAAGGGTCAGTTGCCAATCCCTGCACCAAGTGCCTATCCGCTGCAGATCTTGCTGCATTTCGCTGCAATTTTCTAATGCTGCAACTTCTCTGTATATTGCAGTATCATCCACGGAAAACCACATGGAACTTCCGACACTATCTACTAGGTCATTTATATACCAGGTGATCAAAAAGTCAGTATAAATTTGAAAACTTAATAAACCACAGAATAATGTAGATAAAGAGGTAAAAATTGACACACATGCTTGGAATGACATGGGGTTTTATTAGAAAAAAAAGTATTGCTAGACGCGTGAAAGATCTCTTGTGTGCGTCGTTTGGTGACGATCGGGTGCTCAGCCGCCACTTTCGTCATGCTTGGTCTCCCAGGTCCCCAGACCTCAGTCTGTGCGATTATTGGCTTTGGGGTTACCTGAAGTCGCAAGTGTATCGTGATCGACCGATATCTCTAGGGATGCTGAAAGACAACATCCGACGCCAATGCCTCACCATAACTCCGGTCATGCTTTACAGTGCTGTTCACAACATTATTCCTCGACTATAGCTATTGTTGAGGAATGATGGTGGACATATTGAGCATTTCCTGTAAAGAACATCATCTTTGTTTCGTCTTACTTTGTTATGCTAATTATTGCTATTCTGATCAGATGAAGTGCCATCTGTCGGACATTTTTTGAACGTTTGTATTTTTTGGTTCTAATAAAACCCCATGTCATTCGAAGGATGTGTGTCAATTTGTACCTCTCTATCTACATTATTCCGTGATTTATTAAGTTGTCATATTTATACTGACTTTTTGGTCTCCCGGTATATTGTGAAGGATCGAAGCCCCTCTGCGCTCGACTGGAGAGAGATCTGGTGACCGAGCATGCTGAGGCACCGTGTCGACACTCGGTAGAGGATGTTGGGTTACAATAGCGGTACGTGGGCGAGCGTTATCCTGTTAGAAAACATCTCCTGGAATGCTGTCCACGCATGGCATTGCACCGGGTCGAATCACCAGAACGAGGACAGTTTTGCAGTCAGTTTGCGTGGGATAACCACAGAAGTGCTCCTACGGAATCGCGCTCGAGTGTGTGTAGCACGCAGACAGGTTCGCTGTAGCCCCTCCCAACCAACAGTCGGCCATCACTGGCAGCGAGCAGGTCCAGCCTCCACCAGACCCCCACCCAGCCCTCCACTGAGCTCTCGCTTGACACCATTGTATGGCTGTGGTTTGTGGTCACTGGAATGCACCCTACACGTTATCGATTTGTAACCGTTCGTTGCATCACTGAGGAGCCAAATACTCCCAAAATGCTGCTGCAGATGCATACGGTGCGCCAGAGCCGTACGCCGAACACGATGGACTTCCTTCTCTGTAGTGCCACGTGGCCGTCCGCAGTCCGGTCTTCTTGGGACCTTACATTCACGTGATCACCGTTGCCAGCAATCACGTGCAATGACTTTTTTTTTTTAGGGCGCAAAACTGCTACGGTCATTAGCGCCCGGTCTGTGACTTAGGAAAAGGTAAAAAAAACGAAACTGGAAACCATCAGCAATGGGAGCGAAACTCAATAAAGTGGGAAACTAAAAACAGAAGGAAAACTTAAAAAACCACTATAGAAGGGGGATTGTTTGTCTCCAAAAAGAGCTTCAAATGACTGACGTCATCTCACTGGCACTAATAAACTCGAGAACGCGATCGACTGAGCGCGTGTCATCTGCTAAAATGGAAGATATATCAGGCGACAGCTGTAGACGGCCGCGTAACGGAGTAAAATAGGGCCACTCGAGTAAAAGGTGTCTGACCGTCCACAGCTGAGAGCAGTGGGGACAGATGGGGGTCGGATCGCCACTTAAAAGATGTCGATGGCTAAAAAGACAGTGCCCTATCCGGAGTCTAGTTAAAATTACCTCCTCCCGACAACGAGTTCGGGAGGAAGAGCTCCAAGCACAGGGAAGAGCTTTCACGTCCCGCAGTTTATTATTGGGAAGTGTCGACCAATGTGCGTGCCATAAAAGAACAACACTACGACATAAAACGCTCCGTAGATCGGCGAAGGGAATCTATTGAATAGCTGGCCGAGGAAGAGAGACTGCAGCCTTGGCCGCAATATCGGCCGCCTCATTCCCACAGATACCAGCGTGTCCCGGGAGCCAGAGGAACGCCACCGAGACGCCCCCAGGTGGAGCAAGCGCAGATAGTCCTGAATCCGGTGGACCAGAGGGTCGGCAGGGTACAGGGCTTGGAGTCTGAGGAGAGAGCTTGAAACGACCCCTTAGAAAAATTATAAATGACTGTGCTTAAGCTGACACACAATATTTTTAGCGCAACGTAATGTTTCAAAAATCCCTACAAAAGAATGGCCCTGACTAACAATAACCTATACCTTTCGTGAATCACTTACCTCACAAAAATCTTCGTTACTCGAACTACTGCAATACAGCGAGCGCCAATACTGCCAGCTAAATAAAAGATTCAAACGACTGAAGGCACTAACTACTGATAGGCATAGTAACCAAATGAAAGATTTTGGTAGAGAACAAACAATGTATTTACCTTAACAGTGTTCAAAAGTCATAATATATATATATCAGTTCATGACATCCAGTCTTACAAATTTACTGTCTCTGATGCACACACGTCCAGATCGTCCGCTCTCAAAACTCCGCCGCCTCTCTCCCCACATCCACCACTGCTGGCGGCTCACCTCCAACTGCGCAACGCTACGCGCTGTTCACATCCAACACTACAATAGCGAATATTCCAACAATGGCAACCAGCCACAGACTGCACACAGCACAGTCAGTGATTTTCATATAGAGCGCTACATGGCGTTACCAACATAAAAACCTAAACAGCCTACTTACAAGCTGAGCGAAACTGAGCAGATAACATGCTGTATCCGCTGATGGCGACGGATGTGTTGGACAGCCGGGAGACCAGCGTAAAGCTCCGCAGTATAAACCAAACACTGGTCGGCAAGCAGAAATCGATTTGGGGTGTCGCCAACAATATAGGCACTCCCTACACCAAAAGATGTTTCTTAGCTATCAGTGTAAATAAATGTGGCATGCTTCATTTGTGCACATAGAGCAGCAAATGCCCGACGATAAACAAGTGAAGGCGTACCATCCTTGGGAAACTGACGAAGGTCACGGAGCAGGCAGATCCGGGGAAGGAGCCAAGGCGGTGCTGTACCCCAAGTTGTCAAGAAGGTTTTAGGAAAGCGGAAGGAAAGAGAATGGAGCAGTTGACGGAAGCGGACTCCCGGTGGTAGCAGGGAGGAAGGGCGGCCTGCAAATCCTAAATCCAAGGAGGCGTCGAAAAAAATGTCGTGGGCCGGATTAGCGGGCATGGAAGACATAGCATAACGACTCAGAAGGACAGCTCGTCGATTGGACAGCGGAGGTTCAGCAGTCTCAGCATAAAGGCTTTCCACAGGGCTGGTGTAAAAAGCTCCAGACACTAAACGTATGTTGCTGCCAAATCTTTGTGCAGTATCCCAGATGGACATTCAGCATCTCCTAGCCCTGTAACACGACCTCTTTCAAACTTAGTAAGACGCCGAAAATGGCGCCTTTGTCGCCTAGTGGGCATTCTTGACAAACATCAAATCGTCTCAAAGGTAACTGACGCTCACTACAGTTATACAGTAGCTTGTGTTTGCATCCACATAGTGGGGCTGGTAGCGCCACTGTTATGCAAGTGGCGTGAACACTGAAGAGACGTCATCTCTCAGTTCTAGAATCACGTCTACCAACTTATGTCGCACAACTCCCTCTCGGTTCTGTGATTTTTTTCCGTCAGTGTGTTGTATTAAGTATGTCAAATTTTAATGGTGGGAAGTTCATAATTACAAGTTTTGTGTGATATAGATGCATTATTTCAAGATCTTTTGTTCTTCATTGTAAACAGATAATTTTGAAAAGTTGAAACAACAGAATATTCAAAAATTTGTAGGGCTGTTTGAATCGTCAATCATTGCGAAGTGTCATACATTTATACACAGTACGTAAAATTACGCTTTTTAACTGTTTCAGTTGTAGCTACACGCATTTGTCACAGCAGAATTGGTTACGACCAGCAGGCTCCACACAAATTTCGTGAAACCACATATTGCACCTATCACACCTGATCCATTCCGCTTCCTATACAGACCTAGGGTCGTAATATTTGATGCTGCGGAAAACACAAGATATGTTTTATGTCTCCGACTCAGCTTCAGCTGATGATGAAGATGAATCTTCTTCTCGATTTGAAGGTTTCTCTCGAACAAAATGGCTCTGAGCACTATGCGACTCAACTGCTGAGGTCATCAGTCGCCTAGAACTTAGAACTAATTAAACCTAACTAACCTAAGGACAGCACACAACACCCAGCCATCACGAGGCAGAGAAAATCCCTGACCCCGCCGGGAATCGAACCCGGGAACTCGGGCGTGGGAAGCGGGAACGCTACCGCACGACCACGAGATGCGGGCTCTCTCGAACATTCTGCGCATTTCTGCAGCTACTGACTTTCTTTCTTTGACGGTTTTAAAAATGCAACTTCGTCTTCCCTCTTTTAAGACTGGGATGAAATCCTGAAATCAGATGGCAAGTTGAATTTTTCTCTCTATGTGTGGTACCGGTTGTTACCGTTGGGGTTGGCAAACCAAAAGAAAGTGATCATAACGCGATGACGGTGTTGCTGAGCTCTGACTTTCCGAATTTCTTGGAGGTTAAGGAGGAGTTCCAGGGCGTCGATTTACTTCTGATTCCGGGGTACAGAACGGGTCTCGTCATTCAGGAATGTAGGCGAAGGAAGCAGTTAGCGTGACGGTATTTTCTTGGGGCTGAAGGGGAAAACTGCAGTGCTCTCAAATCCCTCCACAGCATTTCGTATATTTGCTTCATGTCTTCAGGCGGCGTCGAAAATTTTACCAAAGAGAAATTTTCTGGTGAAAGCTGAGTGATTGTTGTGTATAGTCAGGATACGTAAACACTTTACTAAAGAAGAAATAACACATATCATATTCTGATTCAGAATGCCTCAAATTTATAATACATAGGCTGAGCAGGCATGGCTAGATGACAAATTTAAGGATGTAGAGGCTTATCTCACTAGGGATAAGATAGATACTGCCTACAGGAAAATTAAAGAGACCTTTGGAGAAAAGAGAACCACTAGTATGAATATCAAGAGCTCAGATGGAAACCCAGTTCTAAGCAAAGAAGAGAAAGCAGAAAGGTGGAAGGAGTATATAAAGGGTCTATACAAGGGCGATGTACTTGAGGACAATATTATGGAAATGGAAGAGGATGTAGATGAAGATGAAATGGGAGATACGATACTGCGTGAAGAGTTTGACAGAGCACTGAAAGACCTAAGCCAAAACAAGGCCCCCGGAGTAGACAACATTCCATTAGAACTACTGACAGCCTTGGGAGAGACAGTCCTGACAAAATTCTACCATCTGGTGAGCAAGATGCATGAGACAGGCGAAATACCCTCAGACTTCAATAAGAATATAATAATTCCAATCCCAAAGAAAGCAGGTGTTGGCAGATGTGAAAATTACCGAACTATCAGTTTAATAAGTCACGGCTGCAAAATACTAACGCGAATTCTTTACAGACGAATGGAAACACTGGTAGAAGCCGATCTCGGGGAAGATCAGTTTCGATTCCGTAGAAATATCGGAACACATGAGGCAATACTGACCCTACGACTTATTTTAGAAGCTAGATTAAGAAAAGGCAAATCTACGTTTCTGGCATTTGTAGACTTAGAGAAAGCTTTTGACAATGTTGACTGGAATACTCTCTTTCAAATTCTAAAGGTGGCAGGGGTAAAATACAGGGAGCGAAAGACTATTCACAATTTGTACAGAAACCAGATGGTAGTTGTAAGAGTCGAGGGACATGAAAGGGAAGCAATGGTTGGGAACGGAGTGAGACAGGGTTGTAGCCTCTCCCTGATGTTGTTTAATCCGTATATTGACCAAGCAGTAAAGGAAACAAAAGAAAAATTCGGAGTAGGTATTAAAATCCATGGGGAAGACATAAAAACTTTAAGGTTCGCTGATGACATTGTAATTCTGTCAGAGACAGCAAAGGACTTGGAAGAGCAGTTGAACAGAATGGACAGTGTCTTGAAAGGAGGATATAAGATCAACATCAACAAAAGGAAAACAAGGATAATGGAATGTAGTCGAATTAAATCAGGTGATGCTGAAGGAATTATATTAGGAAATGAGACACTTAATGTAGTAAAGGAGTTTTGCTATTTGGGGAGCAAAATAAATGATGATGGTCGGAGTAGAGAAGATACAAAATGTAGAGTGGCAATGGCAAGGAAAGCGTTTCTGAAGAAGTGAAATTTGTTAACATCGAGTATAGATTTAAGTGACAGGAAGTCGTTTCTGAAAGTATTTGCACGGAGAGTAGCCATGTATGGAAGTGAAACATGGACGATTAATAGTTTGGACAAGAAGAGAATAGAAGCTTTCGAAATGTGCTGCTACAGAAGAATGCTGAAGATAAGGTGGGTAGATCACATAACTAATGGGGAGGTATTGAATAGGATTGGGGAGGAGTTTGTGGCACAACTTGACTAGAAGAAGGGATCGGTTGGTAGGACACGTTCTGAGGCATCAAGTGATAACCAATTTAGTATTGTAGGGCAGCGTGGAGAGTAAAAATCGTAGAGGGAGACCAAGAGATGAATACACTAAGCAGATTCAGAAGGATGTAGGCTGCAGTAGGTACTGGGAGATGAAGAAGCTTGCGCAGGATAGGGTGGCATGGAGAGCTGCATCAAACCAGTCTCAGGACTGAAGACCACAATAACAACAACAACAACAACCGATAGTTGTTCTGTCGATCGACCCTGGTGCAGTCTGTACCACTGGTAACTGAGAGATTTATAATCTGCCTTCCTGCATTTCAGCAATGGACCTTACATTAAACAGACTCACTATTGCATCGCGATTTGTCAGTACGTATACTATCTTACCTCTTTTATTTGCTTCTGGATGATTCCTGTCTGGATTAAATATACATGATGTATAAAAAAGAATCATCCGATTTTAAAAAAATGTTACGTTATCCGAACTGCGCCACTGACGGTCCCAAGCCTGGGGCCTCATCTCTCAAGTGATGAGGAGGGAGGAGGGGGAGGAGTAACACCTCGTAAAAAAACCTGCGTCCATCTGTCTCCGGATGGTAGGGCCCTAAAACCCAGCCACCGGTTCTCCGGCCAGCGTCTGTTGGCTCTGTGAGCTCGGCTGTGTTTGAATCTTCTGGAACTCAAAACTCAAAATTATGTGAGATCCTTTGTGATTTCACAAAAAAAAACCTCAACACAAAGCAATAATCGTGACAGAACAATGACAAAGAATCCACTACCCTGGGCCCCAGTCGGTAAGACTAGGTAACAGACCGTGTCATCGGATTCCATAGGATCAGACACGTCATGAAGAGAAGAATCGGAGCTTCCAAAAAATCCTCAAGACGAAGAGAATATTTTACGTGGGAACACTCAACACAGACACACTACTGCAGGTAGGTAAATTAAAACAATTAACAAACACCATGCGCAGATGAGAACCACTTTGATTCGGAAAATTACAGAATATATAAGGGGAAACCAGCCATAACCATTCCAGGAATTAATCTTAAGCTCTTCGGAACAGGATTTGTAGTACATAAATTGATACTGGACTCTGTAATAGATTTCACCTCAAAATCAGAAAAAAATTTCAACACTCACGATACGATCTGGAAACAAAGCCTATACACTAAGTAGTGCACATGCCCCCACAAATAATTATAACAAGAAGAACCCAGAGATGATAGAGGAATTCTGGGAAGATCTGGAGGAAGCTATCAGCAAAATCCACAGGAATCACATAAAAGTGTTACTAGGGTATTTCAATGCCCAGTTAGGCACGGAAAGAAAATACCGAGACACGACAGGGAAACTCGTCCCACAAGAGAACAAACAAAAATGGAGAGAACTTGATAAATTTCTGCAGGAAATTTGAGCTGAAAATCACGTCAATGCAATTCCAGAAACCACACAGAAAACTTGTAACTTGGAAATCCCCCTAGGAGAAATCCCTCTAGGAGAATTTCAGATAGACCACGTAGCAATATCCGTGAAAAACACTAGAGAAATAATGAACTTATGAACTAGGAAAGGAGTTTTTGAATCTGATCATCATCATCTCCAAATCAAAGCAAAACTTACACCCAACAGACAAATGAAGAGAACCAACAGACCTTTCACAACGGATCCAGAGTACCTGCAACTAAACAAGAAAGAAATAATAGAAGAAATTACGAACAGCAACAACCGGACAGAACTGTCGGAAAAAATGAGAGAACTGATAAAACTGGGGCAACTACTGAGAAAAAGGAAACATCGATGATAGAACATGACATGCAACAGAGTCATAGAAGACAGAAAAAAATTAACAGCCATAGAACACAAGAGAAATGGGAACATTTCAACAGGATACAGGAAAACACTTCAAAAACAATCCGCAGAGATAAAAGAGGTTACGAAAACAGCAGGTTGAAGGAGATGGAAGAGGACTTAACCATAAACAACACACGGATTTTTTACAGAATATTCCGAGAAAATATGACAGGATATCAACCTCCAAGCTTATGCTTCAAAAGACAAGATGGAACACTGGAGACAAATCCGAAGAAAAACTGTGAAATATTAGCCAGATACTTTGACACATCACTCAACTGCGATGAACCAAAACAGAGATTACAGTTTACAAAACCAGAACCTAACCAGGACTCCAAACCCCCAACATACGAAGAAATAGTGAAAATAGTAAAATCATTGAAAAATAACAGAGCACCAGGAGGAGATGGACTGATTGCAGAAATATAGAAATTGGACCATGAAAACATTACACCCAAAACACAGAATAATCAAAAACATCTGGAAAACAGAAAAGGTGCCAGAAGAATGGAAGTCAGCCCAAATACACCCCCTCCACAAGAAAGGAGACAAAGCAGACCCTAGCCGGCCGCGGTGGCCGTGCGGTTCTGGCGCTGCAGTCCGGAACCGCGGGACTGCTACGGTCGCAGGTTCGAATCCTGCCTCGGGCATGGGTGTGTGTGATGTCCTTAGGTTAGTTAGGTTTAAGTAGTTCTAAGTTCTAGGGGACTTATGACCTAAGATGTTGAGTCCCATAGTGCTCAGAGCCATTTGAAAACAGACCCTATTAACTGTAGAGGAATTTCGTTACTGTCTGTGACATACAAAATTCTATCCAGAGCTCTGTTAAATTGCAGACAGATCCACATATCGGAGAGTCCCAAGCAGGGTTCAGGATGGGAAGATTGTGCAGTGAACAGATCTGGTGCCTGAGAACGATATTAACAACGAGAAAGTCCAGAAACACCACATTAACATCTTTTGATTTCAAAAAGGCCTACGATTCCATAGACAGAGAAACACTTTTCAGTACACGGGAAGAAATGAAGGTAGACAACAAGACCAGGAAACATTAACAAATAGAAAATCCGAAGTGAAGTTCATGGGAGAGATCTCAGAACCGTTTCGAAATCAAGACAGCACTGAGATAGGGAGATGGCTTGTCACCCATTTTATTTAACGGAGTTGTAGAGAAAATAATCAGGACATGGGACAAAGGAGTCAATGGGGTAAAGATGGGTAGACACAAAAGTAGAACCATCAACATAAAATGTCTGGCCTTTGCCGATGATATAGTCATCATAATAAATAACAGAAAAGAGCCAAAGAAGCCCTAGAGACACTACATGAATTCGCGGCCAGACCAGGATTAAAAATTTCGTATGAAAAAACGCAGCACATGGACACAAAATCCACAGACAGAAACCCATTGGTAGCATAGTACGGAAAGAAAGCACAAGTAGAGAGTTTCAAATACCTAGGAGAGATCATACAGAAAACAGGACTAAACTGGACAGCCAAAGAAGAAAGAGTTGCAAAGCTAAAAAAAGCATACAGACATACACGGAACCATTACAACAAAAGAACTATTTCCGTTAATGCCAAATTAAGACATTATAAAACAGTAGTCTTACCAGAAGCCTTGTATGCCTCAGAAACGACAGTAATCAGGGGAAGAACGAAAATCAAGGGAATGGAAAAGCTAGAGAGGAAAATTCTGAAAAAGATCAATGGGTCATTTCAGAGACAGGGGATCTGGATAAAATGACAGATGAAATAACTATACAAGCAGACACAGACAGTTAACAGATATCAGAAAAAGAAGGGCTATATTCTATGGGCACATTTATAGGATGAACGAAAACAGGCTGACAAAGAAGATTTTTAAAATAGTGATGAGTAATAGGATGAAAACTAACTGGGCATAGGAAACCATGGAAGACCTAAAGAAAATAAATATGTCCACAGGAGAAATAACGATCAGAGAAAAATGCAGAGAAAAAAATCAGGAAACAGAAATTCGAGAAAACACCAAAAAAAAAAGAAACCAGGAAAGAAGAAGACAGAAGAGAGAAAGAACTTACGCAGTGAATGTATGAGAGGTTTTTGGAAAGAGAAAATAAAGATACAAAAAAAAAGTGCCATGAAAATTGATTCTGTTTTAATGCTCTCCTAAATGGGGAATTAACGACAATAATAATTACGTTATTTGAGATATGTTCGTCAACAACGTACTGTTGGAAAGAGCTAACTTCCCGCTAGGTAGCAGCAGTGTGCGCCCACTCCAGTTCTAGTAAAAATGGTTCAAATGGCACTGAGCACTATGGGACTTAACTTCTGAGGTCATGAGTCCCCTAGAACTCAGAACTACTTAAACCTAACTAACCTAAGGACATCACACACATCCGTGCCCGAGGCAGGATTCGAACCTGCGACCGTAGCGGTCGCGCGGCTCCAGACTACAGCGCGTAGAATCGCTCGGCCACTTCGGCCGGTAGTACATATGGCGTCGGGGCAACAGAAAGCGTTTTGTGTTCCACGTTTTGCGCAGTATGGGTCAGTAATAACTGTTCAGCGTGTCTTTGGTACTAGGTATGATGTGGATCCTCGTACAGCACAGAGCATTAGGCGATGGCACGAACAATTCCGAGAAACAGGATGTTAAAGCAAAACGACGTCGAACGCGTCCGCCACAGTTTCACAAGGAGTCCTCAGAAACCCTTTCGCGTGCAGCTCGGCAGCTCAGCATGCCCCCCGATGTCCGTCTGGCGCGTGTTGCGTCTACGTTTAGACGTGGAACCGCACAAAATCCAGCTACTGCAAGCTATTGGTGAAGGTGACAAACAAGAACAACGTGTGGAGTTCTGTAATTTCGTTCTTGGCGAGATGGAGGATGACAGTTTTATTCCACGCTTAGTGTTTAGTGACGACGCAGCATTACATTTAAATGGAAAGGTGAACCGTCATAATGTGAGAATATGAGGTACAGAACAACCCTATGAAGTTGTACAACACAAGAGGGACTCTGCAAAATGTAATGTATGTTGAGCAGTTTCACGGGAAAAGGCGTACGGTCCATCTTTCACCGCTGACAACACTGTTACTCGAAGCACATATCTCGATATGCTTAAGAAGTTTCTTTTCCCACAGTTGGAGTCCGATTCGAACAACTTCATCTAGCAACAGGATGGGGCACGGCGACGCTGTCGTCCGGAAGATGTGGTGTTTTTTTTTTTAATTATATTCTGCTCAAATTATTATTCTCTTGTGAAGATTCGGAAATATGTTGTGAGTTTTGCACCACTTATTGGCGGGAAGAGCAAAGACTTTTTAAAAAACGTAAGTACTGTAAGTGATAGTTTATATTTCACCTGAAATCGTTTGCAGAAGGCGTAGCGTTCTCAATATTAAGAACTGAGTTCGCATTGCCACTTAATTTATCATGTTCGATCACGACCGGATATGAGACACAGCAACTACGAACAGAGAAACCTAAGGGACCAGACGGAGCTGCTAATTTTCTTTGCTATACTACACCACACATTAAAAGTAGTTGGATTTAAATCACAAACAAGGTAAATAGCAGTGCGCATTCTGCCGTAACTATGACGTTTGCCGAGATGCAGTGGGTCCCTGGTAGCTGTATGAAAACTATAAACCCACCGTTATTTCTGTTGACATTAATAGGAGATGGATAGTATAGAAGTACTTTAAGTAATAAGCAGGCACTACAGCATTTGAGAGCACAATAAACCAATTTAATTACCTTAGTCAGTATTTCTAACAATATGCTCCGTACATTTCAATTTTATATCTTGCTGGCTGTTTCTTTAAATAAAGTCCTTTAATATTTACGACATTTCATCTTAGCTGCACACATAAATTCTTACATAGCACAGCACAATAGTAATATTTTATTATAACTAGTTAGTGATTGCGGACCACAGTCCGCCGTCTTTAAATAATATCACGACTGTGTTAAAAGAAGAGGATTACAATTCTTCAGCTGTCAAAAGATAAGAAACACAAAATATCTCTAGCGATACAAATTATGAACAATTCGTATTCTGCGCCGTGGCGCGTAAGGTATTCTTTGAAATATCAGGTGGTCGCTGCTCAGCGACGATCTAAGAAACCTTTACACAGATGGGTTTTACGAACCTGCATGGTTAGATTATCGAATGTAAATTTATTTAAGTTATCGAAACAGATACTAATATTACAGTGCCTCAGATGAGGAGGGGAGGAATATCGTCCTCATGTCACTCGTAATATTAGTGGCTTTTAATACATGTCTATTGCTGAAATTGAGTGGTCATATAGTACTATACACTTGACGTTTCATAAAGTTACGATACTAGAGAAAACAGTCATTATTAAGATCATCAGTAAAAATTGTCTTTGTGCACTTATTCTGCATCTGTGTTTTGGTCACATGGTTTCTAAACATCTACAACAACATGGGAAGTATTACTATTCACAATACAGAGCTATATACATTAAGTGGACATGACAGGCATTGTCGCCGAAAAAAAATACACACACATAGAAGTACCTTTAAATGGAAAGGTGAACCGTCATAATGTGAGAATATGAGGTACAGAACAACCCTATGAAGTTGTACAACACAAGAGGGACTCTGCAAAATGTAATGTATGTTGAGCAGTTTCACGGGAAAAGGCGTACGGTCCATCTTTCACCGCTGACAACACTGTTACTCGAAGCACATATCTCGATATGCTTAAGAAGTTTCTTTTCCCACAGTTGGAGTCCGATTCGAACAACTTCATCTAGCAACAGGATGGGGCACGGCGACGCTGTCGTCCGGAAGATGTGGTGTTTTTTTTTTTAATTATATTCTGCTCAAATTATTATTCTCTTGTGAAGATTCGGAAATATGTTGTGAGTTTTGCACCACTTATTGGCGGGAAGAGCAAAGACTTTTTAAAAAACGTAAGTACTGTAAGTGATAGTTTATATTTCACCTGAAATCGTTTGCAGAAGGCGTAGCGTTCTCAATATTAAGAACAGAGTTCGCATTGCCCCTTAATTTATCATGTTCGATAACGACCGGATATGAGACACAGCAACTACGAACAGAGAAACCTAAGGGACCAGACAGAGCTGCTAATTTTCTTTGCTATACTACACCACACATTAAAAGTAGTTGGATTTAAATCACAAACAAGGTAAATAGCAGTGCGCATTCTGCCGTAACTATGACGTTTGCCGAGATGCAGTGGGTCCCTGGTAGCTGTATGAAAACTATAAACCCACCGTTATTTCTGTTGACATTAATAGGAGATGGATAGTATAGAAGTACTTTAAGTAATAAGCAGGCACTACAGCATTTGAGAGCACAATAAACCAATTTAATTACCTTAGTCAGTATTTCTAACAATATGCTCCGTACATTTCAATTTTATATCTTGCTGGCTGTTTCTTTAAATAAAGTCCTTTAATATTTACGACATTTCATCTTAGCTGCACACATAAATTCTTACATAGCACAGCACAATAGTAATATTTTATTATAACTAGTTAGTGATTGCGGACCACCGTCCGCCGTCTTTAAATAATATCACGACTGTGTTAAAAGAAGAGGATTACAATTCTTCAGCTGTCAAAAGATAAGAAACACAAAATATCTCTAGCGATACAAATTATGAACAATTCGTATTCTGCGCCGTGGCGCGTAAGGTATTCTTTGAAATATCAGGTGGTCGCTGCTCAGCGACGATCTAAGAAACCTTTACACAGATGGGTTTTACGAACCTGCATGGTTAGATTATCGAATGTAAATTTATTTAAGTTATCGAAACAGATACTAATATTACAGTGCCTCCCATGAGGAGGGGAGGAATATCGTCCTCATGTCACTCGTAATATTAGTGGCTTTTAATACATGTCTATTGCTGAAATTGAGTGGTCATATAGTACTATACACTTGACGTTTCATAAAGTTACGATACTAGAGAAAACAGTCATTATTAAGATCATCAGTAAAAATTGTCTCTGTGCGCTTATTCTGCATCTGTGTTTTGGTCACATGGTTTCTAAACATCTACAACAACATGGGAAGTATTACTATTCACAATAAAGAGCTATATACATTAAGTGGACATGACAGGCATTGTCGCCGAAAAAAAATACACACACATAGAAGTACCTATATAATCCTAAAATGCAACAAACTATGAATTTGGCATGACATTTTCATTATTCTTTCACACGGTTTCCAAATTTTCAATGTCTCTACAAGCTCGATAGGCTCGTGTTTATTCCATCGTAATATTGTTTCTTATTTTACACACATTGTACATTGGTTCGTGGATCACACTGTGCCGTCGAGTTATTTGTCAAGAATCTCTCACGATGAGAGTCCCTTTTCCACCACTTCACTGAATGGAGTTTTCCATTCTCCGTCAACTCATGGAATATGGAACATAAATAGAGAATACTCTGCATTAGTATTACTTAAAATTATCGGTTTAATTACAATAGGTTCAGGATGGCTAAGGATCATTTCTTTCTTTCTTTCATTTCGCACTGATTTCTGCTCTTGTTTACGACAGCGGTTAAGGCAAATATAAATCTCGTTCTGACCGTGACCGAAATTTATTCTAGTAGTGACCGTATTATTATTTGCTTAGTACAAATCGTTCTCTATCAGTCTCTAAAATATGATGTTTTCTATGTACATATAGAACAGTGTCCTTCAAAGTAGTTTGATTATTGCCGGAGCGAGCCACGCGGACCTGGCCATTAAAGTTTCCAATATCCATTATTTCGTCAGACGCCGCTGCGCGGCGATGTTGACAGACCAACACCTGCCAGTATGGCGCGCGCTATCGTAGACTGGGTGTGTGTTGTGTTGTCCGCCGACAACGTGCTGCGTTTAAAGCACGTTGTTTGAGGGCTGCTGCTGTTGCGTCACCGAGGGAGCCTGCACGAAGTCATCTCGTCGTACCACTCGCCAACTGTCTGTTAAGGACTCACAGGTAAGTGAATAGATTTTGCTGGCTTGCGTGGGCTGCATGGCGAACGATACTTATTCACTGACCGTTGCACACGTTAAAAATAAACTGATGCACACAAGGTGTGGTTTAAAGAGTCGTGACACAGACTCGCTTTTGGGCGCACAAATTTTCACTTTCACTTTGACAGGCGTTCGTGAACTAAACGTCGTCCTTCATCTCACTTTCTCTTTGCAAAAATAACACTCTCACAGAAGGATAACAAGATACCTTGCCTAACAATATTTACATAGTTTGTTTATATATACATATATATTCTTAATCTAATTGTCACGTCCGGTACAGAACTGCTGTCGATAATTCTCTTTATGGCTCTCTCTTTCGTCTACCAGTTAAAATTAACGCAGCTACCAGTTTCATTTATTCTTTACCGTCCAATTCTTATAAAAATTTTTAATTGTCTCAAAGACAAAGTAATAGACTTTCTCTTTGAGAACACGCCTCTTTTTATTACTCTTTTCATTTATGTGTCCATTAATTTGTGTTTACTGTGTTGTTTAAATTGAGGGCAGCCTCCATACAGAGAGACTGCCTCCTTTTCCATGCTGAATACTATTCGCTTCAAAATATACCGTCGATGACGGACTAATCGCTTGTTACAAAGACAACAAACTCAACTGCATGCCAAACAAGTGGCTTGACTCTAATTTGCTTCAACAAGCAAAATTTAACTGATCTCGTCGCGAACCTACACGCTTTTCATACGAGTTTGCTTCGCCTAGTACAAGTAAACCTCTACGAGCTGATCCTTGGAATAGGATGTTTGAAGGATTATCAGGGGTCGGTATTTTGGATAAGATTTTATAAAGGAACACAAAATTCAGCCTTTAAATAATCTGGACATTATAAAAATTATCATACTAAACAAGAAACATTTGTATGCGATCGCTTATGCTGCTGCAGTTGCTTTTTGCGTGTCATTCACTTAGAAAATATAACTGATTCATTTACATGCCTCTATGGATGTGCTTGTTTGACCAATTGTTTACTTGGTTACTTGACTCTGTAGTCTTCTACAAGAAGCTGTCATCCATTCATTTTATTTTTCATTTACTTTTTTTTTGAGGCATCACTTTTTAAAGCATTGCGGACTGCTGTTATTAATCGCTACATTTAGTCTTGCGGCTGGCATTTCTCAAGTATAGCATTTCCGTGGAACTTATAGTGTTATCTCTACCCCTTCTTTTACTTGCTACACCTTCGAATTTGCGTCAGCATAACTTATCTGCCATAGAATTTAAAACTCTGTTCCTAATTAAGTTTTCCCACATACATTACTTCTTCTAAGCATCCGATCTGACACATGTTCTTTAGCATATTATAATTTACTCCCTTTCTCTTTTACGTAATGTGTCGCTCTCATTACGATATCCTCTGTTATTCTTTGATTCTAGTCACGAAAAGTTATGACCCTTTATTTTACACAGGACTACAACTTGTCCTCCGAGAGACTTTAGTTTCTCCAAAAAAAAAAAAAACACGAGCATGCATCACATACTTATGTACTAAGTTCTCTCTTTATTAACTGCTGGCTTGTCATTTTTCTTGAGTTATCATTCGACGTCGACGACTTACCTTGTTCTCTGATGATGCTTTGTAATCGCCTCGTACTACTAATACTTGTAAATTTCTTGTGTTACCATTGTGGAATTTTCTGAAGTCACTATGGTGGAACAGACCTTTAACGGTTCCAGTGACGGGGTCGGCTAGCAAGTAGCTTCCTGTGTGCGGCTTCCCGACAATAACAGATGGGCCTTCATAAACGCGCTGCCACTTACGATTTTTATTTCGTAGCTTCGATGGTTTAAAATGAGTCCTTAGTAAGATTCTCTCACCTTCTCCATATTCAATAACCTTATTTACCTTTTTGTCAAATGCTTTCTTACGGAGGTTTGTATACGTTGTCGGTGAAATCAACGCCTGCCTGATTTTGGTGTCAGCTTCTTGTGGAGGCTAAAAAATGCTGTTTCTAGTTTTCTTAATTGTAGTGGTTATCCCTAGCGGATGTCGCCCTTAACGTCTCCTCTCTTTCGTGTTGGTGTTGTGACTGTGGCACGAAGGGTGCTGGACAAGGATCTTGTCCCGTGTTCGATCCACTTTGCGCATAATAGATTTCTGTAGTCCTTTGCCATTTAGGCTTCGGATTTCCTGCATAATCATTTGAGGGACCGGAAAAATTCATGTTTGTCGGAGGTCGAAATGTATTCTGGGCCATGTATTGTATTGTGTTGTTATTATTAGCAAAATGTTGTTGTCTTCCACTTGTCCCATGCCATTTATGTGATTTCCACCCACGCGTCCTGTTAAAGACTGGTCCGCACTGATAATTTCCTTTGGTGGTTTGTTTCCGTACTGATTCTGTGGATTGTACCGTTGTTTAGTACCCTTCGGTCGAAACTGTCCACTTCCGTGCGACACCTGTTGATTTCTGCAGCCGCCGGACGGTTGGCAGTAAGCGTCGCTTCCGCGCGCTCTTCCCTCATTGCCATTGTTGGCCGCGTAAGGCCGGTATTACACTATCAAATTTCTTTGTCAAATATCTTTGTCAAAAAACCTTGTCAAAGATATTTGATGGTGTAATAGGAACTTTGTCAAATGTCGTCCAATATTTGATCAAATCTAGGATCTCGCTGTAGATTTGATCAAAGAAGTCGCTTGTCTTCTGTTCACTGCAGTGTGACATGTTACCAAATGGAGCGCTAGCATCGCTGCAGCCTTCTGCCGTCTGTAGTGTTTTCATAAACATTGCCGGTAAATACAATTGGTGTGTGCCGACAACTGCAAAATTAATAGAGATGTATGAAGCTGATGAGGCGCTTTACAACGTGAGGCACCCTGAATACAAAAATAGATTAAGAAGATTGGAGGCCTAACCTAACCTAACCTAACCCAACCTAACCTAACCTAACCCAACCCTCTCCTGTAGCAAGGAATCGGAGTGTTGCAGTGAGCCTGTCTTCTGCAGATGTAGCAGTTCTTAGGTGAATATTGTGCTTTGTGATATGAGGATACACTTCCTGTGCACATACAGAAATGTATGCTCATCCATTCTTAAGTAATTGATGTATGACTTGACGTCTTCCACTGTAAGCTCACGTAACAAGTTTTGTTGAATGCTTTTATTGTGTCGTCGTAAAACCCACGGCTTCACCCAGATTAGATTAGTTTTTCATTCCACAGATCCGTGCTGAGGAGATCCTCGTGGATGTGGAACATGTCAATTTTTTAAGCTGAAATAACAATACTAATAGTATGAATAAATACAATACATCATTTGTTTCTATTAAAAATTTCGTAAGTCTTTCAGGCTCCTTTTAAACTGATCTTTATTTGTAACTAAATTTTTTGTGTTTGCTGGCAAACTATTGAAGATTAGTGTTCCTGAGCAGTGGACCCCTTTTTGAACTGAAGTAAGTGCTTTTAAGTCCTTGTGCAGATCATTTTTGTTCCTGGTATTGTATGTATGAACTGAGTTGTTAGTTGGAAAAAGAGATATATTATTTAGGACAAATTTCATTAAGGAGTAAATATACTGAGAGGCAGTAGTTAGTACACCCAGTTCTTTGAAGAGGTTTCAGCAGGAGGTCCGTGAGTTTACTCCACAAATAATACGTATTACACGCTTTTGGACTCTGAAAACTTTTGTTTGACTTGGAGAGTTACCCCAAAGTATTATACCATATGGCATAATGGTATGAAAGTAGGCAAAGTATGCAAGCTTTTTCATTTTTATGTTGCCTTTGTGTGCTAACACTCGAATTGCAAATACAGATTTGTTAAGGCGTTTCTGCAGTTCTGTGGTGTGCTCCTCCCAACTGAATTTATTATCAAGTTGTAATCCCAGGAATTTAAAACTGTCAACCTCGTATGTATGGTCCCTTTTTTCCCCCCACTTCTTTTCCGCATGTGCACACAATGCAATTGCGGTACGTGCAACTGCTGCGGTTAATAACAAGTTGTTGTCGGCCATCTTGAACTTTGACGAAAAATTTGATGACAGTGTAATACCCCTTCTAGCGCTACGTCAAAGATCTTTGTCAAATATATTTGACGGAATATTTGATCACATCTTTGATCAAATCTTTGACAAAGAAATTTGATAGCGTAATACCAGCCTATTAAACTCCACTGTTTCGGCTGCTCACTTCATTCGGAGCGCTACCAACATTTGCTACCGCGTCTTTGCGAATCAAATGCAATGAGTCCAATATGGAAAGAAATGCTTCAATATCGTCCTCTCCCTTATAGAGATGGGCAATTTAGTTTTCAAAATCATGATCGCGTCTTTATTTGTAATTGACGAGTCCCAGAATTTAATTTTTGCTAAATATTTTTCTAAATATCTTCTGAGGCTGCCGTGTTTCGAACCGAACATTTCGGCATTGAACACTTCTTTTCTTAAGCGCTGCTGAACACCATCACTCCAAAATTTGTTCAGAAACATCCTCTCGAATTCATTATAGGCTCTGCACTTGTCTGTCATTTCTGTTCCCCATAAGGCGGCATCTCCTGTTATATATCTCGTTACGAACTGTATTCTTTGCTTGTCTGTCCAACTGTTCGGAAATACTCCAGATCGGGTGTATGACACGTTTTTGCGGGTGAAAGGTTGGAAATGTTTTGTTTCAATACACTTTCTTCCTGCATTTGGGTTATGAGTGTTGGTGGGCTGTTCACTTCAGTGTGGTTCTGCACTGCGTCTGTCGGACTGTGGTATGACGTGTCGCCAAGTGGAGTGCGGTAATGATTTGCCTATTGTCATTTCGGTATGGGGAGTGATTCCATGCGCTACCCATCGGATGTGAGGGACTTTCCACTTTGTTCTTTAGTGTCTGCACCTCTTCAGTGACCTGCTGCTTCCATTGAGGAAGGTCTTGTGCCAAAGTTCGCCTTATCTGTCCTAGCTCAGATAACGGGGTGTTTCACAATTTTCCTGGTTCCGCCAAAAGATCGTAAGTAACTTCCCTCACTACTTCCTACAGTTCTGTCTTTATCTTTTTTTCTATCAGATGGTCTTTGGTTTTTATCCACTCTGTGTAGTGGTCGGATAACGCTTCAGCGTGAGCCTGTACCGTAATTTTTACCTGCTCCTCTATGCCAAGGGATTCTACTTGTTTCGTCAAATCATCTGTCTCCTTTCCCATATTAATGACAACCAGTTTCACGGCGCTGACCTTCTTTGACTTGGTATCACAATTACCCTTTAATGCTACAGTTTCGTTATGGTATGCTTCTACCGTGGCATTAACCCTTTCGTGGGCAAAATTATTGAGTAATTGTTTTTAATGAATGGAGAGCAGATAGTAGTTAACAGATAGGTATATTTATCATACAGAATTGTGAAAGTGAGGTCACACAACAAGGTGGGAAGTATTCTTCGCACTGCCCTTCCTTGGAGTTAAATGACAAAAACAACTTTTTCAATATATGTCATATTTATTTGATAAATTTACTTCTCTTGTTACAATGCTTATTCACAATTACATGCCATGAAATTTTTTGAAACTTGGGTCTATACAAAGTAGTATTTGACAATATGTACAAACACAGCAAGTGCGCTTTTCCGCAGCTTTGGTACTACAATCATGCCACCTCCTGTAGGTTTCTCCTAAAATGGCTTGATGGTCCCCTACAGCCACATGACGAACATTTTCAGGTACTTTACCCCTTTCTGCCAGAAAGACAGATTTTTGTCCACGCCTTTTTCGGGATGAGAAGCCAGCGATCAATTGTCTGGCTACATGGATCCTGTATGTGAGCTGTTCATGCTGTCGACTTTCTCTGTTACTTATTTTCTACAGGATAAAACTGTTCACTACGGCAACGTCCACCAGGAAACAAAATATTCTGTGCCACCATTTTACAGAACGTTTGCCAGTAGCATACCTTTCTCGTAATCGATAAAACTTATCGACACCACCCATTATTTTGTTGTTTACAGCCACAACTTCAGGGCAAGAAATCTCTGTACTAGTACCATCCTTGTTTTCCCTTTTCACTGTGGCTCTTGATCTTGGGTCATGAATTGAGGACAAAAAAGTAACTGGGCGGCTATCCATCCATTTTACTGCAGAAATGGCTCCTTTTGTTTCAAACTGGAATTCTCCTCGTTCCAATTTTACGTTTTCCTTCATAAATTTGGGTAAATCTTTCCTTTTGGTCTTCACTGTCGCTCATCCATACACACCCTTCTTCAAAAGTGTTGACATCAATTTCACGGTGGTGAAGAATCTGTCAAATGCAACTACATTATTTTTATTATTTATTTCCTTTGTTAGATCTACTACAACCCTTTCGCCCAATGAAAAGTCACTATCTGCCTATACTTCCCTGTGTAAACATCAAAGTTCATTATATATCCAGTGAGTGAATCTGACAAGCACCACACTTTGTAGCCTCGTTTCACCGGCTTCATTGGCATATACTGTTTCACAGATGATCGTCCTTTGAAAGGAATCATCGATTCATCCACTCACATAAATGATGAGGGCTCATAATTATTCTTACAGCTCTGCAAAAGCTTTTCAATCAATGGCAATTTATGCATTTATCATATTCTGGAAGATTTCTTGGCTTTGCAGTTTCGTTGTTATTACAGTGGACATTCTCTACAATCTTTTTAAATCTTTTACTTGTCATTTCATTAGCAATTGGCTCTACTTTTAGTATAGGGTCTGAACTCCAGAAGTTAGAGAGCAAGAAGTTGGTGAATTCCCATTAGAATAAGACATCCAAGCGCTCATTTCTTGAGTACTTGTGTCCACCCAGGTGTTTGATTGACATATACTACCACGATTTTGTTTTTGCACACAAGTTTGTTTCATTTACAATAAGAGTGAAAGCATCGTCATCAAAGAACTTAGAAAAATAAGTGAGCTCCCGATCATTGGCACTACAGAGAAATTTTGGTTTTCCTTCCATTCGTGTTTCAAAGTTGTTCTTTCCATTGTTGATGTAATAACAGTCGCCGTTGCATTCTTCTTCACTTTCACTGTCCAACGTATCACTACTGGCAACAGTCGGAAGCACGAATGATTCGCTGTCATGTTTATCACCATAAATGTCTTGTTCCACAGAAACATGTCTTGAATCACTGGTGACTGCGTTACCTAGAACATTCAGTTCATCTGCTGCACCTTCATCTCCTTCAGGTTCTGTCATCAGGTAATGAAAATAATATATTGTAAATTTCGTTAACATGTTTAGGATTGCTGAGGTCTAGGGAATGAGACATCTGAAAGGAAGGCAATGCAAATAAATAGAGAACTGGAGAGTGTAAAAAATACTATGACAGATTCAACGGAAGCAAGCACTTGGTTTGGTATGGTAAACTTGACATTCTTTAGTAACATAATGATCAGTGCATTATTTCTGAAACCCACTAAGTCAAAAGTGTCAAATAAATGTGGCTAAATATAGAAATATTCGTTCTAGAGACGTAAAACAATGGGCTACCAAAGAGGCGGTGGGACGGACACTTCCCACCAACAAAATCAAATATTACAAGTAAAGTCCACAAGTAATGTAAGTAAAACACATTTTACAACAAACAGGGAACAGCAGATAATAAGACACCATAGCAAAAATCAAAAGTATCACAAAATGTCACGCAAACAGCACTGAAAGGATCCTCTACAGAGCAACACTCAGCTATACTAAGCCTCTGCGCGAAGGTACAGCAAAAAAACAGTGGGAACTGTGAATCCCACGGGACTAGGAGCTAGTTCATTGTAGTGGGAAGCATGTTTCCCACGGATCACGAAAGGGTTAATTTCACCCTTGGCAGCTCCTAGTGCTGCATCAAATTTATTAGAGACAGATTATTTATTAGAGATCTCAGCCTCAACCTGTTTACAGATCTCAGTTTTTACTGCTTCGATTTGCCCACTTATTTCCGACTTGACCTTGCCCAATCGGGTATTCAGATCAGTTTTCAAGTCGGTAGTTATTTCAGTTTTTACCACTTCAAATTGTTTATTTAAATCGGTAAAAGCTCGCATTAGTTCTTTTTGTTTTCCTCCTCTCGTTCAGCTCTCTCTCTTGCTTTTCGTTCTTTTTCTAACCGCAACTGTCCCTTTTACCTATCATTATTTTCCATCCAATTTTGGATTTGAAGGCGCGTAGCATTCGTATCTACAGTTGGGTTGCTACCCGCAGGAATCGTTTGAATTGTTTGGTCTTTGTTAATCGTATCACCGGCGCTAGCCCCCGCCTCCACTCGCATGCTAATTGCACGTGAGCGCAACGAATATTGAGTGCTGTTCATATTGTCATTGTCACCTGCTGTCGGGATTAATTTCTGTTTACCCTCCTCCATCTCGCGGTGTCTGTTCGTCAACAGTATTACGTCAGCTACACGCGGTCTGCTACGCGGGTCGTCTGTTCTTTGCTTGTGACGTCAGGTCACGTGCTGTCTGTCAAGTATGGGAGTTGCACTCACCTAACAAGCGACTGTGAACTGAAGCGGACAAGACAAGATGGAAGACGGGTACACTAAACAACTGAATTAGCACACAGAGCTAGCATTTTACATGTAACACGACGCCATATTTAAACATTGACATCAAGCTCAACAATGGAATTCCGACACTACGTTGCAAAACCTACTAAATTCTGACTAAAAAAATAATAAGTTTAAGCTGATTTTATAAATGTGCTGATGGAAATAAAAGGAAGAATGGTAATGTAGCTCGAAAGACAACTGTACTACTGAAGCGTCACAACTGCATATGAAATTTTTTCTTAATTTACGTTTGATGTCTTGGAAGTCGGCAACTGGGTATAAAATTTCTCCTTTTTCCGCCGTCGGCTCGCCTTTCCTCCTTGAAATTTTCGTCCACAATTTTTTAAGCGCGTAGCGTCCGCATGAAAAATAAATTTATTGTTAGATACATCTTTATTAACAGCAAAGAGGACTGATTTTCGTGATTTCAGTCAAGTCCCTGTTCGGGCGCCAAGTGTGGTGGTATTTTTTTCTTTTAAAAATATTATATTTTGATCAAATTATTATTCTCTTGTGAAGATTCAGAAATGTGTTGTGAGTTTTGCACCACTTATTGGCGGGAAGAGCAAAGACTTTTGAAAAAACTTAAGTAGTGTTAGTTATAGTTTATCTATATATCACTTGACATCGTTTGCAGAAGGCGTAGCGTTCTCAAGATTAAGAACACAGTTCGCATTGCCACTTAATTTATTTGTGTTCGTGATCATGTTCGGATATGAGACATAGCAACTACGAACAGAGAAACCTAAGGGACCAGACAGAGCTGCTAATTTTCTTTGCTATACTACACCACACGTTAAAAGAAGTTGGATTTAAATCACAAACAAGGTAAATAGCAGTGCGCATTCTGCCGTAACTATGACGTTTGCCGAGATGCAGTGGGTCTCTGGTAGCTGTATGAAAACTATAAACCCACCGTTATTTCTGTTGACATTAATAGGAGATGGATAGTATAGAAGTACTTTAAGTAATAAGCAGGCACTACAGCATTTGAGAGCACAATAAACCAATTTAATTACCTTAGTCAGTATTTCTAACAATAGGCTCCGTACATTTCAATTTTATATCTTGCTGGCTGTTTCTTTAAATAAAGTCCTTTAATATTTACGACATTTCATCTTAGCTGCACACATAAATTCTTACATAGCACAACACAATAGTAATATTTTATTATAACTAGTTAGTGATTGCGGACCACCGTCCGCCGTCTTTAAATAATATCACGACTGTGTTAAAAGAAGAGGATTACAATTCTTCAGCTGTCAAAAGATAAGAAACACAAAATATCTCTATCGATACAAATTATGAACAATTCGTATTCTGCGCCGTGGCGCGTAAGGTATTCTTTGAAATATCAGGTGTTCGCTGCTCAGCGACGATCTAAGAAACCTTTACACAGATGGGTTTTACGAACCTGCATGGTTAGATTATCGAATGTAAATTTATTTAAGCTATCGAAACAGATACTAAAAATGGCGTCGGGGCAACAGAAAGCGTTTTATGTTCCACGTTTTGCGCAGTATGGGTCAGTAATAACTGTTCAGCGTGTCTTTGGTACTAGGTATGATGTGGATCCTCGTACAGCACAGAGCATTAGGCGATGGCACGAACAATTCCGAGAAACAGGATGTTAAAGCAAAACGACGTCGAACGCGTCCGCCACAGTTTCACAAGGAGTCCTCAGAAACCCTTTCGCGTGCAGCTCGGCAGCTCAGCATGTCCCCGATGTCCGTCTGGCGTGTGTTGCGTCTACGTTTAGACGTGGAACCGCACAAAATCCAGCTACTGCAAGCTCTTCGTGAAGGTGACACAACAACAACGTGTGGAGTTCTGTAATTTCGTTCTTGGCGAGATGGAGGATGACAGTTTTATTCCACACACAGTGTTTGGTGACGACGCAGCATTACATTTAAATGGAAAGGTGAACCGTCATAATGTGAGAATATGAGGTACAGAACAACCCTATGAAGTTGTACAACACAAGAGGGACTCTGCAAAATGTAATGTATGTTGAGCAGTTTCACGGGAAAAGGCGTACGGTCCATCTTTCACCGCTGACAACACTGTTACTCGAAGCACATATCTCGATATGCTTAAGAACTTTCTTTTCCCACAGTTGGAGTCCGATTCGAACAACTTCATCTAGCAACAGGTTGGGGCACCGCGACGCTGTCGCGGGATCGGCCACACTGGACCAAATGATTCAGCCTTACATTAGTGGCCTCAAATGCCACGGGACCCGACCCTATCTGATTATTTCTTGTGGGGGCTTATAAAAAACTGTTTATGTGCCTCCGTTACCGACAACAAGGAATGAACAGAGACATCACGTAACAGCAGCTTTGGAAGCTGTAACTCGAGGCATGCTCGCTGCAGTGTGGGAACAATTTGAACACCGCATCTCGAGGGGGTCATATTGGACACCTATGAAAAGGTATGCGAAAAAGTTTTCGAGTTTCCCGTTCATCAGAAACCAAATTCATTGTATATGTTTATTGGTTTCAGAAATATAGACGTGCGAAATCGGATGATTCTTTTTGGTACATCCTGTGTTGGCGTCTTGCCGCTTATGCACGACTTGTCTAGCAACGGCCCTGCAACACAGGGGTGTCCGAGCTGTGCACACAGACTGAGCAGCAGGATATTTTCTTACTTCTATCCACACAGACCATAGCTCTGAAAGCTCCAAAACTTCGTATGAACAGATAATTATACTGTTCTTGACTGTTTCTGCGAAACTAATGAAGACGATGGGGAACAGGACAAACGTTTTGTTTAATTGCGTACATTTCCTCACAAATGATGTTCAAAACGCTCGCCGTCGACTGCAACGCACATAGCGTCTGTAGCGTCTGTTGTAGGCAGCGGCTGTGTTCCTCGCCTGAGCACACGCAAGTGAGCTACGCCTTGCAATTGTCACGCACCACGACACTACGTAGCCTAATGTCACTTTGGTTGTTTCGCGTGTGAGTGCTTGCGATGATGCGCGTGGTACTTACACCCGTGATTTTCAAACAGCTGTATCAGATATGGTTAAGGTAAAGGGCAAATGTTCATTTGAAGTTTTTTTGTTCACATCACCAGTACTGACATCAGTCAAAGCGTGTACCTTTCCTCCTGAGTCACCTTGTATAACAGATACAACGAGAAAAAGGAAGATTACATTTTATGGACACTTAAAAAGGATGGGTAACCAGAGGCTGCCGCCATCTTGGATTACGTCATCGCCGCCACCTTGAGTAAATTTGGCAACAAAGCAGCGTGTATTGACGCATAGGTTGCCCTACTACTTATATATTGCATTGTAAAGTTCCTGTGGTCAATGTTGTGGCATGACTAGAGAGGATGACTGTGTGTCCTATCGTGAGGTACGTACAGATTCAGCACATCGATAACCGTGAGAGATTTTTTTACATGGAAAATTATGTGCGCTATAGATGCTGAGATTGGTTCCAGAAGCACAGCTGTGAATTGCAGACATTACCTATGCATGGATCTGTGTCAGACTGTAGCAGCAATGGTAATATTTAATTGTAGTTACACTGGTAATAATTTAGTTCCTGGCTTCCATTACCCTTGTGAGTCTAGTATGTATTTGATGATCTATAGACAACTTTAGGGGTTTAACTGTGAATGCACTTTAGCGATCTGTGCAAAATAATTTTACCACTGAAAGTCTCGCCTGCAGAAAGAAAAGGTGGATGGTGCTTCGATACCGACAACAGTAATTTGGTGGGTAAATTCGGTTAGAGGCAATCATAGTGCTCGATTCATTCACGTCCTTTGTGCTGGGATATAGGAGCCTCTACATAGCAGTGAGAACATTTGCGTATGTTGAGAGCAGGGAGCGTAACATGTGATGGAGTGGGTAGCACGTTACATCCACGAGGAAGACTGCATTCGACATTATTCTGCGTTATTTTCGTAAACAGGTTCCGTTAGGGCAGGAATTTTTGTGCATACAGGCTGAGACATCAAGAAAGCGAGCGTTAACTATTTCTGGGGCAGTATACAATTTCTGTGAGGTCAACCCAGTTATTGTTTTTTACACAGTCACGTGATATGGCTATAAGACTGAGAACATTATTAGATGCGTTTGCGAAGGTTTGTGGCTACTCTGTCATCAACAGTGAAGACAGGCGCTGCCGTGAAGTGCCCCGCAAACAGGGGCTGCGCCTTGGAGTTGTGTGACTTCAGTATAACAGCGGCTGTATACCTGAAAATAGATGCAACTTCCAACTGCATTCGGCGGTGGCCCGCGTGTGTTACAGATCGTGGGTCCCTGGCTGGTCGCACCAGCACCAGTGTCTAGGTGAACACGTATTTGGATAGCAGTTTCCCTGCTGTCAAGTATGAAAGGGGCACCACCAACTCATGTGTGCGGGCCCTTATCGGGCGTCTGTGTGTGGTTTGACAGCTGATAGCTGCGTCACTTGGCAGGGGTTGTCGCTAACCTCCCGTGGGCTCTAGTGCATAGGGGGTGGCGGTGGTGCTTCTAGCTGTTGATTGCATTATTTTGCGCGTAGGGCTGTAGGCTGTGCTATGCGTTATTTGGACAGTTTATGAGTACTGAGCGTGTCTACACATCACTGTGCTGCAGTTTTCAGGTCTGTACTGAAATTATTTCGGTAAATTAGGAGTTGTTTGTGTGTCTGCAGACTGTGTATTGTGACCCCAAGCACATCAGGGGGAGTGTTTTGTGTCAGTGTGATAAATATACTCCATCCATAAATAAAATGTTCCAAAATAAACAGAGCGCACTCCTTGCTTAGTCTCCCCCAGCAGCCCAGCACAGCCTGAGTCATTTTTGTGCCATTTTCCCCCTACAGATCACAAACTGAGATAAGGTCGCAGGAGGGATGACAGTGCCCTCTGGTGGCAGTAATGTGTACTAGGTCAGTTGGAGTCTAGATCTAGTGGTGGAGACATTGCTTGCAAAATAAAAACTTATGTCCATCATAGGCAGAGGCGTTTTCCTGCCAATTCCCCCACCATCTTGGATGGCGCCATGTGCTGTGCACATTATCACACGTTAGTGCATGTTGCACTGAGATGTCAGTCGGTTGAGGATCCTGGTGGAGAGTTTAACTATTTCCTTCCAAGTGAAGGTGGGCAAGCCACTCACGAATGTTCATTACAAGTGCACGGTAGTTCTTTCTGGTGGTGTCAATATGTACTAGGCCTCACAATGTATGCTGCCATCTTCAATAACGGTAGTCGCATCATAAGATGACGTCATGGACGACAGCAACCTCTGGTGTAAGTACTGTGTACTAAGTCAGTTAGGGTCTGCAGCTCTTGGTGAACACAATGTATGGCGCCATCTTGGATTATGTCACAGCTGACAGAGCCCTCTGGTGGGGGCGCTGTGTACTAAGTCAGTTGGAGTCTGGAACTCTTGGTGAACACATTGTATGCCGCCATCTTGGATAATAGTACTTGCATCATCACCTGAAGTCACAGTAGCGCCCTCTGGTGCTGGTGCTGTGTACTATGTCAGTTTGAGTCCAGATCTCTTGGCGAACACACTATTTGCCGCCATCTTGGATTATGTCACAGATGAGGGCGCCCTCTGGTGGTGGCGCTGTGTACTAAGTCCGGAGCTCTTGGTAAACGCACTGGATGGCCGTACTGTATGAAAATGATTAAATAAAGACTTATGACCATGTCATTTTCCCAAGTATCTTTAAGAGGAGGTGGCAATCGGGTGACTGAGGTTAGTACAAGTGTCCTTTCTGTCGCGTCATTTCCTTAGCTTAGTAGAGACACGAATTGACCTTTGCTTACCGCCAAAATTCAAACTTGGCGGCATTTCATAGGAAGAATTGACAGTCGGGTGACTTAGTTTGCCGGCGGGAGTGGCCGAGCGGTTCTAGGCGCTACAGTTTGGAACCGCGCGACCGCTACGGTCGTAGATTCGAATCCTGCCTCAGGCATGGATGTGTGTGATGTCATTAGGTTAGTTAGGTTTAAGTAGTTCTAAGTTCTAGGGGACTGAAGACCTCAGAAGTTAAGTCCCACAATGCTCAGACCCATTTGAACCATTTTTTGACTTAGTTTAGTGGAGGTGGTCCAAGTGACCTATTTTCCTGCGATTTTCTTTGGTGTCATGCATTGTCCTGTTTCTTCGTCATCTGCAGAGCTTGTTGGCATATGAACTTGTACTACTGTAGTAGGTGTGGGCTTTGTATCTATCTTGGCCACAATAATGCGTTCACTATGCTGTTTGTAGTAGCTTACCCGCATTCCTATTTTCCTATTCATTATTAAACCTACTCCTTCATTACCCCTATTTGATTTTGTGTTTATAACCCTGTAGTCACC
This sequence comes from Schistocerca piceifrons, assembly GCF_021461385.2. Lineage (NCBI taxonomy): Eukaryota > Metazoa > Arthropoda > Insecta > Orthoptera > Acrididae > Schistocerca > Schistocerca piceifrons. The sequence goes on from NC_060141.1 coordinate 836,410,585, forward strand.
CTACCAGAAGTCTTGTTCCTCCTGCCACCGAACTTCACTAATTCTCACTATATCTAACTTTATCCTATCCATTTCCATTTTTAAATTTTTCTAACCTACCTGCCCGATTAGGGGATCTGACATTCCACGCTCCGATCCGTAGAACGCCAGTTTTCTTTCTCCTGATAATGACATCCTCTTGAGTAGTCCCCGCCCGGAGATCAGAATGGGGGACTATTTTACCTCCGGAATATTTTACCCAAGAGGACGCCATCATCATTTAATCATACAGTAAAGCTGCATGCCCTCGGGAAAAATTACGGCTGTAGTTTCCCCTTGCTTTCAGCCGTTTGCAGTACCAGCACAGCAAGGCCATTTTCGTTGCAAGGCCAGATCAGTCAATCATCCGGGCTGTTGCCCCTGCAACTACTGAAAAGGCTGCTGCCCCTCTTCAGGAACCACACGTTTGTCTGGCCTCTCAACAGATACCCCTCCATTGTGGTTGCACCTACGGTACGGCTATCTGTATCGCTGAGGCACACAAGCCTCCCCACCAACGGCAAGGTCCATGGTTCATGGGGGAGGGGGGGGGGGGGAGGGATTTCATATCGATTCCGTATTCCTGGATTTCCGGAAATCTTTTAACACTGTACCACACAAGCGGCTGGTAGTGAAATTGCGTGCTTATGGAATATCGTCTCAGTTATGTGACTGGATTTGTGATTTACTGTCAGAGAGGTCACAGTTCATAGTAAGTGACGGAAAGTCATCGAGTAGTGTTATAGGCCCTTTGCTGTTCCTTATCTTTATAAACGATTTTGGAGACAATCTGAGCAGCCGTCTTCGATTGTTTGCAGACGCTGTCGTTTATCGACTAATAAAGTCATCAGAAGATCAGAACAAACTGAAAAATGATTTAGAAGAAATAACGGAATGGTGCGAAAAGTGGCAGTGGACCCTAAATAAGGAAAAGTGTGAGGTCATCCACATGAGTTCTAAAAGAAAGTCGTTAAAGTTCGGTTACACGATACATCAGTCTAATCTAAAAGCCGTAAATTCAACTAAATACCTAGGTATTACAATTATTAACAACTTAAATTGGAAGGAACACATAGAAAATGTTGTGGGGAAGGCTAACCAAAGACTGTGTTTTATTGGCAGTAAACTTAGAAAATGTAACAGACCTACTATGGAGACTGCCTACACTACGCTTGTCCGTCCTCTTTTAGAATACTGCTGTGCGGTGTGGGATCCTTACCAGATGGGACTGATGGAAAACATCGAAAAAGTTCAGAGAAAGTCAGCACGTTTTGTATGATCGCGAAATATGGGAGAGAGTGTCACAGAAATGATACAGGATTTGGGATGGACATCATTAAAAGAAAGGCGTTTTTTGTTGCGGCGGAATCTTCTCACGAAATTCCAATCACCAACTTTCTCCGCCGAATGTGAAAATATGTTATTGACACCGACTTACATACGGAGGAACGATCACCACGATAAAATAAGGGAAATCAGAGCTCGTACGGAAAGATATAGGTGTTCACTCTTTCTGCGCGCTGTACAGGATTGGAATAATAGAGAATTGTGAAGGTGGTTCCATGAACCCTCTGCCAGGCACTTAATTGTGATTTGCAGAGTATCCATGTAGATGTGGAAGATGGTGCTTGAAGTGATCGCTGTAGCAAGCAGAAATCTACAGACACCAGAAATTCAGTGCTGGCACCTGGTTTGACCAGAACCGAGGTGGAATCGCCCTACACGTCAGGAGCCCGAAGATAGCGTAGTAAATCGCTGAAACTGGTAGCCAAATAAAATGTTTGGAAATTAGGCGGCTGAAAGGTGTTTGATTTGACATCCTGAACCGAACAGCCGAGTCCCGCAACCATCTCTGGAAAGATGGACATACAAAGACTCCATGCACTTCCACTTTCGGTAGTACAACTTGAATCGCAGAAATCTGCGCTCATTTCATTCTGGAATATTTTTCACCAAATGTCTCTCTTCTTTCGTTGGGCAATAATGCCAAGGCAGCTTTATAGATGTTTGTCTCGTTATTTGAAAGCCCAAAGTCGGCGAGAATGGTGTATACTTGCGACAACTGTTTGCTACAACACTTCGACGTATCATCTGTTGACAAGTCTTATTTACTTCTTACAGCCTCTCTCCCTGCTCTTCCGGGGTAGCCGCGCGGTCTGAGGCACCTTGTCACGATCCGCGCGGCTGCCCCCGTCGGAGGTTCGAGTCCTCCCTCGGCCATGAGTGTGTCTGTTGTCCTTAGCGAAGTCAGTTTAAGTAGTGTATAAGTCTAGGGACCGATGATCTCTGCAGTTTGGTCCCATAGAAGCTTACCACAAATTTCCAAAAATTTTCTCTTGTCTGTGCATCTTAGAGATGGGTAGTTCGCGAACGAACGGGTGCAAAGGAACGGTTCACCAAGATGAACGAAAGGACCGAGGAACGAATTCCAAGGAACGATCGGTTCATAGTTCACTTCGGTCGCGACGGTCTACTTACAGTTCCCGGGAACGAGGAACGATCGGTTCATAGTTCACTAGTTCACTTCGGTCGCGGCGGTCACTTGGGCAGTTCTCGTTCCAGCCTCGGTCGCGTGCTCGCCTCAGTCTCGGTCTCCCTCGGCCGCACTCGTCGTTCTTCGCATGACCACCTGTCTCAGTTCCAACGCCGACTGCTCCTAGTTAGTTCAGTATCCAGTTGTTCGTTTCGTTCACTGCGCTCGCCTATTTTACATGTGTTCCAAACTTTTCTTGCACTTGGCTCTGGCTATTCAGCGTCCACGACCGGTAATCAGAGAGTATTTTATAGTTACGTAAATTACATAAAAGTTACGTTGTATGTAATAGGTACGTCTTTTCAGGTAACAAAAGGGCATTTCAGCTCACTTCATTATATCGATGAACAGCAGAAGACATACTTATAACAAGGCAAGTTTTTTTTGTTATTCATATATTTTTTGGTTTCATCGACTTGATTTGGCAACTAACTTTCAATAATTTGCTTAATTTGTAGTGTAAGAAATTCATATAAAACGATTTTCGTGTATCTTTCATATACAAAACATTACATTTAGGAAGACTCTAATTATTTTTAAGTTTAGTTGTTTCCAATTTGCATTCCCTGCTAGTTTGGTTTCTGTGAAAAAAAAAGTGGGTTGTGGGTCATTCTGGCTCAGTAGGAAAAGCGGTGCCTCTCCATTTGAAAAGACTCAGATTGCCATAAAATCGTATTTACTTATTATCTCAAAAACAATTGTTCAGAAGGAGCTTTCAAACCAAAAACTTTATTACTGCGAACTTAATTATTATTATTATTATTGCTGCATTAACTTTAATAATGCGACATAGAAACCTAATTTTTACTAAGCGTGTGACGCAAGTATGATGAGAAAACCACGTTTTATTTTATGCTTCCAAAGAGTCTGTCCTTCGCCTACGAACTCAGAGAGAACGTGAAGTATACACAGCGTGTAAACGATTATTGTTTAGAACGTAGCATAGCTATGTAGCGGAAGCCGAAACGAAGAATTTTATACAAGACACTTGTGGTCTATTAAGTTGGGAAACAGCCACAAACAGGTTTACAAGACTACATGTGCTATATAGCCCATGCGCGTCGCGTGAGATTTTCATGTTGTCTTCTCCAGCTCTCTACACATCGACATCGATTGTTTTGCAGTTGTTGCTTGCATTAGCTTGTTATTTCTTCACTGCCTAATTATTATATGTTTGTCTGTTTGTTGTATCTGCTCGTAACGGGCAACACATCGTCCGTTTAGTTGGCGAGCAGTCTGTACTCGGGGCCGGTTTTCCGTGCGCCACCCTATATTATTTCCCTGCGATCAGCCACACAACGCTACAGTTGGCTGAACGAGAGATTCTGCAGAATCACAGAAATTACTTCTAAAAGTGTGTAAGAGTTCTGTAATGAATAAAAACTCTGTACTCCAGGGGGGAGGCAAGTGCCCCCCCTTGGTGCCCTCCGTCCTTCAGTCACCTACACTACTAGATTTCAGCTTTTCATAAGGACCGTATACCAAGCACAAATGAACGGTGAACGAGTAAAAATGAACGGTTCCCAAAAAAGAACGATCAGCAGTGAACTAGTTCCCAAGAATGAACGAGTTTGCCCATCTATAGTGCATCTCTCTGATTTTCCTGCGATTTTTCCCCTGCTAATATAAAGTTCTCTTAGTTGGTTGCTGCTCATATCCTCGATTATGCAGGCAACCCAGCTCCTCTCAATATATTTTGGAAATAGAAGTCTCTCCCTTTCGTGCCCTTTTCTTTGCCTGGTTCAAAGTCTTCCTTACTTCCGACCGAGTGTCATCCAGAACTCCAGACTTCTATAATCACTGCATGGAACCTCTCCTGTGATGGTTTGTTTGTGATTTGCCAGGCCTGTTTACTGTATCCTTCGCACTCTCACATTGGTTGAAAAATGGTTCAAATGGCTCTTAGCACTATGGGACTTAACAGCTGTGGTCATCGGTCCCCTAGAACTTAGAACTATTTAAACCTAACTAACCTAAGGACATCACACATATCCATGCCCGAGGCAAGGATTCGAACCTGCGACCGTAGCAGTCGCGCGGTTACTCTCACACTGACGGACAATACAGAAATTGTGTTGCTTTTGAATACTACATGCTTCAAGCCGATTTATTATCAAGTGACTTACGTGGCTACATTCACCAAATGGAACCTTTCCTGGGAAGCGAGTAGCTTGTTTCCAATGCACTACTGCTCATTTACTCTAACTCCCGCACACTCACATTGACGACGCGACATGCAGGCTTCTCTCCCAGCGACTAATACGGCTAGAGTCACCACATGGAACCTCTCCTCAGAGTTCAGTAGCTTGTTTCCGATGCACCACTGCCCGTTTACTGCAAGCCTTGGTCCCTCACATTGACGATGTGACACAAATTGCGACGCGGTTGAGTACTCAGGCTCCATGCCGACTTCCCTGCAAGTGACTAATGCGGCTACAGTCACTGCGTGGAAACTCTTCTGGGTGTCCAGTTGCTTGTTTCCGGTGAACCACTGCCCTTTGCTTTATCCCTCGCACTCTCACGTTAACGATGCTACACAGAAATTGCGTCGAGGTTGAATGCTACGGTTTCCATGCCGATGTTTTCTCCAAGCAACTAATACGGCTACTGGATTGCCAGTAGCTTGTTTCCGATGCACCATTGCCCATTTGCTGCAACCTTCGGACGCTCACGTTGATGATGCGACACAGAAATTCATTTGCGATTGAATACTACAGGCTCCATGCCGACTTCTCTCCATCGATTAACGGGGCTACGGTCCCTTGAATGGAACCTCTCTTGGGAAGCTATTAGCCCGTTTCCGATGCACCACTGCCAATTAATGTAACCTTCGCACCCTGTGATTGACGATGCGACAAAGAAATTGCGTCGAGATTGAATACTATATGCTCCATCCTGACTTGTTTCCAAGCACCGCATATGGTATGGCAGACCAGTATTCGATCGAGAGGACACGAGGTACTTTGTACCGCAGCCTCATGACGATAATAGGGATGTTTGTGATGACGGGATTTAAAGTCTCCCATACTTACACTACTCACTTGTAACGAGAAAAGGGCTGGGGGGAGTGAGAGGGAGCGAGCGACAGAGAGAGAGAGAGAGAGAGAGAGAGAGAGAGAGAGAGAGAGAGAGAGTGCGCAGAGTAGTAGTATGACACTTTTATCATATTGTAAGTTATTTTTGTATGTGTGTGTGTGTGTGTGTGTGTGTGTGTGTGTGTGTGTGTGAAAATAAAGGGTAAAACAAGAAAAAGTGAAAAATTTATATATATGCGCACCATGTGTGCGAAAGAAAGAATAACCATAAACAGAAGAAATATTAAAAAAGCAAAAAAGTAGAAAAATATATTTATATAGTTGTTCATACGCAATGTTATCTCTAGCCTCAAAATATACCGGGTGATCAAAAAGTCAGTACAAATTTGAAAACTTAATAAACCACGGCATAATGTAGATAGAGAGGTAAAAATTGACACACATGCTTAGAATGACATGGGGTTTTATTACAAAAACAACAAAAAAGCAACAAAAAAAAAACGAAGTATTGCTAGACGCGTGGAAGATCTCTTGCGCGCGTCGTTTGGTGATGATCGTGTGCTCAGCCGCCACTTTCGTCACGCTTGGCCTCTCAGGTCCCCAGACCTCAGTCCGTGCGATTATTGGCTTTGGGGGTTACCTGAAGTCGCAAGTGTATCGTGATCGACCGACATCCCTAGGGATGCTGAAAGACAACATCCGACGCCAATGCCTCACCATAACTCCGGACATGCTTTGTAGTGCTGTTCACAACATTATTCCTCGACTACAGCTATTGTTGAGGAATGATGGCGGACATATTGAGCATTTTCTGTAAAGAACATCATCTTTGCTTTGTCTTACTTTGTTATGCTAATTATTGCTATTCTGATCAGATGAAGCGGCATCTGTGGGACCTTTTTTGAACTTTGTATTTTTTTTGGTTCTAATAAAACCCCACGTCATTCCAAGCACGTGTGTCAATTTGTACCTCTCTATCTACATTATTCCGTGATTTATGAAGTTTTCAAATTTATACTGACTTTTTGATCACCCGGTATATTTACTCAGCATGTGCGTGTCGTGAATAGAACAGCTTTTAGATTTTTCAACTGCCACTAGTCATTCAAGTCACAATATTTTTTGAATGTACAGTCTTAGACATAAAAAGTGACCGCAGGCCGGCCGTCACAGAGACTGAGTCCGAGTCGTTCACTTAAGGTGGAGAATAAAACCGACCGCCCCTGACAACGCTAAGTCCGGCCATCCACACAATGTGGCAACACTGTTACATGCGGAAGTGTCAGCAGAAACTGTTGTCTACTTGCGAGAGATGGTTGTGTTGGGTGAGCCCGTGGTCTAGTGGTAACCGTCACGAATTCTAATCTTACAGTCGCGTGTTCGCGTCCAGTTCTATAATTTTCTTTTTGTCTCTTTTCGGCCGTCGTCTTAAGTTTTGAGGCTGATTGAGCATCGGAGATAATTGGCTTCACATTCTACCCACAAGCAATAACTAATACTTCCAGAAACAATTCCGCAGAACAGCTCGTGGCTGCGTCGCGATCACAACAGCTTACGCTCGAGTGTTTCCCCGCGCTGCAGCGGCTACCGGCCTCCGGCCAGACGCCACCCGCCGCCTGAAGTTGGGTGTCAGTGTATGTATCAACTGTCATTTTCGAATCTGAAGTTCTAGTTATCATCTTGCAGTTAAGCATTGGATTTTGCATACTTGAAAATCATGAACTACTGTTAAGCGTTGTAAAATTGGGTCGCAAGTGGAAAAAGGTGTAACATCTGCCACACAATATTTACTTTTGGTATAATAAAGGGGTGAATGCAGAGGAGGCAGCTCGTAAGATTTGAACTGTGTGTGGAGTGACTGCTTTTGGAAAAAAATATGCCAGATAAAGAAGTTCTTGCTTCAACAAAGATCGTTGTGGCTTGAATGATTTTCCACATTAAGGAAGTCTCGACTACTGATATAAGTGATGGATTACCATTTAACCATCATGCGACATTTACGTTCAGCAGACAAAGTCCAGAAGTCTGGTGTAGGTGTACTGCATGCACTAATTCGAAACAAGAAAAATCAACGAAGTGCCTTTTATTGCAGTTCTGCTTGACCGTCGTCAGGTCGCTCATTGAGCATTCCTACGCAGTACTGTTACTGGTGACGCGTTATGGTGCCTTTATCGTTAACTGCCTAAGAAGAAATGAAAGGCTGAGCCCGACCAAAAGACGTAAACTCGAGCAAAGAGTAGTGTGCACAGAATGTTTTGCATCTGCTAGCTCCAAATGTGTGTTTTGCACAACGAATTCTTCATCAAGGGTTTGTCCATCACAGCTGGAATTTGGTGTTAAGAATTGAGACAACTTTCGTTCGCAGTGTAAGAAAATCGGCCGACAAAACTACATCACGTCTGATACTACATGATAATGCGCTCTGTTGATTTGAGAAACAAAACTAGCCATAAGCTTGATAGGGAAGTCATCTTTTAGGCACTTGTCCCTCTGATCGTTTACTCATAACGTTTTACCTTTCCCGCTTTTGATCGATCAACCGTGAAGGCAATTCATTTCTAGACGAAAATGCTCTTCAAACTACACTGGCTTAATGACATCGTTAGATCCAGTAGGTTTCTACAGGAGTAGATTTGGTAAACTACTTTAGCATTGTCAGATTGTTTTACATATTGTGGACGAATATACTGTTGCTGATTAATTTCTCTTTGATGATTACTGTTATGTTCAATAAACTAACGTAAAACGCAATTAAATATTCACTTTACTAAAAGCAAATTGAATTCAACTTACTACAGAAACATCTCGACGCCAGTCTACCTTAATAAAGCATTAAGCACTTGTAACACGATTGTGCCTATTTTAATACGAATTAGTAGGATATTACCGACTTTTGACTCCGAAAAGGTATGTATTTACTTCATGTCCTGTATCATACTCAAGTCTTATGAAAATGTGGCAGTTCATAATTCAAATTACGTATCCACAACAACAGAATATATGTCGGCAGAAGTCAAAAGTGGAATTATGAATATTCGTAGTACCATAAGGTTTTCGCTCTGACGCTAAGGGGGTACTGAATGTAGGAAGACGACTTTTGCTCGAGAGTTGTCTTACGATTGCCTTATTGAGTTTCTACCTACCTGCTTCTAGCTCTGCTACGAACGGAATTGAAAACATGGCTTTCAGCGAATCTCGAAAGGCGAACGAAAGCAACTGGTAGGCAAGAACATTACCTCGCAGCTAGCGAAAATGTGCGGCAGATGTGCCTTACTTATAGGCCCAGTAGCCCCCCCCCCCCCCCCCCTCATGATCCGTGGACCTTGCCGTTGGTGGGGAGGCTTGCGTGCCTCAGCAATACAGATGGCCGTACCGTAGGTGCAACCACAACGGAGTGGTATCTGTTGAGAGGCCAGACAAACGTGTGGTTCCTGAAGAGGGGCAGCAGCCTTTTCAGTAGTTGCAGGGGCAACAGTCTGGATGATTGACTGATCTGGCCTTGTAACAATAACCAAAACGTCATTGCTGTTCTGGTACTGCAAACGGCTGAAAGCAAGGGGAAACTACAGCCGTAATTTTTCCCGAGGGCATGCAGCTTTACTGTATGATTAAATGATGATGGCGTCCTCTTGGGTAAAATATTCCGGAGGTAAAACAGTCCCCCATTCGGACCTCCGGGCGGGCGCTACTCAAGAGGACGTCGTTATCAGGAGAAAGAAAACTGGCGTTCTACGGATTGGAGCGTGCAATGTCAGATCCCTTAATCGGGCAGGCAGGTTAGACAATTTAAAAAGGGAAATGGATAGGTTAAAGTTAGATATAGCGGGAATTAGTGACGTTCGGTGGCAGGAGGAACAAGAATTTTAGTCAGATGAGAACAGGACTAAAAATACAAAAACAAATATGGGTAATGCAGGAGTAGGTTTAATAATGAACAAAAAGTAGGAGTGCGGGTAAGCTACTACAAACAGCATAGTGAACGCAGTATTGTGGCCAAGATAGACATGAAGCCCATGCCTACTACAGTAGTACAAGTTTATATGCCAACTAGCCCTGCAGATGATGAAGAAATTGATGAAATGTATGATGAGATAAAATAAATTATACAGGTAGTAAAGGGAGACGAAAATTTAATAGTGATGGGTGACTGGAATTCGAGAGTAGGAAAAGGGAGAGAAGCAAACATAGTAGGTGAATATGGATTGGGGGTAAGAAATGAAAGAGGAAGCCGTCTCGTAGAATTTTGCACACAGCATAATTTAATCATAGCTAACACTTGGTTCAAGAATCATGAAAGAAAGTTGTATACATCGAAGAATCCTGGAGATAATAGAAAGCATCAGATGTATTACATAATGGTAAGACAGAGATTTAGGAACCAGGTTTTAAATTGTAAGACATTTCCAGGGGCAGATGTTGACTCTGACCACAACTATTGGTTGTGAACTGTAGTTGACTGGAATACTCTCTTTCAAATTCTGAAGGTGGCAGGGGTAAAATACAGGGAGCGAAAGGCTATTTACAATTTGTACAGAAACCAGATGGCAGTTATAAGAGTTGAGGGGCATGAAAGGGAAGCAGTGGTTGGGAAGGGAGTGAGACAGGGTTGTAGTCTCTCCCCGAAGCTATTCAATCTGTATATTGAGCAAGCAGTAAAGGAAACAAATGAAAAATTCGAAGGAGGTATTAAAATCCATGGAGAAGAAGAAGGGATCGGTTGGTAGGACATGTTATGAGGCATCAAGGGATCACAAATTTAGCATTGGAGGGCAGCGTGAAGGGTAAAAATCGTAGAGGGACACAAAGAGATGAATACACTAAGCAGATTCAGAAGGATGTAGGTTGCAGTAGGTACTGGGAGACTTGCACAGGATAGAGTAGCATGGAGAGCTGCAGCAAACCAGTCTCAGGACTGAAGACCACAACAACAACAACAACAACAGTCTCTAAAATAGATAAACCGCAACACAAGAGACGAGAGTAGCTGTATTTCTCGTGTGGAACGACGTGGACTACAAAGCATCAACTGATGTCCTTTTATCACATCTCAAGAGAAAATCATTCACATTATTCAATTGAAATGTCATGATAATATCAAGTGAATGTAGCAGGATAGTTCTGTACCATCAAGGAGGTAACTCGTCGGTCACAGAGTTGCCGTACATATTCAGTTATACTTCCAGGAAGGATACCACCTGATGTGTTCTGTGGGTGACCTCGAAAGTGACGACAGGATCGTGTCAAAGCTGTGGGTGGCAAGGGCCGGAGTACCCTCATTATAAGTCAGTGAGTCTTATTCGCACTTCTCTGTCTAGGTTTAGGGGCTAGAGTGTAATTACTTGTAACACAACGATGCACTAAGTGCAAACGATACGTCATAAATTAATAGCTCCGAAATTATTTATGTTTTACTGTCTTAATCGGAACAAAACCTTGGAAGCGTATTCACCAGAAGCGATTCACAATTCTGGATCTTCTCCAGTGGTTGACTTGACAACGTATCTTTGCTATACATTATTGTTATTGAGATAACTGACATTGGCACACCCTCCAGAACACAGACATGACCTAGCTTCTTGTTGTTAGCTTTTCTGACGGATATTCTGCCGTTGCTCGAAACGTGAAGACTTTAAGTTGAATTCGAACATCCCATACGGCGAAAATCTGATGTTTCTATTCTTCTAACTTTCAAAAGACAGTTACAATAAGCGACAGAAAAGCGCCTGTGAACCAACAATTAATAAAGCAGTCATAGTTAGTGGAATGTGGCGAACTGGTAACTGTGAAAAACTACTTTTTTCATCTGCTCAGCACCGCAGTATGAACTTAAGAGTTTCGTAGGATTACTACACTTTATATCGTTGTGATCGTTTTCAATGACAGTAGAGGAGGAACAAAACCATCTGACTGGAAATATACTTTTCCAGCGGGGTTTGAATCTTTAGCTGCAGTTGCAGTAGTACATCCAGTGAGGTATCATGAATGTGAGCATTCACTCATTGCTGTAGTATAGGCCGAGGCGGCAAGAAGCAGCTTCCCCACAAAGTAAACGATGAGAGACACCCTAATTATCGCATAAAGTAACCGACCCGCAAACGAAAGTTTTCCAAAACTGCTGTCACTTATTAAACATGAATTGTTCAGAAAATTACAATTATATCCAGTGAAAAGAGTAGGTTAATGCAGCTCCAGTCCGTCACTGAGTTGCCACATACTTTCCGAATAGCACTTAGGATACAGGGTGGTCCACTGACAGTGACCGGGCCAAATATCTCACGAAATAAGCATCAAACGAAAAAACTAAAGAACGAAACTCGTCTAGCTTGAAGGGGGAAACCAGATGGCGCTATGGTTGGCCCGCTAGATAGGTCTAACGGATATCAACTGCGTTTTTTTTTTAAAATAGGAACCCTCATTTTTTATTACATATTCGTGTAGTACGTAAAGAAATATGAATGTTGTAGTTAGACCACTTTTTTTCGCTTTGTAATAGATGGCGCTGTAATAGTCACAAACGTATAAGTACGTGGTATCACGTAACATTCCGCCAGTGCGTACGGTATTTGCTTCGTGATACATTACCCTTGTTAAAATGGACCGTTTACCAATTGCGGAAAAGGTCGATATCGTGTTGATGTATGGCTATTGTGATCAAAATGCCCAACGTGCGTCGCTATGTATGCTGCTCGGTATCCTGGACGACATCATCCAAGTGTTCGAACCGTTCGCCGGATAGTTGCGTTATTTAAGGAAACAGGAAGTGTTCAGCCACATGTGAAACGTCAACCACGACCTGCAACAAATAATGATGCCCGAGTAGGTGTTTTAGCTGCTGTCGCGGCTAATCCGTATAGAAGTCGGCATGGAGCATGTAGTAGTCAATTGCGACGGAATCTCTGTGTTACATTGTCACTGTGGTGGAGCAAGGGTTACAGTAAGCGGGCAGTGGTTCATTAGAAACAACCTACCGCTTTCCCAGGAGAGTCATTCGTGCGGTCACCGTAGCACCGTCACTCGCTTGGAGAGAAATCACCATAGAAAATGTAGCATTCAAGCTCGACGTAATTTCTCTGTAGTATCATTAACGTACGTGTGCGAAGGTTACAGAAAATGGGCAGTGGTTCATCGGAAACAAGAAACGGGACTCCCAGTAGAAGTTCCATGTAATGACTGTAGCCGCGTTAGTCGCTTGGAGTGAAATCAGCATGGAGCCTGTAGTATGCAATCACGACAGAAATTCTGTGTCACATTGTCAATGTGATGGTGTGAGGGTTACAGTAAATGGGCAGTGGTGCATCGGAAACAAGCTACTGGCCACCCAGGAGAGGTGCCATTTGGTGAATGTAGCCACGTAAGTCATTTGATAAGAATTCGGGATGAAGCCTGCAGTTTTGAAAATCGATACAATTTCTGTGTCATCCGTCAATGTGAGGGTGTGAAGGATACAGTAAACGGGAGTGGCAAGACAGAAACAAGCAACTGGCACCCCAGGAGAGGTTCCATGCAGTGATTATAGAAGCGTTAGTCGCTCGGAGAGAAGTCGGCATGGTGCCTGTAGTTTACAATCGAGACAGAAATTCGGTGTCGCATTGTCAATGTGATGGTGAGAGGTTTTACAGTAAATGGGCAGTGGTGCATCGGAAACAAGCTACTGGCCTCCCAAGAGAGGTGCCATTTGGTGAACGTAGCCACGTAAGTCATTTGATAAGAATTCGGGATGAAGGCTGCAGTTTTGAAAATCGATACAATTTCTGTGTCGTCCGTCAATGTGAGGGTGTGAAGGATACAGTAAACGGGAGTGGCAAGACAGAAACAAGCAACTGGCATCCCAGGAGAGGTTCCATGCAGTGATTATAGAAGCGTTAGTTGCTCGGAGAGAAGTCGGCATGGAGCCTGTAGTTTTCACTCGAGACAGAAATTCGGTGTCGCAGTGTCAATGTGATGGTGAGAGGTTTTACAGTAAATGGGCAGTGGTGCATCGGAAACAAGCTACTGGCCTCCCAAGAGAGGTACCATTTGGTGAATGTAGCCACGTAATCATTTGATAAGAATTCGGGATGAAGGCTGCAGTTTTGAAAATCGATACAATTTCTGTGTCGTCCGTCAATGTGAGTGTGTGAAGGATACAGTAAACGGGAGTGGCAAGACAGAAACAAGCAACTGGCACCCCAGGAGAGGTTCCATGCAGTGATTATAGAAGCGTTAGTCGCTCGGAGAGAAGTCGGCACGGTGCCTGTAGTTTTCAATCGAGACAGAAATTCGGTGTCGCATTGTCAATGTGATGGTGAGAGGTTTTACAGTAAATGGGCAGTGGTGCATCGGAAATAAGCTACTGGCCTCCCAGGAGAGGTTCCATTTGGTGAATGTAGCCACGTAAGTCATTTGATAAGAATTCGGGATGAAGGCTGCAGTTTTGAAAATCGATACAATTTCTGTGTCGTCCGTCAATGTGAGGGTGTGAAGGATACAGTAAACGGTAGTGGCAAGACAGAAACAAGCAACTGGCACCCCAGGAGAGGTTCCATGCAGTGATTATAGAAGCGTTAGTCGCTCGGAGAGAAGTCGGCATGGTGCCTGTAGTTTTCACTCGAGACAGAAATTCGGTGTCGCATTGTCAATGTGATGGTGAGAGGTTTTACAGTAAATGGGCAGTGGTGCATCGGAAACAAGCTACTGGCCTCCCAGGAGAGGTGCCATTTGGTGAATGTAGCCACGTAAGTCATTTGATAAGAATTCGGGATGAAGGCTGCAGTTTTGAAAATCGATACAATTTCTGTGTCGTCCGTCAATGTGAGGCTGTGAAGGATACAGTAAACGGGAGTGGCAAGACAGAAACAAGCAACTGGCACCCCAGGAGAGGTTCCATGCAGTGATTATAGAAGCGTTAGTCCTCGGAGAGAAGTCGGCATGGTGCCTGTAGTTTTCAATCGAGACAGAAATTCGGTGTCGCATTGTCAATGTGATGGTGAGAGGTTTTACAGTAAATGGGCAGTGGTGCATCGGAAACAAACTACTGGCCTCCCAGGAGAGGTGCCAATTGGTGAATGTAGCCACGTAAGTCATTTGATAAGAATTCGGGATGAAGGCTGCAGTTTTGAAAATCGATACAATTTCTGTGTCGTCCGTCAATGTGAGGGTGTGAAGGATACAGTCAACGGGAGTGGCAAAACAGAAACAAGCTACTGGCCTCCCAGGAGAGGTTCCATTTGGTGAATGTAGCCACGTAAGTCATTTGATAAGAATTCGGGATGAAGGCTTTAGTTTTGAAAATCGATACCATTTCTGTGTCGGCCGTCAATGTGAGGGTGTGAAGGATACAGTAAACGGTAGTGGAAAAACAGAAACAAGCTACTGTCCTCCCAGGTGAGGTTCCATTTGGTGAAAGTAGCCACGTAAGTCATTTGATAAGAATTCGGGATGAAGGCTGCAGTTTTGAAAATCGATACAATTTCTGTGTCGTCCGTCAAAGTGAGGGTGTGAAGGATACAGTAAACGGGAGTGGCAAAACAGAAACAAGCTACTGGAATCCCAGGTGAGGTTCCATTTGGTGAAAGTAGCCACGTAAGTCATTTGATAAGAATTCGGGATGAAGGCTGCAGTTTTGAAAATCGATACAATTTCTGTGTCGTCCGTCAATGAGAGGGTGTGAAGGATACAGTAAACGGGAGTGGCAAAACAGAAACAAACAACTGGCACCCCAGGAGACGTTCCATGCAGTGATTATAGAAGCGTTAGTCGCTCGGAGAGAAGTCGGCATGGTGCCTGTAGTTTTCAATCGAGACAGAAATTCGGTGTCGCATTGTCAATGTGATGGTGAGAGGTTTTACAGTAAATGGGCAGTGGTGCATCGGAAACAAGCTACTGGCCTCCCAAGAGAGGTTCCATTTGGTGAATGTAGCCACGTAAGTCATTTGATAAGAATTCAGGATGAAGGCTGCAGTTTTGAAAATCGATACAATTTCTGTGTCGTCCGTCAATGTGAGGGTGTGAAGGATACAGTAAACGGGAGTGGCAAGACAGAAACAAGCAACTGGCACCCCAGGAGAGGTTCCATGCAGTGATTATAGAAGCGTTAGTCGCTCGGAGAGAAGTCGGCACGGTGCCTGTAGTTTTCAATCGAGACAGAAATTCGGTGTCGCATTGTCAATGTGATGGTGAGAGGTTTTACAGTAAATGGGCAGTGGTGCATCGGAAATAAGCTACTGGCCTCCCAGGAGAGGTTCCATTTGGTGAATGTAGCCACGTAAGTCATTTGATAAGAATTCGGGATGAAGGCTGCAGTTTTGAAAATCGATACAATTTCTGTGTCGTCCGTCAATGTGAGGGTGTGAAGGATACAGTAAACGGTAGTGGCAAGACAGAAACAAGCAACTGGCACCCCAGGAGAGGTCCCATGCAGTGATTATAGAAGCGTTAGTCGCTCGGAGAGAAGTCGGCATGGTGCCTGTAGTTTTCACTCGAGACAGAAATTCGGTGTCGCATTGTCAATGTGATGGTGAGAGGTTTTACAGTAAATGGGCAGTGGTGCATCGGAAACAAGCTACTGGCCTCCCAGGAGAGGTGCCATTTGGTGAATGTAGCCACGTAAGTCATTTGATAAGAATTCGGGATGAAGGCTGCAGTTTTGAAAATCGATACAATTTCTGTGTCGTCCGTCAATGTGAGGGTGTGAAGGATACAGTAAACGGGAGTGGCAAGACAGAAACAAGCAACTGGCACCCCAGGAGAGGTTCCATGCAGTGATTATAGAAGCGTTAGTCCTCGGAGAGAAGTCGGCATGGTGCCTGTAGTTTTCAATCGAGACAGAAATTCGGTGTCGCATTGTCAATGTGATGGTGAGAGGTTTTACAGTAAATGGGCAGTGGTGCATCGGAAACAAACTACTGGCCTCCCAGGAGAGGTGCCAATTGGTGAATGTAGCCACGTAAGTCATTTGATAAGAATTCGGGATGAAGGCTGCAGTTTTGAAAATCGATACAATTTCTGTGTCGTCCGTCAATGTGAGGGTGTGAAGGATACAGTCAACGGGAGTGGCAAAACAGAAACAAGCTACTGGCCTCCCAGGAGAGGTTCCATTTGGTGAATGTAGCCACGTAAGTCATTTGATAAGAATTCGGGATGAAGGCTTTAGTTTTGAAAATCGATACCATTTCTGTGTCGGCCGTCAATGTGAGGGTGTGAAGGATACAGTAAACGGTAGTGGAAAAACAGAAACAAGCTACTGTCCTCCCAGGTGAGGTTCCATTTGGTGAAAGTAGCCACGTAAGTCATTTGATAAGAATTCGGGATGAAGGCTGCAGTTTTGAAAATCGATACAATTTCTGTGTCGTCCGTCAAAGTGAGGGTGTGAAGGATACAGTAAACGGGAGTGGCAAAACAGAAACAAGCTACTGGAATCCCAGGTGAGGTTCCATTTGGTGAAAGTAGCCACGTAAGTCATTTGATAAGAATTCGGGATGAAGGCTGCAGTTTTGAAAATCGATACAATTTCTGTGTCGTCCGTCAATGAGAGGGTGTGAAGGATACAGTAAACGGGAGTGGCAAAACAGAAACAAACAACTGGCACCCCAGGAGACGTTCCATGCAGTGATTATAGAAGCGTTAGTCGCTCGGAGAGAAGTCGGCATGGTGCCTGTAGTTTTCAATCGAGACAGAAATTCGGTGTCGCATTGTCAATGTGATGGTGAGAGGTTTTACAGTAAATGGGCAGTGGTGCATCGGAAACAAGCTACTGGCCTCCCAAGAGAGGTTCCATTTGGTGAATGTAGCCACGTAAGTCATTTGATAAGAATTCAGGATGAAGGCTGCAGTTTTGAAAATCGATACAATTTCTGTGTCGTCCGTCAATGTGAGGGTGTGAAGGATACAGTAAACGGGAGTGGCAAGACAGAAACAAGCAACTGGCACCCCAGGAGAGGTTCCATGCAGTGATTATAGAAGCGTTAGTCGCTCGGAGAGAAGTCGGCATGGTGCCTGTAGTTTTCAATCGAGACAGAAAATCGGTGTCGCATTGTCAATGTGATGGTGAGAGGTTTTACAGTAAATGGGCAGTGGTGCATCGGAAACAAGCTACTGGCCTCCCAGGAGAGGTGCCATTTGGTGAATGTAGCCACGTAAGTCATTTGATAAGAATTCGGGATGAAGGCCGCAGTTTTGAAAATCGATACAATTTCTGTGCCGTCCGTCAATTTGAGGGTGTGAAGGATACAGTAAACGGGAGGGGCAAGACAGAAACAAGCAACTGGCACCCCAGGAGAGGTTCCATGCAGTGATTATAGAAGCGTTAGTCGCTCGGAGAGAAGTCGGCATGGTGCCTGTAGTTTTCAATCGAGACAGAAATTCGGTGTCTCATTGTCAATGTGATGGTGAGAGGTTTTACAGTAAATGGGCAGTGGTGCATCGGAAACAAGCTACTGGCCTCCCAGGAGAGGTTCCATTTGGTGAATGTAGCCACGTAAGTCATTTGATAAGAATTCGGGATGAAGGCTGCAGTTTTGAAAATCGATACAATTTCTGTGTCGTCCGTCAATGTGAGGGTGTGAAGGATACAGTAAACGGGAGTGGCAAAACAGAAACAAGCTACTGTCCTCCCAGGTGAGGTTCCATTTGGTGAAAGTAGCCACGTAAGTCATTTGATAAGAATTCGGGATGAAGGCTGCAGTTTTGAAAATCGATACAATTTCTGTGTCGTCCGTCAATGTGAGGGTGTGAAGCATACAGTAAACGGGAGTGGCAAAACAGAAACAAGCTACTGGCCTCCCAGGAGATGTTCCATTTGGTGAATGTAGCCACGTAAGTCATTTGATAGGAATTCGGGTTGAAGGCTGCAGTTTTGAAAATCGATACAATTTCTGTGTCGTCCGTCAATGTAAGGGTGTGAAGGATACAGTAAACGGGAGTGGCAAAACAGAAACAAGCAACTAGCACCCCAGGAGAGGTTCCATGCAGTGATTATAGAAGCGTTAGTCGCTCGGAGAGAAGTCGGCATGGTGCCTGTAGTTTTCAATCGAGACAGAAATTCGGTGTCGCATTGTCAATGTGATAGTGAGAGGTTTTACAGTAAATGGGCAGTGGTGCATCGGAAACAAGCTACTGGCCTCCCAGGAGAGGTTCCATTTGGTGAATGTAGCCACGTAAGTCATTTGATAAGAATTCGGGATGAAGGCTGCAGTTTTGAAAATCGATACCATTTCTGTGTCGGCCGTCAATGTGAGGGTGTGAAGGATACAGTAAACGGGAGTGGCAAAACAGAAACATGCAACTGGCACCCCAGGAGACGTTCCATGCAGTGATTATAGAAGCGTTAGTCGCTCGGAGAGAAGTTGGCATGGTGCCTGTAGTTTTCAATCGGGACAGAAATTCGGTGTCGCATTGTCAATGTGATATTGAGAGGTTTTACAGTAAATGGAAAGTGGTGCATCGGAATCAAGCTACTGGCTTTCAGGACAGGCTCTATTTGGTGAATGTAGCCACGTAAGTCATTTGATAAGAATTCGGGTTGAAGGCTGCAGTTTTGAAAATCGATACAATTTCTGTGTCGTCCGTCAATGAGAGGGTGTGAAGGATACAGTAAACGGGAGTGGCAAAACAGAAACAAACAACTGGCACCCCAGGAGACGTTCCATGCAGTGATTATAGAAGCGTTAGTCGCTCGGAGAGAAGTCGGCATGGTGCCTGTAGTTTTCAATCGAGACAGAAATTCGGTGTCGCATTGTCAATGTGATGGTGAGAGGTTTTACAGTAAATGGGCAGTGGTGCATCGGAAACAAGCTACTGGCCTCCCAAGAGAGGTTCCACTTGGTGAATGTAGCCACGTAAGTCATTTGATAAGAATTCAGGATGAAGGCTGCAGTTTTGAAAATCGATACAATTTCTGTGTCGTCCGTCAATGTGAGGGTGTGAAGGATACAGTAAACGGGAGTGGCAAGACAGAAACAAGCAACTGGCACCCCAGGAGAGGTTCCATGCAGTGATTATAGAAGCGTTAGTCGCTCGGAGAGAAGTCGGCATGGTGCCTGTAGTTTTCAATCGAGACAGAAAATCGGTGTCGCATTGTCAATGTGATGGTGAGAGGTTTTACAGTAAATGGGCAGTGGTGCATCGGAAACAAGCTACTGGCCTCCCAGGAGAGGTGCCATTTGGTGAATGTAGCCACGTAAGTCATTTGATAAGAATTCGGGATGAAGGCCGCAGTTTTGAAAATCGATACAATTTCTGTGCCGTCCGTCAATTTGAGGGTGTGAAGGATACAGTAAACGGGAGGGGCAAGACAGAAACAAGCAACTGGCACCCCAGGAGAGGTTCCATGCAGTGATTATAGAAGCGTTAGTCGCTCGGAGAGAAGTCGGCATGGTGCCTGTAGTTTTCACTCGAGACAGAAATTCGGTGTCGCATTGTCAATGTGATGGTGAGAGGTTTTACAGTAAATGGGCAGTGGTGCATCGGAAACAAGCTACTGGCCTCCCAAGAGAGGTGCCATTTGGTGAATGTAGCCACGTAATCATTTGATAAGAATTCGGGATGAAGGCTGCAGTTTTGAAAATCGATACAATTTCTGTGTCGTCCGTCAATGTGAGGGTGTGAAGGATACAGTAAACGGGAGTGGCAAGACAGAAACAAGCAACTGGCACCCCAGGAGAGGTTCCATGCAGTGATTATAGAAGCGTTGGACGCTCGGAGAGAAGTCCGCATGGTGCCTGTAGTTTTCAATCGAGATAGAAATTCGGTGTCGCATAGTCAATGTGATGGTGAGAGGTTTTACAGTAAATGGGCAGTGGTGCATCGGAAATAAGCTACTGGCCTCCCAGGAGAAGTTCCATTTGGTGAATGTAGCCACGCAAGTCATTTGATAAGAATTCGGGATGAAGGCTGCAGTTTTGAAAATCGATACAATTTCTGTGTCGTCCGTCAATGTGAGGGTGTGAAGGATACAGTAAACGGGAGTGGCAAGACAGAAACAAGCAACTGGCACCCCAGGAGAGGTTCCATGCAGTGATTATAGAAGCGTTAGTCGCTCGGAGAGAAGTCGGCATGGTGCCTGTAGTTTTCAATCGAGACAGAAATTCGGTGTCGCATTGTCAATGTGATGGTGAGAGGTTTTACAGTAAATGGGCAGTGGTGCATCGGAAACAAGATACTCTCCTCCCAGGAGAGGTTCCATTTGGTGAATGTAGCCACGTAAGTCATTTGACAAGAATTCGGGATGAAGGCTGCAGTTTTGAAAATCGATACAATTTCTGTGTCGTCCGTCAAAGTGAGGGTATGAAGGATACAGTAAACGGGAGTGGCAAAACAGAAACAAGCTACTGTCCTCCCAGGAGAGGTTCCATTTGGTGAATGTAGCCACGTAAGTCATTTGATAAGAATTCGGGTTGAAGGCTGCAGTTTTGAAAATCGATACAATTTCTGTGTCGTCCGTCAATGTGAGGGCGTGAATGATACAGTAAACGGGAGTGGCAAAACAGAAACAAGCAACTGGAACCCCAGGAGAGGTTCCATGCAGTGATTATAGAAGCGTTAGTCGGTCAGAGAGAAGTCGGCATGGTGCCTGTAGTTTTCAATCGAGACAGAAATTCGGTGTCGCATTGTCAATGTGATGGTGAGAGGTTTTACAGTAAATGGGCAGTGGTGCATCGGAAACAAGATACTGGCCTCCCAGGAGAGGTTCCATTTGGTGAATGTAGCCACGTAAGTCATTTGATAAGAATTCGGGATGAAGGCTGCAGTTTTGAAAATCGATACAATTTCTGTGTCGTCCGTCAATGTGAGGGTGTGAAGGATACAGTAAACGGGAGTTGCAAAACAGAAACAAGCTACTGGCCTCCCAGGAGAGGTTCCATTTGGTGAATGTAGCCACGTAAGTCATTTGATAAGAATTCGGGATGAAGGCTTTAGTTTTGAAAATCGATACCATTTCTGTGTCGGCCGTCAATGTGAGGGTGTAAAGGATACAGTAAACGGTAGTGGCAAAACAGAAACAAGCTACTGTCCTCCCAGGTGAGGTTCCATTTGGTGAAAGTAGCCACGTAAGTCATTTGATAAGAATTCGGGATGAAGGCTGCAGTTTTGAAAATCGATAAAATTTCTGTGTCGTCCGTCAAAGTGAGGGTGTGAAGGATACAGTAAACGGGAGTGGCAAAACAGAAACAAGCTACTGGCCTCCCAGGAGAAGTTCCATTTGGTGAATGTAGCCACGTAAGTCATTTGATAAGAATTCGCGATGAAGGCTGCAGTTTTGAAAATCGATACAATTTCTGTGTCGTCCGTCAAAGTGAGGGTGTGAAGGATACAGTAAACGGGAGTGGCAAAACAGAAACAAGCTACTGGCCTCCCAGGAGAGGTTCCATTTGGTGAATGTAGCCACGTAAGTCATTTGATAAGAATTCGGGTTGAAGGCTGCAGTTTTGAAAATCGATACAATTTCTGTGTCGTCCGTCAATGTGAGGGTGTGAAGGATACAGTAAACGGGAGTGGCAAAACAGAAACAAGCAACAGGCACCCCAGGAGAGCTTCCATACAGTGATTATAGAAGCGTTAGTCGCTCGGAGAGAAGTCGGCATGGTGCCTGTAGTTTTCAATCGAGACAGAAATTCGGTGTCTCATTGTCAATGTGATGGTGAGAGGTTTTACAGTAAATGGGCAGTGGTGCATCGGAAACAAGCTACTGGCCTCCCAGGAGAGGTTACATTTGGTGAATGTAGCCACGTAAGTCATTTGATAAGAATTCGGGATGAAGGCTGCAGTTTTGAAAATCGATACAATTTCTGTGTCGTCCGTCAATGTGAGGGAGTGAAGGATACAGTAAACGGGAGTGGCAAAACAGAAACAAGCTACTGTCCTCCCAGGTGAGGTTCCATTTGGTGAAAGTAGCCACGTAAGTCATTTGCTAAGAATTCGGGATGAAGGCTGCAGTTTTGAAAATCGATACAATTTCTGTGCCGTCCGTCAATGTGAGGGTGTGAAGCATACAGTAAACGGGAGTGGCAAAACAGAAACAAGCTACTGGCCTCCCAGGAGATGTTCCATTTGGTGAATGTAGCCATGTAAGTCATTTGATAGGAATTCGGGTTGAAGGCTGCAGTTTTGAAAATCGATACAATTTCTGTGTTGTCCGTCAATGTGAGGGTGTGAAGGATACAGTAAACGGGAGTGGCAAAACAGAAACAAGCAACTGGCACGCCAGGAGAGGTTCCATGCAGTGATTAAAGAAGCGTTAGTCCTCGGAGAGAAGTCGGCATGGTGCCTGTAGTTTTCAATCGAGACAGAAATTCGGTGTCGCATTGTCAATGTGATGGTGAGAGGTTTTACAGTAAATGGGCAGTGGTGCATCGGAAACAAGCTACTGGCCTCCCAGGAGAGGTTCCATTTGGTGAATGTAGCCACGTAAGTCATTTGATAAGAATTCGGGATGAAGGCTGCAGTTTTGAAAATCGATACCATTTCTGTGTCGGCCGTCAATGTGAGGGTGTGAAGGATACAGTAAACGGGAGTGGCAAAACAGAAACATGCAACTGGCACCCCAGGAGACGTTCCATGCAGTGATTATAGAAGCGTTAGTCGCTCGGAGAGAAGTTGGCATGGTGCCTGTAGTTTTCAATCGGGACAGAAATTCGGTGTCGCATTGTCAATGTGATATTGAGAGGTTTTACAGTAAATGGAAAGTGGTGCATCGGAATCAAGCTACTGGCTTTCAGGACAGGCTCTATTTGGTGAATGTAGCCACGTAAGTCATTTGATAAGAATTCGGGATGAAGGCTGCAGTTTTGAAAATCGATACAATTTCTGTGTCGTCCGTTAATGAGAGGGTGTGAAGGATACAGTAAACGGGAGTGGCAAAACAGAAACAAACAACTGGCACCCCAGGAGACGTTCCATGCAGTGGTTATAGAAGCGTTAGTCGCTCGAAGAGAAGTCGGCATGGTGCCTGTAGTTTTCAATCGAGACAGAAATTCGGTGTCGCATTGTCAATGTGATGGTGAGAGGTTTTACAGTAAATGGACAGTGGTGCATCGGAATCAAGCTACTGGCCTCCCAGGAGAGGTTCCATTTGGTGAATGCAGCCACGTAAGTCATTTGATAAGAATTCGGGATGAAGGCTGCAGTTTTGAAAATCGATACAATTTCTGTGTCGTCCGTCAATGTGAGGGTGTGAAGGATACAGTAAACGGGAGTGGCAAAACAGAAACAAGCAACTGGCACCCCAGGAGACGTTCCATGCAGTGATTATAGAAGCGTTAGTCGCTCGAAGAGAAGTCGGCATGGTGCCTGCAGTTTTCAATCGAGACAGAAATTCGGTGTCGCATTGTCAATGTGATGGTGAGAGGTTTTACAGTAAATGGGCAGTGGTGCATCGGAAGCAAGCTACTGGCCGCCCAGGAGAGGTTACATTTGGTGAATGTAGCCACGTAAGTCATTTGATAAGAATTCGGGATGAAGGCTGCAGTTTTGAAAAACGATACCATTTCTGTGTCGTCCGTCAATGTGAGGGTGTGAAGGATACAGTAAACGGGAATGGCAAAACAGAAACAAGCTACTGTCCTCCCAGGTGAGGTTCCATTTGGTGAAAGTAGCCACGTAAGTCATTTGATAAGAATTCGGGATGAAGGCTGCAGTTTTGAAAATCGATACAATTGCCGTGTCGTCCGTCAAAGTGAGGGTGTGAAGGATACAGTAAACGGGAGTGGCAAAACAGAAACAAGCTACTGGCCTCCCAGGAGATGTTCCATTTGGTGAATGTAGCCACGTAAGTCATTTGATAAGAATTCGGGATGATAGCTGCAGTTTTGAAAATCTATACAACTTCTGTGTCGTCCGTCAATGTGAGGGTGTGAAGGATACAGTAAACGGGAGTGGCAAAATAGAAACAAGCAACTGGCACCCCAGGAGAGGTTCCATGCAGTGATTATAGAAGCGTTAGTCGCTCGGAGAGAAGTCGGCAGGTGCCTGTAGTGTTCAATCGAGACAGAAATTCGGTGTCGCATTGTCAATGTGATGGTGAGAGGTTTTACAGTAAATGGGCAGTGGTGCATCGGAAGCAAGCTGCTGGCCGCCCAGGAAGGTTCCATTTGGTGAATGTAGCCACGTAAGTCATTTGATAAGAATTCGGGATGAAGGCTGCAGTTTTGAAAAACGATACCATTTCTGTGTCGTCCGTCAATGTGAGGGTGTGAAGGATACAGTAAACGGGAATGGCAAAACAGAAACAAGCTACTGTCCTCCCAGGTGAGGTTCCATTTGGTGAAAGTAGCCCCGTAAGTCATTTGATAAGAATTCGAAATGAAGTCTGCAGTTTTGAAAATCGATACAATTTCTGTGTCGTCCGTCAATGTGAGGGTGTGAAGGATACAGTAAACGGGAGTGGCAAAACAGAAACAAGCTACTGGCCTTCCAGGAGATGTTCCATTTGGTGAATGTAGCCACGTAAGTCATTTTATAAGAATTCGGGATGATAGCTGCAGTTTTGAAAATCGATACAATTTCTGTGTCGTCCGTCAATGTGAGGGTGCGAAGGATACAGTAAACGGGAGTGGCAAAACAGAAACAAGCAACTGGCACCCCAGGAGAGGTTCCATGCAGTGATTATAGAAGCGTTAGTCGCTCGGAGAGCAGTCGGCATGGTGCCTGTAGTTTTCAATCGAGACAGAAATTCGGTGTCGCATTGTCAATGTGATGGTGAGAGGTTTTACAGTAAATGGGCAGTGGTGCATCGGAAACAAGATACTGGCCTCCCAGGAGAGGTTCCATTTGGTGAATGTAGCCACGTAAGTCATTTGATAAGAATTCGGGATGAAGGCTGCAGTTTTGAAAATCGATACAATTTCTGTGTCGTCCGTCAAAGTGAGGGTATGAAGGATACAGTAAACGGGAGTGGCAAAACAGAAACAAGCTACTGTCCTCCCAGGAGAGGTTCCATTTGGTGAATGTAGCCACGTAAGTCATTTGATAAGAATTCGGGATGAAGGCTTCAGTTTTGAAAATCGATACAACTTCTGTGTCGTCCGTCAAAGTGAGGGTGTGAAGGATACAGTAAACGGGAGTGGCAAAACAGAAACAAGCTACTGGCCTCCGAGGAGAAGTTCCATTTGGTGAATGTAGCCACGTAAGTCATTTGATAAGAATTCGGGATGAAGGCTGCAGTTTTGAAAATCGATACAATTTCTGTGTCGTCCGTCAAAGTGAGGGTGTGAAGGATACAGTAAACGGGAGTGGCAAAACAGAAACAAGCTACTGGAATCCCAGGTGAGGTTCCATTTGGTGAAAGTAGCCACGTAAGTCATTTGATAAGAATTCGGGATGAAGGCTGCTGTTTTGAAAATCGATACAATTTCTGTGTCGTCCGTCAAAGTGAGGGTGTTAAGGATACAGTAAACGGGAGTGGCAAAACAGAAACAAGCTACTGGCCTCCCAGGAGATGTTCCATTTGGTGAATGTAGCCACGTAAGTCATTTGATAAGAATTCGGGATGATAGCTGCAGTTTTGAAAATCGATACAATTTCTGTGTCGTCCGTCAATGTGAGGGTGTGAAGGATACAGTAAACGGGAGTGGCAAAATTGAAACAAGCAACTGGCACCCCAGGAGAGGTTCCATGCAGTGATTATAGAAGCGTTAGTCGCTCGGAGAGAAGTCGGCATGGTGCCTGTAGTTTTCAATCGAGACAGAAATTCGGTGTCGCATTGTCAACGTGATGGTGAGAGGTTTTAAAGTAAATGGGCAGTGGTGCATCGGAAGCAAGCTGCTGGCCGCCCAGGAGAGGTTCCATTTGGTGAATGTAGCCACGTAAGTCATTTGATAAGAATTCGGGATGAAGGCTGCAGTTTTGAAAAACGATACCATTTCTGTGTCGTCCGTCAATGTGAGGGTGTGAAGGATACAGTAAACGGGAGTGGCAAAACAGAAACAAGCTACTGTCCTCCCAGGAGAGGTTCCATTTGGTGAATGTAGCCACGTAAGTCATTTGATAAGAATTCGGGATGAAGGCTTTAGTTTTGAAAATCGATACAATTTCTGTGTCGTCCGTCAAAGTGAGGGTGTGAAGGATACAGTAAACGGGAGTGGCAAAACAGAAACAAGCTACTGGCCTCCGAGGAGAAGTTCCATTTGGTGAATGTAGCCACGTAAGTCATTTGATAAGAATTCGGGATGAAGGCTGCAGTTTTGAAAATCGATACAATTTCTGTGTCGTCCGTCAAAGTGAGGGTGTGAAGGATACAGTAAACGGGAGTGGCAAAACAGAAACAAGCTACTGGAATCCCAGGTGAGGTTCCATTTGGTGAAAGTAGCCACGTAAGTCATTTGATAAGAATTCGGGATGAAGGCTGCTGTTTTGAAAATCGATACAATTTCTGTGTCGTCCGTCAAAGTGAGGGTGTTAAGGATACAGTAAACGGGAGTAGCAAAACAGAAACAAGCTACTGGCCTCCCAGGAGAGGTTCCATTTGGTGAATGTAGCCACGTAAGTCATTTGATAAGAATTCGGGTTGAAGGCTGCAGTTTTGAAAATCGATACAATTTCTGTGTCGTCCGTCAATGTGAGGGTGTGAAGGATACAGTAAACGGGAGTGGCAAAACAGAAACAAGCAACTGGCACCCCAGGAGAGCTTCCATGCAGTGATTATAGAAGCGTTAGTCGCTCGGAGAGAAGTCGGCATGGTGCCTGCAGTTTTCAATCGAGACAGAAATTCGGTGTCTCATTGTCAATGTGATGGTGAGAGGTTTTACAGTAAATGGGCAGTGGTGCATCGGAAACAAGCTACTGGCCTCCCAGGAGAGGTTCCATTTGGTGAATGTGGCCACGTAAGTCATTTGATAAGAATTCGGGATGAAGGCTGCAGTTTTGAAAATCGATACAATTTCTGTGTCGTTTGTCAATGTGAGGGTGTGAAGGATACAGTAAACGGCAGTGGCAAAACAGAAACAAGCTACTGTCCTCCCAGGTGAGGTTCCATTTGGTGAAAGTAGCCACGTAAGTCATTTGATAAGAATTCGGGATGAAGGCTGCAGTTTTGAAAATCGATACAATTTCTGTGTCGTCCGTCAATGTGAGGGTGTGAAGCATACAGTAAACGGGAGTGGCAAAACAGAAACAAGCTACTGGCCTCCCAGGAGATGTTCCATTTGGTGAATGTAGCCACGTAAGTCATTTGATAGGAATTCGGGTTGAAGGCTGCAGTTTTGAAAATCGATACAATTTCTGTGTCGTCCGTCAATGTGAGGGTGTGAAGGATACAGTAAACGGGAGTGGCATAACAGAAACAAGCAACTGGCACCCCAGGAGAGGTTCCATGCAGTGATTATAGAAGCGTTAGTCGCTCGGAGAGAAGTCGGCATGGTGCCTGTAGTTTTCAATCGAGACAGAAATTCGGTGTCGCATTGTCAATGTGATGGTGAGAGGTTTTACAGTAAATGGGCAGTGGTGCATCGGAAACAAGCTACTGGCCTCCCAGGAGAGGTTCCATTTGGTGAATGTAGCCACGTAAGTCATTTGATAAGAATTCGGGATGAAGGCTGCAGTTTTGAAAATCGATACCATTTCTGTGTCGGCCGTCAATGTGAGGGTGTGAAGGATACAGTAAACGGGAGTGGCAAAACAGAAACATGCAACTGGCACCCCAGGAGACGTTCCATGCAGTGATTATAGAAGCGTTAGTCGCTCGGAGAGAAGTTGGCATGGTGCCTGTAGTTTTCAATCGGGACAGAAATTCGGTGTCGCATTGTCAATGTGATATTGAGAGGTTTTACAGTAAATGGAAAGTGGTGCATCGGAATCAAGCTACTGGCTTTCAGGACAGGCTCTATTTGGTGAATGTAGCCACGTAAGTCATTTGATAAGAATTCGGGATGAAGGCTGCAGTTTTGAAAATCGATACAATTTCTGTGTCGTCCGTTAATGAGAGGGTGTGAAGGATACAGTAAACGGGAGTGGCAAAACAGAAACAAACAACTGGCACCCCAGGAGACGTTCCATGCAGTGGTTATAGAAGCGTTAGTCGCTCGAAGAGAAGTCGGCATGGTGCCTGTAGTTTTCAATCGAGACAGAAATTCGGTGTCGCATTGTCAATGTGATGGTGAGAGGTTTTACAGTAAATGGACAGTGGTGCATCGGAATCAAGCTACTGGCCTCCCAGGAGAGGTTCCATTTGGTGAATGCAGCCACGTAAGTCATTTGATAAGAATTCGGGATGAAGGCTGCAGTTTTGAAAATCGATACAATTTCTGTGTCGTCCGTCAATGTGAGGGTGTGAAGGATACAGTAAACGGGAGTGGCAAAACAGAAACAAGCAACTGGCACCCCAGGAGACGTTCCATGCAGTGATTATAGAAGCGTTAGTCGCTCGAAGAGAAGTCGGCATGGTGCCTGCAGTTTTCAATCGAGACAGAAATTCGGTGTCGCATTGTCAATGTGATGGTGAGAGGTTTTACAGTAAATGGGCAGTGGTGCATCGGAAGCAAGCTACTGGCCGCCCAGGAGAGGTTCCATTTGGTGAATGTAGCCACGTAAGTCATTTGATAAGAATTCGGGATGAAGGCTGCAGTTTTGAAAAACGATACCATTTCTGTGTCGTCCGTCAATGTGAGGGTGTGAAGGATACAGTAAACGGGAATGGCAAAACAGAAACAAGCTACTGTCCTCCCAGGTGAGGTTCCATTTGGTGAAAGTAGCCACGTAAGTCATTTGATAAGAATTCGGGATGAAGGCTGCAGTTTTGAAAATCGATACAATTGCCGTGTCGTCCGTCAAAGTGAGGGTGTGAAGGATACAGTAAACGGGAGTGGCAAAACAGAAACAAGCTACTGGCCTCCCAGGAGATGTTCCATTTGGTGAATGTAGCCACGTAAGTCATTTGATAAGAATTCGGGATGATAGCTGCAGTTTTGAAAATCTATACAACTTCTGTGTCGTCCGTCAATGTGAGGGTGTGAAGGATACAGTAAACGGGAGTGGCAAAATAGAAACAAGCAACTGGCACCCCAGGAGAGGTTCCATGCAGTGATTATAGAAGCGTTAGTCGCTCGGAGAGAAGTCGGCAGGTGCCTGTAGTGTTCAATCGAGACAGAAATTCGGTGTCGCATTGTCAATGTGATGGTGAGAGGTTTTACAGTAAATGGGCAGTGGTGCATCGGAAGCAAGCTGCTGGCCGCCCAGGAAGGTTCCATTTGGTGAATGTAGCCACGTAAGTCATTTGATAAGAATTCGGGATGAAGGCTGCAGTTTTGAAAAACGATACCATTTCTGTGTCGTCCGTCAATGTGAGGGTGTGAAGGATACAGTAAACGGGAATGGCAAAACAGAAACAAGCTACTGTCCTCCCAGGTGAGGTTCCATTTGGTGAAAGTAGCCCCGTAAGTCATTTGATAAGAATTCGAAATGAAGTCTGCAGTTTTGAAAATCGATACAATTTCTGTGTCGTCCGTCAATGTGAGGGTGTGAAGGATACAGTAAACGGGAGTGGCAAAACAGAAACAAGCTACTGGCCTTCCAGGAGATGTTCCATTTGGTGAATGTAGCCACGTAAGTCATTTTATAAGAATTCGGGATGATAGCTGCAGTTTTGAAAATCGATACAATTTCTGTGTCGTCCGTCAATGTGAGGGTGCGAAGGATACAGTAAACGGGAGTGGCAAAACAGAAACAAGCAACTGGCACCCCAGGAGAGGTTCCATGCAGTGATTATAGAAGCGTTAGTCGCTCGGAGAGCAGTCGGCATGGTGCCTGTAGTTTTCAATCGAGACAGAAATTCGGTGTCGCATTGTCAATGTGATGGTGAGAGGTTTTACAGTAAATGGGCAGTGGTGCATCGGAAACAAGATACTGGCCTCCCAGGAGAGGTTCCATTTGGTGAATGTAGCCACGTAAGTCATTTGATAAGAATTCGGGATGAAGGCTGCAGTTTTGAAAATCGATACAATTTCTGTGTCGTCCGTCAAAGTGAGGGTATGAAGGATACAGTAAACGGGAGTGGCAAAACAGAAACAAGCTACTGTCCTCCCAGGAGAGGTTCCATTTGGTGAATGTAGCCACGTAAGTCATTTGATAAGAATTCGGGATGAAGGCTTCAGTTTTGAAAATCGATACAACTTCTGTGTCGTCCGTCAAAGTGAGGGTGTGAAGGATACAGTAAACGGGAGTGGCAAAACAGAAACAAGCTACTGGCCTCCGAGGAGAAGTTCCATTTGGTGAATGTAGCCACGTAAGTCATTTGATAAGAATTCGGGATGAAGGCTGCAGTTTTGAAAATCGATACAATTTCTGTGTCGTCCGTCAAAGTGAGGGTGTGAAGGATACAGTAAACGGGAGTGGCAAAACAGAAACAAGCTACTGGAATCCCAGGTGAGGTTCCATTTGGTGAAAGTAGCCACGTAAGTCATTTGATAAGAATTCGGGATGAAGGCTGCTGTTTTGAAAATCGATACAATTTCTGTGTCGTCCGTCAAAGTGAGGGTGTTAAGGATACAGTAAACGGGAGTGGCAAAACAGAAACAAGCTACTGGCCTCCCAGGAGATGTTCCATTTGGTGAATGTAGCCACGTAAGTCATTTGATAAGAATTCGGGATGATAGCTGCAGTTTTGAAAATCGATACAATTTCTGTGTCGTCCGTCAATGTGAGGGTGTGAAGGATACAGTAAACGGGAGTGGCAAAATTGAAACAAGCAACTGGCACCCCAGGAGAGGTTCCATGCAGTGATTATAGAAGCGTTAGTCGCTCGGAGAGAAGTCGGCATGGTGCCTGTAGTTTTCAATCGAGACAGAAATTCGGTGTCGCATTGTCAACGTGATGGTGAGAGGTTTTAAAGTAAATGGGCAGTGGTGCATCGGAAGCAAGCTGCTGGCCGCCCAGGAGAGGTTCCATTTGGTGAATGTAGCCACGTAAGTCATTTGATAAGAATTCGGGATGAAGGCTGCAGTTTTGAAAAACGATACCATTTCTGTGTCGTCCGTCAATGTGAGGGTGTGAAGGATACAGTAAACGGGAGTGGCAAAACAGAAACAAGCTACTGTCCTCCCAGGAGAGGTTCCATTTGGTGAATGTAGCCACGTAAGTCATTTGATAAGAATTCGGGATGAAGGCTTTAGTTTTGAAAATCGATACAATTTCTGTGTCGTCCGTCAAAGTGAGGGTGTGAAGGATACAGTAAACGGGAGTGGCAAAACAGAAACAAGCTACTGGCCTCCGAGGAGAAGTTCCATTTGGTGAATGTAGCCACGTAAGTCATTTGATAAGAATTCGGGATGAAGGCTGCAGTTTTGAAAATCGATACAATTTCTGTGTCGTCCGTCAAAGTGAGGGTGTGAAGGATACAGTAAACGGGAGTGGCAAAACAGAAACAAGCTACTGGAATCCCAGGTGAGGTTCCATTTGGTGAAAGTAGCCACGTAAGTCATTTGATAAGAATTCGGGATGAAGGCTGCTGTTTTGAAAATCGATACAATTTCTGTGTCGTCCGTCAAAGTGAGGGTGTTAAGGATACAGTAAACGGGAGTAGCAAAACAGAAACAAGCTACTGGCCTCCCAGGAGAGGTTCCATTTGGTGAATGTAGCCACGTAAGTCATTTGATAAGAATTCGGGTTGAAGGCTGCAGTTTTGAAAATCGATACAATTTCTGTGTCGTCCGTCAATGTGAGGGTGTGAAGGATACAGTAAACGGGAGTGGCAAAACAGAAACAAGCAACTGGCACCCCAGGAGAGCTTCCATGCAGTGATTATAGAAGCGTTAGTCGCTCGGAGAGAAGTCGGCATGGTGCCTGCAGTTTTCAATCGAGACAGAAATTCGGTGTCTCATTGTCAATGTGATGGTGAGAGGTTTTACAGTAAATGGGCAGTGGTGCATCGGAAACAAGCTACTGGCCTCCCAGGAGAGGTTCCATTTGGTGAATGTGGCCACGTAAGTCATTTGATAAGAATTCGGGATGAAGGCTGCAGTTTTGAAAATCGATACAATTTCTGTGTCGTTTGTCAATGTGAGGGTGTGAAGGATACAGTAAACGGCAGTGGCAAAACAGAAACAAGCTACTGTCCTCCCAGGTGAGGTTCCATTTGGTGAAAGTAGCCACGTAAGTCATTTGATAAGAATTCGGGATGAAGGCTGCAGTTTTGAAAATCGATACAATTTCTGTGTCGTCCGTCAATGTGAGGGTGTGAAGCATACAGTAAACGGGAGTGGCAAAACAGAAACAAGCTACTGGCCTCCCAGGAGATGTTCCATTTGGTGAATGTAGCCACGTAAGTCATTTGATAGGAATTCGGGTTGAAGGCTGCAGTTTTGAAAATCGATACAATTTCTGTGTCGTCCGTCAATGTGAGGGTGTGAAGGATACAGTAAACGGGAGTGGCATAACAGAAACAAGCAACTGGCACCCCAGGAGAGGTTCCATGCAGTGATTATAGAAGCGTTAGTCGCTCGGAGAGAAGTCGGCATGGTGCCTGTAGTTTTCAATCGAGACAGAAATTCGGTGTCGCATTGTCAATGTGATGGTGAGAGGTTTTACAGTAAATGGGCAGTGGTGCATCGGAAACAAGCTACTGGCCTCCCAGGAGAGGTTCCATTTGGTGAATGTAGCCACGTAAGTCATTTGATAAGAATTCGGGATGAAGGCTGCAGTTTTGAAAATCGATACCATTTCTGTGTCGGCCGTCAATGTGAGGGTGTGAAGGATACAGTAAACGGGAGTGGCAAAACAGAAACATGCAACTGGCACCCCAGGAGACGTTCCATGCAGTGATTATAGAAGCGTTAGTCGCTCGGAGAGAAGTTGGCATGGTGCCTGTAGTTTTCAATCGGGACAGGAATTCGGTGTCGCATTGTCAATGTGATATTGAGAGGTTTTACAGTAAATGGAAGTGGTGCATCGGAATCAAGCTACTGGCCTCCCAGGACAGGCTCCATTTGGTGAATGTAGCCACGTAAGTCATTTGATAAGAATTCGGGATGAAGGCCGCAGTTTTGAAAATCGATACAATTTCTGTGTCGTCCGTCAATGTGAGGGTGTGAAGGATACAGTAAACGGGAGTGGCAAAACAGAAACAAGCTACTGGCCTCCCAGGTGAGGTTCCATTTGGTGAAAGTAGCCACGTAAATCATTTGATAAGAATTCGGGATGAAGGCTGCAGTTTTGAAAATCGATACAATTTCTGTGTCGTCCGTCAATGTGAGGGTGCGAAGGATACAGTAAACGGGAGTGGCAAAACAGAAACAAGCTACTGGCCTCCCAGGAGATGTTCCATTTGGTGAATGTAGCCACGTAAGTCATTTGATAAGAATTCGGGATGATCGCTGCAGTTTTGAAAATCGATACAATTTCTGTGTCGTCCGTCAATGTGAGGGTGTGCAGGATACAGTAAACGGGAGTGGCAAAACAGAAACAAGCAACTGGCACCCCAGGAAAGGTTCCATGCAGTGATTATAGAAGCGTTAGTCGCTCGGAGAGAAGTCGGCATGGTGCCTGTAGTTTTCAATCGAGACAGAAATTCGGTGTCGCATTGTCAATGTGATGGTGAGAGGTTTTACAGTAAATGGGCAGTGGTGCATCGGAAGCAAGCTACTGGCCGCCCAGGAGAGGTTCCATTTGGTGAATGTAGCCACGTAAGTCATTTGATAAGATTTCGGGATGAAGGCTGCAGTTTTGAAAAACGATACCATTTCTGTGTCGTCCGTCAATGTGAGGGTGTGAAGGATACAGTAAACGGGAGTGGCAAAACAGAAACAAGCTACTGTCCTCCCAGGTGAGGTTCCATTTGGTGAAAGTAGCCACGTAAGTCATTTGATAAGAATTCGGGATGAAGGCTGCAGTTTTGAAAATCGATACAATTTCTGTGTCGTCCGTCAATGTGAGGGTGTGAAGGATACAGTAAACGGGAGTGGCAAAACAGAAACAAGCTACTGGCCTCCCAGGAGATGTTCCATTTGGTGAATGTAGCCACGTAAGTCGTTTGATAAGAATTCGGGATGATAGCTGCAGTTTTGAAAATCGATACAATTTCTGTGTCGTCCGTCAATGTGAGGGTGTGAAGGATACAGTAAACGGGAGTGGCAAAACAGAAACAAGCAACTGGCACCCCAGGAGAGGGTCTATGCAGTGATTATAGAAGCGTTAGTCGCTCGGAGAGAAGTCGGCATGGTGTCTGTAGTTTTCAATCGAGACAGAAATTCGGTGTCGCATTGCCAATGTGATGGTGAGAGGTTTTACAGTAAATGGGCAGTGGTGCATTGGAAGCAAGCTACTGGCCGCCCAGGAGAGGTTCCATTTGGTGAATGTAGCCACGTAAGTCATTTGATAAGAATTCGGGATGAAGGCTGCAGTTTTGAAAAACGATACCATTTCTGTGTCGTCCGTCAATATGAGTGTGTGAAGGATACAGTAAACGGGAGTGGCAAAACAGAAACAAGCTACTGTCCTCCCAGGTGAGGTTCCATTTGGTGAAAGTAGCCACGTAAGTCATTTGATAAGAATTCGGGATGAAGGCTGCAGTTTTGAAAATCGATACAATTTCTGTGTCGCCCGTCAATGTGAGGGTGTGAAGGATAGAGTAAACGGGAGTGGCAAAACAGAAACAAGCTACTGGCCTCCCAGGAGATGTTCCATTTGGTGAATCTAGCCACGTAAGTCATTTGATAAGAATTCGGGATGATAGCTGCAGTTTTGAAAATCGATACAATTTCTGTGTCGTCCGTCAATGTGAGGGTGTGAAGGATACAGTAAACGGGAGTGGCAAAACAGAAACAAGCAACTGGCACCCCAGGAGAGGTTCCATGCAGTGATTATAGAAGCGTTAGTCGCTCGGAGAGAAGTCGGCATGGTGCCTGTAGTTTTCAATCGAGACAGAAATTCGGTGTCGCATTGTCAATGTGATGGTGAGAGGTTTTACAGTAAATGGGCAGTGGTGCATCGGAAGCAAGCTACTGGCCGCCCAGCAGAGGTTCCATTTGGTGAATGTAGCCACTTAAGTCATTTGATAAGAATTCGGGATGAAGGCTGCAGTTTTGAAAATCGATACAATTTCTGTGTCGTCCGTCAATGTGAGGGTGTGAAGGATACAGTAAACGGGAGTGGCAAAACAGAAACAAGTAACTGGCACCACAGGAAAGGTTCCATGCAGTGATTATAGAAGCGTTAGTCGCTCGGAGAGAAGTCGGCATTGTGCCTGTAGTTTTCAATCGAGACAGAATTTCGGTGTCTCATTGTCAATGTGATGGTGAGAGGTTTTACAGTAAATGGGCAGTGGTGCATCGGAAACAAGCTACTGGCCTCCCAGGAGAGGTTCCATTTGGTGAATGTAGCCACGTAAGTCATTTGATAAGAATTCGGGATGAAGGCTGCAGTTTTGAAAATCGATACAATTTCTGTGTCGTCCGTCAATGTGAGAATGCGATGGATCCAGTAAACGGGAGTGGCAAAACAGAAACAAGCAACTGGCACCCCAGGAGAGGTTCCATGCAGTGATTATAGAAGCGTTAGTCGCTCGGAGAGAAGTCGGCATGGTGCCTATAGTTTTCAATCGGGACAGAAATTCGGTGTCGCATTGTCAATGTGATGGTGAGAGGTTTTACAGTAAATGGACAGTGGTGCATCGGAAACAAGCTACTGGCCGCCCAGGAGAAGTTCCATTTGGTGAATGTAGCCACGTAAGTCATTTGATAAGAATTCGGGATGAAGGTTGCAGTTTTGAAAATCGATAAAATTTCTGTGTCGTCCGTCAATGTGAGGGTGTGAAGGATACAGTAAACGGGAGTGGCAAAACAGAAACAAGCTACTGTCCTCCCAGGAGAGGTTCCATTTGGTGAATGTACCCTCGTAAGTCATTTGACAAGAATTCGGGATGAAGGCTGCAGTTTTGAAAATCGATACAATTTCTGTGCCGTCCGTCAATGTGAGGGTGTGAAGGATACAGTAAACGGTAGTGGCAAAACAGAAACAAGCAACTGGCACCCCAGGAGAGGTTCCATGCAGGGATTATAGAAGCGTTAGTCGCTCCGAGAGAAGTCGGCATGGTGCCTGTAGTTTTCAATCGAGACAGAAATTCGGTGCCGCATTGTCAATGTGATTGTGAGAGGTTTTACAGTAAATGGGCAGTGGTGCATCGGAAACAAGCTACTGGCCTCCCAGGAGAAGTTCCATTTGGTGAATGTAGCCACGTAAGTCATTTGATAAGAATTCGGGATGAAGGCTGCAGTTTTGAAAATCGATACAATTTCTGTGTCGTCCGTCAATGTGAGGGTGCGATGGATACAGTAAACGGCAGTGGCAAAACAGAAACAAGCAACTGGCACCCCAGGACAGGTTCCATGCGGTGACTGTAGCCGCGTTAGTCGCTCGGAGAGAAGTCGGCATGGTGCCCGTAGTTTTCAATCGAGACAGAAATTCGGTGTCGCATTGTCAATTTGATGGTGAGAGGTTTTACAGTAAATGGGCAGTGGAGCATCGGAAGCAAGCTACTGGGCTCCCAGGAGAGGTTCCATTTGTTGAATGTAGCAACATAAGTCATTTGATAAGAATTCGGGATGAAGGCTGCAGTTTTGAAAATCGATACAATTTCTTTGTCGTCCGTCAATGTGAGGGTGCGATGGATACAGTAAACGGGAGTGGCAAAACACAAACAAGCAACAGGCACCCCAGGACAGGTTCCATGCGGTGACTGTAGCCGCGTTAGTCGCTCGGAGAGAAGTCAGCATGGTGCCTGTAGTTTTCAATCGAGACAGAAATTCGGTGTCGCATTGTCAATGTGATGGTGAGAGGTTTTACAGTAAATGGGCAGTGGTGCATCGGAAACAAGCTACTGGCCTCCCAGGAGATGTTCCATTTGGTGAATGTAGCCACGTAAGTCATTTGATAAGAATTCGGGATGAAGGCTGCAGTTTTGAAAATCGATACAATTTCTGTGTCGTCCGTCAATGTGAGGGTGCGATGGATACAGTAAACTGGAGTGGCAAAACAGAAACAAGCAACTGGCACCCCAGGACAGGTTCCATGCGGTGACTGTAGCCGCGTTAGTCGCTCGAAGAGAAGTCGGCATGGTGCCTGTAGTTTTCAATCGAGACAGAAATTCGATGTCGCATTGTCAATGTGATGGTGAGAGGTTTTACAGTAAATGGGCAGTGGTACATAGGAAACAAGCTACTGGCCTCCCAGGAGATGTTCCATTTCGTGAATGTAGCCACGTAAGTCATTTGATAAGAATTCGTGATCAAGGCTGCTGTTTTGAAAATCGATACAATTTCTTTGTCGTCGGTCAATGTGAGGGTGCGATGGATACAGTAAACAGGAGTGGCAAAACAGAAACAAGCAACAGGCACCCCAGGACAGGTTCCATGCGGTGACTGTAGCCGCGTTAGTCGCTCGGAGAGAAGTCGGCATGGTGCCTGTAGTTTTCAATCGAGACAGAAATTCGATGTCACATTGCCAATGTGATGGTGAGAGGTTTTACAGTAAATGGACAGTGGTACATGGGAAACAAGCTACTGCCCTCCCAGAAGATGTTCCATTTGGTGATTGTAGCCACGTAAGTCATTTGATAAGAATTCGGGATGAAGGCTGCAGTTTTGAAAATCGATGCAATTTCTGTGTCGTCCGTCAATGTGAGGGTGCGATGGATACAGTAAACGGGAGTGGCAAAACTGAAACAAGCAACTGGCACCCCAGGACGTGTTCCATGCGGTGACTGTAGCCGCGTTAGTCGCTCGGAGAGACGTCGGCATGGTGCCTGTAGTTTTCAATCGAGACAGAAATTCGATGTCGCATTGTCAATGTCATGGTGAGAGGTTTTACAGTAAATGGACAGTGGTACATAGGAAACAAGCTACTGGCCTCCCAGGAGAGGTTCCATTTGGTGAATGTAGCCACGTAAGTCATTTGATAAGAATTCGGGATGAAGGCTGCAGTTTTGAAAATCGATACAATGTCTGTGTCGTCCGTCAATGTGAGGGTGCGATGGATACAGTAAACGGGAGTGGCAAAACAGAAACAAGCAACTGGCACCCCAGGACAGGTTCCATGCGGTGACTGTAGCCGCGTTAGTCGCTCGGAGAGAAGGGTGCATGGTACCTGTAGTTTTCAATCGAGACAGAAATTCGGTGTCGCATTGTCAATGTGATGGTGAGAGGTTTTACAGTAAATGGACAGTGGTGCATTGGAAACAAGCTACTGGCCTCCCAGGAGACGTTCCATTTGGTGAATGTAGCCACGTAAGTCATTTGATAAGAATTTGGGATCAAGGCTGCAGTTTTGAAAATTGATACAATTTCTTTGTCGTCCGTCAATGTGAGGGTGCGATGTATACAGTAAACGGGAGTGGCAAAACAGAAACAAGCAACTGGCACCCCAGGACAGGTTCCATGCGGTGACTGTAGGCGCGTTAGTCGTTCGGAGAGAAGTCGGAATGGTGCCTGTAGTTTTCAATCGAGACAGAAATTCGATGTCGCATTGTCAATGTGATGGTGAGAGGTTTTACAGTAAATGGACAGTGGTACATAGGAAACAAGCTACTGGCCTCCCAGGAGATGTTCCATTTGGTGAATGTAGCCACGTAAGTCATTTGATAAGAATTCGGGATGAAGGCTCCAGTTTTGAAAATCGATACAATGTCTGTGTCGTCCGTCAATGTGAGGGTGCGATGGATACAGTAAACGGGAGTGGCAAAACAGAAACAAGCAACTGGCACCCCAGGACAGGTTCCATGCGGTGACTGTAGCCGCGTTAGTCGCTCGGAGAGAAGTCGGCATGGTGCCTGTAGTTTTCAATCGAGACAGAAATTCGGTGTCGCATTGTCAATGTGATGGTGAGAGGTTTTACAGTAAATGGGCAGTGGTGCATCGGAAACAAGCTACTGGCCTCCCAGGAGATGTTCCATTTGGTGAATGTAGCCACGTAAGTCATTTGATAAGAATTCGCGATCAAGGCTGCAGTTTTGAAAATCGATACAATTTCTGTGTCGTCAGTCAATGTGAGGGTGCGATGGATACAGTAAAAGGGAGTGGCAAAACAGAAACAAGCAACTGGCACCCCAGTACAGGTTCCATGCGGTGACTGTAGCCGCGTTAGTCGCTCGGAGAGAAGTCGGCATGGTGCCTGTAATTTTCAATCGAGACAGAAATTCGATGTCGCATTGTCAATGTGATGGTGAG
Organism: Schistocerca piceifrons; assembly: GCF_021461385.2. NCBI lineage: Eukaryota > Metazoa > Arthropoda > Insecta > Orthoptera > Acrididae > Schistocerca > Schistocerca piceifrons. The sequence goes on from NC_060141.1 coordinate 836,450,289, forward strand.
AGGTTTTACAGTAAATGGACAGTGGTACATAGGAAATAAGCAACTGGCCTCCCAGGAGGTGGTGCATTTGGTGAATGTAGCCACGTAAGTCATTTGATAAGAATTCGGGATGAAGGCTGCAGTTTTGAAAATCGATACAATGTCTGTGTCGTCCATGAATGTGAGGGTGCGATGGATACAGTAAACGGGAGTGGCAAAACAGAAACAAGCAACTGGCACCCCAGGACAGGTTCCATGCGGTGACTGTAGCCGCGTTAGTCGCTCGGAGAAAAGTCGGCATGGTGCCTGTAGTTTTCAATCGAGACAGAAATTCGATTTCGCATTGTCAATGTGATGGTGAGAGGTTTTACAGTAAATGGGCAGTGGTACATACGAAACAAGCTACTGGCCTCCCAGGAGATGTTCCATTCCGTGAATGTAGCCACGTAAGTCATTTGATAAGAATTCGTGATCAAGGCTGCTGTTTTGAAAATCGATACAATTTCTTTGTCGTCCGTCAATGTGAGGGTGCGATGGATACAGTAAACAGGAGTGGCAAAACAGAAACAAGCAACAGGCACCCCAGGACAGGTTCCATGCGGTGACTGTAGCCGAGTTAGTCGCTCGGAGAGAAGTCGGCATGGTGCCTGTAGTTTTCAATCGAGACAGAAATTCGATGTCACATTGCCAATGTGATGGTGAGAGGTTTTACAGTAAATGGACAGTGGTACATGGGAAACAAGCTACTGGCCTCCCAGAAGATGTTCCATTTGGTGATTGTAGCCACGTAAGTCATTTGATAAGAATTCGGGATGAAGGCTGCAGTTTTGAAAATCGATACAATTTCTGTGTCGTCCGTCAATGTGAGGGTGCGATGGATACAGTAAACGGGAGTGGCAAAACTGAAACAAGCAACTGGCACCCCAGGACGTGTTCCATGCGGTGACTGTAGCCGCGTTAGTCGCTCGGACAGAAGTCGGCATGGTGCCTGTAGTTTTCAATCGAGACAGAAATTCGATGTCGCATTGTCAATGTGATGGTGAGAGGTTTTACAGTAAATGGACAGTGGTACATAGGAAACAAGCTACTGGCCTCCCAGGAGAGGTTCCATTTGGTGAATGTAGCCACGTAAGTCATTTGATAAGAATTCGGGATGAAGGCTCCAGTTTTGAAAATCGATACAATGTCTGTGTCGTCCGTCAATGTGAGGGTGCGATGGATACAGTAAACGGGAGTGGCAAAACAGAAACAAGCAACTGGCACCCCAGGACAGGTTCCATGCGGTGACTGTAGCCGCGTTAGTCGCTCGGAGAGAAGTCGGCATGGTGCCTGTAGTTTTCAATCGAGACAGAAATTCGGTGTCGCATTGTCAATGTGATGGTGAGAGGTTTTACAGTAAATGGGCAGTGGTGCATCGGAAACAAGCTACTGGCCTCCCAGGAGATGTTCCATTTGGTGAATGTAGCCACGTAAGTCATTTGATAAGAATTCGCGATCAAGGCTGCAGTTTTGAAAATCGATACAATTTCTGTGTCGTCAGTCAATGTGAGGGTGCGATGGATACAGTAAAAGGGAGTGGCAAAACAGAAACAAGCAACTGGCACCCCAGTACAGGTTCCATGCGGTGACTGTAGCCGCGTTAGTCGCTCGGAGAGAAGTCGGCATGGTGCCTGTAGTTTTCAATCGAGACAGAAATTCGGTGTCGCATTGTCAATGTGATGGTGAGAGGTTTTACAGTAAATGGACAGTGGTGCATCGGAAACAAGCTACTGGCCTCCCAGGAGACGTTCCATTTGGTGAATGTAGCCACGTAAGTCATTTGATAAGAATTTGGGATCAAGGCTGCAGTTTTGAAAATCGATACAATTTCTTTGTCGTCCGTCAATGTGAGGTTGCGATGTATACAGTAAACGGGAGTGGCAAAACAGAAACAAGCAACTGGCACCCCAGGACAGGTTCCATGCGGTGACTGTAGCCGCGTTAGTCGCTCGGAGAGAAATCGGCATGGTGCCTGTAGTTTTCAATCGAGACAGAAATTCGATGTCGCATTGTCAATGTGATGGTGAGAGGTTTTACAGTAAATGGACAGTGGTACATAGGAAACAAGCTACTGGCCTCCCAGGAGATGTTCCATTTGGTGAATGTAGCCACGTAAGTCATTTGATAAGAATTCGGGATGAAGGCTGCAGTTTTGAAAATCGATACAATGTCTGTGTCGTCCGTCAATGTGAGGGTGCGATGGATACAGTAAACGGGAGTGGCAAAACAGAAACAAGCAACTGGCACCCCAGGACAGGTTCCATGCGGTGACTGTAGCCGCGTTAGTCGCTCGGAGAGAAGTCGGCATGGTGCCTGTAGTTTTCAATCGAGACAGAAATTCGGTGTCGCAATGTCAATGTGATGGTGAGAGGTTTTACAGTAAATGGGCAGTGGTGCATCGGAAACAAGCTACTGGCCTCCCAGGAGATGTTCCATTTGGTGAATGTAGCCACGTAAGTCATTTGATAAGAATTCGCGATCAAGGCTGCAGTTTTGAAAATCGATACAATTTCTGTGTCGTCAGTCAATGTGAGGGTGCGATGGATACAGTAAAAGGGAGTGGCAAAACAGAAACAAGCAACTGGCACCCCAGGACAAGTTCCATGCGGTGACTGTAGCCGCGTTAGGCGCTCGGAGAGAAGTCGGCATGGTGCCTGTAGTTTTCAATCGAGACAGAAATTCGATGTCGCATTGTCAATGTGATGGTGAGAGGTTTTACAGTAAATGGACAGTGGTACATAGGAAATAAGCTACTGGCCTCCCAGGAGGTGTTGCATTTGGTGAATGTAGCCACGTAAGTCATTTGATAAGAATTCGGGATGAAGGCTGCAGTTTTGAAAATCGATACAATGTCTGTGTCGTCCGTGAATGTGAGGGTGCGATGGATACAGTAAACGGGAGTGGCAAAACAGAAACAAGCAACTGGCACCCCAGGACAGGTTCCATGCGGTGACTGTAGCCGCGTTGGTCGCTCGGAGAGAAGTCAGCATGGTGCCTGTAGTTTTCAATCGAGACAGAAATTCAGTGTCGCATTGTCAATGTGATGGTGAGAGGTTTTACAGTAAATGGGCAGTGGTGCATCGGAAACAAGCTACTGGCCTCCCAGGAGATGTTCCATTTGGTGAATGTAGCCACGTAAGTCATTTGATAAGAATTCGGGATGAAGGCTGCAGTTTTGAAAATCGATACAATTTCTGTGTCGTCCGTCAATGTGAGGGTTCGATGGATACAGTAAACGGGAGTGGCAAAACTGAAACAAGCAACAGGCACCCCAGGAGAAGTTCCAGGCAGTGATTATTGAAGCGTTAGTGGCTCGGAGGGAAGTCGGGAAGGTGCCTGTAGTTTTCAATCGAGACAGAAATTCGGTGTCGCATTGTCAATGTGATGGTGAGAGGTTTTACAGTAAATGGACAGTGGTACATAGGAAACAAGCTACTGGCCTCCCAGGAGATGTTCTGTTTGGTGAATGTAGCCACGTAAGTCATTTGATAAGAATTCGGGATGAAGGCTGCAGTTTTGAAAATCGATACAATGTCTGTGTCGTCCGTCAATGTGAGGGTGCGATGGAAACAGTAAACGGGAGTGGCAAAACAGAAACAAGCAACTGGCACCCCAGGACAGGTTCCATGCGGTGACTGTAGCCGCGTTAGTCGCTCGGAGAGAAGTCGGCATGGTGCCTGTAGTTTTCAATCGAGACAGAAATTCGATGTCGCATTGTCAATGTGATGGTGAGAGGTTTTACAGTAAATGGACTGTGGTACATAGGAAATAAGCTACTGGCCTCCCAGGAGGTGTTGCATTTGGTGAATGTAGCCACGTAAGTCATTTGATAAGAATTCGGGATGAAGGCTGCAGTTTTGAAAATCGATACAATGTCTGTGTCGTCCGTGAATGTGAGGGTGCGATGGATACAGTAAACGGGAGTGGCAAAACAGAAACAAGCAACTGGCACCCCAGGACAGGTTCCATGCGGTGACTGTAGCCGCGTTGGTCGCTCGGAGAGAAGTCAGCATGGTGCCTGTAGTTTTCAATCGAGACAGAAATTCAGTGTCGCATTGTCAATGTGATGGTGAGAGGTTTTACAGTAAATGGGCAGTGGTGCATCGGAAACAAGCTACTGGCCTCCCAGGAGATGTTCCATTTGGTGAATGTAGCCACGTAAGTCATTTGATAAGAATTCGGGATGAAGGCTGCAGTTTTGAAAATCGATACAATTTCTGTGTCGTCCGTCAATGTGAGGGTTCGATGGATACAGTAAACGGGAGTGGCAAAACTGAAACAAGCAACAGGCACCCCAGGAGAAGTTCCAGGCAGTGATTATAGAAGCGTTAGTGGCTCGGAGAGAAGTCGGGAAGGTGCCTGTAGTTTTCAATCGAGACAGAAATTCGGTGTAGCATTGTCAATGTGATGGTGAGAGGTTTTACAGTAAATGGACAGTGGTACATAGGAAACAAGCTACTGGCCTCCCAGGAGATGTTCCATTTGGTTAATGTAGCCACGTAAGTCATTTGATAAGAATTCGGGATGAAGGCTGCAGTTTTGAAAATCGATACAATTTCTGTGTCGTCCGTCAATGTGAGGGTGCGATGGATACAGTAAACGGGAGTGGCAAAACAGAAACAAGCAACTGGCACCCCAGGACAGGTTCCATGCGGTGACTGTAGCCGCGTTAGTCGCTCGGAGAGAAGTCGGCATGGTGCCTGTAGTTTTCAATCGAGACAGAAATTCGGTGTCGCATTGTCAATGTGATGGTGAGAGGTTATACAGTAAATGGGCAGTGGTGCATCGGAAAGAAGCTACTGGCCTCCCAGGAGATGTTCCATTTGGTGAATGTAGCCACGTAAGTCATTTGATAAGAATTCGGGATCAAGGCTGCAGTTTTGAAAATCGATACAATTTCTTTGTCGTCCGTCAATGTGAGGGTGCGATGGATACAGTAAACGGGAGTGGCAAAATAGAAACAAGCAACAGGCACCCCAGGACAGGTTCCATGCGGTGACTGTAGATGCGTTAGTCGCTCGGAGAGAAGTCGGCATGGTGCCTGTAGTTTTCAATCGAGACAGATATTCGGTGTCGCATTGTCAATGTGATGGTGAGAGGTTTTACAGTAAATGGGCAGTGGTGCATCGGAAACAAGCTACTGGCCTCCCAGGATATGTTCCATTTGGTGAATGTAGCCACGTAAGTCATTTGATAAGAATTCGGGATCAAGGCTGCAGTTTTGAAAATCGATACAATTTCTTTGTCGTCCGTCAATGTGACGGTGCGATGGATACAGTAAACGGGAGTGGCAAAACAGAAACAAGCAACAGGCACCCCAGGACAGGTTCCATGCGGTGACTGTAGCCGCGTTAGTCGCTCGGAGAGAAATCGGCATGGTGCCTGTAGTTTTCAATCGAGACAGAAATTCGATGTCGCATTGTCAATGTGATGGTGAGAGGTTTTACAGTAAATGGACAGTGGTACATAGGAAACAAGCTACTGGCCTCCCAGGAGATGTTCCATTTGGTGAATGTATCCACGTAAGTAATTTGATAAGAATTCGGGATGAAGGTTGCAGTTTTGAAAATCGATACAATTTCTCTGTCGTCCGTCAATGTGAGGGTGCGATGGATACAGTAAACGGGAGTGGCAAAACAGAAACAAGCAACTGGCACCCCAGGACAGGTTCCATGCGGTGACTGTAGCCGCGTTAGTCGCTCGGAGAGAAGTCGGCATGGTGCCTGTAGTTTTCAATCGAGACAGAAATTCGGTGTCGCATTGTCAATGTGATGGTGAGAGGTTTACAGTAAATGGGCAGTGGTGCATCGGAAACAAGCTACTGGCCTCCCAGGAGATGTTCCATTTGGTGAATGTAGCCACGTAAGTCATTTGATAAGAATTCGGGATGAAGGCTGCAGTTTTGAAAATCGATACAATTTCTGAGTCGTCCGTCAATGTGAGGGTGCGATGGATACAGTAAACGGGAGTGGCAAAACAGAAAAAAGCAACTGGCACCCCAGGACAGGTTCCATGCGGTGACTGTAGCCGCGTTAGTCACTCGGAGAGAAGTCGGCATGGTGCCTGTAGTTTTCAATCGAGACTGAAATTCGATGTCGCATTGTCAATGTGATGGTGAGAGGTTTTACAGTAAATGGACAGTGGTACATAGGAAACAAGCTACTGGCCTCCCAGGAGATGTTCCACTTGGTGAATGTAGCCACGTAAGTCATTTGATAAGAATTCGGGATGAAGGCTGCAGTTTTGAAAATCGATACAATGTCTGTGTCGTCCGTCAATGTGAGGGTGCGATGGATACAGTAAACGGGAGTGGCAAAACAGAAACAAGCAACTGGCACCCCAGAACAGGTTCCATGCGGTGACTGTAGCCGCGTTAGTCGCTCGGAGAGAAGTCGGCATGGTGCCTGTATTTTTCAATCGAGACAGCAATTCGGTGTCGCATTGTCAATGTGATGGTGAGAGGTTTTACAGTAAATGGGCAGTGGTGCATCGGAAACAAGCTACTGGCCTCCCAGGAGAGGTTCCATTTGGTGAATGTGGCCACGTAAGTCATTTGATAAGAATTCGGGATGAAGGCTGCAGTTTTGAAAATCGATACAATTTCTGTGTCGTCCGTCAATGTGAGGGTGCGATGGATACAGTAAACGGGAGTGGCAAAACAGAAACAAGCAACAGGCACCCCAGGACAGGTTCCATGGGGTGACTGTAGCCGCGTTAGTCGCTCGGAGAGAAGTCGGCATGGTGCCTGTAGTTTTCAATCGAGACAGAAATTCGATGTCGCATTGTCAATGAGATGGTGAGAGGTTTTACATTAAATGGACAGTGGTACATAGGAAACAAGCTACTGGCCTCCCAGGAGAGGTTCCATTTGGTGAATGTAGCCACGTAAGTCATTTGATAAGAATTCGGGATGAAGGCTGCAGGTTTGAAAATCGATACAATTTCTGTGTCGTCCGTCAATGTGAGGGTGCGATGGATACAGTAAGCGGGAGTGGCAAAACAGAAACAAGCAACTCGCACCCCAGGACAGGTTCCATGCGGTGACTGTAGCCGCGTTAGTCGCTCGGAGGGAAGTCGGCATGGTGCCTGTAGTTTTCAATCGAGACAGAAATTCGATGTCGCATTGTCAATGTGATGGTGAGAGGTTTTACAGTGAATGGACAGTGGTACATAGGAAACAAGCTACTGGCCTAACAGGAGATGTTCCATTTGGTGAATGTAGCCGCGTAAGTCATTTGATAAGAATTCGGGATGAAGGGTGCAGTTTTGAAAATCGATACAATTTCTTTGTCGTCCGTCAATGTGAGGGTGCGATGGATACAGTAAACGGGAGTGGCAAAACAGAAACAAGCAACTGGTACCCCAGGACTGGTTCCATGCGGTGACTGTAGCCGCGTTAGTCGCTCGGAGAGAAGTCGGCATGGTGCCTGTAGTTTTCAATCGAGACAGAAATTCGGTGTCGCATTGTCAATGTGATGGTGAGAGTTTTTACAGTAAATGGACAGTGGTACGTAGGAAACAAGCTACTGGCCTCCCAGGAGAGGCTCCATTTGGTGAATGTAGCCACGTAAGTCATTTGATAACAATTCGGGATGAAGGCTGCAGTTTTGAAAATCGATACAATTTCTGTGTCTTCTGTCAATGTGAGGGTGCGATGGATAGAGTAAGCGGGAGTGGCAAAACAGAAACAAGCAACTAGCACCCCAGGACAGGTTCCATGCGGTGACTGTAGCCGCGTTAGTCGCTCGGACGGAAGTCGGCATGGTGCCTGTTGTTTTCAATCGAGACAGAAATTCGGTGTCGCATTGTCAATGTGATGGTGAGAGGTTTTACAGTAAATGGACAGTGGTACATAGGAAACAAGCTACTGGCCTCCCACGAGATGTTCCATTTGGTGAATGTAGCCACGTAAGTCATTTGATAAGAATTCGGGATGAAGGCTGCAGTTTTGAAAATCGATACAATTTCTGTGTCGTCCGTCAATGTGAGGGTGCGATGGATACAGTAAACGGGAGTGGCAAAACAGAAACAAGCATCTGGCACCCCAGGACAGGTTCCATGCGGTGACTGTAGCCGCGTTAGTCGCTCGCAGAGAAGTCGGCATGGTGCCGTTAGTTTTCAATCGAGACAGAAATTCGATGTCGCATTTTCAATGTGATGGTGAGAGGTTTTAAAGTAAATGGACAGTGGTACATAGGAAACAAGCTACTGGCCTCCCAGGGGATGTTCCTTTTGGTGAATGTAGCCACGTAAGTCTTTTGATAAGAATTCGGGATGAAGGCTGCAGTTTTGAAAATCGATACAATTTCTGTGTCGTCCGTCAATGTGAGGGTGCGATGGATACAGTAAACGGGAGTGGCAAAACAGAAACAAGCAACTGGCACCCCAGGACAGGTTCCATGCGGTGATGTAGCCGCGTTAGTCGCTCGGAGGGAAGTCGGCATGGTGCCTGTAGTTTTCAATCGAGACAGAAATTCGACGTCGCATTGTCAATGTGATGGTGAGAGGTTTTACAGTAAATGGACAGTGGTACATAGGAAACAAGCTACTGGCCTCCCAGGAGAGGTTCCATTTGGTGAATGTAGCCACGTAAGTCATTTGATAAGAATTCGGGATGAAGGCTGCAGTTTTGAAAATCGATACAATTTCTGTGTCGTCCGTCAATGTGAGGGTGCGATGGATACAGTAAACGGGAGTGGCAAAACAGAAACAAGCAACAGGCACCCCAGGACAGGTTCCATGCGGTGACTGTAGCAGCGTTAGTCGCTCGGAGAGAAGTCGGCATGGTGCCTGTAGTTTTCAATCGAGACAGAAATTCGATGTCGCATTGTCAATGTGATGGTGAGAGGTTTTACAGTAAATGGACAGTGGTACATAGGAAACAAGCTACTGGCCTCCCAGGAGAGGTTCCATTTGGTGAATGTAGCCACGTAAGTCATTTGATAAGAAATCGGGATGAAGGCTGCAGTTTAGAAAATCGATACAATTTCTGTGTCGTCCGCCAATGTGAGGGTGCGATGGATACAGTAAGCGGGAGTGGCAAAACAGAAACAAGCAACTGGCACCCCAGGACAGGTTCCATGCGGTGACTGTAGCCACGTTAGTCGCTCGGATGGAAGTCGGCATGGTGCCTGTAGTTTTCAATCGAGACAGAAATTCGATGTCGCATTGTCAATGTGATGGTGAGAGGTTTTACAGTAAATGGACAGTGGTACATAGGAAATAAGCTACTGGCCTCCCAGGAGATGTTCCATTTGGTGAATGTAGCCGCGTAAGTCATTTGATAAGAATTCGGGATGAAGGCTGCAGTTTTGAAAATCGATACAATTTCTGTGTCGTCCGTCAATGTGAGGGTGTGATGGATACAGTAAACGGGAGTGGCAAAACAGAAACAAGCAACTGGTACCGCAGCACTGGTTCCATGCGGTGACTGTAGCCGCGTTAGTCGCTCGGAGAGAAGTCGGCATGGTGCCTGTAGTTTTCAATCGAGACAGAAATTCGATGTCGCATTGTCAATGTGATGGTGAGAGGTTTTACAGTGAATGGACAGTGGTACATAGGAAACAAGCTACTGGCCTAACAGGAGATGTTCCATTTGGTGAATGTAGCCGCGTAAGTCATTTGATAAGAATTCGGGATGAAGGGTGCAGTTTTGAAAATCGATACAATTTCTTTGTCGTCCGTCAATGTGAGGGTGCGATGGATACAGTAAACGGGAGTGGCAAAACAGAAACAAGCAACTGGTACCCCAGGACTGGTTCCATGCGGTGACTGTAGCCGCGTTAGTCGCTCGGAGAGAAGTCGGCATGGTGCCTGTAGTTTTCAATCGAGACAGAAATTCGGTGTCGCATTGTCAATGTGATGGTGAGAGTTTTTACAGTAAATGGACAGTGGTACGTAGGAAACAAGCTACTGGCCTCCCAGGAGAGGCTCCATTTGGTGAATGTAGCCACGTAAGTCATTTGATAACAATTCGGGATGAAGGCTGCAGTTTTGAAAATCGATACAATTTCTGTGTCTTCTGTCAATGTGAGGGTGCGATGGATAGAGTAAGCGGGAGTGGCAAAACAGAAACAAGCAACTAGCACCCCAGGACAGGTTCCATGCGGTGACTGTAGCCGCGTTAGTCGCTCGGACGGAAGTCGGCATGGTGCCTGTTGTTTTCAATCGAGACAGAAATTCGGTGTCGCATTGTCAATGTGATGGTGAGAGGTTTTACAGTAAATGGACAGTGGTACATAGGAAACAAGCTACTGGCCTCCCACGAGATGTTCCATTTGGTGAATGTAGCCACGTAAGTCATTTGATAAGAATTCGGGATGAAGGCTGCAGTTTTGAAAATCGATACAATTTCTGTGTCGTCCGTCAATGTGAGGGTGCGATGGATACAGTAAACGGGAGTGGCAAAACAGAAACAAGCATCTGGCACCCCAGGACAGGTTCCATGCGGTGACTGTAGCCGCGTTAGTCGCTCGCAGAGAAGTCGGCATGGTGCCGTTAGTTTTCAATCGAGACAGAAATTCGATGTCGCATTTTCAATGTGATGGTGAGAGGTTTTAAAGTAAATGGACAGTGGTACATAGGAAACAAGCTACTGGCCTCCCAGGGGATGTTCCTTTTGGTGAATGTAGCCACGTAAGTCATTTGATAAGAATTCGGGATGAAGGCTGCAGTTTTGAAAATCGATACAATTTCTGTGTCGTCCGTCAATGTGAGGGTGCGATGGATACAGTAAACGGGAGTGGCAAAACAGAAACAAGCAACTGGCACCCCAGGACAGGTTCCATGCGGTGATGTAGCCGCGTTAGTCGCTCGGAGGGAAGTCGGCATGGTGCCTGTAGTTTTCAATCGAGACAGAAATTCGACGTCGCATTGTCAATGTGATGGTGAGAGGTTTTACAGTAAATGGACAGTGGTACATAGGAAACAAGCTACTGGCCTCCCAGGAGAGGTTCCATTTGGTGAATGTAGCCACGTAAGTCATTTGATAAGAATTCGGGATGAAGGCTGCAGTTTTGAAAATCGATACAATTTCTGTGTCGTCCGTCAATGTGAGGGTGCGATGGATACAGTAAACGGGAGTGGCAAAACAGAAACAAGCAACAGGCACCCCAGGACAGGTTCCATGCGGTGACTGTAGCAGCGTTAGTCGCTCGGAGAGAAGTCGGCATGGTGCCTGTAGTTTTCAATCGAGACAGAAATTCGATGTCGCATTGTCAATGTGATGGTGAGAGGTTTTACAGTAAATGGACAGTGGTACATAGGAAACAAGCTACTGGCCTCCCAGGAGAGGTTCCACTTGGTGAATGTAGCCACGTAAGTCATTTGATAAGAAATCGGGATGAAGGCTGCAGTTTAGAAAATCGATACAATTTCTGTGTCGTCCGCCAATGTGAGGGTGCGATGGATACAGTAAGCGGGAGTGGCAAAACAGAAACAAGCAACTGGCACCCCAGGACAGGTTCCATGCGGTGACTGTAGCCACGTTAGTCGCTCGGATGGAAGTCGGCATGGTGCCTGTAGTTTTCAATCGAGACAGAAATTCGATGTCGCATTGTCAATGTGATGGTGAGAGGTTTTACAGTAAATGGACAGTGGTACATAGGAAATAAGCTACTGGCCTCCCAGGAGATGTTCCATTTGGTGAATGTAGCCGCGTAAGTCATTTGATAAGAATTCGGGATGAAGGCTGCAGTTTTGAAAATCGATACAATTTCTGTGTCGTCCGTCAATGTGAGGGTGTGATGGATACAGTAAACGGGAGTGGCAAAACAGAAACAAGCAACTGGTACCCCAGCACTGGTTCCATGCGGTGACTGTAGCCGCGTTAGTCGCTCGGAGAGAAGTCGGCATGGTGCCTGTAGTTTTCAATCGAGACAGAAATTCGGTGTCGCATTGTCAATGTGATGGTGAGAGGTTTTACAGTAAATGGACAGTGGTACATAGGAAACAAGCTACTGGCCTCCCAGGAGAGGTTCCATTTGGTGAATGTAGCCACGTAAGTCATTTGATAAGAATTCGGGATGAAGGCTGCAGTTTTGAAAATCGATACAATTTCTGTGTCTTCCGTCAATGTGAGGGTGCGAAGGATACAGTAAGCAGGAGATGGCAAAAAAGAAACAAGCAGCTAGCACCCCAGGACAGGTTCCATGCGGTGACTGTAGCCGCGTTAGTCGCTCGGAGGGAAGTCGGCATGGTGCCTGTAGTTTTCAATCGAGACAGAAATTCGATGTCGCATTGTCAATGTGATGGTGAGAGGTTTTACAGTAAATGGACAGTGGTACATAGGAAACAAGCTACTGGACTCCCAGGAGATAATTCATTTGGTGAATGTAGCCACGTAAGTCATTTGATAAGAATTCGGGATGAAGGCTGCAGTTTTGAAAATCGATACAATTTCTGTGTCGTCCGTCAATGTGAGGGTGCGATGGATACAGTAAACGGGAGTGGCAAAACAGGAACAAGCAACAGGCACCCAGGACAGGTTCCATGCGGTGACTATAGCCGCGTTAGTCGCTCGGAGAGAAGTCGGCATGGTGCCTGGAGTTTTCAATCGAGACAGAAATTCGATATCGCATTGTCAATGTGATGGTGAGAGGTTTTACGGTAAATGGGCAGTGGTGCATCGGAAACAAGCTACTGGCCTCCCAGGAGATGTTCCATTTGGTGAATGTAGCCTCGTAAGTCATTTGATAAGAATTCGGGATGAACAGAAACAACAACTGGCACCCCAGGACAGGTTCCATGCGGTGACTGTAGCCGCGTTAGTCGCTCGGAGAGAAGTTGGCATGGTGCTTGTAGTTTTCAAACGAGACAGAATTTCGGTGTCGCATTGTCAATGTGATGGTGAGAGGTTTTACTGTAAATGGGCAGTGTTGCATCGGAAACAAGCTACTGGCCTCCCAGGAGAGGTTCCCTTTGGTGAATGTAGCCACGTAAGTCATTTGATAAGAATTCGGGATGAAGGCTGCAGTTTTGAAAATCGATACAATTTCTGTGTCGTCCGTCAATGTGAGGGTGCGATGGATACAGTAAACGGGAGTGGCAAAACAGAAACAACAACTGGCACACCAGGACAGATTCCATGCGGTGACTGTAGCCGCGTTAGTCGTTCGGAGAGAAGTCGGCATGGTGCCTGTAGTTTTCAATCGAGACAGAAATTCGGTGTCGCATTGTCAATGTGATGGTGAGAGGTTTTACGGTAAATGGGCAGTGGTGCATCGGAAACAAGCTACTGGCCTCCCAGGAGATGTTCCATTTGGTGAATGTAGCCACGTAAGTCATTTGATAAGAATTCGGGATGAAGGCTGCAGTTTTGAAAATCGATACAATTTCTGTGTCGTCCGTCAATGTGAGGGTGCGATGGATACAGTAAACGGGAGTGGCAAAATTGAAACAGCAACTGGCACCCCAGGACAGGTTCCATGCGGTGACTGTAGCCGCGTTAGTCGCTCGGAGAGAAGTCGGCATGGTGCCTGTAGTTTTCAATCGAGACAGAAATTCGGTGTCGCATTGTCAATGTGATGGTGAGAGGTTTTACAGTAAATGGGCAGTGGTGCAAATGGAAACAAGCTACTGGCCTCCCAGGAGAGGTTCCATTTGGTGAATGTAGCCACGTAAATCATTTGATAAGCATTCGGGATGAAGGCTGCAGTTTTGAAAATCGATACAATTTCTGTGTCGTCCGCCAATGTGAGGGTGCGATGGATACAGTAAGCGGGAGTGGCAAAACAGAAACAAGCAACTGGCACCCCAGGACAGGTTCCATGCGGTGACTGTAGCCGCGTTAGTCGCTCGGAGAGAAGTCGGCATGGTGCCTGTAGTTTTCAATCGAGACAGAAATTCGATGTCGCATTTTCAATGTGATGGTGAGAGGTTTTACAGTAAATGGACAGTGGTACATAGCAAACAAGCTACTGGCCTCCCAGGAGAGGTTCCATTTGGTGAATGTAGCCACGTAAGTCATTTGATAAGAATTCGGGATGAAGGCTGCAGTTCTGAAATTCGATACAATTTCTGTGTCGTCCGTCAATGTGAGGGTGCGATGGATACAGTAAACGGGAGTGGCAAAACAGAAACAAGCAACTGGCACCCCAGGACAGGTTCCATGCGGTGACTGTAGCCGCGTTAGTCGCTCGGAGAGAAGTCGGCATGGTGCCTGTAGTTTTCAATCGAGACAGAAATTCGATGTCGCATTTTCAATGTGATGGTGAGAGGTTTTAAAGTAAATGGACAGTAGTACGTAGGAAACAAGCTACTGGCCTCCCAGGAGATGTTCCATTTGGTGAATGTAGCCACGTAAGTCATTTGATTAGAATTCGGGATGAAGGCTGCAGTTTTGAAAATCGATACAATTTCTGTGTCGTCCATCAATGTGAGGGTGCGATGGATACAGTAAACGGGAGTGGCAAAACAGAAACAAGCAACTGGCACCCCAGGACAGGTTCCATGCGGTGACTGTAGCCGCGTTAGTCGCTCGGAGAGAAGTCGGCATGGTGCCTGTAGTTTTCAATCGAGACAGAAATTCGATGTCGCATTTTCAATGTGATGGTGGGAGGTTTTAAGTAAATGGACAGTGGTACATAGGAAACAAGCTACTGGCCTCCCAGGGGATGTTCCTTTTGGTGAATGTAGCCACGTAAGTCATATGATAAGAATTCGGGATGAAGGCTGCAGTTTTGAAAATCGATACAATTTCTGTGTCGTCCGTCAATGTGAGGGTTAAATGGATACAGTAAACGGGAGTGGCAAAACAGAAGCAAGCAACTGGCACCCCAGGACAGGTTCCATGCGGTGACTGTAGCCGCGTTAGTCGCTCGGAGGGAAGTCGGCATGGTGCCTGTAGTTCTCAATCGAGACAGAAATTTGATGTCGCATTGTCAATGTGATGGTGAGAGGTTTTACAGTTAATGGACAGTGGTACATAGGAAACAAGCTACTGGCCTCCCAGGAGAGGTTCCATTTGGTGAATGTAGCCACGTAAGTCATTTGATAAGAATTCGGGATGAACAGAAACAACAACTGGCACCCCAGGACAGGTTCCATGCGGTGACTGTAGCCGCGTTAGTCGCTCGGAGAGAAGTTGGCATGGTGCTTGTAGTTTTCAAACGAGACAGAATTTCGGTGTCGCATTGTCAATGTGATGGTGAGAGGTTTTACAGTAAATGGGCAGTGTTGCATCGGAAACAAGCTACTGGCCTCCCAGGAGAGGTTCCCTTTGGTGAATGTAGCCACGTAAGTCATTTGATAAGAATTCGGGATGAAGGCTGCAGTTTTGAAAATCGATACAATTTCTGTGTCGTCCGTGAATGTGAGGGTGCGATGGATACAGTAAACGGGAGTGGCAAAACAGAAACAACAACTGGCACACCAGGACAGATTCCATGCGGTGACTGTAGCCGCGTTAGTCTTTCGGAGAGAAGTCGGCATGGTGCCTGTAGTTTTCAATCGAGACAGAAATTCGGTGTCGCATTGTCAATGTGATGGTGAGAGGTTTTACGGTAAATGGGCAGTGGTGCATCGGAAACAAGCTACTGGCCTCCCAGGAGATGTTCCATTTGGTGAATGTAGCCACGTAAGTCATTTGATAAGAATTCGGGATGAAGGCTGCAGTTTTGAAAATCGATACAATTTCTGTGTCGTCCGTCAATGTGAGGGTGCGATGGATACAGTAAACGGGAGTGGCAAAATTGAAACAACAACTGGCACCCCAGGACAGGTTCCATGCGGTGACTGTAGCCGCGTTAGTCGCTCGGAGAGAAGTCGGCATGGTGCCTGTAGTTTTCAATCGAGACAGAAATTCGGTGTCGCATTGTCAATGTGATGGTGAGAGGTTTTACAGTAAATGGGCAGTGGTGCAAATGGAAACAAGCTACTGGCCTCCCAGGAGAGGTTCCATTTGGTGAATGTAGCCACGTAAATCATTTGATAAGCATTCGGGATGAAGGCTGCAGTTTTGAAAATCGATACAATTTCTGTGTCGTCCGCCAATGTGAGGGTGCGATGGATACAGTAAGCGGGAGTGGCAAAACAGAAACAAGCAACTGGCACCCCAGGACAGGTTCCATGCGGTGACTGTAGCCGCGTTAGTCGCTCGGAGAGAAGTCGGCATGGTGCCTGTAGTTTTCAATCGAGACAGAAATTCGATGTCGCATTTTCAATGTGATGGTGAGAGGTTTTACAGTAAATGGACAGTGGTACATAGCAAACAAGCTACTGGCCTCCCAGGAGAGGTTCCATTTGGTGAATGTAGCCACGTAAGTCATTTGATAAGAATTCGGGATGAAGGCTGCAGTTCTGAAATTCGATACAATTTCTGTGTCGTCCGTCAATGTGAGGGTGCGATGGATACAGTAAACGGGAGTGGCAAAACAGAAACAAGCAACTGGCACCCCAGGACAGGTTCCATGCGGTGACTGTAGCCGCGTTAGTCGCTCGGAGAGAAGTCGGCATGGTGCCTGTAGTTTTTAATCGAGACAGAAATTCGATGTCGCATTTTCAATGTGATGGTGAGAGGTTTTAAAGTAAATGGACAGTAGTACGTAGGAAACAAGCTACTGGCCTCCCAGGAGATGTTCCATTTGGTGAATGTAGCCACGTAAGTCATTTGATAAGAATTCGGGATGAAGGCTGCAGTTTTGAAAATCGATACAATTTCTGTGTCGTCCATCAATGTGAGGGTGCGATGGATACATTAAACGGGAGTGGCAAAACAGAAACAAGCAACTGGCACCCCAGGACAGGTTCCATGCGGTGACTGTAGCCGCGTTAGTCGCTCGGAGAGAAGTCAGCATGGTGCCTGTAGTTTGCAATCGAGACAGAATTCGATGTCGCATTTTCAATGTGATGGTGGGAGGTTTTAAAGTAAATGGACAGTGGTACATAGGAAACAAGCTACTGGCCTCCCAGGGGATGTTCCTTTTGGTGAATGTAGCCACGTAAGTCATATGATAAGAATTCGGGATGAAGGCTGCAGTTTTGAAAATCGATACAATTTCTGTGTCGTCCGTCAATGTGAGGGTTAAATGGATACAGTAAACGGGAGTGGCAAAACAGAAGCAAGCAACTGGCACCCCAGGACAGGTTCCATGCGGTGACTGTAGCCGCGTTAGTCGCTCGGAGGGAAGTCGGCATGGTGCCTGTAGTTCTGAATCGAGACAGAAATTCGATGTCGCATTGTCAATGTGATGGTGAGAGGTTTTACAGTTAATGGACCGTGGTACATAGGAAACAAGCTACTGGCCTCCCAGGAGATGTTCCATTTGGTGAATGTAGCCGCGTAAGTCATTTGATAAGAATTCGGGATGAAGGCTGCAGTTTTGAAAATCGATACAATTTCTGTGTCGTCCGTCAATGTGAGGGTGCGATGGATACAGTAAACGGGAGTGGCAAAACAGAAACAAGCAGCTGGTACCCCAGGACTGGTTCCATGCGGTGACTGTAGCCGCGTTAGTCGCTCGGAGAGAAGTCGGCATGGTGCCTGTAGTTTTCAATCGAGACAGAAATTCGGTGTCGCATTGTCAATGTGATGGTGAGAGGTTTTACGGTAAATGGACAGTGGTGCATGGGAAACAAGCTACTGGCCTCCCAGGAGAGGTTCCATTTGGTGAATGTAGCCACGTAAGTCATTTGATAAGAATTCGGGATGAAGGCTGCAGTTTTGAAAATCGATACAATTTCTGTGTCTTCCGTCAATGTGAGGGTGCGATGGATACAGTAAGCGGGAGTAGCAAAACAGAAACAAGCAACTAGCACCCCAGGACAGGTTCCATGCGGTGACTGTAGCCGCGTTAGTCGCTCGGAGAGAATTCGGCATGGTGCCTGTAGTTTTCAATCGAGACAGAAATTCGGTGTCGCATTGTCAATGTGATGGTGAGAGGTTTTACGGTAAATGGGCATTGGTGCATCGGAAACAAGCTACTGGCCTCCCAGGAGATGTTCCATTTGGTGAATGTAGCCACGTAAGTCATTTGATAAGAATTCGGGATGAAGGCTGCAGTTTTGAAAATCGATACAATTTCTGTGTCGTCCGTCAATGTGAGGGTGCGATGGATACAGTAAACGGGAGTGGCAAAACAGAAACAACAACTGGCACCCCAGGACAGGTTCCATGCGGTGACTGTACCCGCGTTAGTGGCTCGGAGAGAAGTCGGCATGGTGCTTGTAGTTTTCAAACGAGACAGAAATTCGATGTCGCATTGTCAATGTGATGGTGAGAGGTTTTACAGTAAATGTACAGTGTTGCATCGGAAACAAGCTACTGGCCTCCCAGGAGAGGTTCCATTTGGTGAATGTAGAAACGTAAGTCATTTGATAAGATTTCGGGATGAAGGCTGCAGTTTTGAAAATCGATACAATTTCTGTGTCGTCCGTCAATGTGAGGGTGCGATGGATACAATAAACGGGAGTGGCAAAACAGAAACAACAACTGGCACCCCAGGACAGGTTCCATGCGGTGACTGTAGCCGCGTTAGTCGCTCGGAGAGAAGTCGGCATGGTGCCTGTAGTTTTCAATCGAGACAGAAATTCGATGTCGCATTTTCAATGTGATGGTGAGAGGTTTTAAAGTAAATGGACAGTGGTACGTAGGAAACAAGCTACTGGCCTCCCAGGAGATGTTCCATTTGGTGAATGTAGCCACGTAAGTCATTTGATAAGAATTCGGGATGAAGGCTGCAGTTTTGAAAATCGATACAATTTCTGTGTCGTCCGTCAATGTGAGGGTGCGATGTATACAGTAAACGGGAGTGGCAAAACAGAAACAAGCAACTGGCACCCCAGGACAGGTTCCATGCGGTGACTGTAGCCGCGTTAGTCGCTCGGAGAGAAGTCGGCATGGTGCCTGTAGTTTTCAATCGAGACAGAAATTCGATGTCGCATTTTCAATGTGATGGTGAGACGTTTTACAGTAAATGGACAGTGGTACATAGCAAACAAGCTACTAGCCTCCCAGGAGAGGTTCCATTTGGTGAATGTAGCCACGTAAGTCATTTGATAAGAATTCGGGATGAAGGCTGCAGTTTTGAAAACCGATACAATTTCTGTGTCGTCCGTCAATGTGAGGGTGCGATGGATACAGTAAACGGGAGTGGCAAAACAGAAACAAGCAACTGGCACCCCAGGACAGGTTCCATGCGGTGACTGTAGCCGCGTTAGTCGCTCGGAGAGAAGTCGGCATGGTGCCTGTAGTTTTCAATCGAGACAGAAATTCGATGTCGCATTTTCAATGTGATGGTGAGAGGTTTTAAAGTAAGTGGACAGTAGTACGTAGGAAACAAGCTACTGGCCTCCCAGGAGATGTTCCATTTGGTGAATGTAGCCACGTAAGTCATTTGATAAGAATTCGGGATGAAGGCTGCAGTTTTGAAAATCGATACAATTTCTGTGTCGTCCGTCAATGTGAGGGTGCGATGGATACAGTAAACGGGAGTGGCAAAACAGAAACAAGCAACTGGCACCCCAGGACAGGTTCCATGCGGTGACTGTAGCCGCGTTAGTCGCTCGGAGAGAAGTCGGCATGGTGCCTGTAGTTTTCAATCGAGACAGAAATTCGATGTCGCATTGTCAATGTGTTGGTGAGAGGTTTTACAGTAAATGGACAGTGGTACATAGGAAACAAGCTACTGGCCACCCAGGGGATGTTCCTTTTGGTGAATGTAGCCACGTAAGTCATTTGATAAGAATTCGGGATGAAGGCTGCAGTTTTGAAAATCGAT
This sequence comes from Schistocerca piceifrons, assembly GCF_021461385.2. Lineage (NCBI taxonomy): Eukaryota > Metazoa > Arthropoda > Insecta > Orthoptera > Acrididae > Schistocerca > Schistocerca piceifrons. Next base: position 836,470,022 of record NC_060141.1, read on the forward strand.
ACAATTTCTGTGGCGTCCGTCAATGTGAGGGTGCGATGGATACAGTAAACGGGAGTGGCAAAACAGAAACAAGCAACTGGCACCCCAGGACAGGTTCCATGCGGTGACTGTAGCCGCGTTAGTCGCTCGGAGAGAAGTCGGCATGGTGCCTGTAGTTTTCAATCGAGACAGAAATTCGAAGTCGCATTGTCAATGTGATGGTGAGAGGTTTTACAGTAAATGGACAGTGGTACATAGCAAACAAGCTACTGGCCTCCCAGGAGAGGCTCCATTTGGTGAATGTAGGCACGTAAATCATTTTATAAGAATTCCGGATGAAGGCTGCAGTTTTGAAAATCGATACAATTTCTGTGTCGTCCGTCAATGTGAGGGTGCGATGGATACAGTGAACGGGAGTGGCAAAACAGAAACAAGCAACTGGCACCCCAGGACAGGTTCCATGCTTTGACTGTAGCCGCGTTAGTCGCTCGGAGAGATGTCGGCATGGTGCCTGTAGTTTTCAATCGTGACAGAAATTCGATGTCGCATTTGCAATGTGATGGTGAAAGGTTTTAAAGTAAATGGACTGTGGTACGTAGGAAACAAGCTACTGGCCTCCGAGGAGATGTTCCATTTGGTGAATGTAGCCACGTAAGTCATTTGATAAGAATTCGGGATGAAGGCTGCAATTTTGAAAATCGATACAATTTCTGTGTCTCCGTCAATGTGAGGGTGCGATGGATACAGTAAATGGGAGTGGCAAAACAGAAACAAGCAACTGGCACCCCAGGACAGGTTCCATGCGGTGACTGTAGCCGCGTTAGTCTCTCGGAGAGAAGTCTGCATGGTGCCTGTAGTTTTCAATCGAGACAGAAATTCGGTGTCGCATTGTCAATGTGATGGTGAGAGGTTTTACAGTAAATGGACAGTGGTACATAGCAAACAAGCTACTGGCCTCCCAGGGGATGTTCCATTTGGTGATGTAGCCACGTAAGTCATTTGATAAGAATTCGGGATGAAGGCTGCAGTTTTAAAATCGATACAATTTCTGTGTCGTCCGTCAATGTGAGGGTGCGATGGATACAGTAAACGGGAGTGGCAAAACAGAAACAAGCAACTGGCACCCCAGGACAGGTTCCATGCGGTTACTGTAGCCGCGTTAGTCGCTCGGAGAGAAGTCGGCATGGTGCCTGTAGTTTTCAATCGAGACAGAAATTCGAAGTCGCATTGTCAATGTGATGGTGAGAGGTTTTACAGTAAATGGACAGTGGTACATAGCAACCAAGCTACTGGCCTCCCAGGAGAGGTTCCATTTGGTGAATGTAGGCACGTAAGTCATTTGATAAGAATTCGGGATGAAGGCTGCAGTTTTGAAAATCGATACAATTTCTGTGTCGTCCGTCAATGTGAGGGTGCGATGGATACAGTAAACGGGAGTGGCAAAACAGAAACAAGCAACTGGCACCCCAGGACAGGTTCCATGCGGTGACTGTAGCCGCGTTAGTCGCTCGGAGAGAAGTCGGCATGGTGCCTGTAGTTTTCAATCGTGACAGAAATTCGATGCCGCATTGTCAATGTGATGGTGAGAGGTTTTACAGTAAATGGACAGTGGTACATAGGAAACAAGCTACTGGCCTCATAGGAGATGTTCCATTTGGTGAATGTAGCCACGTAAGTCATTTGATAAGAATTCGGGATGAAGGCTGCAGTTTTGAAAATCGATACAATTTCTGTGTCGTCCGTCAATGTGAGGATGCGATGGATACAGTAAACGGGAGAGGCAAAACAGAACCAAGCATCTGGCACCCCAGGACAGGTTCCATGCGGTGACTGCAGCCGCGTTAGTCGCTCGGAGAGGAGTCGGCATGGTGCCTGTAGTTTTCAATCGAGACAGAAATTCGATGTCGCAATGTCAATGTGATTGTGAGAGGTTTTACAGTAAATGGGCAGTGGTGCATCGGAAACAAGCTACTGGCCTCCCAGGAGAGGTTCCATTTGGTGAATGTAGCCTCGTAAGTCATTTGATAAGAATTCGGGATGAAGGCAGCAGTTTTGAAAATCGATACAATTTCTGTGTCGTCCGTCAATGTGAGGGTGCGATAGATACAGTAAACGGGAGTGGCAAAACAGAAACAAGCAACTGGCACCCCAGGACAGGTTCCATGCGGTGACTGTAGCCGCGTTAGTCGCTCGGAGAGAAGTCGGCATGGTGCCTGTAGTTTTCAATCGAGACAGAAATTCGATGTCGCATTGTCAATGTGATGGTGAGAGGTTTTACAGTAAATGGACAGTGGTACATAGGAAACAAGCTACTGGCCTCCCAGGGGATGTTCCTTTTGGTGAATGTAGCCACGTAAGTCATTTGATAAGAATTCGGGATGAAGGTTGCAGTTTTGAAAATCGATATAATTTCTGTGTCGTCCGTCAATGTGAGGGTGCGATGGATACAGTAAACGGGAGTGGCAAAACAGAAACAAGCAACTGGCACCCCAGGACAGGTTCCATGCGGTGACTGTAGCCTAGTTAGTCGCACGGAGAGAAGTCGGCATGGTGCCTGTAGTTTTCAATCGAGACAGAAATTCGAAGTCGCATTGTCCATGTGATGGTGAGAGGTTTTACAGTAAATGGACAGTGGTACATAGCAAACAAGCTACTGGCCTCCCAGGAGACGTTCCATTTGGTGCATGTAGCCACGTAAGTCATTTGATAAGAATTCGGGATGAAGGCTGCAATTTTGAAAATCGATACAATTTCTGTGTCGTCCGTCAATGTGAGGGTGCGATGGATACAGTAAATGGGAGTGGCAAAACAGAAACAAGCAACTGGCACCCCAGGACAGGTTCCATGCGGTGACTGTAGACGCGTTAGTCTCTCGGAGAGAAGTCGGCATGGTGCCTGTAGTTTTCAATCGAGACAGAAATTCGATGTCGCATTGTCAATGTGATGGTGAGAGGTTTTAAAGTAAATGGACAGTGGTACATAGGAAAATAGCTACTGGTCTCCCAGGGGATGTTCCATTTGGTGAATGTAGCCACGTAAGTCATTTGATAAGAATTCGGGATGAAGGCTGCAGTTTTGAAAATCGATACAATTTCTGTGTCGTCTGTCAATGTGAGGGTGCGATGGATACAGTAAACGGGAGTGGCAAAACAGAAACAAGCAACTGGCACCCCAGGACAGGTTCCATGCGGTGACTGTAGCCGCGTTAGTCGCTCGGAGAGAAGTCGGCATGGTGCCTGTAGTTTTCAATCGAGACAGAAATTCGAAGTCGCATTGTCAATGTGATGGTGAGAGGTTTTACAGTAAATGGGTACATAGCAAACAAGCTACTGGCCTCCCAGGGGAGGCTCCATTTGGTGAATGTAGGCACGTAAGTCATTTGATAAGAATTCGGGATGAAGGCTGCAGTTTTGAAAATCGATACAATTTCTGTGTCGTCCGTCAATGTGAGGATGCGATGGATACAGTAAACGGGAGAGGCAAAACAGAACCAAGCAACTGGCACCCCAGGACAGGTTCCATGCGGTGACTGCAGCCGCGTTAGTCGCTCGGAGAGGAGTCGGCATGGTGCCTGTAGTTTTCAATCGAGACAGAAATTCGATGTCGCAATGTCAATGTGATTGTGAGAGGTTTTACAGTAAATGGGCAGTGGTGCATCGGAAACAAGCTACTGGCCTCCCAGGAGAGGTTCCATTTGGTGAATATAGCCACGTAAGTCATTTGATAAGAATTCGGGATGAAGGCAGCAGTTTTGAAAATCGATACAATTTCTGTGTCGTCCGTCAATGTGAGGGTGCGATGGATACAGTAAACGGGAGTGGCAAAACAGAAACAAGCAACTGGCACCCCAGGACAGGTTCCATGCGGTGACTGTAGCCGCGTTAGTCGCTCGGAGAGAAGTCGGCATGGTGCCTGTAGTTTTCAATCGAGACAGAAATTCGATGTCGCATTGTCAATGTGATGGTGAGAGGTTTTAAAGTAAATGGACAGTGGTACATAGGAAACAAGCTACTGGCCTCCCAGGGGATGTTCCATTTGGTGAATGTAGCCACGTAAGTCATTTGATAAGAATTCGGGATGAAGGCTGCAGTTTTGAAAATCGATACAATTTCTGTGGCGTCCGTCAATGTGAGGGTGCGATGGATACAGTAAACGCTAGTGGCAAAACAGAAACAAGCAACTGGCACCCCAGGACAGGTTCCATGCGGTGACTGTAGCCGCGTTAGTCGCTCGGAGAGAAGTCGGCATGGTGCCTGTAGTTTTCAATCGAGACAGAAATTCGATGTCGCATTGTCAATGTGATGGTGAGAGGTTTTACAGTAAATGGACAGTGGTACATAGGAAACAAGCTACTGGCCTCCCAGGGGATGTTCCTTTTGGTGAATGTAGCCACGTAAGTCATTTGATAAGAATTCGGGATAAAGGCTGCAGTTTTGAAAATCGATATAATTTCTGTGTCTTCCGTCAATGTGAGGGTGCGATGGATACAGTAAACGGGAGTGGCAAAACAGAAACAAGCAACTGGCACCCCAGGACAGGTTCCATGCGGTGACTGTAGCCGCGTTAGTCGCTCGGAGAGATGTCGGCATGGTGCCTGTAGTTTTCAATCGTGACAGAAATTCGATGTCGCATTTGCAATGTGATGGTGAGAGGTTTTAAAGTAAATGGACTGTAGTACGTAGGAAACAAGCTACTGGCCTCCGAGGAGATGTTCCATTTGGTGAATGTAGCCACGTAAGTCATTTGATAAGAATTCGGGATGAAGGCTGCAGTTTTGAAAATCGATACAATTTCTGTGTCGTCCGTCAATGTGGGGGTGCGATGGATACAGTAAACGGGAGTGGCAAAACAGAAACAAGCAACTGGCACCCCAGGACAGGTTCCATGCGGTGACTGTAGCCTCGTTAGTCGCTCGGAGAGAAGTCGGCATGGTGCCTGTAGTTTTCAATCGAGACAGAAATTCGATGTCGCATTGTCAATGTGATGGTGAGAGGTTTTAAAGTAAATGGACAGTGGTACATAGGAAACAAGCTACTGGTCTCCCAGGAGATGTTCCATTTGGTGAATGTAGCCACGTAAGTCATTTGATAAGAATTCGGGATGAAGGCTGCAGTTTTGAAAATCGATACAATTTCTGTGTCGTCTGTCAATGTGAGGGTGCGATGGATACAGTAAACGGGAGTGGCAAAACAGAAACAAGCAACTGGCACCCCAGGACAGGTTCCATGCGGTGACTGTAGCCGCGTTAGTCGCTCGGAGAGAAGTCGGCATGGTGCCTGTAGTTTTCAATCGAGACAGAAATCCGAAGTCGCATTGTCAATGTGATGGTGAGAGGTTTTACAGTAAATGGACAGTGGTACATAGCAAACAAGCTACTGGCCTCCCAGAAGAGGCTCCATTTGGTGAATGTAGGCACGTAAGTCATTTTATAAGAATTCCGGATGAAGGCTGCAGTTTTGAAAATCGATACAATTTCTGTGTCGTCCGTCAATGTGAGGGTGCGATGGATACAGTAAACGGGAGTGGCAAAACAGAAACAAGCAACTGGCACCCCAGGACAGGTTCCATGCGGTGTCTGTAGCCGCGTTAGTCGCTCGGAGAGAAGTCGGCATGGTGCCTGTAGTTTTCAATCGAGACAGAAATTCGAAGTCGCATTGTCCATGTGATGGTGAGAGGTTTTACAGTAAATGGACAGTGGTACATAGCAGACAAGCTACTGGCCTCCCAGGAGAGGTTCCATTTGGTGAATGTAGCCACGTAAGTCATTTGATAAGAATTCGGGAAGAAGGCTGCAATTTTGAAAATCGATAAAATTTCTGTGTCGTCCGTCAATCTGAGGGTGCGATGGATACAGTAAATGGGAGTGGCAAAACAGAAACAAGCAACTGGCACCCCAGGACAGGTTCCATGCGGTGACTGTAGCCGCGTTAGTCTCTCGGAGAGAAGTCGGCATGGTGCCTGTAGTTTTCAATCGAGACAGAAATTCGATGTCGCATTGTCAATGTGATGGTGAGAGGTTTTACAGTAAATGGACAGTGGTACATAGCAACCAAGCTACTGGCCTCCCAGGAGAGATTCCATTTGGTGAATGTAGGCACGTAAGTCATTTGATAAGAATTCGGGATGAAGGCTGCAGTTTTGAAAATCGATACAATTTCTGTGTCGTCCGTCAATGTGAGGGTGCGATGGATACAGTAAACGGGAGTGGCAAAACAGAAACAAGCAACTGGCACCCCAGGACAGGTTCCATGCGGTGACTGTAGCCGCGTTAGTCGCTCGGAGAGAAGTCGGCATGGTGCCTGTAGTTTTCAATCGTGACAGAAATTCGATGTCGCATTGTCAATGTGATGGTGAGAGGTTTTACAGTAAATGGACAGTGGTACATAGGAAACAAGCTACTGGCCTCATAGGAGATGTTCCATTTGGTGAATGTAGCCACGTAAGTCATTTGATAAGAATTCGGGATGAAGGCTGCAGATTTGAAAATCGATACAATTTCTGTGTCGTCCGTCAATGTGAGGATGCGATGGATACAGTAAACGGGAGAGGCAAAACAGAACCAAGCAACTGGCACCCCAGGACAGGTTCCATGCGGTGACTGCAGCCGCGTTAGTCGCTCGGAGAGGAGTCGGCATGGTGCCTGTAGTTTTCAATCGAGACAGAAATTCGATGTCGCAATGTCAATGTGATTGTGAGAGGTTTTACAGTAAATGGGCAGTGGTGCATCGGAAACAAGCTACTGGCCTCCCAGGAGAGGTTCCATTTGGTGAATGTAGCCACGTAAGTCATTTGATAAGAATTCAGGATGAAGGCAGCAGTTTTGAAAATCGATACAATTTCTGTGTCGTCCGTCAATGTGAGGGTGCGATGGATACAGTAAACGGGAGTGGCAAAACAGGAACAAGCAGCTGGCACCCCAGGACAGGTTCCATGCGGTGACTGTAGCCGCGTTAGTCGCTCGGAGAGAAGTCGGCATGGTGCCTGTAGTTTTCAATCGAGACAGAACTTCGATGTCGCATTGTCAATGTGATGGTGAGAGGTTTTAAAGTAAATGGACAGTGGTACATAGGAAACAAGCTACTGGCCTCCCAGGAGATGTTCCATTTGGTGAATGTAGCCACGTAAGTCATTTGATAAGAATTCGGGATGAAGGCTGCAGTTTTGAAAATCGATACAATTTCTGTGTCGTCCGTCAATGTGAGGATGCGATGGATACAGTAAACGGGAGTGGCAAAACAGAAACAACAACTGGCACCCCAGGACAGGTTCCATGCGGTGACTGTAGCCGCGTTAGTCGCTCGGAGAGAAGTCGGCATGGTGCCTGTAGTTTTCAATCGAGACAGAAATTCGATGTCGCAATGCCAATGTGATTGTGAGAGGTTTTACAGTACATGCGCAGTGGTGCATCGGAAACAAGCTACTGGCCTCCCAGGAGAGGTTCCATTTGGTGAATGTAGCCACGTAAGTCATTTGATAAGAATTCGGGATGAAGGCTGCAGTTTTGAAAATCGATACAATTTCTGTGTCGTCCGTCAATGTGAGGGTGTGAAGGATACAGTAAACGGGAGTGGCAAAACAGAAACAAGCAACTGGCACCCCAGGACAGGTTCCATGCGGTGACTGTAGCCGCGTTAGACGCTCGGAGAGAAGTCGACATGGTGCCTGTAGTTTTCAATCGAGACAGAAATTCGGTGTCGCATTTTCAATGTGATGGTGAGAGGTTTTACAGTAAATTGGCAGTGGTGCATCGGAAGCAAGCTACTGGCCTCCCAGGAGAGGTTCCATTTAATGAATGTAGCCACGTAAGTCATTTGATAAGAATTCGGGATGAAGGCTGCAGTTTTGAAAATCGATACAATTTCTGTGTCGTCCGTCAATGTGAGGGTGTGAGGGATACAGTAAACGGGAGTGGCAAAAAAGAAACAAGCTACTGGCCTCCCAGGAGATGTTCCATTTGGTGAATGTAGCCACGTAAGTCATTTGATAAGAATTCGGGATGAAGGCTGCAGTTTTGAAAATCGATACAATTTCTGTGTCGTCCGTCAATGTGAGGGTGTGAAGGATACAGTAAACGGAAGTGGCAAAACAGAAACAAGCAACTGGCACCCCAGGACAGGTTCCATGCGGTGACTGTAGCCGCGTTAGTCGCTCGGAGAGAAGTTGGCATGGTGCCTGTAGTTTTCAATCAAGACAGAAAATCGATGTCGCATTGTCGATGTGATGGTCAGAGGTTTTACAGTAAATGGACAGTGGTACATAGGAAACAAGCTACTCTCCTCCCAGGAAATGTTGCATTTGGTGAATGTAACCACGTAAGTCATTTGATAAGAATTCGGGATGAAGGCTGCAGTTTTGAAAATCGATACAATTTCTGTGTCGTCCGTCAATGTGAGGGTGTGAAGGATACAGTAAACGGGAGTGGCAAAACAGAAACAAGCAACTGGCACCCCAGGACAGGTTCCATGCGGTGACTGTAGCCGCGTAAGTCGCTCGGAGAGAAGTCGGCATTGTGCCTGTAGTTTTCAATCGAGACAGAACTCGATGTCGCATTGTCAATGTGATGGTGAGAGGTTTTATAGTAAATGGACAGTGGTACGTAGGAAACAAGCTACTGGCCTCCCAGGAGATGTTCCATTTGGTGAATGTAGCCACGTGAGTCATTTGATAAGAATTCGGGATGAAGGCTGCAGTTTTGAAAATCGATACAATTTCTGTGTCGTCCGTCAACGTGAGGGTGCGATGGATACAGTAAACGGGAGTGGCAAAACAGAAACAAGCAACTGGCACCCCAGGACAGGTTCCATGCGGTGACTGTAGCCTCGTTAGTCGCTCGGAGAGAAGTCGGCATGGTGCCTGTAGTTTTCAATCGAGACAGAAATTCGAAGTCGCATTGTCAATGTGATGGTGAGAGGTTTTACAGTAAATGGACAGTGGTACATAGGAAACAAGCTACTGGCCTCCCAGGAGAGGTTCCATTTGGTGAATGTAGCCACGTAAGTCATTTCATAAGAATTCGGGATGAAGGCTGCAGTTTTGAAAATCGATACAATTTCTGTGTCGTCCGTCAATGTGAAGGTGCGATGGTACAGTAAACGGGAGTGGCAAAACAGAAACAAGCAACTGGCACCCCAGGACAGGTTCCATGCGGTGACTGTAGCCGCGCTAGTCTCTCGGAGAGAAGTCGGCATGGTGCCTGTAGTTTTCAATCGAGACAGAAATTCGAAGTCGCATTGTCAATGTGATGGTGAGAAGTTTTAAAGTAAATGGACAGTGGTACATCGGAAACAAGCTACTGGTCTCCCAGGGGATGTTCCATTTGGTGAATGTAGCCACGTAAGTCATTTGATAAGAATTCGGGATGAAGGCTGCAGTTTTGAAAATCGATACAATTTCTGTGTCGTCTGTCAATGTGAGGATGCGATGGATACAGTAAACGGGAGTGGCAAAACAGAAACAAGCAACTGGCACCCCAGGACAGGTTCCATGCGGTGACTGTACCCGCAAAGTCGCTCGGAGAGAAGTCGGCATGGTGCCTGTAGTTTTCAATCGAGACAGAAATTCGATGTCGCATTGTCAATGTGATGGTGAGAGGTTTTACAGTAAATGGACAGTGGTACATAGCAAACAAGCTACTGGCCTCCCAGGAGATGTTCCATTTGGTGAATGTAACCACGTAAGTCATTTGATAAGAATTCGGGATGAAGGCTGCAGTTTTGAAAATCGATACAATTTCTGTGTCGCCCGTCAATGTGGGGGTGTGAAGGATACAGTAAACGGGAGTGGCAAAGCAGAAACAAGCAACTGGAACCCCAGGACAGGTTCCATGCGGTGACTGTAGCCGCGTTAGTCGCTCGGAGAGAAGTCGGCATGGTGCCTGTAGTTTTCAATCGAGACAGAAATTCGATGTCGCATTGTCAATGTGATGGTGACAGGTTTTAAAGTAAATGGACAGTGGTACATAGGAAACAAGCTACTGGCCTCCCAGGGGATGTTCCATTTGGTGAATGTAGCCACGTAAGTCATTTGATAATAATTCGGGATGAAGGCTGCAGTTTTGAAAATCGATACAATTTCTGTGTCGACCGTCAATGTGAGGGTGCGATGGACACAGTAAACGGGAGTGGCAAAACAGAAACAAGAAACTGGCACCCCAGGACAGGTTCCATGCGGTGACTGTAGCCGCGTTAGTCGCTCGGAGAGAAGTCGGCATGGTGCCTGTAGTTTTCAATCGAGACAGAAATTCGATGTCGCAATGTCAATGTGATTGTGAGAGGTTTTACAGTAAATGGACAGTGGTGCATCGGAAACAAGCTACTGGCCTCCCAGGAGAGGTTCCATTTGGTGAATGTAGCCACGTAAGTCATTTGATAAGAATTCGGGATGAAGGCAGCAGTTTTGAAAATCGATACAATTTCTGTGTCGTCCGCCAATGTGAGGGTGTGAAGGATACAGTAAACGGGAGTGGCAAAACAGAAACAAGCAACTGGCACCCCAGGACAGGTTCCATGCGGTGACTGTAGCCGCGTTAGACGCTCGGAGAGAAGTCGGCATGGTGCCTGTAGTTTTCAATCGAGACAGAAATCGGTGTCGCATTGTCAATGTGATGGTGAGAGGTTTTACAGTAAATGGGCAGTGGTGCATCGGAAACAAGCTACTGGCCTCCCAGGAGAGGTTCCATTTGGTGAATGAAGCCACATAAGTCATTTGATAAGAATTCGGGACGAAGGCTGCAGTTTTGAAAATCGATACAATTCCTGTGTCGTCCGTCAATGTGAGGGTGCGATGGATACAGTAAACGGGAGTGGCAATACAGAAACAAGCAACAGGCAATCCAGGACAGGTCCCATGCGGTGACTGTAGCCGCGTTAGTTGCTCGGAGGGAAGTCGGCATGGTGCCTGAAGTTTTCAATCGAGACAGAAATTCGGTGTCGCATTGTCAATTTGATGGTGAGAGGTTTTACAGTAAATGGGCAGTGGTGGTTCGGAAGCAAGCTACTGGCCTCCCAGGAGAGGTTCCATTTGGTGAATGTAGCCACGTAAGTCTTTTGAAAAGAATTCGGGATGAGGGCTGCAGTTTTGAAAATCGATACAATTTCTGTGTCGTCCGTCAATGTCAGGGTGTGAAGGATACAGTAAACGGGAGTGGCAAAACAGAAACAAGCAACTGGCACCCCAAGACAGGTTCCATGCGGTGACTGTAGCCGCGTAAGTCGCTCGGAGAGAAGTCGGTATGGTGCCTGTAGTTTTCAATCGAGACAGACCTCGATGTCGCATTGTCAATGTGATGGTGAGAGGTTTTACAGTAAATGGACAGTGGTACATAGGAAACAAGCTACTGGCCTCCCAGGAGATGCTCCATTTGCTGAATGTAACCACGTAAGTCATTTGATAAGAATTTGGGATGAAGGCTGCAGTTTTGAAAATCGATACAATTTCTGTGTCGTCCGTCAATGTGAGGGTGTGAAGGATACAGTAAACGGGAGTGGCAAAACAGAAACCAGCAACTGGCACCCCAGGACAGGTTCCATGCGGTGACTGTATCCGCGTTAGTCGCTCGGAGAGAAGTTGGCATGATGCCTGTAGTTTTCAATCGAGACAGAAATTCGATGTCGCATTGTCAATGTGATGGTGAGAGGTTTTACAGTAAATGGACAGTGGTACATAGGAAACAAGCTACTGGCCTCCCAGGAGATGTTCCATTTGCTGAATGTAACCACGTAAGTCATTTGATAAGAATTCGGGATGAAGGCTGCAGTTTTGAAAATCGATACAATTTCTGTGTCGTCCGTCAATGTGAGGGTGTGAAGGATACAGTAAACGGGATTGGCAAAATAGAAACAAGCAACTGGCACCCCAGGACAGGTTCCATGCGGTGACTGTAGCCGCGTTAGTCGCTCGGAGAGAAGTCGGCATGGTGCCTGTAGTTTTCAATCGAGACAGAACTCTATGTCGCATTGTCAATGTGATGGTGAGAGGTTTTACAGTAAATGGACAGTGGTACATATGAAACAAGCTACTGGCCTCCCAGGAGATGTTCCATTTGGTGAATGTAACCACGTAAGTCATTTGATAAGAATTCGGGATGAAGGCGGCAGTTTTGAAAATCGATACAATTTCTGTGTCTTCCGTCAATGTTAGGGTGCGATGGATACAGTAAACGGGAGTGGCAATACAGAAACAAGCAACAGGCACCCCAGGACAGGTTCCATGCGGTGAATGTATCCGCGTTAGTCGCTCGGAGAGAAGTTGGCATGGTGCCTGTAGTTTTCAATCGAGACAGAAATTCGATGTCGCATTGTCAATGTGATGGTGAGAGGTTTTACAGTAAATGGACAGTGGTACATAGGAAACAAGCTACTGGCCTCCCAGGAGATGTTCCATTTGGTGAATGTAACCACGTAAGTCATTTGATAAGAATTCGGGATGAAGGCTGCAGTTTTGAAAATCGATACAATTTCTGTGTCGTCCGTTAATGTGAGGGTGTGAAGGATACAGTAAACGGGAGTGGCAAAACAGAAACAAGCAACTGGCACCCCAGGACAGGTTCCATGCGGTGACTGTAGCCGCGTAAGTCGCTCGGAGAGAAGTCGGCATGGTGCCTGTAGTTTTCAATCGAGACAGAACTCTATGTCGCATTGTCAATGTGATGGTGAGAGGTTTTACAGTAAATGGACAGTGGTACATAGGAAACAAGCTACTGGCCTCCCAGGGGATGTTCCATTTGGTGAATGTAGCCACGTAAGTCATTTGATAAGAATTCGGGATGAAGGCTGCAGTTTTGAAAATCGATACAATTTCTGTGTCGTCTGTCAATGTGAGGGTGCGATGGATACAGTAAACGGGAGTGGCAAACAGAAACAAGCAACTGGCACCCCAGGACAGGTTCCATGCGGTGACTGTAGCCGCGTTAGTCGCTCGGAGAGAAGTCGGCATGGTGCCTGTAGTTTTCAATCGAGACAGAAATTCGAAGTCGCATTGTCAATGTGATGGTGAGAGGTTTTAAAGTAAATGGACAGTGGTACATAGCAAACAAGCTACTGGCCTCCCAGGAGAGGTTGCATTTGGTGAATGTAGCCACGTAAGTCATTTGATAAGAATTCGGGATGAAGGCTGCAGTTTTGAAAATCGATACAATTTCTGTGTTGTCCGTCAATGTGAGGGTGCGATGGATACAGTAAACGGGAGTGGCAAAACAGGAACAAGCAACTGGCACCCCAGGACAGGTTCCATGCGGTGACTGTAGCCGCGTTAGTCGCTCGGAGAGAAGTCGGCATGGTGCCTGTAGTTTTCAATCGAGACAGAAATTCGATGTCGCATTGTCAATGTGATGGTGAGAGGTTTTAAAGTAAATGGACAGTGGTACATAGGAAACAAGCTACTGGCCTCCCAGGGGATGTTCCATTTGGTGAATGTAGCCACGTAAGTCATTTGATAAGAATTCGGGATGAAGGCTGCAGTTTTGAAAATCGATACAATTTCTGTGTCGTCCGTCAATGTGAGGGTGCGATGGATACAGTAAACGGGAGTGGCAAAACAGAAACAAGCAACTGGCACCCCAGGACAGGTTCCATGCGGTGACTGTAGCCGCGTTAGTCGCTCGGAGAGAAGTCGGCATGGTGCCTGTAGTTTTCAATCGAGACAGAAATTCGATGTCGCATTGTCATTGTGATGGTGAGAGGTTTTACAGTAAATGGACAGTGGTACATAGGAAACAAGCTACTGGCCTCCCAGGAGATGTTCCATTTGGTGAATGTAGCCACGTAAGTCATTTGATAAGAATTCGGGATGAAGGCTGCAGTTTTGAAAATCGATACAATTTCTGTGTCGTCCGTCAATGTGAGGATGCGAAGGATACAGTAAACGGGAGTGGCAAAACAGAAACAAGCAACTGGCACCCCGGACAGGTTCCATGCGGTGACTGTAGAGGCGTTAGTCGCTCGGAGAGAAGTCGGCATGGTGCCTGTAGTTTTCAATCGAGACAGAACTCTATGTCGCATTGTCAATGTGATGGTGAGAGGTTTTACAGTAAATGGACACTGGTACATATGAAACAAGCTACTGGCCTCCCAGGAGATGTTCCATTTGGTGAATGTAACCACGTAAGTCATTTGATAAGAATTCGGGATGAAGGCGGCAGTTTTGAAAATCGATACAATTTCTGTGTCGTCCGTCAATGTTAGGGTGCGATGGATACAGTAAACGGGAGTGGCAATACAGAAACAAGCAACAGGCACCCCAGGACAGGTTCCATGCGGTGAATGTATCCGCGTTAGTCGCTCGGAGAGAAGTTGGCATGGTGCCTGTAGTTTTCAATCGAGACAGAAATTCGATGTCGCATTGTCAATGTGATGGTGAGAGGTTTTACAGTAAATGGACAGTGGTACATAGGAAACAAGCTACTGGCCTCCCAGGAGATGTTCCATTTGGTGAATGTAACCACGTAAGTCATTTGATAAGAATTCGGGATGAAGGCTGCAGTTTTGAAAATCGATACAATTTCTGTGTCGTCCGTTAATGTGAGGGTGTGAAGGATACAGTAAACGGGAGTGGCAAAACAGAAACAAGCAACTGGCACCAAAGGACAGGTTCCATGCGGTGACTGTAGCCGCGTTAGCTGCTCGGAGGGAAGTCGGCATGGTGCCTGAAGTTTTCAATCGAGACAGAAATTCGATGTCGCATTGTCAATTTGATGGTGAGAGGTTTTACAGTAAATGGGCAGTGGTGCATCGGAAGCAAGCTACTGGCCTCCCAGGAGAGGTTCCATTTGGTGAATGTAGCCACGTAAGTCATTTGATAAGAATTCGGGATGAAGGCTGCAGTTTTGAAAATCGATACAATTTCTGTGTCGTCTGTCAATGTGAGGGTGTGAAGGATACAGTAAACGGGAGTAGCAAAATAGAAACCAGCTACTGGCCTCCCAGGAGAGGTTGCATTTGGTGAATGTTGCCACGTAAGTCATTTGATAAGAATTCGGGATGAAGGCTGCAGTTTTGAAAATCGATACAGTTTCTGTGTCGTCCGTCAATGTGAGGGTGTGAAGGATACAGTAAACGGGAGTGGCAAAACAGAAACAAGCAACTGGCACCCCAGGACAGGCTCCATGCGGTGACTGTAGCCGCGTTAGTCGCTCGGAGAGAAGTCGACATGGTGCCTGTAGTTTTCAATCGAAACAGAAATTCGATGTCGCATTGTCAATGTGATGGTGAGAGGTTTTACAGTTGAATGACAGTGGTACATAGGAAACAAGCTACTGGCCTCCCAGGAGATATTCCATTTGGTGAATGTAACCACGTAAGTCATTTGATAAGAATTCGGGATGAAGGCTGCAGTTTTGAAAATCGATACAATTTCTGTGTCGTCCGTCAATGTGAGGGTGTGAAGGATACAGTAAACGGGAGTGGCAAAACAGAAACAAGCAACTGGCACCCCAGGACAGGTTGCATGCGGTGACTGTAGCCGGGTAAGTCGCTCGGAGAGAAGTCGGCATGGTGCCTGTAGTTTTCAATCGAGACAGAAATTCGATGTCGCATTGTCAATGTGATGGTGAGAGGTTTTACAGTAAATGGACAGTGGTACATAGCAAACAAGCTACTGGCCTCCCAGGAGATGCTCCATTTGGTGAATGTAACCACGTAAGTCATTTGATAAGAATTCGGGATGAAGGCTGCAGTTTTGAAAATCGATACAATTTCTGTGTCGTCCGTCAATGTGAGGGTGTGAAGGATACAGTAAACGGGAGTGGCAAAACAGAAACAAGCAACTGGCACCCCAGGACAGGTTCCATGCAGTGACTGTATCCGCGTTAGTCGCTCGGAGAGAAGTTGGCATGGTGCATGTAATTTTCAATCGAGACAGAAATTCGATGTCGCATTGTCAATGCGATGGTGAGAGGTTTTACAGTAGAAGGACAGTGGTACATAGGAAACAAGCTACTGGCCTCCCAGGAGATGTTCCATTTGGTGAATGTAACCACGTAAGTCATTTGATAAGAATTCGGGATGAAGGCTGCAGTTTTGAAAATAGATACAATTTCTGTGTCGTCCGTCAATGTGAGGGTGTGAAGGATACAGTAAACGGGAGTGGCAAAACAGAAACAAGCAACTGGCACCCCAGGACAGGTTCCATGCAGTGACTGTAGCCGCATAAGTCGCTCGGAGAGAAGTGGGCATGGTGCCTGTAGTTTTCAATCGAGACAGAAATTCGACGTCGCATTGTCAATGTGATGGTGAGAGGTTTTACAGTAAATGGACAGTGGTACATAGGAAACAAGCTACTGGCCTCCCAGGAGATGTTCCATTTGGTGAATGTAACCACGTAAGTCATTTGATAAGATTTCGGGATGAAGGTTGCAGTTTTGAAAATCGATACAATTTCTGTGTCGTCCGTCAATGTGAGGGTGTGAAGGATACAGTAAACGGGAGTCGCAAAACAGAAACAAGCAACTGGCACCGCAGGACAGGTTCCATGCGGTGACTGTATCCGCGTTAGTCGCTCGGAGAGATGTTGGCATGGTGCCTGTAGTTTTCAATCGAGACAGTAATTCGATGTCGCATTGTCAATGTGATGGTGAGAGGTTTTACAGTAAATGGACAGTGGTACATAGGAAACAAGCTACTGGCCTCCCAGGAGATGTTCCATTTGGTGAATGTAACCACGTAAGTCATTTGATAAGAATTCGGGATGAAGGCTGCAGTTTTGAAAATCGATACAATTTCTGTGTCGTCCGTCAATGTGAGGGTGTGAAGGATACAGTAAACGGGAGTGGCAAAACAGAAACAAGCAACTGCCACCTCAGGACAGGTTCCATGCGGTGACTGTAGCCGCGTTAGTCGCTCGGAGAGAAGTCGGCATGGTGCCTGTAGTTTTCAATCGAGACAGAAATTCGAAGTCGCATTGTCATTGTGATGGTGAGAGGTTTTACAGTAAATGGACAGTGGTACATAGCAAACAAGCTACTGGCCTCCCAAGAGAGGTTCCATTTGGTGAATCTAGCCACGTAAGTCATTTGATAAGAATTCGGGATGAAGGCTGCAGTTTTGAAAGTCGATACAATTTCTGTGTCGTCCGTCAATGTGAGGGTGTGAAGGATACAGTAAACGGGAGTGGCAAAACAGAAACAAGCAACTGGCACCCCAAGACAGGTTCCATAAAGTGACTGTAGCCGCGTAAGTCGCTCGGAGAGAAGTCGGCATGGTCCCTGTAGTTTTCAATCGAGACAGACCTCGATGTCGCATTGTCAATGTGATGGTGAGAGGTTTTACAGTAAATGGACAGTGGTACATAGGAAACAAGCTACTGGCCTCCCAGGAAATGTTCCATTTGGTGAATGTAACCACGTAAGTCATTTGATAATAATTCTGGATGAAGGCTGCAGTTTTGAAAATCGATACAATTTCTGTGTCGTCCGTCAATGTGAGGGTGTGAAGGATACAGTAAACGGGAGTGGCAAAACAGAAACAAGCAACTGGCACCCCAGGACAGGTTCCATGCGGTGACTGTAGCCGCGTTAGTCGCTCGGAGAGAAGTTGGCATGATGCCTGTAGTTTTCAATCGAGACAGAAATTCGATGTCGCAATGTCAATATGATGGTGAGAAGTTTTACAGTAAATGGACAGTGGTACCTAGGAAACAAGCTACTGGCCTCCCAGGAGATATTCCATTTGGTGAATGTAACCACGTAAGTCATTTGATAAGAATACGGGATGAAGGCTGCAGTTTTGAAAATCGATACAATTTCTGTGTCGTCCGTCAATGTGAGGGTGTGAAGGATACAGTAAACGGGAGTGGCAAAACAGAAACAAGCAACTGGCACCCCAGGACAGGTTCCATGCGGTGACTGTAGCCGCGTAAGTCGCTCTGAGAGAAGTCGGCATGGTGCCTGTAGTTTTCAATCGAGACAGAACTCTATGTCGCATTGTCAATGTGATGGTGAGAGGTTTTACAGTAAATGGACAGTGGTACATAGGAAACAACCTACTAGCCTCCCAGGAGATGTTCCATTTGGTGAATGTAACCACGTAAGTCATTTGATAAGAATTCGGGATGAAGGCTGCAGTTTTGAAAATCGATACAATTTCTGTGTCGTCCGTCAATGTGAGGGTGCGATGGATACAGTAAACGGGAGTGGCAATACAGAAACAAGCAACAGGCACCCCAGGACAGGTTCGATGCGGTGACTGTAGCCGCGTTAGTTGCTCGGAGGGAAGTCGGCATGGCGCCTGTAGTTTTCAATCGAGACAGAAATTCGGTGTCGCATTGTCAACTTGATGGTGAGAGGATTTACAGTAAATGGGCAGTGGTGCATCGGAAGCAAGCTACTGGCCTCCCAGGAGAGGTTCGATTTGGTGAATGTAGCCACCTAAGTCATAAGATAAGAATTCGGGATGAAGGCTGCAGTTTTGAAAATCGATACAATTTCTGTGTCGTCCGTCAATGTGAGGGTGTGAAGGATACAGTAAACGGGAGTGGCAAAACAGAAACAAGCAACTGGCACCCCAGGAGAGGTTCCATGCGGTGACTGTAGCCGCGTTAGTCGCCGGAGAGAAGTCGGCCTGGTGCCTGTAGTTTTCAATCGAGACAGAAATTCGATGTCGCATTGTCAATGTGATAGTGAGAGGTTTTTACAGTAAATGGGCAGTGGTGCATCGGAAACACGCTTCTGGCCTCCCAGGAGAGGTTCCATTTGGTGAATGTAGCCACGTAAGTCATTTGATAAGAATTCGGGATAAAGGCTCCAGTATTGAAAATCGATACAATTTCTGTGTCGTCCAACAATGTGACCGTGCGAAGGATACAGTAAACGGGAGTGGCAAAACAGAAACAAGCAACTGGCACCCCAGGAGAGGTTCCATGCGGTGACTGTAGCCGCGTTAGTCGCCGGAGAGAAGTCGGCCTGGTGCCTGTAGTTTTCAATCGAGACAGAAATTCGATGTCGCATTGTCAATGTGGATAGTGAGAGGTTTTACAGTAAATGGGCAGTGGTGCATCGGAAACACGCTTCTGGCCTCCCAGGAGAGGTTCCATTTGGTGAATGTAGCCACGTAAGTCATTTGATAAGAATTCGGGATGAAGGCTGCAGTTTTGAAAATCGATACAATTTCTGTGTCGTCCGTCAATGTGAGGGTGTGAAGGATACAGTAAACGGGAGTGGCAAAACAGAAACAAGCAACTGGCACCCCAGGACAGGTTCCATGCGGTGACTGTAGCCGCGTTAGTCGCTCGGTGAGAAGTTGGCATGGTGCCTGTAGTTTTCAATCGAGACAGAAATTCGATGTCGCATTGTCAATGTGATGGTGAGAGGTTTACAGTAAATGGACAGTGGTACATAGGAAACAAGCTACTGGCCTCCCAGGGGATGTTCCATTTGGTGAATGTAGCCACGTAAGTCATTTGATAAGAATTCGCGATGAAGGCTGCAGTTTTGAAAATCGATACAATTTCTGTGTCGTCTGTCAATGTGAGGGTGCGATGGATTCAGTAAACGGGAGTGGCAAACAGAAACAAGCAACTGGCACCCCAGGACAGGTTCCATGCGATGACTGTAGCCGCGTTAGTCGCTCGGAGAGAAGTCGGCATGGTGCCTGTAGTTTTCAATCGAGACAGAAATTCGAAGTCGCATTGTCAATGTGATGGTGAGAGGTTTTAAAGTAAATGGACAGTGGTACATAGCAAACAAGCTACTGGCCTCCCAGGAGAGGTTGCATTTGGTGAATGTAGCCACGTAAGTCATTTGATAAGAATTCGGGATGAAGGCTGCAGTTTTGAAAATCGATACAATTTCTGTGTCGTCCGTCAATGTGAGGGTGCGATGGATACAGTAAACGGGAGTGGCAAAACAGGAACAAGCAACTGGCACCCCAGGACAGGTTCCATGCGGTGACTCTAGCCGCGTTAGTCGCTCGGAGAGAAGTCGGCATGGTGCCTGTAGTTTTCAATCGAGACAGAAATTCGATGTCGCATTGTCAATGTGATGGTGAGAGGTTTTAAAGTAATGGGACAGTGGTACATAGGAAACAAGCTACTGGCCTCCCAGGGGATGTTCCATTTGGTGAATGTAGCCACGTAAGTCATTTGATAAGAATTCGGGATGAAGGCTGCAGTTTTGAAAATCGATACAATTTCTGTGTCGTCCGTCAATGTGAGGGTGCAATGGATACAGTAAACGGGAGTGGCAAAACAGAAACAAGCAACTGGCACCCCAGGACAGGTTCCATGCGGTGACTGTAGCTGCGTTAGTCGCTCGGAGAGAAGTCGGCATGGTGCCTGTAGTTTTCAATCGAGACAGAAATTCGATGTCGCATTGTCAATGTGATGGTGAGAGGTTTTACAGTAAATGGACAGTGGTACATAGGAAACAAGCTACTGGCCTCCCAGGAGATGTTCCATTTGGTGAATGTAGCCACGTAAGTCATTTGATAAGAATTCGGGATGAAGGCTGCAGTTTTGAAAATCGATACAATTTCTGTGTCGTCCGTCAATGTGAGGGTGTGAAGGATACAGTAAACGGGAGTGGCAAAACAGAAACAAGCAACTGGCACCCCAGGACAGGTTCCATGCAGTGACTGTATCCGCGTTAGTCGCTCGGAGAGAAGTTGGCATGGTGCCTGTAATTTTCAATCGAGACAGAAATTCGATGTCGCATTGTCAATGTGATGGTGAGAGGTTTTACAGTAGATGGACAGTGGTACATAGGAAACAAGCTACTGGCCTCCCAGGAGATGTTCCATTTGGTGAATGTAACCACGTAAGTCATTTGATAAGAATTCGGGATGAAGGCTGCAGTTTTGAAAATCGATACAATTTCTGTGTCGTCCGTCAATGTGAGGGTGTGAAGGATACAGTAAACGGGAGTGGCAAAACAGAAACAAGCAACTGGCACCCCAGGACAGGTTCCATGCAGTGACTGTAGCCGCATAAGTCGCTCGGAGAGAAGTGGGCATGGTGCCTGTAGTTTTCAATCGAGACAGAAAATCGATGTCGCATTGTCAATGTGATGGTGAGAGGTTTTACAGTAAATGAACAGTGGTACATAGGAAACAAGCTACTGGCCTCCCAGGAGATGTTCCATTTGGTGAATGTAACCACGTAAGTCATTTGATAAGATTTCGGGATGAAGGCTGCAGTTTTGAAAATCGATACAATTTCTGTGTCGTACGTCAATGTGAGGGTGTGAAGGATACAGTAAACGGAAGTCGCAAAACAGAAACAAGCAACTGGCACCCCAGAACAGGTTCCATGCGGTGACTGTATCCGCGTTAGTCGCTCGGAGAGATGTTGGCATGGTGCCTGTAGTTTTCAATCGAGACAGTAATTCGATGTCGCATTGTCAATGTGATGGTGAGAGGTTTTACAGTAAATGGACAGTGGTACATAGGAAACAAGCTACTGGCCTCCCAGGAGATGTTCCATTTGGTGAATGTAACCACGTAAGTCATTTGATAAGAATTCGGGATGAAGGCTGCAGTTTTGAAAATCGAAACAATTTCTGTGTCGTCCGTCAATGTAAGGGTGTGAAGGATACAGTAAACGGTAGTGGCAAAACAGAAACAAGCAACTGCCACCTCAGGACAGGTTCCATGCGGTGACTGTAGCCGCGTTAGTCGCTCGGAGAGAAGTCGGCATGGTGCCTGTAGTTTTCAATCGAGACAGAATTTCGAAGACGCATTGTCAATGTGATGGTGAGAGGTTTTACAGTAAATGGACAGTGGTACATAGCAAACAAGCTACTGGCCTCCCAGGAGAGGTTCCATTTGGTGAATGTAGCCACGTAAGTCATTTGATAAGAATTCGGGATGAAGGCTGCAGTTTTGAAAGTCGATACAATTTCTGTGTCGTCCGTCAATGTGAGGGTGTGAAGGATACAGTAAACGGGAGTAGCAAAACAGAAACAAGCTACTGGCCTCCCAGGAGAGGTTCCATTTGGTGAATGTAGCCACGTAAGTCATTTGAAAGGAATTCGGGATGAAGGCTGCAGTTTTGAAAATCGATACAATTTCTGTGTCGTCCGTCAATGTGAGGGTGTGAAGGATACAGTAAACGGGAGTGGCAAAACAGAAACAAGCAACTGGCACCCCAGGACAGGCTCCATGCGGTGACTGTAGCCGCGTTAGTCGCTCGGAGAGAAGTCGGCATGGTGCCTGTAGTTTTCAATCGAGACAGAAATTCGATGTCGCATTGTCAATGTGATGGTGAGAGGTTTTACAGTAAATGGACAGTGGTACATAGGAAACAAGCTACTGGCCTCCCAGGAGGTGTTCCATTTGGTGAATGTAACCACGTAAGTCATTTGATAAGAATTCGGGATGAAGGCTGCAGTTTTGAAAATCGATACAATTTCTGTGTCGTCCGTCAATGGGAGGGTGTGAAGGATACAGTAAACGGGAGTGGCAAAACAGAAACAAGCAACTGGCACCCCAGGACAGGTTCCATGCGGTGACTGTAGCCGCGTAAGTCGCTCGGAGAGAAGTCGGCATGGTGCCTGTAGTTTTCAATCGAGACAGAAATTCGATGTCGCATTGTCAATGTGATGGTGAGAGGTTTTACAGTAAATGGACAGTGGTACATAGGAAACAAGCTACTGGCCTCCCAGGAGATGTTCCATTTGGTGAATGGTACCACGTAAGTCAATTGATAAGAATCCGGGATGAAGGCTGCAGTTTTGAAAATCGATACAATTTCTGTGTCGTCCGTCAATGTGAGGGTGTGAAGGATACAGTAAACGGGAGTGGCAAAACAGAAACAAGCAACTGGCACCCCAGGAAAGGTTCCATGCGGTGACTGTATCCGCGTTAGTCGCTCGGAGAGAAGTTGGCATGGTGCCTGTAGTTTTCAATCGAGACAGAAATTCGATGTCGCATTGTCAATGTGATGGTGAGAGCTTTTACAGTAAATGGACAGTGGTACGTAGGAAACAAGCTACTGGCCTCCCAGGAGATGTTCCATTTGGTGAATGTAACCACGTAAGTCATTTGATAAGAATTCGGGATGAAGGCTGCAGTTTTCAAAATCGATACAATTTCTGTGTCGTCCGTCAATGTGAGGGTGTGAAGGATACAGTAAACGGGAGTGGCAAAACAGAAACAAGCAACTGGCACCCCAGCAGAGGTTCCATGCGGTGACTGTAGCCGCGTTAGTCGCCGGAGAGAAATCGGCCTGGTGCCTGTAGTTTTCAATCGAGACAGAAATTCGATGTCGCATTGTCAATGTGATAGTGAGAGGTTTTTACAGTAAATGGGCAGTGGTGCATCGGAAACACGCTTCTGGCCTCCCAGGAGAGGTTCCATTTGGTGAATGTAGCCACGTAAGTCATTTGATAAGAATTCGGGATGAAGGCTCCAGTTTTGAAAATCGATACAATTTCTGTGTCGTCCATCAATGTGAGCGTGCGAAGGATACAGTAAACGGGAGTGGCAAAACAGAACAAGCAACTGGCACCCCAGGAGAGGTTCCATGCGGTGACTGTAGCCGCGTTAGTCGCCGGAGAGAAGTCGGCCTGGTGCCTGTAGTTTTCAATCGAGACAGAAATTCGATGTCGCATTGTCAATGTGATAGTGAGAGGTTTTACAGTAAATGGGCAGTGGTGCATCGGAAACACGCTTCTGGCCTCCCAGGAGAGGTTCCATTTGGTGAATGTAGCCACGTAAGTCATTTGATAAGAATTCGGGATGAAGGCTGCAGTTTTGAAAATCGATACAATTTCTGTGTCGTCCGTCAATGTGAGGGTGTGAAGGATACAGTAAACGGGAGTGGCAAAACAGAAACAAGCAACTGGCACCCCAGGACAGGTTCCATGCGGTGACTGTAGCCGCGTTAGTCGCTCGGAGAGAAGTTGGCATGGTGCCTGTAGTTTTCAATCGAGACAGAAATTCGATGTCGCAATGTCAATATGATGGTGAGAAGTTTTACAGTAAATGGACAGTGGTACCTAGGAAACAAGCTACTGGCCTCCCAGGAGATGTTCCATTTGGTGAATGTAACCACGTAAGTCATTTGATAAGAATTCGGGATGAAGGCTGCAGTTTTGAAAATCGATACAATTTCTGTGTCGTCCGTCAATGTGATTGTGTGAAGGATACAGTAAACGGGAGTGGCAAAACAGAAACAAGCAACTGGCACCCCAGGACAGGTTCCATGCGGTGACTGTAGCCGCGTAAGTCGCTCGGAGAGAAGTCGGCATGGTGCCTGTAGTTTTCAATCGAGACAGAACTCTATGTCGCATTGTCAATGTGATGGTAAGAGGTTTTACAGTAAATGGGCAGTGGTGCATCGGAAGCAAGCTACTGGCCTCCCAGGAGAGGTTCGATTTGGTGAATGTAGCCACCTAAATCATTAGATAAGAATTTGGGATGAAGGCTGCAGTTTTGAAAATCGATACAATTTCTGTGTCGTCCGTCAATGTGAGGGTGTGTAGGATACAGTAAACGGGAGTGGCAAAACAGAAACAAGCAACTGGCACCCCAGGACTGGTTCCATGCGGTGACTGTAGCCGCGTTAGTCGCTCGGAGAGAAGTCGGCATGGTGCCTGTAGTTTTCAATCGAGACAAAAATTCGATGTCGCATTGTCAATGTGATGGTGAGAGGTTTTACAGTAAATGGACAGTTGTACATAGGAAACAAGCTACTGGCCTCCCAGGAGATGTTCCATTTGGTGAATGTAACCACGTAAGTCATTTGATAAGAATTCGGGATGAAGGCTGCAGTTTTGAAAATCGATACAATTTCTGTGTCGTCCGTCAATGTGAGGGTGCGATGGATACAGTAAACGGGAGTCTCAAAAAAGAAACAAGCAACTGGCACCCCAGGACAGGTTCCATGCGGAGACTGTAGCCGCGTTAGTCGCTCGGAGAGAAGTCGGCATGGTGCCTGTAGTTTTCAATCGAGACAGAAATTCGGTGTCGCATTGTCAATGTGATGGTGAGAGGTTTTACAGTAAATGGGCAGTCGTGCATCGGAAACAAGCATCTGGCCTCCCAGGAGAGGTTCCATTTGGTGAATGTAGCCACGTAAGTCATTTGATAAGAATTCGGGATGAAGGCAGCAGTTTTGAAAATCGATACAATTTCTGTGTCGTCCGTCAATGTGAGGGTGCGATGGATACAGTAAACGGGAGTGGCAAAACAGAAACAAGCAACAGGCACCCCAGGACAGGTTCCATGCGGTGACTGTAGCCGCGTTATTCGCTCGGGGAGATGTCGGCATGGTGCCTGTAGTTTTCAATCGAGATAGAAACTCGGTGTCGCTTTGTCAATGTGATGGTGAGAGGTTTTACAGTAAATGGGCAGTGGTGCATCGGAAACACGCTTCTGGCCTCCCAGGAGAGGTTCCATTTGGTGAATGTAGCCACGTAAGTCATTTGATAAGAATTCGGGATGAAGAATGCAGTTTTGAAAATCGATGCAATTTCTGTGTCGTCCAACAATGTGAGCGTGCGATGGATACAGTAAACGGGAGTGGCAAAACAGAAACAAGCAACTGGCACCATAGGAAAGGTTCCATGCGGTGACTGTAGCCGCGTTAGTCGCTCGGAGAGAAGTCGGCATGGTGCCTGTAGTTTTCAATCGAGATAGAATTTCGGTGTCGCATTGTCAATGTGATGGTGAGAGGTTTTACAGTAAATGGGCAGTGGTGCATCGGAAACAAGCTACTGGCCTCCCAGGAGAGGTTCCATTTGGTGAATATAGCCACGTAAGTCATTTGATAAGAATTCGGGATGAAGGCTCCAGTTTTGAAAATCGAGACAATTTCTGTGTCGTCCGTCAATGTGAGGGTGCGATGGATACAGTAAACGGGAGTGGCAAAACAGAAACAAGCAACAGGCAACAAAGGACAGGTTCCATGCGGTGACTGTAGCTGCGTTAGTCGCTCGGAGAGAAGTCGGCATGGTGCCTGTAGTTTTCAATCGATATAGAAATTCGGTGTCGCATTGTCAATGTGATGGTGAGAGGTTTTACTGTAAATGGGCAGTGGCGCATCGGAAACAAGCTTCTCGCCTCCCAGGAGAGGTTCCATTTGGTGAATGTAGCCACGTAAGTCATTTGATAAGAATTCGGGATGAAGGCTGCAGTTTTGAAAATCGATACAATTTCTGTGTCGTCCGTCAATGTGAGGGTGCGATGGATACAGTAAACGGGAGTGGCAAAACAGAAACAAGCAACTGGCACCCCAGGACAGGTTCCATGCGGTGACTGTAGCCGCGTAAGTCGCTCTGAGAGAAGTCGGCATGGTGCCTGTAGTTTTCAATCGAGACAGAACTCTATGTCGCATTGTCAATGTGATGGTGAGAGGTTTTACAGTAAATGGACAGTGGTACATAGGAAACAACCTACTAGCCTCCCAGGAGATGTTCCATTTGGTGAATGTAACCACGTAAGTCATTTGATAAGAATTCGGGATGAAGGCTGCAGTTTTGAAAATCGATACAATTTCTGTGTCGTCCGTCAATGTGAGGGAGCGATGGATACAGTAAACGGGAGTGGCAATACAGAAACAAGCAACAGGCACCCCAGGACAGGTTCCATGCGGTGACTGTAGCCGCGTTAGTTGCTCGGAGGGAAGTCGGCATGGCGCCTGTAGTTTTCAATCGAGACAGAAATTCGGTGTCGCATTGTCAACTTGATGGTGAGAGGATTTACAGTAAATGGGCAGTGGTGCATCGGAAGCAAGCTACTGGCCTCCCAGGAGAGGTTCGATTTGGTGAATGTAGCCACCTAAGTCATAAGATAAGAATTCGGGATGAAGGCTGCAGTTTTGAAAATCGATACAATTTCTGTGTCGTCCGTCAATGTGAGGGTGTGAAGGATAAAGTAAACGGGAGTGGCAAAACAGAAACAAGCAACTGGCACCCCAGGACTGGTTCCATGCGGTGACTGTAGCCGCGTTAGTCGCTCGGAGAGAAGTCGGCATGGTGCCTGTAGTTTTCAATCGAGACAAAAATTCGATGTCGCATTGTCAATGTGATGGTGAGAGGTTTTACAGTAAATGGACAGTTGTACATAGGAAACAAGCTACTGGCCTCCCAGGAGATGTTCCATTTGGTGAATGTAACCACGTAAGTCATTTGATAAGAATTCGGGATGAAGGCTGCAGTTTTCAAAATCGATACAATTTCTGTGTCGTCCGTCAATGTGAGGGTGTGAAGGATACAGTAAACGGGAGTGGCAAAACAGAAACAAGCAACTGGCACCCCAGGAGAGGTTCCATGCGGTGACTGTAGCCGCATTAGTCGCCGGAGAGAAGTCGGCCTGGTGCCTGTAGTTTTCAATCGAGACAGAAATTCGATGTCGCATTGTCAGTGTGATAGTGAGAGGTTTTTACAGTAAATGGGCAGTGGTGCATCGGAAACACGCTTCTGGCCTCCCAGGAGAGGTTCCATTTGGTGAATGTAGCCACGTAAGTCATTTGATAAGAATTCGGGATGAAGGCTCCAGTATTGAAAATCGATACAATTTCTGTGTCGTCCAACAATGTGACCGTGCGAAGGATACAGTAAACGGGAGTGGCAAAACAGAAACAAGCAACTGGCACCCCAGGAGAGGTTCCATGCGGTGACTGTAGCCGCGTTAGTCGCCGGAGAGAAGTCGGCCTGGTGCCTGTAGTTTTCAATCGAGACAGAAATTCGATGTCGCATTGTCAATGTGGATAGTGAGAGGTTTTACAGTAAATGGGCAGTGGTGCATCGGAAACACGCTTCTGGCCTCCCAGGAGAGGTTCCATTTGGTGAATGTAGCCACGTAAGTCATTTGATAAGAATTCGGGATGAAGGCTGCAGTTTTGAAAATCGATACAATTTCTGTGTCGTCCGTCAATGTGAGGGTGTGAAGGATACAGTAAACGGGAGTGGCAAAACAGAAACAAGCAACTGGCACCCCAGGACAGGTTCCATGCGGTGACTGTAGCCGCGTTAGTCGCTCGGTGAGAAGTTGGCATGGTGCCTGTAGTTTTCAATCGAGACAGAAATTCGATGTCGCATTGTCAATGTGATGGTGAGAGGTTTACAGTAAATGGACAGTGGTACATAGGAAACAAGCTACTGGCCTCCCAGGGGATGTTCCATTTGGTGAATGTAGCCACGTAAGTCATTTGATAAGAATTCGGGATGAAGGCTGCAGTTTTGAAAATCGATACAATTTCTGTGTCGTCTGTCAATGTGAGGGTGCGATGGATTCAGTAAACGGGAGTGGCAAACAGAAACAAGCAACTGGCACCCCAGGACAGGTTCCATGCGATGACTGTAGCCGCGTTAGTCGCTCGGAGAGAAGTCGGCATGGTGCCTGTAGTTTTCAATCGAGACAGAAATTCGAAGTCTCATTGTCAATGTGATGGTGAGAGGTTTTAAAGTAAATGGACAGTGGTACATAGCAAACAAGCTACTGGCCTCCCAGGAGAGGTTGCATTTGGTGAATGTAGCCACGTAAGTCATTTGATAAGAATTCGGGATGAAGGCTGCAGTTTTGAAAATCGATACAATTTCTGTGTCGTCCGTCAATGTGAGGGTGCGATGGATACAGTAAACGGGAGTGGCAAAACAGGAACAAGCAACTGGCACCCCAGGACAGGTTCCATGCGGTGACTGTAGCCGCGTTAGTCGCTCGGAGAGAAGTCGGCATGGTGCCTGTAGTTTTCAATCGAGACAGAAATTCGATGTCGCATTGTCAATGTGATGGTGAGAGGTTTTAAAGTAAATGGACAGTGGTACATAGGAAACAAGCTACTGGCCTCCCAGGGGATGTTCCATTTGGTGAATGTAGCCACGTAAGTCATTTGATAAGAATTCGGGATGAAGGCTGCAGTTTTGAAAATCCATACAATTTCTGTGTCGTCCGTCAATGTGAGGGTGCAATGGATACAGTAAACGGGAGTGGCAAAACAGAAACAAGCAACTGGCACCCCAGGACAGGTTCCATGCGGTGACTGTAGCCGCGTTAGTCGCTCGGAGAGAAGTCGGCATGGTGCCTGTAGTTTTCAATCGAGACAGAAATTCGATGTCGCATTGTCAATGTGATGGTGAGAGGTTTTACAGTAAATGGACAGTGGTACATAGGAAACAAGCTACTGGCCTCCCAGGAGATGTTCCATTTGGTGAATGTAGCCACGTAAGTCATTTGATAAGAATTCGGGATGAAGGCTGCAGTTTTGAAAATCGATACAATTTCTGTGTCGTCCGTCAATGTGAGGATGCGAAGGATACAGTAAACGGGAGTGGCAAAACAGAAACAAGCAACTGGCACCCCAGGACAGGTTCCATGCGGTGACTGTAGCCGCGTTAGTCGCTCGGAGAGAAGTCGGCATGGGGCCTGTAGTTTTCAATCGAGACAGAAATTCGATGTCGCAATGTCAATGTGATTGTGAGAGGTTTTACAGTAAATTTGCAGTGGTGCATCGGAAACAAGCTACTGGCCTCCCAGGAGAGGATCCATTTGGTGAATGTAGCCACGTATGTCATTAGATAAGAATTCGGGATGAAGGCAGCAGTTTTGAAAATCGATACAATTTCTGTGTCGTCCGTCAATGTGAGGGTGTGAAGGATACAGTAAACTGGAGTGGCAAAACAGAAACAAGCAACTGGCACCCGAGGACAGGTTCCATGCGGTGACTGTAGCCGCGTTAGTCGCTCGGAGAGAAGTCGGCATGGTGCCTGTAATTTTCAATCGAGACAGAAATTCGGTGTCGCATTGTCACTGTGATGGTGAGAGGTTTTACAGTAAATGGGCAGTGGTGCATCGGAAACAAGCTACTGGCCTCCCAGGGGAGGTTCCATTTGGTGAATGTAACCACGTAAGTCATTTGATAAGAATTCGGGACGAAGGCTGCAGTTTTGAAAATCGATACAATTTCTGTGTCGTCCGTCAATGTGAGGGTGCGATGGATACAGTAAACGGGAGTGGCAATACAGAAACAAGCAACAGGCACCCCAGGCCAGGTTCCATGCGGTGACTGTAGCCGCGTTAGTTGCTCGGAGGGAAGTCGGCATGGTGCCTGAAGTTTTCAATCGAGACAGAAATTCGATGTCGCATTGTCAATTTGATGGTGCGAGGTTTTACAGTAAATAGGCAGTGGTGCATCGGAAGCAAGCTACTGGCCTCCCAGGAGAGGTTCCATTTGGTGAATGTAGCCACGTAAGTCATTTGATAAGAATTCGGGATGAAGGCTGCAGTTTTGAAAATCGATACAGTTTCTGTGTCGTCCGTCAATGTGAGGGTGTGAAGGATACAGTAAATGGGAGTGGCAAAACAGAAACAAGCAACTGGCACCCCAGGACAGGCTCCATGCGGTGACTGTAGCCGCGTTAGTCGCTCAGAGAGAAGTCGACATGGTGCCTGTAGTTTTCAATCGAGAGAGAAATTCGATGTCGCATTGTCAATGTGATGGTGACAGGTTTTACAGTTGAATGACAGTGGTACATAGGAAACAAGCTACTGGCCTCCCAGGAGATATTCCATTTGGTGAATGTAACCACGTAAGTCATTTGATAAGAATTCGTGATGAAGGCTGCAGTTTTGAAAATCGATACAATTTCTGTGTCGTCCGTCAATGTGAGGGTGTGAAGGATACAGTAAACGGTACTGGCAAAACAGAAACAAGCAACTGGCACCCCAGGACAGGTTCCATGCCGTGACTGTAGCCGGGTAAGTCGCTCGGAGAGAAGTCGGCATGGTGCCTGTAGTTTTCAATCGAGACAGAAATTCGATGTCGCATTGTCAATGTGATGGTGAGAGGTTTTACAGTAAATGGACAGTGGTACATAGCAAACAAGCTACTGGCCTCCCAGGAGATGCTCCATTTGGTGAATGTAACCACGTAAGTCATTTGATAAGAATTCGGGATGAAGGCTGCAGTTTTGAAAATCGATACAATTTCTGTGTCGTCCGTCAATGTGAGGGTGTGAAGGATACAGTAAACGGGAGTGGCAAAACAGAAACAAGCAACTGGCACCCCAGGACAGGTTCCATGCAGTGACTGTATCCGCGTTAGTCGCTCGGAGAGAAGTTGGCATGGTGCCTGTAATTTTCAATCGAGACAGAAATTCGATGTCGCATTGTCAATGTGATGGTGAGAGGTTTTACAGTAGATGGACAGTGGTACATAGGAAACAAGCTACTGGCCTCCCAGGAGATGTTCCATTTGGTGAATGTAACCACGTAAGTCATTTGATAAGAATTCGGGATGAAGGCTGCAGTTTTGAAAATCGATACAATTTCTGTGTCGTCCGTCAATGTGAGGGTGTGAAGGATACAGTAAACGGGAGTGGCAAAACAGAAACCAGCAACTGGCACCCCAGGACAGGTTCCATGCGGTGACTGTATCCGCGTTAGTCGCTCGGAGAGATGTTGGCATGGTGCCTGTAGTTTTCAATCGAGACAGTAATTCGATGTCGCATTGTCAATGTGATGGTGAGAGGTTTTACAGTAAATGGACAGTGGTACATAGGAAACAAGCTACTGGCCTCCCAGGAGATGTTCCATTTGGTGAATGTAACCACGTAAGTCATTTGATAAGAATTCGGGATGAAGGCTGCAGTTTTGAAAATCGATACAATTTCTGTGTCGTCCGTCAATGTGAGGGTGTGAAGGATACAGTAAACGGTAGTGGCAAAACAGAAACAAGCAACTGCCACCTCAGGACAGGTTCCATGCGGTGACTGTAGCCGCGTTAGTCGCTCGGAGAGAAGTCGGCATGGTGCCTGTAGTTTTCAATCGAGACAGAATTTCGAAGTCGCATTGTCAATGTGATGGTGAGAGGTTTTACAGTAAATGGACAGTGGTACATAGCAAACAAGCTACTGGCCTCCCAGGAGAGGTTCCATTTGGTGAATGTAGCCACGTAAGTCATTTGATAAGAATTCGGGATGAAGGCTGCAGTTTTGAAAGTCGATACAATTTCTGTGTCGTCCGTCAATGTGAGGGTGTGAAGGATACAGTAAACGGGAGTAGCAAAACAGAAACAAGCTACTGGCCTCCCAGGAGAGGTTCCATTTGGTGAATGTAGCCACGTAAGTCATTTGAAAGGAATTCGGGATGAAGGCTGCAGTTTTGAAAATCGATACAATTTCTGTGTCGTCCGTCAATGTGAGGGTGTGAAGGATACAGTAAACGGGAGTGGCAAAACAGAAACAAGCAACTGGCACCCCAGGACAGGCTCCATGCGGTGACTGTAGCCGCGTTAGTCGCTCGGAGAGAAGTCGGCATGGTGCCTGTAGTTTTCAATCGAGACAGAAATTCGATGTCGCATTGTCAATGTGATGGTGAGAGGTTTTACAGTAAATGGACAGTGGTACATAGGAAACAAGCTACTGGCCTCCCAGGAGGTGTTCCATTTGGTGAATGTAACCACGTAAGTCATGTGATAAGAATTCGGGATGAAGGCTGCAGTTTTGAAAATCGATACAATTTCTGTGTCGTCCGTCAATGGGAGGGTGTGAAGGATACAGTAAACGGGAGTGGCAAAACAGAAACAAGCAACTGGCACCCCAGGACAGGTTCCATGCGGTGACTGTAGCCGCGTAAGTCGCTCGGAGAGAAGTCGGCATGGTGCCTGTAGTTTTCAATCGAGACAGAAATTCGATGTCGCATTGTCAATGTGATGGTGAGAGGTTTTACAGTAAATGGACAGTGGTACATAGGAAACAAGCTACTGGCCTCCCAGGAGATGTTCCATTTGGTGAATGGTACCACGTAAGTCAATTGATAAGAATCCGGGATGAAGGCTGCAGTTTTGAAAATCGATACAATTTCTGTGTCGTCCGTCAATGTGAGGGTGTGAAGGATACAGTAAACGGGAGTGGCAAAACAGAAACAAGCAACTGGCACCCCAGGAAAGGTTCCATGCGGTGACTGTATCCGCGTTAGTCGCTCGGAGAGAAGTTGGCATGGTGCCTGTAGTTTTCAATCGAGACAGAAATTCGATGTCGCATTGTCAATGTGATGGTGAGAGCTTTTACAGTAAATGGACAGTGGTACGTAGGAAACAAGCTACTGGCCTCCCAGGAGATGTTCCATTTGGTGAATGTAACCACGTAAGTCATTTGATAAGAATTCGGGATGAAGGCTGCAGTTTTCAAAATCGATACAATTTCTGTGTCGTCCGTCAATGTGAGGGTGTGAAGGATACAGTAAACGGGAGTGGCAAAACAGAAACAAGCAACTGGCACCCCAGGAGAGGTTCCATGCGGTGACTGTAGCCGCGTTAGTCGCCGGAGAGAAATCGGCCTGGTGCCTGTAGTTTTCAATCGAGACAGAAATTCGATGTCGCATTGTCAATGTGATAGTGAGAGGTTTTTACAGTAAATGGGCAGTGGTGCATCGGAAACACGCTTCTGGCCTCCCAGGAGAGGTTCCGTTTGGTGAATGTAGCCACGTAAGTCATTTGATAAGAATTCGGGATGAAGGCTCCAGTTTTGAAAATCGATACAATTTCTGTGTCGTCCATCAATGTGAGCGTGCGAAGGATACAGTAAACGGGAGTGGCAAAACAGAACAAGCAACTGGCACCCCAGGAGAGGTTCCATGCGGTGACTGTAGCCGCGTTAGTCGCCGGAGAGAAGTCGGCCTGGTGCCTGTAGTTTTCAATCGAGACAGAAATTCGATGTCGCATTGTCAATGTGATAGTGAGAGGTTTTACAGTAAATGGGCAGTGGTGCATCGGAAACACGCTTCTGGCCTCCCAGGAGAGGTTCCATTTGGTGAATGTAGCCACGTAAGTCATTTGATAAGAATTCGGGATGAAGGCTGCAGTTTTGAAAATCGATACAATTTCTGTGTCGTCCGTCAATGTGAGGGTGTGAAGGATACAGTAAACGGGAGTGGCAAAACAGAAACAAGCAACTGGCACCCCAGGACAGGTTCCATGCGGTGACTGTAGCCGCGTTAGTCGCTCGGAGAGAAGTTGGCATGGTGCCTGTAGCTTTCAATCGAGACAGAAATTCGATGTCGCATTGTCAATGTGATGGTGAGAGGTTTACAGTAAATGGACAGTGGTACATAGGAAACAAGCTACTGGCCTCCCAGGAGATGTTCCATTTGGTGAATGTAACCACGTAAGTCATTTGATAAGAATTCGGGATGAAGGCTGCAGTTTTGAAAATCGATACAATTTCTGTGTCGTCCGTCAATGTGAGGGTGTGAAGGATACAGGAAACGGGAGTGGCAAAACAGAAACAAGCAACTGGCACCCCAGGACAGGTTCCATGCGGTGACTGTAGCCGCGTTAGTCGCTCGGAGAGAAGTTGGCATGGTGCCTGTAGTTTTCAATCGAGACAGAAATTCGATGTCGCAATGTCAATATGATGGTGAGAAGTTTTACAGTAAATGGACAGGGGTACCTAGGAAACAAGCTACTGGCCTCCCAGGAGATGTTCCATTTGGTGAATGTAACCACGTAAGTCATTTGATAAGAATTCGGGATGAAGGCTGCAGTTTTGAAAATCGATACAATTTCTGTGTCGTCCGTCAATGTGATTGTGTGAAGGATACAGTAAACGGGAGTGGCAAAACAGAAACAAGCAACTGGCACCCCAGGACAGGTTCCATGCGGTGACTGTAGCCGCGTAAGTCGCTCCGAGAGAAGTCGGCATGGTGCCTGTAGTTTTCAATCGAGACAGAACTCTATGTCGCATTGTCAATGTGATGGTAAGAGGTTTTACAGTAAATGGACAGTGGTACATAGGAAACAACCTACTAGCCTCCCAGGAGATGTTCCATTTGGTGAATGTAACCACGTAAGTCATTTGATAAGAATTCGGGATGAAGGCTGCAGTTTTGAAAATCGATACAATTTCTGTGTCGTCCGTCAATGTGAGGGTGCGATGGATACAGTAAACGGGAGTGGCAATACAGAAACAAGCAACAGGCACCCCAGGACAGGTTCCATGCGGTGACTGTAGCCGCGTTAGTTGCTCGGGGGGAAGTCGGCATGGTGCCTGTAGTTTTCAATCGAGACAGAAATTCGGTGTCGCATTGTCAATTTGATGGTGAGAGGTTTTACAGTAAATGGGCAGTGGTGCATCGGAAGCAAGCTACTGGCCTCCCAGGAGAGGTTAGATTTGGTGAATGTAGCAACCTAAATCATTAGATAAGAATTTGGGATGAAGGCTGCAGTTTTGAAAATCGATACAATTTCTGTGTCGTCCGTCAATGTGAGGGTGTGTAGGATACAGTAAACGGGAGTGGCAAAACAGAAACAAGCAACTGGCACCCCAGGACTGGTTCCATGCGGTGACTGTAGCCGCGTTAGTCGCTCGGAGAGAAGTCGGCATGGTGCCTGTAGTTTTCAATCGAGACAAAAATTCGATGTCGCATTGTCAATGTGATGGTGAGAGGTTTTACAGTAAATGGACAGTTGTACATAGGAAACAAGCTACTGGCCTCCCAGGAGATGTTCCATTTGGTGAATGTAACCACGTAAGTCATTTGATAAGAATTCGGGATGGAGGATGCAGTTTTGAAAATCGATACAATTTCTGTGTCGTCCGTCAATGTGAGGGTGTGAAAGATACAGTAAACGGGAGTGGCAAAACAGAAACAAGCAACTGGCACCCCAGGAGAGGTTCCATGCGGTGACTGTAGCCGCGTTAGTCGCCGGAGAGAAGTCGGCCTGGTGCCTGTAGTTTTCAATCGAGACAGAAATTCGATGTCGCATTGTCAATGTGATAGTGAGAGGTTTTACAGTAAATGGGCAGTGGTGCATCGGAAACACGCTTCTGGCCTCCCAGGAGAGGTTCCATTTGGTGAATGTAGCCACGTAAGTCATTTGATAAGAATTCGTGATGAAGGCTGCAGTTTTGAAAATCGATACAATTTCTGTGTCGACCGTCAATGTGAGGGTTGATGGATACAGTAAACGGGAGTGGCAATACAGAAACAAGCAACAGGCACCCCAGGACAGGTTCCATGCGGTGACTGCAGCCACGTTAGTTGCTTGGGGAGAAGTCGGCATGGTGCCTGTAGTTTTCAATCGAGACAAAAATTCGGTGTCGCATTGTCAATTTGATGGTGAGAGGTTTTACAGTAAATGGGCAGTGGTGCATCGTAAGCAAGCTACTGGCCTCCCAGGACAGGTTCCATTTGGTGAATGTAGGCACGTAAGTCATTTGATAAGAATACGGGATGAAGGCTGCAGTTTTGAAAATCGATACAATTTCTGTGTCGTCCGTCAATGTGAGGGTGTGAAGGATACACTAAACGGGAGTGGCAAAACAGAAACAAGCTACTGGCCTCCCAGGAGAGGTTCCATTTGGTGAATGTAGCCACGTAAGTCATTTGATAAGAATTCGAGATGAAGGCTGCAGTTTTGAAAATCGATACAATTTCTGTGTCGTCCGTCAATGTGAGGGTGCGATGGATACAGTAAACGGGAGTCTCAAAACAGAAACAAGCAACTGGCACCCCAGGACAGGTTCCATGCGGAGACTGTAGCCGCGTTAGTCGCTCGGAGAGAAGTCGGCATGGTGCCTGTAGTTTTCAATCGAGACAGAAATTCGGTGTCGCATTGTCAATGTGATGGTGAGAGGTTTTACAGTAAATGGGCAGTCGTGCATCGGAAACAAGCATCTGGCCTCCCAGGAGAGGTTCCATTTGGTGAATGTAGCCACGTAAGTCATTTGATAAGATTTCGGGATGAAGGCAGCAGTTTTGAAAATCGATACAATTTCTGTGTCGTCCGTCAATGTGAGGGTGCGATGGATACAGTAAACGGGAGTGGCAAAACAGAAACAAGCAACAGGCACCCCAGGACAGGTTCCATGCGGTGACTGTAGCCGCGTTAGTCGCTCGGGGAGATGTCGGCATGGTGCCTGTAGTTTTCAATCGAGATAGAAACTCGGTGTCGCTTTGTCAATGTGATGGTGAGAGGTTTTACAGTAAATGGGCAGTGGTGCATCGGAAACACGCTTCTGGCCTCCCAGGAGAGGTTCCATTTGGTGAATGTAGCCACGTAAGTCATTTGATAAGAATTCGGGATGAAAAATGCAGTTTTGAAAATCGATGCAATTTCTGTGTCGTCCAACAATGTGAGCGTGCGATGGATACAGTAAACGGGAGTGGCAAAACAGAAACAAGCAACTGGCACCATAGGAAAGGTTCCATGCGGTGACTGTAGCCGCGTTAGTCGCTCGGAGAGAAGTCGGCATGGTGCCTGTAGTTTTCAATCGAGATAGAATTTCGGTGTCGCATTGTCACGGTGATGGTGAGAGGTTTTACAGTAAATGGGCAGTGGTGCATCGGAAACAAGCTACTGGCCTCCCAGGAGAGGTTCCATTTGGTGAATGTAGCCACGTAAGTCATTTGATAAGAATTCGGGATGAAGGCTCCAGTTTTGAAAATCGAGACAATTTCTGTGTCGTCCGTCAATGTGAGGGTGCGATGGATACAGTAAACGGGAGTGGCAAAACAGAAACAAGCAACAGGCAACCCAGGACAGGTTCCATGCGGTGACTGTAGCTGCGTTAGTCGCTCGGAGAGAAGTCGGCATGGTGCCTGTAGTTTTCAATCGATATAGAAATTCGGTGTCGCATTGTCAATGTGATGGTGAGAGGTTTTACTGTAAATGGGCAGTGGCGCATCGGAAACAAGCTTCTCGCCTCCCAGGAGAGGTTCCATTTGGTGAATGTAGCCACGTAAGTCATTTGATAAGAATTTGGGATGAAGGCTGCAGTTTTGAAAATCGATACAATTTCTGTGTCGTCCGTCAATGTGAGGGTGCGATGGATACATTAAACGGGAGTGGCAAAATAGAAACAAGCAACAGGCACCCCAGGACAGGTTCCATGCGGTGACTGTAGCCGCGTTAGTCGCTCGGAGAGAAGTCCACATGGTGCCAGTAGTTTTCAATCGAGATAAAAATTCGGTGTCGCTTTGTCAATGTGATGGTGAGAGGTTTTACAGTAAACGGGCAGTGGTGCATCGGAAACAAGCTTCTGGTCTCCCAGGAGAGGTTCCATTTGGTGAATGTAGCCACGTAAGTCATTTGATATGAATTCGGGATGAAGGCTGCAGTTTTGAAAATCGATACAATTTCTGCGTCGTCCGTCAATGTGAGGGTGCGATGGATACAGTAAACGGGAGTGGCAAAACAGAAACAAGCAACTGGCACCCCAGGACAGGTTCCATGCGGTGACTGTAGCCGCGTTAGTCGCTCGGAGAGAAGTCCACATGGTGCCAGTAGTTTTCAATCGAGATAAAAATTCGGTGTCGCTTTGTCAATGTGATGGTGAGAGGTTTTACAGTAAACGGGCAGTGGTGCATCGGAAACAAGCTTCTGGTCTCCCAGGAGAGGTTCCATTTGGTGAATGTAGCCACGTAAGTCATTTGATAAGAATTCGGGATGAAGGCTGCAGTTTTGAAAATCGATACAATTTCTGTGTCGTCCGTTAATGTGAGGGTGTGAAGGATACAGTAAACGGGAGTGGCAAAACAGAAAAAACCTACTGGCCTCCCAGGAGAGGTTCCATTTGGTGAATGTAGCCACGTAAGTCATTTGATAAGAATTCGGGATGAAGGCTGCAGTTTTGAAAATCGATACAATTTCTGTGTCGTCCGTCAATGTGAGGGTGCGATGGATACGGTAAACGGGAGTGGCAAAATAGAAACAAGCAACTGGCACCCCAGAACAGGTTCCATGCGGTGACTGTAGCCGCGTTAGTCGCTCAGAGAGAAGTCGGCATGGTGCCTGCAGTTTTCAATCGAGACAGAAATTCGGTGTCGCATTGTCAATGTGATTGTGAGAGGTTTTACAGTAAATGGGCAGTGGTGCATCGGAAACAAGCTTCTGGCCTCCCAGGAGATGTTCCATTTGGTGAATGTAGCCACGTAAGTCATTTGACAAGAATTCGGGATGAAGGCTGCAGTTTTGAAAATCGATACAATTTCTGTGTCGTCCGTCAATGTGAGGGTGCGATGGATACAGTAAACGGGAGTGGCAAAACAGAAACAAGCAACTGGCACCCCAGGACAGGTTCCATGCGGTGACTGTAGCCGCGTTAGTCGCTCGGAGAGAAGACGGCATGGTGCCTGTAGTTTTCAATCGAGACAGAAATTCGGTATCGCATTGTCAATGTGATGGTGAGAGGTTTTACAGTAAATGGGCAGTGGTGCATCGGAAACAAGCTTCTGGCCTCCCAGGAGATGTTCCATTTGGTGAATGTAGCCACGTAAGTCATTTGACAAGAATTCGGGATGAAGGCTGCAGTTTTGAAAATCGATACAATTTCTGTGTCGTCCGTCAATGTGAGGGTGCGATGGATACGGTAAACGGGAGTGGCAAAATAGAAACAAGCAACTGGCACCCCAGAACAGGTTCCATGCGGTGACTGTAGCCGCGTTAGTCGCTCAGAGAGAAGTCGGCATGGTGCCTGTAGTTTTCAATCGAGACAGAAATTCGGTGTCGCATTGTCAATGTGATTGTGAGAGGTTTTACAGTAAATGGGCAGTGGTGCATCGGAAACAAGCTTCTGGCCTCCCAGGAGATGTTCCATTTGGTGAATGTAGCCACGTAAGTCATTTGACAAGAATTCGGGATGAAGGCTGCAGTTTTGAAAATCGATACAATTTCTGTGTCGTCCGTCAATGTGAGGGTGCGATGGATACAGTAAACGGGAGTGGCAAAACAGAAACAAGCAACTGGCACCCCAGGACAGGTTCCATGCGGTGACTGTAGCCGCGTTAGTCGCTCGGAGAGAAGACGGCATGGTGCCTGTAGTTATCAATCGAGACAGAAATTCGGTATCGCATTGTCAATTTGATGGTGAGAGGTTTTACAGTAAATGGGCAGTGGTGCATCGGAAGCAAGCTACTGGCCGCCCAGGAGAGGTTCCATTTGGTGAATGTAGCCACGTAAGTCATTTGATAAGAATTCGGGATGAAGGCTGCAGTTTTGAAAACCGATACAATTTCTGTGTCGTCCGTCAATGTGAGGGTGCGATGGATACAGTAAACGGGAGTGGCAAAACAGAAACAAGCAACTGGCACCCCAGGACAGGTTCCATGCGGTGACTGTAGCCGCGTTAGTCGCTCGGAGAGAAGTCGGCATGGTGCCTGTAGTTTTCAATCGAGACAGATATTCGGTGTCGCATTGTCAATGTGATGGTGAGAGTTTTTACAGTAAATGGGCAGTGGTGCATCGGAAGGAAGCTACTGGCCGCCCAGGAGAGGTTCCATTTGGTGAATGTAGCCACATAAGTCATTTGATAAGAATTCGGGATGAAGGCTGCAGTTTTGAAAATCGATACCATTTCTGTGTCGTCCGTCAATGTGAGGGTGCGATGGATACAGTAAACTGGAGTGGCAAAACAGAAACGAGCAACTGGCACCCCAGGACAGGTTCCATGCGGTGACTGTAGCGGCGTTAGTCGCTCGGAGAGAAGTCGGCATAATCCCTGTAGTTTTCAATCGAGACAGAAATTCGGTGTCGCATTGTCAATGTGGTTGTGAGAGCTTTTACAGTAAATTGGCAGTGGTGCACTGGAAACAAGCTACTGGCCTCCCAGGAGATGTTCCATTTGGTGAATGTAGCCACGTGAGTCATTTGATAAGAATTCAGGATGAGGGCTGAAGTTTTGAGAATCGATACAATTTCTGTGTCGTCCGTCAATGTGAGGGTGCGATGGATACAGTAAACGGGAGTGGCAAAACAGAAACAAGCAACTGGCACCCCAGGACAGGTTCCAAGCGGTGACTGTAGCCGCGTTAGTCGCTCGGAGGAAGTCGGCATGGTGCCTGTAGTTTTCAATCGAGACAGAAATTCGGTGTCGCATTGTCAATGTGATGGTGAGAGGTTTTACAGTAAATGGGCAGTGGTGCATCGGAAGGAAGCTACTGGCCGCCCAGGAGAGGTTCCATTTGGTGAATGTAGCCACGTGAGTCATTTGATAAGAATTCGGGATGAAAGCTGCAGTTCTGAAAATCGATACAATTTCTGTGTCGTCCGCCAACGTAAGGGTGCGATGGATACAGTAAACGGGAGTGGCAAAACAGAAACAAGCATCTGGCACC
Organism: Schistocerca piceifrons; assembly: GCF_021461385.2. NCBI lineage: Eukaryota > Metazoa > Arthropoda > Insecta > Orthoptera > Acrididae > Schistocerca > Schistocerca piceifrons. Next base: position 836,510,980 of record NC_060141.1, read on the forward strand.
CCAGGACAGGTTCCATGCGGTGACTGTAGCCGCGTTAGTCGCTCAGAGAGAAGTCGGCATGGTGCCTGTAGTTTTCAATCGAGACAGAATTTCGGTGTCGCATTGTCAATGTGATTGTGAGAGGTTTTACAGTAAATGGGCAGTGGTGCATCGGAGACAAGCTACTGGCCTCCCAGGAGATGTTCCATTTGGTGAATGTAGCCACGTAAGTAATTTGATAAGAATTCGGGATGAAGGCTGCAGTTTTGAAAATCGATACAATTTCTGTGTCGTCCGTCAATGTGAGGGTGTGATGGATACAGTAAACGGGAGTGGCAAAACAGAAACAAGCAACTGGCACCCCAGGACAGGTTCCATGCGGTGACTGTAGCCGCGTTAGTCGCTCAGAGAGAAGTCGGCATGGTGCCTGTAGTTTGCAATCGAGACTGAAATTCGGTGTCGCATTGTCAATTTGATGGTGAGAGGTTTTACAGTAAATGGGCAGTGGTGCATCGGAAGCAAGCTACTGGCCTCCCAGGAGAGTTTCCATTTGGTGAATGTAGCCACGTAAGTCATTTGATAAGAATTCGGGATGAAGGCTGCAGTTTTGAAAGTCGATACAATTTCTGTGTCGTCCGTCAATGTGAGGGTGCGATGGATACAGTAAACAGGAGTGGCAAAACAGAAACAAGCAACTGGCACCCCAATACAGGTTCCATGCGGTGACTGTAGCCGCGTTAGTAGCTCGTAGAGAAGTCGGCATGGTGCCTGTAGTTTTCATTCGAGACAGAAATTCGGTGTCGCATTGTCAATTTAAATGGTGAGAGGTTTTACAGTAAATGGGCAGTGGTGCATCGGAAGCAAGCTACTGGCCTCCCAGGAGAGGTTCCATTTGGTGAATGTAGCCACGTAAGTCATTTGATTAGAATTCGGGATGAAGGCTGCAGTTTTGAAAATCGATACAATTTCTGTGTTGTCCGTCAATGTGAGGGTGCGATGGATACAGTAAACGGGTGTGGCAAAACAGAAACAAGCAACTGGCACACCAGGACAAGTTCCATGCAGTGACTGTAGCCGCGTTAGTCGCTCGGAGAGAAGTCGGCATGGTGCCTGTAGTTTTCAATCGAGACAGAAATTCGGTGTCGCATTGTCAATGTGATGGTGAGAGGTTTTACAGTAAATGGGCAGTGGTGCATCGGAAGGAAGCTACTGGCCGCCCAGGAGAGGTTCCATTTGGTGAATGTAGCCACGTGACTCATTTGATAAGAATTCGGGATGAAAGCTGCAGTTCTGAAAATCGATACAATTTCTGTGTCGTCCGCCAACGTAAGGGTGCGATGGATACAGTAAACGGGAGTGGCAAAACAGAAACAAGCATCTGGCACCCCAGGACAGGTTCCATGCGGTGACTGTAGCCGCGTTAGTCGCTCAGAGAGAAGTCGGCATGGTGCCTGTAGTTTTCAATCGAGACAGAAATTCGGTGTCGCATTGTCAATGTGATTGTGAGAGGTTTTACAGTAAATGGGCAGTGGTGCATCGCAAACAAGCTACTGGCCTCCCAGGAGAGGTTCCATTTGGTGAATGTAGCCACGTAAGTAATTTGATAAGAATTCGGGATGAAGGCTGCGGTTTTGAAAATCGATACAATTTCTGTGTCGTCCGTCAATGTGAGGGTGCGATGGATACAGTAAACGGGAGTGGCAAAACAGAAACAAGCAACTGGCACCCCAGGACAGGTTCCATGCGGTGACTGTAGCCGCGTTAGTCGCTCAGAGAGAAGTCGGCATGGTGCCTGTAGTTTTCAATCGAGACTGAAATTCGGTGTCGCATTGTCAATTTGATGGTGAGAGGTTTTACAGTAAATGGGCAGTGGTGCATCGGAAGCAAGCTACTGGCCTCCCAGGAGAGGTTCCATTTGGTGAATGTACCCACGTAAGTAATTTGATAAGAATTCGGGATGAAGGCTGCAGTTTTGAAAATCGATACAATTTCTGTGTCGTCCGTCAATGTGAGGGTGCGATGGATACAGTAAACGGGAGTGGCAAAACAGAAACAAGCAACTGGCACCCCAGGACAGGTTCCATGCGGTGACTGTAGCCGCGTTTGTAGCTCGGAGAGAAGTCGGCATGGTGCCTGTAGTTTTCAATCGAGACAGAAATTCGGTGTCGCATTGTCAATGTGATGGTGAGAGGTTTTACAGTAAATGGGCAGTGGTGCATCGGAAGGAAGCTACTGGCCGCCCAGGAGAGGTTCCATTTGGTGAATGTAGCCACATAAGTCATTTGATAAGAATTCGGGATGAAGGCTGCAGTTTTGAAAATCGATACCATTTCTGTGTCGTCCGCCAATGTGAGGGTGCGATGGATACAGTAAACTCGAGTGGCAAAACAGAAACGAGCAACTGGCACCCCAGGACAGGTTCCATGCGGTGACTGTAGCCGCGTTAGTCGCTCGGAGAGAAGTCGGCATGGTGCCTGTAGTTTTCAATCGAGACGGAAATTCGGTGTCGCATTGTCAATGTGATTGTGAGAGGTTTTACAGTAAATGGGCAGTGGTGCATCGGAAACAAGCTACTGGCCTCCCAGGAGAGGTTCCATTTGGTGAATGTAGCCACGTAAGTCATTTGATAAGAATCCGGGATGAAGGCTGCAGTTTTGAAAATCGATACAATTTCTGTGTCGTCCGTCAATGTGAGGGTGCGATGGATACAGTAAACTCGAGTGGCAAAACAGAAACGAGCAACTGGCACCCCAGGACAGGTTCCATGCGGTGACTGTAGCCGCGTTAGTCGCTCGGAGAGAAGTCGGCATGGTGCCTGTAGTTTTCAATCGAGACGGAAATTCGGTGTCGCATTGTCAATGTGATTGTGAGAGGTTTTACAGTAAATGGGCAGTGGTGCATCGGAAACACGCTTCTGGCCTCCCAGGAGAGGTTCCATTTGGTGAATGTAGCCACGTAAGTCATTTGATAAGAATTCGGGATGAAAGCTGCAGTTCTCAAAATCGATACAATTTCTGTGTCGTCCGTCAACGTAAGGGTGCGATGGATACAGTAAACGGGAGTGGCAAAACAGAAACAAGCAACTGGCACCCCAGGACAGGTTCCATGCGGTGACTGTAGCCGCGTTTGTCGCTAAGAGAGAAGTCGGCATGGTGCCTGTAGTTTTCAATCGAGACTGAAATTCGGTGTCGTTTGACAATTTGATGGTGAGAGGTTTTACAGTAAATGGGCAGTGGTGCATCGGAAGCAAGCTACTGGCCTCCCAGGAGAGGTTCCATTTGGTGAATGTAGCCACGTAAGTCATTTGATAAGAATTCGGGATCAAGGCTGCAGTTTTGAAAATCGATACAATTTCTGTGTCGTCCGTCAATGAGAGGGTGCGATGGATACAGTAAACGGGAGTGGCAAAACAGAAACAAGCAACTGGCACCCCAGGACAGGTTCCATGCGGTGACTGTAGCCGCGTTAGTAGCTCGGAGAGAAGTCGGCATGGTGCCTGTAGTTTTCAATCGAGACAGAAATTCGGTGTCGCATTGTCAATTTGATGGTGAGAGGTTTTACAGTAAATGGGCAGTGGTGCATCGGAAGCAAGCTACTGGCCTCCCAGGAGAGGTTCCATTTGGTGAATGTAGCCACGTAAGTCATTTGATAAGAATCCGGGATGAAGGCTGCAGTTTTGAAAATCGATACAATTTCTGTGTCGTCCGTCAATGTGAGGGTGCGATGGATACAGTAAACGGGAGTGGCAAAACAGAAAGAAGCAACTGGCACCCCAGGACAAGTTCCATGCTGTGACTGTAGCCGCGTTAGTCGCTCGGAGAGAAGTCGGCATGGTGCCTGTAGTTTTCAATCGTAACAGAAATTCGGTGCCGCATTGTCAATGTGATTGTGAGAGGTTTTACAGTAAATGGGCAGTGGTGCATCGGAAACAAGCTACTGGCCTCCCAGGAGATGTTCCGTTTGGTGAATGTAGCCACGTAAGTTATTTGATGAGATTTCGGGATCAAGGCTGCAGTTTTGACAATCGATACAATTTCTGTGTCGTCCGTCAATGTGAGGGTGCGATGGATACAGTAAACGGGAGTGGCAAAACAGAAACAAGCAACTGGCACACCAGGACAGGTTCCATGCGGTGACTGTAGCCGCGTTAGTCGCTCAGAGAGAAGTCGGCATGGTGCCTGTAGTTTTCAATCGAGACTGAAATTCGGTGTCGCATTGTCAATTTGATGGTGAGAGGTTTTACAGTAAATGGGCAGTGGTGCATCGGAAGCAAGCTACTGGCCTCCCAGGAGAGTTTCCATTTGGTGAATGTAGCCACGTAAGTCATTTGATAAGAATTCGGGATGAAGGCTGCAGTTTTGAAAGTCGATACAATTTCTGTGTCGTCCGTCAATGAGAGGGTGCGATGGATACAGTAAACAGGAGTGGCAAAACAGAAACAAGCAACTGGCACCCCAATACAGGTTCCATGCGGTGACTGTAGCCGCGTTAGTAGCTCGTAGAGAAGTCGGCATGGTGCCTGTAGTTTTCATTCGAGACAGAAATTCGGTGTCGCATTGTCAATTTGATGGTGAGAGGTTTTACAGTAAATGGGCAGTGGTGCATCGGAAGCAAGCTACTGGCCTCCCAGGAGAGGTTCCATTTGGTGAATGTAGCCACGTAAGTCATTTGATTAGAATTCGGGATGAAGGCTGCAGTTTTGAAAATCGATACAATTTCTGTGTTGTCCGTCAATGTGAGGGTGCGATGGATACAGTAAACGGGAGTGGCAAAACAGAAACAAGCAACTGGCACACCAGGACAAGTTCCATGCGGTGACTGTAGCCGCGTTAGTCGCTCGGAGAGAAGTCGGCATGGTGCCTGTAGTTTTCAATCGAGACAGAAATTCGGTGTCGCATTGTCAATGTGATGGTGAGAGGTTTTACAGTAAATGGGCAGTGGTGCATCGGAAGGAAGCTACTGGCCGCCCAGGAGAGGTTCCATTTGGTGAATGTAGCCACGTGACTCATTTGATAAGAATTCGGGATGAAAGCTGCAGTTCTGAAAATCGATACAATTTCTGTGTCGTCCGCCAACGTAAGGGTGCGATGGATACAGTAAACGGGAGTGGCAAAACAGAAACAAGCATCTGGCACCCCAGGACAGGTTCCATGCGGTAACTGTATCCGCGTTAGTCGCTCAGAGAGAAGTCGGCATGGTGCCTGTAGTTTTCAATCGAGACAGAAATTCGGTGTCGCATTGTCAATGTGATTGTGAGAGGTTTTACAGTAAATGGGCAGTGGTGCATCGGAAACAAGCTACTGGCCTCCCAGGAGAGGTTCCATTTGGTGAATGTAGCCACGTAAGTAATTTGATAAGAATTCGGGATGAAGGCTGCGGTTTTGAAAATCGATACAATTTCTGTGTCGTCCGTCAATGTGAGGGTGCGATGGATACAGTAAACGGGAGTGGCAAAACAGAAACAAGCAACTGGCACCCCAGGACAGGTTCCATGCGGTGACTGTAGCCGCGTTAGTCGCTCAGAGAGAAGTCGGCATGGTGCCTGTAGTTTTCAATCGAGACTGAAATTCGGTGTCGCATTGTCAATTTGATGGTGAGAGGTTTTACAGAAAATGGGCAGTGGTGCATCGGAAGCAAGCTACTGGCCTCCCAGGAGAGGTTCCATTTGGTGAATGTACCCACGTAAGTCATTTGATAAGAATTCGGGATGAAGGCTGCAGTTTTGAAAATCGATACAATTTCTGTGTCGTCCGTCAATGTGAAGGTGCGATGGATACAGTAAACGGGAGTGGCAAAACAGAAACAAGCAACTGGCACCCCAGGACAGGTTCCATGCGGTGACTGTAGCCGCGTTTGTAGCTCGGAGAGAAGTCGGCATGGTGCCTGTAGTTTTCAATCGAGACAGAAATTCGGTGTCGCATTGTCAATGTGATGGTGAGAGGTTTTACAGTAAATGGGCAGTGGTGCATCGGAAGGAAGCTACTGGCCGCCCAGGAGAGGTTCCATTTGGTGAATGTAGCCACATAAGTCATTTGATAAGAATTCGGGATGAAAGCTGCAGTTCTGAAAATCGATACAATTTCTGTGTCGTCCGTCAACGTAAGGGTGCGATGGATACAGTAAACGGGACAGGCAAAACAGAAACAAGCATCTGGCACCCCAGGACAGGTTCCATGCGGTGACTGTAGCCGCGTTAGTCGCTCAGAGAGAAGTCGGCGTGGTGCCTGTAGTTTTCAATCGAGACAGAAATTCGGTGTCGCATTGTCAATGTGATTGTGAGAGGTTTTACAGTAAATGGGCAGTGGTGCATCGGAAACAAGCTACTGGCCTCCCAGGAGAGGTTCCATTTGGTGAATGTAGCCACGTAAGTCATTTGATAAGAATTCGGGATGAAGGCTGCAGTTTTGAAAATCGATACAATTTCTGTGTCGTCCGTCAATGTGAGGGTGCGATGGATACGGTAAACGGGAGTGGCAAAACAGAGACAAGCAACTGGCACCCCAGGACAGGTTCCATGCGGTGACTGTAGCCGCGTTAGTCGCTAAGAGAGAAGTCGGCATGGTGCCTGTAGTTTTCAATCGAGACTGAAATTCGGTGTCGTTTGTCAATTTGATGGTGAGAGGTTTTACAGTAAATGGGCAGTGGTGCATCGGAAGCAAGCTACTGGCCTCCCAGGAGAGGTTCCATTTGGTGAATGTAGCCACGTAAGTCATTTGATAAGAATTCGTGATGAAGGCTGCAGTTTTGAAAATCGATACAATTTCTGTGTCGTCCGTCAATGAGAGGGTGCGATGGATACAGTAAACGGGAGTGGCAAAACAGAAACAAGCAACTGGCACCCCAGGACAGGTTCCATGCGGTGACTGTAGCCGCGTTAGTCGCTCGGAGAGAAGTCGGCATGGTGCCTGTAGTTTTCAATCGAGACGGAAATTCGGTGTCGCATTGTCAATGTGATTGTGAGAGGTTTTACAGTAAATGGGCAGTGGTGCATCGGAAACAAGCTACTGGCCTCCCAGGAGAGGTTCCATTTCGTGAATGTAGCCACGTAAGTCATTTGATAAGAATTCGGGATGAAAGCTGCAGTTCTGAAAATCGATACAATTTCTGTGTCGTCCGTCAACGTAAGGGTGCGATGGATACAGTAAACGGGAGTGGCAAAACAGAAACAAGCAACTGGCACCCCAGGACAGGTTCCATGCGGTGACTGTAGCCGCGTTAGTCGCTAAGAGAGAAGTCGGCATGGTGCCTGTAGTTTTCAATCGAGACAGAAATTCGGTGTCGTTTGACAATTTGATGGTGAGAGGTTTTACAGTAAATGGGCAGTGGTGCATCGGAAGCAAGCTACTGGCCTCCCAGGTGAGGTTCCATTTGGTGAATGTAGCCACGTAAGTCATTTGATAAGAATTCGGGATGAAGGCTGCAGTTTTGAAAATCGATACAATTTCTGTGTCGTCCGTCAATGAGAGGGTGCGATGGATACAGTAAACGGGAGTGGCAAAACAGAAACAAGCAACTGGCACCCCAGGACAGGTTCCATGCGGTGACTGTAGCCGCGTTAGTAGCTCGGAGAGAAGTCGGCATGGTGCCTGTAGTTTTCAATCGAGACAGAAATTCGGTGTCGCATTGTCAATTTGATGGTGAGAGGTTTTACAGTAAATGGGCAGTGGTGCATCGGAAGCAAGCTACTGGCCTCCCAGGAGAGGTTCCATTTGGTGAATGTAGCCACGTAAGTCATTTGATAAGAATCCGGGATGAAGGCTGCAGTTTTGAAAATCGATACAATTTCTGTGTCGTCCGTCAATGTGAGGGTGCGATGGATACAGTAAACGGGAGTGGCAAAACAGAAAGAAGCAACTGGCACCCCAGGACAAGTTCCATGCTGTGACTGTAGCCGCGTTAGTCGCTCGGAGAGAAGTCGGCATGGTGCCTGTAGTTTTCAATCGAGACAGAAATTCGGTGCCGCATTGTCAATGTGATTGTGAGAGGTTTTACAGTAAATGGGCAGTGGTGCATCGGAAACAAGCTACTGGCCTCCCAGGAGATGTTCCGTTTGGTGAATGTAGCCACGTAAGTTATTTGATGAGATTTCGGGATCAAGGCTGCAGTTTTGACAATCGATACAATTTCTGTGTCGTCCGTCAATGTGAGGGTGCGATGGATACAGTAAACGGGAGTGGCAAAACAGAAACAAGCAACTGGCACACCAGGACAGGTTCCATGCGGTGACTGTAGCCGCGTTAGTCGCTCGGAGAGAAGTCGGTATGGTGCCTGTAGTTTTCAATCGAGACAGAAATTCGGTATCGCATTGTCAATGTGATTGTGAGAGGTTTTACAGTAAATGGGCAGTGGTGCATCGGAAACAAGCTACTGGCCTCCCAGGAGAGGTTCCATTTGGTGAATGTAGCCACGTAAGTCATTTGATAAGAATTCGGGATGAAGGCTGCAGGTTTGAAAATCGATACAATTTCTGTGTCGTCCGTCAATGTGAGGGTGCGATGGATACAGTAAACGGGAGTGGCAAAACTGAAACAAGCAACTGGCACCCCAGGACAGGTTCCATGCGGTGACTGTAGCCGCGTTAGTCGCTCGGAGAGAAGTCGGCATGGTGCCTGTAGTTTCCAATCGAGACAGAAATTCGGTGTCGCATTGTCAATTTGATGGTGAGAGGTTTTACAGTAAATGGGCAGTGGTGCATCGGAAGCAAGCTACTGGCCTCCCAGGAGAGGTTCCATTTGGTGAATGTAGCCACGTAAGTCATTTGATAAGAATTCGGGATGAAGGCTGCAGTTTTGAAAATCGATACAATTTCTGTGTCGTCCGTCAATGTGAGGGTGCGATGGATACAGTAAACGGGAGTGGCAAAACAGAAACGAGCAACTGGCACCCCAGGACAGGTTCCATGCTGTGACTGTAGCCGCGTTAGTCGCTCGGAGAGAAGTCGGCATGGTGCCTGTAGTTTTCAATCGAGACGGAAATTCGGTGTCGCATTGTCAATGTGATTGTGAGAGGTTTTACAGTAAATGGGCAGTGGTGCATCGGAAACAAGCTACTGGCATCCCAGGAGAGGTTCCATTTGGTGAATGTAGCCACGTAAGTCATTTGATAAGAATTCGGGATGAAAGCTGCAGTTCTGAAAATCGATACAATTTCTGTGTCGTCCGTCAACGTAAGGGTGCGATGGATACAGTAAACGGGACAGGCAAAACAGAAACAAGCATCTGGCACCCCAGGACAGGTTCCATGCGGTGACTGTAGCCGCGTTAGTCGCTCAGAGAGAAGTCGGCGTGGTGCCTGTAGTTTTCAATCGAGACAGAAATTCGGTGTCGCATTGTCAATGTGATTGTGAGAGGTTTTACAGTAAATGGGCAGTGGTGCATCGGAAACAAGCTACTGGCCTCCCAGGAGAGGTTCCATTTGGTGAATGTAGCCACGTAAGTCATTTGATAAGAATTCGGGATGAAGGCTGCAGTTTTGAAAATCGATACAATTTCTGTGTCGTCCGTCAACGTAAGGGTGCGATGGATACAGTAAACGGGAGTGGCAAAACAGAAACAAGCAACTGGCACCCCAGGACAGGTTCCATGCGGTGACTGTAGCCGCGTTAGTCGCTAAGAGAGAAGTCGGCATGGTGCCTGTAGTTTTCAATCGAGACTGAAATTCGGTGTCGTTTGACAATTTGATGGTGAGAGGTTTTACAGTAAATGGGCAGTGGTGCATCGGAAGCAAGCTACTGGCCTCCCAGGAGAGGTTCCATTTGGTGAATGTAGCCACGTAAGTCATTTGATAAGAATTCGGGATGAAGGCTGCAGTTTTGAAAATCGATACAATTTCTGTGTCGTCCGTCAATGAGAGGGTGCGATGGATACAGTAAACGGGAGTGGCAAAACAGAAACAAGCAACTGGCACCCCAGGACAGGTTCCATGCGGTGACTGTAGCCGCGTTAGTAGCTCGGAGAGAAGTCGGCATGGTGCCTGTAGTTTTCAATCGAGACAGAAATTCGGTGTCGCATTGTCAATTTGATGGTGAGAGGTTTTACAGTAAATGGGCAGTGGTGCATCGGAAGCAAGCTACTGGCCTCCCAGGAGAGGTTCCATTTGGTGAATGTAGCCACGTAAGTCATTTGATAAGAATCCGGGATGAAGGCTGCAGTTTTGAAAATCGATACAATTTCTGTGTCGTCCGTCAATGTGAGGGTGCGATGGATACAGTAAACGGGAGTGGCAAAACAGAAAGAAGCAACTGGCACCCCAGGACAAGTTCCATGCTGTGACTGTAGCCGCGTTAGTCGCTCGGAGAGAAGTCGGCATGGTGCCTGTAGTTTTCAATCGAGACAGAAATTCGGTGCCGCATTGTCAATGTGATTGTGAGAGGTTTTACAGTAAATGGGCAGTGGTGCATCGGAAACAAGCTACTGGCCTCCCAGGAGATGTTCCGTTTGGTGAATGTAGCCACGTAAGTTATTTGATGAGATTTCGGGATCAAGGCTGCAGTTTTGACAATCGATACAATTTCTGTGTCGTCCGTCAATGTGAGGGTGCGATGGATACAGTAAACGGGAGTGGCAAAACAGAAACAAGCAACTGGCACACCAGGACAGGTTCCATGCGGTGACTGTAGCCGCGTTAGTCGCTCGGAGAGAAGTCGGTATGGTGCCTGTAGTTTTCAATCGAGACAGAAATTCGGTATCGCAATGTCAATGTGATTGTGAGAGGTTTTACAGTAAATGGGCAGTGGTGCATCGGAAACAAGCTACTGGCCTCCCAGGAGAGGTTCCATTTGGTGAATGTAGCCACGTAAGTCATTTGATAAGAATTCGGGATGAAGGCTGCAGGTTTGAAAATCGATACAATTTCTGTGTCGTCCGTCAATGTGAGGGTGCGATGGATACAGTAAACGGGAGTGGCAAAACTGAAACAAGCAACTGGCACCCCAGGACAGGTTCCATGCGGTGACTGTAGCCGCGTTAGTCGCTCGGAGAGAAGTCGGCATGGTGCCTGTAGTTTCCAATCGAGACAGAAATTCGGTGTCGCATTGTCAATTTGATGGTGAGAGGTTTTACAGTAAATGGGCAGTGGTGCATCGGAAGCAAGCTACTGGCCTCCCAGGAGAGGTTCCATTTGGTGAATGTAGCCACGTAAGTCATTTGATAAGAATTCGGGATGAAGGCTGCAGTTTTGAAAATCGATATAATTTCTGTGTCGTCCGTCAATGTGAGGGTGCGATGGATACAGTAAACGGGAGTGGCAAAACAGAAACAAGCAACTGGCACCCCAGGACAGGTTCCATGCGGTGACTGTAGCCGCGTTAGTCGCTCGGAGAGAAGTCGGCATGGTGCCTGTAGTTTTCAATCAAGACAGAAATTCGGTGTCGCATTGTCAATGTGATAGTGAGAGGTTTTACAGTAAATGGGCAGTGGTGCATCGGAAACAAGCTACTGGCCTCCAAGGAGAGGTTCCATTTGGTGAATGTAGCCACGTAAGTCATTTGATAAGAATTCGGGATGAAGGCTGCAGTTTTGAAAATCGATACAATTTCTGTGTCGTCCGTCAATGTGAGGGTGCGATGGATACAGTAAACGGGAGTGGCAAAACAGAAACAAGCAACTGGCACCCCAGGACAGGTTCCATGCGGTGACTGTAGCCGCGTTAGTCGCTCGGAGAGAAGTCGGCATGGTGCCTGTAGTTTTCAATCGAGACAGAAATTCGGTGTCGCATTGTCAATGTGATTGTGAGAGGTTTTACAGTAAATGGGCAGTGGTGCATCGGAAACAAGCTACTGGCCTCCCAGAAGAGGTTCCATTTGGTGAATGTAGCCACGTAAGTCATTTGATATGAATTCGGGATGAAGGCTGCAGTTTTGAAAATCGATACAATTTCTGTGTCGTCCGTCAATGTGAGGGTGCGATGGATACAGTAAACGGGAGTGGCAAAATAGAAACAAGCAACTGGCACCCAAGGACAGGTACCATGCGGTGACTGTAGCCACGTTAGTCGCTCGGAGAGAAGTCGGCATGGTGCCTGTAGTTTTCAATCGAGACAGAAATTCGGTATAGCATTGTCAATTTCATGGTGAGAGGTTTTACAGTAAATGGGCAGTGGTGCATCGGAAGCATGCTACTGGCCTCCCAGGAGAGGTTCCATTTGGTGAATGTAGCCACGTAAGTCATTTGATGAGAATTCGGGTGAAGGCTGCAGTTTTGAAAATCGATACAATTTCTGTGTCGTCCGGCAATGTGAGGGTGCGATGGATACAGTAAACGGGAGTGGCAAAACAGAAACAAGCAATTGGCACCCCAGGACAGGTTCCATGCTGTGACTGTTGCCGCGTTAGTCGCTCGGAGAGAAGTCGGCATGGTGCCTGTAGTTTTCAATCGAGACAGAAATTCGGTGTCGCATTGTCAATTTGATGGTGAGAGGTTTTACAGTAAATGGGCAGTGGTGCATCGGAAGCAAGCTACTGACCTCCCAGGAGAGGTTCCATTTGGTGAATGTACCCACGTAAGTCATTTGATAAGCATTCGGGATGAAGGCTGCAGTTTTGAAAATCGATACAATTTCTGTGTCGTCCGTCAATGTGAGGGTGCGATGGATACAGTAAACGGGAGTGGCAAAACAGAGACAAGCAACTGGCACCCCACGACAGGTTCCATGCGGTGACTGTAGCCACGTTAGTCGCTCGGAGAGAAGTCGGCATTTTGCCTGTAGTTTTCAATCGAGACAGAAATTCGGTGTCGCATTGTCAATGTGATTGTGAGAGGTTTTACAGTAAATGGGCAGTGGTGCATCGGAAACAAGCTACTGGCCTCCCAGGAGAGGCTCCATTTGGTGAATGTAGCCACGTAAGTCATTTGATAAGAATTCGGGATGAAGGCTGCAGTTTTGAAAATCGATACAATTTCTGTGTCGTCCGTCAATGAGAGGGTGCGATGGATACAGTAAACGGGAGTGGCAAAACAGAAACAAGCAACTGGCAGCCCAGGACAGGTTCCATGCGGTGACTGTAGCCGCGTTAGTAGCTCGGAGAGATGTCGGCATGGTGCCTGTAGTTTTCAATCGAGACAGAAATTCGGTGTCGCATTGTCAATTTGATGGTGAGAGGTTTTACAGTAAATGGGCAGTGGTGCATCGGAAGCTAGCTACTGGCCTCCCAGGAGAGGTTCCATTTGGTGAATGTAGCCACGTAAGTCATTTGATAAGAATTCGGTATGAAGGCTGCAGTTTTGAAAATCGATACAATTTCTGTGTCGTCCGTCAATGTGAGGGTGCGATGGATACAGTAAACGGGAGTGGCAAAACAGAAATAAGCAACTGGCACCCCAGGACAGGTTCCATGCGGTGACTGTAGCCGCGTTAGTCGCTCGGAAAGAAGTCGGCATGGTGCCTGTAGTTTTCAATCGAGACAGAAATTCGGTGTCGCATTGTCAATGTGATTGTGAGAGGTTTTACAGTAAATGGGCAGTGGTGCATCGGAAACAAGCTACTGGCCTCCCAGGAGAGGTTCCATTTGGTGAATGTAGACACGTAAGTCATTTGATGAGAATTCGGGATGAAGGCTGCAGTTTTGACAATCGATACAATTTCTGTGTCGTCCGTCAATGTGAGGGTGCGATGGATACAGTAAACGGGAGTGGCAAAACAGAAACAAGCAACTGGCACACCAGGACAGGTTCCATGCGGTGACTGTAGCCACGTTAGTCGCTCGGAGAGAAGTCGGTATGGTGCCTGTAGTTTTCAATCGAGACAGAAATTCGGTGTCGTATTGTCAATGTGATTGTGAGAGGTTTTACAGTAAATGGGCAGTGGTGCATCGGAAGGAAGCTACTGGGCTCCCAGGAGAGGTTCCATTTGGTGAATGTAGCCACGTAAGTCATTTGATAAGAATTCGGGATGAAGGCTGCAGTTTTGAAAATCGATACAATTTCTGTGTCGTCCGCCAATGTGAGGGTGCGATGGATACAATAAACGGGAGTGGCAAAACAGAAACAAGCAACTGCCACCCCAGGACAGGTTCCATGCGGTGACTGTAGCCGCGTTACTCGCTCGGAGAGAAGTCGGCATGGTGCCTGTAGTTTTCAATCGAGACAGAAATTCGGTGTCGCATTGTCAATTTGATGGTGAGAGGTTTTACAGTAAATGGGCAGTGGTGCATCGGAAGCAAGCTACTGGCCTCCCAGGAGAGGTTCCATTTGGTGAATGTAGCCACGTTAATCATTTGATATGAATTCGGGATGAAGGCTGCAGTTTTGAAAATCGATACAATATCTGTGTCGTCTGTCAATGTGAGGGTGCGATGGATACAGTAAACGGGATTGGCAAAACAGAAACAAGCAACTGGCACCCCAGGACAGGTTCCATGCGGTGACTGTAGCTGCGTTAGTCGCTCGGAGAGAAGTCGGCATGGTGCCTGTGGTTTTCAATCGAGACAGAAATTCGTGGTCGCATTGTCAATGTGATAGTGAGAGGTTTTACAGTAAATGGGCAGTGGTGCATCGGAAACAAGCTACTGGCCTCCAAGGAGAGGTTCCATTTGGTGAATGTAGCCACGTAAGTCATTTGATAAGAATTCGGGATGAAGGCTGCAGTTTTGACAATCGATACAATTTCTGTGTCGTCCGTCAATGTGAGGGTGCGATGGATACAGTAAACGGGAGTGGCAAAACAGAAACAAGCAACTGGCACCCCAGGACAGGTTCCATGCGGTGACTGTAGCCGCGTCAGTCGCTCGGAGAGAAGTCGGCATGGTGCCTGTAGTTTTCAATCGAGACAGAAATTCGGTGTCGCATTGTCAATGTGATTGTGAGAGGTTTTACAGTAAATGGGCAGTGGTGCATCGGAAACAAGCTACTGGCCTCCCAGAAGAGGTTCCATTTGGTGAATGTAGCCACGTAAGTCATTTGATAAGAATTCGGGATGAAGGCTACAATTTTGAAAATCGATACAATTTCTGTGTCGTCCGTCAATGTGAGGGTGCGATGGATACAGTAAACGGGAGTGGCAAAATAGAAACAAGCAACTGGCACCCCAGGACAGGTACCATGCGGTGACTGTAGCCGCGTTAGTCGCTCGGAGAGAAGTCGGCATGGTGCCTGTAGTTTTCAATCGAGACAGAAATTCGGTGTCGCATTGTCAATTTGATGGTGAGAGGTTTTACAGTAAATGGGCAGTGGTGCATCGGAAGCAAGCTACTGGCCTCCCAGGAGAGGTTCCATTTGGTGAATGTAGCCACGTAAGTCATTTGATAAGAATTCGGGATCAAGGCTGCAGTTTTGAAAATGGATACAATTTCTGTGTCGTCCGGCAATGTGAGGGTGCGATGGATACAGTAAACAGGAGTGGCAAAACAGAAACAAGCAACTGGCACCCCAGGACAGGTTCCATGCGGTGACTGTAGCCGCGTTAGTAGCTCGGAGAGAAGTCGGCATGGTGCCTGTAGTTTTCAATCGAGACAGAAATTCGGTGTCGCATTGTCAATTTGATGGTGAGAGGTTTTACAGTAAATGGTTAGTGGTGCATCGGAAGCAAGCTACTGGCACCCCAGGAGAGGTTCCATTAGGTGAATGTAGCCACTAAGTCATTTGAAAAGAATTCGGGATGAAGGCTGCAGTTTTGAAAATCGATACAATTTCTCTGTCATCCGTCAATGTGAGGGTGCGATGGATACAGTAAACGGGAGTGGCAAAACAGAAAGAAGCAACTGGCACCCCAGGACAGGTTCCATGCGGTGACTGTAGCCGCGTTAGTCGCTCGGAGAGAAGTCGGCATGGTGCCTGTAGTTTTCAATCGAGACAGAAATTCGGTGTCGCATTGTCAATGTGATTGTGAGAGGTTTTACAGTAAATGGGCAGTGGTGCATCGGAAACAAGATACTGGCCTCCCAGGAGAGGTTCCATTTGGTGAATGTAGCCACGTAAGTCATTTGATAAGAGTTCAGGATGAAGGCTGCAGTTTTGAAAATCGATACAATTTCTGTGTCGTCCGTCAATGTGAGGGTGCGATGGATACAGTAAACGGGAGTGGAAAAACAGAAACAAGCAACTGGCACCCCAGGACAGGTTCCATGCGGTGACTGTAGCCGCGTCAGTCCCTCGGAGGGAAGTCGGCATGGTGCCTGTAGTTTTCAATCGAGTCAGAAATTCGGTGTCGCATTGTCAATGTGATTGTGAGAGGCTTTACAGTAAATGGGCAGTGGTGCATCGGAAACAAGCTACTGGCCTCCCAGGAGAGGTTCCATTTGGTGAATGTAGCCACGTAAGTCATTTGATAAGAATTCGGGATGAAGGCTGCAGTTTTGAAAATCGATACAATTTCTGTGTCGTCCGTCAATGTGAGGGTGCGATGGATACAGTAAACGGGAGTGGCAAAACAGAAACAAGGAACTGGCACCCCAGGACAGATTCCATGCGGTGACCGTAGCCGCGTTAGTCGCTCGGAGAGAAGTCGGCATGGTGCCTGTAGTTTTCAATCGAGACAGAAATTCGGTGTCGCATTGTCAATGTGATGGTGAGAGGTTTTAGAGTAAATGGGCAGTGGTGCATCGGAAACAAGCTACTGTCCTCCCAGGAGAGGTTCCATTTGGTGAATGTAGCCACGTAAGTCATTTGATAAGAATTCGGGATGAAGGCTGCAGTTTTGAAAATCGATACAATTTCTGTGTCGTCCGTCAATGTGAGGGTGCGATGGATACAGTAAACGGGAATGGCAAAACAGAAACAAGCAATTGGCACCCCAGGACAGGTTCCATGCGGTGACTGTAGCCACGTCAGTCGCTCGGAGAGAAGTCGGCATGGTGCCTGTAGTTTTCAATCGAGACAGAAATTCGGTGTCGCATTGTCAATGTGATTGTGAGAGGTTTTACAGTAAATGGGCAGTGGTGCATCGGAAGCAAGCTACTGGCCTCCCAGGAGAGGTTCCATTTGGTGAATGTAGCCACGTAAGTCATTTGATAAGAATTCGGGATGAAGGCTGCAGTTTTGAAAATCGATACAATTTCTGTGTCGTCTGTCAATGTGAGGGTGCGATGGATACAGTAAACGGGAGTGGCAAAACAGAAACAAGCAACTGGCACCCCAGGACAGGTACCATGCGGTGACTGTAGCCGCGTTAGTCGCTCGGAGAGAAGTCGGCATGGTGCCTGTAGTTTTCAATCGAGACAGAAATTCGGTGTCGCATTGTCAATTTGATGGTGAGAGGTTTTACAGTAAATGGGCAGTGGTGCATCGGAAGAAAGCTACTGGCCTCCCAGGAGAGGTTCCATTTGGTGAATGTAGCCACGTAAGTCATTTGATAAGAATTCGGGATGAAGGCTGCAGTTTTGAAAATCGATACAATTTCTGTGTCGTCCGTCAATGTGAGGGTGCGATGGATACAGTAAACGGGAGTGGCAAAACAGAAACAAGCAACTGGCACCTGAGGACAGGTTCCATGCGGTGACTGTAGCCGCGTTAATAGCTCGGAGAGAAGACGGCATGGTGCCTGTATTTTTCAATCGAGACAGAAATTCGGTGTCGCATTGTCAATTTGATGGTGAGAGGTTTTACAGTAAATGGGCAATAGTGAATCGGAAGCAAGCTACTGGCCTCCCAGGAGAGGTTCCATTTGGTGAATGTAGCCACGTAAGTCATTTGATAAGAATTCGGGATGAAGGCTCCAGTTTTCAAAATCGATACAATTTCTCTGTCGTCCGTCAATGTGCGGGTGCGATGGATACAGTAAACGGGAATGGCAAAACAGAAACAAGCAACTGGCACCCCAGGACAGGTTCCATGCGGTGACTGTAGCCACGTTAGTAGCTCGGAGAGAAGTCGGCATGGTGCCTGTAGTTTTCAATCGAGACAGAAATTCGGTGTCGCATTGTCAATTTGATGGTGAGAGGTTTTACAGTAAATGGGCAGTGGTGCATCGGAAACAAGCTACTGGCCTCCCAGGAGAGGTTCCATTTGGTGAATGTAGCCACGTAAGTCATTTGATAAGAATTCGGGATGAAGGCTGCAGTTTTGAAAATCGATACAATTTCTGTGTCGTCCGTCAATGTGAGGGTGCGATGGATACAGTAAACGGGAGTGGCAAAACAGAAACAAGCAACTGGCACCCCAGGACAGGTTCCATGCGGTGACTGTAGCCGCGTTAGTAGTTCGGAGAGAAGTCGGCATGGTGCCTGTAGTTTTCAATCGAGACAGAAATTCGGTGTCGCATTGTCAATGTGATGGTGAGAGGTTTTAGAGTAAATGGGCAGTGGTGCATCGGAAACAAGCTACTGTCCTCCCAGGAGAGGTTCCATTTGGTGAATGTAGCCACGTAAGTCATTTGATAAGAATTCGGGATGAAGGCTGCAGTTTTGAAAATCGATACAATTTCTGTGTCGTCCGTCAATGTGAGGGTGCGATGGATACAGTAAACGGGAATGGCAAAACAGAAACAAGCAATTGGCACCCCAGGACAGGTTCCATGCGGTGACTGTAGCCACGTCAGTCGCTCGGAGAGAAGTCGGCATGGTGCCTGTAGTTTTCAATCGAGACAGAAATTCGGTGTCGCATTGTCAATGTGATTGTGAGAGGTTTTACAGTAAATGGGCAGTGGTGCATCGGAAGCAAGCTACTGGCCTCCCAGGAGAGGTTCCATTTGGTGAATGTAGCCACGTAAGTCATTTGATAAGAATTCGGGATGAAGGCTGCAGTTTTGAAAATCGATACAATTTCTGTGTCGTCTGTCAATGTGAGGGTGCGATGGATACAGTAAACGGGAGTGGCAAAACAGAAACAAGCAACTGGCACCCCAGGACAGGTACCATGCGGTGACTGTAGCCGCGTTAGTCGCTCGGAGAGAAGTCGGCATGGTGCCTGTAGTTTTCAATCGAGACAGAAATTCGGTGTCGCATTGTCAATTTGATGGTGAGAGGTTTTACAGTAAATGGGCAGTGGTGCATCGGAAGAAAGCTACTGGCCTCCCAGGAGAGGTTCCATTTGGTGAATGTAGCCACGTAAGTCATTTGATAAGAATTCGGGATGAAGGCTGCAGTTTTGAAAATCGATACAATTTCTGCGTCGTCCGTCAATGTGAGGGTGCGATGGATACAGTAAACGGGAGTGACAAAACAGAAACAAGCAACTGGCACCTGAGGACAGGTTCCATGCGGTGACTGTAGCCGCGTTAATAGCTCGGAGAGAAGACGGCATGGTGCCTGTATTTTTCAATCGAGACAGAAATTCGGTGTCGCATTGTCAATTTGATGGTGAGAGGTTTTACAGTAAATGGGCAGTAGTGAATCGGAAGCAAGCTACTGGCCTCCCAGGAGAGGTTCCATTTGGTGAATGTAGCCACGTAAGTCATTTGATAAGAATTCGGGATGAAGGCTCCAGTTTTCAAAATCGATACAATTTCTCTGTCGTCCGTCAATGTGCGGGTGCGATGGATACAGTAAACGGGAATGGCAAAACAGAAACAAGCAACTGGCACCCCAGGACAGGTTCCATGCGGTGACTGTAGCCACGTTAGTAGCTCGGAGAGAAGTCGGCATGGTGCCTGTAGTTTTCAATCGAGACAGAAATTCGGTGTCGCATTGTCAATTTGATGGTGAGAGGTTTTACAGTAAATGGGCAGTGGTGCATCGGAAGCAAGCTACTGGCCTCCCAGGAGAGGTTCCATTTGGTGAATGTAGCCACGTAAGTCATTTGATAAGAATTCGGGATGAAGGCTCCAGTTTTGAAAATCGATACAATTTCTGTGTCGTCCGTCAATGTGAGGGTGCGATGGATACAGTAAACGGGAGTGGCAAAACAGAAACAAGCAACTGGCACCCCAGGACAGGTTCCATGCGGTGACTGTAGCCGCGTTAGTAGTTCGGAGAGAAGTCGGCATGGTGCCTGTAGTTTTCAATCGAGACAGAAATTCGGTGTCGCATTGTCAATTTGATGGTGAGAGGTTTTACAGTAAATGGGCAGTGGTGCATCGGAAGCAAGCTACTGGCCTCCCAGGAGAGGTTCCATTTGGTGAATGTAGCCACGTAAGTCATTTGATAAGAATTCGGGATGAAGGCTGCAGTTTTGAAAATCGATACAATTTCTGTGTCGTACGTCAATGTGAGGGTGCGATGGATACAGTAAACGGGACTGGCAAAACAGAAACAAGCAACTGGCACCCCAGGACAGGTTCCATGCGGTGACTGTAGCCGCGTTAGTAGCTCGGAGAGAAGTCGGCATGGTGCCTGTAGTTTTCAATCGAGACAGAAATTCGGTGTCGCATTGTCAATTTGATGGTAAGAGGTTTTACAGTAAACGGGCAGTGGTGCATCGGAAGCAAGTTACTGGCCTCCCAGGAGAGGTTCCATTTGGTGAATGTAGCCACGTAAGTCATTTGATAAGAATTCGGGATGAAGGCTGCAGTTTTGAAAATCGATACAATTTCTGTGTCGTCCGTCAATGTGAGGGTGCGTTGGATACAGCAAACGGGAGTGGCAAAACAGGAACAAGCAACTGGCACCCCAGGACAGGTTCCATGCGGTGACTGTAGCCGCGTCAGTCGCTCGGAGAGAAGTCGGCATGGTGCCTGTAGTTTTCAATCGAGACAGAAATTCGGTGTCGCATTGTCAATGTGATTGTGAGAGGTTTTACAGTAAATGGGCAGTGGTGCATCGGAAACAAGCTACAGGCCTCCCAGGAGAGGTTCCATTTGGTGAATGTAGCCACGTAAGTCATTTGATGAGAATTCGGGATGAAGGCTGCAGTTTTGAAAATCGATACAATTTCTGTGTCGTCCGTCAATGTGAGGGTGCGATGGATACAGTACACGGGAGTGGAAAAACAGAAACAAGCAACTGGCACACCAGGACAGGTTCCATGCGGTGACTGTAGCCGCGTTAGTCGCTCGGAGGGAAGTCGGTATGGTGCCTGTAGTTTTCAATCGAGACAGAAATTCGGTGTCGCATTGTCAATGTGATTGTGAGAGGTTTTACAGTAAATGGGCAGTGGTGCATCGGAAACAAGCTCCTGGCCTCCCAGGAGAGGTTCCATTTGGTGAATGTAGTCACGTAAGTCATTTGATAAGAATTCGGGATGAAGGCTGCAGTTTTGAAAATCGATAGAATTTCTGTGTCCTCCGTCAATGTGAGGGTGCGATGGATACAGTAAACGGGAGCGGCAAAACAGAAACAAGCAACTGGCACCCCCAGGACAGGTTCCATGCGGTGACTGTAGCCGCGTTAGTCGCTCGGAGAGAAGTCGGTATGGTGCCTGTAGTTTTCAATCGAGACAGAAATTCGGAGTCGCATTGTCAATGTGATTGTGAGAGGTTTTACAGTAAATGGGCAGTGGTGCATCGGAAGCAAGCTACTGGCCTCCCAGAAGAGTTTCCATTTGGTGAATGTAGCCACGTATGTCATTTGATAAGACTTCGGGATGAAGGCTGCAGTTTTGAAAATCGATACAATTTCTGTGTCGTCCGTCAATGTGAGGGTGCGATGGATACAGTAAACGGGAGTGGCAAAACAGAAACAAGGAACTGGCACCCCAGGACAGGTTCCATGCGGTGACTGTAGCCGCGTTAGTAGCTCGGAGAGAAGTCGGCGTGGTGCCTGTAGTTTTCAATCGAGACAGAAATTCGGTGTCGCATTGTCAATTTGATGGTAAGAGGTTTTTCAGTAAACGGGCAGTGGTGCATCGGAAGCAAGTTACTGGCCTCCCAGGAGAGGTTCCATTTGGTGAATGTAGCCACGTAAGTCATTTGATAAGAATTCGGGATGAAGGCTGCAGTTTTAAAATCGATACAATTTCTGTGTCGTCTGTCAATGTGAGGGTGCGTTGGATACAGTAAACGGGAGTGGCAAAACAGGAACAAGCAACTGGCACCCCAGGACAGGTTCCATGCGGTGACTGTAGCCGCGTCAGTCGCTCGGAGAGAAGTCGGCATGGTGCCTGTAGTTTTCAATCGAGACAGAAATTCGGTGTCGCATTGTCAATGTGATTGTGAGAGGTTTTACAGTAAATGGGCAGTGGTGCATCGGAAACAAGCTACTGGCCTCCCAGGAGAGGTTCCATTTGGTGAATGTAGCCACGTAAGTCATTTGATGAGAATTCGGGATGAAGGCTGCAGTTTTGAAAATCGATACAATTTCTGTGTCGTCCGTCAATGTGAGGGTGCGATGGATACAGTAAACGGGAGTGGAAAAACAGAAACAAGCAACTGGCACACCAGGACAGGTTCCATGCGGTGACTGTAGCCGCGTTAGTCGCTCGGAGGGAAGTCGGTATGGTGCCTGTAGTTTTCAATCGAGACAGAAATTCGGTGTCGCATTGTCAATGTGATTGCGAGAGGTTTTACAGTACATGGGCAGTGGTGCATCGGAAACAAGCTCCTGGCCTCCCAGGAGAGGTTCCATTTGGTGAATGTAGCCACGTAAGTCATTTGATAAGAATTCGGGATGAAGGCTGCAGTTTTGAAAATCGATACAATTTCTGTGTCCTCCGTCAATGTGAGGGTGCGATGGATACAGTAAACGGGAGCGGCAAAACAGAAACAAGCAACTGGCACCCCCAGGACAGGTTCCATGCGGTGACTGTAGCCGCGTTAGTTGCTCGGAGAGAAGTCGGTATGGTGCCTGTAGTTTTCAATCGAGACAGAAATTCGGAGTCGCATTGTCAATGTGATTGTGAGAGGTTTTACAGTAAATGGGCAGTGGTGCATCGGAAGCAAGCTACTGGCCTCCCAGAAGAGTTTCCATTTGGTGAATGTAGCCACGTAAGTCATTTGATAAGACTTCGGGATGAAGGCTGCAGTTTTGAAAATCGATACAATTTCTGTGTCGTCCGTCAATGTGAGGGTGCGATGGATACAGTAAACGGGAGTGGCAAAACAGAAACAAGGAACTGGCACCCCAGGACAGGTTCCATGCGGTGACTGTAGCCGCGTCAGTCGCTCGGAGAGAAGTCGGCATGGTGCCTGTAGTTTTGAATCGACACAGAAATTCGGTGTCGCATTGTCAATTTGATGGTGAGAGGTTTTACAGTAAATGGGCAGTGGTGCATTGGAAGCAAGCTACAGGCCTCCCAGGAGAGGTTCCATTTGGTGAATGTAGCCACGTAAATCATTTGATAAGAATTCGGGATGAAGGCTGCAGTTTTGAAAATCGATACAATTTCTGTGTCGTCCGTCAATGTGAGGGTGCGATGGATACAGTAAACGGGAGTGGCAAAACAGAAACAAGTAACTGGCACCTCAGGACAGGTTCCATGCGGTGACTGTAGCCGCGTTAGTAGCTCGGAGGGAAGTCAGCATGGTGCCTGTAGTTTTCAATCGAGACAGAAATTTGGTGTCGGATTGTCAATGTGATTGTGAGAGGTTTTACAGTAAATGGGCAGTGGAGCATCGGAAAGAAGCTACTGGCCTCCCAGGAGAGGTTCCATTTGGTGAATGTAGCCACGTAAGTCATTTGATAAGAATTCGGGATGAAGGCTGCAGTTTTGAAAATCGATACAATTTCTGTGTCGTCCGTCAATGTGAGGGTGCGATGGATACAGTAAACGGTAGTGGCAAAACAGAAACAAGCAACTGGCACCCCAGGACAGGTTCCATGCGGTGACTGTAGTCGCGTCAGTCGCTCGGAGGGAAGTCGGCATGGTGCCTGTAGTTTTCAATCGAGACAGAAATTCGGTGTCGCATTGTCAATGTGATTGTGAGAGGTTTTACAGTAAATGGGCAGTGGTGCATCGGAAACAAGCTACTGGCCTCCCAGGAGAGGTTCCATTTGGTGAATGTAGCCACGTAAGTCATTTGATAAGAATTCGGGATGAAGGCTGCAGTTTTGAAAATCGATACAATTTCTGTGTCGTCCGTCAATGTGAGGGTGCGATGGATACAGTAAACGGGAGTGGCAAAACAGAAACAAGCAACTGGCACACCAGGACAGGTTCCATGCGGTGACTGTAGCCGCGTTAGTCACTCGGAGAGAAGTCGGCATGGTGCCTGTAGTTTTCAATCGAGACAGAAATTCGGTGTCGCATTGTCAATGTGATTGTGAGAGGCTTTACAGTAAATGGGCAGTGGTGCATCGGAAACAAGCTACTGGCCTCCCAGGAGAGGTTCCATTTGGTGAATGTAGCCACGTAAGTCATTTGATAAGAATTCGGGATGAAGGCTGCAGTTTTGAAAATCGATACAATTTCTGTGTCGTCCGTCAATGTCAGGGTGCGATGGATACAGTAAACGGGAGTGCCAAAACAGAAACAAGCAACTGGCACCCCAGGACAGGTTCCATGCGGTGACTGTAGCCGCGTTAGTCGCTCGGAGAGAAGTCGGCATGGTGCCTGTAGTTTTCAATCCAGACAGAAATTCGGTGTCGCATTGTCAATTTGATGGTGAGAGGTTTCACAGTAAATGGGCAGTGGTGCATCGGAAGCGAGCTACTGGCCTCCCAGGAGAGGTTCCATTTGGTGAATGTAGCCACGTAAGTCATTTGATAAGACTTCGGGATGAAGGCTGCAGTTTTGAAAATCGATACAATTTCTGTGTCGTCCGTCAATGTGAGGGTGCGATGGATACAGTAAACGGCAGTGGCAAAACAGAAACAAGCAACTGGCACCCCAGGACAGGTTCCATGCGGTGACTGTAGCCGCGTTAGTCACTCGGAGAGAAGTCGGCATGGTGCCTGTAGTTTCCAATCGAGACAGAAATTCGGTGTCGCACTGTCAATTTGATGGTGAGAGGTTTTACAGTAAATGGACAGTGGTGCATCGGAAGCAAGCTACTGGCCTCCCAGGAGAGGTTCCATTTGGTGAATGTAGCCACGTAAGTCATTTGATAAGAATTCGGGATGAAGGCTGCAGTTTTGAAAATCGATACAATTTCTGTGTCGTCCGTCAATGTCAGGGTGCGATGGATACAGTAAATGACAGTGGCAAAACAGAAACAAGCAACTGGCACCCCAGGACAGGTTCCATGCGGTGACTGTAGCCTCGTTAGTCGCTCGGAGAGAAGTCGGCAGGGTGCCTGTAGTTTTCAATCGAGACAGAAATTCGGTGTCGCATTGTCAATGTGATTGTGAGAGGTTTTACAGTAAATGGGCAGTGGTGCATCGGAAGCAAGCTACTGGCCTCCCAGGAGAGGTTCCATTTGGTGAATGTAGCCACGTAAGTCATTTGATAAGACTTCGGGATGAAGGCTGCAGTTTTGAAAATCGATACAATTTCTGTGTCGTCCATCAATGTGAGGGTGCGATGGATACAGTAAACGGGAGTGGCAAAACAGAAACAAGCAACTGGCACCCCAGGACAGGTTCCATGCGGTGACTGTAGCCGCGTAAGTCACTCGGAGAGAAGTCGGCATGGTCCCTGTAGTTTCCAATCGAGACAGAAATTCGGTGTCGCATTGTCAATTTGATGGTGAGAGGTTTTCCAGTAAATGGGCAGTGGTGCATCGGAAACAAGCTACTGGCCTCCCAGGAGAGGTTCCATTTGGTGAATGTAGCCACGTAAGTCATTTGATAAGAATTCGGGATGAAGGCTGCAGTTTTGAAAATCGATACAATTTCTGTGTCGTCCGTCAATGTGAGGGTGCGATGGATACAGTAAACGGGAGTGGCAAAACAGAAACAAGCAACTGGCACACCAGGACAGGTTCCATGCGGTGACTGTAGCCGCGTTAGTCGCTCGGAGAGAAGTCAGTATGGTGCCTGTAGTTTTCAATCGAGACAGAAATTCGGTGTCGCATTGTCAATGTGATTGTGAGAGGTTTTACAGTAAATGGGCAGTGGTGCATCGGAAACAAGCTACTGGCCTCCCAGGAGAGGTTCCATTTGGTGAATGTAGCCACGTAAGTCATTTGATAAGAATTCGGGATGAAGGCTGCAGTTTTGAAAATCGATACAATTTCTGTGTCGTCCGTCAATGTGAGGGTGCGATGGATACAGTAAACGGGAGTGGCAAAACAGAAACAAGCAACTGGCACCCCAGGACAGGTTCCATGCGGTGACTGTAGCCGCGTTAGTAGCTCGGAGAGAAGTCGGCATGGTGCCTGTAGTTTTCAATCGAGACAGAAATTCGGTGTCGCATTGTCAATGTGATTGTGAGAGGTTTTACAGTAAATGGGCAGTGGTGCATTGGAAGCAAGCTACTGGCCTCCCAGGAGAGGTTCCATTTGGTGAATGTAGCCACGTAAGTCATTTGATAAGACTTCGGGATGAAGGCTGCAGTTTTGAAAATCGATACAATTTCTGTGTCGTCCGTCAATGTGAGGGTGCGATGGATACAGTAAACGGAAGTGGCAAAACAGAAACAAGCAACTGGTACCCCAGGACAGGTTCCATGCGGTGACTGTAGCCGCGTTAGTCGCTCGGAGAGAAGTGGGCATGGTGCCTGTAGTTTTCAATCGAGACAGAAATTTGGTGTCGCATTGTCAATTTGATGGTGAGAGGTTTTACAGTAAATGGGCAGTGGTGCATCGGAAGCAAGCTACTGGCCTCCCAGGAGAGGTTCCATTTGGTAAATGTAGCCACGTAAGTCATTTGATAAGAATTCGGGATGAAGGCTGCAGTTTTGAAAATCGATACAATTTCCGTGTCGTCCGTCAATGTGAGGGTGCGATGGATACGGTAAACGTTAGTGGCAAAACAGAAACAAGCAACTGGTACCCCAGGACAGGTTCCATGCGGTGACTGTAGCCGCGATAGTCGCTCGGAGAGAAGTCGGCATGGTGCCTGTAGTTTTCAATCGAGACAGAAATTCGGTGACGCATTGTCAATGTGATTGTGAGAGGTTTTACAGTAAATGGGCAGTGGTGCATCGGAAACAAGCTACTGGCCTCCCAGGAGAGGTTCCATTTGGTGAATGTAGCCACGTAAGTCATTTGATGAGAATTCGGGATGAAGGCTGCAGTTTTGAAAATCGATACAATTTCTGTGTCGTCCGTCAATGTGAGGGTGCGCTGGATACAGTAAACGGGAGTGGCAAAACAGAAACAAGCAACTGGCACCCCAGGACAGGTTCCATGCGGTGACTGTAGTCGCGTCAGTCGCTCGGAGAGAAGTCGGCATGGTGCCTGTAGTTTTCAATCGAGACAGAAATTCGGTGTCGCATTGTCAATGTGATTGTGAGAGGTTTTACAGTAAATGGGCAGTGGTGCATCGGAAACAAGCTACTGGCCTCCCAGGAGAGGTTCCATTTGGTGAATGTAGCCACGTAAGTCATTTGATAAGAATTCGGGATGAAGGCTGCAGGTTTGAAAATCGATACAATTTCTGTGTCGTCCGTCAATGTGAGGGTGCGATGGATACAGTAAACGGGAGTGGCAAAACAGAAACAAGCAACTGGCACACCAGGACAGGTTCCATGCGGTGACTGTAGCCGCGTTAGTCACTCGGAGAGAAGTCGGCATGGTGCCTGTAGTTTTCAATCGAGACAGAAATTCGGTGTCGCATTGTCAATGTGATTGTGAGAGGCTTTACAGTAAATGGGCAGTGGTGCATCGGAAACAAGCTACTGGCCTCCCAGGAGAGGTTCCATTTGGTGAATGTAGCCACGTAAGTCATTTGATGAGAATTCGGGATGAAGGTTGCAGTTTTGAAAATCGATACAATTTCTGTGTCGTCCGTCAATGTGAGGGTGCGATGGATACAGTAAACGGGAGTGGCAAAACAGAAACAAGCAACTGGCACACCAGGACAGGTTCCATGCGGTGACTGTAGCCGCGTTAGTCGCTCGGAGAGAAGTCGGTATGGTGCCTGTAGTTTTCAATCGGGACAGAAATTCGGTGTCGCATTGTCAATGTGATTGTGAGAGGTTTTACAGTAAATGGGCAGTGGTGCATCGGAAACAAGCTACTGGCCTCCCAGGAGAGGTTCCATTTGGTGAATGTAGCCACGTAAGTCATTTGATAAGAATTCGGGATGAAGGCTGCAGTTTTGAAAATCGATACAATTTCTGTGTCGTCCGTCAATGTGAGGGTGCGATGGATACAGTAAACGGGAGTGCCAAAACAGAAACAAGCAACTGGCACCCCAGGACAGGTTCCATGCGGTGACTGTAGCCGCGTTAGTCGCTCGGAGAGAAGTCGGCATGGTGCCTGTAGTTTTCAATCGAGACAGAAATTCGGTGTCGCATTGTCAATTTGATGGTGAGAGGTGTCACAGTAAATGGGCAGTGGTGCATCGGAAGCGAGCTACTGGCCTCCCAGGAGAGGTTCCATTTGGTGAATGTAGCCACGTAAGTCATTTGATAAGACTTCGGGATGAAGGCTGCAGTTTTCAAAATCGATACAATTTCTGTGTCGTCCGTCAATGTGAGGGTGCGATGGATACAGTAAACGGCAGTGGCAAAACAGAAACAAGCAACTGGCACCCCAGGACAGGTTCCATGCGGTGACTGTAGCCGCGTTAGTCACTCGGAGAGAAGTCGGCATGGTGCCTGTAGTTTCCAATCGAGACAGAAATTCGGTGTCGCATTGTCAATTTGATGGTGAGAGGTTTTACAGTAAATGGACAGTGGTGCATCGGAAGCAAGCTACTGGCCTCCCAGGAGAGGTTCCATTTGGTGAATGTAGCCACGTAAGTCATTTGATAAGAATTCGGGATGAAGGCTGCAGTTTTGAAAATCGATACAATTTCTGTGTCGTCCGTCAATGTGAGGGTGCGATGGATACAGTACACGGGAGTGGCAAAACAGAAACAAGCAACTGGCACACCAGGACAGGTTCCATGCGGTGACTGTAGCCGCGTTAGTCGCTCGGAGAGAAGTCAGTATGGTGCCTGTAGTTTTCAATCGAGACAGAAATTCGGTGTCGCATTGTCAATGTGATTGTGAGAGGTTTTACAGTAAATGGGCAGTGGTGCATCGGAAACAAGCTACTGGCTTCCCAGGAGAGGTTCCATTTGGTGAATGTAGCCACGTAAGTCATTTGATAAGAATTCGGGATGAAGGCTGCAGTTTTGAAAATCGATACAATTTCTGTGTCGTCCGTCAATGTGAGGGTGCGATGGATACAGTAAACGGGAGTGGCAAAACAGAAACAAGCAACTGGCACCCCAGGACAGGTTCCATGCGGTGACTGTAGCCGCGTTAGTAGCTCGGAGAGAAGTCGGCATGGTGCCTGTAGTTTTCAATCGAGACAGAAATTCGGTGTCGCATTGTCAATGTGATTGTGAGAGGTTTTACAGTAAATGGGCAGTGGTGCATCGGAAGCAAGCTACTGGCCTCCCAGGAGAGGTTCCATTTGGTGAATGTAGCCACGTAAGTCATTTGATAAGAATTCTGGATGAAGGCTGCAGTTTTGAAAATCGATACAATTTCTGTGTCGTCCGTCAATGTGAGGGTGCGATGGATACAGTAAACGGGAGTGGCAAAACAGAAACAAGCAACTGGTACCCCAGGACAGGTTCCATGCGGTGACTGTAGCCGCGTTAGTCGCTCGGAGAGAAGTGGGCATGGTGCCTGTAGTTTTCAATCGAGACAGAAATTCGGTGTCGCATTGTCAATTTAGTGGTGAGAGGTTTTACAGTAAATGGGCAGTGGTGCATCGGAAGCAAGCTACTGGCCTCCCAGGAGAGGTTCCATTTGGTGAATGTAGCCACGTAAGTCATTTGATAAGAATTCGGGATGAAGGCTGCAGTTTTGAAAATCGATACAATTTCTGTGTCGTCCGTCAATGTGAGGGTGCGATGGATACAGTAAACGGGAGTGGCAAAACAGAAACAAGCAACTGGCACCCCAGGACAGGTTCCATGCGGTGACTGTAGCCGCGTTAGTCGCTCGGAGAGAAGTCGGCATGGTGCCTGTAGTTTTCAATCGAGACAGAAATTCGGTGTCGCATTGTCAATGTGATTGTGAGAGGTTTTACAGTAAATGGGCAGTGGTGCATCGGAAGCGAGCTACTGGCCTCCCAGGGGAGGTTCCATTTGGTGAATGTAGCCACGTAAGTCATTTGATAAGACTTCGGGATGAAGGCTGCAGTTTTGAAAATCGATACAATTTCCGTGTCGTCCGTCAATGTGAGGGTGCGATGGATACAGTAAACGGCAGTGGCAAAGCAGAAACAAGCAACTGGCACCCCAGGACAGGTTCCATCCGGTGACTGTAGCCGCGTTAGTCACTCGGAGAGAAGTCGGCATGGTGCCTGTAGTTTCCAATCGAGACAGAAATTCGGTGTCGCATTGTCAATTTGATGGTGA
This sequence comes from Schistocerca piceifrons, assembly GCF_021461385.2. Taxonomy (NCBI): domain Eukaryota; kingdom Metazoa; phylum Arthropoda; class Insecta; order Orthoptera; family Acrididae; genus Schistocerca; species Schistocerca piceifrons. The sequence goes on from NC_060141.1 coordinate 836,541,104, forward strand.
GAGGTTTTACAGTAAATGGACAGCTGTGCATCGGAAGCAAGCTACTGGCCTCCCAGGAGAGGTTCCATTAGGTGAATGTAGCCACGTAAGTGATTTGATAAGAATTCGGGATGAAGGCTGCAGTTTTGAAAATCGATACAATTTCTGTGTCGTCCGTCAATGTCAGGGTGCGATGGATACAGTAAATGACAGTGGCAAAACAGAAACAAGCAACTGACACCCCAGGACAGGTTCAATGCGGTGACTGTAGCCTCGTTAGTCGCTCGGAGAGAAGTCGGCATGGTGCCTGTAGTTTTCAATCGAGACAGAAATTCGGTGTCGCATTGTCAATGTGATTGTGAGAGGTTTTACAGTAAATGGGCAGTGGTGCATCGGAAGCAAGCTACTGGCCTCCCAGGAGAGGTTCCATTTGGTGAATGTAGCCACGTAAGTCATTTGATAAGACTTCGGGATGAAGGCTGCAGTTTTGAAAATCGATACAATTTCTGTGTCGTCCATCAATGTGAGGGTGTGATGGATACAGTAAACGGGAGTGGCAAAACAGAAACAAGCAACTGGCACTCAGGACAGATTCCATGCGGTGACTGTAGCCGCGTTAGTCGCTCGGAGAGAAGTCGGCATGGTGCCTGTAGTTTCCAATCGAGACAGAAATTCGGTGTCGCATTGTCAATTTGATGGTGAGAGGTTTTACAGTAAATGGGCAGTGGTGCATCGGAAGCAAGCTACTGGCCTCCCAGGAGAGGTTCCATTTGGTGAATGTAGTCACGTAAGTCATTTGATAAGAATTCGGGATGAAGGCTGCAGTTTTGAAAATCGATACAATTTCTGTATCGTCCGTCAATGTAAGGGTGCGATGGATACAGTAAATGGGAGTGGCTAAACAGAAACAAGCAACTGGCACCCCGGGACAGGTTCCATGCAGTGACTGTAGCCTCGTTAGTCGCTCGAAGAGAAGTCGGCATGGTGCCTGTAGTTTTCAATCGAGACAGAAATTCGGTGTCGCATTGTCAATGTGATTGTGAGAGGTTTTACAGTAAATGGGCAGTGGTGCATCGGAAACAAGCTACTGGCCTCCCAGGAGAGGTTCCATTTGGTGAATGTAGCCACGTAAGTCATTTGATAAGAATTCAGGATGAAGGCTGCAGTTTTGAAAATCGATACAATTTCTGTGTCGTCCGTCAATGTGAGGGTGCGATGGATACAGTAAACGGGAGTGGCAAAACAGAAACAAGCAACTGGCACACCAGGACAGGTTCCATGCGGTGACTGTAGCTGCGTCAGTCGCTCGGAGAGAAGTCGGCATGGTGCCTGTAGTTTTCAATCGAGACAGAAATTCGGTGTCGCATTGTCAATTTGATGGTGAGAGGTTTTACAGTAAATGGACAGCTGTGCATCGGAAGCAAGCTACTGGCCTCCCAGGAGAGGTTCCATTAGGTGAATGTAGCCACGTAAGTCATTTGATAAGAATTCGGGATGAAGGCTGCAGTTTTGAAAATCGATACAATTTCTGTGTCGTCCGTCAATGTCAGGGTGCGATGGATACAGTAAATGACAGTGGCAAAACAGAAACAAGCAACTGACACCCCAGGACAGGTTCCATGCGGTGACTGTAGCCTCGTTAGTCGCTCGGAGAGAAGTCGGCATGGTGCCTGTAGTTTTCAATCGAGACAGAAATTCGGTGTCGCATTGTCAATGTGATTGTGAGAGGTTTTACAGTAAATGGGCAGTGGTGCATCGGAAGCAAGCTACTGGCCTCCCAGGAGAGGTTCCATTTGGTGAATGTAGCCACGTAAGTCATTTGATAAGACTTCGGGATGAAGGCTGCAGTTTTGAAAATCGATACAATTTCTGTGTCGTCCATCAATGTGAGGGTGCGATGGATACAGTAAACGGGAGTGGCAAAACAGAAACAAGCAACTGGCACTCAGGACAGGTTCCATGCGGTGACTGTAGCCGCGTTAGTCGCTCGGAGAGAAGTCGGCATGGTGCCTGTAGTTTCCAATCGAGACAGAAATTCGGTGTCGCATTGTCAATTTGATGGTGAGAGGTTTTACAGTAAATGGGCAGTGGTGCATCGGAAGCAAGCTACTGGCCTCCCAGGAGAGGTTCCATTTGGTGAATGTAGTCACGTAAGTCATTTGATAAGAATTCGGGATGAAGGCTGCAGTTTTGAAAATCGATACAATTTCTGTATCGTCCGTCAATGTAAGGGTGCGATGGATACAGTAAATGGGAGTGGCTAAACAGAAACAAGCAACTGGCACCCCGGGACAGGTTCCATGCAGTGACTGTAGCCTCGTTAGTCGCTCGAAGAGAAGTCGGCATGGTGCCTGTAGTTTTCAATCGAGACAGAAATTCGGTGTCGCATTGTCAATGTGATTGTGAGAGGTTTTACAGTAAATGGGCAGTGGTGCATCGGAAACAAGCTACTGGCCTCCCAGGAGAGGTTCCATTTGGTGAATGTAGCCACGTAAGTCATTTGATAAGAATTCGGGATGAAGGCTGCAGTTTTGAAAATCGATACAATTTCTGTGTCGTCCGTCAATGTGAGGGTGCGATGGATACAGTAAACGGGAGTGGCAAAACAGAAACAAGCAACTGGCACACCAGGACAGGTTCCATGCGGTGACTGTAGCCGCGTTAGTCGCTCGGAGAGAAGTCGGTATGGTGCCTGTAGTTTTCAATCGGGACAGAAATTCGGTGTCGCATTGTCAATGTGATTGTGAGAGGTTTTACAGTAAATGGGCAGTGGTGCATCGGAAACAAGCTACTGGCCTCCCAGGAGAGGTTCCATTTGGTGAATGTAGCCACGTAAGTCATTTGATAAGAATTCGGGATGAAGGCTGCAGTTTTGAAAATCGATACAATTTCTGTGTCGTCCGTCAATGTGAGGGTGCGATGGATACAGTAAACGGGAGTGCCAAAACAGAAACAAGCAACTGGCACCCCAGGACAGGTTCCATGCGGTGACTGTAGCCGCGTTAGTCGCTCGGAGAGAAGTCGGCATGGTGCCTGTAGTTTTCAATCGAGACAGAAATTCGGTGTCGCATTGTCAATTTGATGGTCAGAGGTGTCACAGTAAATGGGCAGTGGTGCATCGGAAGCGAGCTACTGGCCTCCCAGGAGAGGTTCCATTTGGTGAATGTAGCCACGTAAGTCATTTGATAAGACTTCGGGATGAAGGCTGCAGTTTTCAAAATCGATACAATTTCTGTGTCGTCCGTCAATGTGAGGGTGCGATGGATACAGTAAACGGCAGTGGCAAAACAGAAACAAGCAACTGGCACCCCAGGACAGGTTCCATGCGGTGACTGTAGCCGCGTTAGTCACTCGGAGAGAAGTCGGCATGGTGCCTGTAGTTTCCAATCGAGACAGAAATTCGGTGTCGCATTGTCAATTTGATGGTGAGAGGTTTTACAGTAAATGGACAGTGGTGCATCGGAAGCAAGCTACTGGCCTCCCAGGAGAGGTTCCATTTGGTGAATGTAGCCACGTAAGTCATTTGATAAGAATTCGGGATGAAGGCTGCAGTTTTGAAAATCGATACAATTTCTGTGTCGTCCGTCAATGTGAGGGTGCGATGGATACAGTACACGGGAGTGGCAAAACAGAAACAAGCAACTGGCACACCAGGACAGGTTCCATGCGGTGACTGTAGCCGCGTTAGTCGCTCGGAGAGAAGTCAGTATGGTGCCTGTAGTTTTCAATCGAGACAGAAATTCGGTGTCGCATTGTCAATGTGATTGTGAGAGGTTTTACAGTAAATGGGCAGTGGTGCATCGGAAACAAGCTACTGGCTTCCCAGGAGAGGTTCCATTTGGTGAATGTAGCCACGTAAGTCATTTGATAAGAATTCGGGATGAAGGCTGCAGTTTTGAAAATCGATACAATTTCTGTGTCGTCCGTCAATGTGAGGGTGCGATGGATACAGTAAACGGGAGTGGCAAAACAGAAACAAGCAACTGGCACCCCAGGACAGGTTCCATGCGGTGACTGTAGCCGCGTTAGTAGCTCGGAGAGAAGTCGGCATGGTGCCTGTAGTTTTCAATCGAGACAGAAATTCGGTGTCGCATTGTCAATGTGATTGTGAGAGGTTTTACAGTAAATGGGCAGTGGTGCATCGGAAGCAAGCTACTGGCCTCCCAGGAGAGGTTCCATTTGGTGAATGTAGCCACGTAAGTCATTTGATAAGAATTCTGGATGAAGGCTGCAGTTTTGAAAATCGATACAATTTCTGTGTCGTCCGTCAATGTGAGGGTGCGATGGATACAGTAAACGGGAGTGGCAAAACAGAAACAAGCAACTGGTACCCCAGGACAGGTTCCATGCGGTGACTGTAGCCGCGTTAGTCGCTCGGAGAGAAGTGGGCATGGTGCCTGTAGTTTTCAATCGAGACAGAAATTCGGTGTCGCATTGTCAATTTAGTGGTGAGAGGTTTTACAGTAAATGGGCAGTGGTGCATCGGAAGCAAGCTACTGGCCTCCCAGGAGAGGTTCCATTTGGTGAATGTAGCCACGTAAGTCATTTGATAAGAATTCGGGATGAAGGCTGCAGTTTTGAAAATCGATACAATTTCTGTGTCGTCCGTCAATGTGAGGGTGCGATGGATACAGTAAACGGGAGTGGCAAAACAGAAACAAGCAACTGGCACCCCAGGACAGGTTCCATGCGGTGACTGTAGCCGCGTTAGTCGCTCGGAGAGAAGTCGGCATGGTGCCTGTAGTTTTCAATCGAGACAGAAATTCGGTGTCGCATTGTCAATGTGATTGTGAGAGGTTTTACAGTAAATGGGCAGTGGTGCATCGGAAGCGAGCTACTGGCCTCCCAGGGGAGGTTCCATTTGGTGAATGTAGCCACGTAAGTCATTTGATAAGACTTCGGGATGAAGGCTGCAGTTTTGAAAATCGATACAATTTCCGTGTCGTCCGTCAATGTGAGGGTGCGATGGATACAGTAAACGGCAGTGGCAAAACAGAAACAAGCAACTGGCACCCCAGGACAGGTTCCATCCGGTGACTGTAGCCGCGTTAGTCACTCGGAGAGAAGTCGGCATGGTGCCTGTAGTTTCCAATCGAGACAGAAATTCGGTGTCGCATTGTCAATTTGATGGTGAGAGGTTTTACAGTAAATGGACAGCTGTGCATCGGAAGCAAGCTACTGGCCTCCCAGGAGAGGTTCCATTAGGTGAATGTAGCCACGTAAGTCATTTGATAAGAATTCGGGATGAAGGCTGCAGTTTTGAAAATCGATACAATTTCTGTGTCGTCCGTCAATGTCAGGGTGCGATGGATACAGTAAATGACAGTGGCAAAACAGAAACAAGCAACTGACACCCCAGGACAGGTTCAATGCGGTGACTGTAGCCTCGTTAGTCGCTCGGAGAGAAGTCGGCATGGTGCCTGTAGTTTTCAATCGAGACAGAAATTCGGTGTCGCATTGTCAATGTGATTGTGAGAGGTTTTACAGTAAATGGGCAGTGGTGCATCGGAAGCAAGCTACTGGCCTCCCAGGAGAGGTTCCATTTGGTGAATGTAGCCACGTAAGTCATTTGATAAGACTTCGGGATGAAGGCTGCAGTTTTGAAAATCGATACAATTTCTGTGTCGTCCATCAATGTGAGGGTGTGATGGATACAGTAAACGGGAGTGGCAAAACAGAAACAAGCAACTGGCACTCAGGACAGATTCCATGCGGTGACTGTAGCCGCGTTAGTCGCTCGGAGAGAAGTCGGCATGGTGCCTGTAGTTTCCAATCGAGACAGAAATTCGGTGTCGCATTGTCAATTTGATGGTGAGAGGTTTTACAGTAAATGGGCAGTGGTGCATCGGAAGCAAGCTACTGGCCTCCCAGGAGAGGTTCCATTTGGTGAATGTAGTCACGTAAGTCATTTGATAAGAATTCGGGATGAAGGCTGCAGTTTTGAAAATCGATACAATTTCTGTATCGTCCGTCAATGTAAGGGTGCGATGGATACAGTAAATGGGAGTGGCTAAACAGAAACAAGCAACTGGCACCCCGGGACAGGTTCCATGCAGTGACTGTAGCCTCGTTAGTCGCTCGAAGAGAAGTCGGCATGGTGCCTGTAGTTTTCAATCGAGACAGAAATTCGGTGTCGCATTGTCAATGTGATTGTGAGAGGTTTTACAGTAAATGGGCAGTGGTGCATCGGAAACAAGCTACTGGCCTCCCAGGAGAGGTTCCATTTGGTGAATGTAGCCACGTAAGTCATTTGATAAGAATTCGGGATGAAGGCTGCAGTTTTGAAAATCGATACAATTTCTGTGTCGTCCGTCAATGTGAGGGTGCGATGGATACAGTAAACGGGAGTGGCAAAACAGAAACAAGCAACTGGCACACCAGGACAGGTTCCATGCGGTGACTGTAGCTGCGTCAGTCGCTCGGAGAGAAGTCGGCATGGTGCCTGTAGTTTTCAATCGAGACAGAAATTCGGTGTCGCATTGTCAATTTGATGGTGAGAGGTTTTACAGTAAATGGACAGCTGTGCATCGGAAGCAAGCTACTGGCCTCCCAGGAGAGGTTCCATTAGGTGAATGTAGCCACGTAAGTCATTTGATAAGAATTCGGGATGAAGGCTGCAGTTTTGAAAATCGATACAATTTCTGTGTCGTCCGTCAATGTCAGGGTGCGATGGATACAGTAAATGACAGTGGCAAAACAGAAACAAGCAACTGACACCCCAGGACAGGTTCCATGCGGTGACTGTAGCCTCGTTAGTCGCTCGGAGAGAAGTCGGCATGGTGCCTGTAGTTTTCAATCGAGACAGAAATTCGGTGTCGCATTGTCAATGTGATTGTGAGAGGTTTTACAGTAAATGGGCAGTGGTGCATCGGAAGCAAGCTACTGGCCTCCCAGGAGAGGTTCCATTTGGTGAATGTAGCCACGTAAGTCATTTGATAAGACTTCGGGATGAAGGCTGCAGTTTTGAAAATCGATACAATTTCTGTGTCGTCCATCAATGTGAGGGTGCGATGGATACAGTAAACGGGAGTGGCAAAACAGAAACAAGCAACTGGCACTCAGGACAGGTTCCATGCGGTGACTGTAGCCGCGTTAGTCGCTCGGAGAGAAGTCGGCATGGTGCCTGTAGTTTCCAATCGAGACAGAAATTCGGTGTCGCATTGTCAATTTGATGGTGAGAGGTTTTACAGTAAATGGGCAGTGGTGCATCGGAAGCAAGCTACTGGCCTCCCAGGAGAGGTTCCATTTGGTGAATGTAGTCACGTAAGTCATTTGATAAGAATTCGGGATGAAGGCTGCAGTTTTGAAAATCGATACAATTTCTGTATCGTCCGTCAATGTAAGGGTGCGATGGATACAGTAAATGGGAGTGGCTAAACAGAAACAAGCAACTGGCACCCCGGGACAGGTTCCATGCAGTGACTGTAGCCTCGTTAGTCGCTCGAAGAGAAGTCGGCATGGTGCCTGTAGTTTTCAATCGAGACAGAAATTCGGTGTCGCATTGTCAATGTGATTGTGAGAGGTTTTACAGTAAATGGGCAGTGGTGCATCGGAAACAAGCTACTGGCCTCCCTGGAGAGGTTCCATTTGGTGAATGTAGCCACGTAAGTCATTTGATAAGAATTCGGGATGAAGGCTGCAGTTTTGAAAATCGATACAATTTCTGTGTCGTCCGTCAATGTGAGGGTGCGATGGATACAGTAAACGGGAGTGGCAAAACAGAAACAAGCAACTGGCACACCAGGACAGGTTCCATGCGGTGACTGTAGCTGCGTCAGTCGCTCGGAGAGAAGTTGGTATGGTGCCTGTAGTTTTCAATCGAGACAGAAATTCGGTGTCGCATTGTCAATGTGATTGTGAGAGGTTTTACAGTAAATGGGCAGTGGTGCATCGGAAACAAGCTACTGGCCTCCCAGGAGAGGTTCCATTTGGTGAATGTAGCCACGTAAGTCATTTGATAAGAATTCGGGATGAAGGCTGCAGTTTTGAAAATCGATACAATTTCTGTGTCGTCCGTCAATGTGAGGGTGCGATGGATACAGTAAACGGGAGTGGCAAAACAGAAACAAGCAACTGGCACCCCAGGACAGGTTCCATGCGGTGACTGTAGCCGCGTTAGTAGCTCGGAGAGAAGTCGGCATGGTGCCTGTAGTTTTCAATCGAGACAGAAATTCTGTGTCGCATTGTCAATGTGATTGTGAGAGGTTTTACAGTAAATGGGCAGTGGTGCATCGGAAGCAAGCTACTGGCCTCCCAGGAGAGGTTCCATTTGGTGAATGTAGCCACGTAAGTCATTTGATAAGATTTCTAGATGAAGGCTGCAGTTTTGAAAATCGATACAATTTCTGTGTCGTCCGTCAATGTGAGGGTGCGATGGATACAGTAAACGGGAGTGGCAAAACAGAAACAAGCAACTGGTACCCCAGGACAGGTTCCATGCGGTGACTGTAGCCTCGTTAGTCGCTCGGATAGAAGTGGGCATGGTGCCTGTAGTTTTCAATCGAGACAGAAATTCGGTGTCGCATTGTCAATTTGATGGTGAGAGGTTTTACAGTAAATGGGCAGTGGTGCATCGGAAGCAAGCTACTGGCCTCCCAGGAGAGGTTCCATTTGGTAAATGTAGCCACGTAAGTCATTTGATAGGAATTCGGGATGAAGGCTGCAGTTTTGAAATTCGATACAATTTCTGTGTCGTCCGTCAATGTGAGGGTGCGATGGATACGGTAAACGTTAGTGGCAAAACAGAAACAAGCAACTGGTACCCCAGCACAGGTTCCATGCGGTGACTGTTGCCGCGATAGTCGCTCGGAGAGAAGTCGGCATGGTGCCTGTAGTTTTCAATCGAGACAGAAATTCGGTGTCGCATTGTCAATGTGATTGTGAGAGGTTTTACAGTAAATGGGCAGTGGTGCATCGGAAACAAGTTACTGGCCTCCCAGGAGAAGTTCCATTTGGTGAATGTAGCCACGTAAGTCATTTGATAAGAATTCGGGATGAAGGCTGCAGTTTTGAAAATCGATACAATTTCTGTGTCGTCCGTCAATGTGAGGGTGCGATGGATACAGTAAACGGCAGTGGCAAAACAGAAACAAGCAACTTTCACCCCAGGACAGGTTCCATGCGGTGACTGTAGCCGCGTTAGTCGCTCGAAGAGAAGTCGGCATGGTGCCTGTAGTTTTCAATCGAGACAGAAATTCGGTGTCGCATTGTCAATTTGATTTTGAGAGGTTTTACAGTAAATGGGCAGTGGAGCATCGGAAGCAAGCTACTGGGCTCCCTGGAGAGGTTCCATTTGTTGAATGTAGCAACATAAGTCATTTGATAAGAATTCGGGATGAAGGCTGCAGTTTTGAAAATCGATACAATTTCTGTGTCGTCCGTCAATGTGAGGGTGCGATGGATACAGGAAATGGGAGTGGCAAAACAGAAACAAGCAACTGGCACCCCAGGACAGGTTCCATGCGGTGACTGTAGCCGCGTTAGTCGCTCGGAGAGAAGTCGGCATGGTGCCTGTAGTTTTCAATCGAGACAGAAATTCGGTGTCGCATTGTCAATGTGATTGTGAGAGGTTTTACAGTAAATGGGCAGTGGTGCATCGGAAGCAAGCTACTGGCCTCCCAGGAGAGGTTCCATTTGGTGAATGTAGCCACGTAAGTCATTTGATAAGAATTCTTGATGAAGGCTGCAGTTTTGACAATCGATACAATTTCTGTGTCGTCCGTCAATGTGAGGGTGCGATGGATACAGTAAACGGGAGTGGCAAAACAGAAACAAGCAACTGGTACCCCAGGACAGGTTCCATGCGGTGACTGTAGCCGCGTTAGTCGCTCGGAGAGAAGTCGGCATGGTGCCTGTAGTTTTCAATCGAGACAGAAATTCTGTGTCGCATTGTCAATGTGATTGTGAGAGGTTTTACAGTAAATGGGCAGTGGTGCATCGGAAACAAGCTACTGGGCTCCCAGGAGAGGTTCCATTTGGTGAATGTAGCCACGTAAGTCATTTGATAAGAATTCGGGATGAAGGCTGCAGTTTTGAAAATCGATACAATTTCTGTGTCGTCCGTCAATGTGAGGGTGCGATGGATACAGTAAACGGGAGTGGTAAAACAGAAACAAGCAACTGGCACCCCAGGACAGGTTCCATGCGGTGACTGTAGCCGCGTTAGTCGCTCGGAGAGATGTCGGCATGGTGCCTGTAGTTTTCAATCGAGACAGAAATTCGGTGTCGCATTGTCAATGTGATTGTGAGAGGTTTTACAGTAAATGGGCAGTGGTGCATCGGAAGCAAGTTACTGGCCTCCCAGGAGAGGTTCCATTTGGTGAATGTAGCCACGTAAGTCATTTGATAAGACTTCGGGATGAAGGCTGCAGTTTTGAAATTCGATACAATTTCTGTGTCGTCCGTCAATGTGAGGGTGCGATGGATACAGTAAACGGGAGTGGCAAAACAGAAACAAGCAACTGGCACCCCAGGACAGGTTCCATGCGGTGACTGTAGCCGCGTTAGTCGCTCGGAGAGAAGTCGGCATGGTGCCTGTAGTTTCCAATCGAGACAGAAATTCGGTGTCGCATTGTCAATTTGATGGTGAGAGGTTTTACAGTAAATGGGCAGTGGTGCATCGGAAACAAGCTACTGGCCTCCCAGGAGAGGTTCCATTTGGTGAATGTAGCCACGTAAGTCATTTGATAAGAATTCGGGATGAAGGCTGCAGTTTTGAAAATCGATACAATTTCTGTGTCGTCCGTCAATGTGAGGGTGCGCTGGATACAGTAAATGGGAGTGGCAAAACAGAAACAAGCAACTGGCACCCCAGGACAGGTTCCATGCGGTGACTGTAGCCTCGTTAGTCGCTCGGAGAGAAGTCGGCATGGTGCCTGTAGTTTTCAATCGAGACAGAAATTCGGGGCCGCATTGTCAATTTCATGGTGAGAGGTTTTACAGTAAATGGGCAGTGGTGCATCGGAAGCAACCTACTGGCCTCCCAGGAGAGGTTCCATTTGGTGAATGTAGCCACGTAAGTCATTTGATAAGAATTCGGGATGAAGGCTGCGGTTTTGAAAATCGATACAATTTCTGTGTCGTCCGTCAATGTGAGGGTGCGATGGATACAGTAAACGGGAGTGGCAAAACAGAAACAAGCAACTGGCACCCCAGGACAGGTTCCATGCGGTGACTGTAGCCCTGTTAGTCGCTCAGAGAGAAGTCGGCATGGTGCCTGTAGTTTTCAATCGAGACAGAAATTCTGTGTTACATTGTCAATTTGATGGTGAGAGGTTTTACAGTAAATGGGGAGTGGTGCATCAGAAGCGAGCTACTGGCCTCCCAGGATAGGTTCCATTTGGTGAATATAGCCACGTAAGTCATTTGATAAGAATACGGGATGAGGGCTGCAGTTTTGAAAATCGATACAATTTCTGTGTCGTCCGTCAATGTGAGGGTGCGATGGATGCAGTAAACGGGAGTGGCAAAACAGAAACAAGCAACTGGCACCCCAGGACAGGTTCCATGCGGTGACTGTAGCCGCGTTAGTCGCTCGGAGAGAAGTCGGCATGGTGCCTGTAGTTTTCAATCGAGACAGAAATTCGGTGTCGCATTGTCAATATGATGGTGAGAGGTTTTACAATAAATGGGCAGTGGTGCATCGGAAGCAAGCTACTGGCCTCCCAGGAGAGGTTCCATTTGGTGAATGTAGCCACGTTAGTCATTTGATAAGAATACAGGATGAGGGCTGCAGTTTTGAAAATCGATACAATTTCTGTGTCGTCCGTCAATGTGAGGGTGCGGTGGATGCAGTAAACGGGAGTGGCAAAACAGAAACAAGCAACTGGCACCCCAGGACAGGTTCCATGCGGTGACTGTAGCCGCGTTAGTCGCTTGGAGAGAAATCGGCATGGTGCCTGTAGTTTTCAATCGAGACAGAAATTCGGTGTCGCATTTTCAATTTGATGGTGAGAGGTTTTACAGTAAATGGGCAGTGGTGCATCGGAAGCAACCTACTGGCCTCCCAGGAGAGGTTTCATTTGGTGAATGTAGCCACGTAAGTCATTTGATAAGAATTCGGGATGAGATCTGCAGTTTTGAAAATCGATACAATTTCTGTGTCGTCCGTCAATGTGAGGGTGCGACGGATGCAGTAAACGGGAGTGGCAAAACAGAAACAAGCAACTGGCACCCCAGGACAGGTTCCATGCAGTGACTGTAGCCGCGTTAGTCGCTCGGAGAGAAGTCGGCATGGTGCCTATAGTTTTCAATCGAGACAGACATTCGGTGTCGCATTGTCAATTTGATGGTGAGAGGTTTTACAGTAAATGGGCAGTGGTGCATCGGAAGCATGCTACTGACCTCCCAGGAGAGGTTCCATTTGGTGAATGTAGCCACGTAAGTCATTTGATAAGAATACGGGATGAGGGCTGCAGTTTTGAAAATCGATACAGTTTCTGTGTCGTCCGTCAATGTGAGGGTGCGATGGATGCAGTAAACGGGAGTGGCAAAACAGAAACAAGCAACTGGCACCCCAGGACAGGTTCCATGCGTTGACTGTAGCCGCGTTAGTCGCTCGGAGAGAAGTCGGCATGGTGCCTGTAGTTTTCAATCGAGACAGAAATTCGGTGTCGCATTGTCAATATGATGGTGAGAGGTTTTACAATAAATGGGCAGTGGTGCATCGGAAGCAAGCTACTGGCCTCCCAGGAGACGTTCCATTTGGTGAATGTAGCCACGTAAGTCATTTGATAAGAATACAGGATGAGGGCTGCAGTTTTGAAAATCGATACAATTTCTGTGTCGTCCGTCAATGTGAGGGTGCGATGGATGCAGTAAACGGGAGTGGCAAAACAGAAATGAGCAACTGGCACCCCAGGACAGGTTCCATGCGGTGACTGTAGCCGCGTTAGTCGCTCGGAGAGAAGACGGCATGGTGCCTGTACTTTTCAATCGAGACAGAAATTCGGTGTCGCATTGTCAATTTGATGGTGAGAGGTTTTACAGTAAATGGGCAGTGGTGCATCGGAAGCAAGCTACTGGCCTCCCAGAAGAGGTTCCATTTGGTGAATGTAGCCACGTAAGTCATTTGATAAGAATTCGGGATGAGATCTGCAGTTTTGAAAATCGATACAATTTCTGTGTCGTCCGTCAATGTGAGGGTGCGACGGATGCAGTAAACGGGAGTGGCAAAACAGAAACAAGCAACTAGCACCCCAGGACAGGTTCCATGCGGTGACTGTAGCCGCGTTAGTCGCTCGGAGAGAAGTCGGCATGGTGCCTGTAGTTTTCAATCGAGACAGACATTCAGTGTCGCATTGTCAATTTGATGGTGAGAGGTTTTACACTAAATGGGCAGTGGTGCATCGGAAGCAAGCTACTGGCCTCCCAGGAGAGGTTCCATTTGGTGAATGTAGCCACGTAAGTCATTTGATAAGAATTGGGGATGAGGGCTGCAGTTTTGAAAGTCGACACAACTTCTGTGTCGTCCGTCAATGTGAGGGTGCGATGGATGCAGTAAACGGGAAAGGCAAAACAGAAACAAGCAACTGGCACCCCAGGACAGGTTACATGCGGTGACTGTAGCCGCGTTAGTCGCTCGGAGAGAAGTCGGCATGGTGCCTGCAGTTTTCAATCGAGACAGAAATTCGGTGTCGCATTGTCAATATGATGGTGAGAGGTTTTACAGTAAATGGGCGGTGGTGCATCGGAAGCAACCTACTGGCCTCCCAGAAGAGGTTCCATTTGGTGAATGTAGCCACGTAAGTCATTTGATAAGAATTCGGGATGAGATCTGCAGTTTTGAAAATCGATACAATTTCTGTGTCGTCCGTCAATGTGAGGGTGCGACGGATGCAGTAAACGGGAGTGGCAAAACAGAAACAAGCAACTGGCACCCCAGGACAGGTTCCATGCAGTGACTGTAGCCGCGTTAGTCGCTCGGAGAGAAGTCGGCATGGTGCCTGTAGTTTTCAATCGAGACAGACATTCGGTGTCGCATTGTCAATTTGATGGTGAGAGGTTTTACAGTAAATGGGCAGTGGTGCATCGGAAGCATGCTACTGGCCTCCCAGGAGAGGTTCCATTTGGTGAATGTAGCCACGTAAGTCATTTGATAAGAATACGGGATGAGGGCTGCAGTTTTGAAAATCGATAGAGTTTCTGTGTCGTCCGTCAGTGTGAGGGTGCGATGGATGCAGTAAACGGGAGTGGCAAAACAGAAACAAGCAACTGGCACCCCAGGACAGGTTCCATGCGTTGACTGTAGCCGCGTTAGTCGCTCGGAGAGAAGTCGGCATGGTGCCTGTAGTTTTCAATCGAGACAGAAATTCGGTGTCGCATTGTCAATATGATGGTGAGAGGTTTTACAATAAATGGGCAGTGGTGCATCGGAAGCAAGCTACTGGCCTCCCAGGAGAGGTTCCATTTGGTGAATGTAGCCACGTAAGTCATTTGATAAGAATACAGGATGAGGGCTGCAGTTTTGAAAATCGATACAATTTCTGTGTCGTCCGTCAATGTGAGGGTGCGATGGATGCAGTAAACGGGAGTGGCAAAACAGAAATGAGCAACTGGCACCCCAGGAGAGGTTCCATGCGGTGACTGTAGCCGCGTTAGTCGCTCCGAGAGAAGACGGCATGGTGCCTGTAGTTTTCAATCGAGACAGAAATTCGGTGTCGCATTGTCAATTTCATGGTGAGAGGTTTTACAGTAAATGGGCAGTGGTGCATCGGAAGCAAGCTACTGGCCTCCCAGGAGAGGTTCCATTTGGTGAATGTAGCCACGTAAGTCATTTGATAAGAATTCGGGATGAGATCTGCAGTTTTGAAAATCGATACAATTTCTGTGTCGTCCGTCAATGTGAGGGTGCGACGGATGCAGTAAACGGGAGTGGCAAAACAGAAACAAGCAACTGGCACCCCAGGACAGGTTCCATGCGGTGACTGTAGCCGCGTTAGTCGCTCGGAGAGAAGTCGGCATGGTGCCTGTAGTTTTCAATCGAGACAGACATTCGGTGTCGCATTGTCAATTTGATGGTGAGAGGTTTTACAGTAAATGGGCAGTGGTGCATCGGAGACAAGCTACTGGCCTCCCAGGAGAGGTTCCATTTGGTGAATGTAGCCACGTAAGTCATTTGATAAGAATTGGGGATGAGGGCTGCAGTTTTGAAAGTCGACACAACTTCTGTATCGTCCGTCAATGTGAGGGTGCGATGGATGCAGTAAACGGGAAAGGCAAAACAGAAACAAGCAACTGCCACCCCAGGACAGGTTCCATGCGGTGACTGTAGCCGCGTTAGTCGCTCGGAGAGAAGTCGGCATGGTGCCTGCAGTTTTCAATCGAGACAGAAATTCGGTGTCGCATTGTCAATATGATGGTGAGAGGTTTTACAGTAAATGGGCGGTGGTGCATCGGAAGCAACCTACTGGCCTCCCAGAAGAGGTTCCATTTGGTGAATGTAGCCACGTAAGTCATTTGATAAGAATTCGGGATGAAGGCTGCAGTTTTGAAAATCGATACAATTTCTGTGTCGTCCGTCAATGTGAGGGTGCGATGGATACAGTAAACGGCAGTGGCAAAACAGAAACAAGCAACTGGCACCCCAGGACAGGTTCCATGCGGTGACTGTAGCCGCGTTAGTCGCTTGGAGAGAAGTCGGCATGGTGCCTGTAGTTTTCAATGGAGACAGAAATTCGGTGTCGCATTGTCAATTTGATGGTGAGAGGTTTTACAGTAAATGGGCAGTGGTGCATCGGAAACAAGCTACTGGGATCCCAGGAGAGGTTCCATTTGCTGAATGTAGCCACGTAAGTCATTTGATGAGAATTCGGGATGAAGGCTGCAGATTTGAAAATCGATACAATTTCTGTGTCGTCCGTCAATGTGAGGGTGCGATGGATACAGTAAACGGGAGTGGCAAAACAGAAATGAGCAACTGGCACCCCAGGACTGGTTCCATGCGGTGACTGTAGCCGCGTTAGTCGCTCGGAGAGAAGTCGGCATGGTGCCTGTAGTTTTCAATCGAGACAGAAATTCGGTGTCGCATTGTCAATGTGATGGTGAGAGGTTTTACAGTAAATGGGCAGTGGTGCATCGGAAACAAGCTACTGGGCTCCCAGGAGAGGTTCCATTTGGTGAATGTAGCCACGTAAGTCATTTGATAAGAATTCGTGATGAAGGCTGCAGTTTTGAAAATCGATACAATTTCTGTGTCGTCCGTCAATGTGAGGGTGCGTTGGATACAGTAAACGGGAGTGGCAAAACAGAAACAAGCAACTGGCACCCCAGGATTGGTTCCATGCGAAGACTGTAGCCGCGTTAGTCGCTCGGAGAGAAGTCGGCATGGTGCCTGTAGTTTTCAATCGAGACAGAAATTCGGTGTCGCATTGTCAATGTGATGGTGAGAGGTTTTACAGTAAATGGGCAGTGGTGCATCGGAAACAAGCTACTGGGCTCCCAGGAGAGGTTCCATTTGGTGAATGTAGCCACGTAAGTCATTTGATAAGAATTCGGGATGAAGGCTGCAGTTTTGAAAATCGATACAATTTCTGTGTCGTCCGTCAATGTGAGGGTGCGCTGGATATAGTAAATTCGAGTGGCAAAACAGAAACAAGCAACTGGCACCCCAGGACAGGTTCCATGCGGTGACTGTAGCCTCGTTAGTCGCTCGGAGAGAAGTCGGCATCTTGCCTGTAGTTTTCAATCGAACCAGAAATTCGGGGCCGCATTGTCAATTTCATGGTGAGAGGTTTTACAGTAAATGGGCAGTGGTGCATCGGAAGCAACCTACTGGCCTCCCAGGAGAGGTTCCATTTGGTGAATGTAGCCACGTAAGTCATTTGATAAGAATTCGGGATGAAGGCGGCAGTTTTGAAAATCGATACAATTTCTGTGTCGTCCGTCAATGTGAGGGTGCGATGGATATAGTAAACGGGAGTGGCAAAACAGAATCAAGCAACTGGCACACCAGGACAGGTTCCATGCGGTGACTGTAGCCGCGTTAGTCGCTCGGAGAGAAGTCGGCATGGTGCCTGTAGTTTCCAATCGAGACAGAAATTCGGTGTCGCATTGTCAATTTGATGGTGAGAGGTTTTACAGTAAATGGGCAGTAGTGCATCGGAAACTAGCTACTGGCCTCCCAGGAGAAGTTCCATTTGGGGAATGTAGCCACGTAAGTCATTTGATAAGAATTCGGGATGAAGGCTGCAGTTTTGAAAATCGATACAATTTCTGTGTCGTCCGTCAATGTGAGGGTGCGAAGGATACAGTAAACGGGAGTGGCAAATCAGAAACAAGCAACTGGCACCCCAGGACAGGTTCCATGCGGTGACTGTAGCCGCGTTAGTCGCTCGGAGAGAAGTCGGCATGGTGCCTGTAGTTTTGAATCGAGACAGAAATTCGGTGTCGCATTGTCAATTTGATGGTGAGAGGTTTTACAGTAAATGGGGAGTGGTGCATCGGAAGCGAGCTACTGGCCTCCCAGGATAGGTTCCATTTGGTGAATGTAGCCACGTAAGTCATTTGATAAGAATACGGGATGAGGGCTGCAGTTATGAAAATCGATACAATTTCTGTGTCGTCCGTCAATGTGAGGGTGCGATGGATGCAGTAAACGGGAGTGGCAAAACAGAAACAAGCAACTGGCACCCCAGGACAGGTTCCATGCGGTGACTGTAGCCGCGTTAGTCGCTCGGAGAGAAGTCGGCATGGTGCCTGCAGTTTTCAATCGAGACAGAAATTCGGTGTCGCATTGTCAATATGATGGTGAGAGGTTTTACAGTAAATGGGCGGTGGTGCATCGGAAGCAACCCACTGGCCTCCCAGGAGAGGTTCCATTTGGTGAATGTAGCCACGTAAGTCATTTGATAACAATTCGGGATGAAGGCTGCAGTTTTGAAAATCGATACAATTTCTGTGTCGTCCTTCAATGTGAGGGTGCGATGGATACAGTAAACGGGAGTGGCAAAACAGAAACAAGCAACTGGCACCCCAGGACAGGTTCCATGCGGTGACTGTAGCCGCGTTAGTCGCTTGGAGAGAAGTCGGCATGGTGCCTGTAGTTTTCAATCGAGACAGAAATTCGGTGTCGCATTGTCAATTTGATGGTGAGAGGTTTTACAGTAAACGGGCAGTGGTGCATCGGAAACAAGCTACTGGGCTCCCAGGAGAGGTTCCATTTGCTGAATGTAGCCACGTAAGTCATTTGATGAGAATTCGGGATGAAGGCTGCAGATTTGAAAATCGATACAATTTCTGTGTCGTCCGTCAATGTGAGGGTGCGATGGATACAGTAAACGGGAGTGGCAAAACAGAAACAAGCAACTGGCACCCCAGGACTGGTTCCATGCGGTGACTGTAGCCGCGTTAGTCGCTCGGAGAGAAGTCGGCATGGTGCCTGTAGTTTTCAATCGAGACAGAAATTCGGTGTCGCATTGTCAATGTGATGGTGAGAGGTTTTACAGTAAATGGGCAGTGGTGCATCGGAAACAAGCTACTGGGCTCCCAGGAGTGGTTCCATTTGGTGAATGTAGCCTCGTAAGTCATTTGATAAGAATTCGGGATGAAGGCTGCAGTTTTGAAAATCGATACAATTTCTGTGTCGTCCGTCAATGTGAGGGTGCGATGGATACAGTAAACGCGAGTGGCAAAACAGAAACAAGCAACTGGCACCCCAGGACAGGTTCCATGCGGTGACTGTAGCCGCGTTAGTCGCTCAGAGAGAAGTCGGCATGGTGCCTGTAGTTTTCAATCGCGACACACATTCGATGTCGCATTGTCAATGTGATGGTGAGAGGTTTTACAGTAAATGGGCAGTGGTGCATCGGAAGCAAGCTACTGGCCTCCAAGGAGAGGTTCCATTTGGTGAATGTAGCCACGTAAGTCATTTGATAAGAATTCGGGATGAAGGCTGCAGTTTTGAAAATCGATACAATTTCTGTGTCGTCCGTCAATGTGAGGGTGCGATGGATACAGTAAACGGGAGTGGCAAAACAGAAACAAGCAACTGGCACCCCAGGACAGGTTCCATGCGGTGACTGTAGCCACGTTAGTCGCTCGGAGAGAAGTCGGCATGGTGCCTGTAGTTTTCAATCGAGACTGAAATTCGGTGTCGCATTGTCAATGTGATGGTGAGAGGTTTTACAGTAAATGGGCAGTGGTGCATCGGAAACAAGCTACTGGGCTCCCAGGAGAGGTTCCATTCGGTGAATGTGGCCACGTAAGTCATTTGATAAGAATTCGGGATGAAGGCTGCTGGTTTGAAAATCGATACAATTTCTGTGTCGTCCGTCAATGTGAGGGTGCGATGGACACAGTAAACGGGAGTGGCAAAACAGAAACAAGCAACTGGCACCCCAGGACTGGTTCCATGCGGTTACTGTAGCCGCGTTAGTCGCTCGGAGAGAAGTCGGCATGGTGCCTGTAGTTTTCAATCGAGACAGAAATTCGATGTCGCATTGTCAATGTGATGGTGAGAGGTTTTATAGTAAATGGGCAGTGGTGCATCGGAAACAAGCTACTGGCCTCCCAGGAGAGGTTCCATTTGGTGAATGTAGCCATGTAAGTCATTTGATAAGAATTCGGGATGAAGGCTGCAGTTTTGAAAATCGATACAATTTCTGTGTCGTCCGTCAATGTGAGGGTGCGATGGATACAGTAAACGGGAGTGGCAAAACAGAAACAAGCAACTGGCACCCCAGGACTGGTTCCATGCGGTGACTGTAGCCGCGTTAGTCGCTCGGAGAGAAGTCGGCATGGTGCCTGTAGTTTTCAATCGTGACAGAAATTCGGTGTCGCATTGTCAATGTGATGGTGAGAGGTTTTACATTAAATGGGCAGTGGTGCATCGGAAACAAGCTACTGGGCTCCCAGGAGAGGTTCCATTTGGTGAATGTAGCCACGTAAGTCATTTGATAAGAATTCCGGATGAAGGCTGCAGATTTGAAAATCGATACAATTTCTGTGTCGTCCGTCAATGTGAGGGTGCGATGGATACAGTAAACGGGAGTGGCAAAACAGAAACAAGCAACTAGCACCCCAGGACTGGTTCCATGCAGTGACTGTACCCGCGTTAGTCGCTCGGACAGAAGTCGGCATGGTGCCTGTAGTTTTCAATCGAGACAGAATTTCGGTGTCGCATTGTCAATGTGATGGTGAGAGGTTTTACAGTAAATGGGCAGTGGTGCATCGGAAACAAGCTACTGGGCTCCCAGGAGAGGTTCCATTTAATGAATGTAGCCACGTATGTCATTTGATAGGAATTCGGGATGAAGGCTGCAGATTTGAAAATCGATACAATTTCTGTGTCGTCCGTCAATGTGAGGGTGCGATGGATACAGTAAACGGGAGTGGCAAAACAGAAACAAGCAACTGGCACCCCAGGACAGGTTCCATGCGGTGACTGTAGCCGCGTTAGTCGCTCGGAGAGAAGTCGGCATGGTGCCTGTAGTTTTGAATCGAGACAGAAATTCGGTGTCGCATTGTCAATTTGATGGTGAGAGGTTTTACAGTAAATGGGGTGTGGTGCATCGGAAGCGAGCTACTGGCCTCCCAAGATAGGTTCCATTTGGTGAATGTAGCCACGTAAGTCATTTGATAAGAATACGGGATGAGGGCTGCAGTTATGAAAATCGATACAATTTCTGTGTCGTCCGTCAATGTGAGGGTGCGATGGATGCAGTAAACGGGAGTGGCAAAACAGAAACAAGCAACTGGCACCCCAGGACAGGTTCCATGCGGTGACTGTAGCCGCGTTAGTCGCTCGGAGAGAAGTCGGCATGGTGCCTGTAGTTTTCAATCGAGACAGAAATTCGGTGTCGCATTGTCAATATGATGGTGAGAGGTTTTACAATAAATGGGCAGTGGTGCATCGGAAGCAAGCTACTGGCCTCCCAGGAGAGGTTCCATTTGGTGAATGTAGCCACGTAAGTCATTTGATAAGAATACAGGATGAGGGCTGCAGTTTTGAAAATCGATACAATTTCTGTGTCGTCCGTCAATGTGAGGGTGCGATGGATGCAGTAAACGGGAGTGGCAAAACAGAAACAAGCAACTGGCACCCCAGGACAGGTTCCATGCGGTGACTGTAGCCGCGTTAGTCGCTCGGAGAGAAGTCGGCATGGTGCCTGTAGTTTTCAATCGAGACAGACATTCGGTGTCGCATTGTCAATTTGATGGTGAGAGGTTTTACAGTAAATGGGCAGTGGTGCATCGGAAGCAAGCTACTGGCCTCCCAGGAGAGGTTCCATTTGGTGAATGTAGCCACGTAAGTCATTTGATAAGAATTGGGGATGAGGGCTGCAGTTTTGAAAATCGATACAATTTCTGTGTCGTCCGTCAATGTGAGGGTGCGACGGATGCAGTAAACGGGAGTGGCAAAACAGAAACAAGCAACTGGCACCCCAGGACAGGTTCCATGCGGTGACTGTAGCCGCGTTAGTCGCTCGGAGAGAAGTCGGCATGGTGCCTGCAGTTTTCAATCGAGACAGAAATTCGGTGTCGCATTGTCAATATGATGGTGAGAGGTTTTACAGTAAATGGGCGGTGGTGCATCGGAAGCAACCCACTGGCCTCCCAGGAGAGGTTCCATTTGGTGAATGTAGCCACGTAAGTCATTTGATAACAATTCGGGATGAAGGCTGCAGTTTTGAAAATCGATACAATTTCTGTGTCGTCCTTCAATGTGAGGGTGCGATGGATACAGTAAACGGGAGTGGCAAAACAGAAACAAGCAACTGGCACCCCAGGACAGGTTCCATGCGGTGACTGTAGCCGCGTTAGTCGCTTGGAGAGAAGTCGGCATGGTGCCTGTAGTTTTCAATCGAGACAGAAATTCGGTGTCGCATTGTCAATTTGATGGTGAGAGGTTTTTACAGTAAATGGGCAGTGGTGCATCGGAAACAAGCTACTGGGCTCCCAGGAGAGGTTCCATTTGCTGAATGTAGCCACGTAAGTCATTTGATGAGAATTCGGGATGAAGGCTGCAGATTTGAAAATCGATACAATTTCTGTGTCGTCCGTCAATGTGAGGGTGCGATGGATACAGTAAACGGGAGTGGCAAAACAGAAACAAGCAACTGGCACCCCAGGACTGGTTCCATGCGGTGACTGTAGCCGCGTTAGTCGCTCGGAGAGAAGTCGGCATGGTGCCTGTAGTTTTCAATCGAGACAGAAATTCGGTGTCGCATTGTCAATGTGATGGTGAGAGGTTTTACAGTAAATGGGCAGTGGTGCATCGGAAACAAGCTACTGGGCTCCCAGGAGTGGTTCCATTTGGTGAATGTAGCCTCGTAAGTCATTTGATAAGAATTCGGGATGAAGGCTGCAGTTTTGAAAATCGATACAATTTCTGTGTCGTCCGTCAATGTGAGGGTGCGATGGATACAGTAAACGCGAGTGGCAAAACAGAAACAAGCAACTGGCACCCCAGGACAGGTTCCATGCGGTGACTGTAGCCGCGTTAGTCGCTCAGAGAGAAGTCGGCATGGTGCCTGTAGTTTTCAATCGCGACACACATTCGATGTCGCATTGTCAATGTGATGGTGAGAGGTTTTACAGTAAATGGGCAGTGGTGCATCGGAAGCAAGCTACTGGCCTCCAAGGAGAGGTTCCATTTGGTGAATGTAGCCACGTAAGTCATTTGATAAGAATTCGGGATGAAGGCTGCAGTTTTGAAAATCGATACAATTTCTGTGTCGTCCGTCAATGTGAGGGTGCGATGGATACAGTAAACGGGAGTGGCAAAACAGAAACAAGCAACTGGCACCCCAGGACAGGTTCCATGCGGTGACTGTAGCCGCGTTAGTCGCTCGGAGAGAAGTCGGCATGGTGCCTGTAGTTTTCAATCGAGACTGAAATTCGGTGTCGCATTGTCAATGTGATGGTGAGAGGTTTTACAGTAAATGGGCAGTGGTGCATCGGAAACAAGCTACTGGGCTCCCAGGAGAGGTTCCATTCGGTGAATGTAGCCACGTAAGTCATTTGATAAGAATTCGGGATGAAGGCTGCAGTTTTGAAAATCGATACAATTTCTGTGTCGTCCGTCAATGTGAGGGTGCGATGGACACAGTAAACGGGAGTGGCAAAACAGAAACAAGCAACTGGCACCCCAGGACTGGTTCCATGCGGTTACTGTAGCCGCGTTAGTCGCTCGGAGAGAAGTCGGCATGGTGCCTGTAGTTTTCAATCGAGACAGAAATTCGATGTCGCATTGTCAATGTGATGGTGAGAGGTTTTATAGTAAATGGGCAGTGGTGCATCGGAAACAAGCTACTGGCCTCCCAGGAGAGGTTCCATTTGGTGAATGTAGCCATGTAAGTCATTTGATAAGAATTCGGGATGAAGGCTGCAGTTTTGAAAATCGATACAATTTCTGTGTCGTCCGTCAATGTGAGGGTGCGATGGATACAGTAAACGGGAGTGGCAAAACAGAAACAAGCAACTGGCACCCCAGGACTGGTTCCATGCGGTGACTGTAGCCGCGTTAGTCGCTCGGAGAGAAGTCGGCATGGTGCCTGTAGTTTTCAATCGTGACAGAAATTCGGTGTCGCATTGTCAATGTGATGGTGAGAGGTTTTACATTAAATGGGCAGTGGTGCATCGGAAACAAGCTACTGGGCTCCCAGGAGAGGTTCCATTTGGTGAATGTAGCCACGTAAGTCATTTGATAAGAATTCCGGATGAAGGCTGCAGATTTGAAAATCGATACAATTTCTGTGTCGTCCGTCAATGTGAGGGTGCGATGGATACAGTAAACGGGAGTGGCAAAACAGAAACAAGCAACTAGCACCCCAGGACTGGTTCCATGCAGTGACTGTACCCGCGTTAGTCGCTCGGACAGAAGTCGGCATGGTGCCTGTAGTTTTCAATCGAGACAGAATTTCGGTGTCGCATTGTCAATGTGATGGTGAGAGGTTTTACAGTAAATGGGCAGTGGTGCATCGGAAACAAGCTACTGGGCTCCCAGGAGAGGTTCCATTTAATGAATGTAGCCACGTATGTCATTTGATAGGAATTCGGGATGAAGGCTGCAGATTTGAAAATCGATACAATTTCTGTGTCGTCCGTCAATGTGAGGGTGCGATGGATACAGTAAACGGGAGTGGCAAAACAGAAACAAGCAACTGGCACCCCAGGACAGGTTCCATGCGGTGACTGTAGCCGCGTTAGTCGCTCGGAGAGAAGTCGGCATGGTGCCTGTAGTTTTGAATCGAGACAGAAATTCGGTGTCGCATTGTCAATTTGATGGTGAGAGGTTTTACAGTAAATGGGGTGTGGTGCATCGGAAGTGAGCTACTGGCCTCCCAAGATAGGTTCCATTTGGTGAATGTAGCCACGTAAGTCATTTGATAAGAATACGGGATGAGGGCTGCAGTTATGAAAATCGATACAATTTCTGTGTCGTCCGTCAATGTGAGGGTGCGATGGATGCAGTAAACGGGAGTGGCAAAACAGAAACAAGCAACTGGCACCCCAGGACAGGTTCCATGCGGTGACTGTAGCCGCGTTAGTCGCTCGGAGAGAAGTCGGCATGGTGCCTGTAGTTTTCAATCGAGACAGAAATTCGGTGTCGCATTGTCAATATGATGGTGAGAGGTTTTACAATAAATGGGCAGTGGTGCATCGGAAGCAAGCTACTGGCCTCCCAGGAGAGGTTCCATTTGGTGAATGTAGCCACGTAAGTCATTTGATAAGAATACAGGATGAGGGCTGCAGTTTTGAAAATCGATACAATTTCTGTGTCGTCCGTCAATGTGAGGGTGCGATGGATGCAGTAAACGGGAGTGGCAAAACAGAAACAAGCAACTGGCACCCCAGGACAGGTTCCATGCGGTGACTGTAGCCGCGTTAGTCGCTCGGAGAGAAGTCGGCATGGTGCCTGTAGTTTTCAATCGAGACAGACATTCGGTGTCGCATTGTCAATTTGATGGTGAGAGGTTTTACAGTAAATGGGCAGTGGTGCATCGGAAGCAAGCTACTGGCCTCCCAGGAGAGGTTCCATTTGGTGAATGTAGCCACGTAAGTCATTTGATAAGAATTGGGGATGAGGGCTGCAGTTTTGAAAATCGATACAATTTCTGTGTCGTCCGTCAATGTGAGGGTGCGACGGATGCAGTAAACGGGAGTGGCAAAACAGAAACAAGCAACTGGCACCCCAGGACAGGTTCCATGCGGTGACTGTAGCCGCGTTAGTCGCTCGGAGAGAAGTCGGCATGGTGCCTGCAGTTTTCAATCGAGACAGAAATTCGGTGTCGCATTGTCAATATGATGGTGAGAGGTTTTACAGTAAATGGGCGGTGGTGCATCGGAAGCAAGCTACTGGCCTCCCAGGAGAGGTTCCATTTGGTGAATGTAGCCACGTAAGTCATTTGATAAGAATTCGGGATGAAGGCTGCAGTTTTGAAAATCGATACAATTTCTGTGTCGTCCTTCAATGTGAGGGTGCGATGGATACAGTAAACGGGAGTGGCAAAACAGAAACAAGCAACTGGCACCCCAGGACTGGTTCCATGCGGTGACTGTAGCCGCGTTAGTCGCTCGGAGAGAAGTCGGCATGGTGCCTGTAGTTTTCAATCGAGACAGAAATTCGGTGTCGCATTGTCAATGTGATGGTGAGAGGTTTTACAGTAAATGGGCAGTGGTGCATCGGAAGCAAGCTACTGGCCTCCCAGGAGAGGTTCCATTTGGTGAATGTAGCCACGTAAGTCATTTGATAAGAATACAGGATGAGGGCTGCAGTTTTGAAAATCGATACAATTTCTGTGTCGTCCGTCAATGTGAGGGTGCGATGGATGCAGTAAACGGGAGTGGCAAAACAGAAATGAGCAACTGGCACCCCAGGAGAGGTTCCATGCGGTGACTGTAGCCGCGTTAGTCGCTCCGAGAGAAGACGGCATGGTGCCTGTAGTTTTCAATCGAGACAGAAATTCGGTGTCGCATTGTCAATTTGATGGTGAGAGGTTTTACAGTAAATGGGCAGTGGTGCATCGGAAGCAAGCTACTGGCCTCCCAGGAGAGGTTCCATTTGGTGAATGTAGCCACGTAAGTCATTTGATAAGAATTCGGGATGAGATCTGCAGTTTTGAAAATCGATACAATTTCTGTGTCGTCCGTCAATGTGAGGGTGCGACGGATGCAGTAAACGGGAGTGGCAAAACAGAAACAAGCAACTGGCACCCCAGGACAGGTTCCATGCGGTGACTGTAGCCGCGTTAGTCGCTCGGAGAGAAGTCGGCATGGTGCCTGTAGTTTTCAATCGAGACAGAAATTCGGTGTCGCATTGTCAATGTGATGGTGAGAGGTTTTACAGTAAATGGGCAGTGGTGCATCGGAAACAAGCTACTGGGCTCCCAGGAGAGGTTCCATTTGGTGAATGTAGCCACGTAAGTCATTTGATAAGAATTCGTGATGAAGGCTGCAGTTTTGAAAATCGATACAATTTCTGTGTCGTCCGTCAATGTGAGGGTGCGTTGGATACAGTAAACGGGAGTGGCAAAACAGAAACAAGCAACTGGCACCCCAGGATTGGTTCCATGCGAAGACTGTAGCCGCGTTAGTCGCTCGGAGAGAAGTCGGCATGGTGCCTGTAGTTTTCAATCGAGACAGAAATTCGGTGTCGCATTGTCAATGTGATGGTGAGAGGTTTTACAGTAAATGGGCAGTGGTGCATCGGAAACAAGCTACTGGGCTCCCAGGAGAGGTTCCATTTGGTGAATGTAGCCACGTAAGTCATTTGATAAGAATTCGGGATGAAGGCTGCAGTTTTGAAAATCGATACAATTTCTGTGTCGTCCGTCAATGTGAGGGTGCGCTGGATATAGTAAATTCGAGTGGCAAAATAGAAACAAGCAACTGGCACCCCAGGACAGGTTCCATGCGGTGACTGTAGCCTCGTTAGTCGCTCGGAGAGAAGTCGGCATCTTGCCTGTAGTTTTCAATCGAGACAGAAATTCGGGGCCGCATTGTCAATTTCATGGTGAGAGGTTTTACAGTAAATGGGCAGTGGTGCATCGGAAGCAACCTACTGGCCTCCCAGGAGAGGTTCCATTTGGTGAATGTAGCCACGTAAGTCATTTGATAAGAATTCGGGATGAAGGCGGCAGTTTTGAAAATCGATACAATTTCTGTGTCGTCCGTCAATGTGAGGGTGCGATGGATATAGTAAACGGGAGTGGCAAAACAGAAACAAGCAACTGGCACCCCAGGACAGGTTCCATGCGGTGACTGTAGCCGCGTTAGTCGCTCGGAGAGAAGTCGGCATGGTGCCTGTAGTTTCCAATCGAGACAGAAATTCGGTGTCGCATTGTCAATTTGATGGTGAGAGGTTTTACAGTAAATGGGCAGTAGTGCATCGGAAACTAGCTACTGGCCTCCCAGGAGAAGTTCCATTTGGGGAATGTAGCCACGTAAGTCATTTGATAAGAATTCGGGATGAAGGCTGCAGTTTTGAAAATCGATACAATTTCTGTGTCGTCCGTCAATGTGAGGGTGCGATGGATACAGTAAACGGGAGTGGCAAATCAGAAACAAGCAACTGGCACCCCAGGACAGGTTCCATGCGGTGACTGTAGCCGCGTTAGTCGCTCGGAGAGAAGTCGGCATGGTGCCTGTAGTTTTGAATCGAGACAGAAATTCGGTGTCGCATTGTCAATTTGATGGTGAGAGGTTTTACAGTAAATGGGGAGTGGTGCATCGGAAGCGAGCTACTGGCCTCCCAGGATAGGTTCCATTTGGTGAATGTAGCCACGTAAGTCATTTGATAAGAATACGGGATGAGGGCTGCAGTTATGAAAATCGATACAATTTCTGTGTCGTCCGTCAATGTGAGGGTGCGATGGATGCAGTAAACGGGAGTGGCAAAACAGAAACAAGCAACTGGCACCCCAGGACAGGTTCCATGCGGTGACTGTAGCCGCGTTAGTCGCTCGGAGAGAAGTCGGCATGGTGCCTGTAGTTTTCAATCGAGACAGAAATTCGGTGTCGCATTGTCAATATGATGGTGAGAGGTTTTACAATAAATGGGCAGTGGTGCATCGGAAGCAAGCTACTGGCCTCCCAGGAGAGGTTCCATTTGGTGAATGTAGCCACGTAAGTCATTTGATAAGAATACAGGATGAGGGCTGCAGTTTTGAAAATCGATACAATTTCTGTGTCGTCCGTCAATGTGAGGGTGCGATGGATGCAGTAAACGGGAGTGGCAAAACAGAAACAAGCAACTGGCACCCCAGGACAGGTTCCATGCGGTGACTGTAGCCGCGTTAGTCGCTCGGAGAGAAGTCGGCATGGTGCCTGTAGTTTTCAATCGAGACAGACATTCGGTGTCGCATTGTCAATTTGATGGTGAGAGGTTTTACAGTAAATGGGCAGTGGTGCATCGGAAGCAAGCTACTGGCCTCCCAGGAGAGGTTCCATTTGGTGAATGTAGCCACGTAAGTCATTTGATAAGAATTGGGGATGAGGGCTGCAGTTTCGAAAATCGATACAATTTCTGTGTCGTCCGTCAATGTGAGGGTGCGACGGATGCAGTAAACGGGAGTGGCAAAACAGAAACAAGCAACTGGCACCCCAGGACAGGTTCCATGCGGTGACTGTAGCCGCGTTAGTCGCTCGGAGAGAAGTCGGCATGGTGCCTGCAGTTTTCAATCGAGACAGAAATTCGGTGTCGCATTGTCAATATGATGGTGAGAGGTTTTACAGTAAATGGGCGGTGGTGCATCGGAAGCAACCTACTGGCCTCCCAGGAGAGGTTCCATTTGGTGAATGTAGCCACGTAAGTCATTTGATAAGAATTCGGGATGAAGGCTGCAGTTTTGAAAATCGATACAATTTCTGTGTCGTCCTTCAATGTGAGGGTGCGATGGATACAGTAAACGGGAGTGGCAAAACAGAAACAAGCAACTGGCACCCCAGGACTGGTTCCATGCGGTGACTGTAGCCGCGTTAGTCGCTCGGAGAGAAGTCGGCATGGTGCCTGTAGTTTTCAATCGAGACAGAAATTCGGTGTCGCATTGTCAATGTGATGGTGAGAGGTTTTACAGTAAATGGGCAGTGGTGCATCGGAAGCAAGCTACTGGCCTCCCAGGAGAGGTTCCATTTGGTGAATGTAGCCACGTAAGTCATTTGATAAGAATACAGGATGAGGGCTGCAGTTTTGAAAATCGATACAATTTCTGTGTCGTCCGTCAATGTGAGGGTGCGATGGATGCAGTAAACGGGAGTGGCAAAACAGAAATGAGCAACTGGCACCCCAGGAGAGGTTCCATGCGGTGACTGTAGCCGCGTTAGTCGCTCCGAGAGAAGACGGCATGGTGCCTGTAGTTTTCAATCGAGACAGAAATTCGGTGTCGCATTGTCAATTTGATGGTGAGAGGTTTTACAGTAAATGGGCAGTGGTGCATCGGAAGCAAGCTACTGGCCTCCCAGGAGAGGTTCCATTTGGTGAATGTAGCCACGTAAGTCATTTGATAAGAATTCGGGATGAGATCTGCAGTTTTGAAAATCGATACAATTTCTGTGTCGTCCGTCAATGTGAGGGTGCGACGGATGCAGTAAACGGGAGTGGCAAAACAGAAACAAGCAACTGGCACCCCAGGACAGGTTCCATGCGGTGACTGTAGCCGCGTTAGTCGCTCGGAGAGAAGTCGGCATGGTGCCTGTAGTTTTCAATCGAGACAGAAATTCGGTGTCGCATTGTCAATGTGATGGTGAGAGGTTTTACAGTAAATGGGCAGTGGTGCATCGGAAACAAGCTACTGGGCTCCCAGGAGAGGTTCCATTTGGTGAATGTAGCCACGTAAGTCATTTGATAAGAATTCGTGATGAAGGCTGCAGTTTTGAAAATCGATACAATTTCTGTGTCGTCCGTCAATGTGAGGGTGCGTTGGATACAGTAAACGGGAGTGGCAAAACAGAAACAAGCAACTGGCACCCCAGGATTGGTTCCATGCGAAGACTGTAGCCGCGTTAGTCGCTCGGAGAGAAGTCGGCATGGTGCCTGTAGTTTTCAATCGAGACAGAAATTCGGTGTCGCATTGTCAATGTGATGGTGAGAGGTTTTACAGTAAATGGGCAGTGGTGCATCGGAAACAAGCTACTGGGCTCCCAGGAGAGGTTCCATTTGGTGAATGTAGCCACGTAAGTCATTTGATAAGAATTCGGGATGAAGGCTGCAGTTTTGAAAATCGATACAATTTCTGTGTCGTCCGTCAATGTGAGGGTGCGCTGGATATAGTAAATTCGAGTGGCAAAATAGAAACAAGCAACTGGCACCCCAGGACAGGTTCCATGCGGTGACTGTAGCCTCGTTAGTCGCTCGGAGAGAAGTCGGCATCTTGCCTGTAGTTTTCAATCGAGACAGAAATTCGGGGCCGCATTGTCAATTTCATGGTGAGAGGTTTTACAGTAAATGGGCAGTGGTGCATCGGAAGCAACCTACTGGCCTCCCAGGAGAGGTTCCATTTGGTGAATGTAGCCACGTAAGTCATTTGATAAGAATTCGGGATGAAGGCGGCAGTTTTGAAAATCGATACAATTTCTGTGTCGTCCGTCAATGTGAGGGTGCGATGGATATAGTAAACGGGAGTGGCAAAACAGAAACAAGCAACTGGCACCCCAGGACAGGTTCCATGCGGTGACTGTAGCCGCGTTAGTCGCTCGGAGAGAAGTCGGCATGGTGCCTGTAGTTTCCAATCGAGACAGAAATTCGGTGTCGCATTGTCAATTTGATGGTGAGAGGTTTTACAGTAAATGGGCAGTAGTGCATCGGAAACTAGCTACTGGCCTCCCAGGAGAAGTTCCATTTGGGGAATGTAGCCACGTAAGTCATTTGATAAGAATTCGGGATGAAGGCTGCAGTTTTGAAAATCGATACAATTTCTGTGTCGTCCGTCAATGTGAGGGTGCGATGGATACAGTAAACGGGAGTGGCAAATCAGAAACAAGCAACTGGCACCCCAGGACAGGTTCCATGCGGTGACTGTAGCCGCGTTAGTCGCTCGGAGAGAAGTCGGCATAGTGCCTGTAGTTTTGAATCGAGACAGAAATTCGGTGTCGCATTGTCAATTTGATGGTGAGAGGTTTTACAGTAAATGGGGAGTGGTGCATCGGAAGCGAGCTACTGGCCTCCCAGGATAGGTTCCATTTGGTGAATGTAGCCACGTAAGTCATTTGATAAGAATACGGGATGAGGGCTGCAGTTATGAAAATCGATACAATTTCTGTGTCGTCCGTCAATGTGAGGGTGCGATGGATGCAGTAAACGGGAGTGGCAAAACAGAAACAAGCAACTGGCACCCCAGGACAGGTTCCATGCGGTGACTGTAGCCGCGTTAGTCGCTCGGAGAGAAGTCGGCATGGTGCCTGTAGTTTTCAATCGAGACAGAAATTCGGTGTCGCATTGTCAATATGATGGTGAGAGGTTTTACAATAAATGGGCAGTGGTGCATCGGAAGCAAGCTACTGGCCTCCCAGGAGAGGTTCCATTTGGTGAATGTAGCCACGTAAGTCATTTGATAAGAATACAGGATGAGGGCTGCAGTTTTGAAAATCGATACAATTTCTGTGTCGTCCGTCAATGTGAGGGTGCGATGGATGCAGTAAACGGGAGTGGCAAAACAGAAACAAGCAACTGGCACCCCAGGACAGGTTCCATGCGGTGACTGTAGCCGCGTTAGTCGCTCGGAGAGAAGTCGGCATGGTGCCTGTAGTTTTCAATCGAGACAGACATTCGGTGTCGCATTGTCAATTTGATGGTGAGAGGTTTTACAGTAAATGGGCAGTGGTGCATCGGAAGCAAGCTACTGGCCTCCCAGGAGAGGTTCCATTTGGTGAATGTAGCCACGTAAGTCATTTGATAAGAATTGGGGATGAGGGCTGCAGTTTCGAAAATCGATACAATTTCTGTGTCGTCCGTCAATGTGAGGGTGCGACGGATGCAGTAAACGGGAGTGGCAAAACAGAAACAAGCAACTGGCACCCCAGGACAGGTTCCATGCGGTGACTGTAGCCGCGTTAGTCGCTCGGAGAGAAGTCGGCATGGTGCCTGCAGTTTTCAATCGAGACAGAAATTCGGTGTCGCATTGTCAATATGATGGTGAGAGGTTTTACAGTAAATGGGCGGTGGTGCATCGGAAGCAACCTACTGGCCTCCCAGGAGAGGTTCCATTTGGTGAATGTAGCCACGTAAGTCATTTGATAAGAATTCGGGATGAAGGCTGCAGTTTTGAAAATCGATACAATTTCTGTGTCGTCCTTCAATGTGAGGGTGCGATGGATACAGTAAACGGGAGTGGCAAAACAGAAACAAGCAACTGGCACCCCAGGACAAGTTCCATGCGGTGACTGTAGCCGCGTTAGTCGCTTGGAGAGAAGTCGGCATGGTGCCTGTAGTTTTCAATCGAGACAGAAATTCGGTGTCGCATTGTCAATTTGATGGTGAGAGGTTTTACAGTAAATGGGCAGTGGTGCATCGGAAACAAGCTACTGGGCTCCCAGGAGAGGTTCCATTTGCTGAATGTAGCCACGTAAGTCATTTGATGAGAATTCGGGATGAAGGCTGCAGATTTGAAAATCGATACAATTTCTGTGTCGTCCGTCAATGTGAGGGTGCGATGGATACAGTAAACGGGAGTGGCAAAACAGAAACAAGCAACTGGCACCCCAGGACTGGTTCCATGCGGTGACTGTAGCCGCGTTAGTCGCTCGGAGAGAAGTCGGCATGGTGCCTGTAGTTTTCAATCGAGACAGAAATTCGGTGTCGCATTGTCAATGTGATGGTGAGAGGTTTTACAGTAAATGGGCAGTGGTGCATCGGAAACAAGCTACTGGGCTCCCAGGAGATGTTCCATTTGGTGAATGTAGCCACGTAAGTCATTTGATAAGAATTCGGGATGAAGGCTGCAGTTTTGAAAATCGATACAATTTCTGTGTCGTCCGTCAATGTGAGGGTGCGATGGATACAGTAAACGCGAGTGGCAAAACAGAAACAAGCAACTGGCACCCCAGGACAGGTTCCATGCGGTGACTGTAGCCGCGTTAGTCGCTCGGAGAGAAGTCGGCATGGTGCCTGTAGTTTTCAATCGAGACTGAAATTCGGTGTCGCATTGTCAATGTGATGGTGAGAGGTTTTACAGTAAATGGGCAGTGGTGCATCGGAAACAAGCTACTGGGCTCCCAGGAGAGGTTCCATTCGGTGAATGTAGCCACGTAAGTCATTTGATAAGAATTCGGGATGAAGGCTGCTGGTTTGAAAATCGATACAATTTCTGTGTCGTCCGTCAATGTGAGGGTGCGATGGACACAGTAAACGGGAGTGGCAAAACAGAAACAAGCAACTGGCACCCCAGGACTGGTTCCATGCGGTGACTGTAGCCGCGTTAGTCGCTCGGAGAGAAGTCGGCATGGTGCCTG
Organism: Schistocerca piceifrons; assembly: GCF_021461385.2. NCBI lineage: Eukaryota > Metazoa > Arthropoda > Insecta > Orthoptera > Acrididae > Schistocerca > Schistocerca piceifrons. The sequence goes on from NC_060141.1 coordinate 836,574,467, forward strand.
TAGTTTTCAATCGAGACAGAAATTCGGTGTCGCATTGTCAATGTGATGGTGAGAGGTTTTATAGTAAATGGGCAGTGGTGCATCGGAAACAAGCTACTGGCCTCCCAGGAGAGGATCCATTTGGTGAATGTAGCCACGTAAGTCATTTGATAAGAATTCGGGATGAAGGCTGCAGTTTTGAAAATCGATACAATTTCTGTGTCGTCCGTCAATGTGAGGGTGCGATGGATTCAGTAAACGGGAGTGGCAAAACAGAAACAAGCAACTGGCACCCCAGGACTGGTTCCATGCGGTGACTGTAGCCGCGTTAGTCGCTCGGAGAGAAGTCGGCATGGTGCCTGTAGTTTTCAATCGTGACAGAAATTCGGTGTCGCATTGTCAATGTGATGGTGAGAGGTTTTACATTAAATGGGCAGTGGTGCATCGGAAACAAGCTACTGGGCTCCCAGGAGAGGTTCCATTTGGTGAATGTAGCCACGTAAGTCATTTGATAAGAATTCGGGATGAAGGCTGCAGATTTGAAAATCGATACAATTTCTGTGTCGTCCGTCAATGTGAGGGTGCGATGGATACAGTAAACGGGAGTGGCAAAACAGAAACAAGCAACTAGCACCCCAGGACTGGTTCCATGCGGTGACTGTACCCGCGTTAGTCGCTCGGACAGAAGTCGGCATGGTGCCTGTAGTTTTCAATCGAGACAGAATTTCGGTGTCGCATTGTCAATGTGATGGTGAGAGGTTTTACAGTAAATGGGCAGTGGTGCATCGGAAACAAGCTACTGGGCTCCCAGGAGAGGTTCCATTTAATGAATGTAGCCACGTATGTCATTTGATAGGAATTCGGGATGAAGGCTGCAGATTTGAAAATCGATACAATTTCTGTGTCGTCCGTCAATGTGAGGGTGCGATGGATACAGTAAACGGGAGTGGCAAAACAGAAACAAGCAACTGGCACCCCAGGACAGGTTCCATGCGGTGACTGTAGCCGCGTTAGTCGCTCGGAGAGAAGTCGGCATGGTGCCTGTAGTTTTCAATCGAGACAGAAATTCGGTGTCGCATTGTCAATTTGATGGTGAGAGGTTTTACAGTAAATGGGGAGTGGTGCATCGGAAGTGAGCTACTGGCCTACCAGGATAGGTTCCATTTGGTGAATGTAGCCACGTAAGTCATTTGATAAGAATACGGGATGAGGGCTGCAGTTATGAAAATCGATACAATTTCTGTGTCGTCCGTCAATTTGAGGGTGCGATGGATACAGTAAACGGGAGTGGCAGAACAGAAACAAGCAACTGGCACCCCAGGACTGGTTCCATGCGGTGACTGTAGCCGCGTTAGTCGCTCGGAGAGAAGTCGGCATGGTGCCTGTAGTTTTCAATCGAGACAGAAATTCGGTGTCGCATTGTCAATGTGATGGTGAGAGGTTTTACAGTAAATGGGCAGTGGTGCATCGGAAACAAGCTACTGGGCTCCCAGGAGAGGTTCCATTTGGTGAATGTAGCCACGTAAGTCATATGATAACAATTCGGGATGAAGGCTGCAGATTTGAAAATCGATACAATTTCTGTGTCGTCCGTCAATGTGAGGGTGCGATGGATACAGTAAACGGGAGTGGCAAAACAGAAACAAGCAGCTGGCACCCCAGGACTGGTTCCATGCGGTGACTGTAGCCGCGTTAGTCGCTCGGAGAGAAGTCGGCATGGTGCCTGTAGTTTTCAATCGAAACAGAAATTCGGTGTCGCATTGTCAATGTGATGGTGAGAGGATTTACAGTAAATGGGCAGTGGTGCATCGGAAACAAGCTACTGGGCTCCCAGGAGAGGTTCCATTTGGTGAATGTAGCCACGTAAGTCATTTGATAAGAATTCGGGATGAAGGCTGCAGATTTGAAAATCGATACAATTTCTGATCGTCCGTCAATGTGAGGGTGCGATGGATACAGTAAATGACAGTGGCAAAACAGAAACAAGCAACTGGCACCCCAGGACTGGTTCCATGCGGTGACTGTAGCCGCGTTAGTCGCTCGGAGTGAAGTCGGCATGGTGCCTGTAGTTTTCAATCGAGACAGAAATTCGGTGTCGCATTGTCAATGTGATGGTGAGAGGTTTTACAGTAAATGGGCAGCGGTGCATCGGAAACAAGCTACTGGGCTCCCAGGAGAGGTTCCATTTGGTGAATGTAGCCACGTAAGTCATTTGATAAGAATTCGGGATGAAGGCTGCAGATTTGAAAATCGATACAATTTCTGTGTCGTCCGTCAATGTGAGGGTGCGATGGATACAGTAAACGGGAGTGGCAAAACAGAAACAAGCAACTGGCACCCCAGGACTGGTTCCATGCGGTGACTGTAGCCGCGGTAGTCGCTCTGAGAGAAGTCGGCATGGTGCCTGTAGTTTTAAATCGAGACAGAAATTCGGTGTCGCATTGTCAATGTGATGGTGAGAGGTTTTACAGTAAATGGGCAGTGGTGCATCGGAAACAAGCTACTGGGCTCCCAGGAGAGGTTCCATTTGGTGAATGTAGCTACGTAAGTCATTTGGTAAGAATTCGGGATGAAGGCTGCAGTTTTGAAAATCGATACAATTTCTGTGTCGTCCGTCAATGTGAGGGTGCGATGGATACAGTAAACGGGAGTGGCAAAGCAGGAACAAGCAACTGGCACCCCAGGACTGGTTCCATGCGGTGACTGTAGCCGCGTTAGTCGCTCGGAGTGAAGTCGGCATGGTGCCTGTAGTTTTCAATCGAGACAGAAATTCGGTGTCGCATTGTCAATGTGATGGTGAGAGGTTTTACAGTAAATGGGCAGTGGTGCATTGGAAACAAGCTACTGGCCTCCCAGGATAGGTTCCATTTGGTGAATGTAGCCACGTAAGTCATTTGATAAGAATTCGGGATGAAGGCTGCAGTTTTGAAAATCGATACAATTTCTGTGTCGTCCGTCAATGTGAGCGTGCGATGGATACAGTAAACGGGAGTGGCAAAACAGAAACAAGCAACTGGCACCCCAGGACTGGTTCCATGCGGTGACTGTAGCCGCGTTAGTCGCTCGGAGAGAAGTCGGCATGGTGCCTGTAGTTTTCAATCGAGACAGAAATTCGGTGTCGCATTGTCAATGTGATGGTGAGAGGTTTTACAGTAAATGGGCAGTGGTGCATCGGAAACAAGCTACTGGGCTCCCAGGAGAGGTTCCATTTGGTGAATGTAGCCACGTAAGTCATTTGATAAGAATTCGCTATGAAGGCTGCAGATTTGAAAATCGATACAATTTCTGTGTCGTCCGTCAATGTGAGGGTGCGATGGATACAGTAAACGGGAGTGGCAAAACAGAAACAAGCAACTGGCACCCCAGGACTGGTTCCATGCGGTGACTGTAGCCGCGTTATTCGCTCGGAGGCAAGTCGGCATGGTGCCTGTAGTTTTCAATCGAGACAGAAATTCGGTGTCGCATTGTCAATGTGATGGTGAGAGGTTTTACAGTAAATGGGCAGTGGTGCATCGGAAACAAGCTACTGGGCTCCCAGGAGAGTTTCCATTTGGTGAATGTAGCCACGTAAGTCATTTGATAAGAATTCGGGATGAAGGCTGCAGATTTGAAAATCGATACAATTTCTGTGTCGTCCGTCAATGTCAGGGTGCGATGGATACAGTAAACGGGAGTGGCAAAACAGAAACAAGCAACTGGCACCCCAGGACTGGTTCCATGCGGTGACTGTAGCCGCGTTAGTCGCTCGGAGAGAAGTCGGCATGGTGCCTGTAGTTTTCAATCGAGTCAGATATTCGGTGTCGCATTGTCAATGTGATGGTGAGAGGTTTTACAGTAAATGGGCAGTGGTGCATCGGAAACAAGCTACTGGGCTCCCAGGAGAGGTTCCATTTGGTGAATGCAGCCACGTAAGTCATTTGATAAGAATTCGGGATGAAGGCTGCAGATTTGAAAATCGATACAATTTCTGTGTCGTCCGTCAATGTGAGGGTGCGATGGATACAGTAAACGGGAGTGGCAAAACAGAAACAAGCAACTGGCACCCCAGGGCAGGTGCCATGCGGTGACTGTAGCCGCGTTAGTCGCTCGGAGAGAAGTCGGCGTGGTGGCTGTAGTTTTCAGTCGAGACAGAAATTCGGTGTCGCATTTTCTATGTGATTGTGAGAGGTTTTACAATAAATGGGCAGTGGTGCATTAGAAACAAGCTACTGGCCTCCCAGGAGAGGTTCCATTTCGTGAATGTAGCCACGTAAGTCATTTGATAAGAATTCGGGATGAAGGCTCCAGTTTTGAAAATCGATACAATTTCTGTGTCGTCCGTCAATGTGAGGGTGCGATGGATACAGTAAACGGGAGTGGCAAAACAGAAACAAGCAACTGGCACCCCAGGACAGGTTCCATGCGGTGACTGTAGCCGCGTTAGTCGCTCGGAGAGAAGTCTTCATGGTGCCTGTAATTTTCAATCGAGACAGAAATTCGGTGTTGCATTGTCAATTTGATGGTGACAGGTTTTACAGTAAATGGGCAGTGGTGCATTGGAAGCAAGCTACTGGCCTCCCAGGAGAGGTTCCATTTGGTGAATGTAGCCACGTAAGTCATTTGATAAGAATTCGGGATGAAGGCTGCAGTTTTGAAAATCGATACAATTTCTGTGTCGTCCGTCAATGTGAGGGTGCGATGGATACAGTAAACGGGAGTGGCAAAAACAGGAACAAGCAACTGGCACCCCAGGACAGGTTCCATGCGGTGACTGTAGCCGCATTAGTCGCTCGGAGAGAAGTCAGCATGGTGCCTGTAGTTTTCTATCGAGACAGAAATTCGGTGTCGCATTGTCAATGTGATGGTGAGAGGTTTTACAGTAAATGGGCAGTGGTGCATCGGAAACAAGCTACTGGGCTCCCAGGAGAGGTTCCATTTGGTGAATGTAGCCACGTAAGTCATTTGATAAGAATTCGGGATGAAGGCTGCAGATTTGAAAATCGATACAATTTCTGTGTCGTCCGTCAATGTGAGGGTGCGATGGATACAGTAAACGGGAGTGGCAAAACAGAAACAAGCAACTGGCACCCCAGGACTGGTTCCATGCGGTGACTGTAGCCGCATTAGTCGCTCGGAGAGAAGTCGGCATGGTGCCTGTAGTTTTCTATCGAGACAGAAATTCCGTGTCGCATTGTCAATGTGATGGTGAGAGGTTTTACAGTAAATGGGCAGTGGTGCATCGGAAACAAGCTACTGGGCTCCCAGGAGAGGTTCCATTTGGTGAATGTAGCCACGTAAGTCATTTGATAAGAATTCGGGATGAAGGCTGCAGATTTGAAAATCGATACAATTTCTGTGTCGTCCGTCAATGTGAGGGTGCGATGGATACAGTAAACGGGAATGGCAAAACAGAAACAAGCAACTGGCACCCCCGGACTGGTTCCATGCGGTGACTGTAGCCGCGTTAGTCGCTCAGAGAGAAGTCGGCATGGTGCCTGTAGTTTTCAATCGAGACAGAAATTCGGTGTCGCATTGTCAATGTGATGGTGAGAGGTTTTACAGTAAATGGGCAGTGGTGCATCGGAAACAAGCTACTGGGCTCCCAGGAGAGATTCCATTTGGTGAATGTAGCCACGTAAGTCATTTGATAAGAATTCGGGATGAAGGATGCAGTTTTGAAAATCGATACAACTTCTGTGTCGTCCGTCAATGTGAGGGTGTAAAGGATACAGTAAACGGGAATGGCAAAACAGAAACAAGCAACTGGTACCCCAGGAGAGGTTCCATGCAGTGATTATAGAAGCGTTAGTCGCTCGGAGAGAAGTCGGCATGGTGCCTGTAGTTTTCAATCGAGACAGAAATTCGGTGTCGCATTGTCAATGTGATGGTGAGAGGTTTTACAGTAAATTGGCAGTGGTGCATCGGAAACAAGCTACTGGGCTCCCAGGAGAGGTTCCATTTGGTGAATGTAGCCACGTAAGTCATTTGATAAGAATTCGGGATGAAGGCTGCTGTTTTGAAAACCGATACAATTTCTGTGTCGTCCGTCAATGTGAGGGTGTGAAGGATACAGTAAACGGGAGTGGCAAAACAGAAACAAGCAACTGGCACCCCAGGACTGGTTCCATGCGGCGACTGTAGCCGCGTTAGTCGCTCGGAGAGAAGTCGGCATGGTGCCTGTGGTTTTCAATCGAGACAGAAATTCGGTGTCGCATTGTCAATGTGATGGTGCGAGGTTTTGCAGTAAATGGGCAGTGGTGCATCGGAAACAAGCTACTGGCGTCCAGGAGAGGTTCCATTTGGTGAATGTAGCCACGTAAGTCATTTGATAAGAATTCGGGATGAAGGCTGCAGTTTTGAAAATCGATACAATTTCTGTGTCGTTCGTCAATGTGAGGGTGTGAAGGATACAGTAAACGGGAGTGGCAAAACAGAAACAAGCAACTGGCACCCCAGGAGAGGTTCCATGCAGAGATTATAGAAGCGTTAGTTGCTCAGAGAGAAGTCGGCATGGTGCCTGTAGTTTTCAATCGAGACAGATATTCGATGTCGCATTGTCAATGTGATGCTGAGAGGTTTTACAGTAAATGGACAGTGGTAGATAGGAAACAAGCTACTGGCCTCCCAGGAGATGTTCCGTTTGGTGAATGTAGCCATGTAAGTCATTTGATAAGAATTCGGGATGAAGGTTGCAGTTTGAAAATCGATACAATTTCTGTGTCGTCCATCAATGTGAGGATGTGAAGGATACAGTAAACGGGAGTGGCAAAACAGAAACAAGCAACTGGCACCCCGGGAGATGTTTCATTTGGTGAATGTAGCCACGTAATTCATTAGATAAGAATTCGGGATGAAGGCTGCTGTTTTGAAAATCGATACAATTTCTGTGTCGTCCGTCAATGTGAGGGTGTGAAGGATACGGTAAACGGGAGTGGCAAAACAGAAACAAGCAACTGGCACCCCAGGACTGGTGCCATGCGGTGACTGTAGCCGCGTTAGTCGCTCGGAGAGAAGTCGGCATGGTGCCTGTAGTTTTCAATCGAGACAGAAATTCGGTGTCGCATTGTCAATGTGATGGTGAGAGGTTTTGCAGTAAATGGGCAGTTGTGCATCGGAAACAAGCTACTGGCCTCCCAGGAGAGGTTCCATTTGGTGAATGTAGCCACGTAAGTCATTTGATAAGAATTCGGGATGAAGGCTGCAGTTTTGAAAATCGATACAATTTCTGTGTCGTCCGTCAATGTGAGGGTGGGATGGGTACAGTAAACGGGAGTGGCAAAACAGAAACAAGCAACTGGCACCCCAGGACAGGTTCCATACGGTGACTGTAGCCGCGTTAGTCGCTCGGAGAGAAGTCGGCATGGTGCCTGTAGTTTTCAATCGAGACAGAAATTCGGTGTCGCATTGTCAATGTGATGGTGAGAGGTTTTACAGTAAATCGACAGTGGTACATAGGAAACAAGCTACTGGCCTCCCAGGAGATGTTCCATTTGGTGAATGCAGCCACGTAAGTCATTAGATAAGAATTCGGGATGAGGGCTGCAGTTTTGAAAATCGATACAATTTCTGTGTCGTCCGTCAATGTGAGGGTGTGAAGGATACAGTAAACGGGAGTGGCAAAACAGAAACAAGCAACTGGCACCCCAGGGGAGGTTCCATGCAGTGATTATAGAAGCGTTAGTCGCTCGGAGAGAAGTCGGCATGGTGCCTGTACTTTTCAATCGAGACAGAAATTCGGTGTCGCATTGTCAATGTGATGGTGAGAGGTTTTACAGTAAATGGGCAGTGGTGCATCGGAAACAAGCTACTGGCCTCCCAGGAGAGGTTCCATTTGGTGAATGTAGCCACGTAAGTCATTTGATAAGAATTCGGGATGAAGGCTGCAGTTTTGAAAATCGATACAATTTCTGTGTCGTCCTTCAATGTGAGGGTGCGATGGATACAGTAAACGGGAGTGGCAAAACAGAAACAAGCAACTGGCACCCCAGGACAGGTTCCATGCGGTGACTGTAGCCGCGTTAGTCGCTTGGAGAGAAGTCGGCATGGTGCCTGTAGTTTTCAATCGAGACAGAAATTCGGTGTCGCATTGTCAATTTGATGGTGAGAGGTTTTACAGTAAATGGGCAGTGGTGCATCGGAAACAAGCTACTGGGCTCCCAGGAGAGGTTCCATTTGCTGAATGTAGCCACGTAAGTCATTTGATGAGAATTCGGGATGAAGGCTGCAGATTTGAAAATCGATACAATTTCTGTGTCGTCCGTCAATGTGAGGGTGCGATGGATACAGTAAACGGGAGTGGCAAAACAGAAACAAGCAACTGGCACCAAAGGACTGGTTCCATGCGGTGACTGTAGCCGCGTTAGTCGCTCGGAGAGAAGTCGGCATGGTGCCTGTAGTTTTCAATCGAGACAGAAATTCGGTGTCGCATTGTCAATGTGATGGTGAGAGGTTTTACAGTAAATGGGCAGTGGTGCATCGGAAACAAGCTACTGGGCTCCCAGGAGAGGTTCCATTTGGTGAATGTAGCCACGTAAGTCATTTGATAAGAATTCGGGATGAAGGCTGCAGTTTTGAAAATCGATACAATTTCTGTGTCGTCCGTCAATGTGAGGGTGCGATGGATACAGTAAACGCGAGTGGCAAAACAGAAACAAACAACTGGCACCCCAGGACAGGTTCCATGCGGTGACTGTAGCCGCGTTAGTCGCTCAGAGAGAAGTCGGCATGGTGCCTGTAGTTTTCAATCGCGACACACATTCGATGTCGCATTGTCAATGTGATGGTGAGAGGTTTTACAGTAAATGGGCAGTGGTGCATCGGAAGCAAGCTACTGGCCTCCCAGGAGAGGTTCCATTTGGTGAATGTAGCCACGTAAGTCATTTGATAAGAATTCGGGATGAAGGCTGCAGCTTTGAAAATCGATACAATTTCTGTGTCGTCCGTCAATGTGAGGGTGCGATGGATACAGTAAATGGGAGTGGCAAAACAGAAACAAGCAACTGGCACCCCAGGACAGGTTCCATGCGGTGACTGTAGCCGCGTTAGTCGCTCGGAGAGAAGTCGGCATGGTGCCTGTAGTTTTCAATCGAGACTGAAATTCGGTGTCGCATTGTCAATGTGATGGTGAGAGGTTTTACAGTAAATGGGCAGTGGTGCATCGGAAACAAGCTACTGGGCTCCCAGGAGAGGTTCCATTCGGTGAATGTAGCCACGTAAGTCATTTGATAAGAATTCGGGATGAAGGCTGCTGGTTTGAAAATCGATACAATTTCTGTGTCGTCCGTCAATGTGAGGGTGCGATGGACACAGTAAACGGGAGTGGCAAAACAGAAACAAGCAACTGGCACCCCAGGACTGGTTCCATGCGGTGACTGTAGCCGCGTTAGTCGCTCGGAGAGAAGTCGGCATGGTGCCTGTAGTTTTCAATCGAGACAGAAATTCGGTGTCGCATTGTCAATGTGATGGTGTGAGGTTTTATAGTAAATGGGCAGTGGTGCATCGGAAACAAGCTACTGGCCTCCCAGGAGAGGTTCCATTTGGTGAATGTAGCCACGTAAGTCATTTGATAAGAATTCGGGATGAAGGCTGCAGTTTTGAAAATCGATACAATTTCTGTGTCGTCCGTCAATGTGAGGGTGCGATGGATACAGTAAACGGGAGTGGCAAAACAGAAACAAGCAACTGGCACCCCAGGACTGGTTCCATGCGGTGACTGTAGCCGCGTTAGTCGCTCGGAGAGAAGTCGGCATGGTGCCTGTAGTTTTCAATCGTGACAGAAATTCGGTGTCGCATTGTCAATGTGATGGTGAGAGGTTTTACATTAAATGGGCAGTGGTGCATCGGAAACAAGCTACTGGGCTCCCAGGAGAGGTTCCATTTGGTGAATGTAGCCACGTAAGTCATTTGATAAGAATTCGGGATGAAGGCTGCAGATTTGAAAATCGATACAATTTCTGTGTCGTCCGTCAATGTGAGGGTGCGATGGATACAGTAAACGGGAGTGGCAAAACAGAAACAAGCAACTAGCACCCCAGGACTGGTTCCATGCGGTGACTGTACCCGCGTTAGTCGCTCGGACAGAAGTCGGCATGGTGCCTGTAGTTTTCAATCGAGACAGAATTTCGGTGTCGCATTGTCAATGTGATGGTGAGAGGTTTTACAGTAAATGGGCAGTGGTGCATCGGAAACAAGCTACTGGGCTCCCAGGAGAGGTTCCATTTAATGAATGTAGCCACGTATGTCATTTGATAGGAATTCGGGATGAAGGCTGCAGATTTGAAAATCGATACAATTTCTGTGTCGTCCGTCAATGTGAGGGTGCGATGGATACAGTAAACGGGAGTGGCAAAACAGAAACAAGCAACTGGCACCCCAGGACTGGTTCCATGCGGTGACTGTAGCCGCGTTAGTCGCTCGGAGAGAAGTCGGCATGGTGCCTGTAGTTTTCAATCGAGACAGAAATTCGGTGTCGCATTGTCAATGTGATGGTGAGAGGTTTTACAGTAAATGGGCAGTGGTGCATCGGAAACAAGCTGCTGGGCTCCCAGGAGAGGTTCCATTTGGTGAATGTATCCACGTAAGTCATTTGATAAGAATTCGGGATGAAGGCTGCAGATTTGAAAATCGATACAATTTCTGTGTCGTCCGTCAATGTGGGGGTGCGATGGATACAGTAAACGGGAGTGGCAAAACAGAAACAAGCAACTGGCACCCCAGGACAGGTTCCATGTGGTGACTGTAGCCGCGTTAGTCGTTTGGAGAGAAGTCGGCATGGTGCCTGTAGTTTTCAATCGAGACAGAAATTCGGTGTCGCATTGTCAATGTGATGGTGAGAGGTTTTACAGTAAATGGGCAGTGGTGCATCGGAAACAAGCTACTGGACTCCCAGGAGAGGTTCCATTTGGTGAATGTAGCCACGTAAGTCATATGATAAGAATTCGGGATGAAGGCTGCAGTTTTGAAAATCGATACAATTTCTGTGTCGTCCGTCAATGTGAGGGTGCGATGGATACAGTAAACGGGAGTGGCAAAACAGAAACAAGCAACTAGCACCCCAGGACTGGTTCCATGCGGTGACTGTAGCCGCGTTAGTCGCTCGGACAGAAGTCGGCATGGTGCCTGTAGTTTTCAATCGAGACAGAAATTCGGTGTCGCATTGTCAATTTGATGGTGAGACGTTTTACAGGAAATGGGCAGTGGTGCATCGGAAACAAGCTACTGGGCTCCCAGGAGAGGTTCCATTTAATGAATGTAGCCACGTATGTCATTTGATAAGAATTCGGGATGAAGGCTGCAGATTTGAAAATCGATACAATTTCTGTGTCGTCCGTCAATGTGAGGATGCGATGGATACAGTAAACGGGAGTGGCAAAACAGAAACAAGCAACTGGCACCCCAGGACTGGTTCCATGCGGTGACTGTAGCCGCGTTAGTCGCTCGGAGAGAAGTCGGCATTGTGCCTGTAGTTTTCAATCGAGACAGAAATTCGGTGTCGCATTGTCAATGTGATGGTGAGAGGTTTTACAGTAAATGGGCAGTGGTGCATCGGAAACAAGCTACTGGGCTCCCAGGAGAGGTTCCATTTGGTGAATGTAGCCAAGTAAGTCATTTTATAAGAATTCGGGATGAAGGCTGCAGATTTGAAAATCGATACGATTTCTGTGTCGTCCGTCAATGTGAGGGTGCGATGGATACAGTAAACGGGAGTGGCAAAACAGAAACAAGCAACTGGCACCCCAGGACAGGTTCCATGCGGTGACTGTAGCCGCGTTAGTCGCTCGGAGAGAAGTCGGCATGGTGCCTGTAGTTTTCTATCGAAACAGAAATTCGGTGTCGCATTGTCAATGTGATGGTGAGAGGTTTCACAGTAAATGGGCAGTGGTGCATCGGAAACAAGCTACTGGGCTCCCAGGAGAGGTTCCATTTGGTGAATGTAGCCACGTAAGTCATTTGATAAGAATTCGGGATGAAGGCTGCAGATTTGAAAATCGATACAATTTCTGTGTCGTCCGTCAATGTGAGGGTGCGATGGATACAGTAAACGGGAGTGGCAAAACAGAAACAAGCAACTGGCACCCCAGGACTGGTTCCATGCGGTGACTGTAGCCGCGTTAGTCGCTCGGAGAGAAGTCGGCATGGTGCCTGTAGTTTTCAATCGAGACAGAAATTCGGTGTCGCATTGTCAATGTGATGGTGAGAGGTTTTACAGTAAATGGGCAGTGGTGCATCGGAAACAAGCTGCTGGGCTCCCAGGAGAGGTTCCATTTGGTGAATGTAGCCACGTAAGTCATTTGATAAGAATTCGGGATGAAGGCTGCAGATTTGAAAATCGATACAATTTCTGTGTCGTCCGTCAATGTGAGGGTGCGATGGATACAGTAAACGGGAGTGGCAAAACAGAAACAAGCAACTGGCACCCCAGGACTGGTTCCATGCGGTGACTGTAGCCGCGTTAGTCGCTCGGAGAGAAGTCGGCATGGTGCCTGTAGTTTTCAATCGAGACAGAAATTCGGTGTCGCATTGTCAATGTGACGGTGAGAGGTTTTACAGTAAATGGGCAGTGGTGCATCGGAAACAAGCTACTGGGCTCCCAGGAGAGGTTCCATTTGGTGAATGTAGCCACGTAAGTCATTTAATAAGAATTCGGGATGAAGGCTGCAGATTTGAAAATCGATACAATTTCTGTGTCGTCCGTCAATTTGAGGGTGCGATGGATACAGTAAACGGGAGTGGCAGAACAGAAACAAGCAACTGGCACCCCAGGACTGGTTCCATGCGGTGACTGTAGCCGCGTTAGTCGCTCGGAGAGAAGTCGGCATGGTGCCTGTAGTTTTCAATCGAGACAGAAATTCGGTGTCGCATTGTCAATGTGATGGTGAGAGGTTTTACAGTAAATGGGCAGTGGTGCATCGGAAACAAGCTACTGGGCTCCCAGGAGAGGTTCCATTTGGTGAATGTAGCCACGTAAGTCATATGATAACAATTCGGGATGAAGGCTGCAGATTTGAAAATCGATACAATTTCTGTGTCGTCCGTCAATGTGAGGGTGCGATGGATACAGTAAACGGGAGTGGCAAAACAGAAACAAGCAGCTGGCACCCCAGGACTGGTTCCATGCGGTGACTGTAGCCGCGTTAGTCGCTCGGAGAGAAGTCGGCATGGTGCCTGTAGTTTTCAATCGAAACAGAAATTCGGTGTCGCATTGTCAATGTGATGGTGAGAGGATTTACAGTAAATGGGCAGTGGTGCATCGGAAACAAGCTACTGGGCTCCCAGGAGAGGTTCCATTTGGTGAATGTAGCCACGTAAGTCATTTGATAAGAATTCGGGATGAAGGCTGCAGATTTGAAAATCGATACAATTTCTGATCGTCCGTCAATGTGAGGGTGCGATGGATACAGTAAATGACAGTGGCAAAACAGAAACAAGCAACTGGCACCCCAGGACTGGTTCCATGCGGTGACTGTAGCCGCGTTAGTCGCTCGGAGTGAAGTCGGCATGGTGCCTGTAGTTTTCAATCGAGACAGAAATTCGGTGTCGCATTGTCAATGTGATGGTGAGAGGTTTTACAGTAAATGGGCAGCGGTGCATCGGAAACAAGCTACTGGGCTCCCAGGAGAGGTTCCATTTGGTGAATGTAGCCACGTAAGTCATTTGATAAGAATTCGGGATGAAGGCTGCAGATTTGAAAATCGATACAATTTCTGTGTCGTCCGTCAATGTGAGGGTGCGATGGATACAGTAAACGGGAGTGGCAAAACAGAAACAAGCAACTGGCACCCCAGGACTGGTTCCATGCGGTGACTGTAGCCGCGGTAGTCGCTCTGAGAGAAGTCGGCATGGTGCCTGTAGTTTTAAATCGAGACAGAAATTCGGTGTCGCATTGTCAATGTGATGGTGAGAGGTTTTACAGTAAATGGGCAGTGGTGCATCGGAAACAAGCTACTGGGCTCCCAGGAGAGGTTCCATTTGGTGAATGTAGCTACGTAAGTCATTTGGTAAGAATTCGGGATGAAGGCTGCAGTTTTGAAAATCGATACAATTTCTGTGTCGTCCGTCAATGTGAGGGTGCGATGGATACAGTAAACGGGAGTGGCAAAGCAGGAACAAGCAACTGGCACCCCAGGACTGGTTCCATGCGGTGACTGTAGCCGCGTTAGTCGCTCGGAGTGAAGTCGGCATGGTGCCTGTAGTTTTCAATCGAGACAGAAATTCGGTGTCGCATTGTCAATGTGATGGTGAGAGGTTTTACAGTAAATGGGCAGTGGTGCATTGGAAACAAGCTACTGGCCTCCCAGGATAGGTTCCATTTGGTGAATGTAGCCACGTAAGTCATTTGATAAGAATTCGGGATGAAGGCTGCAGTTTTGAAAATCGATACAATTTCTGTGTCGTCCGTCAATGTGAGGGTGCGATGGATACAGTAAACGGGAGTGGCAAAACAGAAACAAGCAACTGGCACCCCAGGACTGGTTCCATGCGGTGACTGTAGCCGCGTTAGTCGCTCGGAGAGAAGTCGGCATGGTGCCTGTAGTTTTCAATCGAGACAGAAATTCGGTGTCGCATTGTCAATGTGATGGTGAGAGGTTTTACAGTAAATGGGCAGTGGTGCATCGGAAACAAGCTACTGGGCTCCCAGGAGAGGTTCCATTTGGTGAATGTAGCCACGTAAGTCATTTGATAAGAATTCGCTATGAAGGCTGCAGATTTGAAAATCGATACAATTTCTGTGTCGTCCGTCAATGTGAGGGTGCGATGGATACAGTAAACGGGAGTGGCAAAACAGAAACAAGCAACTGGCACCCCAGGACTGGTTCCATGCGGTGACTGTAGCCGCGTTATTCGCTCGGAGGCAAGTCGGCATGGTGCCTGTAGTTTTCAATCGAGACAGAAATTCGGTGTCGCATTGTCAATGTGATGGTGAGAGGTTTTACAGTAAATGGGCAGTGGTGCATCGGAAACAAGCTACTGGGCTCCCAGGAGAGTTTCCATTTGGTGAATGTAGCCACGTAAGTCATTTGATAAGAATTCGGGATGAAGGCTGCAGATTTGAAAATCGATACAATTTCTGTGTCGTCCGTCAATGTCAGGGTGCGATGGATACAGTAAACGGGAGTGGCAAAACAGAAACAAGCAACTGGCACCCCAGGACTGGTTCCATGCGGTGACTGTAGCCGCGTTAGTCGCTCGGAGAGAAGTCGGCATGGTGCCTGTAGTTTTCAATCGAGTCAGATATTCGGTGTCGCATTGTCAATGTGATGGTGAGAGGTTTTACAGTAAATGGGCAGTGGTGCATCGGAAACAAGCTACTGGGCTCCCAGGAGAGGTTCCATTTGGTGAATGCAGCCACGTAAGTCATTTGATAAGAATTCGGGATGAAGGCTGCAGATTTGAAAATCGATACAATTTCTGTGTCGTCCGTCAATGTGAGGGTGCGATGGATACAGTAAACGGGAGTGGCAAAACAGAAACAAGCAACTGGCACCCCAGGGCAGGTGCCATGCGGTGACTGTAGCCGCGTTAGTCGCTCGGAGAGAAGTCGGCGTGGTGGCTGTAGTTTTCAGTCGAGACAGAAATTCGGTGTCGCATTTTCTATGTGATTGTGAGAGGTTTTACAATAAATGGGCAGTGGTGCATTAGAAACAAGCTACTGGCCTCCCAGGAGAGGTTCCATTTCGTGAATGTAGCCACGTAAGTCATTTGATAAGAATTCGGGATGAAGGCTCCAGTTTTGAAAATCGATACAATTTCTGTGTCGTCCGTCAATGTGAGGGTGCGATGGATACAGTAAACGGGAGTGGCAAAACAGAAACAAGCAACTGGCACCCCAGGACAGGTTCCATGCGGTGACTGTAGCCGCGTTAGTCGCTCGGAGAGAAGTCTTCATGGTGCCTGTAATTTTCAATCGAGACAGAAATTCGGTGTTGCATTGTCAATTTGATGGTGACAGGTTTTACAGTAAATGGGCAGTGGTGCATTGGAAGCAAGCTACTGGCCTCCCAGGAGAGGTTCCATTTGGTGAATGTAGCCACGTAAGTCATTTGATAAGAATTCGGGATGAAGGCTGCAGTTTTGAAAATCGATACAATTTCTGTGTCGTCCGTCAATGTGAGGGTGCGATGGATACAGTAAACGGGAGTGGCAAAAACAGGAACAAGCAACTGGCACCCCAGGACAGGTTCCATGCGGTGACTGTAGCCGCATTAGTCGCTCGGAGAGAAGTCAGCATGGTGCCTGTAGTTTTCTATCGAGACAGAAATTCGGTGTCGCATTGTCAATGTGATGGTGAGAGGTTTTACAGTAAATGGGCAGTGGTGCATCGGAAACAAGCTACTGGGCTCCCAGGAGAGGTTCCATTTGGTGAATGTAGCCACGTAAGTCATTTGATAAGAATTCGGGATGAAGGCTGCAGATTTGAAAATCGATACAATTTCTGTGTCGTCCGTCAATGTGAGGGTGCGATGGATACAGTAAACGGGAGTGGCAAAACAGAAACAAGCAACTGGCACCCCAGGACTGGTTCCATGCGGTGACTGTAGCCGCATTAGTCGCTCGGAGAGAAGTCGGCATGGTGCCTGTAGTTTTCTATCGAGACAGAAATTCCGTGTCGCATTGTCAATGTGATGGTGAGAGGTTTTACAGTAAATGGGCAGTGGTGCATCGGAAACAAGCTACTGGGCTCCCAGGAGAGGTTCCATTTGGTGAATGTAGCCACGTAAGTCATTTGATAAGAATTCGGGATGAAGGCTGCAGATTTGAAAATCGATACAATTTCTGTGTCGTCCGTCAATGTGAGGGTGCGATGGATACAGTAAACGGGAATGGCAAAACAGAAACAAGCAACTGGCACCCCCGGACTGGTTCCATGCGGTGACTGTAGCCGCGTTAGTCGCTCAGAGAGAAGTCGGCATGGTGCCTGTAGTTTTCAATCGAGACAGAAATTCGGTGTCGCATTGTCAATGTGATGGTGAGAGGTTTTACAGTAAATGGGCAGTGGTGCATCGGAAACAAGCTACTGGGCTCCCAGGAGAGATTCCATTTGGTGAATGTAGCCACGTAAGTCATTTGATAAGAATTCGGGATGAAGGATGCAGTTTTGAAAATCGATACAACTTCTGTGTCGTCCGTCAATGTGAGGGTGTAAAGGATACAGTAAACGGGAATGGCAAAACAGAAACAAGCAACTGGTACCCCAGGAGAGGTTCCATGCAGTGATTATAGAAGCGTTAGTCGCTCGGAGAGAAGTCGGCATGGTGCCTGTAGTTTTCAATCGAGACAGAAATTCGGTGTCGCATTGTCAATGTGATGGTGAGAGGTTTTACAGTAAATTGGCAGTGGTGCATCGGAAACAAGCTACTGGGCTCCCAGGAGAGGTTCCATTTGGTGAATGTAGCCACGTAAGTCATTTGATAAGAATTCGGGATGAAGGCTGCTGTTTTGAAAACCGATACAATTTCTGTGTCGTCCGTCAATGTGAGGGTGTGAAGGATACAGTAAACGGGAGTGGCAAAACAGAAACAAGCAACTGGCACCCCAGGACTGGTTCCATGCGGCGACTGTAGCCGCGTTAGTCGCTCGGAGAGAAGTCGGCATGGTGCCTGTGGTTTTCAATCGAGACAGAAATTCGGTGTCGCATTGTCAATGTGATGGTGCGAGGTTTTGCAGTAAATGGGCAGTGGTGCATCGGAAACAAGCTACTGGCGTCCAGGAGAGGTTCCATTTGGTGAATGTAGCCACGTAAGTCATTTGATAAGAATTCGGGATGAAGGCTGCAGTTTTGAAAATCGATACAATTTCTGTGTCGTTCGTCAATGTGAGGGTGTGAAGGATACAGTAAACGGGAGTGGCAAAACAGAAACAAGCAACTGGCACCCCAGGAGAGGTTCCATGCAGAGATTATAGAAGCGTTAGTTGCTCAGAGAGAAGTCGGCATGGTGCCTGTAGTTTTCAATCGAGACAGATATTCGATGTCGCATTGTCAATGTGATGCTGAGAGGTTTTACAGTAAATGGACAGTGGTAGATAGGAAACAAGCTACTGGCCTCCCAGGAGATGTTCCGTTTGGTGAATGTAGCCATGTAAGTCATTTGATAAGAATTCGGGATGAAGGTTGCAGTTTGAAAATCGATACAATTTCTGTGTCGTCCATCAATGTGAGGATGTGAAGGATACAGTAAACGGGAGTGGCAAAACAGAAACAAGCAACTGGCACCCCGGGAGATGTTTCATTTGGTGAATGTAGCCACGTAATTCATTAGATAAGAATTCGGGATGAAGGCTGCTGTTTTGAAAATCGATACAATTTCTGTGTCGTCCGTCAATGTGAGGGTGTGAAGGATACGGTAAACGGGAGTGGCAAAACAGAAACAAGCAACTGGCACCCCAGGAGAGGTTCCATGCAGTGATTATAGAAGCGTTAGTCGCTCGGAGAGAAGTCGGCATGGTGCCTGTAGTTTTCAATCGAGACAGAAATTCGGTGTCGCATTGTCAATGTGATTGTGAGAGGTTTTACAGTAAATGGACAGTGGTACATAGGAAACAAGCTACTGGCCTCCCAGGAGATGTTCCATTTGGTGAATGTAGCCACGTAAGTCATTTGATAAGAATTCGGGATGAAGGCTGCAGTTTTGAAAATCGATACAATTTCTGTGTCGTCCGTCAATGTGAGGGTGGGATGGGTACAGTAAACGGGAGTGGCAAAACAGAAACAAGCAACTGGCACCCCAGGACAGGTTCCATACGGTGACTGTAGCCGCGTTAGTCGCTCGGAGAGAAGTCGGCATGGTGCCTGTAGTTTTCAATCGAGACAGAAATTCGGTGTCGCATTGTCAATGTGATGGTGAGAGGTTTTACAGTAAATCGACAGTGGTACATAGGAAACAAGCTACTGGCCTCCCAGGAGATGTTCCATTTGGTGAATGCAGCCACGTAAGTCATTAGATAAGAATTCGGGATGAGGGCTGCAGTTTTGAAAATCGATACAATTTCTGTGTCGTCCGTCAATGTGAGGGTGTGAAGGATACAGTAAACGGGAGTGGCAAAACAGAAACAAGCAACTGGCACCCCAGGGGAGGTTCCATGCAGTGATTATAGAAGCGTTAGTCGCTCGGAGAGAAGTCGGCATGGTGCCTGTACTTTTCAATCGAGACAGAAATTCGGTGTCGCATTGTCAATGTGATGGTGAGAGGTTTTACAGTAAATGGGCAGTGGTGCATCGGAAACAAGCTACTGGCCTCCCAGGAGAGGTTCCATTTGGTGAATGTAGCCACGTAAGTCATTTGATAAGAATTCGGGATGAAGGCTGCAGTTTTGAAAATCGATACAATTTTTGTGTCGTTCGTCAATGTGAGGGTGTGAAGGATACAGTAAACGGGAGTGGCAAAACAGAAACAAGCAACTGGCACCCCAGGAGAGGTTCCATGCAGTGATTATAGAAGCTTTAGTCGCTCGGAGAGAAGTCGGCATGGTGCCTGTAGTTTTCAATCGAGGCAGAAATTCGGTGTCGCATTGTCAATGTGATTGTGATAGGTTTTACAGTAAATGGACAGTGGTACATAGGAAACAAGCTACTTGCCTCCCAGGAGATGTTCCATTTGGTGAATGTAGCCACGTAAGTCATTTGATAAGAATTCGGGATGAAGGCTGCAGTTTTGAAAATCGATACAATTTCTGTGTCGTCCGTCAATGTGAGGGTGCGATGGGTACAGTAAACGGGAGTGGCAAAACAGAAACAAGCACCTGGCACCCCAGGACAGGTTCCATGCGGTGACTGTAGCCGCGTTAGTCGCTCGGAGAGAAGTCGGCATGGTGCCTGTAGTTTTCAATCGAGACAGAAATTCGGTGTCGCATTGTCAATGTGATGGTGAGAGGTTTTATAGTAAATCGACAGTGGTACATAGCAACCAAGCTACTGGCCTCCCAGGAGATGTTCCATTTGGTGAATGTAGCCACGTAAGTCATTAGATAAGAATTCGGGATGAAGGCTGCAGTTTTGAAAATCGATACAATTTCTGTGTCGTCCGTCAATGTGAGGGTGTGAAGGATACAGTAAACGGGAGTGGCAAAACAGAAACAAGCAACTGGCACCCCAGGAGAGGTTCCATGCAGTGATTATAGAAGCGTTAGTCGCTCAGAGAGAAGCCGGCATGGTGCCTGTAGTTTTCAATCGAGACAGATATTCGATGTCGCATTGTCAATGTGTGGCTGAGAGGTTTTACAGTAAATGGACAGTGGTAGATAGGAAACAAGCTACTGGCCTCCCAGGAGATGTTCCATTTGGTGAATGTAGCCATGTAAGTCATTTGATAAGAATTCGGGATGAAGGCTGCAGTTTTGAAAATCGATACAATTTCTGTGTCGTCCATCAATGTGAGAATGTGAAGGATACAGTAAACGGGAGTGGCAAAACAGAAACAAGCAACTGGCACCCCGGGAGATGTTTCATTTGGTGAATGTAGCCACGTAAGTCATTTGATAAGAATTGGGGATGAAGGCTGCTGTTTTGAAAATCGATACAATTTCTGTGTCGTCCGTCAATGTGAGGGTGTGAAGGATACGGTAAACGGGAGTGGCAAAACAGAAACAAGCAACTGACACCCCAGGAGAGGTTCCATGCAGTGATTATAGAAGCGTTAGTCGCTCGGAGAGAAGTCGGCATGGTGCCTGTAGTTTTCAATCGAGACAGAAATTCGGTGTCGCATTGTGAATGTGATGGTGAGAGGTTTTACAGTAAATGGGCAGTGGTGCATCGGAAACAAGCTACTGGGCTCCCAGGAGAGGTTCCATTTGGTGAATGTAGCTACGTAAGTCATTTGGTAAGAATTCGGGATGAAGGCTGCAGTTTTGAAAATCGATACAATTTCTGTGTCGTCCGTCAATGTGAGGGTGCGATGGATACAGTAAACGGGAGTGGCAAAGCAGGAACAAGCAACTGGCACCCCAGGACTGGTTCCATGCGGTGACTGTAGCCGCGTTAGTCGCTCGGAGTGAAGTCGGCATGGTGCCTGTAGTTTTCAATCGAGACAGAAATTCGGTGTCGCATTGTCAATGTGATTGTGAGAGGTTTTACAGTAAATGGACAGTGGTACATAGGAAACAAGCTACTGGCCTCCCAGGAGATGTTCCATTTGGTGAATGTAGCCACGTAAGTCATTTGATGAGAATTCGGGATGAAGGCTGCATTTTTGAAAATAGATACAATTTCTGTGTCGTCCGTCAATGTGAGGGTGTGAAGGATACAGTAAACGGGAGTGGCAAAACAGAAACAAGCAACTGGCACCCCAGGAGAGGTTCCATGCAGTGATTATAGAAGCGTTAGTCGCTCGGAGAGAAGTCGGCATGGTGCCTGTAGTTTTCAATCGAGACAGAAATTCGGTGTCGCATTGTCAATGTGATGGTGAGAGGTTTTACAGTAAATGGGCAGTGGTGCATCGGAAACAAGCTACTGGGCTCCCAGGAGAGGTTCCATTTGGTGAATGTAGCCACGTAAGTCATTTGATAAGAATTCGGGATGAAGGCTGCTGTTTTGAAAATCGATACAATTTCTGTGTCGTCCATCAATGTGAGGGTGTGAAGGATACAGTAAACGGGAGTGGCAAAACAGAAACAAGCAACTGGCACCCCAGGACTGGTGCCATGCGGTGACTGTAGCCGCGTTAGTCGCTCGGAGAGAAGTCGGCATGGTGCCTGTAGTTTTCAATCGAGACAGAAATTCGGTGTCGCATTGTCAATGTGATGGTGAGAGGTTTTGCAGTAAATGGGCAGTTGTGCATCGGAAACAAGCTACTGGCCTCCCAGGAGAGGTTCCATTTGGTGAATGTAGCCACGTAAGTCATTTGATAAGAATTCGGGATGAAGGCTGCAGTTTTGAAAATCGATACAATTTCTGTGTCGTTCGTCAATGTGAGGGTGTGAAGGATACAGTAAACGGGAGTGGCAAAACAGAAACAAGCAACTGGCACCCCAGGAGAGGTTCCATGCAGTGATTATAGAAGCGTTAGTCGCTCGGAGAGAAGTCGGCATGGTGCCTGTAGTTTTCAATCGAGACAGAAATTCGGTGTCGCATTGTCAATGTGATGGTGAGAGGTTTTACAGTAAATGGACAGTGGTGCATCGGAAACAAGCTACTGGCCTCCCAGGAGAGGTTCCATTTGGTGAATGTAGCCACGTAAGTCATTTGATACGAATTCGGGATGAAGGCTGCAGTTTTGAAAATCGATACAATTTCTGTGTCGTCCGTCAATGTGAGGGTGTGAAGGATACAGTAAACGGGAGTGGCAAAACAGAAACAAGCAACTGGCACCCCAGGAGAGGTTCCATGCAGTGATTATAGAAGCGTTAGTCGCTCGGAGAGAAGTCGGCATGGTGCCTGTAGTTTTCAATCGAGACAGAAATTCGGTGTCGCATTGTCAATGTGATGGTGAGAGGTTTTACAGTAAATGGGCAGTGGTGCATCGGAAACAAGCTACTGGGCTCCCAGGAGAGGTTCCATTTGGTGAATGTAGCCACGTAAGTCATTTGATGAGAATTCGGGATGAAGGCTGCAGTTTTGAAAATAGATACAATTTCTGTGTCGTCCGTCAATGTGAGGGTGTGAAGGATACAGTAAACGGGAGTGGCAAAACAGAAACAAGCAACTGGCACCCCAGGAGAGGTTCCATGCAGTGATTATAGAAGCGTTAGTCGCTCGGAGAGAAGTCGGCATGGTGCCTGTAGTTTTCAATCGAGACAGAAATTCGGTGTCGCATTGTCAATGTGATGGTGAGAGGTTTTACAGTAAATGGGCAGTGGTGCATCGGAAACAAGCTACTGGCGTCCCAGGATAAGTTCCTTGTGGTGATCGTGGTGGCATTAGTCGCTCAGAGAGAAGCCGGCATGGAGCCTGTAGTATTGAATCGCGACGCTTTTTATGTGTTGCATCGTCAATGTGATACTGCGAGGGTTACAGTAAATGGACAGCGGTGCACCAGAAACAAACCGCTGGTCTCCCAGGAAAGGTCCCATTAGACGCTCGGAGAGAAGTCAGCGTGGAGTCTGTAGTATTCAATCGTGATGGCATATCTGCGTCACATTGTCAATATGAGGGTGCGAGGGTTACAATAAACGGGCAGTGGTGCATCAGAAACAGACTACTCGCTTCACTTGAAGAGAAGTCAGGATGGAAGCTGCAGTACTCAATCGCATTGCAGTTTCTGCGTCGCATCATCAATATGAGGGTGCGAGGGTAACAGTAAATGGGAAGTTGAGCATCGGAAAAAGGCTGCTGGCCTCCCATGAGAGATTCCATGTGCTGAAGGTATCCACGTTAGTAGCTTGGAGGGCAGTCGACATATAGCCCGTAGTATTCAAACGAGACGCAATTTCTGTGACGCATCGTCAGTGTGCCGGTGTGAAGGGTTAATGTGCATGATCTGTGGTCTGTCGGAGACAAGCTACTGGACTCCGAAGAGAGGTTTCAAGCGGTGAACGTAGCTGCCTTAGTTGCTTGGAGAGAAGTCAACATTGTTCCTGCAGTAATGAAACGCGATTCTCCTCCTCACACGAGGCATCACAACAACGTTTCACCAGGCAACGCCGGCCAGCTGCTGTTTGTGTATGAGAAATCGGTTGGAAACTTTCCTCATGTCAGCACATTGTAGGTGTCGCCACCGGCGCCAACTTGTGTGAATGCTCTGAAAAGCTAATCATTTGCATATCACAGCATCTTCTTCCTGTCGCTTAAATTTCGCGTCTGTAGCACGTCATCTTCGTGGTGTAGCAATTTTAATGGCCAGTAGTGTAGTTCGCGCACGAGAAATTTGCTTTGCGCAGGACCCTGGATTCTTGTTTTGACAAATTTTAAAAGGATAGGATGATCTCCTTCACATCATAGTCCAAAGGTGGTAGGTACATTATTTATAAATTCATTTAATGTTGACTTAGTGCCATCAAAGGCCTGAGGGATCAACTGTAACGCATCGCTTATTGAAATACTGCTCTCAGTATCGGCAGAGTTAGGGGTCGTCATGACTCGCTGTGTTTGTGATGCGAAGTGCTGAGTAGAGGCAAGCTGGCGCTGCTCCATTGTGGTACGTGCAGATGCTGCCCTTGGAGCCGAGTTGCTACCACCTGTCCAGAGCTGCGCTATCTCGGGCCGGGCGTGGTGTCGTGTCGTGTAACCTGCAGCCGCTGGAGGCGCCTGCTGACGCCCAGGCGGTCCTCCCAGGACCGTGATACGGATTTAGGGCAGTGGTTGCCGGAAGGGCCTACCACTTTAAGCAGATTGAAGGTTACGTTGGACTTCAGGGCTGGGATCATTCTGGCAGAGTTTACAGGTGGAGGAGTCAGGTAACTGGCAGAGACCTTCCGCCTTCTATTAACTGTGATTCATAACAACAGTGGTGGAAGAACCTTTGTCTGCAGGTCTACATCTACATCTACATTTATAGACCGCAAGCCACCCAACGGTGTGTGGCGGAGGGCACTTTACGTGCCATTGTCATTACCTCCCTTTCCTGTTCCCGTCGCGTATGGTTCGCGGGAAGAACGACTGCCGGAAAGCCTCCGTGCACGCTCGAATCTCTCTAATTTTACATTCGTGATCTCCTCGGGAGGTATAAGCAGGGGGAAGCAATATATTCGATACCTCATCCAGAAACGCACCCTCTCGAAACCTGGACAGCAAGCTACACCGCGATGCAGAGCGCCTCTCTTGCAGTGTCTGGCACTCGAGTTTGCTAAACGTCTCCGTAACGCTATCACGCTTACCAAATAACCCCGTGACGAAACGCGCCGCTCTTCTTCGGATCTTCTCTATCTCCTCTGTCAACCCGACCTGGTACGGATCCCACACTGATGAGCAATACTCAAGCATAGGTCGAACGAGTGTTTTGTAAGCCACCTCCTTTGTTGATAGACTACATTTTCTAAGGACTCTCCCAATGAATCTCAACCTGGCACCCGGCTTCCAACAATTAATTTCATATGATCATTCCACTTCAAATCGTTCCGCACGCATACTCCCAGATATTTTACAGAAGTAACTGCTACCAGTTTTTGTTCCGCTATCACATAATCATACAATAAATGATCCTTCTTTCTATGTATTCGCAATACATTACATTTGTCTATGTTAAGGGTCAGTTGCCACTCCCTGCACCAAGTGCCTATCCGCTGCAGATCTTCCTGCATTTCGCAGGAATTTCCTAATGCTGCAACTTCTCTGTATACTACAGCATCATCCGCGAAAAGCCGCATGGAACTTCCGACACTATCTACTAGGTCATTATATATATATATATATATATATATATATATATATATATATATATATATATATATATATATTCCTGGAAATTGAAATAAGAACACCGTGAATTCATTGTCCCAGGAAGGGGAAACTTTATTGACACATTCCTGGGGTCAGATACATCAAATGATCACATTGACAGAACCACAGGCACATAGACACAGGCAACAGAGCATGCACAATGTCGGCACTAGTACAGTGTATATCCACCTTTCGCAGCAATGCAGGCTGCTATTCTCCCATGGAGACGATCGTAGAGATGCTGGATGTAGTCCTGTGGAACGGCTTGCCATGCCATTTCCCCCTGGCGCCTCAGTTGGACCAGCGTTCGTGCTCGACGTGCAGACCGCGTGAGACGACGCTTCATCCAGTCCCAAACATGCTCAATGGGGGACAGATCCGGAGATCTTGCTGGCCAGGGTAGTTGACGTACACCTTCTAGAGCACGTTGGGTGGCACGGGATGCATGCGGATGTGCATTGTCCTGTTGGAACAGCAAGTTCCCTTGCCGGTCTAGGAATGGTAGAACAATGGGTTCGATGATGGTTTGGATGTACCGTGCACTATTCAGTGTCCCCTCGACGATCACCAGTGGTGTACGGCCAGTGTAGGAGATCGCTCCCCACACCATGATGCCGGGTGTTGGCCCTGTGTGCCTCGGTCGTATGCAGTCCTGATTGTGGCGCTCACCTGCACGGCGCCAAACACGCATACGACCATCATTGGCACCAAGGCAGAAGCGACTCTCATCGCTGAACACGACACGTCTCCATTCATCCCTCCATTCACGCCTGTCGCGACACCACTGGAGGCGGGCTGCACGATGTTGGGGCGTGAGCGGAAGACGGCCTAACGGTGTGCGGGACCGTAGCCCAGCTTCATGGAGACGGTTGCGAATGGTCCTCGCCGATACCCCAGGAGCAACAGTGTCCCTAATTTGCTGGGAAGTGGCGGTGCGGTCCCCTACGGCACTGCGTAGGATCCTACGGTCTTGGCGTGCATCCGTGCGTCGCTGCGGTCCGGTCCCAGGTCGACGGGCACGTGCACCTTCCGCCGAACACTGGCGACAACATCGATGTACTGTGGAGACCTCACGCCCCACGTGTTGAGCAATTCGGCGGTACGTCCACCCGGCCTCCCGCATGCCCACTATACGCCCTCGCTCAAAGTCCGTCAACTGCACATACGGTTCACGTCCACGCTGTCGCGGCATGCTACCAGTGTTAAAGAATGCGATGGAGCTCCGTATGCCACGGCAAACTGGCTGACACTGACGGCGGCGGTGCACAAATGCTGCGCAGCTAGCGCCATTCGACGGCCAACACCGCGGTTCCTGGTGTGTCCGCTGTACCGTGCGTGTGATCATTGCTTGTGCAGCCCTCTCGCAGTGTCCGGAGCAAGTATGGTGGGTCTGACACACCGGTGTCAATGTGTTCTTTTTTCCATTTCCAGGAGTATATATATATATATATTGTGAAAGCAATGGTCCCAAAACACTCCCCTCTGGCACGCCAGAGGTTACTTTAACGTCTGTAGACGTCTGTCCATTGAGAACAACATCCTGTGTTCTGTTTGCTAAAAACTCTTCGATCCAGCCACACAGCTGGTCTGATATTCCGTAGGCTCTTACTTTGTTTATCAGGCGACAGTGCGGAACTGTATCGAACGCCTTCCGGAAGTCAAGGAAAATGGCATCTACCTGGGAGCCTGTATCTAATATTTCTGGGTCTCATGAACAAATAAAGCGAGTTGGGTCTCACACTATCGCTGTTTCCGGAATCCATGTTGATTCCTACAGAGTAGATTCTGGGGTTCCAGAAATGACATGATATGCGAGCAAAAAACATGTTCTAAAATTCTACAACAGATCGTTGTCAGAGATATAGGTCATAGTTTTGCGCATCTGCCGACGACCCTTCTTGAAGACTGGGACTACCTGTGCTCTTTTCCAATCATTTGGAACCTTCCATTCCTCTAGAGACTTGCGGTACACGGCTGTTAGAAGGGGGGCAAGTTCTTTCGCGTACTCTGTGTAGAATCGAATGGGTATCCCGTCAGGTTCAGTGGACTTTCCTCTCTTGAGTGATTTCAGTTGCTTTTCTATTCCTTGGACACTTATTTCGATGTCAGCCATTTTTTCGTTTGTGCGAGGACTTAGAGAAGGAACTGCAGTGCGGTCTTCCTCTGTGAAACAGCTTTGGAAAAAGGTGTTTAGTATTTCAGCTTTACGCGTGTCTTCCTCTGTTTCAATGCCATTATCGTCCCAGAGGGTCTGGATATGCTGTTTCGATCCACTTACTGATTTAACGAAAGACCAGAACTTCCTAGGATTTTCTGTCAAGTTGGTACATAGAATTTTACTTCCGAATTCACTGAACGCTTCACGCATAGCCCTCCTTTCGCTAACTTTGACATCGTTTAGCTTCTGTTTGTGTGAGAGGTTTTGGCTGCATTTAAACTTACAGTGAAGCTCTCTTTGCTTTCGCAGTAGTTCCCTAACTTTGTTGTTGAACCACGGTGGGTTTTTCCCGTTCCACACAGTTTTACTCGGCACGATGATTAGGTCAGGATTTGTTTTGAGGCTGTGTACGGCTGTACTTGCTGTCGTGTCCTGACACAGTTGGCAGAGGAAGGAAAGGGGTTGCTGGTCAGTCTGCGCTCCCGAGCAGTACACAGCAGTACACAGAAGGACAATTCACAGTGAAGGCATTTGAATGCTTCCATCTATCTGAGCCGGCACTGGTGCAGGCGTTTACTAGAAGAGCAGGCGGTGAGACTCGGTAGGGAACTCGTTGTAGAGACTCTCGGACAAACAGGGGTTTGAAATAGTTGTTTATTCCAGAGAGGACTAACTAATACACTGGAGGCTAGGGTTAGAAAAAGCACGAATAACATTGTTACAACAGAAGCCAGTGCACAAGTCCCAGGAGTGGATGATAACCACAGTAGCAAACACTAGCACCATCTAAAGGCAACAACTTACTTGCGAAACAAAACATACTGAATGCGACACTGTTCACTGAGGCACTCCAAGTGAGAGAGAGCAGACTTACGCGGAGCTGGACCGAGGCTGGAGTCGATGGACGCGGATTCGGCGCCCAGATCGTCTGACTGAGAACTCCGCCAAGATGCGGAATCTAGGAGTTTTACAGAGTCGCGTGGGGGCACTGTTTTTCCCACTTAAAGCCACCCAGCCAAACCCGCAGGTCTCTTGCAGGCGCCTGCCAATCGCGGTTTAGTTAGGTCCCCTCTACTGCTCGTCAGGCAGGGATGATAATGCAGTTGCACTAAGTCCGTATTTGGTATCAACATTGTTCAGCTGAAAGCTAAACGTAACTGCTCTGCCAAATAAGACTTGCAACATTATCGTCACACGTCATTTAGCCCCACCCTTCGGGATCCCCGGAGTGGGGACTGCTGGGTCAACAGCTTTTTGGCGTTGTCGCTCTCTTCCTAAGCCTTGTGAGCCTACTGACGCTGCTGGCCTCAGGGCTGGTATCAATCTGGCTTTATACACTACTACATGCCCGTAGGTTACAAAGTTCTACGGTGGCAACCTAGCACACCGTTTAGACGACATATGAAGTTACGTGTGAATTCCTCGAAGAGTAACTAGCGCCCTGGGGCCGCGTCTGCATTTTCGCAAGGCTTTCCCCTAACGGTTTACTTCCTGTAGTAACAGCATCTCTCCCAGTTTTGTCTGCCCCCAGCATCGTCTCTGCTTCCGCACCTTGGTGGGCCTGTCCTCCTTTCTCACAGCTTCAAGATAACACTGCAGTAGCAAGGAAAAATCTATATACACTACTGGCCATTAAAATTGCTGCACCACGAAGATGACGTGCTACAGGAAGAAGATGCTGTTATATGCAAATGATTAGCTTTTCAGAGCATTCACACAAGGTTGGCGCCGGTGGCGACACCTACAACGTGCTGACATGAGGAAAGTTTCCGACCGATTTCTCATACACAAACAGCAGTTGGCCGGCGTTGCCTGGTGAAACGTTGTTGTGATGCCTCGTGTAAGGAGGAGGAATGCGTACCATCACGTTTCCGACTTTGATAAACGTCGGATTGTAGCCTATCGCGATTGCGGTTTATCGTATCGCGACATTGCTGCTCGCGTTGGTCCAGATCCAATGACTGTTAGCTCAATATAGAAGCGCCTGCGATGCTGTACTCAACGACGAACGTGGGTGCACGAATGGCAAAACGTCATTTTTTCGGATGAATCCGGGTTCTGTTTACAGCATCATGATGGTCGCATCCGTGTTTGGCGACATAGCGGAGAAAGCACATTGGAAACGTGTATTCGTCATCGCCATACTGGCGTATCACCCGGCGTGATGGTACGGGGTGCCATTGGTTACACGTCTCGGTCACCTCTTGTTCACATTGACGGTACTTTGAACAGTGAACGTTACGTTTCAGATGTGTTACGACCCGTGGCTCTACCCTTCATTCGATCCCTGCGAAACCCTACATTTCAGCAGGATAATGCACTACCGCATGTTGCAGGACCTGTACGAGACTTTCTGGATACAGAAAATGTTCGACTTCTGCCCTGGCCAGCACATTCTCCAGATCTCTCACCAATTGAAAACGTCTGGTCAATGGTGGCCGAGCAACTGGCTCGTCACAATACGCTAGTCACTACTCTCGATGAACTGTGGTATTGTGTTGAAGCTGCATAGGTAGCTGTACCTGTACACGCCATCCAAGCTCTGTTTGACTCAATGCCAAGGCGTATCGAGGCCGTTACTAAGGCTAGATGTGGTTGTTCTGGGTACTGATTTGTCAGGATCTATGCACCCAACTTGCGTGAAAATGTAATCACATGTCAGTTGTCAGTTGTAGTATAATTTATTTGTCCAATCAGTACCCGTTTATCATCTGCCTTTCTTCTTGGTGTAGCAATTTTAATGGCCCGTAGTGTATTACATTGCTTCTGCTGAAAGGCTGGTGTTCTGAGGAAGGGACAGGTCAAGCTGGAGGTAAGGAATTCCTGGATCGTGACCAGTGGCTGGTTAGGTGGAGGGTGGAGGGGGGGGTGAGGATCATGGTTGGACAGTGCTATGAACTAGGAGAGACAGGGATCAGTGTTGGGATTACGTTGGCTCTGGTTGGAGAGACTGGTGGCAAAAGACGTGTTTCCATTTCATGAATCAGGAGAAGGAGAGTAGGTCTTTGACACATCATCAAGGTGAAGCTCGGGTGTTGGGCGGAAGGTGAGGCCTCTACCTACGACCGAAACTTCTGTGGGGCTGAGGGTTTTGGAGGAAAGGTTAACAACAGTGTTAGGGGAATGTTCTGGCTCTGGATTTGGTGCAGTGTTACCAGGGAGTTTTTGGGATGTGGCAAATTGAAAAGATCAGCTAGGCAGGGTTTGGAGCGCTATGGGGTGGATAGGGACTGGATACTGGTTCACTGAGGTGGCAGTAGCATGTCAGCAGGTTGGATGACTTATGAAAGCGGTGCTCATAATGCCATTCCAGGTGCTGGACAGTGTGGGATTCAGTTTCAGAGACACGATGTATACAGCTTGTCTTGGAGGGTTGCTGAGGTAGTTCTGGCATGCCTGTGCCGTACAGATGTGTATTTGCAGTACCAGTTTAGTGAGGACCAGGGACCAGCGGAACCTGAGAAGATGCTCATTATGAAAGCAGGGGTGGGATCCAGAGAAAGGAATTTTTGCAGTTAGACCATTGTACGGGTGGGGGGTGTACTGTGGTTTAGGCAGCGTTTAAGAAACAGGATGTGGGACTAAGTTTTAGCCAGGGAAAGGGATACTCTTCTCAACTGGTGCAGAAAGATGGAGCGGGTACATTGTGGTAGGGACACTGTAGGTAAAACGGGAAGGACACGGAAATGGGCAAATGAAGGAGTTAGATTGTCGTGAGGGGAGCTCAATAACAGAAAAGAGGAGTAAAAAAATACGACACGCAAAAACATGCACAGATACGTTAAAAATGTACAGAAACACGCGAAAAAAGGAACCGACGAGGAACGGGATATGCGTGCGTAAGGGAAAAGTGGGGGACGGGGGATCAAAGTTCGTGTGGCACAGGTAGGTGTGGAGAATAAAATGTAAAAATAAGTGAGGATGAGGGATAAAATGGGATCAATAGGAATAATTATCATTTGCAGTGGGAAGAACTTGGAGCATCAGATGCTGCACCGACACCCCGTGCAGTCACGAAGCCACATTTTTAGTGGAAGAAATCGTTCGTACAGAGTTGCTCGGAAGTGTGTGCAGTTTGAAAGGCGGTGAATAAACACTGGAAAGAAGAGAGAAAATGTACAGAGAGAAGAATAATACTATAGAGAATAGTAACAAAGGAAAACATTGCAGAGTTGTGCGATTGTAGAAAACCCGTTAGGCAAAAATCAAACAATGGAAACTCCAGGTTCGAATTTCAACAGCATAAGGAAAAGATAGATCTACTAACTGTAAAGATGACACATTGGCTTGCTGACAGGCACAATGAAAAGATGCTTACACATTTAGCTTCCAGCCAAAGCCTTCAGAAAGTGAAACACACACACATTCACTCACACGAGCAACCACACCACACACACACACACACACGACCACCATCTCTGACAGGTGGGACTGGGATGTGGCTGTAATGTGGGATGGAAACAGCAATCTCTAGAGGAGGGGGGGGGGGGGGGGGAACAGCAGCAAATGGGTGGGGGGGTGGGGAGAGAGAGAGGAACGCTGACTGGCGGACTGTGTAGGACCAGACTGCCGAAAGGCGCAGTGTCAGCAGGTTGTGGGGCTGGGAGGTGAGGGGAAAAGGACAGGAGTGGGGAAGGGGGAAGACGGGGGGACGCATTGGCAGAGTGTGGCACACAAAGAGGGTGAGCGGGCGAGAACGGGAAGGAGGTGACAGGACAGAGGGTGCGAAAACTGTCGGACTGTAGGTTGACGGGAATGGAGAAACCGAAATGATGCTATTTGAAGCTAAATCGTTAAAAGGTAACATACGATGATTAGGATGTCATAGAAGCAAAACGTATGACGTTTTTACACCTTAAATCTCCAAAAATATCCAAACTGGAAGGCACACATTGACTACTTAACGGCTTAGTATTTTCAATTTGTATTTTGGCAGGTGCGAGAAACACAGACTAGAAAGGTAGTCTATAACTTCTACTTTGAGTCAGTTATTCATTATGGCATAATCTTATGGGGAAATTCAACAAATGAGACTCCTAGTATTACAGAAGAAAATACTTAGGAACATAAGTGTTACCAAACAACAGGTGTCCTGTCAACTATTGTTAAAAGATTTCAATACACTATCTATACCCTCCCTTTACATATATGAGGTGATCTTATTCTTATATAAAAGTCAGTATACAGTAAACTCTGTTTCGTCCACAACTAAAATACTCACCACAGAGAGAATTTTAAACTCTTGAAACACTACTGAAAACTTTTTACCCAAACACCAGGGTAGAAGGGACTTAAAATTTACAATAAAATAAAAGGCAGTAATATATTTAACATGGAGTTTGGTTCATTTAAAAGATTAGTTTTTACCATTCTAGTGGAAAAGTGTTATTAGTCTATTGACGAATTCAATGGGGACAGTTTCAGAGTTTTAAGATGGTAACTATGCATTTTATTTTTGTATACTGGAAACTGCAGTATGCATTTGTGTAGCAGTATCTCAGTAGTATACATAAAATAATGTAAACTATTGCATTTCTCTTTAAAAATGTTTCTTATTTTAAATCCTGACACGTCTCCCACAAATTGTGTATTACGAGACAAATAAGAATGACGACAAGGCGCGACGGTGAGTGCGTGTTTCCACCTGCTGTGGAGGGTCGCTTATGCTTTAGACTCACAGCTTTGCAGGTCTGTCAGCAAGCAAAATCGAGAATGGTGACCACAAGATATTTATAATGTTTAAGTTGGCACACACATCAGCAGGGTGACAGATCATTCATGGAGTGGATCACCAAACCCACACTTGTGCCACTCCACAATGTGTGCTGAAACCACGACAGATGAAAGAAAATGACAAAAATTGTTTTCCTAATGAGCCCTCCAATTGTGATGTTGTTAATGTTTATGTTTTATAACTTCTAATTATATGTAAATCGTGAAATATAGATTAGAAATACTGAACAACGGAATGGCAGTGAAGTGTGACTTCTGGTGACACTGACTGTGCAGCAATGTGTTTCAGAACCTCTAGAATATGAAAACTGGTCAGATCTGACAGTTGAGCTCTGGATCAGTGCAACATGGAAAGCATGTAATGTATGTATGACTGACACTTTATTAACAACATTATGAGAAGGAAAGTTGCTACTCAACATTTAGCGGAAATGCCGAGTCCGTCCTGGATTTTCCATTGTTTGACACTTTATTAATTTATTTCCATTTCGTCCCAAATAAAAATCGTTGTGTCCTTTCGTTAGTGTATTACTATCTGCAGGTGACATCAAAATAGTGCACATATGAAATAACTGAAAAGTGTGAAACAGGCATCTGAAAGACATTCAGGACACATGGAGGTAGGATTGCCTGCCCATTCAGATTTAAAGGACAATTTGATCAACACAAGGATATGGCAATAAAAGGTATGAATATGACATTCACTATGGTGCCAAAAATTCCCATTTGTGTAATGATAATTGTGACAATGAGCTTCAATATGGAGGGAAATAAAATCAGTTTCAGTGGCTGACATAATGAATTCTTTTGTGAAATAAAATTTTTTTAAACACGAAAAATTGCATTTTTATTTCGGCCAACACTTTCTTTGCTCTTATACAATAATTTCATAAATCCATATTTCGTCTTTTACTTGCTTTTCAAACAGTTCACTCATCCAGGGGCTCCAATGTTACACTCTGCAGTCTGAAAACCAAAATTATTTCTCAGTACCCTATGTCGGTGTCATCATCATCATCCGTTTCGTAATCTGTTAGGAAGTCATTCTCTGTCCATCGGAAAGTATTAATTATTCTGAGCCGAGGCATTTGACTCTGCATCTCAGCAAAAACATTTTTGTAGAAAACCTCATCCTCTTCCTCATATGTCACATGTAGTTCTCTGGAAGAAGAAAGAGAAAAAGTAACTGCAACATTTGTATTTCTGTATTTTATTACACCCTATTTCTTGTAATACTACAAACCATAAACATTGATGAACTGTGTCATAAATGAAGTGCAAAGGAAATTTATCAGAATTTTTAAACTTAGGAGATACAAATTCTAGTTAATACCTATCTTCATATTAAACAGGTTTTAACTGTGGAAATATGTGGGTAGCATATGGTGTTTTGACTGATATCTCAATAAAGGACTTGGAGAAATGAAGAACCTACAAAAACAGTGAAAACTGGTCTCAACATGCAGCTGAGGTAAGTACTAAATGATTTCTATTGTGTTTTTCATTCTAATTATTTCTCGAATACATCAAATCCAATGAAATTTGGAATAATGCACTATTTTGCGACTGATGATTTTAAAGAAAGTGTTTTTTTCCTCTGTGCCTTAAATACCTGAGGACCATCCTACAAGATATTTTCAAAATTTTTCCTTTTTTCCAGTCAGTCTTCTGACTGGTTCAATACAACCCACCACAAAGTCCTCCCGTGAGCCAATCTCTTGATTTCAGTTGCATCTTGTGTCCTCAATTATTTGTTGGATGTATTACACTCTCCTTCTACACTTTTTACTCCTCACAACTCCTCCTAGTACCACGGAAGTCATTGCTCAATATCCTAACACATATCCTATCATCCTGTTTCTCTCCTATCATCCTATCCCTCTTCTTGTCAGTGTTCTCCACACTGATTCTGCACATAACCCATCTCTCATTTCTTATAACAGGCCACCTAACTTTCAACACTCTTCTATCAATTTTCTTCTCTTCTCTTCCAGTTTTCTCATAGTCTGTGCCTCGCTTTCATACAATGCTGTACTCCAAACGTACATTCTCAGAAATTTCTTCTTCTACTTAAGGTTGATGTTTGATACCAGCAGACTTCTCCTGGCCAGAAATGCCCTCTATGCCTGTGCTAATTTGCTTTATACGTATTGTTTGGTTATAATTAAAGTTCAGCCACTTACACAGGTCCAGTGTGGGCTGAATTATCATATGGCAGTGAATCTTGGTAGGTATGCTAATGTGTTAATGCAGGACCAATTTATGCTGGAAAAACAATTACTTCCAACTACGGCCACTACGAGCAAATCTGGCACAGTACACCGTTTGTACGACATCTACACTATCGTTCGACAAGCTGTAACGTGAGTGAACAGTAGTGATAATTGAGGAGAAAGACTGTGTGCTGTTAGTGAAACAGTTTCATGTGAACGGCAGCAATTCCAGTGCTGCACTGACAGAGGGGCCAGATGTCATTAAATGCTTTAAACAAAATGACGATGAAATTCAAAAACGTGGGTGGGCTTGGTGTGGCACCTGGAAGAGGAATGCATCCTACCGCAGTGGAAGATATTGACACAGTTATTATTGCTGCAACTCAGTATGCAGCACGTGTCCCGGCTAATGCTAGTGTTTGTGCCCTTCCACGAGAATTGTCCATCCTGTGGTCAATGGTGTGGACAGTTTTTGTGTGGTGTCACCGCCAGACACCACACTTGCTAGGTGGTAGCCTTTAAATCGGCCACGGTCCGTTAGTATACGTCGGACCCGCGTGTCGCCACTGTCAGTGATTGCAGACCGAGCGCCGCCACACGGCAGGTCTAGTCTAGAGAGACTACCTAGCACTCGCCGCAGTTGTACAGCCGACTCTGCTAGCGATGGTTCACTTACTACAGACACTCTCATCTGCAGAGACAACAGTTTAGCATAGCCTTCAGCTACGTCATTTGCTACGACCTAGCAAGGCGCCATATTCAGTTACTGTAACTAATTACTTCAAGACTGTATTCTGAACAAATAATATTGTGAATCATGTACCGTCAAGAGCGACGTTCGTCATCAATGGATTAAAGTTAAGTATGAAAGTAATTACGTCCGCTTTCTGAATTCTCATTCCCTGTCATGTTCCAGACCTCACGTCAGCATAGTCCTTCCCTCCTCACGCCAGCCTGCGTGAGCTAAAACGCGTGCATTTAGACTGGTGCCCCTACAAGATCCGGACGGTGCAGCAACCAAATCATCATATCTGCAGCAACGTACTGAATTAGCTCTTCAGTTTTCGGACAGATAGAAGTCGATGACATGCGACCAGGCAATTTTCTATGGAGTGAAGAGGCACATTCTACACTACAGGGTACAGTAAATACACAGAACTGCCAAATTTAAGGGTACTGTTAAACTGCATGTTGTGCACCAAGAGCCACTGCAGTTGCTGTATATGACTGCTTGGTGTGGAGTCACAAGCATCTTTATTCTTGGTCCGTTCTCTGAAGAGGATACATCCGTAGAGCCTGTCGGTGGTGGTGGGGGGGGGGGGGGCCCTCTGTGATGCCTTTACGTTATGGAGACCTCCTTGTACAGCACGTGATTCCTGCTTTGGAAGAGCACAACTGTGTGGAAACCATTCTTTTCATGTAAGATGGGCCAACATTGCATGTCACTCACCCAGTGAAAGATCTGCTTAGTGCAACCTTCCTTAAAACAAATTATATCGAGAGGTTTTCAGATGCATTGCCTGCAAGATGACCTGATCTGAATCCATATGACTCTCGACTCTGGGAATACCTAAAAGAATACCTTTACCAGAGGCACATTAGGTCTCTACCTGATCTGAAGGCCAGTACGCAGGAACACATCGCTTAAATTCCACCGGAACTACTGTGAGCAAGTGTTGATCACATCGTTTTACAGAAGTAGCATCTCATTCGACATCTCCAGTGCTCGTACAGAATGAATTAACCCTTTAGTGACCAAATTATTTCCGGAAGTTGTAGATTTTTATGAACACTTTATTGGGCTAAGAAACCGTTCATAAAATAATAGTTTAAATCTTGAAATGAGAGTTTAGCCTATGAGTGTAAAAAAATTAGTGGGAACTATTGGAACTGTGGAGTAACTTCACTTGCTAATTTAAAACAAATGTATTTCCTTTATTTTTTAGTACAAAAACATGTTAAACATTACATTTATATTTGTATTAGTTCATACTGTCCTTTGAGTTCACTAAGGTGATGTACTATGGAACTTAGAGAAGCATGGTGCTACATACAAAGGTACACGACAGTTGCTACTCATTACTTTTGTTCGCTTTTCTTTGTTCTTGGTGCTACATTGGCGGCATCTTCTGTTTGTTGTACCTTTTGTAGGGAAATGAGTTCCAACTTTCTCCGGACGAACTTCATCTGGTACTCCAGACACACCTCTTATTGGTGTTTGACCTTCCTCTTCTCTTACGACTTGAGAAGCCAGAGATAAGCTGCCTTGCCAAGTGCAATCTAAATGTTAGCTGGTCTGCTTTTGTCTTCTGTAGCTTCCACATAACGTAGGAACTGACAACTGCCAAATGCACAAGAAAGGAAAACAGTTTGTGCCACCACTTCCACGAACGACGGCCTACAGCATACCGTTGACGCAGCTGATCAAATCTATCGACTCCTCCCATTATTTTATTATACTCTGCCACAGCCAATGGGCAGAATACTTCAGTTCTGCTTCCACTAACTTACCTTGTAATATTTATGTAATTTTCAGTCAAATGCAGCAAATATCCACGAATACTATCTCCCTCATAAATACAAAAATAGATAAATACAACACAAGTCACTTCACACGGAAAAGGAAAGCACACTATCCAAAAAACGCTGTAGCGGTCGAAACAGTGGCTCGTTTTCACACGGGAACTGCGCTTCTGCAATGATTGACTCACAAGGTAGAAAAACAACAGCTTTAGCCTAACTGTTGACAATCTATACATAGTTAGCACACTCTAACAGAGATGGTAGCATAAGTTAGAAGTGGGAACACGGATTACCACTGAACTTACAGAGAAAACGAATAAGTGGGAACTATTTGCATTCGCAGCACCAGATTCGCACCTGGTCGCCAAAATTGAAACTAATTTTTCTCCAGCATAAAACTGTTCTGTGTTAACGCATTAGAATACAAATCGAGTTTCGCTTCCATATGATAATTACAGCCCACACTGGACCTCTGCGAGTATCTGCACTTTAATTACAGCCATTTGGTATGTCATCATTGCTTCATGCATCGTGTGTTACTTTATTTCCAATGTATCAGAACTGCATCACTTCTTCATGGACACCAGTTTTGATGTTAAATCCATAACTAATCTCATATAGCTAATGCTCATTAATTTCATCTTTCCTTGTTTCTTTCTCAATCTGTAGTGTGTTCTCATTAGACTGTTCTTTCCATTCAACAGGTTCTGAAATTCTTCCTCCCTTTCACAAGCCAATAGGAGTATCATCAGTGAATGATATTATTAATATCCATTCTCCCTGAATTTTAATCCACTCTTCCATCTTTCTTTTATTTCTTTCACTGCTTCTTTGATATATAAACTGGAAAGTTGGGATTGAAAGTTTATATCCCTGCCTTACACTCACTCTAATACTAGCACTCCGTTCCCAGTCTCGTGGAAGTCATCGAGGTCATACGGTAGAAACGCAAAGTCATCAGAACCGGGCTCGGACGGTGAACAGAAGCAGCAGGAGCAACCTACCTGAGGTTCACGAGCCTGACAGAAAATTCTTCAAATGCCACAGCTCTGATGTGGCCGCTGTACAGGATGTCGAGGCAGCGTAGTTGCTTCAAGTCCAGGACGTGCCGTAGGCTCGGCTGCAGCTCTGTCAGGTCGTCAATGTACTGCAGGAGCAGCGTGCAGAGGGCCGCCAGCTGCGCCACGTGCGCCACGGCAGATCCGCCCAGCCCACTGCATCCTGAAAGATCCAGTCTAGAAGAACAAACAGAAAAATAATGTAACACTTTAAGATGTTGGTGACAACATGAAATTTGCTGTGTAATACACAGTACGACAAAAAAGAAAGGCAATGAATTATCCAAATGGGACAGAAATCAGTACATGTACAGACAAACAAATGGTTACATGTTGTATACATAGTTCCGTGTAGTCAGCGCGTACACAACTTCCCCACTAGAGCGCGCTCCGCTAAGCACAACAGCGCAGGCGCAGCGCTCGTCCGTCTCCGCACTACGAGATGGCGCTGCCTTAGAGACGGACCAAATTCTGCTTCCGCCGATCTGCGTATTAATATGTAACGCAGCCAATGAGATTGCTGCTAACGTAGAACCTTTTCTCCTTGCGGATCACACTCGCGCAGTGATACCTGAACGCGCGAGGTATTATAACGAGTGTACAGACCTCCAATAAGTCAGTCTGCATTAGCCTGTACCAGTCTATAGTCAAGTTTCAGTGTGCGCCTAATAAGATTATCATATTCCTGTACATAGCCACGAAGATAAATGTATAGACACTGTCAAGTATCAGAGATATGTGAGAATAAGATTAACGTACCAAGACCAAAGGAACTTCAGATTGTCAATTGTAAATAGCATCCAGAATCAAGTTACGTAATGTTTATGCTTTTATCATTTTAATAAATGTGTGCGAAAATTAATCAAGTTCTGTTTGAAGTCGGTCACCGTCAACCTGCTACTCTAAGCGTGCAAGTGGCATATCTACCGTCCGACCTAACGGCAGAAGATAAACACGCCACAATAAGACCACGAGACATATTGCTGACACTCGCCTACTTTGTTAGATCGACAAGTCAAATAATCTGATGGTGTGTGTACCGAATGTCTTACAGTACGCACACCACATTACAATTTCAGAAAAAACTGGATGATTCATTCAGGAGAGAGAGCTCCACAAATTGAGCAAATCAATAGCGCATTGGTCCATCTCTGGCACCTGTGCAAGCTTGGCACTGATGACAGAGTTGTCGAGTGTCCTCCTGAGGAATATCGGGCCAAATTCTGTCCTATTGATCCATCAGATCGTCATAATTCTGAGACTGTTGGAGGACCCTACCCATAACGCTCCAAATGCTCTCAATTGGGAAGACATCCGGCAAACTTGTTGACCGAGGTAGGGTTTGCGAAGCACCAAGAAAAACAGTAGAAACTCTCGCCCTGTGGAGGCAGGCATTATCTTGCCGAAACGTAAGCCAAGGACAGCTCGCCACGAACGGCGACAAAACGGGGCGTAGAGTAGCATCGACTTACTGTCGTGCCGCAAGTGTTCCGAGGATGGCAACCGAAGGAGTGCTGAAAACAAATGGCACCTCAAACCGTCACTTCCGGTTGTCGCACCGTATGGCGGGTGACAGACACGTTGATATCCCTCTGCTATCCAGGGTACCTCCAGACGCGTCTTCAGTCTGGAATAAAATTGTCTTCAGTGATGAGCTCTGCTTGAAATTGAGCCACAGTGACCAGCAAAGACCTGCCTGGGGACACCCCGGAGTGTAGTGGGATACCAACCGACAGCAAAACAACCGGAACTGATAGTCTGGAGTGCCACTTGTTTTCGTAGCAGGTCACTTTCGGTTGTTATCCTCGGAAAACTTGTGGCATAGCAGTAAGTCGACACTATTTGGTTGCCATCCACAGCACCCTTACAGCACAGTGATACGTCAACGATATTCTACGCCCCTTTTGATTGCCCTTCCTGCTCTTACATTTCAGCAAGATAATGCCCGCCCGCACACTGCGAGAGTTGCTATTGCTCGTCTTCACGCTCGCCAAACTCTACCTCGGCCAGCGAGGTTGCCGGATCTCTCCCCAACTGAGAGCATTTGGAGCATTACAGGCAGGGCTTTAATGATGTCAGGATTTCGATGACAGAATTGGGCACCCAATATCCGTCAGGACGACATCCGACAACTCTGTCGATCGAAGCCGAGCCGAATAACTGCTTGCGTACAGGCCAGAGGTAGACCGACGCGTAGTCAAATTGCTCAATTTCTGAAGCTCTTTCTCTCGAATAAATCATCCAACTTTTCTGAAATTTTAATGATTTGTTTGTCTGTGCACGTACATCACATCTGCCAGTTTCCATCCCTCTGGACAATTCCTTCGTGGTGTGACGTTTTCTTGACTTGGAGCGGCATTTACACGTGAGTAATTTCCTGTGCACACTAAGTGCAGCGGCTGTTGCAAATACATGCACGAGAACAGACTTTCACTCAGCTCTGTCCCGTGGCACAATCTTCTGGGCCTTTGCAGCTAAGGGGAAAAAGTACAGGGTCTTCATTAATGAGTGGTGCATTTTCATATATTTATTGATTTATATGGGCACATTTTACATCATAATTTTACATCACTACATGACTACGGAGAGCACAGGCTCGCTGTGTCGTTGGGGCCGGAACACGGGTCCGGGAACTGCGACGGACGAGCCCGGACGCGGTCGGGGTAGTATCTGGAGCTCAGCGGGAACGTGACACGCACACCGACAGTGGCCCCAATGCCCGATGCGACGACAGTGGGCCCGGGAGCTGTGACGGGCAGTCGGCCGACGAGACGGGAGGAGACGTCTGGAGAACTGAAGACGAGATCACAGCCAGTGAAGTGGCCTGCCGGGGACAGTGTGTTAATAGCAGATGGCAGGCAGGGTGCAAGCTGGCCGTGTCGTGTGGTGTGACGCCATTACGGTGCGGCACGGGCATTCGAAATGGACGCGGCGGCCAGCTAGCGTGACGCAGTCTGCCGGCTGCCGGAGTGCCCGTTTGGAGCACGGTCTCGAGGGCTGCCCGGCCAGGTCGGGGACGGGACGAGGTGGGTGTGGCTGCGCACTGCCAGCTGGCGGTACCCGTGCACCGCTGACGGCTAGGGGAGTGGGCTCTGCCTAACAGGTCGTCCGTGGACAAGTCCTCCACTGAAACTTCCTAGCAGATTAAAACTGTGTGCCGGACCGAGACTCGAACTGCTAGGAAGTTTCATATCAGCGCACACTCCGCTGCAGAGTGAAAATCTCATTCTGGGAACATCCTCCAGGCTGTGGCTGAGCCATGTCTCCGCAATATCCTTTCTTTCAGGAGTGCTAGTTCTGCAAGTTTCGCAGGAGAGCTTCTGTAAAGTTTGGAAGGTAGGAGACGAGATACTGGCAGAAGTAAAGCTGTGAGGACGGGGCGTGAGTCGTGCTTGGGTAGCTCAGGGGTAGAGCACTTGCCCAAGAAAGGCAAAGGTCCCGAGTTCGAATCTCGGTGCGGCACACAGTTTTAATCTGCTAGGAAGTTTCATATCAGCGCACACTCCGCTGCAGAGTGAAAATCGCATTCAAGTCCTCCACTGGTTTGAAGAACTGAACGAGAATCGGAGTAGTTGAGGTGAAAGCTGTCTCAATTCTGTCCACGGAGACTTTAGTCGGCTCGCCATTACATTTGATCTGCAAAATGTTCTCGTCACGGTGATCGTGCGGTGCACTCTATGGCAGCGTAAGTGGTGGCCGTGCCACGTCTACGCACAATACCGGGTCAAAAGTATTTAATGTGACAAACTCCTGGAGGTTGTAGGGGACGTCAAAACAAATATTTTCCCTAATGTCATTTTTACCTATGAGGATTATTTAAACTGGTGGAGGCTGTATTATGCTCGTCAGTTGTTAGACGCCGTATTGCGATCTTGAGATGTTAGAGGGTTTATTACGCTCTTCAGTTGTGAGCAACTGCTGTCCACCAGTGTAGTAGTGCATTGTCTCTGTTTACTAATGGAGCGAGACATCTGGAGTGAGTACAAGGACACGGTTTGTGCGTACTACGTAGCGCACCACAACGGACGAGCTGCACAGCGGGTTTAGCAACAGCAATATCCTAATCGCCGTATCCCGCATCATACGACCTTTGCTGCTGTGTACCAACGTCTGCGTGAGACCGGGTCATTTAGCACATTACCTGGACAGGGACGCCGTCGCACGGTAAGAACACTGCAGTTTGAGGAAGCTGTCTTGCAGCAGGTGGAGAGGGATCCTTCAATCAGCACTCGTGCAACTGCACATAACATGGGGACTAATCAGACGAATGTAAGAACAGTCCTTCGAGAGCAATTGTTACGTCCATTTCACTTATAGCGTGTCCACAACCTGGAACCAGTTGATTATCCACCCAGAGCACAGTTTTCGCAGTGGTACCTGGAACAGTGTGAAATGCATCCTACATTTCCATCCTCTGTGTTGTTTAGCGATGAAGCAACGTTCGGGCGCGATGGAGTCTTCAACATGCACAATTCGCATGTTTGGAGTGAGGATAACCTACATGCCACAGTTACTAGCGCTCATCAAGTGCGGTTCTTCGTTAATGTGTGGGTCGGTGTTGTTGGGGACTGTTTAATTGGGCCGTATCTGCTACCTAGGCCATTAAATGGCAGGCACTATTACAGTTTTCTCGCCAGAGCATTGCCAGAATTGCTGGAAGACGTCCCGCTCCCTACAAGACAACGCACGTGGTGCCAACATGACGGGCCGCCGGCACATTTCAGTCGTCGTGTGCGTCGATTCCTGGACCGACGGTTCCCAGAAACGTGGATTGGCAGAGGTGGTCCTGTACCGTGGCCTGCTCGATCCCCAGATATGTCCCCTCTGGACTTTTTTTGTGTGGGGAGAGATGCGCAACCTTGTTTACGCACCTCCTGTTGCATCAGAAGAGGATCTGGTTGCCCGGATAGTAGCAGCAGCAGGAACAGTTAAGGATACTGCTGGGGTTTTGCCCGTGTCAGACATAACATGATCCGACGGTGTAACCTTTGTTTACGTGTGTCAATGGAGGCATTTCTGAAAATCTACTGTAATTGAAATTGGGTTGTGTTAATGTGGTCATAAAAAAATGGAAAAGTGTTTCTTGGTTTAATTAATTTGCCGCCAGAGAAATCTTCCTCTACCGGTTTAAATACTCCTCATAGGAAAAAATGACATTAGGGAAAAATATTTGTTTTGATGTCCCCTACAACCTCCCAGAGTTTGTCGGTATAAATACTTTTCACTCTGTATAATGTGGAACAGTGTAAATCGGCTCGAGCAAATACCCACCGGTACTGTGCCGTGTCGGCGCGTGCAGTCGGAGGTCGGGTGTACGACTGCGCAGATGTTCTGCCGGTGTCGGGCACCGAGGCAGCGTGTGACGGTAGTACCTCCTCCACTAATTCACCGGGAATGGCGAGCGAGTGAGCACAGGCGAGGTGTACAGGTGGAATACCGATGTCGTCCTTGGGATTATTCGCAGGCCGAGAAGTACGAGCCGAAGTGCGTCCGTCCGGGTGATGCCGTGACACGTCAGGGATGCTTCCGGTATACAGTGGAGCCGTTCCGGGTGGCTACGCAGACGTCAAGTGCACGACGACGAGTCCGGAACTGTGTCGGACTGCCGTCGCGTGCCGCCGAACGTGCAAACTACGTCTCATCTCACTGGCTCAAATGGCTCTGAGCACTATGGGACTTAACTACTGTGGTCATCAGTCCCCTAGAACTTAGAACTACTTAAACCTAACTAACCTAAGGACACCACACACATCCATGCCCGAGGCAGGATTCGAACCTGCGACCGTAGCATTGTACTCGATCCGCGTGGTCCGTGGCTAACAGAATCGGAAATAGGCGTAACTGTCCACGAGGCGTGGAGGTCTAGCTCACACTGGCTTTTGCTTCGCTGGGTGCTCCACCGTCGTCACAGGTTGGCCCGGCCATTAAATCTCCTCCCACAGGTAAACGCTGACGTGCTGCTACCCACGTGATTCTGTGGGATGCCTGCCACAAGTTTGGCATAAGCTAC
Source organism: Schistocerca piceifrons (assembly GCF_021461385.2). Classification (NCBI taxonomy): domain Eukaryota; kingdom Metazoa; phylum Arthropoda; class Insecta; order Orthoptera; family Acrididae; genus Schistocerca; species Schistocerca piceifrons. Next base: position 836,619,426 of record NC_060141.1, read on the forward strand.
GTTTAATATTTTTTGTGGGATCTGAAATTTAAAAACCTCTCTCACACCGGCCCGATTGAGCTTCACAGATCAGGATAGTAAAAAACACGCGAATATTTAGGGAATTTTCATTCACAAAGCAGGCTTATCACATTTACACAGTTCAATGCTGTCCTATCCTGATTAAATTGAGCTTAACTTAAATTCCATAAGGCAGTGAAGCAATTTCGAAGTCTCGGTGAGACGAAAATTGTCAGTCGATCTTCTGAAAACATTTGTAATAATTATTAACTTTCGGTGACCACACGGGGAAGACCGGAGATGTGCTGGTAAGACCGTGTTAGCCCATTTATTGGAAGTAATAAACTGGATATCTCGAGCGTACAAAACGGCAGGTTCGTCCAGTGTAAATCAGACGTTCCCCACTGATCCCGTGCAACACAGCATAGTAAGCAGACACTGTCAATAATAATCAGTTAAATAATACGCGAACACACTTACTTTAGTTTAGTTCATGTATTAAATTCCTTATACAGAATCTCATCAAGATGGCGACTAGCTCAACAATACATACACATACATCTTCGTTCTTTCACGGCTAATCGGCAAGATCTCCTTCATTCTTTTCATAAGAGAAAACATAGATAGCAGAGAAGGTATTCCATGGAGTAAATGCACGCTCCAAGGAATAATAGGGCTTGAAACTACTTTGCATTGATAAAAGATAAGAAGAGATATTTCGAGATATGTACTGAGTTATATATTTTTATAATATATAATATTCTTTTCATAAGAGAAAACATAGATAGCAGAGAAGGTATTCCATGGAGTAAATGCACGCTCCAAGGAATAATAGGGCTTGAAACTACTTTGCATTGATAAAAGATAAGAAGAGATATTTCGAGATATGTACTGAGTTATATATTTTTATAATATTTCTGAAAATATCGCGTAGAGACCGCCGCAAGAGACATTACATACGGTAGTGCTCAGGTGATCATTAGTGACAACGTCGGATTTCAAACAGAGTCCACAAAGTGGGTACCCCATCTTCTCACCACAGACGACAAATTTCATCATCTTGAGGCGTACAAACAGCTACTGGTACGCTACCAAATTGAAGGGGAACATTTTGTGCACCGGATTTTGATCTGTGATGAAACGTGGGTACACTGTTACGCACGGGAATCGAAAAAAGCAGCCCAAAATGGCACAAAAAAGACCAGTCTACACCCACTGACGACTCTACACCCACGGAGTGCCTAAAATTGTCTCTGTGTGGGGAAGGTTATTGCGACAGTCTTTTTTTATATTAAGGAAGTTCTCATCAGTTTTGTCCAAGAATGCTGTACTGTGAGCGCCGTATACTACTGCCATTTTTTGCATAGATCGGAAAGCGAATATCGTCAGAAAATACCAAATCTGGGGCGTGACTAGGCCGCGTGACAGTGCTCGGCCCCACACGGCAGCCCGGACTCGACAAAAAGTTCGGGAGCTGTCGTGTGCCACACTAGGACATCCTCCCTACACTCCGCACTTATTGTCCTGTGATTTTCATTTGTTTGGACCACTAAAAGAAGCAGTCGGACGACACAGATCTAACAACAATTGCACTGTCAAAGTGTTTGTGTGAACCCTGCTGTTACAGCCACATTCATTTTGTGAAAACGGGGTTGAGAAAACTACCTATCCCCTGGGAAAAATGTATTTCCCATTCAGAAGACTATACACAGATTAAATAACTTGTGTGTATGAGTTTTTCTGAAGTGAACTTTTCTGAAGTGAACTTATAAACAAAAAATGCAAATTAATATTTGAATTTCCTTTGTACGTGAGCATAAAACATGTTCAAAAACTGCGCAACAGCGACGTCAGGTACTTACATCTGTAAGTGTTTAAGACGGTGGATCTCGGCAAGTGCTCCGTCTGTGAGACTCGTCGCAAAAGTCAGGCTCAGGTGGCGCAGTGGCGGGCACCCCCGAGAAATGGTGACCACCGCGTCATCCGGGAGGTCGGTGGCGTGCGGCAGGTCCAACTTCTGCAGCAGTGGTAGGCAGCCGGGCCTGCAGTTGTTCAAAACAACACCTGTTGTGAATGTAAATCTAAGCCGCACAGGTGAAATATTAGTCAGACCCTCAAAAGAGTACCGTATTTACTCGAATCTAACAAGGGGAAGGCCTCAGACACGGCCAACCGATTCGGCTCAAATTTGGCAGGTCGCTTGTGTACAACCCAAAACGAAGGAATCTAAGATATTTTGGGTCAACACCCCCTCGTTTTTGAGAAAATCACCCCTAAAGGTTATGGCGAGCAATCAACTCAAAATTGGCGGGATCGATAGATAATTGTAATTACATTTTTCATCATCAGGTATGAGGTCCGAAAACGCATACTTTTCCAGAAATGGGGGTAAGAAACTTTTACAACTGCCGCTTCTGTACCGACATGCAAAACGCTTTCCGCCGGCAGCGCCGATAGCACAAAGGTAACTGGCTTGGAATGGGAGAACCCGGGTTCGAATCTCGAAGAAACCTAGCGGATGTTATTATTTTCATTTGTATTTTTCCATATCTCAATTGATAAGGATAGGACGTTTAATAAGGTAAGTAAATCAATAACGAATGATAATAATAAGGTAAGCAAACTAATTTCCCAAACGCCGTGAGTTAGTAAAGTATTAAACTTTTAAGCCTCGTCACATGAAAACAACTCCGAGCAAGAGTGCTGCGAATTCCTCACGAGGGATCACAGACAGCCAACCGTGCGACGCTTGTTTACAGCGAGGCACGGGACAGAATGTACGCGCGGAGAGTTTTGTTGTCCCGGTTGCCTCTTCGTCATATCATAGTTGAGAACCTGGAAGAGTGAAGGTGTGCAGCACGAGCCTCATAGAAGTCAATCGGAAAGAGTTGTTTTCCGTCATAGGCTGCCGCGAACCTCGCCGATACATGTAGTGATTTTTCCATCGTTAATGCGCCGAATGAAATACGATTTGTGAATTAATACAGTCCTTCCGTAAGTAACATATGACGATTATTGTCTGTAGTTTGTGGTAATTAGCTCGTCTGTTTATGCTGTAGTAACTAGTTATTGTTTGTTGTGTCATATTTTTTCGAGATTCGAACCCGGGTTCCTCGAGACCCAGCCAGTTACCTTGGCCGGTGCGCTATCAGCGCTGTCGCCGAATAGCGTTTACCACGTGGGCACAGAAGCGGCAGTTATAAAAGTTTCTTTCCTCGATTTCTGGAAAAGTTTGCGTTTACGGACCCCATACCCGATGATGAAAAATGTTCTATTTACAATTATCTATCGATCCCTCCAATTTCGAGTCGATTGCTCTTCACAACTTTTAGGGGCGATTTTCTCAAAAACGCGGGGGTGTTGACCCAAAATAACTTAGATTCCTTCGTTTTAGGTTGTACACAAGCGACCTGCCAAATTTGAGCCGAATCGGTTGGCCGTGTCTGAGGCCTTCCCCTTGTAAGCCGCACTTGAATCGAAGCCGCACCTGAAAAATGAGACTCGAAAGCAAGAAAAAAAATTTTTCCCGAATCTAAGCCGCACCTGAAATTTGAGACTCGAAATTCAAGGGGAGAGAAAAGTTTTAGGCCGCACCTCCAAATCGAAACAAAGTTGGTTCATTTTAATACGAGACACAATTTAGGTCGAATGAATGACGATACAGCTACAGTAGTTTGGTTCGAGTCGTAAGCTTAGCAATTAAGCTTTACCAGGTAGCCATTGCTATGCGTCAGGCGCTCCGTCGGTATTTATACGGGTACCCTTCCTTTTTCACGTGCTTCGTCTGGTTTGAATTGATTGCTTATATTTCTTTGATCTCGTAAGTGCCGTTCTCTTTGTTATAGGTGTTTACGTCACTGAGCGGAAAATGCATTACTGTACTGTGTCACGCATTGTTTGTAGCATTATGATAGTGAGTGTTTACGGCCTGTCGCCGCTCGCGGCATGGCTTGGTTATGTGCGCGCTACCGCCGCTTACAATGGCAGCGGGGGGGTGGGGGGCGGGGGGGGGAGGGGGCGGGGGAAGATGTTCTCAACGAGAGTTTAGCGAAAATTTTTCTCCGTTTGAAAATCTTTGCAGACGCCTCTTTAGTACATTACATTCTGCACAGAAATTAGAGTCATCTTAGATTTAAAAATCTAGTCAATTGCCGTGCTTCATTTCTGACTGTATCACTAATAGGCATAAGAATAATACGAATAGGTCTAGCGGTTCTAGGCGCTCAGTCCGGAACCGCGCAACTGCTACAGTCGCCATGCCTCGGGCATGGATGTGTGTGATGTCCTTAGGTTAGTTAGGTTTAAGTAGTTCTAAGTTCTAGGGGACTGATGACCACAGATGTTAAGTCCCATAGTGCTCACAGCCATTTGAACCATTTAATACGAATATAAACATGACATGATATGTACATTCTTCCGCGTTTGCTGTTGTCTCACTCTAGTTTCGTAGTTTATTACGCAGACAGGATTTAAATGAGATAGCAGCAAACACGAAAGAATACATGGCAAAATGTTTATATTCGTATTATTATATTGTGGTGAAGAGAATACCGCATGTGATTCACAATTCATAAAATTTCCTATTAGCAACCATCTCTTCTCACAGGTAGGTAAAAATTCAGAATGTAGAATTGGCCATATTGACAAAAACCGCAAACAGTCTTGCCTGTCGGATTTTCATAGTACATTGAAATGCTGCTACATTCGAAGATGAACAATACGGTATTTTTATTTACTTCGTTGGATAATGTATGAAAATGCAGTGGTCGAAACTCGGGGCGGAGGAAAAAGCTCATCTTCCATTTTTTTTTTAATTTATTTATTGACGCAGAGGTTTTGGCACCAGTATTTATCTTTGTGCCTGCAAAGCAAGCCTGTGTAGCACTACATATATTCGACGGCAGAAGTTAGTTGTGGCGGCACCTATGAACATTTTTCAGAACTTCCGCTTACTTTGCACTCGATTCTAAGCCGCAGGCGGATTTTTGGATTACAAAAACCGGAAAAAAAGTGTGGCTTAGATTCGAGTAAACACGGTACACAGGGATGGCTAGAGGACAAATGTAAGGAGGTAGAGGCTTATCTCACCAGGGGTAAGATAGATACTGCCTACAGGAAAATTAAAGAGACCTTTGGAGAAAAGAGAACCACTTGTATGAATATCAAGAGCTCAGATGGAAACCCAGTTCTAAGCAAAAAAGAGAAAGCAGAAAGGTGGAAGGAGTATATAGAGGGTCTATACAAGGGCGATGTTCTTGAGGACAATATTATAGAAATGGAAGAGAGTGTAGAAGAAGATGAAATAGGAGATATGATACTGCGTGAAGAGTTTGACAGAGCACTGAAAGACCTGTGTCGAAACAAGGCCCCGGGAGTGGACAACATTCCATTAAAATTACTGACAGCCTTGGGAGAGCCAGTCCTGACAAAACTCTACCATCTGGTGAGCAAGATATATGAGACAGGCGAAATACCCTCAGACTTCAAGAAGAATATAATAATTCCAATCCCAAAGAAAGCAGGTGTTGACATATGTGAAAATTACCGAACAATCAGTTTAATAAGTCACGGCTGCAAAATACTAACGCGAATTCTTTACAGACGAATGGAAAAACTAGTAGAAGCCGACCTCGGGGAGGATCAGTTTGGATTCCGTAAAAATATTGGAACATGTGAGGCAATACTGACCCTACGACTTATCTTAGAAGCTAGATTAAGGAACGTCAAACCTACGTTTCTAGCATTTGTAGACTTAGAGAAAGCTTTGGACAATGTTGACTGGAACACTCTCTTTCAAATTCTGAAGGTGGCAGGGGTAAAATACAGGGAGCGAATGGCTATTTACAATTTGTACAGAAACCAGATGGCAGTTATAGGAGCTGAGGGAAACGAAAGGGAAGCAGTGGTTGGGAAGGGAGTGAGACAGGATTGTAGCCTCTCCCCAATGTTATTCAATCTGTATATTGAGCAAACAGTGAAGGAAGCAAAAGAAAAATTCGGAGTAGGTATTACAATCCATGGAGAAGAAATAAAAACTTTGAGGTTCGCCGATGACATTGTAATTCTGTCAGAGACAGCAAAGGACTTGGAAGAGCAGTTGAACGGAATGGATAGTGTCTTGAAAGGAGGATATAAGATGAACATCAACAAAAGCAAAACGAGGATAGTGGAATGTAGTCGAATTAAGTCGGGTGATGCTGAGGGACTTAGATTAGGAAATGAGACACTTAAAGTAGTAAAGCAGTTTTGCTATTTGGGAAGCAAAATAACTGATGATGGTCGCAGTAGAGAAGATATAAAATGTAAACTGGCAATGGCAAGGAAAGCGTGTCTGAAGCAGAGAAATTTGTTAACATCGAGTATAGATTTGAGTGTCAGGAAGTCGTTTCTGAAAGTATTTGTATGGAGTGTAGCCATGTATGGAAGTGAAACATGGACGATAAATAGTTTGGCCAAGAAGAGAATAGAAGCTTTCGAAATGTGGTGCTACAGAAGAATGCTGAAGATTAGGTGGGTAGATCACATAACTAATGAGGAGGTATTGAATAGGATTGGGGAGAAGAGAAATTTGTGCCACAACTCGACTAGAAGAAGGGATCGGTTGGTAGGACATGTTCTGAGGCATCAAGGGATCACCAATTTAGTATTGGAGGGCAGCGTGGAGGGTAAAAATCGTAGAGGGAGACCAAGAGAAGAATACACTAAGCAGATTCAGAAGGATGTAGGTTGCAGTAGTTACTGGGAGATGGAGCAGCTTGTACGGGATAGAGTAGCATGGAGAGCTGCATCAAACCAGTCTCAGGACTGAAGACCACAACAAGAACAACAACATCAACGGTACACAGATCGCTCTGGAGCGCTGCACACGTGTGGAAGTGGTAGTGAGCGGTCACGAGGCGGTGCAGTAAGGTGTGCTGAGCAGGAGACGTGGCAGAGTGGCGCAGAGGAGGTGTCTCGTCTGCATGTGCCCGTGACCACACCGTCAGTGAAGTTGCCGCATTTATTGGGGTATCGACACAGAGCGTCTGCTGTGCCTACAGAGGCTACTGCACAACTCACAGCATAATAGAACAGAGGTCCTAACGAGATTCTAACTGACAGGGAGACGAGTCTCGCGCCTTTTCGACGATAATTTCGTACCTGACAAGAACTGCTGCATTTTCGAGATGAACATTATAAAGAGAACTGCACGTAACGAACGTACGGTGTTTGGTGCCTCACAGAAGGCTGTCATTCAGAGCTGCACGTAAAGCTCAAAGTTGCAGCTCGAGTTACGCACTGTAATTGAGTCGACAACTTCACGAGCGGTCTGCATCCGAGAATTATTCTCGATGACTTTTACCTCGATTGTCTTCTCACACAGTTGCCTTTCTCAAATTTTCTCGGTGCACAGGACCTGCTACACAATGCCAAATATTGCAGTCTGACTTCTTCTCCGTCTACAAAATACCGAGGGCGGGAAGAGAGCTTTGTAGTATTTACACTACTAAATGATGTAACAACTCTTTGAAGAACCATTATGTTTTCGGTTGTTCTTCCTAACAATTACAACACAGTGTGAGGGTAGTGGTGTGTAGTATCTGTAAGTGGTTGTTCTTTGGTGGGCGACAATGCCCAGTGGCGCAGAGAGTCGCTAAGTAGAGGCAGTTGTTGAGAGGCTGTGGACGGTGTAGGCTGCGTGAGCCGAAGGCGGTTGCGTAGCGAAGGATTTATCTCTGTGTTTAATAGTAGTGACACAGTTTGATTAATAGTGTGTTTATGTTTGTGCAGTGTGATAAGGGAAAAAAATTAAATTTTACCAGTTCTTAATGTGTCTCCATCAGTTAGTACCACACCACTGCATGTAACAATGAACGAAATCTCGATATACACGGTCAACTAAAACAAGAGGAATGTAACATAATAATCATTAGTTAAGCCATATAATCTCCAAGGAGACGGGAGCTTATAATTGCACCTCTTGTTAATCAGAAAAACATATCCAAAAGGAATCTCAGAACAGATCAGAAGAGAATGACACCTTTCTTCAGCTCCTTTCAACCGTCCGTCTGGACGTCGTCATTCTGGGTGGCCCGTCTCATTCTCTGCCTTCTGAGACACAGCCGAGCCACGACGCAAAGCACGAGTGACGCCTACACTACAGGTGGCGACACTTGACCGCTATCGCACCCTGGTGACATTCTGTGCTAGCTTGGCTCGCTCCGACTCTGGACACTCGTGAAACCGGCACGAACACAGTGGAAAATTCTCTGCAGCCCAACCACCTAAGCAATAGTTTTACACTGACACCTTCCATCTGACCGTGAGGAAGAGGTGGAGCAACCACGAGCTGCACACATTCGACGAGCCAAATGACACGGACTGGACAGTACCCAGTTGGAGTTGTACGGTTTGGTCCAGTGGGTCGTGGTACTGCTCATTTTTGTACGACACGAGGTATCGAGTGTACTGGTGACCCAATGAGGTGTTTAATCTGCAGTATGTACCGTGACTTGAGCACTTTTGTTGAGGTTACTGTGAACATTAACAGTGTTTATTTCCACATTCTCAGTAACCAAACGTTTTCCTTCTGTGTATGTTCCTGATCAGTATGCTGTGGACACTCCTTTCATTTGAGATGACAACAGCCATGTTCACAGGGCTGTAAGCATACATACCCAGTTTCATGAACATTCAATAGCCCTGCCACACCTTGACTTCTCCTCTATATCAGCCAGTATAAATCCCATTGGAGATGTGGGACTCATACAATGTAGGCTTTCACAGCCGGTGTTGTCTTCAGTTGAAACTTCCTGGCTGAGAGGCCGTGGTCGATGTATAAAATTTCCACCTGACGTTTCGTCTCCATCTGCGGGAGACATCTTCTGAGGTCGACCGGCTACTGCCACTGAGGCACCATGTACTCTCGCATTTATAGAGCGCATAGAGGGCACCACCATTCGTCACGTAATGCCGACGGTATGCCTATCTTTGGGAGGCGTCATCATTCTCGATTAAGAGTAATTGTCTGCTGGCGCAACGTCGACATCCATATTTTGTCCAACTTTAAAACTTCCTCTTTTCTATTAAAGTTGTTATGGTGTTTGTGAATTTCTATTGCTTCTCTACACTGCGAGCATGATAATGGGATGTTCGTGCTAGAACGCTTGTCTCATTAAATTTAATTTCGTGATTCCCATCTCGAAAAACATGCTCAGCTACGGCCGATTTTTCGATGTGTCCTAAGCGACAGTTACTTCTATGTTCGGCTAAGCGGGTGTTTACACTTCTTTTCGTTGTTCCAATATATACTTGTCCACAACTGCATGGAATTTTGTATACCCCAGGTGTTGATAGGGGATGTCGGGCGTCTTTTGCAGTTCTTAAATATTCCTTAATCTTCTTGGTGGGTCTGAAGATTGTTTCGAACCCATACTTGGCCAGAACTTTCTCGATACGGTCCGTAACCCACCATGAAGTTTAAGGAATATTTAAGAACTGCAAAAGACGCCCGACATCCCCTAGCAACACCTGGGGTATACAAAATTCCATGCAGTTGTGGACAAGTATATATTGGAACAACGAAAAGAAGTGTAAACACCCGCTTAGCCGAACATAGAAGTAACTGTCGCTTAGGACACATCGAAAAATCGGCCGTAGCTGAGCATGTTTTTCGAGATGGGAATCACGAAATTAAATTTAATGAGACAAGCGTTCTAGCACGAACATCCCATTATCATGCTCGCATGTGTAGAGAAGCAATAGAAATTCATAAACACCATAATAACTTTAATAGAAAAGAGGAAGTTTTAAAGTTGGACAAAATATGGATGTCGACGTTGCGCCAGCAGACAATTACTCTTAATCGAGAATGATGACGCCTCCCAAAGATAGGCATACCGTCGGCATCACGTGACGAATGGTGGTGCCCTCTATGCGCTCTATAAATGCGAGAGTACATGGTGCCTCAGTGGCAGTAGCCGGTCGACCTCAGAAGATGTCTCCCGCAGATGGAGACGAAACGTCAGGTGGAAATTTTATACATCGACCACGGCCTCTCAGCCCAGAAGTTTCAACTGAAAAATATGTAGGACTATCTCAAATAGTGGTGGGAAGTAGCAATCGATATCCCCACATTTTTTGTAGCTCTTTGTTTTTTTTTTTTTTTTTTTAATCTCATTTTGTTCGTTGCATTTGCTCGGGGCGGACGTCGTAAGACGTCCATTGAAGTTCGTTGTTGATCGATTAACTCAGTTTTTTATTACAGAGGGCAGCTAACCCTCTGGCCGAACACGCTGAGCTACCGTGCCGGCGTAGCTCTAGACGATCTGAGCATTGACGAGGGGCTCCGGCTGGGTTTGGCATACCTGAAACAGCGTCTGGACTCTCAGCCACTGTGAAGGTGTTAATGTGATGTCTTTATGGGGTGAGTAACTTTGTGTACGGTGCACTTAGAATGGCACTCTCTGCTGGCACACGCAAATGTTCACTTAGGTCGTATCAAAGCCAATCACAAACTTGTCAAACTTGAATTTCTGCTGATGTATAAGATATTCAAACAACTTGAGGGAGCACAGTCAGGAAACGTTTTAGGCAACCAATGACACGTAGCCAGGTGAACAGCCCTTCATTTTCGCAGCACAAATGCAATAGGGCAGCATTGTGTGAGGAAGTTTAAAACCTCAATATGCAGGTCACATTCAGACAAACACTGTGATGATAGATGTCAAAAGTTATCAATAGCAAATACTAAATGGTGACGTCTCTACAAATGGAAGTTTTTGCTTAAGTTCCATTTAAAATCCAGCTCTCTCTCTCTCTCTCTCTCTCTCTCTCTCTCTCTCTCTCCTGAAACAACAGAGAGACAGAGTTAATGTTGCTTCCTCTCCTGCTGATAATTAATATTCACAATCAATAACTTCCGGTGTTCATCATCTTTGGCTGTGCAGTGGAGCTAGTATTTACTCTCTCTCTCTCTCTCTCTCTCTCTCTCTCTCTCTCTCTCTCTCTCTCTGTGTGTGTGTGTGTGTGTGTGTGTGTGTGTGTGTGTGTGTGTGTGTCCTTTTTGACCAGCATACCGAGGTTTTAAACTTCCTTGCACAGCACACTCTCATCTCTCACTGCATATGTGGCTCTCAAACGGTGGGGTGTGTGCCTATCGAAATATTGGTGGTTGTCAAACACGTCACCAGCTGTGTTCTAATAAGACATTTGAACAAGTACACTCTCAAATAGTACCAAATACGAGAGTCGAGGAAAAAAATATTTGGTTTTTGGTTCTCCAGCACTTTTCATTGAAGATAATTGAAGAAAACTTATTTTACAACATAGTTTGGTAGCTGAGCTACTTTTCTATGTAGCTGCCACTCAAATTTAAATACCTGTCACAGACTCATTTGCCATCAAGTTGTTGAGCCAGTCACTACTGACCTCTTTCAGTTTGTTGTCATTACCATTGTGCTCTCAGCTCAAAAAGTTCTTCATTTTGTGAAAAATATCATAATCATTTCATGACCAGATCTGGGCTATGACGTCGCTGTTCAAAAGCTTTCCACGTAAACTGCCATGGCGACGCAGCAGAATGCGGCTGAACATTATCGTGAAGAACCACAGTGCTGCCGGAAAACAACCCATGCATCAGTTTTGATTTGCCTGGCACAGTCTCCGAAGGGTCTGACGGCAGGCTGCAGCATTTTTGGTCTCTCCTTTAACCCTACAGCCAACGAGCAGGATGCCCATTCAATCCCTAAACACTGTGGCTGTAGCCTTTCTGGTGATCAGAATTTGTTGATTTTTTTTTTGTTTTGATGTAAATCACGAATGATGCCATTTGAATGACACGCACTTTGTTTCTGTACTTTTACATGGAACCCACGTCTTGCAACCAGTGACAATGCGGTTACAAAAATCCCCACCATACTTGTTGTGCTGTGTGAGAAATGTTGCTGCCAAATGTCAAGAATACCACCTGGTACACACTTTCTATAGCCTAAATCACCAGAATCAGTTTGATAAAATCCATGTGGTACACACTTTCTATAGCCCAAATCACCAGAATCAATTTGAAAAAACTGATCATGAAATTTCAGGAAAGTACAAGTTCAGTCCATCAAAAGTGGAACGTTTATGGCATCGAATTTTTTTCCTGGGTTTGTCAGTAGCAACTGCCAGTCTGGCTGATCGTTCTTCATCATAAATTTTCCTCTGTCTGCCACTAAATGTGATGCACAATTTTTGAACTAAAACTTCATTCAACACACTTCCATAATGTTTTGTTATGTGTTTCTAAATTTCAATACAGCAGACTTTTTGGCATTCAGAAACCACATTATGCTAAGAACCTCACACTTCATGATCATTACAAGGTGCTGTGACTATTGCCTACTTTCTGACACCATTTTCCATAGGTCAACTGCTTCCTGCGCTGGAATCATCCTCTTTTGACTTCATCCTACATTTTTATTCTACTCCTTCCCACTTTCTTCTGTGCTCTCACTGAACCTTCAAGAGAGCTGTTGTCAGAAATCCTTTTACTCATTTTATGTGTTCCGCTAAATCTGTTCCCCTTTTCTTAATGAAGTTTAGGAGATTTCTTTGCTTCTTTATGCTTTTCACTACCCCATTACTCCTCACTTTACCCACTCATGTTGTTTTCTCCATTCTTCTTTCAACCTCACATCTCAAATTCTTTAAATCTCCCTCACACACACACACACACACACACACACACACACACACACACTCTCTCTCTCTCTCTCTCTCTCTCTCTCTCTCTCTCTCTCTCTCTCTCTACATCTAGATCTACACCCACATAGATATTCTGGAAGTCGTCATATGGTGTGTGGCAGGGGGTGTTCTGTACCAATATTTGTCATTTCTGTTTCTGCTCTATTCGCAAATAGAGCAAGGGAAAAATGATTATCTACGTGCCTCCATATGAGCCCTAATTTCTCTATCTTATCTTCACGGCCCTTCACACAGAGTATATTACTGAGAGTAGAATCGTTTGGCACCCTGCTTCAAATGTGGGTTCTCTACATCTTCTCAATAGTGTTTCTCGAAAATAACTTCACCTTTCCTCCAGAGATTCCCCTTTGAGTTCCTGAAACATCTCCATAACATTCACATACAGTTCGAACCTACTGGTAACGAACCTAGCAGCCCACCTCTAAACTGCTTCGACGTCTTCCTTCAATCCGGCCTGATACAGATCCCAAACACTCGAGTAGTACTAGCTTCCTATATGCAGTCTCCTTTACAAGTGAACCACTCTTTCCTAAAATTCTCCCAATAAACTGAAGTCGACCATTCAGCTTCCCTGCCACAGTGATCACACACTCGTTCCACCTTGTATCACTTTGCAACGTTAATCCCAGATATTTAAATGACTTGACTGTGTCAAACACGACACTAGTAATACTGTATCTGAACATTACAGGTTTGATCTTCCTACTCATCCACATTAACTTACATTTTTCCACATTTTGGGCTAGCTGCTATTCATCACACCAACTAAATTTTGTCTAAGTCATCTTGCATCTTCATACAGTCACTGAACTTTGACACCTGCAAACAACTGCAGATTGCCACCCACCCTGTCCACGAAATCATTTACGTATACAGAGAACAAGAGCGCTACTGTCACACTTCACGGGGGCACTCCTGGAGAAACACTTGTCTCTGACAAACACTCACCGTCGAGGACAACATACTAGGTTCTATTATTTAAGAAGTCTTCGAGCCACTCACATATCTGTGAACTCATTCCATATGCTCGTACTTTTGTTAACAGCCTGCAAGCGGGTAGCGTGTCAAATTCTTTCTGGAAATCTGCATGTTGCCCACCATCCATAATTCTCAGTATGTCACGTGGGAAAAGGGCAAGCTGACTCACACAAGCGAAACTGTGCTGATCCGTGTACATAAGCTTCTCATTCTCAAGAAAGTTAATTATATTCTTCTTAAATTTATTATATTCTGTCTCTCTTGCCTTCAATTCCCAGCTTTCACAGCCATACAGAAAAACACTCTACACTCTCACTTGGTGGGATCATTAATTTTGTCACACGTTTAAAAATCATACAAATAAACAGTAAATGACACATGCTGTTTGTGTCATACTGGCACTGAAGACAATGAAGGTGTAAGACACAGTGGCGGGATTGGGGGTAGAATTGTGCAGCTCTCAGATCAAAACATTCTTTACTTTTTTTTTGAAAGACCCTCTATTTCCCTGGATAAACTGAAAGAACCAGAGGATGTAGAGAGCCTCAGGGAAAGTATAAGGGAACAATTGACAAGAATGGGGGAAAGAAATACAGTAGAATAAGAATGGGTAGGTTTGAGAGATGAAATAGTGAAGGTAGCAGAGGATCAAGTAGGTAAAAAGACGAGGGCTAGTAGAAATCCTTGGGTAACAGAAGAGATATTAAATTTAATTGATGAAAGGAGAAAATACAAATATGCAGTAAATGATGCACGCAAAAAGGAATAGAAACGTCTCAAAAATGAGATCGACAGGAAGTGTAAAATGGCTAAGCAGGGATGGCTAGTGGACAAATGTAAGGATGTAGAGGTGCATATCACTAGCGGTAAGATAGATACTGTCTACACGAAAATTAAAGACACCTTTCGAGAAAAGGGAAGCACTTGCATGAATATCAAGAGCTCAGATGGAAACGCAGTTCTAAGCAAAGAAGGGAAAGCATAAAGGTGGAAAGAGTATATAGAGGATATATACAAGGGCAATGTTCTTGAGGACTATATTATAGAAATGGAAGAGAATGTAGATGAAGATGAAATAGGAGATACGATAATGCGTGAAGAGTTTGACAGAGCACTGAAAGACCTCAGTCGAAATAAGGTCCCGGGAATAGACAACATTCCATTAGAAATACTGACAGCCTTGGGAGAGCCAGGCCACATAAAACTCTACCATCAAGTGAGCATGATCTATGAGACAGGCGAAATACCCTCAGACTTCAAGAAGAATATAATAATTCCAATTCCATAGAAAGCAGGTGTTGACAGATGTGAAAATTACTGAACTATACGCTTAATGAGCCCCGGCTGCAAAATACTAACACGAATTCTTTACAGACGAATGGAAAAACTGGTAGAAGCCAACCTTGGGGAAGATCAGTTTGGATTCCATAGAAATGTTGGAACACGTGAGGCAATACTGACCCTGTGACTTATCTTAGAAAACAGATTAACAAAAGGCAAACCTACGTTTCTAGCATTTGTAGACTAAGAGAGAGCTTTTCACAACGTTGACTGGAATACTCTCTTTCAAGTTCTGAAGGTGGCAGGGGTAAAATATAGGGAGCGAAAGGCTATTTACAATTTGTATAGAAACCAAATGGCAGTTATAAGAGTTGAGGGGCATGAAAGGGGAGCAGTGGTTGGGAAGGGAGTGAGACAGGATTGTAGCCTCTCCCCAATGTTATTCAATCTGTATATTGAGCAAGCAGTGAAGGAAACAAAAGAAAAATTCGGAGTAGGTATTAAAATCCATGGAGAAGAAATAAAAACTTTGAGGTTCGCCAATAACACTGTAATTCTGCCAGAGACAGCAAAGGACCTGGAAGAGCAGTTGAATGGAATGGACAGTGTCTTGAAAGCAGGATATAAGATGAACACCAACAAAAGCAAAACGAGGATAATGGAATGTAGTCGAATTAAATCGGGTGATGCTGTGGGAATGAGATTAGGAAATGAGACACTTAAAGTAGCAAATGAGTTACTGATGATGGTTGAAGTAGAGAGGATATAAAATGTAGACTGGCGATAGCAAGGAAAGCGTTTCTGAAGAAGAGGAATTTGTTAACATCGAGTATAGATTTAAGCGTCAGGAAGTATTTTCTGCAAGTATTTGTGCGGAGTGTAGCCTTGTATGGAAGTGAAATGTGGACGATAAATAGTTTCGACAAGAAGAGAATAGAAGCTTTCGAAATGTGGTGCTACAGAAGTATGCTGAAGATTAGATGGGTAGATCGCATAACTAATGAGGAGGTGTTGAATAGAATTGGAGATAAGAGGAGTCTGTGGCACAACTTGACTAGAAGAAGGGATCGGTTGGTAGGGCATATTCTGAGACATCAAGGGATCACCAATTTAGTACTGGAGGGCAGCGTGGAGGGTAAAAATTGTAGAGGGAGACCAAGAGATGAATATACTAAGCAGATTCAGAAGGATGTAGGTTGCAGTAAATACTGGGAGATGAAGAAGGTTGCACAGGATAGAGTAGCATGGAGAGCTGCATAAAACCAGTCTCTGGACTGAAGAGCACAACAACAACAGTAAAGTGGAAAAGTGAAGGGACACATACAGCACAAAAGCGTACAGGCTGACCTCGTCTGTTGACTGACAAAGACTGCTGACAGTTGAAGAGGGTCGTAATGTATAATAGGCAGATATCTATCCAAACCATCACACAGGAATTCCCAACTGCATTATGATCCACTGCAAGTACTATGACAGTTAGGCAGGAGGTGAGAAAACTTGGAATTCATTGTGATAAGCCGCACATCACACTGGTAGATGGCAAACAACGCCTTGCTCGGTGTAAGGAGCATAAACATACAATGGACGATTGAACAGTGGAAAAACATTGTGTGGAGTGACAAATCACGGTATGCAATGTGGCGATCCGATGGCAGGGTGTGGGTATGGCAAATGCCCAGTGAACGTCATCTACCAGCGTGTGTAGTGGCAACAGTAAAATTTATAGCTCGTGGTGTTATAGTGTGGACGTGTTTTTCATGGAATGGACTTGCACCCCTTGTTGTTTTGAGTGGCACTATCACAGTACAGGCCTACATTGACGTTTTAAGCACCTTCTTGCTTCCCACTGTTGAAGAGCAATTCAAGGATGGCGATTGTATCTTTCGACATGATCGAGCACCTGTTCATAATGCACCACCTATGGCGGAGTGGTTACATGACAATAACATCCCTGTAATGGACTGGCCTGCACAGAGTCCTGACCTGAATCCTATAGAACACCTATGGGATGTTTTGGAGCACTGACTTCATGCCAGGCCTTACTACTGCCATCGATACCTCTTCTCAGTGCAGTGCTCTGTGGTGAAGAATGGGCTGTCATTCCCCAAGAAACCTTCCAGCACCTGATTGGACGTTTGCCTGCAAGAGTGGATGGTGTCATCAAGACTAAGGGTGGGCCAACAACAAAGTGAATGCCAGAATTACTGATGGAGGGTTCCACAAACTTGTAAGTCATTTTTAGTCAGGTGTCCAGATACATTTGATCACATAGTCTATCTTACAACCTGCCTCATAACTGCTTGACAGAAAGTCACCTCAATTTTCTGCTCGGTCTATGTGACTAAATAATCTTAATCAGGGGCCAGTAAGCTCTATCTCACACAGCAATCCACACCTTTTATTTCTTCGCTTATGCTGTTATTATCAATTATCGGCACTTCTGAGCACTAGACTTTCTCTCATCTCTCACAGTTGGTCCCGTTCAACTCGATGTATTTCTCTTTAACAGCAGCATTTCTCCTGGAAGCAAAGAAGTACTGAGTTTTGATGTCATCTACTCAAATGCTCAACTCTTCTGCTTTCTTTTCCAGTCTGCCAAATACTTGTCCCAGTTCTTTCAATTTTCTGGACAACATGCAATCATCATAGGGATATGCTCGGTTTTGGTTCACATGGTTAAACAGAGTACCACATGGGTTATTGATCTTTCCCCTTCTCATCACTTTCTCCAACACTATGTTGAAAGGTAGTGCAGATAGTAGATCCCCCTGTCATAACTCTTGGTTAACTTCAAATTTTTAGAAGAATTTCTTTCTATTTGCACTTGGCATTTCATGCTGGTGAGAACCAATTGTACCAATCTCATTAGTTTATAATGAAATTTCATACCCATTACAATCTGATATAGCTTCTTCCTTTTAAAGCTATTGTAAGCCTTTTTGAAACCTACAATGAGCTTCTCCATTATTTGCCTTATAGTAAATATACAGTCAGTCACTGATCTGCCCTGTCAGAAATCACACTGATGGTCTCCAAGTATCTCTTCTGCAAATGGAATGAGTCTCACAGGAATGACTTTGGCTAAGACTTTGTACACAACATCAAATAAGGCGATACCACAGTAATTTTCACAATCTGCTTTCTCCTTCTTCTTATAAATCGGGCAAATAATGGCCAAGTTCCACTGGTCTGACATCACTTCTTTTTCTCATATTTCAAAGATCAGCTGGTGGACAGGGTGTGTCAGATGTTCACCACCACCTTCAGTCATCTCTGCTGAAATGTTATTGTTCTCCGAGACCCCATTATTCTTCAGGCTTTTAACTGGCAACCTAATTTTCTCTACTATTGTTGTGGGTGCAAATATTTCATCCTAGCTACCACTGTGCATGGCCGACTGTGCCCTGTTTCATTTTCTTCCAGTATTACTACAGTGAAATCTCTCTATGATATTTTTTTTCAAGGGACCACGAATTCTCAACACTGCATCGAGGTAAACACTGTAAAGGTGAAGACTTCTAATTGATGATTATAAAAGTTGAGTCAAATTTTACTGAGGTTATACTACATAAGAAGACAGTAAATAGTAAAAATTAAAAAAGAATTAGCTACAAATAATTACTTTAATAATGAACTTGTAAAATACAACTTCAGTCAGACTTTCGCAAAAATCTATGAACTGACACAAATTGAACATCCTGTACCCAGGGTTCTTTGAAGTAATCAAGCAAACATGTTTGCTTCCTATTTCCTCTGGGCTGTATTAGAACCATTTCTTGCTCCAAATGAGAAAGTTGTGCTATTGTTGTACCCGAGGGGTCATCATAAATCTTCTGAATGTTTTGAATGTTTCAAATCCTTCAGCCACCTTTGTATAAATGGATCTTCAGGCGCCAGATTCCTTCTTCCCATCCAGGGTGAACCCAAAAACGTTTGTCTTTTTCATCACAGTCATTGACATCATCATCATCCTGCCCTCATCCTAATGGTTACAGGCACTGCCAGGGAAATATTCGAAAAACGGCTACGTCTACCGTGTGTAAATTTATGGCCTGTGTGGTTGTGTGTACTACTGCTGGAAGAAGAGTAAATGCTCAAAAGCTAGGATGAATGTTGTTGCTTTTAAGTGTTTCTATGTTCCACATACCAATCTGTTAGACCGTAGGTAATTGCCTTTCCCTTATTTTACGTATTGCTCCATCCTGGAATTTCCATTATTGTTATAAATTTAGATAAAGTGTCCTTGAGCAAACAACCATTATAATACAAAACAGTTGGGTCATAATTCAGAACAGTAATAAAATAATTTTGTGCTAGCTACGTAACAGAACAACAATTACTTTAAAAAATAGGAACCTCAAGGTCACACCTGTCAGAAATTTTTAATTCAAATGAATTAAGTTACGAAAAATCACTAATTCTCCTTCCATTTTCACATTTTATTCCATCTAGTGTAAACACGCAGATTCGTGCCAGGGATACCCTGTGTGTACTGTGTAATTGGTTGACGTGAACCAATCTGCAGTTCCAAACACGTATGCCTGCAGTGCACCTCAGGTGTATAGTGTAATTGAGGTGGAGTGTTAAACACACCGTACAGCTGTTCACCGTTTGCTCACACGAAAAACAAAAAAACAGTGCCGACGAGACAAACGACAAGCGCAATGTGTGTCACATCTCACATCACGCGGGCACTGACGCTGACGTGTGACTCACGCCCAGTGTGACCTTTCAGAGCTTGTGCAAATACACAGGACGGGAAATGAAGCACCTCCACCAAAGGCTTAAATGCTATGAGGAGAGAAATAATTGGTTAGGGTTCCAAAAATATGAATGTTACATGGAGGAAAGTGTTGTACAGAGTAAACATACTAAAGAGGAAACTTTAGCAGTGGGCAAACGGGCTTTTCGTCGGGACTGGAAAAGAAAGACAGAACACGGGGGAAACATTATCTGAGGGAAAGTTATAAAGAGGTTTCCGTTTATCTCTGATCAGCAGTTTACTAAAATATTCAGCCCACCATTCCAGAATCTGTTCTTCTCCTCCTATAAAATTTCCTTCTTTAGCACTGCAGAATACAGTACACGAATAAAAGCCTTTATTTAGTTCACGAACCCTTTCATAGAATTTTCTTACTTCTTGGCCGTTACCATCCTGACACTTAACAGAGTTGGTACGAGGTTAAATCAAATACAAATGGGATTTTTGTTCCTGAGCACCAACAGTTGGTAGGACCGTGCTGCTAGTATTGTCGGGTGGTTCCGTGAGGAGCAGGGAGAGCCGGCTATCGCATACCTCCGACAGCTCCGTCCGTAATGCGCAAGATATCTGAGTGACAGGTCTACCTCTCCACTGCGCGATGCATAATTATTACAAAAATTCTTGCTCGTGAAAGAGTTAGAGTGATAGAAATCTTCCAGAGACTGATTGCACAGTTCGGTGATCAAATACTGTCAAGGATGCGTGTGTTTGCTGGCATAAAGATTTCGAGGAAGAACGGGAACGTGTGGAAAATCAGCAATACGATCATCATCCTCGGACCAGTATTACAAACTGAGACATTTGTGCAGTTCGATACATTCTCGAAGGCGACCGATAGGTGAGAGTATCAGAAATAAGTTACGGGAGCTTTCGAGCGATCGTCACAAATTACCTACAGCTCCGGAAAGTTTGTTCCACATGGGTACCTCGCCTTTTGATCAAAAATCAGAAGCTGACACATTCGGAGGTCTGTCAAAGTCTTACAGCAAGGTTTGAGAAATAAAGTGATGCACTTTTGAGTCGGATCGTCAGCTGTGACCTGTGTGTCGGTCCACCACTGCACTCACACATCCAGACGGGCCAGTAAGGAGTGTTGGAGGAAGGGGGAGGAAGCCCCAGGGAAAGACAGGGCTCAGCTGTCAGCTAGCGTGGTTCTTTCCACCATTTTTCATTTTTACCGGTAAGCCATTTTGCTCACTGCATTTTTACACGAGCAATGCACAATCGGTGCTGCATACTACTGTGAGCTGCCGAAGAATGTGAGGGCTGCGTATCACCTCAAAAGACGAGGTTGACCGATTTGACAGGTCGTCGTCCTCTGTGACAGTGCTGGACCCGATACTGCAGCTCTGGTGATCTCCAAATTACAGAAAATGCACTGGACTTAACTTAGTCGTCCTCCTTACAGCCTGCACCTATCACAATGTGATTTCAATTTATTTGGACAGCTTGAAAAAAGCTCTAGGAGAGCACCAATTTGAAGATGACGGGGGTGTGGAGGAATCCGTGCGCAGTTGGCTTCTGACGTGACCAGCTGCATTCTATAATGCTGCAATAAAGAAACCTTCCTTCTCCCTGGGAAAAATGTACTTCTAAAGCAGGGAATTATGTGGAAAAATAAATTGTAACTGCCTTTTTTTCAATAAATGAATTTTTAAAAAATAAAATCTGATTTATATCGACTCAGCCTCGTACCTATAAATAGTGAGGAATGACTTACTGGAAGGCGAGAGAGATGAGGCAAGGCCGGTGCGGGCAGAGCTGGTTGCAGTGCAGTTCACGCAGGTTGTGCAGCTCTCAGAGATCTGCAAACGTCACGGCCTCCTCCTCGGGTGCCACGTCAAAGAGGCGCAGCTGCAGTTTCTCGAGAGAGCTGGCGGCCTCTTTCAGCACGGGAACCACACATCTGTCTGCAAGTGACACACTTTAAGCTTTTTAAAAATTTTTATTATACAGGATGTACAGAAATACCAAAATTTCCAATACCGGCTGTATTAGAGTGGAAAACATATTTTAGGCATTTATTAAGTGGACAACCTTACACTGTGTGTGCCCTAATTTTACGTCTGTGCAGATGAACTGTAAATAATGTCAGCTCCAGACATCAGCAAGGCACGACGGTGAATAAAACACTCCACCTGCCATGGCAGAGCGCTTTTTCTTTGGGACATCGCAGCTCAGTGGTGGCTTGAAGGACGAGGAGTGAAAAGAAGTGTGCAAGAAAGTCAACAGAGAAATCAAATGATGAAAGTTGTTAGAACTGTCACTCAGTCATTGGCTAATATCAAAGCAAGACTTATGTATGTTGAGACTTCCTGAGATCTGTTCACCTAGAGTGTCACTGAAGTTGTACACAGAGAAGTAGTGAACATATAATACAGGAGATTTAACGATACACTGTTTACATCTTTGCGTAAATAGTTGATGTACATCTGCACTCTCTTACAGACTGAGTAATTTTTCCTCCTATCTATGTAATTATGTAGTTATGTAGTTCTCAATTCGTTCAAGCAATCAGTCATTCATAATAGGAAACACAATCATATCTCAGTCACTCAAATGATTCAGAAATTTTACTTGTTAGAATGAAATCAGGCGATGATTCTTCTTCTCTGCAGGCTCGTGCTTTGTGGCAGTCTGCTAATCTGTACAAATAAAATGCCTCGTAATTTTGGGAGCGTTGTACAATCAGTCGGGAAACCTCAGATTATGCGGATATTTGGCTTTGATGAAGTTTAACCTTCTGAAGAAGTAATGGAGCTCTTGGATTATTAAATGCAGGTTCATATCCAGTCTTTCGGAAGGTCCCTTCTGATTAACAACTACGCAATATATTGATGGATATCATTAATTCTCAAATGTCAAATACACACCTTTTGTATAAAGGAGCAAAATAAATATATATATATATATATATATATATATATATATATATATATATATAAAAAAAAAAAGATGATGAAACTTACCAAACAAAAGCGCTGGCAGGTCGACAGACACACAAACAAACACAAACATACACACAAAATTCTAGCTTTCGCAACCAATGGTTGCCTCGTCAGGAAAGAGGGAAGGAGAAGGAAAGACAAAAGGATATGGGTTTTAAGGGAGAGGGTAAGGAGTCATTCCAATCCCGGGAGCGGAACGACTTACCTTAGGGGGAAAAAAGGACAGGTATACACTCGCGCACACACCCACATATCCATCCACACATACACAGACACAAGCAGACATTTGTAAAGGCCTTTACAAATGTCTGCTTGTGTCTGTGTATGTGTGGATGGATATGTGTGTGTGTGCGCGAGTGTATACCTGTCCTTTTTTCCCCCTAAGGTAAGTCTTTCCGCTCCCGGGATTGGAATGACTCCTTACCCTCTCCCTTAAAACCCATATCCTTTTGTCTTTCCTTCTCCTTCCCTCTTTCCTGACGAGGCAACCATTGGTTGCGAAAGCTAGAATTTTGTGTGTATGTTTGTGTTTGTTTGTGTGTCTGTCGACCTGCCAGCGCTTTTGTTTGGTAAGTTTCATCATCTTTCTTTTTAGATATATTTTTCCCACGTGGAATGTTTCCCTCTATTATATATATATATATATATATATATATATATATATATATATATATATATATATATATATATTTCCCTTTTAATCGTACAATTTCGTATCAGTTATCTTTTGTCATAAATTTCAATATTCAGATTACAATTCTTCAAACAAAGCTCAGGCTAATCGGCACGAAGACAATCTCGGAAGCTTTTTCTGACAACCACCAGAGAGAGTACTACAAAGAATAATTATGTGCTCATGGCATAGCTATTGTATGAAACTACTTTGCGCATGGATTCTGCAAGTATGAAGATAGAAAGTTAGTAAACATCATTCAAGGGTAGAATTGTATCAGAATAATTCATCGAATATAAAGAGGTATTACAACCTTGACCTTCTGCAGGAGGAGTCGAAGTCACATGGCCAGAAGTAGTGGCACTGTGCAGCATTTCCACAGCGTCGAGAGAGCTACGAGAAGGCAAGCGTCGGGCTCAAATGAGACAAAGGTGATCGCGTGAAGCATCAGAATGACAGACAGAACTATAAACAAGGACTCGGTTACTACCGACAACCGGAGACCATTTTATTTCACTTCAGAACATGAAACTAACATGACGCTTGAGAATTATAGAGTTTTGGGCAGGGAGAAACAAAATTAAAAGACATTCCTAAAATAAACACATTCTTGAGCAAAGCATTATGGAATGATCAATGTACAGTTGAAATGTTAGTGTGGTTGGGCACTGGTGAAGTCAATGAATGTGAATGGAAGAAAATGATCACAGTACACAAGGATCTGTAGTGTAGCTATAAGCCTAGGCTACTTTGGAATGTCACAGTTTGGTTGCAAGATGGTGAAGCCAACAAATGTGAATCAAAGAAAACTCACTGTGATGACAAACACATATGTAGCATAGCCTGAAGTCTATGTTAATGTGGAATGTTTAATTAATTGTCAGTTGGGGAAGCCATCAAATGTGAATGGAAGAAAACTGGCTGCCGCGGCAGACTGATCCGTAGTGTAGCCCAAAGTCTAAGTCACATCTGAATGTGGGAGTTTAAATAATCATCTCAAAAACATAGTGTGGTTTTTGTTTTGTTTTGAAATGCTCCATTTTCCAAGGTCGTGATTTCGCAGGAGCCTAAAAGAACAGCTTAAATATTACACAGCATTAAATTTCATATGTCAGCATTCTGCACACCTATATTTCATTATACCGCCCTGTATTTTCAGTTACTCACCATGATTACATTTATCATATGCTTTTGTCTCACTGGTTCCCATATTTGATCTATTTCTCTTAAAAGATACTTTTCAGTGCACTGCTTAGCAATTTTGGTGATTTATATAAAATGACGTACTTCTTACAATATAGCAGAGATGCTGAGTCGCAGATAGGCACAACAAAAAGACTGTCACAAAATAAGGCCTTTGTAAAAATAGACAGACACACACACACACACACACACACACACACACGCACGCACGCACGCACGCACATGCATGCACGCACGCACGCACGTGTCCACAGTCTCTTCAGCTTCCTGGATTTTTCATTGTTCGATGTACTTCTTACCTACATGTCAGTGCCTAAAATCTGATTTTGATATATGACAATCTCTTTTAATTGGATTCAGATATATTCTTAAGTTTTATCACACTGCCCCACACACTCTCTCTCTCTCTCTCTCTCTCTCTCTCTCTCTCTCTCTCTCTCCTCTCTCACACACACACACACACACACACACACACACACATACACACACACAAACACATCTTTCCCTGCTAATGAAGTTCGTGTGTGTGTGTGTGTGTGTGTGTGTGTGTGTGTGTGTGTGTGTGTGTGCACGTGCGTGCGCGTGAGAAGGGGGATTTTGCTAGGTAAGTACATTTTTAATTTTTTGCATTTTAAGAAGAATGTCGTGGATTTATTTGATATAGCAGAATGTGATTCAGTTGTATACCTAAATATATGAGTGTCAGGGCCAGTGAATGCTGTGTGTCTGATGCTCATAGGTTGGCAATGTGTCAGTTATGCATGTACATCAAGTGATGTTTTCAGTAACAGTTTTTGCAGCATGTTTTGCTTTCTTGGTACTGAGGGCAGAATTCTAGTTATATAGGTCAAGTGGAGGTTTCAGTGCCAATTTTTGTTGCAAGTTTTGCTTTCTTAGTATCGTGGACTTC
Source organism: Schistocerca piceifrons (assembly GCF_021461385.2). Taxonomy (NCBI): domain Eukaryota; kingdom Metazoa; phylum Arthropoda; class Insecta; order Orthoptera; family Acrididae; genus Schistocerca; species Schistocerca piceifrons. The sequence goes on from NC_060141.1 coordinate 836,644,907, forward strand.
TTTCTAGCTATGTGGTCAATTGAAGTTTCCAATACGAGAATTTGTAGTGAGGTTTGGATTTTTGGTTAGACTTTTTTGATACATTTTCTTACAGATTTACTCATTAATTGGTATTATAAAGCTCGGTTTACCTAAACAGGTTAATAAAAAATGACAATACCAAATTGTGTGGGTTTTTGTGGCCTTCATGCAATGTAGATGTTATTGATTCCTGTGTATTATTTTGCTTGGGTATGTGAGTTAACACAGAAAGTCATTTGTTTTGTTTATCACTACCCAAAATCCCCTAATTCCTACGTGTTTCCTGTTACTTTCATGTTATTCTTTAAATTACTATAATCAAATTTTGTATTTGTTTTTGTTTTGTTAATTTACTGAGTTTGTCAATGTGGTGGACAGAGGTAATATGGCTAAGTATGCTATATTCGTGACTTCTTGGATCAAAGGTGACAGCCAGTAATGTCTCGACATTTCCACTGTCCACATTTATCGTAAATTTTAACGACTATAACTCTGAAAGTAAGTTTCATGAAATTAGTAATTTTTGTCCCAGGTTGCTTTATGGAAATACTGTTTTGTATGCTTATTGCTTCAGCACTTAAAGGGAATTAGTAATACTTTTAGCTTAACAAATCCAGAAATTAAAAGAGAATCAGCAGACTTATTTTAAAGTTATTTGTTGCTGTTTAGTAAAACATTGCACCCGCCACAACGGAGCCTCACTGTGAAGGCTGTTCTCAAACATGGGATGAGATAGATGGAAATTGCCTAACTATTGTCAAACAATTGGAAACTGCTTTGAATATGTGTGTTGGGAGAGCTCCCCAGAGTTTTGTACCAGAGGTAACAAAGTTACCTCCAGCACTATCCTCTCCTGTCTCCTCTACAGAAGACTATTCATCCACTCGGCTGTGGGTGACGTGTCAGTGGGAGGGCTAGGCAACATTTCCAGGGGAGACAGGAACCAGGGAGAACTCCGTGTGTTAGACCCATCTCAATAACAGACAAGTTCAAAATGCTGACTTCCCCTGAAACTACACTCAGCCAGTGAGACTCACTTTCACTGTCGGAAACCTGTTCTGTCTCAGGTCAAGAGAAGGGAAATGTGAAAGTGTACAGTCTATCACTAATTTGTAGTTCAAATGTATGGCAAATAATGGTACCTGTTAGGGAAATGTCAGCTAGGGATGTAAAGGAAGATAAGATTCACCTGCCTGGGGGGTCTCATTCAGCACACCGAAGAGGCTAGTCTGGCAGCCGTTGACAAAATGAGGCACAACCGAGAACCGGTTGTGGTGGGTGTTGGAACAAATGATGCCTGTCATCTTGGCTCCGAGGTCATACTCAAATTATCCCAAGCAGATGGCAGGAAAGGCTGAGGAGACCATCCTTGTTCAAAGGTCACGGTTTACAGCACTGACCCCAGAACTTACTGTGGCACCACAGTTCTGAATGGAGTGGAAGGGTCGAATGACAGGCTTCAAAGGTTCTGAAACTTTCTGGAATAGCAAGATAACATCGAGAACTGTACGGTCCCCCTAAATGGGTAAGAAATGCACTACATATCAGAGGCTGCTACCCAGGTAGCTGAATGTGTATTGAGTGCACCCAAGGGCTTTTTAGATTAGGTAACCCAATATTCACTCCAGACAATGACAGATGTAGGGGACGCAGAAGTGTCCGTATAAGATTCAAAGAAATGCCTCGTACAGGTGAGAGTCTTAAAATCCTACTGATTAATTGCAGCAGGATTCAGATGAGAGTGACTCACATAATGCTAGGTGCAGAAATCCGGTTAAAACCGGAAACTGATGGCAGTGAGATTTTTGCGAAAACTTTAAATGCGTATTGAAAGAGTAGGCTAATGGTAAATGGATGTGGTGTATTTCTCATAGTAGATGAGAAGAATACAGTTTTGTAAGTGGTGGGCATGGCAGGGTACCCTGCAAAACATTATTAAACCACCTACATCATACTGTCTGGAAGACCAGTCACGATAGAAATATATTGGATATAACAATAATAAATAAACCTGAGCTCTTTGAGGATTTACACATAGGCCGGTATCAGTGACTGAGGCAGCTGTAGTAACAATGATTAGCAAAATACAAAAAGCACCAAAATGAGTAGAAACATTCACAAATTCAGTAAACTAGATAGAGATGACGTAGTGCCATATCTCAGTAAGGAACTCAAAACATTGAGCTCTAGTGAGAATACTGCAGACAAACTGTGGCTTAGGTTTAAAAAAATAATTGCCCATAAATTTGACAGATATGTACCTAGTAGAGCAGTTCATTTTCTTAAAACATTGGGCTACGGACAGAGAGGCGCTACAAATTTGGCTGTCAAGAGAGTAATGACTACCGTCACAGAAATTTATCGAAGGCCTGTCGAGAAACCAAAAGAAATTCAGATCGCGAGTAAAGGCTGTTGCTGGTATGTCTCCAGACACTCGTGGGCACGACAGGGACTGAGACTGAGAGTAGCAAAGCAAAAGCAGAAATGCTTAACTTGATTTTCAAATGTTCTTTTACAAAGGAAAATCTACGGGTGCTGACTCAATTTAATTCTTGCACCACTGCAAAGATAAGCAATATAGATTTTAGTGTCAGTGGTGTTGAAAAATAACTGAAATCACTAGAACTGAACAAATCTACAGGGCCTGACGGAATCTCCATCAAATTCCATATCAGACCTGTGGCTAATTTACAATAATCTATCGCAGATCACTCAAACAAAAACCTGTGCCCTGTAGTTGGGAGAAAGCACAGGACACACACTTCCACAAGAAGGATGGCAGAAGTGATCTACAAAACTACCATCCAATATATTTAGCATCCATCTGCTGTAGAATCTTAGAATATATTCTGAGTACAAATGTAATGCTGTATGTTGAACAGAATGACCTCCTCCATCCCAACCAGCACGGATTTTGAAATCATTGATCGTGTGGATCCCAACTCATACTTTTCTCACAGGAAATCTTAAAAGCCACAGATCGAGGCAGTCACGGAGATGCAACATTTCTCAATTTCCGAAAAGTGTCTGACTCAGTACCGTAGCTATCCTTATTACTGAAAGGATCATTGTATGGGCTGTGAAGTGAAAGTTGTGAGCAGGCTGAGGAATTCTCGGGAGGGAGGACACAGTGTGCTATCTTGATGGAGAGTCACTGTCAGGTGTTGCAGTAACTCAGGGTGTGCCCCACAGAAGTGTGTCCAGACACTTCTGTTCGTGTTGTATATTAATGACCTTGAAGACAATATTAACTGTAATCTCAGACTTTTTGCAAGTGATGCAGTTATCTATAATGAAATACTATCTGAAAGAAGCTGCATAAATAATCAGTAAGCTCTTGACAAGATTTCAAAGTGGTACAAAGATTGGCAACTTGCTCTAAATGTTCAGAAATGTAAAATAGTGGACTTTGAAAAATAGAAAAAATGTAGTATCCTATGACGAAAATATCAATGAGTCACTGTTGGAATCGGCCAAATCATACAAATACCTGGGTGTAACACTTTATAGGGATACGAAATTGAATGATCACATAGGCTCAGTAATGAGTAAAGAAAGCAGGCAGTAGAGTTCAGTTTATTGGTAGATTACTGGGGAAGTGCAATCAGTCTATAAAGGAGATTGCTTACAAATCATTCGTGCGACCTATTCTAGAATATCGCTCAAGTGCGTGGGACCTGTACTACGTAGGATTAACACGAGACGCTGAACGTATACGGAGAAGGGCAGAATGAATGGTCACAGGTTTGTTTGAGCCGTAGCAAGAGACTGTCACAGAGATGTTGAAAGAAGTGAACTGGCAGGCTGTTGAAGTGAGACATAAACCATACCAGGAAAGTCTACTGAAGTTCTAAGAACTGGCTTTAAATGCTGACTCTAAGAATATACTACAATGCCTTAAATATCACTCACACAGGAAGATTTTCACTGTACAGCGGAGTGTGCACTGGTATGAAGCTTCCTGGCAGATTAAAACGGTGTGCCGGACCGAGACTCAAACTCGGGACCTTTGCCTTTTGCGGGCAAATGCTCTACCAACTGAGCTACCCAAGCACGACTCACGCCCCGTCCTCACAGCTTTAGTTCTGCCAGTACCTTGTCTCCTACCTTCCAAACTTTACAGAAGCTCTCCTGCAAACCATGCAGAACTAGCATGGAGTGTGTGCTGATATGAGACTTCCTGGCAGATTACAATGGTGTGCTGGACCGAGACTCGAACTCAGGACCTTTGCCTTTCGCAGGCAAATGCTCTACCATCTGAGCTACCCAAGCACGACTCGCGCCCTGTCCTCACAGCTTTACTTCTGCCAATACCTCGTCTCCTACCTTCCAAACTTTACAGAAGCTCTCCACTGCAGAGTGAAAATCTCATTCTGGAAACATCCCCCAGGCTGTGGCTAAGCCATGTCTCCATAATACCCTTTCTTTCAGGAGTGCTAGTTCTGCATGGTTCGCAGGAGAGCTTCTGTAAAGTTTGGAAGGTAGGAGATGAGGTACTGGCAGAAGTAAAGCTGTGAGGATGGGGCGTGAGTCGTGCTTGGGTAGCTCAGTTGGTAGAGCACTTGCCTGCGAAAGGCAAAGGTCCCGAGTTTGAGTCTCAGTCTGGCACACCATTTTAACCTGCCAGGAAGTTGCAAGATCAGAATAATTACAGCATGCACAGAGGCATTAACAATCATTCTTTCTGCACTCTGTACAAGAGTGGAACAGGAAGAAACCCTAATAACAGGTACAGTGGGAGGTACCCTCTGCCAAGCACCTCACAGTGATTAGTGAAATCTTGATTAGATGTAGATGTAGATGTACGTTAGTGATGCTAAAAGTGCTGGGCACTATCTGGATTCTGACTGCCTCTGAACTGAGAATTTAAATTCAAAACAGTTGTGTGTGCGTGCGCAAACTACTGCAAGACCGCCTTACATTGATTTCGAGTCTGGACAATGGCTAGATTGCAGAGATGAAATTAGCTTCCACACTGCCACAGAGAGGAGAGGGACAGATATAGAAGAGATAAAAGGTTTCACACTTTATGCAACACCATCCATAACTTATCAAGCACCTCTCGTCGAGCTTGTAGTCGACACTGGAATGTATGTGCCAGCCAGCTAACTAATGGGCTGCTTCAAGTACAGACTACACAAACCTGCAAAGCTCAGATCCAGCAAAAATGTCTATTGGCACAGCTTTACCTTTCTTAGTAGATATGACACAGCTGATGAGGTAAGCTCTGTTGCCTCATCTCTGAGACAACTACATGCTCTCATTAATACAAGGGTTGCCTAGAAAATAATGCAAAGCATTTTATTTTTTCAGCCAGAAACAATGCTACAAATGCAAAACATTACATACGTATTATTTGAAGTCTCCCGAGAGAGTGTGCCAAGTTTCAGTCACTTCCGACGGATAGCGTAGCTTCGGGACAGTTTCAGAATGGCGTCTGTAGGTGACAGACGTTACGAGTGATGTGCCGTCATCGAATGACTCGCTGCAGGAAAAGAAATTGTGGGGAATACTCAAAAACGATTGTCCAGAGTTTAAGGAGTACCTGCTGTTGACAGAAGTACAGTCAGTTGTTGGGCACTGAGGGTGAAGTGACACGAAGGCAGTTCGGCAGAGCTCCATGATTTTCAGCGGTCGGGGAGACCGTTGACAGCTCTCGCACCTGACCTAGCCCCCTCGCACTTCCACTTGTTTGGGCCATTAAAGGATGCAATTCGTGGAAGACATTTTGAGGGCAATCAGGAGACGATTCAGACAGTGAAGCACTGGCTCTGGCCCCAGAACAAGGATCGGTACCGACAGGGCACACACGCCCTCGTCTCGTGCCGGAGGAAGGCTGTAGAACAGGATGGAGATTACATAGAAAAATAGGGTGTGTAGATTAAGGAAAGGCAAACCTACATTTCTAGCATTTGTAGACTTACAGAAAGCTTTTGACAATGTTGACTGGAATACTCTCTTTCAAATTCTGAAGGTGGCAGGGGTAAAATGTAGGGAGTGAAAGGCTATTTACAATTTGTATAGAAACCAAATGGCAGTTATAAGAGTTGAGGGGCATGAAAGGGAAGCAGTGGTTGGGAAGGGAGTGAGACAGGGTTGTAGCCTCTCCCCGATGTTATTCAATCTGTATATTGAGCAAGCAGTGAAGGAAACAAAAGAAAAATTCGGAGTAGGTATTAAAATCCATGGAGAAGAAATAAAACGTTTGAGGTTCGCCGATGACATTGTAATTCTGTGAGAGACAGCAAAGGACTTGGAAGAGCAGTTGAACGGAATGGACAGTGTCTTGAAAGGAGGATATAAGATGAACATCAACAAAAGTAAAACGAGGATAATGGAATGTAGTTGAATTAAGTTGTGTGATGCTGAGGGAATTAGATTAGGAACTGAGACACTTAAAGTAGTAAAGGAGTTTTGGTATTTGGGGAGCAAAATAACTGATGATGGTTGAAGTACAGGGGATATACAATGTAGACTGGCAATGGTAAGGAAAGAATTTCTCAAGAAGAGAAATTTGTTAACATCGAGTATAGATTTAAGTGTCAGGAAGTCGTTTCTGAAAGTATTCGTATGGAGTGTAGCCATGTATAGAAGTGAAACATGGACGATAACTAGTTTGGACAAGAAGAGAATAGAAGCTTTTGAAATGTGGTGCTACAGAAGAATGCTGAAGATTAGATGGGTAGATCACATAACTGATGAGGAGGTATTGAATAGGATTGGGGAGAAGAGAAATTTGTGGCACAACTTGACCAGAAGAAAGGATCGGTTGGTAGGACATGTTCTGAGGCATCAAGGGATCACCAATTTAGTATTGGAGGGAAGCGTGGAGGGTAAAAATCGTAGAGGGAGACCAAGAGATGAATACACTAAGCAGATTCAGAAGGATGTAGGCTGCAGTAGGTACTGGGAGATGAAGAAGCTCGCACAGGATAGAGTAGCATGGAGAGCTGCATCAAACCAGTCTCTGGACTGAAGACCACAACAACAGCAACAGATGAAACACCATTATTTTGTGTGTGTAATTCTCATTACGTTCAATAAAGAGTTGTTGAGGGAAAAAAAATGTGGTACATTACTTTCTGGGCAACCCTCGTAAGTCGACGTGGGAGGATTCGTGCAATAGAAGGCAGGACCCGACCTAAAAATAGTACAAATCAATGCAGTCCAACCAGTTTTATTCCAAATACCTTAGTATGGGGGTATGCTGGAATGGTAGAGTGGTGATTCTGAAGCTTAACGATGTTGCTTACTTAGCCTCATAATTGTGTGACACACTACTGATCCTCGTGTTAGCACATTGACGAGATATCTCTGAGGAAGACAGAGGTGAAAAATTGGCTCAGTCAGTCACCCAACACTCCCTATTCCAGTGCTGTCACCCTATCAGGGGCCAGGCCTTCTGTGAAAGCAGCCACGCCATTTACCAGCTCTGTTGCAACCGCTCCACAGCTTTTCATATCAGTACGACTACCAGCCAGCTGTCCACCGGGAGGAACGGCCACTGCCAAACTGTGGCCGAGAGCGAAGTGGACCGCCCTGGGACATGGCGTGCAGCTGAACATAATTTGCTTGATTTCGACGCCTGCATCGTTACCCGGGGCATCTGGGTCCTCCCATTCACTACCAGCCTTTCCGAACTGTGCTCCTGTAACTATCCCAAACTCAACCTACAGTAACATACTGTTCCTGCACTCTGTATCCGACAGTTTCCACTCCCCTACATTCTGTTATCTCCTCTCCATTCCCATCTCGCACCTTCCTTGTTTGCTATTCTCTGCCATTACACCTGCCCACGTTTCCTCGCTCCTCTCCTCGTTTGCTCCTTGTTTTCCCTACCTACCTGTCCCACGACCTCCTAACGCCGCACTCGTCAGCATTCGAGTCCCCACTCACTCCGCTAGGCAGCGTTTGTCTCTCTCTGCACTCGTACACTACCGCCCCTTCCCCTTCCTTGCCCCTCCAGATTGTCGCTCGTATCCCACATCGCAGTCACATTCCGGCCCGAGAAACTGAAGTCGGTGGTCGTGTCTGCGTGAGGTATGCTTTCTTGTACGTACGAATGGCACGTGTCTCTCTTTTACTGATGATGGCTGTGGCTGAAAGCTTTATATAAATGTCTTTAAATTGTGCTCGTCTGTAACTAAATATGTCTTCTTTACGGTAAGTAGCAATCTGTCTTTTCCTACATTGTCGATATTCCTACCCGGAGTTTCCATTACAACAAATCTTCTTGAGAGAGAAAAGCTCGTATCCAAAAATCGATAGGGATCTAGACATCACCATTCCGGTGAAACTCGGCTCGTCCTCTTCTCACACGATGTCCTGCAAATTGTAAATCGAGGGCAACAGGCAGACTGCAAATTCCTAGATCTGCAGGAAGCATTCGACACGGTGCCAAACAGCAGACCGTTAATGAAGGTTCGAGCTCGTAGAATAGGTTCTCAGATAAGTAAGCATCTCTAAGAGTGTTTACGTAATAGAAAAGTTAGTTAGTTCATTTTGTGTTCCACGGATCATTTTTGCATGATAAATCGTAATCGTCAAACGAGTCTTATTTGATGTTCGCAGTGCAAATTAATTTGTAAATATGGCTATATGCTGAACATTTATAAGTTTTTTTTATTATGTATTAAATATACAGATGTGAGTTAGTAATTCTTACCCACAACATTTTACATGTTACAATAATGGAAATTCTTGTACAGAACAGGAGTTGTCAAGTAGAAAGTTTTTTAATTTGTTTTCAAATTTTACTTGGCTGCCTGTCAGACATTTTATGTCCTTGTGTAAGTGATCAAAAATGTTAGTTGCAGCACTGTGCACCCCTTTTTGTGCAAAAGACAACCTTAATGTGGAGTGATGAATGTCATTTCTCCTTCTCCTATTGTAATTTTGTACATCATTGCTCCTTTCGAACTGTAGTGGATTATTTACAACAAACTTCATGAGGGGATAAATACACTGGGAAGCAGTAGTCAGAACTCCTTAAACAGATGTCTACAAGTTGATCACAGGTGAGCAACACATATTATTCTTACAGCCCTTTTTGAGTTATGAAGACTTTCTTTTTTAAAGATGAGTTATCCCAGAAAATTATTTCATATGACGTTATAGAATTAAAATATACAAAATGTCAGCTTACTGTTTTGTCTTTCCGTGGGATTTTCAATGTTTCTAAGCGCAAATGTGGGTGAACTAAGTTGTTTCAGGAATTCCAAAATTTGTTTTCTCCAATTTAAATCCTCATCAATGAGGACAGTGAATGTTCCTCACAGAGAAAGTAACTATCAGGATTTCCCCAGGGAAGTGTGCTAGGACCACTCTTGTCCTCTGTACATCTGTATACACAAATGACCAGACAGATAGGGTGAACAGCAACAATTTTCTGACAATCTCAGTCGGTCCGTTGCAATTAGGGGACATCGGCTAGTATGTACTTTTCAATGTCAATAAACCTTACCGACAGCTGTACACTTTAAGATATTTTATTTTATTTTGAAAGCAACCAGTTTCGGCAATTCGTGTTCGTGTTGCCATCTTCAGGCCCCGTACGCTATACAATAAGTTCTGCACGGTTCACAGAAGAGTTTCTGTGAAGTCTGGAAGGTAGGAGACGAGGTAATGGCAGAACTGAGGCTGTGAGGATGGCTCATGAGTCGTGCTCGGGTAGCTCAGACGGTAGGGCACTTGCCCGAGTTCGTGTCTCTGTCTGGCACACAGTTTTAATCTGCCAGGAAGTTTCATACAATAAGTTCATTGACACTGAAAATTTTCTGATGCTGTAGTTTATGGAAAGTGTCATCTTTGAGTGATTGTAGGAAGATTCAGGACGTCTTAGACAGAGTTTCTATTTTATGAGATGGATGGCAGCTTGCTCTAAATGTGGGGAAATGTAAGTTAATAAAAATGACTACGAAAAACAATTCTGTAATGTCTGAATACAGTATTAGTGGTGTGTGGCCTGACAGAACATCTAGGCATAATGTAGCAAAGTGATAGGAAATGGAATGAGTGTGTAAAGAGAAGGCAAGTGGTTGACTTTAGTTTTTTGGGAGAATTTTATGGAAATGTAGCTTAGCTATAAAGAAGTCTGCAAATAGAATACTTGTGTTTTGAATGCTGCTCAAGTGTTTGGAATCCATACCAGATTGGATTAAAGGAATACATGCAATTATTTCAGATTTGAAATCTGTTACAGGTTTGATCAACGCGTATTGCAGAAATACTCTGAGAACTGAAATCCGAATGCCTGTAGGGAAGAAAATATCATTTTTGTGAAGCACTATTGAGAATATTTAGATAACTGGCATTTGTGACAGACTGCAGAACGATTCTACAGCAAGCGACATACGTATCACATAATGACCACAAAGGTAAGGTAAGAGAAATCGGCACTGGTACAGAGGAGAACAGATAGCCACTTTTCAGCTTGCTCCATTTACAAGTGTAGCAGGAAAGATAGTGACTAGAGGTGGTAAAAGGTATCCTCCGCCACGCACCGTACACTGGCTTGTGGAGTATTTTACGTCTGTGTGAATTTAGGTGACGTACCAGAACGCGGAGAAAGATGCCGACAGACTCACCTCTTCCCCGCCATGGTCCAGCGCACGGTGGCAGAAGTGAGTGTGTCCCTCTTGGCCTTCACAAAGTACTCGACGTCCTCCAGTGGGTGGTAGTCACAGCTGAGGTTTATCTCCCGCAACTTCGAGCAGGTGGCTGCCAGGAAGCGCAGCACCACGGGCCCCGCACCTCTCCGATTCTCGAACACTTCCAGGCTCTGCAAGTGTTCCAGGCGCGACACCAACTCCGCGTACTGTCGGTCGGCCAGTAAGTTGTTGGCGATTATCAGCTTCTCTATCTTCGGACACTTCTCAAATATGTACTTCAGGAGCTGCAGGGAGAACAAATTGCAGTGTATTTGTTAGTACATCAGTATTTTCCATAGATTACATCTCATTATGGGATGTAACTATTCATTTACTATTGTCATATTTCACACACTGAAACCAACCTTCTCAATACCAGTATTGCTATTAATATTCTCTACGAATTTATACAGCTGCATTCTCGTTAATGTGAAAATGAGTGTAAGAACACCATCTACATCCACACTCAGCAAACCGCAGTGAAGTTGGAGCGTGCCGGGACATGTATCATGTATTAGTGCCACTTAAAGTTCATGTCACAACTGGATGAACCGGTTTTGAAACATTTCCTCACCCAGTAGATAGTGCGCAATGTTCTCGACCTACCTTGCTTTGCTTATTCAATATTGTCTTCCCGGTAGCTGCGTCTGTCTCACCTAAATCACATTGAAATTAAGAAGCCAGGATCCTAGGTTAAGTTTTCCAAAATCAAAAGTCAAGATCATATTCACTGTTGAACATTTATGTCAACCACAGTGTGATTTATTTGTTATCACTCGCACACACAATATTCATGTGACCAGGCCTCTTACACTTAATCGTCAAGTTAATATATCATACTTTATAATTTCCCAGGGTTAAAATGATCCTTTCTAATTGGTTTTGAAGTTAACTATAGGGTTTTATTACTTAAATAACATGAGTGAGCTGTATCAATTTAAATACAGGGAACTAACTTATGCATCCGCCGTGGGAATTCCTGACTTATAACCATGGCACCTCTTGAACAATAATTTTTACATATTCAAATTTACTTAATTCTTAATTAATGCACTTACAAAGTTGAGACTGGAGTCATTTTACGAAGAAAATATAGGTAGCAAAAGTATCAAAACAGATCTCGGAATTATACAGTAGTTTGGTCCCAATTGGCACTTAAAGTCATACAGGCTGCAGATTTCAAGTCTTAATATCTATTTAATTAATAGACTTTAGGTTAATTTAAACACTTTGCTGGAATCAGTAAAATTTAGGCTTTCTTTTAGATGCAGTCTTCTAGCTGAATTCGATCTATTAGCTCACTCGAATTTTATTTAATATGTATTGCACAATATATGTCATTGTTCATAACTGTTAATATGATGCATTTCCAATAAAACTAATTAGCTCATTACTTTCAGAATGGACATTAGAATGTACTGAAATAATAGATTTTACAAGGGGAATTTTATTTAAACTATTTCTGAATTCTGTACGCTGAGGCTGAACGTCACAGAATCTGTAGTCGGAATCTGAGTAGTGAAAATGAAAAAAAATACAAGTTCATTGCTTAACTAAGTTACTAAAGCAGTGTAAAACCAAAACAGGATATCAGTGGGCAACCCTGCTTCATTACAAAGTGAGTGGAAGAGGGGATGACCCACTGTGTCATCTATTAGGGTTTCTTTCAATTCCATTCATGTACGGAGCACAGGAAGAATGATTGTTTGAATGCCCCTCTGCATGCTGTAAATAACCTTCTCTTGTTCTCACAATCCTTATGTGAGCAATATATATAAGGGGATGTAGTATATTTATAGAATTATCATTACAAGCATGTTCTTGAAGCTTTTAACAGGCTTTCTCAAGATATATGTAAACTATACGAGTTGGTCGACGTTCAGAAGCAGTCGGAAATTACCACGACTACTGACAAACGATTGACAGCTGCTGCGAATTGGTGTGTCGGAAGAACTCCCGAGAGTCGTGTACCTGTGATACCTCTACCAGAGGTACCTCTTCTCCTGTGGATCCTGCCTCCTCTGCAGAAAGTACAGGATCTGTCATTACCTGTCCAACTGACTTTGCGTGGCTTGTACAGGGCGGACGGTGACCGAGGAGGACTCAGACTGTCGTACCGATCCCCCTAACCGACAAGTTCGAAGTGCCGTCTTTCACTGAAACTGAGCCAGTGGAACCCACTACACCTGTTGTGGGGAAACCTGTTTTGTCCAGTGTCGAGAGGAAGCAAACGCAAAAGGGTAGGGGTCAATTAATCGTCAGCACTTTGAATGTACGGTGAATGGTGGTACCCCTCAGGGAAATGGCAGCAAGGGACGGGAAAGAACATCAGGTGCACTCAGTGCCTGGGGGGGGGGGGGGGGGCGGGCTCATTCAACATGTTGAACGGGCTGTTCCAGGAGTCATTGAAAGAATAAGTTGCAGCCAACTACAGACTGTGGCACACATTGGAACAAATGATGTCTGTCGTCTGGGCTCTGAAATCATTCTTGTGTCATTCCGACAACTGGCAGAGAAGGTTGAGAGGACCAGCATTGTGCGTGGAGTTTCAATGAAGCTCACAATTTGCAGCATTCTCCCCGGAAGTGATGGTGGCCCTTTGGTTATGAGTAGAGTGGAAGGACTGAACCAGAGAATTCAAAAGTTGTGTGACAAACTAGGCTACAACTTCCTGGACTTGCACCATAGGGTTGAGAACTGTAGGGACTCCCTAAGTAGGTCAGGCATGCACTACACATCAGAGGTAACTCACTGTGTGTGGGATTCACACAAGGGTTTCTCAGGTTAGGCGACTCTCCATCCAATCCAGATAACAATAGATGTAGGAAACCCAGAAGTATCAGTGTAAGATCGAAAGAAATGTCTCCCACAGGTGAGAGTATTGAAATCCTAATGGTTAACTGTACAATACAAGAAGAATGGGCAGCTTTGAGAGATGAAATAGTGGAGGCAGCAGAGGATCAAGTAGGTAAAAATATGAGGGCTAGCAGAAATCCTTGGGTAACTCAGCAGTTATTGAATTTAACTGATGAAAGAAGAAAATATAAAAATGCCATAAATGAAGCAGGCAAAAAGAAATACGAACATCTCAAAAATGAGATCGACAGGGAGGGCAAAATGCTTATGCAGGGATGGCTAGAGGTCAACTGTAAAGATGAGCGCAGATGGAAAACCAGCCCTAAGCAAAGAAGGAAATGCAGAAAGGTGGAAGGAGTATATTGAGGGTCTATACAAGGGTAATGTACTTGAGGGTAATATTATGGAAATGCAAGATGACGTAGATGAAAACGAAATGGGAGATATGATACGGCTGAAGAATTTGACAGAGCATTGAAAGACCTAAGTCAAAACAAGGCCTGGGAAGTAGACAACACTCCACAACACTCAGCCATGTGAGAGCCTGTCATGGCAAAACTCTTCCATCTGGTGAGAAAGATGTACGAGACAGGTGAAATACCCTTAGACTTCAAGAAGAATACAATAATTTCAATCCCAAAGAAAGCAGGTGTTGATAGATGTGAAAATTATCAAACTATCGGTTTAATACGTCACGGTTGCAAAATACTAACACGAATTTTTTGCAGACGAATGGAAGAACTGGTAGAAGCTGAGTCACCGAAGATCAATTTGGATTCTGTAGAAATGTTGAAAAATGTGAGGCAATACTGGCCCTACAACTTGGAAGATGGGTTAAGGAAAGGCAAACCTATGTTTCTAGCATTTGTAAACTCAGAAAAAGCTTTTGACAATGTTGACTGGAATAATCTTGTTCAAATACTGAAGGTAGCCGGTGTTATTTACAGGGAGCGAAAAACTATTTACAACTTGTACAGAAACCAGATTGCAATTATAAGAGTCAAAGGGCATGAAAGGGAAGCAGCAGTTGAGAAGGGAGTGAGACAGGGTTGTAGCCTATCCCTGATATTATTCAATCTGTATATTGAGCAAGCAGTAAAGGAAACAAAAGAAAATTTGGAGAAAGAATTAAAATTTATGGAGAAGAAATAAAACCTTTGAGGTTTGCCGATGACATTGTAATTCTCTCAAAGACAGCAAAGGACCTGGAAGAGCAGCTGAACAGAATGGACAATGTCTTGAAAGAAGGAAATGAGATTAATGTTGTAAGGGATCTGTGATCCCATGAACACAGATACTAGTATCCGACGCCCAGGTCAATAGTAGACAGGAGTCGATTGTCGAGCGCTGCAGGAGGCAGTGAGAGGAGTGTCGAGTGAGCGGCAGTACTGAGAAGATGGGCAAGAAGGGTGGTCGAGCCGAGTATGGTGTCAATGGCGGATGTGCCGAATGAGGAGTAAATTGTAAATTCACGGAAGTGTAACAAATGAGCGCATCCCCATTATCGTTGTGGGGTTGACCCTCATCAATACCGATTTGTGAGTGATATAAAACTGAAAGTGACAAGTGCCGAATTTTGTGTTTCGCATGAACCGCGTCTGCCGGTAACGACCGTCGATTGCAGTGAGGATTGTTGTGAATGTTAACCATCATCATTGTGTGTGACAAAGTACTTAAAAATCAGCAACCAATAACAGATATAACCGTAATTAAGCGTGTAAGGCGAAGGTAGCCACTGCCTCAGAATTTGCACGCAGGTTGCAGGCTGAGCTGTCTATTTGTAGCATCGTACCCAGGGTCGATCGTGGTCCTCCGGTTTGGAGCAGAGTGGAAGATCTAAACCAGAGGCTCAGACGACTCTGTGGCAGTATCGGATGCAAATTTCACGACCTCCGCTATCGGGTGCAGAATTTTAAGGTTCCCATTAATAGGTCAGGCGTGCACTAAAGTGCGCGTCATTTATGACGGCGGGCAAGTTTAGGTTCTTTCTGCGCATCTGACGTCACAAAACACAGTCAGCCGATGAACAGAGAACGATGTTGCCAGAACTTGACTGCAGTGCAGAGCACGGACGAGTGTCTTAAGTTTTAGAAACGTTCAGTCATATATAAAGTAATCGAACAAAAGCAAAGTCTTGATAGCAGACTTTTTTTTATAGAAAGTTTGGAAAAAGCATTATTTATACCAACTGCTTCATATTCTATTAATTAATTAAGCCAAACAAGCAATAAGCCTCCTAATTCAGGTGATAGCAAGGAAAGGTGTTTGTATCATTCTCACGAACCGCTTTTTTGCAATAAAGAAAAGCGGTAATTGTTTATTTCCTATTGTACTTCGATGAAACGTGAGCAATTCGTAGTCATACCAACAGTGTTTGTCGGTATTTTGCTTGATATTTTAGAGTACTCCAGGACTTTTGTTAAACGGAATGCGGGGAGCACGTCTCTTAGCAGCGAAAGGGTTGGTGCGGCCGTGGTGGCTTTACTTCATAAACTGCGCGCTCCCGCCTAAACGTAAATTGGCGCTGCTTCTCTTGGCGTGTACGTCGTTTGCAACTGGCAACGCAGCAATCTCCCGCATCTGGGCGGGCATGCGCAAGCCGCCAAGATAAAAGAATTGAACTATAAATGCAGGATGCGGCTACTAGAGTAGTGGAGTACGTGTGGTGTGCACACGGAGCTGTTTCAGGTTAGAGAACTCCTCCCTTGGGAGCAAAGATGATTTGCATGTCAAATCAACCACAGCAACCACGGAGATTCTTGGTCCTCGCAGATCAGAGATAGAAAGATTAATATGATTTTAGTAAACTGCAGGAGCATCCCAGGAAAGGTCCAAGAATTAGTATCACTTACTGAAGGTGGCATTGCACAGTTAGTATTGGGAACAGAAAGCTGGTTGAAACCAGACATCAGTGACAATGAAATCCTAAGTTCAGACTGGAATGTTTATCCTAGGGATAGGTTAGTCGCCAATGGTGGCAGCGTGCATATTGCAGTAAAAAATTCGATAATATCTAGTGAGGTTACCACGGACTCTGAATGTGAATTAATCTGGGTGAAATTGAGTATCAAATAACGGTCAACAATGGTTATCCAATGCTTTCATAGACCACCTGGGTCAGGATCTGTAGTTGTAGAATGCTTCGGACAGAACTTGCACAATATCATTAGTAATTTTTCTGATTGTGCCGCTGTAATAGGGGGTGACTTCAACTTGCCAGGTATAGATTGGAAGTGTTATGCCATCAAAAGTGGTGCCAGAGACAGAGAATCATGAGCCATTGTCCTGGATGTCTTGCCCTAAAATTACTTTGAGTAGATAGTTAGAGAACCAACTCAAGAGGATAACGTTTTAGACCTCCTGGCAACAAACATACCTGAACTTATAAAATCAGTTAACACAGAGAAAGGTATCAGTAATCACAAGGCTGTGACAGAATCTATGATGATGGGTCCTACAAGGAATGTTAAGAAAGGTAGGAAGACATATTTGCTCAGCAAGGGTGACAGGATATAAATTTCAGAATATCTCAGCAGTTAGTATCAAATATTCGGTGATGAGGACAAAGATGTGGAGAACAAATGGAAAAAATTCAAAGGCATCGTTCAATATGCCCTACACAAGTATGTTATGAGTAATGTTTTAAGAGATGGAAAAGATCCACCATGGTGTAATAGTCATGTTAGAAAAGCACTACATAAACAAAGAGCACTTCAACTCAGATTCAAGAGAAGTAAAAACCTAGGTGACAAACAAAAGCTGAACAAAGCGAAAATGAGTGTAAGGAGAGCAATGAGAGAAGCGTTCAATGATTTTGAAAGTAAGACATTGTCAACAAATCTGAGAAAAAACCCTAAGAGAGGCTGTGTCGCCTGGCCACCAAGAGCTGTTGCACAATGATTTGAATCACGGATCCAATTATATGGCTCCCTCCGTGTATAGCAATTTTACGACTATGACGTGTGGGGCCTGAAGATGGCATCAATGTAATGCCGAAACTGATAGCACATAGAATTTCATAAAATAAAATAAATTTCTACAATACATACGGCTGTTGGTAAATTATCGCATCAGGAAGTTCATGCCAGCGTCCATAATGGATCAACGAAGACTACGAGATTTTGGTTGTATGTAAAATCAGTAAGTGGGTCAAAATCATTTATTCATTCTCTTGGTGACCACACTGGCACCAAAATGGAAGATAACAAAGAGAAGGCCAAAATACTGAATTCGGTCTTCTGAAGCTGCTTCACCGTGGACTTTCAATCATCGTACGAACATCGAAGTGGCAGATATTGAGATAACTGATCACGGAACTGAAAAGCAGCTACAATAGCTTAATAGTGGAAAGGTTTGAGACCCAGATGAGATACCTATAAGATTCTATAAAGTTTATGCAAAAGAACTTGCTCCCCTTCTAGCAGTAATTTATTGCAGATCGCTTGAGCAATGAAAAATACCTAACAACTGGAAAAAAGGCAGGTCATTCCCATTTTTAAGAAAGGCCGTAAGACAGATCCACACAGTTACAGACGTATATCATTGATGTCAATCTGTTGTTGAATTATGGAACATGTTTTATGCTCAAGAATTATGACATTTTTGGAAAATGAACATCTCCTTTAATGAAATCAACATGGATTCCACAAATAGGAATCCTGTGAAACTCAGCCCACTCTATTCCTCCATGAGATCCACAGCACAGTGGACAATGGTGCTCAGGTTGACGCCGTGTTCCTTGATTTCAGTAAGGCATTTGACACCGTCCCTCATTGCCATTTAATGAAAAAAATATGTGGTTACGGAGTATCACAGCAGACCTGCAATTGGATTCAAGACATTCTTGCAGACAGAACTCAACATGTTGCTCTTAATGGAACTAAATCGACAGGTGTAAAGGTAATATTCGGAGTACCACAGGGAAGTGTGATAGGATCGTTGCTGTTAACAATATACATAAATGATTTAGAAGAAAGCATCGGATGCTCTTTAAGGCTATTCGCAGATGACACAGTTGTCTATACCAAAGTAGCAACATCAGAAGATAATAAGAATTTGCAGAACAACCTGTAGAGAATTGATGAATGGAACAGACTCTGGCAGTTGACCCTGAACATAAATAAATGTAACATCTTGCGCATACATAGAAAAAGAAATCCATTACTGTACAGCTACACTATTGATGACAAACACCTTGAGACAGTGTCTGCCATAAAATATCCAAGTGTAACTATCCAGAGTGACCTTAAGTGGAATGACCATATAAAACAGATACTGGGAAAAGCAGACACAAGACTCAGATTCATCGGAAGAATCTTAAGGAAATATAACTCATTCACAAAAGAAGTGGCTTATAAGGCACTTGTTCATCTGATTCTTGAGTATTGTTCATCTATCTGGGATCCCTATCAGGTAGAACTGGTAGAGAAGATAAAGAAGATCCAACAAAGAGCAGAACATTTCATCACGGGATCTTTTAGCTGGCGAGAGAGCATTACAGAGATGTTATACAAACTCCACTGGTAGATGTTACAAGAGAGGCATTGTGCATCACGGAGAGATTTCCTATTGAAATTTCAGGACAGCACTTTTCAGGAGGAGTCCGACAACATATTACTTCGCCCCGACATACATCCCGTGTATTAACCACGAGGAGAAAATTCAAGAAATTAGAGCCAATACAGAGACTTACCGACAATCAATCTTCCCACACACTATTCAGGAGTGGAACAGGGTTGCAGGGTCAAAAAGTGGTAGTGAAAGTACCCTCCACCACACATCATTAGGTGGCTTGCAGAGTATGATGTAGATGTAGATGAAAGGGTGAAATGCTTAACTCAATTTTCAACTGTTCCTTTACAAAGGAAAACCCAGGAGAATTGCTCCAATTTAATCCTCAAACCACTGGAAAGATGAATTAAATAAGTGTTAGTGTCAATGGTGCTGAGAAACAGCTGAAATTGTTAAAACTAAACAAAGCTCCAGGGCCCAATGGAGTTCCTGTCAGATTCTCTGCTGAATTTGCAGCCAAGTTAACCCCTCTCCTCACTACAATCTATCGTAGATCCTCGAACAAAAAGCCGTGCCGAATTTTTGAAAAAATGGCACAGGTCACACTCATCTACAAGAAGCGTTGTAGAAGTGATGCACGGTTTTTTAAAAAATTGATCATGTGAAAATCCCAATTTGCACTTTTCTCACATGTCATACTGAAAGCTTTGGATCAAGGCAACCAGGTAGACGCAGTGTTTCTCGATTTCCAAAAAGCAATTGTCTTAGTACTGCAATGTCAAAAGTATGATCATATGGGTATCAAATGAAATTTGTGACTGGGTTGAGGACTTTTTGGTAGGGAGAGTGCAGCCTGTTATCTCGGATGGAGAGCCATCATCAGATGTAGAAATAACTTTGGCTGTGCACCAGGGACCATTGCTGTTCATGTTGTATATTAATGACTTGTAGGCAATATGAATAGTAAAACCAGTCTTTTTGCAGATGATTCAGCTATCTATAATGAAGTACTAATTGAGAGAAACCGCATAAATATTCAGTCAGATCTTGATAAGATTTCAACATGATGCAGAGTATGGCAACTGGCTCTAAATGTTCAGAAATGTAAAATTTTGCACTTCACAAAATGAAAAAAATGTAGTAACCTATGACCAAAATACCAATGAGTCACTGCTGGAATCAGCCATCTCTACAACCAGGTGCTTGTATATGCTTTGTAGGTACATGAAATGGAATAATCACATAGGTTCAGTCATGGATAAAGCACGTAGTAGACTTCAGTTTATTGGTAGAATACTAGGGAAGTGCTATCAGTTTACAACAGAGATTGTTTACAAATCACTCGTGTGACCTATCCTAAAATATTGCTCCAGTGGGTAGGAGCCGTACCAGATAGGACTGACAGGGGATATTAATGTATACAGAGAAGGGGAACACTAATGGTCACAGGTTTTTTAATCTGTGGGAGACTGTCACAAAGATACTGAAGGAACTGAACCAGAAGACTCTTGGAGATAAATGTAAACTATCCCAACAAACTCTGTTAATGATCCCTCAAGAGCTGGCTTTAGATAATTACTCTAGGAATGTACTACAACTCCCTACGTATTGCTCACAGAGGTGGCGCGATGGTACGATTAGAATAATTACTGCACACACAGAGGCATTTAAACAATCATTCTTCCCATGCTCCATACACGAATGTCACAGGAAGAAACCCCAGTAACTGGTAAAACGGGACATACTCTCCGCCGTGTAGCTCACCGTGGTTTGCAGAGTATAGATGCAGATGTAGATGTAGATGAGTCTGTCAATTCAGTATCCGCAGTATATCTGTGACACTCTCTCACGGGTCAGACAAGCCTGTGATCATTTGGGCTGCCTTTCTTTCTATCCTCTGAATATTCCCTATCAGTCTTGTCTGGTATGGGTCTCACACACCTGAGCATTATTCTAGAATGGATTGCAGAAGTGTTTTGCAAGCAATCTCTTTTGTGCACTCATTCTATTTTCTTAGTGTTCTACCAATGAACCAAAGTCTGCCACCTGTTTACCTATGGCAGAGGCTACAAAACAGTTCAGTTCAATTTCCCTACAAATTCTTACATCCAGAGATTTGTACGAGTTGCCTAGTTTGATGCAGCTGTCTGCCTCTTCATCTCTGAATAACCACTCAGCCTACACTTGTTTGAATGTCTTTCCTTCTTTCCTGTAATTAAGTTCTGGTCTGCCTCTAAAATATGTAGTCTTACTAACATTCCCTGCCCAAATGACATCAGGCAAACATTAATAATTTTATACTTCACAGCATTTACGTTAGCTTCATCTCAATACATTTGGCAGTGGCCTTGCCATAGTGGTAACATCTGTTCCCACCAGATTACCGAAGTTAAGCACTGTCGGGCCGGGCTAGCACTCGGACAGGTCACCATCCGATCTGCCGACCGCTGTCGGCAAACGGGGTGCACTCGGCCCTCGCGAGGCAAACTGAGGAGCTACTCGATCGAGAAGTGGCAGCTCCGGTCTCTTAAACATACGTACGGCCGGGAGAGCAGTGTGCTGACCACGTCCCCCTCTGTATCCGGTGACACCTGTGGGCTGAGGACGGCATGGCAGCCGGTTGGTACCGTTGTGCCTTCACGGCCTGTTCGGGCGTAGTTTAGTTTAGTTTCTTTTCGATACATTTACTCAAATGTTTTCTCATTCTCCATTTCATGTGGAGTTTACAATACTGACAGTGTGGTATCATCTTTCTCATCTGATGCAACACCAGGCACCACGATTTTTTAGCTGACAGTCAGCAAAGGTGAGAACACGGCAGCTGTATAGTCAATAAAAAAAAGGTGACGGCTCTGTAACTGTACCGTGTAATTTATATTAAGAAAATGTTCAGTTATTGCCTATTGCCAGTAGAATTATTTTCCACCTGTTCATCATAGGAAATGATTTGTGAATGTATAATGTAGATTCATAGTGAGTAGTGAGAGGAATTATCACAATTATCACAATTCACAATATCACATTATCTGTAGTGAGAGGAATTATTCACAATTTAAAAAATTTGCAACTGGGTATTTTTATTTATTTTGCACAGAGTTTGGGAAGTTATATGGAAAAGAAGCATTAAAGACCCATTTAGCCCAAATGGAAGATTGCAATTAGAAACTCAGAGAATGTAATAAGCCTTTTATTACAGCAATGAGTGGTAGTTGTCTTTGACTTAAAAATAAGAACAAATTATTTTACTAAATCCAAGAAAACTGATCTACTAATAGTTTTCTACACTGAGGTGGGTAAACAAAAGAAGGAAGTATTACAACAAAACTATTATATTATTGCGATGAAATGGAGATTTATTATGGTGTACAGAGTTTCCTCATATTCCTTCAAAGTCCACTTCATATAGCAGGCACCAGTAACTGAAAAGTATTTTGAACTTCAGTCCAAGTAAAGCATTATAATCAAATATACTTCCCTTCACCACCAAATTAATTACTCCTCAATGCCGCAGATTGTGCTGTATCGAGCTACTCCTTCCTTTAGCCATATTGTGCCAGGGAGTTATTTTCCCCCCAATTTATTTATTTATTTATTATCATCCCAATGATCACACTTGTGATATAGGATTTGTCAGGATACATTTCAACAACTATATAATATCTTAACAAAATGTTTTTCTATGCTGAATTCATATGAATCTATCTTATGTTTAATACAAAATACAACTAATAAGTGTTTTTATAACATAATTTCTTATGTGCTTAACAGACCTATTCCTTGATGTTGTGATTTCATTTGTCACATTTATGATATCATATATTCTTATACAGTTGAGCAGAGCTATTCACTTATCCTGTAGTGACATTTGTCAAGCATGTGGTTCTTTATATTCTAATACAGTTGAGCCTAGAAATTCACTTACACTGTATCAACATTTGTCAAGCATGTGACTCTTTATAACAGTTTTAAATTTATCCTCATTTTCCAGCTCTTTGATATGTTTTGGTAGTGCATTAAAAAAGTTTGATGCCTTGATTACAAACATGTTTCTGACTTCGGGTCCTTGTTACAGCTTGTAAGGGGAGAGCTTTACATTGCCGTGTATCGTAATTATGATAGTCTGTATTGGTTTTAATTTTGTCCTGATTTCTTTTGATCATCAACAGAAATTTCAGAATGTATAATTATGGAATTGTTAAAATTTTCAATGCTTTAAAAAGGGGCCTACAATGTGTTTGAGGTGGGCTCTGGCTCATTATCCGAATAGCGCATTTTTGCAATTTGAAAGTCTCATTTAGACGACAATTTATTTTTTCCCAGAATACTATCCCATAGGACACAATGGACTGAAAATGGCCAAAATATACTAATCTGGTACAGTCATTACTACAAACTCTTGAAATTATTCTAAGTACAAAACATGCTGAATTTAGTTTTAGTGCTAAGCTCACCAAATGGTCCTTCCAGTTTATCTTCTCATCACTGTGCATACCCAGGAATTTTGCACACTGTACTCAAGTTGTTTGTCCTCCATGGTGGCATTTAGGTCATCATGTTCACTTATTTTTCCATATTGCACATAATTAGTTTTTTTTTTCATTCACTGTTAGCTTGTTTGCACTAAACCATTTTTGTATATCTTGTAGGACATGGTCCACAGCACTGTGCAATGACTGCTTCATATCACTAACTATTAAACTAGTATCATCAGCAAATAACACGATTCTAGCTTTTCTCTCTGACACCCGGATATCACTAATGTAAATGAGGAATAGCAAAGGGCCTAATACACTTCCTTGGGGTACTCCTACAGTGACCTCCCTTGGACCTGACCTTAGTTTAATTTTTTGGTTAATATTTGGTGCTGTAATTTCAACTACCTGCATCCTCTTTTCCAGATACGACTCAAACCACTTTTTTACCGGTCCTCTAATACCTATAGCTTCAGGTTTTTCCAAAAGTATGCTGTGGTCAACAGTGTCAAAGGTTTTTGACAGATCTAGATTTAATCCAACTACACTTTTTCCCTCTCTCAATTTACTGATTATTTCTTTTGTGTATTCCAGTACAGCTGTTTCGGTACTTCTCCCAGCTTGAAAACTGTGCTGATTACTGTTTACCAGATTGTGGATATTAAGATTAAGGTTTTACAGATACAAATGAAATATAGAGTCACACATTGAGAAAGTTGGGAGAAGTGAGACAGGTCTGTAGTTTTCTATTTTAAGCTTAATTCTCTTTTTCAACAGGGGGACGACTTTAGAAATTTTCAGTTTCTGTGGAAACACTCCCTCAGCCATTGACACGTTTGCTACGTGCACCAATGGTTTCGCTATTTGATTAGCTGTTTTCTTTGCTATTATTATTGACACCTCAACTACTCCAGCTGACATGTTGGACTTGAGACTTTTAATCATTTTTAAAACTTTCTTTTCGTATGTTGGGACTGCCGTCATACTGCTGGGTGCCTTGGGTGCTGCTCTCCTCATCTGCACCCCAAAATTCCTGCTTAATGTCTGGGGTATATTTAAAAAGTAATTACACTCCTGGAAATTGAAATAAGAACACCGTGAATTCATTGTCCCAGGAAGGGGAAACTTTATTGACACATTCCTGGGGTCAGATACATCACATGATCACACTGACAGACCCACAGGCACATAGACACAGACAACAGAGCATGCACAATGCCGGCACTAGTACAGTGTATATCCACCTTTCGCAGCAATGCAGGCTGCTATTCTCCCATGGAGACGATCGTAGAGATGCTGGATGTAGTCCTGTGGAACGGCTTGCCATGCCATTTCCACCTGGCGCCTCAGTTGGACCAACGTTCGTGCTGGACGTGCAGACCGCGTGAGACGACGCTTCATCCAGTCCCAAACATGCTCAATGGGGGACAGATCCGGAGATCTTGCTGGCCAGGGTAGTTGACTTACACCTTCTAGAGCACGTTGGGTGGCACGGGATACATGCGGACGTGCATTGTCCTGTTGGAACAGCAAGTTCCCTTGCCGGTCTAGGAATGGTAGAACGATGGGTTCGATGACAGTTTGGATGTACCGTGTACTATTCAGTGTCCCCTCGACGATCACCAGTGGTGTACGGCCAGTGTAGGAGATCGCTCCCCACACCATGATGCCGGGTGTTGGCCCTGTGTGCCTCGGTCGTATGCAGTCCTGATTGTGGCGCTCACCTGCATGGCGCCAAACACGCATACGACCATCATTGGCACCAAGGCAGAAGCGACTCTCATTGCTGAAGACGACACGTCTCCATTCGTCCCTCCATTCACGCCTGTCGCGACACCACTGGAGGCGGGCTGCACGATGTTGGGGCGTGAACGGAAGACGGCCTAACGGTGTTCGGGACCGTAGCCCAGCTTCATGGAGACGGTTGCGAATGGTCCTCGCCGATACCCCAGGAGCAACAGTGTCCCTAATTTGCTGGGAAGTGGCGGTGCAGTCCCCTACGGCACTGCATAGGATCCTACGGTCTTGGCGTGCATCCGTGCGTCGCTGCGGTCCGGTCCCAGGTCGACGGGCACGTGCACCTTCCACCGACCACTGGCGACAACATCGATGTACTGTGGAGACCTCACGCCCCACGTGTTGAGCAGTTCGGCGGTACGTCCACCCGGCCTCCCGCATGCCCACTATACGCCCTCGCTCAAAGTCCGTCAACTGCACATACGGTTCACGTCCACGCTGTCGCGGCATGCTACCAGTGTTAAAGACTGCGATGGAGCTCCGTATGCCACGGCAAACTGGCTGACACTGACGGCGACGGTGCACAAATGCTGCGCAGCTAGCGCCATTCGACGGCCAACACCGCGGTTCCTGGTGTGTCCGCTGTGCCGTGCGTGTGATCATTGCTTGTACAGCCCTCTTGCAGTGTCCGGAGCAAGTATGGTGGGTCTGACACACTGGTGTCAATGTGTTCTTTTTTCCATTTCCAGGAGTGTATTTATATAACTGGGCATGGCATATTTATCTAACATTCTATTCTCCTCATCTTTTAGAATAATTTCCTTATCTTTGATAGGTACCCCAGTTTCCTTTCTCACAATTTCCCATGCTATTTTAGTTTTATTTCTGGACTGTTTTATTTCCATGTCATTACTTATTAACTTTGCATTTGCAATTACTCTGCAGTATATTTTCCTATACGTTTTGACATATTCTATAAAATCAGTATCTGCACACTCCCTCAAATCTGAATTGAGTTTTTTCATTTTTTCACACGATTTATTAATGCCAAGAGTCATCCGAGAACCTGACTTTATGTGTCCATTAGACTTGATTCTGGTCAGTTTCTTTGGGAAACACATATCAAAGTTCATCAGATAATTCGATGAAAATACACTATATGCCTCATCTGTACTTGTTTGTTTCATAACATCTAACCAGTTTTTCTTTTCTAAGATACTTATGAACAGATGACAGCTGTCCACAGAGAAGTTTCTTTTGTAAATATTATTTATACTTTTATCGTCGTTTGACCTTAAAGGGATTTCAATGGTGAGAGCATTGTCGTCAGACAATCCTAAATCTATGTTACCTCTATTTCACAGAGTACCTCTTTGTCAGTTACTCATCTAACCTTCAGCTTTCTTCTGTAGCACCATATTTCAAAAGGATCTGTTTTACTGTTGTCTGAATTGCTTATCAATCACGTCCCAATTACATACAAGTGTAGACTCCACACAAGTACCTTCAGGAAAGGTCTCCTAACATAAGCGTAAACACCGCTCATGGATTAGGCCTTAGGCCTGTTCTGGCTGGCCAACTGCAGCCTAAAAGGCACTACGAGGAGCGGTCTACGACGGTGGAACGTGTGATCGGCATGCTGACAATTGCTCCAGCCGTTGTAGCCACCAGATGAATCCTGATGATGCTGTTGCTTCTTAATTTGACCTCACAAGGGCTGAGTGAATACCGTACCATATCTCCCTATCTCAAAAGATATCTGAAGAGGTACCAGGAATTGAACCTGCGACCTCCACACTGAAGGCAGCAACATTAATCGTTTGGTTGCAGAGGTGGACTTTCTGACACTTAAGTTTGAATTTGATGTTAACAGAGTCCTCTTTTTCAGAAATGCTTTTCTTGTTATTGATAACCTGCATTTTACATCCTCTCTAATTCAGCAATTATGTTATTTTGCTACTCAGATAACATAACTCCTCCACTACTTTTAGTGTCCAATTTCCCAATCTAATTCTCTCGCCACAGCCCGTTTTAATTTGACTATATTCTGCTACCCTGTCTTGCTTTTGTCGACGTTCATCTAATATCCTCTTTTCAAGACATTATCCGTTCTGTTCACCTACTCTTCCGACCCCTCTCCCGACACTAACAGAAATTACAGAGTCATCAGGAAACCTCAAGCTTTTAATTTCTTCTTCCTGAACTTTAATTCCATTTTCAAATTTATTCCCAGTTTCCTTTACTGCTCGCTCAGTGAACAGACTGAACGACACCTGGTTTAGGCTACAACCCCATCTTCCTCGCTTTGCAGCACTGCTTCCCTTTCGTCGGATCCACACGTGGCGGGTGTCATGGAATAGCGGGTGCTTAGACAGAGAGCAGATACGATTAGAAGTACGCACAATCACAGTGGCACTGCTGTTTACGTAAATTCGTACAGCATGTCCAAGAGATTCCATTAGACAGAGCCTAATCATTATAAATGATCAAAATACAGAAATGCCACTATAACCTTCACTCGTAGACTACTAGTTGGCTCATTGCAGTGTCTTCTTATCCAGTTCAGCAGTGGTGCTACATATGTGTACGACCAGAGATGTGGCTTCAAGACGGCAGCGGATGCGTTCTGCCTGGCATGGTATTGATACTGTACGGCACTGCAACTTTCGTGCCCTTAAACTCTTACATCTGCAGTCTACTTTCTGTACGTGCCATAAATATCCTTTCACTCCCCGTATTTTATGCCAGCTAACTTCAGGGGCAGTATTGCGCTGTGTGTTTCTACATTTCTCTGGAACCCAAACTGACCTTCCTCGAGGCCAGCTTCTACTAGTTTTCCCGTACCTCTGTAAGTGTGATGGCGTGTCAATAAATAAGTTGCAAAACAGGCTAGAGGCAATAAAAATCGAAGTAACTTCCTGAAATTTGTTTCACTTTGCTACATATTCACACTGTACATTCAGACACTTATCCCACCTTTTTACAAGCCTTCAATAACTGGCAGCAAAGAAGTCTTCCGAGGGTAAGTTGGGACCGTAGGGCAACTGTTCAAAGCATTCCCAATTAAATATTGGTAACAGGTCCCGTATTTGTCTTTCTGTACGAGGGCAGGTACTGTCATCTAGAGGAATCACTACATTTGTGGTGAATGGTGTATCAAGAGTTCCCACACACTCGTGCAGTATGACACGGCATTCG
This sequence comes from Schistocerca piceifrons, assembly GCF_021461385.2. Taxonomy (NCBI): domain Eukaryota; kingdom Metazoa; phylum Arthropoda; class Insecta; order Orthoptera; family Acrididae; genus Schistocerca; species Schistocerca piceifrons. The sequence goes on from NC_060141.1 coordinate 836,673,351, forward strand.
GTGCCTCACCGTGAGGCCGGAATTTCACCAGTACAGCCCTCACGTGTCCCAAAACGTGGTGAGCAGAATCTTGCAGGCTGACGGAATGGCCTTCAGTGTTCTTATTGTCGAGGAGGTAGAATGCTTCCGTTCCGTGGATGGTCGTTTGGTCTCTGGTTGAAAGTGGTGAACCCAAAACTTGACCCCTGCAACAATTTGTGCCACTAAATCCTCTCCTTCCCTCCTTCCTTCCCCAGAGTATCGAATGAGGTGCTGTTGAGAAAAGCCCATTATATTCATTTTGTGCTCCTCAGTCACCATGCTAGGCAACCACTGTGCACAAACTTTATGAAACTTCAGCTGCTCACCCATTATAGTGTAAGCTGTTTGACACGAACAGCCTACAGCACGTGCTACGTCACTGATCACCACATACCACTCGTTACGAATTATCTGCTCCACACACTGCTTCTCGGTTTCAGTTGCAACCACTGCAGGACAGCAAGCACGCTCCCAATCTCTGACGCTTTGCCTTCCCTTTATAAACTCCTGATCCGAGTGAACGCAGATTTCTGTGATAAACAGTTGTCAACATACACGGGACCCATTTCACGATACACTTCCCCTGTGAACAGCCCTTCCACCCACAATAAATGCACGACCACATACTATTCTACTCGTGTACACTTCCCTGCAGCCTCTAAATGTGTACACGTGCCACTATCTGCTGGCAAAGTATGTATGCACGATTTAAACACAGTATAAGGTAAACTGATATTTGTGACTTATTCGTTGACTTGTCCTCACGGTGTCAGTATTTTGCAACAATGGTTTAGTAAACCGTTGGTCCAGTAGAATACACAACTGTAAGTACAGCAACTGCCTTCTCTGGAATTGGAATCGTGACACCCTCCTTGAACTCGGAGAGTATTTTGCCTGTTTCATACACCTTACGAGGTCTGTTCAAATAATTCTAGAACTTTGTCCAAAAAATTTGTCTATGCTTACCTTCTATTTCTACACGCTCTCTTTCAAAATACTCTCCACCACAATTGATAACACCGCTCGCAATGTCGTTTCTACATGTGGAAGCAGTCCTGGTACGCCTCTAGACGGATTACGCAAAACGCTGTTTTAAAATCTTCTTTTACGTCGTCTATCATTGCAGATCTTTGTCCTTTCAAAAGGGATTTCAACTTCAAAAATAAAAAAAGTCCACAGAGGCCAGGTCTGGAGAGTACGGAGCATCAGGCAGCACAGTGATTTCATTTTTTGTGCTACAGTCGTGCAGCAACAGGGAGAGATGTGTGGACGCGTTATCGCGAAGCGAGAGCCGTGAACTGTCTCGTCACTTTTCAGGCTGTTTCCTTCTCACATTTTATTGGGCTTCGTAACACGTCCCAATCCTACCATCGGTTAACAGTTTGTCCCTGTGGAACAAATTTGTGATGAAGATGAAATAATCATTCAAAGTCAAAGAAAACTGTCCACGTCGCTTTGACATTTGATCTGACCTGATGAGCTAGTTTTGGTGTCGGAAAATCCTTCCCAATCCATTGTGAAGATTGAACCTGAGTCTCAACATCATAACTGTAGACCCACATCTCATCACCCGTTATGATACTCTTAAGGACCATCTCATTCTCATTTGTGCGATGCGAGAGCCCTTCACAGGTTGCACGGCGAAGATCTTTCTGGTCTCAACTCACGAGCTGTGGGACGAATTTGCTGGCAACACATAGCACTCCAATATGCTGTGTCAAGATTTCATGACACGGTCCAATTGAAATGTTACATTCTTCCGAAATCTCTCGGACAGTCAGTCTGTGACTGGATCGCACAATTTTGTCGATGTTACCGACACGAGTGTTAGTGGTAGACGTCGGAGGGTGTCCCGAATGAGGGTCATCTCTAACTTCTGTCCAGCCATTTTTAAGCTGTGTCAGCCATTTGTAACACAGAGTACGACTTAATCACTCATCACCGTAGGCTTCCTGCATCGTTTGGAGTGTCTCTGCAGATTTTCTTGAGTTTCGTGCACAATTTAATGCAGATGCATTGCTCCTCTAGCTCTTCCATCTCGAAATTCACAAACTGTGCAACACAACATTCTACTAAATGCAGCACTCAACAATAACTAACAGAAATACAACAATGAAACACATTAAACACAAGCATACGCGGATGCCAACCACATTTCACTCTAAATTACAAATGTTCTGGAATATTTTGAACAGACCTTGTACACACACAATGGAATAGTTCTGTCATGGCTGACTCTCCCAAGGATCTCAATAATTCTGAGGGAATGTCATTTTCTCCAGGGGCCTTATTTCAACCTTCAGTGCTCCAACAAATGCTTCTCGCACAATAAGATCCCCCGTCTCATTTTCATTTACTTCATCATCCCTTTGCTTTCAAGTTGATTTCCATTGTAAAGTCCTTCTACACACTCCTTCCACCGTTCAGCTTTCTATTCTTTGCGTAGTACTGGCGAGCCACTTGAGCTCTTTATATTTGTACAGCTATTTCTCTTTTCTCCGAAAGTCATTTTAATGCTCCTCTACATGGCATCTATCTTTCCCCACAGTAATGCGTGCTCCTGTAGCCTTGCATTCATCCATTAGCCATTCCTGCTTAGCAATTTTGCACTTTCTGTACAACTGACAGACACACACACACACACACACACACACACACACACACACACACGCACACACACACACTAATAACCACAAGGGCCTCAAGCAAACCATCATCAAACCGAATATCAGAGAAGCCAGTGAGATAGCTTTTCGTGACTGTTCATACATACAATGTGGATCTAGAGCACAGACAAACGTGACACAGCCTAAGATTGATGGATGTCAGAAGCATAAATAAATGCTACAGTCTCAATCAATGATGATACGCTTTGGCCTCTTATGGTTCTCAGTGGGTCATATAATTTATGGTTGTATAATTTTATCAAGCAGTGTAATATAATTAACACAAATTTCCTTATGTCTCTCAGTAATTCACATACATTTGTAAATTGATTAAACATGTCCTATTTTTTATGTGTAATTTATGCAGTATACTCCTGATTACATGTTCACATGCAAAATTAAATAATTAAATACAAGTACATTCTAAATTATTGAAAATTAGATACAAATTAAAGAATTTTTTAAATTAAGGAACTTAGTACTATAGAGCAGTACAGGTCATTGTCCTAGGAAGTATTATTATTGATGCTGAAATTTATTGACTGCACGGTACTATGAAATATCAAAAATCAGGTTGTTCTGCAAAATAAAATTTCGTCACAAACACTGACTGTCTATCCTAGCATTTACCCCATCATAAGGCACTACTATTTAACACGATTTGGCAGATTTTGTTTTTATTTTAAATTTGAGGCTACCCTTCCTGGTGCCACAGTCACCAGTTAACGTCAGGGAGGAGAGCTGTGGTGGCCACACGACTATGGATCGTGTAAACTTTGTCCTTTGTGTAACCGTATATTACAGATATTTGTACCGAGTGGAGATTGGGGACCAGCCCAGCATTTCCCTACACGAGTGCAGGAAACCACCTAAAAGCCACACTCGGGCTGACCGAAGTACCAGACCACCGGTTCCCAACCCCTCACGGGACTCGCCACTCTTCGTCGGGTCTGTGCTCGGCTACCGTGAGGCCGCTGCCTTTGCAGCACAGTTTCCCTTCGGTGCTGCACGTATATCCTCACACTGTTCTATTTCTTCTCCCTCGGGGAACGTGTCCGGAATGTTTCTGGAAAGGTGTTTTGCATTTTCAGTGGCCAATATCAGAACAGTCTCTGCACTGTTTTTCATTTCTTTTTTCTTTCCTTGTTCCCCTTCTCCTATCCTTCCTCCGTTTCGGCGTTCGATGTCCTCCTTTTTTCTTCTTCCTCCCCGTGCACCGCCTATGCCTCTGACACGTAACACGTGAACGGGTAACGTGTAAAACCCAGCCCCGAGTCGACAGGTAGAGTTCGCACGTACCCCCTCGTAGAGGCCGGGCCTGAGGAGAGATGATTGCCCGAGCTGCTACCTTCTCAAATTGCCAATTGGAACGTCTGTTAGGTGTTCGTGAGGTGCAATCTGAAGTGTGAACAATCGTCTGAGGCAAGTGTGCCCCCTTCTGACGTGTGCCCCCCAGTAGTAAGGAGCACGCCGTCGGAGATGCCGAAAATCGTGGGGGATTTTCTCGCAACGAGCCAATCGTCTTCACCTTCAACGTCTACAAAACATAAACGGAATGAGGCCAATGATTCAAAAGACCCTCCCAGCTGCACCACGGTTCCACGTGGTTTCACATATTGAAGACGGTCAGTCACTACGCTAAATCCGTATATTACCCGGAAAGGTGTCGATGCAACTGCTGGCCCTGTGAACTCCTGCTCTCATTTACACAATGTCACTTTGCTTTCGAAGGCTACTTCTGACTCTCAGGCGTGACACTGTTCGCAGCTCCGCTCCTTCGCGGCTATCCCGTCGGTGTCGAGGCCCGCCGAATGCAGAATTCTTCCTGCGGTGTTATTTACACTACACCACTCGACGGTCTGACTGAGGCAGAAATCCGAACATACCTCTCCGATCGGAGTGCCATCGCAGTCTATCGTGTGATGAAAAAGGTAGATGCCTCCTCAGTGCCCGCACGCACTCTGTTTCTCACTTTTGACAGAGTGGTTCTTCTGTCAAAGATCAAAGCAGGTGATGAAGTTATCACAGTCAGACTGTATATTCCAAACCCGACGCACTGCTACCGGTGTCACCGTTACGACCACACCTGAGAGTCCTGTCGACTCCTGGCCAGATGTGTAACCTGCGGTAGGGACGCTCACGAGGGCGAGTGCCCACCTCCTTCTCCCCGCTGCAGCGACAGCGCTGACGACCGTGCCGAATCCTCCTGCGATTATCCCGCGTATCTCGACGAGTCGGCTGTCCGGGAGAGATGAGTGAAGGAAAAACTGCATTACCCGGCTGCTCGTAAGTTGTCGGCTACTCGTAAACCCCACGTCCTACCGCCTGGCACCTACAGTATCGTTCTCGCTCTACGGAGGACCCGGCCGTGCAGACGTCCGACCTAATATTTAGCACCGCGATTGTGAAATTGCTCGGTGTCCCGGTAGCGTCCCCGTCTCCTCCTCCAGCTGGGCGACAAATTTTTGCCTCCCAGGGTTAAGCCACCTGCTACACAACCGGCAGGCATAAAGGACAGAAGGAACACTCCTACAAAGACTTTGTACATCCCTCCAGCCAGCCGACATCAGAGTCTTCCTCTGCCAACCGGAAAGGCTCCGAGAAGTGGAACGGAGGCGGACGGTCTCCCCTGCGATGCTGTCCCCACGTGATACCCTCACCTGGCCGAACTCTGTGTCGCCGGTGTGCACTCTCGGCTGATTTTCTGCCCTGGAATACGCAGGCCGACAGACGGAGAATGCCGACACTCCTGTAGACTTCACGGAGTGGGATGTTCCCGCTTCTGTGTCCCGTAGTGACAGGTATATGTAGGCCGGCACTCGGCAGCCGCCGAGGTGACACCCCTCCGTGTTTTCCTCATCGTGACTCTCCTCCGGTGGAACATTTGCGTTCTTCGATCCGACGACGACAATTTATGGGTGCTCTTAGGATCACAGTGTCCACTCGTCCTCTGCCTCCGGGAAAACAATATTGCATCCTCACGACCACTTTGAGCTCTTGCATTTCTTTCCAGTCTGTTTTGACCTCCTCCTCCTCGTGGAGGAGCCTTGTAGCTCGTACGGGATGATGTTTACAGTCGATCCACCTCTCCGATTACCCATCTCCGAGCTGTTGCAGTTTGCCTTTTCTTTCCTCACTTGACCTTTTCCTTCTGTACCATTTATGTCCCTCTGTCATTTGATATCGCCGGGGCAGACTTTCTAGAGTTTATTGGGCAGCTACCTCACCCCATTCTGCTGCTCAGTGACTTTAATGTGCATCGGCCCCTTTGGGGTTCTACCAGAATGTGTCGGAGAGGTGACCTCTCGGCTGACCTTCTCAATCAAATTAACCTCCTCTGCCTTAATGTAGGAGCACCCATGTTCCTTTCAGACTTCACGCACACCTATTCCCATTTGGAGCTATCCTTCTGCACTGACCAGCTCGCCCACTGTCTGAGGCGTACATTCTCTGACACGTAATCGAGTGACCGTTTTTCCCGTGTAATATCTGTTTGCTGACTCCTATCCCATCTACGTGCACACCCAAATGGCAGCTTACTAAGTCTGACTGGAGGCTCTACTCCTCTCTGGTGACCTTCGACAAACATTGTGCTGACCAGGTAGAGTATCTTGCAGATGTTATCATTACTGTGACACAACATTCCATTCCTCACACTTTCTCTTCACCACGCTGCGCCCCCCGGTCCCTCGGTGGACCGAGGCGTGCCGCGACGCAATTTGTGTGTGGACACGTGCTCTCTGCATTTTTAACCGTAATCCTACAATGGCAAACTGCATTCATTGTAAACAGTTGTGTGCACAGTGTCATCACCTTCTTCAGGACAGCAAACAATCTAGTTCGGTTTCATTCATTAGCTCTTTTAACATTCCACTCCCTCGCCCACCATGTGGGCCAATCTCTGACAGATCTCTGGGATTTTCGGGCCTGACAGTAGCAGACAATGTCACAGTGGACCCTACTGCTATCTCCGACACCTTGGGCTGCCATTTTCCTGCCTTCTCATCCGTCGGAAATGAGTGGAGGAGGCTCGGGCAGGGCAAGCACTTTCTGCTTAACATGTACGACCGCATCTGGGCAGAGGGCACATTTCCCACAACGGCTCTCGATCTTCCACCATAATCGAGTCCGTCAACACGAGGTGGTGAAGATGAGGTAGCCGAGGAGGTGGAAACGTGGGTTCAACTATGCCAAGACTGCTCGGTAGCTACAACAGGAAAACACAACTAATTAGCAGGAGTACAAAATAAGAAAGAAGTTATTACTTAACTTTGCTGCAGTCCATGATCAGTTGGTCATCAATTATAGAAGGCGCGACTAGACTAGGCATCTGTAGAATGACATAATATACATGTCAAAAATCGTGCAGTGATGACTTAATGTCTTGTAATCTCAAATGTCGAATCCGGTGAATTTGAAGACTAACTTGGAATGAAGCAACAAAGACTCGATGGCAGCAATACTGAGCTGCAGATGATGACTAATGTTGGCACTGGCTGACCACTGAGCGCGGCTACGAACTGTAGACTGGCACAACTGCATTACTCTCCTGCAGCACACGAAATGGCCCAGCAGTGCCTCGTGGCAAGCGTAAGTACTGTGACTGGCTGTGTACTCTTTGGCTAACACAGCCATTCTTCTGTTCCATTTATTGAGAGAATCACATCCGGCGGATCGGTGTCTCAGGCGGTGGTGTGGTCGTATGACTGATGACATCACATCCCAGATTCTGGCATGAAGCCACTGTCATACCCATATCTAAGGCCAGTAAGGACCTTCCTTCTAGCTACTGCCCCATTTCTCTCACCAGCTGTGTTTGCAAGGTGACGGAACATATGATTCTCGCAATTTACTAAGCATTGCACACTGTGGATTTAGTTGCAGTCGACCATCTCTTCATTTCGTCCACCCGTGTCACGAACGGTTTGCTGCGGAACTCCCAGATTGTGGCCATGTTTTTCGATTTGGAGAAAGCCTACGACAACTGCTGGAGGACCGGTATCCTCTGTCCTCTCTACAGGTGGGGCTTCGGTAGCCACATATCCCGTTTCCTTCAGGAATTTTTAAAAGACCGAGTTTTCAAAGTACGTGAGGGTTCTGCCTTGTCAGACACCTTTATCTGGGAAAACAGTGTGCCTCGAGGTTCCATCCCAAGTGTCGTCCTCTTCGCTATCGCCATTAGTCCCATAATGGCCTGACTCCCACTGGACATCTTTGGCTCCCTTTTTTTCGACGATTTTGCATCTATTCCAGTTCTCCACTGACTCGGCTCATCGAGCAGCATCTTCAGCGATGTCTCGATCGTCTCTACTTGTAGAGCACGGACAGTGGCTTTTGTTCTTCTGTTGACAAAACTGTTTGTACATATTTCTTGTGGCGCAACGGGTTTCTTCCGCCATCTTTGCACCTCAGGCCTGTACCTCTTCAGTTTGTTGAAACTATGAAATTCTTGGGTCTCACGCTCGATAGGAAACTTTCTCGGTCCTCTCACGTGTCTTACCTAACAGCCCACTGTATGCACTCCCTCAATGTTGTACATGTCCTCAGTGGTACTTCCTGGGGAGCAGATCGAACCACCCTCCACTGTTTGTACCGGTCCCTTTTCCATTCAAAACTAGACTAGGGGTGTTTTGTTTTTGCATCTGCACATCTGTCCCTCTTATCCTGTTTCAATACTATTCACCATTGTGGCATCTGTTTGGTCACTGGCACCTATTCACTGGACCGGCTGAGAGTCTGTATGCTGAAGCTCCCAAACTACCGCTATCCTACTTTCTCCTCAGTAGGTAAGCACACCGTTTGTCTGCCATGCAGGCCACCCACCCTATGCGTCCTTCTTCAATGACTCCTTTGATCGCCAGCATGGGGCACGTCCCTTTTCTCTGTTACCTCCCAGAGTTCACTTTCGGCTCTTCCTCCGACAGCTTAACTTCACAATACCTGCCACTTTCCTGATGCGTGTGAACCCTTCACCAGCTCGACTTCACGCAGCGGCCCGTGTTCGCCTCAGCCTCCATTCGCTTCCTAAAGTCACTACCTCCAGCCTCGCTCTATCGCCTTCAGTTTCACGACCTTCACACGGAAATTCACAATAGTACCTTTGCATATACTGACAGCTCTCGAACTGACCGTGATGTCAGGGGTGCCTACGTCATTGGCACCGACATTCTACATTTCTGACACGGGTGCGTACGACCCTGCACCCTAAAACAAAAACAGAAGACCTGGTCGTTAATCTGCTGCACAGAGCTGATCCGTGTCTGGTTTCCCTCACTGTCATCCGAGGTAGCACGCTGCAGCTAAGCTGTACGAGAAGCTGCTTCCTCGACAAGACTAATTACACTCTACCGTAATGATAAAAAATTACAGCTGAGAACATGACATCTGTCTTCAGAGTGAGACTCCAGATGAGGAGAGAAGCCAGTATCAAGTAGTATCTGTCCCAGACAGCAACAGGCATCACACAACAGAGCTTGGCACAGGCTCCTCCATCATCTGGGGTCTCAGTCTGAAGTCGGTTTAATGACTGAAACCAATTACTGACACCAGATATAAAACAAATCTGTGATCCCGGTTGCTACTTTTTATTATTCTATTAACCGTGATTGCCGAGTTTGGTCATTGCATCAAAAATTCTCACACTACAGAAATAAGCAAATTGTCAATTGCATCTTAATCAATTTCACCCAAATTTGGAAGACATGCTGCTTGCTGTATCACATTCAGCACTATGGCAGTTAGAACTTCCTAGCTTCCACAGGAGTGGTTATATGGGCACAAAAGGGTTTCCTACCACTGACATGTAGGCTGCCCTGCATGACTGGCATGTCATGTGAGTAGTATCTGCACGACTTGCAGTGGCACAGCTGAGCAAGGTGGGGTGGGGGCGCAGGAGAGAGTGACGGTGAGAAAGGGAGGAGGAAGAAGCTGAGAGAGAAAAGGGGAGGAAGAGATGGGCAGAGAGAGAGAGAATAGGGAAGAGGTGGGAGTAGGGAAGAGGTGGGAGGATGAGGGAGACAGGGAGAGGAAGAAGTGGACACAGCGAGTGAGAGGAGGACGTGTGTGTAATATATGTGTCAAAAGTGTATGTGACCGAAGCCACAGGGAAAAGGCTAGTTAACGATAATACGAGAAATGTAACCTACAATATAATTTTAACAGGTAACTGTAGTCCAAAAATAAATTAAAAAATGAAAAAAAAGAAACATACCATGTATGAACTCTAAGAGCGATCTCAAAGCAAGATGAGAGGTCCCACATTGCTACATTTTGAATCACGTGCACGTTCTGTTTCTCAGAAGCACACGTATCTTTTAACCCGTCCAGTCCCTCACTATAAAGTACAGAAACCAGGAATTGTCCATCTGGTTAAAAACAGTACTCGCACAAGTGGCCCCTCATTTATATCTCACACTATAGCTGAAGGTTCAACTTACCGAGTAGTTCATCTTCTGACAGCCGTGAAGCTGCAAAGTTGTGAGATTCGGACAGTTCCTGCAGATCTTACGTAAGATGCGAGCTCTGGTACCGCGCATCATCGTAAGTGTCCGGAGTTGTGGCATCATACCGGCTGTCCGTAAGACCTCTCTGTCCGTCTTCTCACACCTGCAGTGGGCGCACTCGGAGCAGGTGACACCGCAGCAGCTCCTCCCGTTCTGTGCCCTGCAGTGTGAGAGGCGCACAATGAGAAACACATAATGATCGAATTCTTATACTTTGACGTAAGTTTCGTGCGTAAAACTACTCTCGTTAACTGTGTAGTCCATTTATAGTGAATTAATCCACAAGATCATGAAGGCAGCAAATACTGGTGCCCAGGTTGACATTCCTCGACTTTTGGAAGATGTCTGACAGGGTTCCACACTGTAGCCTAATAAACAAAAGACCAGTTTTGTGACTGAACAGAAGAGCTCCTAACAAATGGAACATAGTATGCCATTCTTAGTAAAGAGAAACCTTCAGACATATTAGTAACCTCTGAAATATCCCAAGGGAGTTCTTAAAAGATGTCATTTTCACTTTTAGCTGTAACTGTTTTTATTGTGCTATTGCAATTTTGGATTATAAGCCACTGTCTTGTAACAAGAACCGACACGACCTCACTGTGCCAGTACTGCAAACAGTTAAATGCGGCAGGAAAATACAGCTGTTAGTTTTCCTGGGGGCGTGCTGCCTCTACTGTGTAGTTAAACGATGATGGCATTCTCTTGGGTAAAATATTCTGGAGGTAAAATAGTTCCCCATTCGGGTCTCCACGTGGGTCCGATAAGGAGGATGTCGTCATCGTGAAAAACCAAACATACAATCTACAGGTGAGGTCATAGACTGCTAGATCCCTTAATTGGGCAGGTAGGTTAGAAAATTTAAAAAGGGAACTGGATGATTTGAAGTTGGATATTGTGGGAATTAGTGAAGTTCTGTGGCAAGTGGAAAAGGAGTTTCAGTCAGGTGAGTACAGGACCATAAATACAAATCAAATAGGGTAGTGCAAGAGTAGGTTTAATAATGCATACAAAATAGGAGTCCATGCAGGCCAAAAACGGATATGAAGCCAACATTCACCACAGTAGTACAGGTTTACATACCAACTAGCTCCACAGATGATGAAATAAAAGAAATTGTTCAGACACATAGTTAAGGTACAGAAAAATTTAGTTGTGACAGGGTACTAATTCCTGCTGTCGATGTGCACTAAGGTCGTAAGCTGAAGCGAAGACTTGTTATTTTTCATATATCAAACAATCGAAACTCGAGGTACGAACACCAACAATGTAGGAAGAGACGGACTGCTAGTTACCATAAAGAAGACACATCAGGTTGCGGTCAGATGAGATTAAAAGGCACTCACACATATAGCTTTTGGCCACAGCCTGTGTCAGTAAAGACACACACACACACACACACACACACACACACACACACACCATGCACACATGACCACCAATCCAGCATCTTGGGCTGGAATGCACATCACATTGGTTGCAGCAGCTACTTGGAGACGTAGGGGCTTGCACAGGAAAGAGTGGCAGGGGGAAGTGCATCACACGAATCTTTGGAATGAAAAGCAGAACAATAACAACAATACGGCACTGAATCTTAAGTGTGATAAAGGCATGTAAGCCAAAATTGCAATAGCATTATAACAAAGGAAGTTGATACCCCAAAGGAGTGCTGTAGGACCGTAACTATCCACAGAGTGTATAAATGACCTTGTGGAGAACGTCAAGAGGCCCGTCAGTCAGTTTGCAGATGATGACTGCAGAGGACTGACACTTGGTGCACTGACTGTTAGTTGACCCCCAAAGTAAGCAAATTAACATATTGCACATAAATAAACAGAAAGACCCATTACTGGACAATTACACAATTGCCAAACAATCCCTGGAAGCAGCCATATTTATTATGTTGGAATATGTGCACAGAGCATTTTAAAATAGAATATCCTTGTAAAACTAAGTGTAGGAAAACGTTGATGCCACACTGAGATTAGCTGACCACCCACAAAGGAGCTAGTCCAAAAGTCCTCGTTCAGCCAATACAGTGGAACCTCACTTAATAAGCAGCTCCCACAATGTGCAATTCACATAATGAGCTAAACAAATTATTAAAAACAGACACGCTAACAAGCACGAGTCACGACAATTTAGTGCAACATCACCAGCCGTATGCACGCAGTGGGGGAAACGGTTGCCAATATGAGCAACTTTCATTGTCAGCAGCAGCATATCAATAATGTCTTTAGTACATACCACAGTCCGGGCTTAGCGCTCTTTCTGCTACCCACCTTACTGCAGCTTGCAATCACACATTTTTTCTAAAATAGTGTTCCCACAGTGTTTTTTATGCACAAATTTTAATAAGCTTCTTAAAAATGTCCCAGAAGCTAAAGCTGCAAGAATATGACCGTAAGAGTAAGAAAATGACCTTAGAAATGAAACGTAAAATAATTGAAAAATGCAGACGTGGTGTGAGCATTGCTGATTTAGCATCACCTATTTGCACTATCCTCAAGAACCGGGACAAGATTAAGGAGATAGAGGCTGCAAAGCGAGTGACATGAACATCCAAACAACGGTTTTGTATTCTGGACGATACTGACAGGTTGTACCTTATACGGATAAAATGGATAAATGAAAAGCAATTGCAAAACACTATTAATGAGAACATAAATTGTGAAAAGGTGAGAATGATTCACTGAAGTGTTTAAGGGAAGCGGTGGGTGGTCCGAGAAGTTTAAGAGAAGAACTAGCGTCCACTGCATGGCGGACACAGAGGCAGCAGAGAGCTTTCATCAGAAACTTCAAAATGCTCGTAGATTCTGAGTGTTATCTGCCACAGCAGGTTTTTAATTGTGATGAGACAGGTCTGTTCTGGAAAAATATACTGAAGCATACCTTTGTAAGAGCAGAGGAGAATGCATTACCCAGGTGTGAGACAACCAAAGCCGATCTCACACTGCTATTCTGTGCCAATGCGAGAGATTATTTGAAAATTAAACCTCTCCCTGTTTACCATTCAGAAACTCTTCAAGCCTTCAAAAAGTGTAAAGGGCACAAGAGCAGGTTAAATGTGATGTGGAGATCCGACTACAAGGCTCGGGTGACACACGATCTTTTTTGTGATCAGATCGACGAAGTGTTCGGTCCTTCGATGAAAAAATATTCTCTCGAGATTAATCTACCACTCTGTATCTTGCTCATTATGGACAACACTCCTGCCTATTCTCCAATCCTCCAGGCCTACAAGACCACTTCCTTGAAGAATTTCAATTCATCAAAATCCGTTACTCCAGCCTATCGACCAGTAAATTATTTCTAATTTTAAGAAGCCCTACACTAAGGCACTCTTCAGGCATTTCTTTGAGTCGACTGAAGTTACCAATCTCACTCTTGGAGAGTTTTGGAAATATCACTTACACACGATTACCTGTGTCAAGATCACCAAAAAGGTGTGGGATGGGATTACCGAGAGAACTCTCACTTCTACTCAGAAGAAACTTTGGCCAGAGTGCACTGTCGAATGTGACTTGGAGGCAATAGAGTCAGTACCTGTGGAGCCTGTAGTCAATGAGATTGTGTCTTTGTTAAGAGCACGGGACTAAAAGTGGACAACAGTGATATCAATCAGCTTGTGGAAGATTACAGCCAAGAAATGAGCACCAAAGAGCTTATAGAGTTGCAGTGTGTTTCACGGCAGGGAGTTGTGGAGAGGAGTTCTTCAAAGGAGGAGGAAGAGGAGAAAGAGGAGGCGGCAGTAACAGCAAAGCAGCAATCTTCTGGTCCAATACGAGAAATGCTGAAAGTGTGGGAATTGGTTGCATCGTCCACTGAAAATCGTCACCCCAAAAAAAGTCAGTCCATAAGTTTAAGTAAACGCAGTCAACAATACAACATAAGAATCAGCTTAATTTTTCAAGGAACTCCACAACAGAATACAAGAAGTGACCCGTGAGGAAACTCTTCAGTTTCGATTTGAAAGTGCGTGGATTACTGCTAAGATTTTTGAATTCTTGTGGTAGTTTATTGAAAATGGATGCAGCAGTATACTGCACACCTTTTTGCCTATGAGTCAAGGAAGTACGATACAAAGGCAGGTTGGATTTATGCCGAGGATGAACTGAGTGAAAGCTGCTTATTCTTGCAAATAAGCTGATATTGCGAATAATCTGATATTGCTAACAAGAAACAGCAGTAAAGAATATATAAATTGAGAGGCCAATGTCAAAATACCCAGACTAGTGAACAGCGGCAGACAAGAGGTTCGCGAACTTACACCACTTATTGCCCAAACCACCCATTTCTGAGCCAAAAATATCCTTTTAGAATGAGAAGAGTTACCCCAAAATATAATACCGTATGACATAAGTGAATTGAAATAAGCAAAGTAGACTAATTTTCATGTCGAACCATCAGTTACTTCAGATACCATTCGAATAGTACAAATGGCAGCATTAAGTCTTTGAACGAGATCCTGAACGTGGGCTTTTCCACGTCAGTTTACTATCTATCTGAACACCCAGAAATTTGAACTGTTCATTTTCACTAATCATAAGCCCATTCTGTGAAATTAAAATGTCAGGTTTTGTTGAATTACGTGTAGAAACTCTAAAAATGAGTCTTACTGTGATTTAGTGTTAGTTTATTTCCCAGAAGCCATGAACTTGGGTCATGAACTGCACTATTTGAAACCAAGCCATTGTTGCACACAACATCCCTTATTACCAAGCTAGTGTCGTCAGCAAACAGAAATATTTTAGAATTACCCATAATACTAGAGGGCATATCATTTACATAAATAAGGAACAGGAGCGGCCCCAACACTGATCCCTGGGGCAACCCCCCATTTGACAGTACCCCACTCAGATCCCACATCACAGACATTCTCAACATTGTGAGTAATGACCTTTTGCTATCTGTTTCTAAAGTAAGAGATGAACCAATTGAGCTACTCTCCCTATTCTGTAATGGACCAACTTATGGAGCTATAGTCGGTGATCAAAACAATCAAACATCTTAGTTAAATCAAAAAATATGCCTAGCATTCAAACCCTTTTGTTTAACCCATCCAGTACCTCACAGAGAAAAGAGAATATAGCATTTTCAGCTGTTAAATGATTTCTAAAGCCGAACTGTACATTTGATAGCAAATCGTGTGACATAAAATGATCAATTATCCTTACATAAGCAGCCTTTTCAATAACTTTAGCAAACACTGATGGCATAGAAATAGGTCTAAAACTGTCTACATTATCCCTTTCTATAAAGCAGCTTTACTTCTGACAAGGGAACCTCCCCATCGCACCCCCCTCAGATTTAGTTAAAAGTTGGCACAGTGGATAGGCCTTGAAAAGCTGAACACAGATCAATCGAGAAAAGAGGAAGAAGTTGTGTGAAACTATGAAAAAAATAAGCAAAATATACAAACTGAGTAGTCCATGTGCAAGAGCGCCGTGGTCCCGTGGTTAGCGTGAGCAGCTGCGGAACGAGAGGTCCTTGGTGCAAGTCTTCCCTCCAGTGTAAAGTTTAATTTTTTATTTTCAGACAATTATCAAAGTTCAGGCACTTACACATAACCAACTTCGCTCTCCAAAATTCCAGAACATGTTCAGATTTGCTTGGACATATGCAGGATTTGACAGTCTGCACACGGAAAAATTTGAAAATGTTAAAAACATATGTTTTGACAGAGCACAGGAAAACAGTGTGACTGTGAAACCGTTGCATTCATTTGTTGCAGTTTATGAGACAAACTCTTATGTTTTCATCACTTTTTTGGGAGTGATTATCACATCCACAAGAAAACCTAAATCGGGCAAGGTAGAATCTTTTTACCCATTCGCCAAGTGCACAAGTTAGGTGGATCGACAACATACTCTTGTCATGTGATGCACATGGCGTCACCAGTGTCATATAGAATATATCGGACGTGTTTTCCTGTGGAGGAATTGGTTGACCTATGACCTTGCGATCAAATGTTTTCGGTTCCCATTGGAGAGACACATCCTTTCGTCTACTAATCGCACGGTTTTGCAGTGCGGTCGCAAAACACAGACACTAAACTTATTACAGTGAACAGAGACGTCAATGAACGAATGGACAGATCATAACTTTGCGAAAATAAAGAAAAAAAACTTTTCACTCGAGGGAAGAACTGAACCAAGGACCTCTCGTTCCACAGCTGCTCACGCTAACCACGGGACCACGGCGCTCCTGAGCTCACACTAGCCTTGATGTTGCATATCTTCCACATGGACTACCCAGTTTGTATATTTTGCTTATTTTTTTGATAGTTCCACACAACTTCTTCCTGTTTTCTCAATTGTTTTGTGTTCAGTTTTTCAAGGCCTATCCACTGCGCCAACTTATAACTAAATCTCAGGGGAGTGTGATGTGGAGGTTCCCTTGTGAGTATTTTAATTGTTCAGGAAACTGACCATACCTAAAGGAAAAATTACAAATATGGCTAAGTACAGGGCTTACATGTGCATCACTGTACTTTAATACTCTGCAAGGAACTCCATCATATCCATGAGAATCCTTAGTCTTCAGTGATTTAATTATTGACTAAATCTCCCCCTTGTCAGTATCACAGAGGAGTATTTCAGACATCAGCCTTGGAAAGACATTTTCTAAGAGAATTATATGATTCCCTGTAGAAATTAAATTTTTATTTAATTCACCAGCAATGCTCAGACAATGATTGTTAAATACTGTACATATATCTGATTTAATAGTAACAGAAATATTTTTACTACGAACTGACTTTATATTGTCAACCTTCAGACACTTCATTCACAACTGACCATATGGTCTTAATTTTATCCTGTGAATTAGCTATTCTATTTGCGCACCACATACTCTTGCCTTCCTAGTAATATTTTTAAGCACCATACAATACAGCTTGCAATGGGCAACTGTAGCTTGTTTGTGACTACTTCTAACATTTTGATATAATTCCCACTTTGTTCTACATGATATCCTTACCCCAGTAGTCAGCCACCCAGGCTGCCTTTTACTGCTAGTACTCCATGTAGAACGTTCTAATGGAAAGCAGCTCTGAAAGAGCAGGAGCAATGTGTTAAGGAAAGCGTTATATTCATCATCTATGTTATCGGCACTATAAACATCCTGACACTCTCGTTCCTTGACGAGTTTTAAAAAACTCTCAATTGCCCTTGTATTAACTTTTCTACACAGTTTGTAATTATATGTGACATTCTTTTGAATACACAAGCCTTTTAGAGCTAAAATTTGTGCATCATGGTCTGAAAGGACATTCACCCTTTTACTAACAGAATGCCCATCTGGTAATGAAGAATGAATAAAAATATTGTCTATGGCTGTGCTACTGTGCCCCTGCACCCTAGTAGGAAAAAACACAGTCTGTATCAGATCACATGAATTTAGGAGATCTACCAACACCATTTTTCTTGCACAATCATATACAAAATTAACACTGAAGTCACCATGTATAACTAATTTCTGGTACTTATTATAAAGTGAATCGAGAAACCTCACTAGCTTGAGCAGAAAGAGTTGGGGGCCCTATAAGCAAGAAAAAATACAAGTTTAGTTTCATTAAATTCAACTGCCCCTGCACAACATTCAAATATCTGTTCAGTGCAGTGCCATGATACGTCTATGGACTCGAATGGAATACTATTTTTTACGTACATAGCCACTCCCCCATCCTGCAAGGAACTGCTTGAAAAACAGCCAGCTAATCTGTATCCTGGTAAAAGAAGCCTCTGAATTGTCAAATTATTTATGTGGTGCTCTCATATACCAATAATTTCAGAGTCAACATCTATAAGCAGTTCACTAACTTTATCTCTAATACCTCTTACATTTTGATGAAATACGTTAATTCCTTCTCTACTCGGGAACATGACGTCCTCTGACGGTGATTCCTTAGTTAGAGGGGCTTCCTTTAAGCAGGTATACCTATCAGCTGACTTCAATCTAAAAAAGGTGCAGCTCTAACACCAACTACTACAGGAATTTTTCCACGAGTGATCCCACCACCCCCTCCCACTACACTGTCACCTATAAGCTTTGCCAGCCTCCCCTCCCTATATCTTTTGAGGTGCAGGCCATGCCTAGTGAAACCTGATCTACTGATAAGACTGTACTGGCACAATTGCAATGTGACCCATCCCCTCTGCCACCAGTGCCTTCTCCAGCACCATGTTAAGGTGCCTAACAGCCGCATTAAGATGAGGCCAATTGTGATGCTGAAACGCTGCACGAAATGCACATAGTGTTATGTTTGGGTAGCTATCTTTACCAGGTCACCACCTACTTCACATTCCCTGTCCCTATCACGTACGTAATACTGTATGCATAATTTTCTTTGAACAAATGGAACAAGGAAGATAAAACTTTTAGTACTTTTTCTGCATGGAACGCATTATCGTATTTTACATCACTTTATACGGGATAAATTATTTCCCTTAAAGAGTGTTTTGCACTACGAGTAAGATTCCGGAACGAATTGTGCTCACTGTGCGAGGTTTCACTGTATTTGAATACTGCTCGTGAGTCTGGGATCTGTAACAAATAGGACTGATAGAAGAAACAGACAATACCCAAAAGTAGAGCAGAACATTTTGTCATATAATAATAAAGATTTTATTGTCTTTAGGCCATTACAGCAATTGACAACGTCAAATGAAGTTACAATTTATAATACAGTGTGATAAGGTATTGACTACTGAAATATTTTAGCTTATATTACAATAAATGTACAGTGGATCATCTGTTGGATTACTGCATTTTACAGTTGAAGAATTCATTGATATCATAGAACGGGTGGGCAATAAACCATTCATGCAGTCTTTCTTTGAATGTATGTTCAGGAAGATCCTGTATAGCATGTGGGAGCTTATTAAATAGTTTGTGCCCTGTGACTTCATAGCTATTTATTGATTTTGATAGTCTGTGGTAAGGCGTGTATATGTGTTTGATGCTTCTTGTGTTGCAACAATGTACATTTTCTCTACGTTTCACATCTTGTAGGTTCTTCTTCGTAAAGGTTCATTTAGTAAGTGCGAAAGCATCGAGGAGATGTCCAGTCAACTCAAATGGTAAACACTGCGAGAGGAGTGTCGTGTACCACAGAATAGCTTACTTTTAAAATTATGAGTGCGTACGTTCCCAGAAGTCAACTTCCCGGAAGTCCACCAGTATATCGATCCTTCCTTCGTACAGCATATCCCAACAGGAACAGTCAATATTCGGAGGTACGACAGGAATGATCGATTGAAGCAAAAAATTTTGTAGGAATGGGCTGTAAAATGTGCCTGTGGTCATACCTTAAAAGCTATGACCACTGGTTCATCTTAGCTATTTTGAAAAACATCTCTTCTACTGAATAAATGTTTGTAGCTCTTAAGCTATGCACTTAAGAGCCCCTGCTTACTGGAAATTTTTTCTTTGTTTTGATCCATACCACCACCTCTCAAAATGCGGAAAGCAGAGAGCTTGCAGTACAAGGGACTTTTTACACAATATACAGGGTGTATTCATAGCTCTTATGGTATGTACTTTAGAGCCCATGCTTATGTGACGTTTTTTGTTTACAATGATCGTTTCTGTCACGTTCCCAAATCCTGGGACACTCTGTAGATGCAGATGTGGATATAGGATAATGCTAGAATATTGCACACTTTTTACTTGCTTTCGGTCGGTACAACATTGAAGGTTTTTTCTTACCTCAAAAATAAGATGTGTACTGAAATTACTTAATTCTATTATTAGATACTGTGTGAATGTCACCCTAAATAGTTTATAACACTGGTTTGGTGCAAGTGGATTACAACTGAACAGGAAAAGAACTAAATACTACAGTTTAAAAAACCAAAATCAACGGACTTCCAAATTATCCATAAAAACGAGGAACTTGGAGAAGCAGAATCTGTCAAATTCCTTGGGGTATTTTTAGAAAAAAAAATTATCCCGGTCTTCTCATATAAGCCTATCTCAATGACAATACTGTTCTATGCAAGTGACACAAACACTAGGAAAGTTCTCCGAATGACATTTTCACTATGCAGCGGAGTGCGCGCTGATATGAAACTTCCTGGAAGATTAAAACTGTGTGCTGAACCGAGACTCGAACTCGGGACCTTTGCCTTTTGCGGGCAAGTGCTCTACCAACTGAGCTACCCAAGCACGACTCACGTCCCATCCCCACAGCTTCAATTCTGCCAGAACCTCATTTCCTCTCTTCTAAACTTCACAGAAAAGCTTCTGTGAAGTTTGAGTCTCGGTCTGGCACACAGTTTTAATCTGCTAGGAAGTTTCACTAGGAATGTTGTTTACCACAACTCTTTTGAATCTATTATTAGATATAGTATAATCTTTTGGGAGGGGGGGGGGGGGGAAGAAGTAGTGTAAATAGAATATTATTAGTTTGAAAAAGTATTAGTATAAATATATGAACTATTGATCCTACAGTGTCATGCCGACCTTTATTCAAAGGTCTAAAAATTTTAACTACTTCATGTATTTACATTTATGAACTGTTTGTCTTTGGCCATATCAATCCAGAATTATTTATGGGAAACCATTTTCAATTTATATATGGCACAAGAAACGAAGATAATTTTCTGTTGCTATATCATAGGCTAAAGCTCTACTCCCAGGCTCCTCAATAAACAGCTATAAAAATTTATGATAAATTAAAAATGAAAAACTTTCTCAGTATGGAACTAGGTTCACTGAAGATAAAATTATGCACCATCCTAGTGCAGAAATGTTATTGTTCATGCATGGAATTTCTGAATGACGGGGAAGATTCCTTTTGTAGAATAATGAAACAAATTTGTAATGATTTTTATAGATTAGGTTTCTTTCTACATTGTATGTACCTCTGGTACATTATTTACAATTACAAGCATCCTCTACTTTAAATCAATTATGTATGTCATGAGACAATAAAATTGTGATTCTGACACACACACACACACACACACACACACACACACACACACACACACACACACAGACATACACTTTCAGTGACTAGTCTCCTTTAATCTAAAAAGAGTTTAAATTCTATCAAAACTTTGCTAGAATATTATAAACAGCTTGATTCATGCAAGGCACACCCCCTTCAGCTTCAAGATACTGACATGAGGTTTTCAGCAATTGGTAGTAAGCACAGGGGCATCTAAATTTGTTATGGAGTGAACACAGTTAACCCTTTTCCCAATCATAATTTGTTTTAATGGAACAGCATACATTTTAATGGCAATCAAAACCTCTTTTTTTTAAATGGCAATCAAAATATCTCAAAAAGACGAGTATGGCGTTATACCACTCATAAATACTGGTGTTGAAATTTTTCATAAAAATATCTGTCAAATATGCTGGAGTTGAGAGGCAAGGTGGACTGTATAAAATAAATAAAAAATGTTATTTTAAATATGTTAATTATTCTATCTGTATGATGGTGATTGTGATTGCAATTGTATTTGCTTATCTGGAACGTGGACGTTTAATTATTCGGTATCAGACGCTTGACAATGGCTTTTTCGTAAAGGCAATGTTACTCGTAGTTGACCGTGAAATAAAACTGAATAATCGGACTTCGTAATTAAATCGTTTCCAAAGACTGCTGCGGTAGGTGCGGACTCATAATCTAAATCTCAATATTACAATAATTTGCCAGCCATGCCAATACGTCGTACAGAGGTGAATGTCTACTAAACATAAAAAAGTTACACAGTTAGTTAAATCAGATATATTCAATGAATAAGCCTACAGTTCATAATCCTACTTACTTTTATAAATATAAATTCTTTACAGAATCGAGTGCCTAGTGTGGTTGCAACTCGCAGTATTCTTCTATAACATGAAATATGGCGGTGTGCCAGACAGTAAAATAAAATACGTGCTTCTCGCACCACTTCAACCAGAGCTCTCCCCTTTCTTAATCAAACATAAGAGTAACGTAATTGTGCTTTTGTTTTATCAGCGACACAGCGCTGCAGTTGTGTGCCATAGGCTTTATTTATTTGTCACTGATTATTTATTTAATTAATATTTCGCGTTTCCGAGGAAACTCACGCTCGGCATGCAAATGTGCCTTTATATTGCCCCCTGAATTGCGAGGCGAAAGGACACACCTGCAGGCGAGCAATTCACCTAAAGGCACAAGAAAATCTAAGTTATCTACAACTATTTACATGACTTACATTCTATGACAGGTAACTTAGTTTTAAATTTACAATATTTGTTATAACACAATACAACTTAGATTGTTGAATGTTCTTAGTTACATAGTATTGTTTTGAAATACTTCAAAGAAAAATGTCCGTATTTTTCAGGTGCGTTGACCTATACACATCGTGTCGTTATTACAGTTCATATTCATCCGCTGCACAATAATTTTTTACAGGTTAGTATCGTCGTGGTAAAGTTTTTTGATCACAGTAACATCGTTGTATAACAACGTGATTAATACATAAGCGTGTCCATTTCTCATTTCCATTATAGTCGTAGTGATGCAGTTCGTTGTGACTAAAAGCATTGCTTATTACAGATCAGACGTGACCCGTCGAGTAATTGGTCCACGTGCAGTTCGTTTTTTACATTCCGTGGAAGCTTGGTTGCAGAACCTCGGACGGCACATAGCTGGCGTCGATCCTTGGACAGTCCAGGTAAGAGTGTCCGTCACATTTCGAGAACATTTCATTCCCTGAAGTTCCAACCAAAATTCTTCCACCCGTCGTGTTGTTTTCTGGACAGGCACTTTGTGTCCATTTAATCCAGTTAACATCTTGAAGTTGGGTACTGTAGTAATATCACTAGACGATGCACGAATTATGCACTTCACATTTTCAGTTTTTTGCTGAATATAGCTCACCTAAATGTTCGTAGTTATTAATCAAGGAAATCGTTCATCGCGTTTACATAGATACGCTGCATAATGAATGGCATTAACAGTTTCTTTCACATAGGTTTCCGTGTAGTTGCAGAGTTAGTAATGTTCGTTAATGTCCGTGAACAGTGGTTCACTATGCAATGTCTTTTTGGCACTCGTTTTGTTCAAATTTTTTACATAGTAACAGTTACACTATACATCAGTTAAAAAAATAAGTAATTATACATACACACGTCACATATTTTCTTAGCATAAACATAATATAGTTGCACATAAACATGTTTACATCATCATTACATCGCTATAGGTTATTACATTGTGTCACATTTGATTACATGAATTGCAGATATTTACATCCTCTTTAGCGGTTTTGCTGGGATATTATCGATGTTTTTTGTGATGTCATCTGAAATTAAGATAGGTTAGACACAACATTCATTACATCAGTAGGCAAGACCAGGCGTTTTCACTACTCAATAAATATTCAAAATAGTAAGAGAGAGAAAATGTTCGATTCCTCGCGTTTTGTGCGTGTGTGTAGAGTGTCTGTGTGGCCTTGACTACTGATAGATGCTCTTCGTGTTGAGAGATGTGCGTCTAATCTATTTCTCAAAGTAAAAGATCGCTTCACAGATGACGTCTGTTCGTTCGTCAGGTGTCACACCAAGTCAGTGGCACCTTCAGTAACAACTGTTCCGTGAAAAATTAATATGTCATCCACTGCTACGTAATCATAAATTTTACTTTAATATTCCGTCTTTCAGGTGGAGGCGCGCGCTGAGAGAAGAGTTCTTCTGTCTTCAACTGCGTCACTGGAACCGCTGAAATGAAAATTTCTATACTACTTATTATCTGTGTTGTAACAACAGAGTTTTTCGAGTTGCTTAGCAATATTTTGATGGGTATGACTTTGACATTATTCAGCATGAAATGCTCTAAGATCTCGGTGTGCGTATAGCCCAATAATTTTGTTAGTTCTAGGATGTTGTAACAGATACGCACCAGGATGCGGTATGTTATTTGTCTTATGGTAGAAGATCTTGTGAGGCTTAACTTCAATCTTGTACACATACGTGTTGATAACACCTAATCGTTTGGTAAAAACTTGTAAATATTTGGATAACACTTCCTGTAGTTTTATACGTTCATGTACACTGAGAGCTGTAGCTTCACTTATCTTATGATCAAGCAATGTTTTCAAGTCCATTAGCTCTGTGTCAGATGAGTGTGTTTGCATGTCTTGAATGTCATTGTCAAGTACTAACTGAACCTTGTACCCTGTACAGTGTTTGTCATGCTTTAGAGTTCTCCTGTCCAAATCAATAATAATTACACTGCCTTTATCATTTAAAATACATTTACCTTTGGAGAAGTCTATAATGCAGTCCTTCTCACTCATAATATCCATTCCTAATATGCAATTTGTCACAAGGTTTTGTACAACCAGGAATGGCCATTGTACGGTTCCATTACCTATTTTAACGTTTACAAAAACTTGCTTCGTAACCCTACATGACTTATTACCTAGTGCAGTAGTTATTTTACAGTTTTGGGCAGGAAATTCAGGCACAGGTTCCAATTCACACATCTTTTTATAGAAATTAAAAGACAAAACGCTCACAGCTGCACCTGTATCTAGGATAATACGTCCGCCGCTCGTGGTCTCGCGGTAGCGTTCTCGCTTCCCGAGCACGGGGTCCCGGGTTCGATTCCCGGCGGGGTCAGGGATTTTCACCTGCCTCGAGATGACTGGGTGTTCGTGTTGTCCTCATCATTTCATCATCATCCTGGAAAGTGGCGAAATTGGACTGAGCAAAGATTGGGTAATTGTACGGGCACTGATAACCACGCAGTTGAGCGCCCCACAAACCAAACATCATCATCATCATCTAGGATAATAGTAGTTGGAATCCCACCTACTACACCAGTAGTAGATGCTAAAACAATTTCATTTGTGTTTAAACGACATTGTGTACTGCCTTGTAAAAGTTCATCTGATATATTGTTATTGTGGTTGTATCTTATAAATAAAACAGGTAGTTTTTGTTTAGAATTACTCGGCATATCATTATTCTGTTGTTCAAGTGTGGTGTCAAATAACTGATTAACATTGAAGTCGCCCCCCAAGAATTCTTCAGCCACAACCTGGGGCAAAGTAGTGACTGTTTCTAGTTTGTTGGATTATCATTTGTACTAGGTACTGACACAGATTGAGGTTGTGCATCAGGTGTCATTTCTATTATATTCACATTCGGATATTGCCTATTATGATCTCCAAACTTTTGCGGTTGTTGTTGCTGTTGTGCATTATAACTTACCTGTCGGTCGTAAGGTATGCTCCAATTTTGTCCTGGTGGCTGCTGTGGTAAAGCAGAGTTTGAATGAAAGTACTGATCGTTACGAGTCCAACCTTGATGCTGTCTTGGCTCGTAGTTACTATTATTTCTATTTCTGTTTGTGTTTTTGTTATTACCTTTGTATCCGTTGTTACCGTTGTAGTTATTACCGCGGTGCCTTTTGTATGGATTGCCGCATGAAATGTTATTACTGTTGTAACTATTGTTTGTATTGGAATACGCGTGTTGATTTTGATTTCCGTACTGAGACGGCATGTGAGTTTGCTGTTTTTGTTGTACCGCGTATCCAACTGTGGGCGCGCCAGAATTGTGTTGGCAAGCCTGCATGTTTTGCATACCACTAGTGTAAACATTGTGGCTGCTGTTTTGCCGCGCGAAGCGCTGATCTTCAAGTAACATGTCAACCGAATCTAAAGCTGTTAAAAAATAATCTGAATCATCATCCGGGATATGTAGAAGTTTTTCCTTAATGTTGAAAGGCAATTTGGCCTTCAACGCTCGGAGTATATCATGTGTTGCGACTGGTTCGTCTAAAAAATGTCCCATGCTCAAGTATTTTTCAAAATATCTGCGTAAGTTACCATTTTTACTGTTAAAAGTTTCAGGTTCTAAAATTTGTCTTCTGAGTCGCTCCTGGACGGATTGCGACCAGAATTTGTTCAGAAAAGCACGCTCAAACTCACTGTACGTGGTACATACGTCAGCTTGACTGTATGCCCAGACAGCTGCATCGCCTTGGATGTAACCGACAATATATGAAATCTTTTTCCGGTCACTCCAAGTGCATGGAAATACGTTACTAAAAGATTTAAGAAAAATCACCGGATGAATGGTTCGTTTTTCTGGGATAAAAATCTGAAATTGCCTGTGTTTCATTAAGCTTTCATCTTCCTTCGCATTGTGATATGGATTTATTCCACTGTAATTACTGGTATGTTCAGCTGGCGAGTAATTACGATAATGTTGCTGTGGTTTACCATGATAATAGCTTGTGTTTGTGTTTGCACATCGTGGTATGTGTTGTAGTCGTGGTGTGTTTTGTTCTTGTGTATTTGTCGTGTGCGGAATGTGTGTATCATACTCGAATGTATATTGGTTTTGAACTGTACATTTTGACTGATATTTTCGTTACATTCAGACTGTAGTTGATCGGTGAATTGTCTCATGGGTGCAGTGACGGATTGTACTGCGTCACTGATCAGCTGTTTGTTATTAGTAATGTATTGCGCTACGGAGTCGTGCACAATTGTTGGTAAATTTTCACGTAAGCATCTATCAAAATGTTTGTCTTTGTTCTCAACCCAATCATGAAATTCTTTATTAATATTTTGAAAATGAGCTGTGGCATCTGATTGTAAGATGTCAGTCAGGTGTTGTTCAACATTGTCAAATTTATTCTGTACGTCAGTAATTCGTTTTTCAAGGTTGTCATGTACTGAAGGATATGTTTGAATTTGTTCAGTAAGAACTTCACACGTGACATTAAGGTTTTTTACTTGTGTCTGTAAAAGTGCTACGTCAGTTGTAGTCTTTTCTTGTCTCATATTGAGCTGGGAAAATTTAGTACTGAGTTCGGTCATCTGTTTGGTCAGTGTGGCGTCTATAAGTTCCACACGCTTACATAAAGTGTCATTACCTATCTTGATTGCTATGAGATCAGATTTGATTTCGTCATTTTGTGTTTTTAACTGTTCATTTTGTGTCTCTAATTGTGCCTTTAAGGTTGCCATGTTTTCGGCGTTTTGTTTCATTAGCATTTGTAACATGTCGGCAATGTTTACCGTTTGCAAGTTCTCTGCCCCCGCCGCTTCATTAGACGTGACGTCATGCATTAACATGGGCTCTGATTGAGATTTTGAAATTTTTGTAGTGGACGGCCTATCGTCAAAATTTTCGTCAACACTTGCGTCAATGTTTGATGAATCGTCACTACCGGTTGCTGTCGTAAAGTCATTTTCTAACACTTGTCTCACGTCCGAGTCGGATTGCGTCTGAATAGTACGTCCTTGCTGTTCCATTTTTGCGTATTGTTTTCTAGTTATTACCATGCCACACATGATATATGTTTCAAGAAAATTTTTGACACTGATTTTAAAATAAAATGTAGTTGAGCATGAATCGCTCGTAGCAACAATGGCTGTCTGTTAATTTAAAAATATAAACTGAATTTGAGATTATTGGTAATGGCTGCTGGCCATGTTACATGATATCGTACAGAAGTCGGCCATATTGTACACTCGTGTATTGGTATTGTTGCATACGTTATTGTTTAGGGAAAAGTACTGAGAATGAAATTTATCACTGAAACTGTTATGCAGAAAAGAAACACTACAGAATTTACTGAAAAGCTAATACACTGAATTATACGTCTGGTCAAGCCTACCAATGCAAAGATGCTGCGTCTTACCTTATTTTGCTGGAAGTTTCATTGCGTCTTCCCGCAAAATTTCAGAATTGGAAAATATCTTCAGATTTTGTTATCTCTCATACATTGACGTCCAGGTCCAGAAAGTTGATTTTTTACATGAAACAAAGAGAACAATGTAACAAATGACAAAATAACAAGTCCGACACGCAGTCGCCAATATAAAATAAATAAAATAAATAAAAAATGTTATTTTAAATATGTTAATTATTCTATCTGTATGATGGTGATTGTGATTGCAATTGTATTTGCTTATCTGGAACGTGGACGTTTAATTATTCGGTATCAGACGCTTGACAATGGCTTTTTCGTAAAGGCAATGTTACTCGTAGTTGACCGTGAAATAAAACTGAATAATCGGACTTCGTAATTAAATCGTTTCCAAAGACTGCTGCGGTAGGTGCGGACTCATAATCTAAATCTCAATATTACAATAATTTGCCAGCCATGCCAATACGTTGTACAGAGGTGAATGTCTACTAAACATAAAAAAGTTACACAGTTAGTTAAATCAGATATATTCAATGAATAAGCCTACAGTTCATAATCCTACTTACTTTTATAAATATAAATTCTTTACAGAATCGAGTGCCTAGTGTGGTTGTAACTCGCAGTATTCTTCTATAACATGAAATATGGCGGTGTGCCAGACAATAAAATAAAATATGTGCTTCTCGCACCACTTCAACCAGAGCTCTCCCCTTTCTTAATCAAACATAAGAGTAACATAATTGTGCTTTTGTTTTATCAGCGACACAGCGCTGCAGTTGTGTGCCATAGGCTTTATTTATTTGTCACTGATTATTTATTTAATTAATATTTCGCGTTTCCGAGGAAACTCACGCTCGGCATGCAAATGTGCCTTTATAACTGGGATGTAAACACAGTCAAATTGGGCTCTTCTGCAAGGGAGTGTATTGTGTGCAGTGAGAAGAAGGACTGAGGCTGATAAAATGAAACACATTTCCTCTTCGTTTTGGCACTACAGGTCTCGGTGGACCTCGAGCTCCTCAATACTCTTCCTCCATACGTATCTGTTCTCTGTTTTTCTCCTCCATCAGATCTCTATCTCATTAAGGTCAGTGGATACAGTATCCCGCCATCTAGCTCTCGGTCAGCCCTTCCATCTGGTGGAACACAACCTGTCTTTCATTATTCATTTGGGCATCTTGTCATCTGCATCTTCCCCACAAATCCCAACCAGAGTATGCTTTCAGAGTTAACAATATTAGGGAAGGACATCTCGACACGGCTATCACTTGTCGGTTCAGAAGCATGACGAAGAGGAACTTCTTACTTACTTCGCTACACAGTATTTTGCACTCGGGCATTAGGCGGTGTGAGAGAGAAACAACCAAAGCATGCAAAGTATAAAAGCTGTACATTCAGAAGTTCATAACTGTATACTATCAGAATTGTGGCCCAAACTTTAGTGCAGGCTCGATTGCTGAGCAACTACAATTTGTGACCACACTGAGGACTTCTCAGTGAGGAGAATGCAGCATTTTATCTCAGATGGAGTGCCGTCGGCAGGTGTAGAAGTAACTTCAAGTGTGACTGAGGGAAGTGCGTTAATGAACTGGCACACAATAGTAACAGTAGCCTGTAATGGGCTTAACACTACACAGAAGTGAGACATATCCCTACGTCTTCTTACCAACAAATGATACTCTAAATAAAAGTAATTTATAATAACAGAACATACAATAATACACTGAGGCCACGAAAGTCATAGGATACCCTTTAAATTGCTGACGGACCTTCTTTTACCCGGCACAGTGCAGCAAGTTGACATGCACTCGACAAGTCACTGGAGTCCTCTACATCTACATCTACATCTACATCCATACTCATACTCCGCAAGCCACCTGACGGTGTGTGGTGGAGGGTACCCTGAGTACCTCTATCGGTTCTCCCTTCTATTCCAGTCTCGTATTGTTCGTGGAAAGAAGGAGTGTCAGTATACCTTTGTGTGGGCTCTAATTTTATTCTCAGGGGCTCTTTGCATGATAAACGTAGGAGGGAGCAATATACTGCTTGACTCCTCAGTTAAGGTATGTACTCGAAACTTCAACAACAGCCCCTACCGAGCTACTGAGCATCTCACCCGCAGAGTCTTCCACTCGAGTTTATCTATCATTTCCGTAATGCTTTCGCGATTACTAAATGATCCTGTAACGAAGCGCGCTGCTCTCCGTTGGATCTTCTCTATCTCTTCTATCAAACCTAACTGATACGGATCCCACACTGCTGAGCAGTATTCAAGCAATGGGCGAACAAGCATACTGTAACCTACTTCCTTTGCTTTCGGATTGCATTTCCTTAGGATTCTTCCAATGAATCTCAGTCTGGCATCTGCTTTACCGACGATCAACTTTATATGATCATTCCATTTTAAATCACTCCTAATGCATACTCCCAGATAATTTATGGAATTAACTGCTTCCAGTTGCTGACCTGCTATTTTGTAGCTAAATGATAAGGGATCTATCTTTCTATGTATTCGCAGCACATTACACTTGTCTACATTGAGATTCAATTGCAATTCCCTGCACCGTGCGTCAATTCGCTGCAGATCCTCCTGCATTTCAGTACAATTTTCCGTTGTTACAACCTCTCGATACACCACAGCATCATCCGCAAAAAGCCTCAGTGGACTTCCGATGTCACCCACAAGGTCATTTACGTACATTTCCTCTGCGGAAGTACTGAGCCGCGCTGCCTCTGTAGCTGTTTACACAGTAGTTGCAAAAGCGTTGCCACAGCACAGTACTGTGCACAGCCCAACCTCTCGATAACGTCCCACAAATGTTCAACGAGATTTGCATTTCAGGCATTCCGGGTGGCCGAATTGTTCACTCGAGTTGTCCGGAATGCGGTCCAGTGATATGGTACATTGCCATCCATAAAAATTCCATCACTGTTTGCAAAAAAGAAGTCAATGAATGGCTGTAAATTGTCTCCTAGTAGCCAAAGAGAACTGCTCCAATGGACCAGTTTGGTTCCGTGTGAAGACAGCCCACATCATTGTGGAGCCACCACCAGCTCGCACAACACACTGTTGGCAACTCGGGTCCGCGACTACATGGGCTACGTGCCACACTCAGACCCTACCGTCAGCTCTTACCGACTTAAATCGGGACTCGTCTGGCCGGGTCACAGTTTTCAAATAATCTAACATTCGACCGATATGCTCACGAGCCCAGGAGAGGCACTGCAGACAGTCTCGTACTGTTAGCAAATGCACCCGCATCGGTCGTCTGCTGCCGTGGCCCCTTAACGCCAAATTTCCCTAACGGACACGTCTGTCGTATGTCCCCGATTCGTTTCTCCAGTTATTTCATGAAGTGTCGCTCGTGAGTAAGCAATGACAACTCTGAGCAAATGCCACTGCTCTCAGTCATTAAGTGAAGGCTATCGGACACTGTGTTGTCCACGGTGAGAGTTAATGCCCTAAATCCGGTATTCTCGCCACACTCCAGACACTACCGATCTCAGAATTTTGAATTCCCTAACAATTTCTGAAACGGAATGTCCGACGCGTCTAGCTCCGACTACTGTTCCACATTAAAAGTCCGTTAACTTCTGTCATACGGCCATAATCACGTCGGAAACCTTTCGGCAGGAATCGGCTGAGTATTAATGACAGCTCACCGATGCACTGCCCTTTTATACCCCACCTGTATACGTGCACATTGCTATTCCAGTGTAAGTCTAATATAAACAGGCACATATTGTGTGCTGGTTTTATTTTTATTGCACATTTGGTGGGCCATATCTACATCTATGTCTACACAGATATTCCACAAGCCACTGTACAGTATGTGGCGGAGGGCACTGTGTACCACTACTTGTCATTTCCTTTCCTGCTCCACTCACAAATAGGGCGAGGGAAAAACGACTGTCGATATCCCTCCTCGTGAGCTCTGATTTCTTCTATCTCATCTTCGTGGTCCTCACGCACAATGTATGTTGGCGGCAGTACAATCGTTTGGCAGTCAGTTTCAAATGCAGGTTCTCTAAATTTCCTCAATAGTGTTTCTCAAAAATGACATTGGCTTTCCTCCAGGAATTCCCATTTGAGTTCCCAAAGCATCTCCATAACACTCGCACATTGTTTGAACCTACTGGCAACAAATCTAGCGGCCCACCTCTGAATTGCTCCGACGTCTTCCTTCGGTCCAACCCGGTACGGATCTCGACCACTAGAGCAGCACTCGAGATGAGGTCGCACCGGTGTCCTATATGCAGTCTCCTTTACGTTCGAACCACTCTTTCCTAAAATTCTCCCAATGAATCAAAGTTAGCCGTTCACCTTCCTTACCACAGTTCTCACACGCTCGTTCCAGCTCGTACCGGTATGCGATGTCACGCCCAGATATTTAAATGACTCGACTGTGTCGACCAGGACACTAGTAATACTGTATCCGAACACTACGGGTTCGATCTTTCTACTCTGTTCTCTGCCAGATCTCTCGCTAAAGTATCACATCGGTAGTTGTTGTATGCGTCGCGTGTAGATCTCACAGACACACGAATCTCTACTGACCTTCACTTGTCGTCAATTATGCACTCGCTTTTGAACCGAGAGTGCAACAGCCTCTACTTCCACAGCATCCGACGAATTTTGTTATTAAACCGTGGTGGGTCTTTTCCATTGTTTTCTGCTTACTAGCCATGTAACTCTCCAGACCACGATTTACAATAGGCTTATACTTTGGCCATAATTCCTCAACATCCATGGTACTGGAAGTAAATGATGCCAATAAACAGTCTAAGTGAGATGTTAATAACTGCCCATATGCTCTATCGAGCAGAAACTCTCTCCTAGCCTTCTTGACTGAATTAATAACTTTCGTACTCATAATTGCTACAATGACATCACGATCGCTAATCCTTGTTTCTGTACTGTCTCTGTCAATAAGGTCAAGACCGTTTATTGCTACAAGGTCTAAGATATTTCCACTGCATGCGGGCTGCCGAGCTAGCTGCTCGAGACAATTTTCAGAAAACATGTTCACAGGTGTTTCGCATGACTGGATGTCTGTATATTCCCACAATGAATCGACAGACATCCCAGTCTATTCTCGGTAGGTTAAAATCACCTTCAGTTAGTACTACACGATCTGAGTATTTATGCATGAAGGTACATTTTCTTCTAATGACTCTTAGAAGTGTCACAGCAGAATTGGGTGGACAGTAAAAACATCCAACAATTAACTTGGTTTCACCTACACCTGTTATATGTGACTTCTTTGTCACACCCACTTCGACCTCAGAGACAACATTTTTGTCAACTGCAACGAATACTTCCCCTCCTATGGCCTCTAATCTGTCTTTCCAATATACACTCCACAGTTAGCTAAATATCTCTTAACTTTACTCTTCACGTTTCAGCTACCTCTCAGCCCAAGAATAATTTGAGCGTGAGAACTTTCCTGGAGGGCAGTACATTCAGGTACGTTATTACGAAGACTTCGACAGTTTACTCATAAAATTGACAGGCAAAGTGTCTTTATTCTGAACGCCGTTTGACTCCCCTCGATGCTTATTGAATGGTGAGTGTCCGTCAGAGCACCTCAAACTACTGCCTAGCCAAAAAAATCCCATGTGCACTCCAGAATTACTCTGCTACCTTAGTAGCAGTTTCCTTGTGTGGTGCAAATTGTGTAGTGGATACTGAGCGATGACACGCATCTTCGGCATGGGACTGCAGTTGCAGCAACTTAGTGAGAGGAAACAGCTGCTCGGACATGGCAGTAAGCATTACGTGGGTCGCCATCCTGCCCTGGAGATGTGCAATGTTCTCAAGAACTGTTATATCGACAATAAAAATGGTGAACTGGAAGGGAGATACATTTCTGAATTTGATATCAATCTTTTATGAGCAACGATAAAAACATTTGAATAGTACAAGTTATCAATGTACATAAAGTATAGGAATATATGTCGCATCTTCAGTTGCAAATTGTGTGAAAAGTTTAAAATTTAAAAAATGTTATCTGTTCTACATCACATTTTACAATTAAAGTAATTATTACAATATCACTGATGAAGTCTGGGAGATTAACATGGGAAGTACAAGGACGAACTAATGCTATGCAGGTGTAATTGAGAAGTTCATAATAGTTTTTAAAAAAATTTTACCTTGCACTGATACTGAATGGTGGCCATTTTTATTTGTAATCACATGGTGGTTTTTCAATTTGGAGACCAGGAAGTAACAGCTACATCAAGAATCTCAGACTTTTTGCAGATTACGCAGTCATCGAATTGAGTGCTATCCAAAAACATATCCAGTCAGATACCTATATACGATTTCAAATTGTTGCACAAATTGGCAGCTTACTTTAGGGCCAGTCCTAATGAAGTGATCCAATAAAAATTAAGTCAGTTGCTTGACCATTTTTAAATATTTTGATTTTTTATGGGTGACTACCCTGTAATTGAAAAGTTCAAAATAGTTTTTAAAACAAATTTTACCTTGCACCGTTACCGAATGGCAGCCATTTTTGTTTGTAAGCACATGGTGGTTTTTCAATTTGGAGACATTAGGTTAATTTTAATATCACTGCACTGTGCTAAGTTACAACACTGCAACTGACATGATTGTTTTTAGAAAAGTCTCCTCTACAACATTGTTTATTACCCAAAATATCCTAAATTCAAAAATAACCAGTCAAAATAACCTCCAAAGTTTGGTATTGAAAATTTAGAAAAGCCACTTTTTAGGCTCATAAATGACAACCAAGAAACAATTTTTTTTCTAGTTAGACATCATAAACTACTAGCCTTATATAGAGCCTTATACAGAACAAGAACACTGACAAATGTTTCCTTAATTTTTATAAATATTTGAAATTTGAAAATCTTAATTTTTTGTAAAGTGTGGGACTAGTTATCCTTGGTGGGACTGATTGATTTTTGCACATTTTGTGCACCTATATGATAGCAAAGTACTGTAAAAAACTCAACATTGACATTTGACTGTGAACG
Organism: Schistocerca piceifrons; assembly: GCF_021461385.2. NCBI lineage: Eukaryota > Metazoa > Arthropoda > Insecta > Orthoptera > Acrididae > Schistocerca > Schistocerca piceifrons. Next base: position 836,708,204 of record NC_060141.1, read on the forward strand.
TAGATACGAATTTTTGAAAATGAGGAAATAATTCCCATCACATTACAATTGATCTTATGGCTGTTGCCTAATTCATGTGTGATATTGGCTAGACGTAATCAATTTGAAGTTAAGGTACTGAATTATATGCATAAACTCTAAAGTACGTTAACTGAAAATATTTATTTAAAATTTTTCAACATAATACAAATGTTGAGTTCAGTAATTTTTCAAGATGTGGTGCTTCTGAATACTAGTAGTTTCTGTTAAGACCACTTATTTCTTCAGACAGCTTGAGGGATATAGAATAAGACCTCCCAGTTGTTGTGGCAAGTTCAAGAACTGAAATCATCATGATCATCATCATCGTCATTTAAGACTGATTATGCCTTTCAGCGTTCAGTCTGGAGCATAGTCCCCTTTATAAAATTCCTCCATGATCCCCTATTCCGTGCTAACATTGGTGCCTCTTCTGATGTTAAGCCTATTACTTCAAAATCATTCGTAACCGAATCCAGGTACCTTCTCCTCGGTCTGCCCCGACTCCTCCTACCCTCTACGGCTGAATCCACGAGTCTCTTGGGTAACCTTGCTTCTCCCATGCATGTAACATGACCCCACCATCTAAGCCTGTTCTTAACCTCAACCTTGTGATAAGGTAACCTGAATCCACCCAGCTTTCGCTCCCATACAACAAAGTCGGTCGAAAGATTGAACGGTGCACAGATAACTTAGTCTCGGTACTGACTTCCTTCTTGCAGAAGAGAGTAGATCGAAGCTGAGCGCTCACTGCATTAGCTTTGCTACACCTCACTTCCAGTTCTTTCACTGTGTTGCCATCCTGTGAGAATATGCATCCCAAGTACTTGAAACTGTCCACCTGTTCTAACTTTGTTCCTCCTATTTGGCACTCAATCCGTTTATATCTTTCCCACTGACATTACTTTCATTTCGGAGATGCTAATCTTCATACCATAGTCCTTACATTTCTGATCTAGCTCTGAAATATTACTTTGCAAACTTTCAATCGAATCTGCCATCACAACTAAGTCATCCGCATATGCAAGACTGCTTATTTTGTGTTCACACATCTTAATCTCACCCAGCCAGTCTACTGTTTTCAACATATGACCCATATATAATACGAACAACAGTGGAGACAGGTTGCAGCCTTGTCTTACCCCTGAAACTACTCTGAACCGTGAACTCAATTTACCGTCAACTCTAACTGCTGCCTGACTATCCATGTAAAGACCTTTAATTGCTTGCAAAAGTTTGCCTCCTATTCCATAATCTCGTAGAACAGACAATAACTTCCTCCTAGGAACCCGGTCATATGCCTTTTCTAGATCTATAAACCATAGATACAATTCCCTGTTCCACTCATAACACTTCTCCATTATTTGCCGTAAGCTAAAGATCTGGTCCTGACAACCTCTAAGAGGCCTAAACCCACACTGATTTCCATCCAATTGGTCCTCAACTAATAGTCGCACTTTCCTTTCAACAATACCTGAGAAGATTTTACCCACAATGCTGATTAAAGAGATACCTCTGTAGTTGTTACAATCTTTTCTGTTTCCATGTTTAAAGATTGGTGTGATTACTGCTTTTGTCCAGTCTGATGGAACCTGTCCCGACTCCCAGGCCATTTCAATTATCCTGTATAGCCATTTAAGACCTGACATTCCACTGAATTTGACGAGTTCCGACTTAATTTCATCCACCCCAGCTGCTTTATTGCACTGCAATCTATTGACCATTTTCACCACTTCCTGAAATGTGATCCTATTTCCATCATCATTCCTATCCCATTGTACATCGAAATCTGAAACATTACTGATTGTATTTTCACCTACATTGAGCAACTCTCCAAAATATTTCCTCCATCTGCCCAAGGAATCCACAGGATTCACAAGCAGTTTTCCTCCCTTTCGAAGACTGCTAATTACACTCCAGAATGGTTTTCCAGCAGCTTGACCCTAAGTCTCCAACCTGTTTCCAAAGTCTTCCCAAGATTTCTTCTTGGATGCTGCAATTATCTGTTTGCCTTTGTTTCTTTCTTCAACATAACTTTCTCTGTCTACCTGAGTTCTAGTATGTAGCCATTTTTGATACGCCTTCTTTTTCCTTTTACAGGCTGCCTTGACTGTGTCGTTCCACCAAGCTGTTTGCTTCATCCTACCTTTACACACTACTGTTCCAAGACATTCTTTAGCCGCTTCTAGTACTGTGTCCCTGTACCTTGTCCATTCCTTTTCCAATGACTGTAATTGACTACATTCAACTAACTGGTACCTTTCTGAGATCGCTGTTATGTACTTGTGCCTGATTTCCTTATCCTGAAGTTTCTCCACTCTTATCCTCCTACATATGGACCTGAACTCCTGCACTTTCGGCCTCGCAATCCCAATTTCATTGCAGATTAAATAATGATCAGTGTCGTCAAGGAATCCCCTGAATACACGTGTGTCCCTCACAGCCTTCCTGCCTTCCTGAAGTCCTTAAAAACTTTGTCACTATTCGATTTCTTGAATGGTGTTATTGGGCCAGCAGGGTGGTAAAAATGCACAGAAACATAATTATTTTCCAAACTTATGACTTTCAACCTCTGCATGCCACCACTGTCTATCACACACACATGCTCCTGTGTCATTCAGTGTTAAAGACAGAGAAGTACTTTTACTGACACAATGATCCTGGTAAATTTCGGTATCTGATGTTTTGTAACATCGAACTTAGTATTCTGCAATTCCAAGGTATCTAGATTAGATTAGTACTTGTTCCATAGATTGTGAATATGACACTTCGTAATAATGTGGAATGTGTCATAGATATGACATTAAATAAAATATTACATGACACTCAATATTTTTAATTTCTTTTAGGGGGGGGGGGAGGGGGCGGGGGGAGAATGACCCACTTACTATATCCAAAAATTCATCTAATGAGTAGAAGGAGTTGCCATTAAGAAATTCTTTTAATTTCCTTTCAAATGCTATATGGCTATCTGTCAGACTTTTGATGCTATTAGGTAAGTGACCAAAACCTTTGTGGCAGCATAATTTGCCCCCTTCTGAGCCAAAGTTAGATTTAACCTTGAGTAGTGAAGATCATCCTTCCTCCTAGTGTTGTAGCCATGTACACTGCTATTACTTTTGAATTCATTCGGATTATTAATAACAAATTTCATAAGTGAATATATGTATTGTGAGGCTATAGTGAAGATCCCTAGCTCTTTAAATAAGTGTCTGCAGGATGATCTTGGATCAGCTCCAGCAATTATTCTGATTACACGCTTTTGTGCAATGAACGCTCTTTTACTCAATGATGAGTTACCCCAGAATATGATGTCATACAAAAGCAGAGAATGAAAACAGGCGTGTTAAGCTAATTTACTGAGCTGTATATCACCAAAATTTGCAATGACCCTAATAGCATAAGTAGCTGAACTCAAACGTTTCAGCAGATCCTCAGTGTGTTTTTTCCAGTTCAACCCCTCATCAGTGCATATACCTAGAAATTTTGAATATTCCACCTTAGCTACCGATTTTTGATTGAAGTCTATATTTATTAATGGTGTCATTCCATTTACTGTGTGGAACTGTATATACTGTGTTTTGTCAAAGTTTAATGAGAGCCCATTTGCAGAGAACCACTTAATGATTTCCTAAAAAACATCATTTACAATTTCACCAGTTAATTCTTGTCTGTTGGGTGTGATAGCTATACTTGTATCACCGGCAAAACGTACCAGCTTTGCATCTTCGTGAATATAGAATGGCAAGTCATTAATATATGTTAGGAACAGCAGAGGACCCAAGACCGAACCTTGCGGCACTCCATTCTTGATTGTTCCCCAGTCTGAGAAATCGCCAGTTTTTTGCATATTATGTGAACTGTTTATTTCAACTTTCTGCACTCTTCCAGTTAGGTATGATTTAAACCATTTGAGCACTGTCCCATTCATACCACAGTACTTGAGCTTATCTAGAAGTATTCCATGATTTACACAATCAAAAGCCTTTGATAGGTCATAAAAAATCCCAACGGGTGACTTCCAGTTACCCAGCCATTTAATATTTCATTAGTGAAAGTGGAATTGCATTGTTCCTTTAATTTCTATACAGTTTTCAGATCTGATTTGAAGTGTTGTTTCTATATGAAGCACTATCTCTTCTTTCTTGATGGGAAAATAGGTGATATCTTTAATATTATGCTTGCAAAAGGCATACATATCCTCTTCTGTAAGAAATTTGTCTGTGGTCTTTCTTTGTATGCTGGATTTACTCACTTCACATTTTGTTGTACCTCCTACTTCAATGTTCGGTCTCCAAGCCAAAATCTACTTTGCGGTTGCAAAGATTTGAAAATTCTTTTTGTTCTTGTATTGACTACCACTTCTATCTCAAAAGTGTATGAGCTTCTCAGCCTTGGACAACTTTTCTTTTATGTAATTTGTTACATACACATGGAAAACCAAAGTGCTGTGCTCCAAGCAGTTACTTAGAATGCAAATTGATGAACTGCAAATTTCGTCCTCATTTTTAAAGTACAGAACAAATGGATGCACTGTCACCTGGTCATTGACCCAGTGGTACCCTTGTATTGCATCATGAACCACAAACGTAAACTAAAAACTTAGTTTGGTATTTAGAAACATAGTGGTGACTTTGTGATTCTCTAAGTTATCAATTAAAGATTCAAAGTACTCTTCCTGAGATTTAATCACTTAAGCATTTCAGCACTGCAGTTGTGACCCACTGTCTCAAGGTAGCACTGTCAGATTCGCTAAACAATTCGAGAGCAGTTTCATTATTGTAGCATTTATCATACAAAATCATCATGCAGTCATCATTGTTAGTGTCACAGCCTGTTAAATCTAGTAACTTTTTGTAGATAACATCATTGGGGTTTTGCACCCATAGTCACCAGTCTGACGTTTTGATGACATAAACATGGCTCTAAGTCTTTTCTAATATTGTCTGAAATTCATTGTACCTTGCTTTCAATAGCTGCTTTTATTTTTCTGCAACTCAGTTTTCTTATTTTTGAGGCACAAGATATTTCTACATCAGGAAAAACAAAATCCAATTTGCTAATAGCTTTTTCATTAGGAACCAAAATGTCATTTACAAGATTACACAGTTTTGGTCCTGGATTCATCACAAATATTTTTGAATAACAATTTGGGCATGGGGAATTTCCAGGATTTACATTAAGTTTCATTTGGGTAGCTGTTTTACTCTCACTTAGCAAGGACAGATGTTCAAATTTTATTTCCCTCGAACCTTTAGTAAGTGGCTTTTTATAAACTTTGAATGGATCAGAGCATTTTTTTTTTCCAGAAATGTGATTGTATGTCAGAACATATTTTCCCTTAAGATACTCAGAAACTGGTGATACAGAAGACCCTACTTGTTATTTTAGACAAAGTTTGTCTATCTTCATCAAAGTCACTAACATATTTTACATTTTTTGAAACTGAACCATACACTGTTTTGTGACACACTTAACTTAGAGCACTGTTCATCCATTTTATTGCATTCCAATTAGGCTTTTAAATTTATTTATTATTAAATTTTAAAATTATTTTAGTTGATTTCAAATTGCACTAAAAACAAAATTACATAAAATATTCTATGCTCTCAATGAAGTATGTAGATCCATACTAACAGAGGTTTCTGGACAGACCGGCTAAAACAATACCATACCCAGCAAATGTAGTGGGGGAACACAGTTTATGTCACCGACTACTGGGCTGCAGTACAGACTTGTAACTACATCTACATCTACATCTACGTCCATACTCTGCAAGCCACCTGACGGTGTGTGGCGGAGGGTACCTTCAGTACCTCTATTGGTTCTCCCTTCTATTCCAGTCTCGTATTGTTCGTGGAAAGAAGGACTGTCGGTATGCCTCTGTGTGGGCTCTAATCTCTCTGGTTTTATCCTCATGGTCTCTTCGCGAGATATACGTAGGAGGGAGCAATATACTGCTTGACTCTTCGGTGAAGGTATGTTCTCGAAACTTCAATAAAAGCCCGTACCGAGCTACTGAGCGTCTCTCCTGCAGAGTCTTCCACTGGAGTTTATCTATCATCTCCGTAACGCTTTCGCGATTACTAAATGATCCTGTAACGAAGCGCGCTGCTCTCCGTTGGATCTTCTCTATCTCTTCTATCAACCCTATCTGGTACGGATCCCACACTGCTGAGCAGTATTCAAGCAGTGGGCGAACAAGCGTACTGTAACCTACTTCCTTTGTTTTCGGATTGCATTTCCTTAGGATTCTTCCAATGAATCTCAGTCTGGCATCTGCTTTACCGACGATCAACATTATATGATCATTCCATTTTAAATCACTCCTAATGCGTACTCCCAGATAATTTATGGTATTAACTGCTTCCAGTTGCTGACCTGCTATTTTGTAGCTAAATGATAAAGGATCTATCTTTCTGTATATTCGCAGCACATTACACTTGTCTACATTGAGATTCTGGCTACCAAGCCCCTGTACACACTTGTCATGCACAAAATAGTAGACTTACCAACAATAGGGAAATTTTTCATGTTTATTATTTTACTTTTATCATTTTGAACTTGTAATAATGTGCTACTTTTTTTTAGAATAAACCTAGGTGTAAATGGGCAATTTTTCTTAAACATAGAACCAAAACAAAAGCTCCTATTGTTGAATATTTTGTTATTAAAATAAATAATAATAACTAAATATAGGATGACGGTGTTAACTTAATATATTAAACTAAACTCCACCCCGAACAGGCCACGGAGGCCCGAGGGTACTGACCGCGAGCCGTGTCATCCTCAGCTCACAGGCAACGTCATCAGATGCGGATACAGAGGGGCACGCGGTCGGCACACCGCTCTCCTGGCCGAATATCAGTTTCCGAGACCGGAGCCACTACTTCTCAATCGAGTAGCTCCTCAGTTTGCTTCGCGAGGGCCGAGTGCACCCCACTTGCCGACAGCACTCGGACGAGTGCTAGCTCGGTCTGACAGCATTCGGCAGACCGAAAGGTCACTCGTCCGAGTGCTAGCTCGGTCCGACAGCACTTAACTTCGGTGATCTGATGGGAACCGGTGTTACCACTGTGGCAACTAAATTTTATTACAATGGAACAATAAACCATTTAAACGGGCACAGTATCAACTATTTCATCGTATTCAAAAATTCATATCTTTGTTCACAGTCAAATATTAATGTTGAAATTTTTACAGTACTTTGCTATCATATAAGTGTACAATAAGTGAACAAAACAAATTTTTATATTCAGTCTCACCAGAGATAAATAGCTCCAAACCTTACAAAAAAATAATGATTCTCAAATTTCAAAAATTTATAAAAATTTAAGGAAACCTTTGTCAGTGTTCTTGCTCTATTTAAGGCTAGGAGTTTATGATATCTAACTAGAGAAAAAAAATACACTCTGATAATCACTTCTTGGTTGTTATTTTTGGGTCTAAAAAGTGGATTTTCTGAGTTTTCAATACCAAACTTTGGAAGTAATTTTGACTGGTTATTTTTTAATTTAGGGTGTTTTGGGTAATAAACGATGTTGCAGAGGACATTTTTCTAAAAACAGTCATGTCAGTTGCAATGTTGTAACTTAGTCTAGTGCAGAGATATTAAAATTAATGCTAGTGTCTCCAAATTGAAAAACCGTTGTGCACTCACAAATAAAAATGGGTGCCATTCAGTAAGGGTGCAAGGTAAATCTTTTTAAAAAACTGTTTTGAACTTTTAAATTAAGGTTAATCACATGAAAAAAAACAACAAAATATTTAAAAATGGTCAAGCAACTCTCATTAGATCTTTTCATATGGACTGATCCTTACAACATAAAACAAAGGTAATGAAGTGCAATCTGATCAAGTCAGGTGATGCTGGAGGGAATTGGATTAAAAAAATTAGTTTCTATATGTTGTAGATACATTTACTATCTGGACTGGAAAGTAATTTAAGTCATCAGAAATAAAGAGGGTATAAAATTAGTACTGCCAAAAGAAGGAAATGTGTCTCTGAAAAAGTGAGTATGTTATCATCTAATCTAAGTATATGTGTTAGCTAGCATTTTGTTATGCATTCATTTGGAGAGTAGTCTTCCATGGATAATACATAGTATAGATGAGGCAAAGATAATAGTTTTTGAAATCTGGTTCTACAGGTGAATGATGAAAATGGAATGGGTACATCAGATAATACACTTAAACTAATAAACAAAAATAATCAGTTTTTGAAAATATAACAAAAAAAGACACTCTGATAATCACACCGAGGTCACCACTTCGACGCTGTAGAGCACTCTCTGGAACAGGATAGTGCGTGTTGCTGGTGTGCACCCTCTGCCTATGCGTATTCACCTTAACTGATAACTTGGTGGTAGTTGTGCCAATGTAAAAGGCCGAACAGTGTTTAAATAACAGCTGGTGCATGATGTGTGTCATTTCACAGGTGGCTCTCTCTTTGACTGTACATGTTCTGCCAGTTACAGGGCTAGTACAGGTGGTGGTAGGAGGGTGCAAGTCTTACAGTGAAGACAACCACAGGGGTAGGAGAAATAGCATAGGGAGAGAGGTGCAGAAGGAGAATGAGGTCTGAAAGGATATTGCAGAGATTGCGAGGGTGGCAGGCAAAATGTCAGACAGAATGAACCCCATTTCAGGGCACAATTTAGGGAAGTCAAAACTTTGTCAGAGTAATTAACTGTATTTAATTGGGACAAACTGACAAAAAGAAGGGACAGGTTGTTAAGACATTCTGAGGCATCAAGGAATGGAGGAAAGTGTGGTGAATGGGTAAAAGTCATACAGAAGACAAAACTTGAATACAATGAGCAAATTCAAATGTACAAGGGTAATCCCAAAAGTAAGGTCTCCTATTTTTTTTGTAAGTACATAGACCTGTTTATTTCTACAACTGTTTACATCAGTTTACAGCTTGAACATTTAGCTATTTTTCGACATAATCACCATTTCTGTCAATGCATTTTTGTAGACGCTGTGACAGTTTTTGTATGCCCACATCATACCAGCTCGCCACCGTGCTGTTCAGAAAGTTATGAACCTCTCCTTTCACCTTGTGGTCAGAGCTGGGACCACAGTTAGCACTGACAGGTACTGTGAGACTCTGAAAAAACTTGAATGGGCAATTCAGAACCAGAGAAGAGGAATGTCAAGCAAGGGCGTACACATTCTCCGTGACAATGCTCGCCCACACGTTGCTCGGCAAACCTTTGCTCTCCTGCAACAGTTTCAGTGGAACATAATCACCCACCCACCCTGTGGTCCTGACTTGGTGGCCAGTGACTATCAACTGTTCCCTAGGTTAAAAGAACATTTGGCCGAAAAGTGATTCAGCTCCAATGGTGAGGTGTAAGAAGAGGTTCATAATTTTCTGAAAAGCATGGCAGTGAGCTGGTATGATGTGGGCATACAAAAACTGCCACAGCATCTACAAAAATGCATCGTCAGAAATGGTGATTATGTTGAAAAATAGCTAAATGTTCAAGCTGTAAACTGATGTAAACCATTGTAGAAATAAACAGGTCTATGTACTTATAAAAAAAATAGGAGACCTTACTTTTGGGATTACCCTCGTATGTAGGTTTTTGTGTTTATATAAATGTGAAGAGACTTCTACCTCTACATCTACACTCCACAAAACACCGTGAGGTTCATGGCAGAGGGTACATTCCAGTGTACCAGTTATTAGGGTTTCTTCCTGTTCCATTCACATATGGAATGCGGGAAGAATGATTGTTTGAGGGCCTCTGTGCATGCAGTAATTAGTCTAATTTTATCTTCACCATCCCTATGTGAGCGATACATAAGGGGTTGTAGTCTCTTGCTAGAGTAATCATTTAAAGCCAGTTCTTGAACTTTGTTAGTAGACTTTCTCGGGATAATTTACGCCTGTCTTAGAGAGTCCGTTAAGTTTTTTCAGTATCTCTGTGACACTCTGCCACTGACCAAACAAACCTGTGACCAGTCATGCTGTTCTTCTCTCTATTCATTCAATATCCTCTGTTAGTCCTATTTGGTATGGGTCCCACACCCTTGAGGAATATTCTAGAATCAGTCACACAAGTGACTTGTAAGCGATCTCCTTTTTAGACTGATTGCACTTCCCCCACTATTCTACCAATAACCCATGAGCTCACAGGAAGAAATTATCAAAATCCTACGGAGCAACATTCACACTTTAAAAGCAGAACTATCAGTGCAGAAGCAAAAAAAATTGGGACCTGAAAGGGGAAGAAAATGTTTTTGTGAAATAGCTGTGACAATTGACGAAAATAACATCAAAAACACGCGGACTATTACATCTGTTCAAAACAATGCACCTGCAACACCTACAGAAGAAACTAGCACAGAAATCACAAAAACTCCAATTTAATGTAAATGGGCAAGTGTAACATGCAGAAAAAAGAACTCAAAGCACCTCAGTAATGTAAAACAGAACGAAAACAGTGATTTCCTTGTTATGGGCAATTCTCTGCTCAAAAATGTGGCAGTGCCAAATTCCACAATAGACATTCGCCCAGGTTTCAAGACCCATCAACTGAAGAAACGTTTTAACAACATATATAACTCGAAGGATGGTTCAGCAGAGGCATCTCGGAAGAATTACAAGGGGATATTCATCCACGTAGGTACAAATTCCCTTACAAGCAACACTGAAGAGGAAATTGTAAACAAAACAAAAAATTTAATTTGATCTGACAGATACGTCTACAAGACGTTTAGAATGGTAGTGAGTGGTATTGTCTACAGAAGATCTGTGAGTGATAGTTAAATAGCGAGAATAAATAGTGATATAAATGAAAGCTGTAATGATATGGGAGCCGTGTATGTAAATCCTAATAAGTTCTTAAGCAATAAATGCTTGGGTAAAGATGGTCTTCATTTTAACAGATTAGGATCAAAAATTCACAGCAAATTGTTCACTGATACTTGTAAAATTCTGAATAAAGGGGGAAACTTATAAGGAATGATGGGGATGAGAAACAGTGTTTGGTAACAAAAATGACAAAACCGAAATGATACCCAAGAAAGAAAATACTGCTTGAAACCATAAATAAGAAAGAATGTTCCTACATAATGCACTTGAATTTAAATGGTCTAAGTGCTGACTTTCAAAACAAAAGTCATTAAATGGACGAATTACAAATTATTCTTTTGCAGTATAAAAATATCAAAGTTATTTGCCTCAATGAACATTGGCTTACATGTGACAATATCAAAATTCTTAACAAAATCGAAAATTTTGAAGTAGCAAACAGCTTTTGTAGATGTGAGAAATCATGTGGAAGCTCTTGCATACTTACACATTCTGAAATAAAATATGCAATAAGAAATAATTATAATCATTTGAATGAAGACAGTATATTTGAGAGCTGCTGTATCGAGTTAAGGGACCTAAATATCATAGTAGTTTCTATTTACAGAGTATCAGAGAAAGCTGCAATTGAAACTTTTCTGTCCAAGTTTCAGTGCCTCCTTGAAAATCTAAAAAAATAAAAAGAAAAAAGGTTGTAACAGCTGCTGACTTCAACAATAATATCCTAGGTGAAAGCAATGATGTGTCCAAATTCACTGACAGTAAAAACTTTTGGCTTCAAAGTAAACTTTAAGCAAGCCACTAGGGTAAATGCACAGTCAGCCATTTGTATTGATAATATCCTAACCAACTGTGTATTTGAAGATGTCCATAAATTTTGCTTAGATCTAAGGAACTCTTACCACTCTGCATTATTCATTGAATTACCAAAAATTAACAAAGAAATTCCATGCAACAGAAGCTCTATGAAAAGTAACTCCAATGAAAAAAATTAATTGTATTTAGAAATAAGTTAAGAGAGGTTGAATGGCTTTATGACAACTGTATTTCA